>NC_142692.1:28124192-29550692 GCF_029641045.1 Salvia hispanica
CTGAGGGAGGCGATCGACCGGCGATGCGCTGACGAGAATGGATTCGTGCGCATCGCCGGAGAACCACCGCCGGTCCCGGAGCGGCCTGCAATATGTGCCGGTCAAGGAGAGGTCGACGCGATCAGCCGGCGACGTGAACACGAGTGTGGGGTCGTCCACGCCGCCGACGAGATCGCGGTGCTACTCCTCTTCGAAGCAGACGGCGCATAGCCTCTCGACGTTACAACAAGGTGGAGATGCCACCGGAAAAAGTCGCAAGAACCCTAACCCTAAAAACCGAAACCCTAGTCAAACTCTAAGCCATCGACGCCGAACCGGAGCTGCACCGCCACTGGCGGCTGTCGCTGGTTCGAGTGAGGTCGACGGCGGAGCTGGGTACTCGCCGGAGTAACGCGGAGTAGCTGCGTTCAGGTGACACGGTGGCTGGGTCAGTCGCGGCGTGACTTCGCCGCGGAAAAATTCGGAAAAGGAAGCAATGCGCCAAGCGGCGCGGCCCAGCCGGCGGCGGTCGGGCAGCATTCATGCGGCTCGGCGAGCGTCTCCGGCGGCGTCTTCAAATCTTCGTCGACGTTGATTCGTTCTAACCTCGAACAACGAGATAACGATGAAAGATTATTTAATGATTATTTAATTGATAAATTAATAGATATCATTAAAAATAATATTATTTAATGAAATAAAATATATTGGGAAGATTTCCCTAGATTTTAGGAATATTTAGATTATTTTCTATATCTATGAATATTTTATATCCTAGATGATATAGATAAGAATAATTTAATAGTTTTCTAAATATAATATATATCTA
The DNA here is from genome assembly GCF_029641045.1 of Salvia hispanica. NCBI lineage: Eukaryota > Viridiplantae > Streptophyta > Magnoliopsida > Lamiales > Lamiaceae > Salvia > Salvia hispanica. The sequence goes on from NC_142692.1 coordinate 28,125,001, forward strand.
GAATCTATAATAAGATGCAAACTCGAGGGCCAAAATTACATAGAATGGAAACAAAACTTGGATATCGTTCTCACAGCTGAAGAGTACAAGTTTGTACTCACTACTCCGCAGCCTCCAGTCCCCGCGGCTAACGCCTCGGTGGGAGTTCAGAATGCGCATAAACGGTGGCATAAGGCGAATGAGATGGCTAACTGCTACATGTTGGCATCTATGTCTTCAGTACTCAAGCATCAGCATTCTGCCATGGCGACTGCCCCCGAGATTATGTAAAATCTTACAAATCTGTTTGGTACTCAGAATCGAACGGCTAAATCTCAAGCCTTTCGGAGTATCATGACGAAGTCTATGAAGGAAGGCACGTCTGTGAGGCAACATGTCCTCGAGATGATGAGCCACCTCAATCAGATTGAGGTTTTGGGAGGGACGATCGATCCCGAGTCCCAGGTTACTATAATCCTTCAGAGTCTTCCCCCTAGCTTCCAGCAGTTCAAGCTCAACTTCGAGATGAACAAGCGGGATTATACTTTGGCTGAGCTGCTGACTGAACTTCAGTCGGCGGAGGACCTTATGGTTCAAGCTAAGGTAGCCATGCTAAGTTTGGCGCCTAATTCCTCTGGCTCTAAGCCTAGAAGAGGAAAGAAAAAAGGCACCGAACCTAGTGGCAGCTAACAATGCTAAGGGAAAGAAGAAACAGAGAGGTGACAAGAAGCCAACTAGAAAGTGCTTCAAATGTGGAGAGAAAGGTCATTGGAAGCCAGATTGTCCTAAAAAGGGCAAGGCTACAGGTATGCACCATGCTCTAGTAGTCGAGTCATGTTTGGCTTCGACATCTACTCATACTTGGGTTATTGATACTGGAGCAACTGATCATATATGTTTTGATCCTGACTTAATGCAGGTGACAAGACGGTTACATGATCGTGAGATCGAAGTCCAGCTGGGCGACGCTACGAAAGTGGCGACCGTTGCAGTGGGAGACGTTTATTTACGTTTTTCTAGTGATAGATTTTTTATTTTGAAGAATGTTTTGTTGATACCTTCTTTTAGAAGAAATTTAATTTCAGTTTCTAAATTGTCTTTTGATGGATATTCGATTTCTTTTAATGACAATTGCGTTATTAAGAAAGATGGCTCTTATATCGGTCGCGGTATCATGGAAAACAATCTGTACACAATCACTTCTACACAATTTAATCAACGTAAATCAGAACTCAATGCTACGTCGAAGATTTCTAAGAAAAGAAAAGAACCTTCAAGTTCAATGAATGACACGTACTTATGGCACCTTAGACTTGGTCATGCCAACGAAAGAATGATTCATGCGATGGTTGATCAAGATCTTATCAAAGGTCTTGAGAAGGAACCATTTTCGAAGTGTGAATCCTGTATCGAAGGCAAAATGACTAAGAGACCTTTTAGGTCAAAGGGAAATAGGGCCAAGGAAGTACTTGAGCTCATTCATACTGATGTGTGTGGACCAATGTCAACCGAGGCAATGGGCGGCTATCGATACTTCGTCACCTTTATAGATGACTTCTCGAAAGTTGGATATGTCTATTTGATACGCTACAAGTCTGAAACTTTTGACAAGTTCAAGGAGCTTAAGGCTAATGTAGAGACTTGAAGCTACTGCTGTATTGAGACAGTACAAGTGTAGTGTGTGTGCAGTGTTGCGATATTCAAATAAGGCAGGTTCCCCAGATCCAGCAAGTCCACTAGATCACTTGGTCTAGGAACTCGTAGGTTGTGCGGAATCCCGGTCGTCGGACACACAAGTACTTCCCCGCTTCAAAAAAACCCTCAACCACTTTACTAAACCTAGTATAAGGAAGTAGGGATCGATCCCACAGAGAAGGATGCGTAAGACTCGTAATCAAGGATTTGGGAGTATTTTTGGTGTTGGCTGCTGCCACGCATTTTCTTGGGTTGAGGAAAAATTAAAATTAACTTGACTTGGGAATATTAGAAAGAAACTTAACCTAACAGCTAGACCTAGGAAATAATTCTACGATGGGACCACATCTAAGAAAAAGCAGAGTACGACTGGAAAGTGGCAGAATAACTAACTCTAGTACTAACTGACAGTGACATCGTCTTCTACAACCAAATTCGCATAAAACTTCTTGAGAAAACACATAAGCAAATAAAAAACAGAGCTACTAACTTGGAATCAAATCTATGCATAAATAACGAAGAACTTACAGATCTGCATACCTAGACGAAGGGAAATAGAAAACAAAGGAAATAAAACAAGTCTATCCACTACTGTTTCTTTCACACGCCAAAACCAACTTCAGACGCTAAATACACTCCGGATCCAAGCGTCCGACACGGACTCCAAACAGAAGAAATTCTCCATCACGTCAAATTTACAAATTTAAGCTCCGAACACTCAATCAACCACAGATCTGTCACCCAATTCCACATCAAACACCTCAATAACGAAATAAACAGAGATCGACATAGCAATTTAAGAATTACGCTAACAGTAGAGAGATCTAAGCAAAAGTAACTTGAAATTAAACAGCTAAACTCAGATCCATGAGCGATAAACAGTTAAACATCATCAACATCAAAGTCGAATCCCAAAAGTGAAGTTCGACGGTGGAAACTAGCAAAAACAGCTGAAATTAAAACAAATGTATCTTCGCCCTCACTGGGACGGTGTTACCAAACTCGAGATATTTAGAAAGTACCCCCCCTATCACGATTATCCCCCAGAATGTTTCCCAAGTGTGTGTAAAATGTATGAGCTAAGAAGAGTGAAAAACTATATCCATTACGCTGCATGCTCCTCTCTATTTATAGGCGCTTTAGTGGGTCCAGCAAGGTATTGATAATGACTTTGTTGCCCTCAGCTGTAGACTCCCCCGTCAAGCCAATTTTCCTTGTAAATCCTGCTCATTTCGTCCTTTTCTTTCGCTAGACCATCTCCTTCCTTACTTCCTTGATCTAGCGATTTTCTTCACACACCTGGCTTAGGAAACGTGTTAGACCCAGCAATTTATAACATTTTTTGCACATTACCGATGCATGAAATTAGCCTTATCAATTACAAAGCATGTTCTTGTGTTTTTGTAATTTATATTTATGCATGATGAACCCAAGAACATTCGAATCATAGAACTTAAATTATTCGAACGCACGAGGTGTGCGATTCGTCGGCGCTTGCACCGGGACGAATCGCACTACATGCGATCGGAGTAGGGATGTCGAAATAGTGGGAGCTGAGGGAGGCGATCGACCGGCGATGCGCTGACGAGAATGGATTCGTGCGCATCGCCGGAGAACCACCGCCGGTCCCGGAGCGGCCTGCAATATGTGCCGGTCAAGGAGAGGTCGACGCGATCAGCCGGCGACGTGAACACGAGTGTGGGGTCGTCCACGCCGCCGACGAGATCGCGGTGCTACTCCTCTTCGAAGCAGACGGCGCATAGCCTCTCGACGTTACAACAAGGTGGAGATGCCACCGGAAAAAGTCGCAAGAACCCTAACCCTAAAAACCGAAACCCTAGTCAAACTCTAAGCCATCGACGCCGAACCGGAGCTGCACCGCCACTGGCGGCTGTCGCTGGTTCGAGTGAGGTCGACGGCGGAGCTGGGTACTCGCCGGAGTAACGCGGAGTAGCTGCGTTCAGGTGACACGGTGGCTGGGTCAGTCGCGGCGTGACTTCGCCGCGGAAAAATTCGGAAAAGGAAGCAATGCGCCAAGCGGCGCGGCCCAGCCGGCGGCGGTCGGGCAGCATTCATGCGGCTCGGCGAGCGTCTCCGGCGGCGTCTTCAAATCTTCGTCGACGTTGATTCGTTCTAACCTCGAACAACGAGATAACGATGAAAGATTATTTAATGATTATTTAATTGATAAATTAATAGATATCATTAAAAATAATATTATTTAATGAAATAAAATATATTGGGAAGATTTCCCTAGATTTTAGGAATATTTAGATTATTTTCTATATCTATGAATATTTTATATCCTAGATGATATAGATAAGAATAATTTAATAGTTTTCTAAATATAATATATATCTAGAATCTATAATAAGATGCAAACTCGAGGGCCAAAATTACATAGAATGGAAACAAAACTTGGATATCGTTCTCACAGCTGAAGAGTACAAGTTTGTACTCACTACTCCGCAGCCTCCAGTCCCCGCGGCTAACGCCTCGGTGGGAGTTCAGAATGCGCATAAACGGTGGCATAAGGCGAATGAGATGGCTAACTGCTACATGTTGGCATCTATGTCTTCAGTACTCAAGCATCAGCATTCTGCCATGGCGACTGCCCCCGAGATTATGTAAAATCTTACAAATCTGTTTGGTACTCAGAATCGAACGGCTAAATCTCAAGCCTTTCGGAGTATCATGACGAAGTCTATGAAGGAAGGCACGTCTGTGAGGCAACATGTCCTCGAGATGATGAGCCACCTCAATCAGATTGAGGTTTTGGGAGGGACGATCGATCCCGAGTCCCAGGTTACTATAATCCTTCAGAGTCTTCCCCCTAGCTTCCAGCAGTTCAAGCTCAACTTCGAGATGAACAAGCGGGATTATACTTTGGCTGAGCTGCTGACTGAACTTCAGTCGGCGGAGGACCTTATGGTTCAAGCTAAGGTAGCCATGCTAAGTTTGGCGCCTAATTCCTCTGGCTCTAAGCCTAGAAGAGGAAAGAAAAAAGGCACCGAACCTAGTGGCAGCTAACAATGCTAAGGGAAAGAAGAAACAGAGAGGTGACAAGAAGCCAACTAGAAAGTGCTTCAAATGTGGAGAGAAAGGTCATTGGAAGCCAGATTGTCCTAAAAAGGGCAAGGCTACAGGTATGCACCATGCTCTAGTAGTCGAGTCATGTTTGGCTTCGACATCTACTCATACTTGGGTTATTGATACTGGAGCAACTGATCATATATGTTTTGATCCTGACTTAATGCAGGTGACAAGACGGTTACATGATCGTGAGATCGAAGTCCAGCTGGGCGACGCTACGAAAGTGGCGACCGTTGCAGTGGGAGACGTTTATTTACGTTTTTCTAGTGATAGATTTTTTATTTTGAAGAATGTTTTGTTGATACCTTCTTTTAGAAGAAATTTAATTTCAGTTTCTAAATTGTCTTTTGATGGATATTCGATTTCTTTTAATGACAATTGCGTTATTAAGAAAGATGGCTCTTATATCGGTCGCGGTATCATGGAAAACAATCTGTACACAATCACTTCTACACAATTTAATCAACGTAAATCAGAACTCAATGCTACGTCGAAGATTTCTAAGAAAAGAAAAGAACCTTCAAGTTCAATGAATGACACGTACTTATGGCACCTTAGACTTGGTCATGCCAACGAAAGAATGATTCATGCGATGGTTGATCAAGATCTTATCAAAGGTCTTGAGAAGGAACCATTTTCGAAGTGTGAATCCTGTATCGAAGGCAAAATGACTAAGAGACCTTTTAGGTCAAAGGGAAATAGGGCCAAGGAAGTACTTGAGCTCATTCATACTGATGTGTGTGGACCAATGTCAACCGAGGCAATGGGCGGCTATCGATACTTCGTCACCTTTATAGATGACTTCTCGAAAGTTGGATATGTCTATTTGATACGCTACAAGTCTGAAACTTTTGACAAGTTCAAGGAGCTTAAGGCTAATGTAGAGACTTGAAGCTACTGCTGTATTGAGACAGTACAAGTGTAGTGTGTGTGCAGTGTTGCGATATTCAAATAAGGCAGGTTCCCCAGATCCAGCAAGTCCACTAGATCACTTGGTCTAGGAACTCGTAGGTTGTGCGGAATCCCGGTCGTCGGACACACAAGTACTTCCCCGCTTCAAAAAAACCCTCAACCACTTTACTAAACCTAGTATAAGGAAGTAGGGATCGATCCCACAGAGAAGGATGCGTAAGACTCGTAATCAAGGATTTGGGAGTATTTTTGGTGTTGGCTGCTGCCACGCATTTTCTTGGGTTGAGGAAAAATTAAAATTAACTTGACTTGGGAATATTAGAAAGAAACTTAACCTAACAGCTAGACCTAGGAAATAATTCTACGATGGGACCACATCTAAGAAAAAGCAGAGTACGACTGGAAAGTGGCAGAATAACTAACTCTAGTACTAACTGACAGTGACATCGTCTTCTACAACCAAATTCGCATAAAACTTCTTGAGAAAACACATAAGCAAATAAAAAACAGAGCTACTAACTTGGAATCAAATCTATGCATAAATAACGAAGAACTTACAGATCTGCATACCTAGACGAAGGGAAATAGAAAACAAAGGAAATAAAACAAGTCTATCCACTACTGTTTCTTTCACACGCCAAAACCAACTTCAGACGCTAAATACACTCCGGATCCAAGCGTCCGACACGGACTCCAAACAGAAGAAATTCTCCATCACGTCAAATTTACAAATTTAAGCTCCGAACACTCAATCAACCACAGATCTGTCACCCAATTCCACATCAAACACCTCAATAACGAAATAAACAGAGATCGACATAGCAATTTAAGAATTACGCTAACAGTAGAGAGATCTAAGCAAAAGTAACTTGAAATTAAACAGCTAAACTCAGATCCATGAGCGATAAACAGTTAAACATCATCAACATCAAAGTCGAATCCCAAAAGTGAAGTTCGACGGTGGAAACTAGCAAAAACAGCTGAAATTAAAACAAATGTATCTTCGCCCTCACTGGGACGGTGTTACCAAACTCGAGATATTTAGAAAGTACCCCCCCTATCACGATTATCCCCCAGAATGTTTCCCAAGTGTGTGTAAAATGTATGAGCTAAGAAGAGTGAAAAACTATATCCATTACGCTGCATGCTCCTCTCTATTTATAGGCGCTTTAGTGGGTCCAGCAAGGTATTGATAATGACTTTGTTGCCCTCAGCTGTAGACTCCCCCGTCAAGCCAATTTTCCTTGTAAATCCTGCTCATTTCGTCCTTTTCTTTCGCTAGACCATCTCCTTCCTTACTTCCTTGATCTAGCGATTTTCTTCACACACCTGGCTTAGGAAACGTGTTAGACCCAGCAATTTATAACATTTTTTGCACATTACCGATGCATGAAATTAGCCTTATCAATTACAAAGCATGTTCTTGTGTTTTTGTAATTTATATTTATGCATGATGAACCCAAGAACATTCGAATCATAGAACTTAAATTATTCGAACGCACGAGGTGTGCGATTCGTCGGCGCTTGCACCGGGACGAATCGCACTACATGCGATCGGAGTAGGGATGTCGAAATAGTGGGAGCTGAGGGAGGCGATCGACCGGCGATGCGCTGACGAGAATGGATTCGTGCGCATCGCCGGAGAACCACCGCCGGTCCCGGAGCGGCCTGCAATATGTGCCGGTCAAGGAGAGGTCGACGCGATCAGCCGGCGACGTGAACACGAGTGTGGGGTCGTCCACGCCGCCGACGAGATCGCGGTGCTACTCCTCTTCGAAGCAGACGGCGCATAGCCTCTCGACGTTACAACAACGTGGAGATGCCACCGGAAAAAGTCGCAAGAACCCTAACCCTAAAAACCGAAACCCTAGTCAAACTCTAAGCCATCGACGCCGAACCGGAGCTGCACCGCCACTGGCGGCTGTCGCTGGTTCGAGTGAGGTCGACGGCGGAGCTGGGTACTCGCCGGAGTAACGCGGAGTAGCTGCGTTCAGGTGACACGGTGGCTGGGTCAGTCGCGGCGTGACTTCGCCGCGGAAAAATTCGGAAAAGGAAGCAATGCGCCAAGCGGCGCGGCCCAGCCGGCGGCGGTCGGGCAGCATTCATGCGGCTCGGCGAGCGTCTCCGGCGGCGTCTTCAAATCTTCGTCGACGTTGATTCGTTCTAACCTCGAACAACGAGATAACGATGAAAGATTATTTAATGATTATTTAATTGATAAATTAATAGATATCATTAAAAATAATATTATTTAATGAAATAAAATATATTGGGAAGATTTCCCTAGATTTTAGGAATATTTAGATTATTTTCTATATCTATGAATATTTTATATCCTAGATGATATAGATAAGAATAGTTTTCTAAATATAATATATATCTAGAATCTATAATAAGATGCAAACTCGAGGGCCAAAATTACATAGAATGGAAACAAAACTTGGATATCGTTCTCACAGCTGAAGAGTACAAGTTTGTACTCACTACTCCGCAGCCTCCAGTCCCCGCGGCTAACGCCTCGGTGGGAGTTCAGAATGCGCATAAACGGTGGCATAAGGCGAATGAGATGGCTAACTGCTATATGTTGGCATCTATGTCTTCAGTACTCAAGCATCAGCATTCTGCCATGGCGACTGCCCCCGAGATTATGTAAAATCTTACAAATCTGTTTGGTACTCAGAATCGAACGGCTAAATCTCAAGCCTTTCGGAGTATCATGACGAAGTCTATGAAGGAAGGCACGTCTGTGAGGCAACATGTCCTCGAGATGATGAGCCACCTCAATCAGATTGAGGTTTTGGGAGGGACGATCGATCCCGAGTCCCAGGTTACTATAATCCTTCAGAGTCTTCCCCCTAGCTTCCAGCAGTTCAAGCTCAACTTCGAGATGAACAAGCGGGATTATACTTTGGCTGAGCTGCTGACTGAACTTCAGTCGGCGGAGGACCTTATGGTTCAAGCTAAGGTAGCCATGCTAAGTTTGGCGCCTAATTCCTCTGGCTCTAAGCCTAGAAGAGGAAAGAAAAAAGGCACCGAACCTAGTGGCAGCTAACAATGCTAAGGGAAAGAAGAAACAGAGAGGTGACAAGAAGCCAACTAGAAAGTGCTTCAAATGTGGAGAGAAAGGTCATTGGAAGCCAGATTGTCCTAAAAAGGGCAAGGCTACAGGTATGCACCATGCTCTAGTAGTCGAGTCATGTTTGGCTTCGACATCTACTCATACTTGGGTTATTGATACTGGAGCAACTGATCATATATGTTTTGATCCTGACTTAATGCAGGTGACAAGACGGTTACATGATCGTGAGATCGAAGTCCAGCTGGGCGACGCTACGAAAGTGGCGACCGTTGCAGTGGGAGACGTTTATTTACGTTTTTCTAGTGATAGATTTTTTATTTTGAAGAATGTTTTGTTGATACCTTCTTTTAGAAGAAATTTAATTTCAGTTTCTAAATTGTCTTTTGATGGATATTCGATTTCTTTTAATGACAATTGCGTTATTAAGAAAGATGGCTCTTATATCGGTCGCGGTATCATGGAAAACAATCTGTACACAATCACTTCTACACAATTTAATCAACGTAAATCAGAACTCAATGCTACGTCGAAGATTTCTAAGAAAAGAAAAGAACCTTCAAGTTCAATGAATGACATGTACTTATGGCACCTTAGACTTGGTCATGCCAACGAAAGAATGATTCATGCGATGGTTGATCAAGATCTTATCAAAGGTCTTGAGAAGGAACCATTTTCGAAGTGTGAATCCTGTATCGAAGGCAAAATGACTAAGAGACCTTTTAGGTCAAAGGGAAATAGGGCCAAGGAAGTACTTGAGCTCATTCATACTGATGTGTGTGGACCAATGTCAACCGAGGCAATGGGCGGCTATCGATACTTCGTCACCTTTATAGATGACTTCTCGAAAGTTGGATATGTCTATTTGATACGCTACAAGTCTGAAACTTTTGACAAGTTCAAGGAGCTTAAGGCTAATGTAGAGACTTGAAGCTACTGCTGTATTGAGACAGTACAAGTGTAGTGTGTGTGCAGTGTTGCGATATTCAAATAAGGCAGGTTCCCCAGATCCAGCAAGTCCACTAGATCACTTGGTCTAGGAACTCGTAGGTTGTGCGGAATCCCGGTCGTCGGACACACAAGTACTTCCCCGCTTCAAAAAAACCCTCAACCACTTTACTAAACCTAGTATAAGGAAGTAGGGATCGATCCCACAGAGAAGGATGCGTAAGACTCGTAATCAAGGATTTGGGAGTATTTTTGGTGTTGGCTGCTGCCACGCATTTTCTTGGGTTGAGGAAAAATTAAAATTAACTTGACTTGGGAATATTAGAAAGAAACTTAACCTAACAGCTAGACCTAGGAAATAATTCTACGATGGGACCACATCTAAGAAAAAGCAGAGTACGACTGGAAAGTGGCAGAATAACTAACTCTAGTACTAACTGACAGTGACATCGTCTTCTACAACCAAATTCGCATAAAACTTCTTGAGAAAACACATAAGCAAATAAAAAACAGAGCTACTAACTTGGAATCAAATCTATGCATAAATAACGAAGAACTTACAGATCTGCATACCTAGACGAAGGGAAATAGAAAACAAAGGAAATAAAACAAGTCTATCCACTACTGTTTCTTTCACACGCCAAAACCAACTTCAGACGCTAAATACACTCCGGATCCAAGCGTCCGACACGGACTCCAAACAGAAGAAATTCTCCATCACGTCAAATTTACAAATTTAAGCTCCGAACACTCAATCAAACACAGATCTGTCACCCAATTCCACATCAAACACCTCAATAACGAAATAAACAGAGATCGACATAGCAATTTAAGAATTACGCTAACAGTAGAGAGATCTAAGGAAAAGTAACTTGAAATTAAACAGCTAAACTCAGATCCATGAGCGATAAACAGTTAAACATCATCAACATCAAAGTCGAATCCCAAAAGTGAAGTTCGACGGTGGAAACTAGCAAAAACAGCTGAAATTAAAACAAATGTATCTTCGCCCTCACTGGGACGGTGTTACCAAACTCGAGATATTTAGAAAGTACCCCCCCTATCACGATTATCCCCCAGAATGTTTCCCAAGTGTGTGTAAAATGTATGAGCTAAGAAGAGTGAAAAACTATATCCATTACGCTGCATGCTCCTCTCTATTTATAGGCGCTTTAGTGGGTCCAGCAAGGTATTGATAATGACTTTGTTGCCCTCAGCTGTAGACTTCCTTTATCACGCCAATTTCCTCGTAATTCCTGCTCATTTCGTTCCATTCTCCTGCTAGACCATCTCCTCCATAACTTCCTCGATCTAGCAATTTTCTTCACACACCTGGCTTAGGAAACGTGTTAGACCCGGCAAATTATAACATAATTTTGCACATACCGATGCATGAAATTAGCCTTATCAAACTGCTCACACTTAAACCATACTTGTCCTCAAGTATAAAGACAAGAAAAGAAAAAGAATAAGGCAAATTTCAAGCGAGGTTATCTCTTGACCGACTCCTAGACCTAGACTAAAGAAAAACTAAGAAATATAAGAAAATCACACAAACACGCAAAACACATATATACATGAGCTAGTTTCAATTTTAGGCATCTGTCCCCACAAGATTAAGGTCATTCCAATAGTTTGCACTCCTCCAAATAGGCCCTTTCCCTTCCTTTACCTAGCCAATCTGTCAGCTTGTCAAGATAGCTCTCTACTTACCCAATTGTTAGGTTCACTCGATCACTCATTCCTCACCAGGGATGTTAGGATCGATTCTCTCTTAAGTTAATGCTACACCACTGAAGCGTTGGGTTATGAGAGTTTTCTCCTTCCTGTGTCAGGCTATCATTATTCCTGTTTTAGACCATTCCCCCCTCTGGACTTCGTCCAGCTTATACCTCCATGACCCAATTCCCCTTTTTTCCTTTCTCCTTCGTAGCTCTTCTTCCCTAAGCATTCAGTGGTGACCCTTAAACATTTGTTAGCTCAAAGTTATCTGAGGTTTATAACTCACTATATAGTGGGGCTTCACAACTAAGTAAGTAGAGGCATTCTCCGTCATTCTTGCTTCATTCAAATTAACTAGGCTCATTTAAGGAAAAAGCTTCTAAGTTGAAATGCATCCTATCTTTAATTACTTTCACTAAGGGAATCATGTCATATTAAATCCACTGGCTCATGTGACAATACTTAAAACTAACAGACTCTTAACATGTAATACGGGTAATGCATTGACTCCTCTCCCCCTCCCACTTCACTCAAGCTTGTCCCTAAGCCATCGTCGTGAAGGGGGGAACAGAGAGATCAATGCAAAACTAAAATCATAAAACTTCTCACACTTAGACCAAGCAATGGGCTAAGTGGGAGAAAGACACAGAAAAACATAGGAAAACAAATAAAACAACAGAAAACACAAACTTCTCACACTTAGACCACACAGTGGGCTAAGTGGGAGAAGATATAACAAGTGATAAACACATATATAACAGGTAGACAATAAAAGAAAAGAACGAAAAATAAAAGTTACTTGGTCAAGAGATGTTTGATCATTTCTGGGGCTGGCTCCTTCGGGAGCCAGACTGGGGTGGGACTCCGGGGCGGGTCACTTTCACCTTCTTCCTAGCTGGTTGCTCCAGCTCTTCTTCCTCTGCTCTGGGATTTCCGGTACTGACTTTCTCACGATCAATTTTTATTTTGGTGGGGCTGGAACTTGCACGGGAATGGTCGGGGAGATCATCTGAAGCGACTGCTGTGGTCGCTTGACGGAGGGACTGCTATGGGTGGGCTGCCTGACTTCACTGCTGGACCCAGGAGTTGTCCTCAACTGGGTCAAGGGGAGCGTCTGCTGCATCCACTTCAGCATTTTCATTGAAAGCTCCACCGCTTCCGTCATCCTATCATTCTGTTTGGCACATTTTACTGCCAAATCAGCAATATTTCCCCTCAGGGTCTGCACTGCCTCCCGATTTCCCATCAATTCGTTCCTTATCCCACCGAGTTCCTTCATCATATCCTTCCGCATTATCTGCATCTCCTTTTTCATGTTCTGGACTTCCTTCCGCAGCTCCTCGATCTCTTCACTTGGCATGGCCTCTTCGGCTTCCTCTGGCTCCGTCATCACCTTGTCTCCTAATGAATAGAAGAGAGTTTTGGTGCCCTGAGTCTGCAGCAACCCCTTGTTGAAGAAATAATCAACACTGAACACCTCTGGGGGGTCGCACATGACTACAAGTGGAGCGGCCTTGGCAATTCTCATTTCTAGATTCCTCTGAAGGTAAGCGCCGATGAGGTGGCAGGTGTACATATGACGTCCTGGGTTGCTTGTCATCTGGTGGCACGCCTGAGCCATCCAATATCCGAGGTGCACCTTAACACCCTCTGCCATGCACCAAGTGAAGTAGAGATCGGTAGTAGTGAGGGCTGAATTCGCACTGCCCATCAAATTGTAACTGATAAATGTTTGAGCAAAACGGAGGATCCGATCTTCGATGTGGGAGGCCTTGGAGTAGCTGGATTTGAACGCCCCTGATTTAGAGTGCGTGACCAGTTCCCATGCTGTCTGGACTTTGAACCCAGGTGTGTTCTTTGGCATCCCCACCATCCTGTCGTTCCAAGCCCCCTCTTCATCTTCTTCCTTAGTGAATAACCCCATCCGTAGGGACCACTCCCTAATGCTCAACTCATGTTCCTGATTGAAGAGTCTGAATGTGATGGAATCCGCGTCCAGGTCTGAGGTATTCTTCAAGCGAAAAGTGGAGAAAAACTCCCTTGCTAGATCTACTAGTACCCTCTCTTGGCTGTGCTGCAACAGCCACTCAAACCCTATTGCCTGGATATAGGCGCGGAATTCTTTGTCACATGCAATCATCTTGAGCTCCCTCTTGCTATACTGTTTCCCCGACTTGGCCATCTTCCCTGCGCTACACCTCTCCTTGTATACCGCGATCCTTTTCTGGTCGTCAAACTGTCTCATCTCCTCCAGCAAGCTCTTAGTCAGCCAAATTACCGGGCGTCCGGGAATCGGCTCTTCGTCAACCTCCTCAGAATTATAGCTGGGCTCAGGGATGGGCTCCTCGTGCTCGTCGACAAGGGTTTCCTCGGTCACAGGGGAAAGGGTCTCCTCGACCTCCTGGACGGAGGGAGCTTTCCTTGACCAGGTAGATGTAGTCGCCAGTGCCTTTCCTTTTCTTGCCTTTTCCTTGGCCAAGCGCGCCTCTGTCTCTGTCGCTTCAGGTATGAAGTCATCAACTTCGTCAAGGAGGCTTCTTCTAGTGCGCCTCCTTTCGGCCCTTTCATCAATCTTGGGCTCACTTGCTTCCTGGTCATCAACCAGGTCCACGATCAGTTTTAGCCCCTCCTCGGGCTCCGGTACCTCCGTCGAATGTAGATCCAACTCCCCCAACAGCTTTTCTGGGGTTTCCCCCTCTTCAACCAACATCGGGGTTGCCCCCTCGATATAGATGGGGTTCTCCCCCCTGCCATCTCCTGGAACAGGGGTTTCCCCCTCAGTAGTTGTTTCAAACATAGGGGTTTCCCCCTCAACAGCCTTCTCAAACACAGGGGTCTCCCCCTCAGCAATTTCAACAGAAACCGGGGTTTCCCCCTCACGAACTTCAAACACAAAAGGGGTTTCCCCCTCAAGAATTTCATCAGCAATAGGGGTCTCCCCCTCATACATTTCCCTACCCTCAAGATTAGGGTTCTCTGGTACATTACCTTCTGTCTCCTTCAAGGTCTCGTCATGCGTCTGTTCACCGTCCTCAGATTGCCTGTGTAAAGCCTCCTCTGTCTCCGCTACTTGCGAGACGCCCCTTGCATGAGGTGGTTCCACGACTTGTGATCTCGTTTCAGAGAGATTTGCCGGTGTCGCGGCCGAATCCACCGGAATTGGCAGTGACGGTACAGTCGGCGCAGACGGCATCAGACTAGCGGTGAATAGGGGGTACACCTCCTTCGCTTTCTCTATGCTTCCCACCTTCTTTTCTGGTGAAAAGATGGTGCGGTTGCAGGCGTGATGTAAGCAACCGTACGTCTCCCATAATTATCGGCCAGAATTTGAAATTCAAAATATCTTTTCCTTCCTTGACTCCTTCCTTCAAGCTCTCCTCCTGGCGAATCCCCTCGACCATGCCCTACAAAATAAAATTTGAAGATTCCAGACCCCTAGGTCGAGGTTATGGCATAAAATACGGGTTCCCCTAGGAGTCTGGTGCTTCGAAATTATATACACATAAGTAAATTTTTTTATCATCGTTTTTTTCCTTTTTTTTTTATTTTTTTTAGAGAAAAATTAAACTATTTACATGTTGTATTTCCGAGATTCCCTGGTTCAGTTGTGAATTTTCAAAATTATCAGCTTACCCCTTGACCCAGGAATTCATCGGAAATTTCACTCGTCCTTTTAGGCAATAATAGGGAGTGTGTGTAGTGGAATCTCGTCCACAACACACAACTCAGAATTATCCTTATAGACTTTCACTCTATGATCGTTTACAAGGAAATGAACAGAGTTTGGAGCACTTCCCTGGATCTCTACTGCTCCATTTGCTCGGATGCCAACGATGGTGTATGGGCTAATCCATTTAGACTTCAGTTTCCCTGGCATGAGCTTAAGACGAGACTGAAAAAGGAGCACTTTCTGTCCCACATGAAGTTCCTTGACCCGGAGGTTTTTATCGTGCCATAACTTCGTTCTTTCTTTGTACCACATGGCAGATTCAAACGACTCCAGCCGAAGTTCCTCCAACTCTTGCAATTGCAACTTCCTCTCTTCTTCGCATGCTATCGGCTTCATGTTCATTTCCTTCACTGCCCAGTATGCCTTGTGTTCAATTCCTACAGGCAAGTGACACATCTTACCAAACACAAGTCTGTAGGGTGACATTCCAATAGGTGTTTTAAAAGCAGTTCTGTAGGCCCACAATGCGTCCCCGAGTCTTTTGCTCCAGTCTTTCCTTGACGGATTAACTGTTTTCTCCAATATCGCCTTGATCTCGCGATTAGAAATCTCTGCCTGGCCATTAGAGTGAGGATGGTAAGGAGTTGACACTCGATGGTGTACATCATATTTCTTCATCAAAGCCTCGATGGTGCGATTACAGAAATGTGTTCCTTGGTCTGAGATGATGGCTCTAGGAACTCCGTATCTGTTGAAAATGTTATCCTTGAGAAATTTCGCCACCTCCTTTGATTCGCAAGTTGTGGTGGCCTTAGCTTCTATCCACTTAGATACATAATCCACTGCAACCAATATGTAGGTATTCCCACAGGATGACGGAAACGGTCCCATAAAGTCCCATTCCCACACATCAAAAATTTCGCACACGATCACTGGGATCAGAGGCATCTCATCTCTCCTTGAAATTCCCCCTGTCTGTTGGCATCTCTCACAACACTGGCAGAATTCGAAAGCATCCTTATTCAATGTTGGCCAATAAAATCCGCTGTCTAGAACCTTTCTCGCTGTTTTCCTTGGCCCAAAGTGGCCTCCACATGCTAACGTGTGGCAATGATTTAACACATCTTTTTGTTCCCATTCGGGAATGCAGCGCCTAATCACTTGATCTGAGCACATTTTCCACAGGTAAGGATCATCCCAAAAATAAAATTTGGATTCGCTTCTAATCTTCATCCTCTGGGCCCGGGAAACTTCTTCTGAAACCGGCATCTCTCCTGTGACCAAGTAGTTGGCTAGATCAGCAAACCATGGTTCTGCATTCAGCGTGCGCTTCCCTTTATCCGATTCCCCTAGACCGGTCAGAGCCAAAACTGCTTCCCAGTCAGGTGGTCTAGGAAATTTCTCCAAAAGGTACAATTGTTCCTCGGGAAAGGCATCGAGTATAGCCTCTTCTGTTTCTCCTTGGAAGATTCTGCTCAAATGATCTGCTACCCTATTCTCCGTTCCTCTTTTATCTCGTACTTCCCAATCAAATTCTTTTAAAAGTAACACCCAACGGATTAACCTTGGCTTCGACTCCTTCTTAGCCAGTAAGTACTTTATTGCTGCGTGATCCGTGAAGAATATAACCCTTGACCCAAGAAGGTAGGGTCGGAATTTTTCAAAGGCATACACGATGGCTAACATTTCCTTCTCCGTGGTGTCATAATTCTTCTGAGCTTGATTTAGTGTTTTGGAAGCATAGAAGATCACATAGCTTTTTCCATTAATTTTTTGTCCTAAGACAGCTCCCACAGCGAAATCGCTCGCATCACACATTATCTCGAAAGGATGGTTCCAGTCTGGTGCCCTGATTATTGGTGCTGATACTAAACTGTCCTTAAGCAGCTGGAATGCCCTCTCACATCCTTTGTCAAAGACGAATTCAACATCATTTTGTAACAACCAAGTGAGTGGTTGCGCGATTTTTGCAAAATCCTTTATGAACCTCCTATAGAACCCTGCATGGCCTAGGAAACCTCTCACCTCTTTTTGATTCGTAGGGTATGGTAATTTTGATATCACATCCACCTTTGCCTTGTCTACCTGGATACCCCTCTCAGAAACCACGTGACCTAGGACAATGCCTTCAGTCACCATGAAGTGGCACTTCTCGAAGTTCAACACTAAATGCTTTTCCTGACATCTCTGCTACACTAGATCAAGGCTGGCTAAACAAGCATCAAATGAGTTCCCATAGACGGTGAAATCGTCCATGAATATCTCAATGCATACTTCCAACAGATCCGAAAAAATGCTCATCATACATCGTTGAAAAGTCCCCGGTGCATTACACAATCCAAACGGCATTCTTCGGTATGCATATGTACCAAAAGGGCACGTGAAAGTGGTCTTCTCTTGATCCTCTGGATTAACGTAGATTTGGAAATATCCGCTGTATCCGTCAAGGAAACAAAAATACTGTTTGCCTGCCAATCTTTCCAGCATCTGATCAATGAAAGGCAAAGGAAAATGATCCTTCTTTGTGGCTTCATTCAACTTCCTGTAGTCGATGCACATCCTCCACCCTGTCACTAATCTGGTGGGTACCAATTCATTCTTCTCATGTTTGACGACTTGTATCCCAGACTTCTTTGGCACCATATGGACAGGACTGACCCACTCACTGTCAGGAATGGAGTAAATGATTCCTAGAGCAAGCAACTTCAATACCTCCTTCAAGACTTCCTCTCGCATGTTTGGGTTCAGCTTCCGTTGTGCATCTCGATGAGCCTTTGCACTTTCTTCCAGACGGATGTGGTGAATGCAAAGATCTGGACTTATTCTCACCAAATCTGAGAGAGTCCATCCTATTGCCTTCTTGTTCCTTTTGATGACCTCTAACAACTCCTTCTCCTGTTCCTTGGTCAAGTTGCTGTTGACTATTACTGGAAATGTATCGTCCTTCTCCAAGTAAGTGTACTTAAGGCCTGGTAGGAGTGTTTTCAGCTCTTTTTTCGTTCCATTCGTCTCCTGGGGCAAGGGATTTTTTTCTGAATTTTCTGGTGAAGTCTCTTTCTCTAACCCAGGAGATTTTTCCAAACTTGCCACATAACCCGATCCCTTGGACCTAGCTGATTCCGGGTTCCTGCAGAATTCCATAATGGCCTCTGTGAGTTCTTCATCTGTCAATTCCTCTGTGTTCACTGCTGCACACCATCCCACAACTTCTTTGTCAATCGAATGGCTTAACTCCGAGTTATCAATCTGTTCCTGTATCAATTTTGTCTCAAGATATTCTTGGACTAAAGGGTTAATAACATCAATAGCATAGAGATTCTCAACATCTAAAGGTCTTTTCATCCCCTCATCTATACTAAAGGTATATTTTTCCCCATTGTAGTCCAAGCAAATTGTTCCATCAAACACATCGATAATGGTCTTAGCCGTACGCAAAAATGGCCTCCTCAAAAGTACCCCACTAGACTCAGCAGACTCATTATCATTCATCTTGATCACGTAAAAATCAGCGGGATATAGAAACTCATGCACTTTGACTATAATATTTTCCAACACTCCTTCAGGGCAAATGCAAGTTCTATCTGCTAGCTGGATCACTACCTTGGTATCAACCATTCTTACCCCAGTTAACCTTTTATAGATTGAAAGTGGCAAAACATTTATTGACGCCCCTAGATCACACATGGCATGCTCAACCTTGATATCCCCTAAAGAAATGGGTAATGTAAACATACCTGGGTCGGTGCATTTTGAAGGCATCCTTCTTTTCTGTATCACCGCAGACACAGTTTCTCCAATTACAATCTTCCCATCTAGCTTGGTTTTCCCTGCAATAAACTCCTTGATGAACTTACTGAAGGTGGGCATTTTCAAGGCTTGCAAGAATGGCAAGTTGATTTCCAACTTGCTGAAAATCTCCATGAGATCCTCTGTGTCATCCTTTTTCTTCTTCGCCTCCCCTCAATATGGAAATGGTTTTGCTCGCTTTACTGCATTTGTGGAAGTACCAGCCTGGGTTTCATCAACTGCTTTATTTCCTTCACTGCTTACTTCCTCAGGTTCGGGGTCTAGGAAGAACGGGTCCCTTGGTCGAGGTAGAGATCCCCCTAAATCTTTCTTCTGGAGGTCTCTCTGAACAATGATCTCCCTCGGTTCAGCGCCTCCTTCTTGCTGTTTCTGACTCTGTTTCCCTTCTTTAGCTTGCATAGGCGCTTCCTCATCAGCTCCCAACGTCGGCCCTTCGTAACCCCGCCCAGATCTCAAAGTGATTTGACTAATATTTGCTCGGTCTGGCGGTTTGACGGTAGCAGGAAGTTTGCCTTCATTCCCTCGCATCTCGTTCAAGGAAACTGCGATCTGGGAAAGTTGTTTTTCCATCATGTCCATGGCGGCTTTTTGCTCTGACTGAGCATCTTGTAACTTGTGCACCATGTCATTGTTGGAATGTAGGTTACCTTGCATGAACTGCTGTGAATTTACCAAATCATGGACCATGTCATCCAAATTCCGTTGTGGTCTGAAGTTGAATTGACCAAAATTTTGTCCTTGACCTTGGTTCTGTCGAAAATTTCCTTGATGATTGTTGTATTGGTTACTCGACCCTTGATTGTTGTACTGGCCACCAGACCCTTGATTCCCTTGATGCTTCTGTTGGGAATTCTGAAAATTGCCTTGGTTATTCCTTTGGTGAGGTGGCACATAGAAGTTTCCTGGGTTGTTTTGACTTTTGTTCCCCCAATTAGCTTGATCCTGATTCCTGTATCCCAGCTGCAATTGTCCTTCTTGTCTCTTCCATGACCAATTGGACTGCCTCTCCGGAGGGTGTGCAAAATTCGTGAGCTGCAAGGGAGGTGGCTGGCTTTGATCATGATCAGTCCATCTGAAGTTTGGGTGAGTCCTCCATGGAGCGTCCCTCTGTCTCCCTTGATTCCAACTTCCATCGGGATTCCAACTTCCCATCGAATTTGCTTGAGCGTGGCACTCTCCTTCGTAGGGTTGACTGTAGTATGGTTGCAGTTGCCTTTCCTCTTGACCAAGGGATTTCTCATTTTCCACTGGAGCATGCGGATTGCATTTCTCGATCGCACTTAGCAAGGCTTTTTCCAGTTTATCGATCCTATCTTCCACCTTCTTGTCTTCTTGATCCATCACTGCATTAGTTGATCCTCTCCTCAATATGCTTCGCGGGTTATCATAGGCTTTCTTTGCCTCAATCAATCTCCCCAGCGTTTCCCTGGCTTCACTTGCTTTGTTCTTAGTAAAATTTCCCCCGCTCGAGGAGTTCATCAAGTCCTTTGATTCAGGGTTTGCACCTTCATAGAACAAATAGTAAGTCTCCGCTTCTATCATCCTGTGGTTTGGACAAGCATCCAGCAGCCCCTTGAAGCGGGACCAATAAGAACTTAGAGACTCATCGTATTCTTGTTTGCACTCCTGAATCTCCTTCTTCAAGGCATTCGTCTTGTTAGATGGAAAAAAGTAATCCAAAAATTCCAGTTTAAAATCCTTCCACGTGTTGATCGAGTCCAGTAGAAGCCTCAGCAGCCAAGTATTCGCCTCCACTTTGAGAGCAAACGAATTGCTCGAAGACGGTAGTCCTCTTATGTTGCCTCGTTGGGTCGCTTCTGAATGCTGCATAGTTTACTGAACTCGTTCAGAAATTCATAAGGGCATTCATTCCTACGCCCAGAGAAAGTAGGTAGAACTCCAAGCACATTTGTCTTGATGTCGATCGACCTCCGCCGTGGGTTCGAGACTATAGCATGAGCGGGTTCACCGTCAAGATGTGCGGTGAGCGACCCTATTTCCGGATCGGGGTCTAGTAGATGAGCCATATCTGGGTCCTTCTCGTCCTCGGTCTCGGAATGCTCTGGTTCGGTTGATGTCCCTGGATTCTCCTCTGTCGATGAATTCCACTCCTTTTCACTTTCTGACTCGAACGGGAAAGGATCTTCCGTTCTCAATCCTGATCTAGTAGTGATGGTAGATGTAGATTCCTTGATTCGCCACTCGTACTGGCCACTCCCTGATCCAGATGAACTTGCCCAACTTCCAGATTGGAAGCCCGCTTTCATAAACTGTCAGAGAGAAAGAAAAGAACAAAAATTAGAATATTTACACCAAATCCTTAATAACAGCAAACGCCATCCATCCCCGGCAACGGCGCCACTTGAAGCTACTGCTGTATTGAGACAGTACAAGTGTGTGTGCAGTGTTGCGATATTCAAATAAGGCAGGTTCCCCAGATCCAGCAAGTCCACTAGATCACTTGGTCTAGGAACTCGTAGGTTGTGCGGAATCCCGGTCATCGGACACACAAGTACTTCCCCGCTTCAAAAAAAACCCTCAACCACTTTACTAAACCTAGTATAAGGAAGTAGGGATCGATCCCACAGAGAAGGATGCGTAAGACTCGTAATCAAGGATTTGGGAGTATTTTTGGTGTTGGCTGCTGCCACGCATTTTCTTGGGTTGAGGAAAATTAAAATTAACTTGACTTGGGAATATTAGAAAGAAACTTAACCTAACAGCTAGACCTAGGAGATAATTCTACGGTGGGCCCACATCTAAGAAAAAGCAGAGTACGACTGGAAAGTGCAGAATAACTAACTCTCGTACTAACTGACAGTGACATCGTCTTCTACAACCAAATTCGCATAAAACTTCTTGAGAAAACACATAAGCAAATCAAAAATAGGGCTACTAACTTGAAATCAAATCTATGCATAAATAACGAAGAACTTAACAGATCTGCATACCTAGACGAAGTGAAATAGAAAACAAAAGGAAATAAAACAAGTCTATCAACTACTGTTTCTTTCACACGCCAAAACCAACTTCAGACGCTAAATCCACTCCGGATCCAAGCGTCCGACACGAACTCCAAACAGAAGATATTCTCCATCACGTCATATTTACAAATTTAAGCTCCGAACACTCAATCAACCACAGATCTGTCACCAAATTCCACATCAAACACCTCAATAATGAAATAAACAGAGATCGACATAGCAATTTAAGAATTACGCTAACAGCAGAGAGATCTAAGCAAAATAACTTGAAATTAAACAGCTAAACTCAGATCCGTGAACGTAAAAGCAGTTAAACATCATCAACATCAAAGTCGACTCCCAAAAGTGAAGTTCGACGGTGAAAACTAGCAAAACCAGCTGAAATTAAAAGCAATTGTATCTTCGCTCTCACTAGGACGGTGTTACCAAACACGAAATCTTTAGAAAGTACCCCCCCTATCACTATTATCCCCAGAACTATTCCCAAGTGTGTAAAATATGAGCTAAGAAGAGTGGAAAAAACTATATCCATTGCGCTGCATGCTCCTCTCTATTTATAGGCGTTTTAGTGGGTCCAGCGAGGTATTGATAATGACTTTGTTGCCCTCAGCTGTAGACTTCCTTTATCACGCCAATTTCCTCGTAATTCCTGCTCATTTCGTTCCATTCTCCTGCTAGACCATCTCCTCCATAACTTCCTCGATCTAGCAATTTTCTTCACACACCTGGCTTAGGAAACGTGTTAGACCCGGCAAATTATAACATAATTTTGCACATACCGATGCATGAAATTAGCCTTATCAAGACGCGTCACGGTAAGACTATCAAATGCCTGCGATCTGATCGCGGAGGCGAATACCTAAGTGTCGAGTTTTTGGACTACTTATCAGTAGTGGGAATTCAATCCCAAACGACTGCGCCGGGCACACCCCAGCAGAATGGCGTAGCTGAAAGAAGGAATAGGACCATATTAAATATGGTCCGGTCGATGATGAGTTATGCACGGTTACCTGTTTCGTTTTAGGGGCATGCTTTGCTACCCCATATGAGTTGTGGAATGGGCGAAAGCCCAATCTGGAACATCTCAGAGTATGGGGGTGTCCGACTCATGTATTGGAAAAGGATCCAACTAAGCTGGAATCTAGAACGGAGGTTTGTGTGTTTATAGGATACCCTAGAGGAACGAAAGCTTATGAATTCTATAGTCTCAGAGATCAGAAAGTGATTGTGAGCACTCATGCCACATTCTTAGAGGAAGACTATGTAATGAATCATAAGCCCAGCAGTGAGATAGCTCTTGAAGAGCTAACTCAAGTCACAACTTCCAATAACCAAGAACAATTACCTAGTGTAACAACAATTCCAGAAATTTCAACTAATACACCAGATATTGTAGTGCCGCGTCGCAGTGGGAGGGTCTCTCATGAGCCCGAAAGATACATTGGTTTGGGAGAGTGCATGGATCACTCCTCGGACAGCAATGTACTTGATCCCTGGAATCTTGCAGAGGCGCAGGCAGATGTCGATCATTGCGAATGGGTGAAAACAACGGATTCGGAACTACAATCAATGGTAGACAAAGACGTCTATGATTTGTATGTCCTACCCGAAGGCTGTACTGCCATTGGGAGCAAGTGGATATACAAACGTAAACGTGGACCCGATGGACGAGTTAAAGTCTTTAAGGCAAGACTAGTGGCTAAGGGGTATACCCAAAAGGAAGGCATCGATTATGATGAGACCTTCTCCCCAGTGGCCATGCTCAAATCGATCCATATACTTTTGTCTATAGCAGCTTACATGGATTGGGAAGTATGGCAGATGGACGTTAAGACTGCACTTTTAAACGGGAGTCTTGAGGAGACCATCTACATGAAACAACCCGAAGGCTATGTGATAAAGGGCAAGGAACACATGGTTTGGAAGCTTAAGAAGGCCATTTATGGCCTCAAGCAATCATCTAGATCATGGAACCAGTGTTTCGATCAAACTGTTCAAAAGTTTGGATTCGAAAAATGCCCTAATGAAAGCTGTGCGTATAAGAAGGTTGAAAAGGAAAATGTTGTGTTCTTAGTTTTATATGTAGATGACATTCTTCTAATTGGAAACAATAAAAAGATGTTGTCATCAGTGCGAACTTGGTTGTCCAGCCAGTTCGAGATGAAAGATATGGGTGATGCGGGACACATTCTCGGTATCAAGGTTCTTAGGAACCGAGCTAAGAGAATGTTGTGCTTATCCCAAGAATCTTACATCGATACAGTACTTAGACGCTTTAGCATGCAAGATGCCAAGAAAGTTTCTACCTTTTAGACATGGCATCCATTTATCTCAAGAGATGTGTCCTAAGACAGCATCTGAGATAGCAGAGATGAGAAGAATACCATATGCCTCGGCAGTTGGTAGTCTCATGTATGCTATGCTTTGTACTAGACCCGATATCTGCTTTGCTGTTGGCATGGTAGCAAGATATCAATCAAATCCCAGCCAAGGACATTGGACTGCCGTAAAGAACATACTCAAGTACCTTAATCGGACAAAGGACTATGTTCAAGTTTATAATGCAGCCGAGCTCTGCCCTTTAGGATATACAGATTCAGATTTTCAAGCTGATGTAGATTCGAGAAAATCAACTTCCGGATATGTGTTTACCTTAGGAGGTGGAGCCGTAATTTGGAAGAGTGTAAAGCAGAAATGCATTGCAGACTCTACCATGGAAGCCGAGTATGTGGCCGCTTCGGAGGCTGCAAAAGAGGCTGTGTGGCTTAAGAACTTCCTTCTGGACTTAGGTGTGGTTTCGAATATGCCCAAGAGCATCACCATCTATTGTGACATTCTGGTGCTGTGGCAAATTCGAGAGAACCATGGGCTCATAAAGCGAGCAAGCACATAGAGAGGAAGTATCATATTATACGAGATATAGTGCAGAGAGGAGACATAAAAGTGGTCAAGATTGAGTCAAAAAACAACCTGGCAGATCCTTTCACGAAGGCATTAGCGGTAAAGCCGTATGAAAGCCATGTTGAAGGAATGGGAGTTCGACTAATTCAAGACCTCAATCTGCTTTCAGTATAAGTGGGAGAATTTGACGTTAGTTAGCACATTTTGTATACTCGAAAGTGTTTTGAGTATAAGTGGGAGATTGTTAGAGTTTGTATACTAGAAATCACGTTTCGAGTGATTGAATACTGTAAAACTCTTATTTTATTTTCCAAGGAATAAAACAGATTATTTTTGTCATAATATTGTTATGTTTTACATTTAATGGATGTTAATACATGTTTAAATGTATAAGTTAACTTAACAAAGTCTAAGTCTTTGTTTTAGTAGACCGGTTGTGGGCGTTGTCCACTTTAAGGTAACACGGTCAGTTCTAAACAAAGAAAAAGATGAATTTCACAACCTAGATGGAATTTGACTATCCATCGAGAAAGGTTGCAATGTCAGTCCGCATATTTCTAAGCCTTACTAAAATAAGATGACATTGGTGTGGTATAGCACTGAACGGATCTAACAGCAAGACTTGTCCTTGGGCTATCTACTGAAAGGCGAGGTCTTGATAATATTTGTTTCTTAATCAATGTAGGTTAGCATTGAGCATACTGTATTGATTATGCACTACTTTGACTTATCAAATGGTGCGGGTTTTTCGTAACCCAATTATCCTGATATATTGGGTAGTGGTGATCAATATCTAGCGGTGCTAGGATTGCTATTATATTGAATCGTGCGCGAGGAGAGTCTCGTTTGATAATGTCCTCAAGAGGAGTGCGAAACAAGGTTTTATTATTCGGAACCTAGCTAGTTGGAGTTTGATTACTCTATGAATAATAAATAAGCGTTTCATGATAAGTCCACTCTTGGAATTAAGAAGAAGTTAATTAATTAAGTCAATAGCAGACATTAATTAATTAATGGACATTTTAATCTTAAGCACGGGAAATGAAAGTTAAACGGAAACCCGGATTACTTGTAATTTCGGATTTGGATGGGGAGAGTTCAATATTACTTCTGTAGTGTCTGCTCGTAATATTCCAATTATAACTTATATTAAATTATGGGTTCAATTTAATTAGTAAAAAGTAAATTGGATGAGCTCATATCCAAAACCTTCCATAGATCCCTGTCTGGGCCCAAAAGGAACTTAATATAAATAGGAGAATAAAGGAGACAGAAATAACGCATTTTTCATTATTGAAATTTTCGAAATTTTCAGCCTAAGCTGAAGAGAATTTCGAATTCCTCTCCTATTCCAAAAAGGATTTCTTCTGTCTTCTTTATTTAAGTCCTAGTATTCTAGTAAGATCAGCCCACACTGATATTGGGATACAGTTCGGGAACCAGAGAGAAGATTTGTGGTCTAGTACTCAAAGCATCACGTAGAGAAGAAGCTAACCATCTTCAATTCTTTGGAGAATTAATTAGGTATTTATCTACTCCGTAGAAAAGCATGTTTTAGGTTTCAATATTCTAAAAGCATGTTTAATTCAAGTTATGAGCATGATACATGTGATAATTACGCGAATAGGTTTTGTCTAAATAATCTGCTAAATAGATCTGATTATTATGTAATTGATTTATGATGAGCGCTTCCGCTGCCAGTCTTTGGCTCTGATTATTTGGATTTAAATTTCGCGAAATTCATGTATGCATGTCTTATTTGATTACGAAGCATGTTCTTGTGTTTTTGTAATTTATATTTATGCATGATGAACCCAAGAACATTCGATTCATAGAACTTAAATTATTCGAACGCACGAGGTGTGCGATTCGTCGGCGCTTGCACCGGGACGAATCGCACTACATGCGATCGGAGTAGGGATGTCGAAATAGTGGGAGCTGAGGGAGGCGATCGACCGGCGATGCGCTGACGAGAATGGATTCATGCGCATCGCCGGAGAACCACCGCCGGTCCCGGAGCGGCCTGCAATATGCGCCGGTCAAGGAGAGGTCGACGCGATCAGCCGGCGACGTGAACACGAGCGTGGGCTCGTCCACGCCGCCGACGAGATCGCGGTGCTACTCCTCTTCGAAGCAGACGGCGCATAGCCTCTCGACGTTACGACAAGGTGGCGATGCCACCGGAAAAAGTCGCAAGAACCCTAACCCTAAAAACCGAAACCCTAGTCAAACTCTAAGCCATCGACGCCGAACCGGAGCTGCACCGCCACTGGCGGCTGTCGCTGGTTCGAGTGAGGTCGACGGCGGAGCTGGGTACTCGCCGGAGTAACGCTGAGTAGCTGCGTTCAGGCGACACGGTGGCTGGGTCAGTCGCGGAGTGACTTCGCCGCGGAAAAATTCGGAAAAGGAAGCAAAGCGCCAAGCGGCGCGGCCCAGCCGGCGGCGGTCGGGCAGCAATCATGCGGCCCGGCGAGCGTCTCCGGCGGCGTCTTCAAATCTTCGTCGACGTTGATTCGTTCTAACCTCGAACAACGAGATAACGATGAAAGATTATTTAATGATTATATAATTGATAAATTAATAGATATCATTAAAAATAATATTATTTAATGAAATAAAATATATTGGGAAGATTTCCCTAGATTTTAGGAATATTTAGATTATTTTCTATATTTATGAATATTTTATATCCTAGATGATATAGATAAGAATAATTTAATAGTTTCCTAAATATAATATATATCTAGAATCTATAATAAGATGGATATATATAAGATTACATTAAATAATATAATTTAATTTTCTTCCTAATCTTGAACTTGGAAATTATATGAATTTAATTTTTCATGTCTAATTAAGATTATAAATATTGTACTTTATTTTAGATATATCTTATAGTATGACATGGATAAGAATTTGGAAACTATATTTTTTCATGTCTAATTAAGATTATAAATAATGAACTTGGAAACTATATTTTTGATCATTCAGCTACGTGTGGCAGAGCTTTCCATTTTAGCATTGAATTTGGATGACCACATCAGTCTGCCTTCGTTGATTTTTTATGGAGGTAATGAAGGGAAACGCTCAGCTACTCGGTGTGTGTTTGATCTAGGAGGAGACACCTCGCCAAGGCTTTTGCTTCCAACTCTCATCATTGCTTCGTGGTTTCCACCTTGAGGACAAGGCGGATTTCAACTGTGGGGAAGTTGATACGATCCTTAGATATCTCGATATCTCAATTATTTAGTATCTTTTATTTTACCATATCTTTGTTTTCTTATTCAATAAGTTAGGGTAATATTCTAGTATAATAAATAGGAGAGCTTGTTATCTTTTTAAATCAATCAATAATGGAAATATTATTTGTCCACATATCTTGTGAATTATCTTTAATACTAGTTCTCACGCTGCTCGACGGAAAGCCGCGCACAGCCTGAAACTAATTTGTCCGCCGACCCTATGATTGGGCGCTGGAATCGTTACTTTGATCGTCGAGGAACAACCTTCGATCGCAGTTAAGGAGAAGGTCCTTAACAATTTCTTCCGAGTTACACCCGCCGCACACCCACCACATATATACACTACTAGTATATATATTTGATATTTCACAGTTCACACTCATTTGTGAGTTCATAGACCACTGTACACACACATATATGTATATTGTTATATCACAGTACACACATATATATATTGGATATGTCAAAGTTCGGGTCGGGTACTTGGAGGTGCGGGATACCCGACTCGGGTATCGAGATATACCCGACTCAGTGCGGGACAGGTATCGGGACTGCCAATGTGTCCGAAATCGGGTGCGGGTACTCGTTTCGACACCCCTAATAAATTATGAGTAGAAATGAGTTAATAGAATATGGGTCAACCGCCAAAAATGATAAAAAAAAAATGAAATGGAACAAATTTTTGGAGGACGGACAAAAATGAAAAAATGAGACAAATTTTTGGGGACGGAGGTAGTAATTACCAAAATCCAAAAATGACAATAAGTTATTACGATTTGTATGTATTAAACAGAGGTAGACCTACGTGTTCGACTAATCTAATTCGGTTGGGCCATCGTCATCTTGAGGCTCGGACTAATCCTAAACCCAAATCTGTGAACGTGTCAAAATTAAAATATTGTTATGATTTTAAATGTGTTAATTTAACTCAAAATAAAACTAATATCTTTTAGATCTGACATACTCTTTTATAATGATGTATAAGTATTTATTAAATAGAATTTGGTTCTAAATTGGCATGAATCCATTTTTAAAAAAAATCTGATTAGCACTAAACTCTGTATTATATATGTGCATGAATAAATTTAACATACAGACCATATCATATTTTGTTAATAACTATGTACTATAGATAGAGAGTGCTAATGATTTTTAGAAATCAATTTGTGAGTATTTCTCCCCCAATCAACGTGTAGGGTGACATAATCAACAAGATTACCATTGCACGTCTTTTCATATCAACCTTTGTACTACTCATAACATTGTTCCAACGACATATCATTCACTCATTTTATTATTGTCTATTTTTTACTATTATAACTTATGTTATATTGATATGGTTTTTATTTATTAATTGTACAATATATTTTTTAAAAATTTGTTATAATTAATCATGTTTTACTACTCCATTAGAACTATGTACAAGGCTAATTTAAATACTTTTCTAACAAGTTATGAAGGTAGTCGATACATCAAATCATTCTGGGCTTGACTGATAAGGCTAATTTCATGCATCGGTTATATGGTGAAAAGTGTTACATTTGCTGGGTCTAACACGATTTCTGAGCCAGGTGTGTGACAGAATCGCTAGATCAAGGAGATGCTGAAGGAAACAGTCTAGCGAAGGAATGAAGTAAAAATGAGCAGAATCTAAGGAAAAAGAAGGCTTGAAGAAGGGAGTCAGTAGCTGAGGGCAACAAAGTCCATCTATACCTCGCTGGGCCCCACTTCAACGCCTATAAATAGAAGAGCATGCAACACACAAATCATCACTCTTTTTCGCTCACTCTTAGCTCACACACAACACACACTTGGGAATGGGAGATCTGGGGTAGTTTCGGTTCCGAAGGGGTTTATTCTTCAGAAATTTCAGTCGCAACACCGTCCGCGTGAGGGCGAAGATACAATCTCTTTATTTTCAGTTTGTTTTGCACTTTTACAGTCGAACTTCACTTTTGGGAGTCGATTTGGTTGTTGATGTTACTGATTATCGATTCACTTTCTGTTAGTTTGCGTTTATCTGTGATGTTTCAAGTTGATTTACGTAGATCCTGCTGTTGAGAGTGTATTTTAACAAGTTATATGTTGATCTCTGTTTTGCTGTTGTGGTGCTCGATCTGAGAATTTGGTGATAGATCTGTGGTTTGTTGATCGATTGGAGGTTGTTAGTTAAATCTGAAGTTATGGAATGTTTCTTTTAGCTGGAGTTTGTGTCGGACGCTTGGATCCGGAGTGGATTTAGCGTCTGAGGTTGGATCGGAAGGGAGGAGGTCGAGTTGTGCATGGATTTGGAGTTTTCCGCTTGCTATCTTTTTTACTTCATCTAGCAACTGTAGATCTGTTTAGTTCTTAATTGTTACTTATCAAAAATGGTTTAGATTCAGTCTGCTCTGTTCCGATTTCGCTCATGCTGGTTTTCTTCTGAGTTTTTACGCAATTTGGTTGAAGAAGACGATGTCGCTGTTAGTTAGTACCAGAGTTAGTTGTTTTTTTTTCAGCTTTTCGACCGTACTCTGCTTTTTCAGTTATGGTCCCCACAGTCAGTTTGTTACCCAGATCTAGGTAATTTGAGTAGTTTCTTAGATCTAGTGATTGT
The DNA here is from genome assembly GCF_029641045.1 of Salvia hispanica. NCBI lineage: Eukaryota > Viridiplantae > Streptophyta > Magnoliopsida > Lamiales > Lamiaceae > Salvia > Salvia hispanica. The sequence continues at coordinate 28,155,626 of NC_142692.1, forward strand.
TCGGTTTAATTTTCGTGCATGCTTTGCTGTTTCGCCTAGGTCTAGCTGTTAGCGTAGCAGTTTAAATTCCCAAGTTAAGTTTATTTTCCTCAACCCGAATAATGCGTGGCAGCAGCCAACCCCAAAAACAAGTCTAAATCCCTGAACATGATTGTTACGCATCCATCTCTGTGGGATCGATCCCTACTTCCCTATGCTAGGTTTAGTAAAGTGGTTGAGGGTTTTTGAAAGAGTGCTATGTGTGTCCGACGACCAGGATTTTCCGACGACCAACGAGTTTCTAGACCGCGTGATCTAGTGGATTTGCTGGACCAAGGAAACCTGTTATATTCTTCCTGTGCACACAACGTGTTAACCAACCTACCGGTTCTTTCAAATGGCGCCGTTGCCGGGGAAGGATGGCGTTTATTGTTATTGCGTTTAAGGATTTGGTGTAAATATTTTAATTTCTGTTATTTTCTTTCTCCTTGACAGTTTATGAACGCAGGCTTCCATTCTGGAAGTTGGGCGAGCTCATCTGGGTCAGGGAGTGGCCAATACAAGTGGCGAGTCAGGGAATCTACGTCTACCATCACCACCAGGTCAGGTTTACGGACGAGAGACCCATTTCCGTTCGAATCAGAAAGTGAGAAGGAGTGGAATTCATCGGGAGAAGAGGACCAGAATTCGTCAACAGAAACAGAGCATTCCGAGACCGAGGAGGAGGAAGACCCGAATATGGCTCATCTAGTAGACCCTGATCCGGAGATAGGGTCACTCACCGCACATCTCGACGGTAACCCGCCCATGCTATAGTCTCAAACCCCGCCCGCGCCGGAGGTCGATCGATATCAAAACGAGTGTACTCGGAGTTCTACCACCCACGTTCTCTGGACGAAGGAACGAATGCTCTTATGAATTTTTGAACGAGTTCAGTAAACTATGCAGCATTCAAAAGCGACCCAACGAGGCGACGGAGGAGGACTACCGTCTTCGAGCAATCCCGTTTTCTCTCAAGGGAGAGGCGAATACTTGGCTGCTAAGGCTCTCACCGGACTCGATCAACACATGGAAGGACTTTAAACTAGAGTTTTTGGATTACTTTTATCCGTCCAACAAGACGAATGCCTTGAGGAAGGAGATTCAGGAGTGCAAGCAGGAATACGATGAGTCTCTGAGTTCTTATTGGTCCCGGTTCAAGGGGCTGCTGGATGCTTGTCCGAACCACAGGATGATAGAAGCGGAGACCTACTATCTGTTCCACGAAGGTGCAAATCCTGAATCGAAGGACTTGATGAATTCCTTGAACGGGGGAAATTTTACTAAGAATAAAGCAAGTGAAGCTAGGGAAACTTTGGGAAGGCTGATCGAGGCGAAGAAGCCCTATGATAACCCGCGAAGCATATTGAGGAGAGGGTCAGCCAATGCAGTAATGGAACAAGATGACAAGAAAGTGGAAGATATGATCGATAAACTGGAGAAAGCTTTGCTGAATGCAATTGAGAAATACAATCCGCATGCTCCAGTGGAAATTGAGAAACCCCCTGGTCCAGAGGAAAGGCAACTTCAGTCGTATTACAGTCAGCCCTGTGAAGGGGAGTGCCAAGCTCAGGAAAATTCGATGGGAAGTTGGAATCCCGACGGAAGTTGGAACCAAGGAAGACAGAGGGATGCTCCATGGAGGACTCACCCAAACTTTAGGTGGACTGATCATGATCAAGGCCAGCCACCCCCACTTCAGCTCACGAATTATGCACATCCTCCGGAGAGGCAATCCAACTGGTCAGGGAAAGGTCAAGAGGGGCAATTGCAATTGGGGTACAAGAATCAAGACCATACTAATTGGGGAAATAGGAATCAAAACAATCCAGGGAGCTCCTATGTGCCACCTCATCAGAGAAACAACCAAGGGAACTACCAGAATTCACAACCAAATCATCAAGGGAATCAAGGGTCTAGTAACCAATACAACAATCATCAAGGGAATTATCGTCAGAACCAAGGTCAAGGGCCAAATTCTAATCAGTTCAACTCCAGGCCACAGAGGAGTTTGGATGACATGGTCCACGACCTAGTGAATTCACAGCAGTTCATGCAGAATAACCTGCACTCCAACAATGACGTGGTGCACAAATTACAAGACGCTCAGTCTGAACATAAAGCTGCCATGGATATGATGGCAAAGGAACTGTCCCAGATCGCAGTGTCCTTGAATGAGATGCGGGGAAATGAAGGAAAACTTCCTGCCACCGTCAGACCGCCAGACCGAGCAAACATTAGTCAAATCACCTTGAGATTTGGGCGGGGTTATGAAGGACCGACTGTGGAAATTGACGAGGAGGTGTCTATGCAGGTTAGTGAAGGACAAAAAAGTCAGATGCATCAAGGGGATAGCCCTAGACCCAGGGAAATCCTTGTTCAGGATTACCTCCAGAAGGGAAATTTAGGGGTTCCCTACCTCGACCAAGAGACCCATTCTTCCTAGACCCAGAACCTGAAGAAGTGAGCAAGGAAGGGAACAAGGGAGTTGATGAAACCCAGGCTGGGACTTCCACCAATGCAGTAAAGCGACCAAAGCCATTTCCATACCGAGGGGAAGCAAAGAAAAAAAAGGATGATGCAGAGGATCTCATGGAGATTTTTAGCAAGTTGGAAATCAACCTTCCATTCTTGCAAGCCCTAAAAATGCCTGCTTTCAGCAAGTTCATCAAAGAATTCATTGCAGGGAAGACCAAACCAGACGGGAAGATTGTGATCAGGGAGAATGTGTCAGCTGTGATACAAAAGAAGAGGATGCCCTCAAAATGCACTGACCCAGGTATGTTCACATTGCCCATCTCTCTAGGGGACATCATGGTCGAGCATGCTATGTGTGATCTAGGGGCGTCCATTAATGTTTTATCGCTTTCGATCTATAAGAAATTGACTGGAGTGAGGATGGTTGCTACAAAGGTAGTGATCCAGTTAGCAGATAGAACTTGCATTTGTCCTGAAGGTGTGTTGGAAAATGTTATAGTCAAGGTGCATGATTTTCTATATCCTGCTGATTTTTATGTGATCAAGATGAATGATAATGAGTCTGCTGAGTCTAGTGGTGTACTTTTAGGGAGACCATTCTTGCGTACCGCTAAGACCATTATCGATGTCTTCGATGGAACGATTTGCTTGGATTATAATGGGGAAAAATATACTTTTAGCATAGACGAGGGGATGAAAAGGCCTTTAGATGTTGAGAACATCTATGCTATTGATATAATTAACCCCCTGGTCCAAGAATATCTTGAGACGGAATTGATGCAGGGACAAATTAACAACTCGGAGTTGAGTCATTCAATTGACAGAGAAGTTGTAGGATAGTGTGCAGCAATGAACACAACAGGATTGACAGATGAGGAACTCACAGAGGCCATCATGGAGTTCTGCAGAAGCCCCGAGTCAGGTCTGGGAAGGAGGCATTGCCAGAATTTGCAGAAAAAAAATCCCTTGCCCCGGGAGACGAATGGAACAAAGAAGGAACTGAAGATGCTTCCACCAGGCCTCAAGTACGCTTACTTGGAAGAGAATGAGACATTCCCGGTAATAGTCAACAATAACCTGACCAAGGAGCAAGAGAAAGGGTTATTGGAGGTCATCAAAAGAAACAAGAAAGCAATAGGGTGGACTCTCTCGGATTTGGTAGGAATAAGTCCGGATCTTTGTATGCACCACATTCGGCTAGAAGAAGGTGCGAAGGCTCATCGAGATGCACAACGGAAACTGAATCCGAACATGCGAGAGGAGGTCCTAAAGGAAGTGTTAAAATTGCTTGCCCTAGGGATCATCTACTCCATTCCGGACAGCGAGTGGGTCAGTCCTGTCCATATGGTACCAAAAAAATCTGGAATACAGGTTGTTAAGAATGAAAAGAATGAGCTGGTGCCCACAAGACTAGTGACGGGGTGGAGGATGTGCATCGACTATAGGAAGCTGAACGAAGCCACAAAGAAGGATCATTTTCCCCTACCTTTCATTGATCAGATGCTAGAAAGACTGGCTGGCAAGCAGTACTTTTGTTTCCTTGATGGATACAGTGGCTATTTCCAAATCTACGTTAATCCAGAGGACCAAGGGAAAACCACATTCAAGTGCCCCTTTGGTACCTATGCATACCGAAGAATGTCGTTTGGATTGTGCAATGCACCAGGAACTTTCCAGCGGTGTATGATGAGCATTTTTTCGGATCTGTTGGAAGTATGTATTGAGATATTCATGGACGATTTCACCGTATACGGGAATTCATTTGATACTTGTTTAGCCAGCCTTGATCTAGTGTTATAGAGATGCCAAGAGAAGCATTTAGTATTGAATTTCGAGAAATGTCATTTCATGGTGACTAAAGGCATTGTCCTGGGTCACGTGGTTTCTGAGAGAGGGATACAAGTAGGCAAAGCAAAGGTAGATGTGATATCAAAGTTACCATACCCTACGAACCAAAAAGAGGTGAGAGGCTTCCTAGGTCATGCAGGGTTTTATAGGAGGTTTATCAAGGATTTCGCAAAAATCGCACAACCACTCACTCATCTGTTACACAATGATGTGGAATTCGTCTTTGACGAAGGATGCAAAAAGGCATTCCAGTTGCTTAAGGACGGGTTAGTGTCAGCACCAATTATCAGGGCGCCAGACTGGAACCATCCTTTCGAGATAATGTGTGACGCGAGTGATTTTGCTGTGGGAGCTGTCTTAGGACAGAAAATTGATGGAAAAAGCTATGTGATCTTCTATGCTTCCAAGATGCTGAATCAGGCTCAAAAGAATTATGACACCACGGAGAAGGAAATGTTGGCTGTCATATACTCGTTTGAAAAATTCTGACCCTACCTCCTTGGGTCGAGGGTTATAGTCTTCACGGATCATGCGGCAATAAAGTACTTACTGGCTAAGAAAGAGTCTAAGCCGAGATTAATCCGTTGGGTGTTACTCTTGCAGGAGTTTGATTGGGAAATAAGAGACAAAAGAGGAACGGAGAATAGAGTAGCCGATCACTTGAGCAGATAATATCAAGGGGAAACAGAAGAGGTCATACCCGATGCCTTCCCCGAGGAGCATTTGTACCTTCTGGAGAAATTTCCTAGACCACTTAACTGGGAAGCAGTTTTGGCTTTAACCCGTCTAGGGGAATCAGATAAAGGGAAGCGCACACTGAACGCAGAACCGTGGTTTGCTGATTTAGCCAACTACTTGGTCACGGGAGAAGTGCCAAGTTCAGACGAAGTTTCCCAGGCCCAGAGGATGAAAATTAAAAACGAAGCCAAATATTACTTTTGGGATGACCCTTACCTGTGGAAAATGTGCTCAGATCAAGTGATTAGACGCTGCATTCCCGAATGGGAACAAAAAGATGTGTTAATTCATTGCCACACTTTGGCATGTGGAGGTCACTTTGGACTGAGGAAGACAACAAGGAAAGTTCTGGACAGCGGTTTTTATTGGCCGACGCTAAATAGGGATTCCTTTGAGTTCTGCCAATGTTGCGAGAGGTGCCAACAGACGGGGGGAATTTCAAGGAGGGACGAGATGCCTCAGGTCCCGGTGATCGTGTGTAAAATTTTTGATGTGTGGGGGATGGACTTTATGGGACCGTTCCCATCATCTTGTGGGAGCACGTATATATTGGTTGCGGTAGACTATGTGTCTAAGTGGATAGAAGCTAAGGCCACCACAACATGCGAATCGAAGGAGGTGGCAAAATTTTTGAAGGCCAATATTTTCAACAGATATGGAGTTTCCCGAGCCATCGTCTCAAATCAGGGAACTCATTTCTGTAATCGCACCATCGAGGCTCTGATGAAGAAATATGGTGTTCACCATAGAGTGTTGACTCCGTACCACCCCCAGTCTAATGGCCAAGCAGAGATTTCTAATCGCGAGATCAAGGCAATATTGGAGAAAACAGTTAATCCGTCAAGGAAGGACTGGAGCAAGAGGCTTGGTGACGCATTGTGGGCCTACAGAACTGCTTTTAAAACGCCTATTGGAATGTCGCCTTACAGGCTTGTGTTTGGCAAGATGTGCCACTTACCTGTTGGTATTGAGCACAAGGCGTACTGGGCAGTGAAAGAGTTGAACATGAAACCTGTAGCTTGCGAAGAAGAGAGGAAGTTACAATTACAAGAATTGGAGGAACTTCGGCTGGAGTCATTTGAGTCTGCCATGTGGTACAAAGAAAGAACGAAGTTATGGCATGATAAGAATCTCCGGGTCAAGGAACTTCATGTGGGACAAAAGGTGCTCCTCTTCCAGTCCCGGCTCAAGCTAATGCCAGGGAAATTGAAATCTAAATTGGTCGGCCCATATACCATCGTCGGCATCCGCGCAAATGGAGCAGTGGAAATCCAGGGAAGTGCTTCTAACTTTGTCCCTTTTCTTGTCAATGGTCATAGAGTAAAATACTATAGGGATAATTCCGAATTGTGTGTGGTGGACGAAGTTCCACTACACGCACTCCCTACTATCTCCTAGACGGACGAGGAGGTATTCTCGATGAATTCCTGGGTCAGGTAGTAGGTTAACAATTTTGAAAATACGAACTGAACCAGGGAATCTCGGGAATACTCTAAAGAAATGTGTAAATAGTTTAATTGTTTTTCAAACTAAAGAAAATTCAAAATAATAATAATAATAATAATATTTTCGAAGCACCAAACTCCGAAGGTAACCGATACTCTATACTCTAACCTTGACCTGGGAATCTGGAACCTTCAATTTTTCTTTTTAAGTATAGGGTCATGGTCAAGGAAATCAGCTAGAGAAGAACCTGAAGGAAGAAGTCAAGGAAAGCTTGGAGGAAAAGGTCAAGGAGGGACGAAGATAATTTGAATTTCAAAATCTGCCGATATTTATGGGAGTTGTACGGTTGCTTACATCATGCCTGCAACCGCACCATCCTTTCATCAGAAAAGCAACCGTCGTTTCTCTCTCTCCAATAATCCCAAAATCGACGAAAGAAAGAAACTGATTTCCTCTCCCTTCTCTCTACTTTCGTTCTCTCTCTAAAATACAAACCCTAACCAAAATTCGACCCAGTTTTTGTCTAATTTCAGATTTGCAGTGATGGATTCAACCAAACTCACTGGAAGTTCGCAGCAGACCTTGTACGACCCAACCCTGTTGGCAGAATTGATGCAGAAATTGGGGAGCGTCGAGAAAGCAAAAGAAGTATATGCCCTGTTCTCCCCTGGCCTAATGACGTCCCCGCCGGTCATACCACCACTTACGATTCCGGCAGATTCGGCTGCACAACCGGCGGATCTTCGTGAAGAAAGGCCGCAAGATTCTGGATCTCAACATGCAGAAACCGCTTCACAGGAGGCGGTGCACGAACGGCCGGGGGATGATGGACCGACGAACAGCGGGACAGTGGTGGAGACAGAGAAGCAAGGCGACAAGAACCCTAGTTCTGAGGGTAAGGAAGTTGGTGAGGGGGAAAACCCTATTTTAGATGAAGTTGTGGAGGGGGAAACCCCTATTGTGGACAGTACGATTGAGGGGGAAACCCCTGTTGTGAAGGATATTGCTGAGGGGGAAACCCCTATGGAAACTGGGGATGAGACCCCAACTGATTTCAGGGGTGCGACCCCTGAACCCATGGAAGAGGGGGCGACCCCAAGTGGTGTCTAGGGGGAGAACCCCATTTATATTGAGGGGGCGACCCCGATAGTGGAACATGAGGGGGGAACCCCGGAAAAGCTGATGGAAGAAACAGATCTACTTACGACTGGAGTACCAGAGCCCGTCGAGGGAGGGCTGAATTTGATTGTGGACCTGGTGAATGACCAGGAGGAAGATGAACACAAGATAGACGAAAGGGCAGAAAGAAGACGCACCAGGAGGAGTCTGCTCGATGAAGTTGATGATTTAGTTCCTGAGGATGCAGAGACAGAGGAACACCGCTTGGCCAAGGAAAGGGCGAGAAAAGGAAAGGCGGCGGTGACCTCATCTACTCGGTCAAGGAGACCCTTTCCCCAGTGACCGAGGATCCCTCTGTCGAGGAACAAGACGAGCCTATCCCTGAGCCCGACTATGAATCTGAAGAAGCTGAAGAAGAGCCTATTCCAGGACGTCCGGAGGTCTGGCTGACGAAAGAGCTGCTAGAGGAGATGAGGCAGTTCGACGATCAGAAGAGGACCGCAGTGTACAAGGAAAGATGTAGCGCCGGGAAGATGGCCAAGTCTGGGAAGCAGTACAGCTCAAGGGAGCTTAAAATGATTGCATGTGACAAGGAATTCCACTCTTGTATCTATTCGATAGGATTTGAGTGGTTACTACAGCACAGCCAGGAGAGGGTGCCGGTGGATCTAGCAAGGGAGTTTTTCTCCACCTTTCGATTAAAGAACACCACTGATCTTGACGCGGATTCAATAACGTTCAGGCTTTTTAATGACGAGTATGAGATGAGCATCCGGGAATGGTCTCTGCGAATGGGATTGTTTACCCAAGTCGAGGATGAGGAGGGGGCATGGAATGAAAGGATGATCGGTGTGCCGAAGAATACGCAGGGTTTCAAAGTGCAAACGGCATGGGAACTGATCACTCACCCTAAGGCGGGAACGTTTAAGTCCAGCTACTCCAAAGCCTCTCACATCGAAGATCGAATCCTCCGCTTTGCTCAAACGTTTATCAGCTACAATTTGATGGGAAGCGCTAATTCAGCTCTTACAACTACCGACCTTTACTTCACATGGTGCATGGCGAAAGGCGTGAAGGTGCACCTAGATTATTGGCTGGCTCAGGCATGCCACCAAATGACGAGCAACCCTGTGCGTCATATGTATACCTGCCACCTCCTCGGCGCCTACCTCCAACGAAACATAGAAATGAAGATTGCCAAGGCCGCTCCTTTGGTAGTCATGTGCGACCCCCCGGAGGTGTTCAGTGTTGATTATTTTTTCATCAAGGGGTTGCTGCAGACTCAAGGCACCAAGACCCTCTTCTACTCGTTAGGAGACAAGGTAAAAGCAGATCCTGAAGAAGCCGAGGAAGCAATGCCAAGTGAAGAAGTTGAAGAGCTACGTAAGGAAGTCCAAGATGTGAGGAAGGAGATGCAATTGATGAGGAAGGAAGTGATGAAGGAACTTGGTGGGATCAGAAAGGAGTTGAACGGGAATCGGGAGGAAGTGAAGACCCTGAGGGGCAACATTGAAGATTTGGCGGTGAAGTGCGCCAAACAAAATGAGCGAATGACGGAAGCGGTGGAGCTTTCAATGAAGATGTTGAAGTGGTTGCAGCAGACACTCCCCTTGACCCAGTCGAAGGTAACTCCTGGGTCCAGCAATGAGGTCAAGCAGCCCATCCAGAGCAGTCCCTCCGTCAAGCGACCGCAGCAATCGCTCAAGCAGTTGATCTCCCCACCCGTTCCCAAGCAAGTTCCAGCCCCACCTAAATCAAAGTCTCTAGTGAAGAAGCCAGTACCCGACCAGCCAGAACAGGAAGAGGAAGAGCTGGAGCAGCCAGCAAAGAAGAAAGTGAAAGTGACCCGACCCGGAATCCCACCCCAGTCTGGCTCTCGAGGGAGCCAGCCCCAGAAGTGAATCACCCCCCATGACCAAGTGTGTGACAGAATCGCTAGATCAAGGAGATGCTGAAGGAAACAGTCTAGCGAAGGAATGAAGTAAAATGAGCAGAATCTAAGGAAAAAGAAGGCTTGAAGAAGGGAGTCAGTAGCTGAGGGCAACAAAGTCCATCTATACCTCGCTGGGCCCCACTTCAACGCCTATAAATAGAAGAGCATGCAACACACAAATCATCACTCTTTTTCGCTCACTCTTAGCTCACACACAACACACACTTGGGAATGGGAGATCTGGGGTAGTTTCGGTTCCGAAGGGGTTTATTCTTCAGAAATTTCAGTCGCAACACCGTCCGCGTGAGGGCGAAGATACAATCTCTTTATTTTCAATTTGTTTTGCACTTTTACAGTCGAACTTCACTTTTAGGAGTCGATTTGGTTGTTGATGTTACTGATTATCGATTCACTTTATGTTAGTTTGCGTTTATCTGTGATGTTTCAAGTTGATTTACGTAGATCATGCTGTTGAGAGTTTATTTTAACAAGTTATATGTTGATCTCTGTTTTTGCTGTTGTGGTGCTCGATTTGGGAATTTGGTGATAGATCTGTGGTTTGTTGATTGATTGGAGGTTGTTAGTTAAATCTGAAGTTATGGAATGTTTCTTTTGGCTGGAGTTTGTGTCGGACGCTTGGATCCGGAGTGGATTTAGCGTCTGAGGTTGGATCGGAAGGGAGGAGGTCGAGTTGTGCATGGATTTGGAGTTTTCCGCTTGCTATCTTTTTTACTTCATCTAGCAACTGTAGATCTGTTTAGTTCTTAATTGTTACTTATCAAAAATGGTTTAGATTCAGTCTGCTCTGTTCCGATTTCGCTCATGCTGGTTTTCTTCTGAGTTTTTACGCAATTTGGTTGAAGAAGACGATGTCGCTGTTAGTTAGTACCAGAGTTAGTTGTTTTTTTTTCAGCTTTTCGACCGTACTCTGCTTTTTCAGTTATGGTCCCCACAGTCAGTTTGTTACCCAGATCTAGGTAATTTGAGTAGTTTCTTAGATCTAGTGATTGTTCGGTTTAATTTTCGTGCATGCTTTGCTGTTTCGCCTAGGTCTAGCTGTTAGCGTAGTAGTTTAAATTTCCAAGTTAAGTTTATTTTCCTCAACCCGAAAAATGCGTGGCAGCAGCCAACCCCAAAAACAAGTCTAAATCCCTGAACATGATTGTTACGCATCCATCTCTGTGGGATCGATCCCTACTTCCCTATGCTAGGTTTAGTAAAGTGGTTGAGGGTTTTTGAAAGAGTGCTCTGTGTGTCCGACGACCAGGATTTTCCGACGACCAACGAGTTCCTAGACCGCGTGATCTAGTGGATTTGTTGGACCAAGGAAACCTGTTATATTCTTCCTGTGCACACAGCGTGTTAACCAACCTACCGGTTCTTTCAAATGTTCTAAACTGAGTTGTCCTAAAGTCCGACCCCTAGATCATTTAGGGTCTGACTCTAACACGAGCTTTTTAGGGGCCGACCCTAATAGAGACCTTTTAGGGCCCCAAGCCATCTAGACTTTCATACCATTTGTTAAGTCCAATTCAGATACATTCAAATGAAATATTGGCCAAATGAATAAAAACTAATACATGCAAAAATGGAAATGTATCAAGAGTAGTTCATATTTCTAGAATCTAGATAGTTCTAAATTATTCTCACTATGTTAAACGGTAATTAAATTATCTAAAATTCAAGTGTGATAACTGGTTCTAAAGGATTCTAAGTTTTTCACTATATAATTTCTATATAGTAACTATAAATAAGAGTCTTTGTAGACCATTTCAAAACCATCAAAATTAGTGTGTTCTCTATAATTCGCAATTTCGCACATTGATAAGGCTCGTGTCATGCATTGGTTTTGGGTTAAAATTTTGTGGATTTGGGGCGCTAATCTGTGTTTATGAGTTCAGGTGCGTAGTAAATCTGCCGGACCTAGGAGTTGTTGTTACCTGACCTGGCAGATGCAAAAGAGATGAAATTGAAATGAAAATCAGATGTTGTCATTCGGACCTGAGAGAATTAAAAGTTGGCGACAGGAGCAGAATGAAGCATGAGCAGATTATTTTAAAGAATCTTATTCAAGGGCAAAAGCGTCTAATTACCAGAGGGATACTCTAGGGATCAGAGCCTCACATATATAAAGAGCTCAACCTTGAAGAACAAGACAGCCACTTCTACACACACTCTTAGCTCAAGCTCTTGTTCCACACTTCAAATTCCTCATTTCACTTGCTGCGCACTTGGAGATGGAGTGATTCTGGCCGCCGTGGTGGTTCATCGTTGTTTTGCTGCTGTGTAACACCGCCTTGTGAAGGCGAAGAAACAATATTTATCTTGTTTTGCTTAGTTTGCTTTCGTTTCAAGTACTTGTTGGTTTTTAAGTTTCGTAACTCTAGTTTCTGACTTTGATTAGCTGGATTCGAACTTAGTTCTCGTTATTTTGGAAGTTTATGTTGGTTTTTGTTGGATATCGCTGAGTTGACATTTATTTTTTGCTTTTCGCTTTCGTTCTCGGTTATTGTTGGATGTTTGGAGCTGAAATCTGTTGGTTTGTTGATGGAGGTTGTGGATTTACGTATGGAGATGTTTGGATTTGTTGAATCGTGGTGAATTTGAGCTGGAGTTTCGTAGATATGATGTTTGCTGTTTACGTTTGCATGATTATGGCTATTTACTTTATGTTTCTGCATCCTTTAGGTCCAGTAGCGTAGATCTGTTAGTTTAGGCTTTAATTTCTCATTTTAAGTTTAGATCTGAAGTTTGCTCTGTTTTCATGGTGTTTAATACTCTGTTTTATCTGCTATTCTCGTTTGATTCCCGAAGAAGATGAAGTTTGTTGGTAGTTAGAACCAGATCTGCTTTTGTCAGTACTTTCTGCATGTACCTTGCTTTTTCTGCATGTTCTCCAAACCCTGTCAGTACTGTCTGCATTGTCTTTTTACTTTTCTGCATGCTTTTCCAGACCCTGGTAGTTTAAGGAAACTTGTCCCCACTATTCGCTTTATCCTTGTTTGTCCAAATTAGGAAAGTCCATCTAGTTAAGTTAACTCCAGTTGTTTTAGAACTTTAAAATATCTCATTTCTCTAAGTCATGCATGTTCCGTACGTTCTCATTTCTTAAACCTAGTAGGTAGAGTAAAATAGTTTAAGCCTATCAGACCCAGTAGTTTTAAGTTCTCGACCCACAAAATTGCGTGGCAGCAGCCAACCACCCTTTTCCCAAAACATCCTCAAATGCAGTTTCGTAACACATCCGTCCTCATGGGATCGATCCTTTACTTCCCTGTGCTAGTTGTAGTATAGTGGGTTGAGGTTTTAAATAAATAGAGTGGATACAACAACCCTTGTCTGATTGTTTCATGATCTTCTAGCCTCTAAAATCTAGTCGAATCCTCTAGACCTGTTAGATTGAGTGATATCAAAACCGCACGCATCACTCTAAAGTCTCTTCACACATCCTTATACATATGCAATAAAATATAGTATAGTAGATGGACACTTAGTATTAAAAATAAAATGGGAAATATAGGTTTGATATGCAGCTCTTCGTTTCCAATTGTTTTTAGTTTTAATTTTAGTATTTAGTACTAGCCGTTGGCAGTAACATAAAATAAAATTCGATAAATAGTTAAATAGCCATTGCATAGTGTTTAAAAAGTTGTTACAGTTGAGAAAATGAAATCACCGGCTGTCTCTGTTGAAAACGGCAAATCGATTTGGATAGAGAAACCTCCATTGAATGAGGAAGAAGAAACTGCTGCAAATTGGGAGAAACCGTCGACGACGGGAATAGAGAAAGAAAAGAAAATTTTCATTAATGACTACATTTTGGCAAAAGTTCACTACAACTTACAATAATATGCCTTATATATAGGCTGGATTAGTGCTAAACTAACTAATTAAAAGCTACTAATTACATTTTTGTTTTTCTATTTCAACAGTCTCCCTCAAGATGGATGCATAACAATTGCAACCATCTTGACAAAAAACATCAAAAAGCAAAACAACTACAAACATCAAATATCATTCTAACTCCTAACTTCAACTAAGAATATCCATCTTCAACATTTGTAAATCATCCGCTTGATGAAATTGGAGCTTTGCTGCATATTATGGTAAAACCTTGCTGTCTCAAAACATTCACTAGCATCGAGTACCGCCAAGATCACCAAACATCCCATATAACATCCTCCAATATAGCTCAACAAGAGATTTCTACAGTTTGAGCAGTAGCAGAAGCTCTGGCAGCAGATTTCCACTCCAATTTCTAACTTTGAATCATTGAGTGAAAAACATCTTCATCATCTAATCAACAATAGTGTTTCTCTTTCCAACACAGGAGGCTCATACTACCAACATATAACCAACACAGGAGGCTCACCAATTGTTGCAATTACCAATAGCAACTTCTAACCCCCCACCCAACGCAAGACCATCAACATCCACAAAAGGTCTTGCAGTTGCAACCATGTTTGTGAACAAAGCATCACTATCTTTCCACCAAAATCACTCCTCAGGGATCTCAAAGAGGTTTCTGAACAGAGAGCATCACTATTCATCCACCAAAATCACTCCTCAGGGATCTCAAAGAAACTCAAACTCGGAAACTGTCCGATACAATCAGAAAAAAAGATAGATCTGAAAACATATTCAGAGATTCTATCAACAACAAATTTGAGAAAACATATTCACAAACCGAAACACTCAACCGATTTTAATCGGAGAGATACAAACTTGGATCATACAAATCCAATGAACAAACTTGAGATTCACATATCTCAAAGAGAATAGAAACCGATTCACAGATCGGAAACTGAATACAGAGATTCACAAACAATAGAGACGAATTCAACCGATAATCGGTGAATAGAACCAAAAAAAGAGATTGATATGAGAGAGAACCGATTAAAATCGAATTGAACAAAAACAAAGAGATTTGAACTGAGAAAACACCTGAAGCGGAAGAACTATGGCAGAAAACATCTTATCTAGCCTAAAGAACTCTCCCGAAACAATCAACAGAAATTTCTCACGATTCAAAAACACAAACCCTAGCTCTATGAAAAAAAAGGCAAACGAAAAATAAAGAAGGGTAGAGGAGATAGAGGTAATCAGAGGCGCGCAGCGGATTTGCGCTCTGATACCATGTTGAAAACGACAAATCGATTTGGATAGAGAAACCTCCATTGAAGGAGGAAGAAGAAACTGCTGCAAATTGGGAGAAACTGTCGACGACGGGAAAAGAGAAAGAAAAGAAAATTTTCATTAATGACTACATTTTGGCAAAAGTTCACTACAACTTACAATAATATGCCTTATATATAGGCTGGATTAGTGCTAAACTAACTAATTAAAAGCTACTAATTACATTTTTGTTTTTCTATTTCAACAGTCTCCGTCTTGCGGCCTCAAGGGTGTAGAGGCATAGAGGATTATGCTAGCGAACGGCGGAGTAGCGCTGGCATCGCTCTCCCAAAAAAACTGAATCTTGTTTTTAAATTGTCTCACTCTCCCAAAAAAAAAAAAGAATCTTGTTTGAGATGGTCATCGCTCTCCATTACACCAACAAATGCAGTGGTGACACTCGTCATTTTACTTTTCATTTTAATTTTATAGATATTAAAAACTAATATTTCACAAATTAACAGATTACTATTTTATCCATGTCAAAAATAATTAATTTTTTATATTTTGTTCATAAAAATACATTATTTTTTTGCATTTTTTCTGTCTATATGTATATTTTGTGTTGATACGCTTAGTACTAAATTACAGAAATTGGAAGAGGAGTAGCCAACTAAAATTGAAGAGGACCAGCTCACAACGACCTCTGATCCAGTTACTTACCAACCGGCCATCTCTAGACCAGTTTCTCCCGAACGTGAAGAGGGACAACCCACCCCTAGTTTTGAGCAGCAACAATTGGAGGAGGAGAGGTACAAGCAAGAGAAGAAGAGCATGCTGTCCACTTAAGGATAAAGAGGCTGAACTTCCCAACAATGGCGGATCCAAACCCCAAAAATGGCTGGGGCGGAATATTAAATATTTAATTTAATATTGTTTTTAATAATAAAATAAATAATATTATATTAATATTTAAATAGCACTAGCTACAGTGGGATAACCCAAAAAGTAATGCAACTCATCTACAGAGGGGTATATCTATACTTTACCTACTTTTTCTACTCTCTCATACTTTCACAACTTTTTTTCTCAATCTCTCTTACTTTTATAAATTTTTCATTAAAACTCGTATCGTCCATACATGACACTATTTGGATGGAGGTAGTATTTTCTTTCTCCAATTTCTAGAAGGTAATATAATTAAATTTGAATAATTGTATTCTTCTACATAATTTTTATTTTGTATTTATATTTTATTAAATTGAATTACAACATATTTTGTTGTTTTAATAGTTTTATAAAAACGTTATTTTAATTTCTAAATTAATCATTTACATGCTTTTTCGCATTATAAAACTGTGTTAATAGGACTATAACTTTCGCATATTGTTTTGCAAAACTTTTGTATAATTTTGATATATCGGTGATGCACGGAGTAATTTACACAGTTTTTGCATTATAAAATATGTTAATATGTTTTGAATATTATTTTGTAGAGTTTTAAAATGTTGGCCAAGCTTCATGTATATTGGAGAAATCATCTAAGAGCATCTACAATTACGCGGATGTCCCGTTAAACATCCCAAAAACATCTTCTGCCACGTCATAAGGACCTCTCACTGCACTGCCACGTCATAAAGACTCCCACTGCACAATGACGGACATCCCCAATAATAAAAATTCACAAATTCACCAAATTAAAAATTCACGGCATAAAACAATTTACGGAATTAAAATTTCAACACGAATACGGGGAAAATGCAACAATTTTTTTTTTTTTAAAAAGCAAACATATTTAAATTAAAAAAATTACATAGTTCACAAAACAAATGTGACATCCCTAACCCAAAACATTCATCATTTATTGCATATTTTATTGTCAATGCATACTGTACATATTTTTTTATGGGTATCATAAGAATAATTTTTAGTTTTCATGAGAAATAAATGTAATTGTTTATATGTATAAGTTAAAAAGAATTATAAAGTTAGATGACTGACTTAGTTGAATTATATGCGTATAATATATGGAGTATATTTTTCTTTAATTATCATATGCTAGTTGTTAATATGAGTGTGTCCATATGTGTGTCTTTGTGCACAGAAGTATATATGTGCATGAGATATATATATTACGTAAACATAATTATATAATATATATATATATATATATAGTTTTGATCTACGAAGACCAGATTTAAATACAGAAACGCAGAATAAAGTCATACGTAGGGCATTTTTAGGTCATAGTTAGTTTATTTTTAGGTCATGCTAACAAAGCATGACCTAAAATGATCTTAATATGACATAAACCTAAATCTTATAATATGACCTAAAATTACTTAATTATGACCTTCCGCGTTTTGAGTTAATTATTGACCATTAGATCATCTAATCCTAGGGCCAAGATTTGGGCTGCATTTCTGGATTTAAATGCATTCTTATTTTGATCATCTCCCTATATATATATATATAGAAATATGAGAATTGAGATTTAGGTATAAGGACTCAAATATATGCACTCGCACGTGTAGTTATATAAATGTAACATAATAGAGTAGTAAAGTTGTGGAGTGGATATTTGATGTCCTCGTTTCAATATAGAAAAATTAAAATGATTTAGTTTATAATCTTCTTGAGTATTAGATAAAAAAGTATATATGCATTAGAATACGAGTTTAGCGATGAGTGAGAATCAGATTGTTAACAACGAGAGGAACTCTTAGGAGAAAAAAAAAAAAAGAAAGAAAAGGGAAGAGAGGGTTGAACTTTAGGTATGCATTTTCACAGATATTGTTACCTTCAGAATTGAGAGTTGTAGAACAGAAGACATAATCGGAAGTCCAAGTAGGTTATCTATTATAGGTAGGTATGTATAAATCACATTTTTTATTTTACATATTTTATGTGCTTTATTTCTAGATGTTAAATAAAGTGAATAATTTGATTATATGATGTGACTCTGATATAATTATGTATTATTTGATATAGATGGTGGAATATGGTATGAATATGTGATTGGTGCAATGGATATATGTTATATATTGTAAATAAATTATATGATATAAATATGTAATTGATGCAATTCATATGTTTGCATATGGTTTTAGAATTATTTGAATCATTGGATTAAAGATGATCTGCAACAGTCATGCCCTGGGTCTGATATCAATGGCAATGGACCTACGGGTCATATACAATGATAATGGACCTACTGATCATATATACAATGGCAATGACCTACGGGTCATATAAATGTATACAATGGCAATGAGACCTACGGGTCATACATATAATGGAAATGGACCTTCGGGTCATATATATATATATATATATATATATATGTATGTACAATGGCAATGAGACCTTCGGATCAGATACAATGGAATCCCCGGGCAGATGTCAGGCTTGACCAGTCACAGAATAATAAATTGAACAGAGTGGCATATGCATATGTATATGAAATTGTTTCTAATATTTGTTGGTTATTGTTATATATATTGATTAAAGAATATGTTTGATTTTGAGATGTGGAATTAAAGGTAAGGTTTATATACACTGAGTTGTGGCTCATATAAACCACTAATATTTTTCAGGAATAAGGTATCAATGATACGTGGGATGACATGAATTACAGTTAGGGATGTCAATGTAGCCCGCAACCCGTGGGCTGACCCGAATAGCCCGCCAAATTTATAGGGTTAGGGTTGAACTTTTATAACCCGAAAAAGAATCACAACCCGACTAGCCCGCACCCGATTAACCCGCACCCGTTAGGGCCAGACCCGAAAACCCGATAAAATTTTTATAATTCCAATTTGTACTCCTAATTCGACACTTCATTGATTGATTTTATAATTATAGATAACTAAAAAAGTAACTTTCAATTTTATATTAATATATAAATTATATATTGAAATTTTATTAATATAATAATTGATATATAAACTAAAAACTTTAAATTCACTAAAAAAATTATTTAAATTTCTAAAATATACATTAAAATTTATGAAATATCTCAAATATTAGTATTTGATTATGTTTATGATTGAGTTTAAGCATATATCTCAAATTTATCATTATTAAATATTTTACATTTGATGAATATAACTAATTTTCATCATTATTTATTGGATTGATCGCATGTTAATCCTATCGGTAGCAACCCGATTAACCCGTTGGGCTAGCCCGAAACTCGAGCTTTTAGCGTTAGGGCTGAACTTTTATAACCCGAAAGAAATCACAACCCGACTAACCCGCACCCGATTAACCCGCAACCCGATGGACCGACCCGATTGACATCCCTAGTTACAGTTATTATAAGGGTCGGCGGCTGACACATTTTTGGCAACCTTCTCATCCTCATCTTTTCCGCATGTAGATAAATGTATAGTGTATAGAGTGGTGAGATGGTCTCACTACTTTTTAGAATGTTTTGAAATATGTACTTGATAAATGTTGGTTTTTGAAATTATATAATATATGTATTTTATTTACTTGACGTGTGGATTATTTATTTTAAATTTTGAATTTATTTACTATACGTAGTTACGTCAAATAGGGTAGGGTGTGACAAAAAAAACATCACAAACCAAAAAATGATTCAAACAAAGTACTCCATCCGTCCCATTGAAGATGACTCACTTTCCTTTTTGGTTTGTCCCAATCAAGATGACCCATTACTTAAAATGGAAACATCTTTATCTCTACTTTATTTCCTCTCTCTTACTTTACTCTCTCCTCTTACCACACAAAATATAACTGCATAAAATCCCGTGCCGCCCAAGAAAGGGGTCATCTTCCTTAGGACGGAGGGAGTACATGTTATGCCTTGAATCTCTATAGTTTGCCCGGTCAGCGAGTCAGGGGGTCAAGGGGGATGACGCCCCTTTGCCGGGGGTCCGGAGGCACGGAGGGCCCCCGACCCGACGGTATGATATGTTTTTGTTTTAGCCCTTCATTTTTTACGATAATACATGTGTTAGAATTTTTTAAGAAATCGTATATAACTATATATAGAGATTGCAACGAGTCGTATATATAGAGTTTGTAACGAGCCGTATGTATAGAGTTTACAAAAAAAAATTAAATTAAATTTAAAAATTGGGACGTCCGTCAGTCCGACACAATGGTGGACGTCGCGCGGATATCCCAACGGACGTCCCGGGAATGCCGAGGATATCCGATGTCCTCACCTCATGTCCGTGTCCGCCCCTCCGTCGCCTAATGGCGAACGTCCCGTGCGAACATCCGGCACGCCGGTTGGACGTCCACCAGGATCTCCGCCATAGCAGACGCTCTAAAGCAAAAAATCAAAATATTCATGTTGTTGTATGAGTAAGAATATTAAAATTCCTAAGATGTACTATGTTTTTTTATGAGGTCTTTCAAGAAGAAAAGGTATATCATCCATAGACCTCCTCAAAAAGTGAAATATACCCTTCCAAAAAGAAACATACTCCAAATGAAAAGGGTATATAAAAAGGTAAATGATTTGTTAAACATAAAATAATAGTACAAAATGCATTAAAAAAACATAAGGTGTGATACCTTCTCAAATACCTTCTCCCTTGGATACTTATTCAAAAATGGGAAAAGATATAATACATTCTCAAATACCTCGCCCCTTGGAGCATAATTTTTCATGAAAAAAAGGTAAATATGGTAGTTATATTAGTTTATCTATCCATTTACCTCTCCCCTTTAGACGTTCTAAAGACTTTAAAGCAATTAAATTCATTATTTAAAAAATATTCATTTATGTAATTCTATATTTGGATTCACTTTTATGAAGAAGAGGTAGGTTTGATCATATTTTGAACACCGGTTGTTGACCGATTGTTTATCACTTGCACGGTCAATAAAGTCTTTAAGTTAGTTAGTGAATAATGATATTATTTACTTAATCTTTATGTTGTGCCACTATTTAATTTGTAATCTATAAACATTATAATAATTTTATTTATAATTTATAAACTAGGTATACTTTTATTTTTTAATTTTATTCATCAAATTGAAATTTTTTATTTTATATGAAAAAAAATCAATGGATCGTGTTTAGTCATAATTTGCTAATTATGTGGCGTAGTATTAATCAAAAGTATTATGTTAGCAGAATAAATGTTATGTTTATTGGAAAATAACTGACCTCATAATTCTTTCTCAGTTCACAATAAATAGTCATATTTGTGTATGACATAAATTTTAATGTGAAACTGATAAAATAAGATATTAGGGTGAAAAGTAAGAAATGAGTCCCTCGGTCCCATGGTAATCAAGTCCTATTTCCTTTTTTGTTTGTTCCAATATAATTAAGTCATTACCTTTTTAGGTAAAAATTTGGTTCTCTCTCATACTTTACCATTTTTTTTACTTTATTCCTTCTACTCTAACCTTTAATAAATCAATTTCTTGATCTTTGGTCAAAAAAAATGTCTCAATTAAATTAGAGGGAAGAAGTAGTATTTAAATGTTTAAAATTTTCAAAATTTAGAAAGTAGTCTAATTTTAATGGAGGACCAAAAATGATAAAATTTATCTAAGTACTTTTTTATGGACGGAGAAGTACATACAATTAACTTCTAAAATTGGGTGAGTTCCTCGTATTTCTATACAAATAAACACAAATTTCTTTATTATATATAGAATCCTAAAATATACTCCATCCGTCCCACAAAAGATGTCACACTTGTGGGACGGTACGAGATTTTAGGAGGTTTTGTTTTATGTGTTAAATGGAGAGAGAAAATATAATTTTTATATTCATGTGAGAGAGAATTTTTTCCAAAAAAGGAAATGTGACATCTTTTGTGAGATAAACTAAAAAGAAAATTGTGACATCTTTTGTGGGCGGAGGGAGTAGTCTATTTTTTATAAGAATAAAGAAGTAGTACTTCCTCCGTCGTACTTTAGCAGTTCTGCTTTATAATTTTTTATTGTTTCATTTTAAGACAGTGTTCAGTTTTCAAGATAAAATAATATCAAGATACAATCTAGATAGCTCTTCGTGGTCCCTCTTATCTTGCTTTGATTGGCTTGATACTACTATCTTTAGGCCCGAAAATTTTTAAAAGCCCGCTTAGGCCCGGTGGACTATCCCAAGAATTGAGAATACCCTATAACATTCAAATGCTCCGATAGTGGACTGTTTCCCCATGATATCCATTATTGTGCCTTATGACTCTCTCTCTCTCCAACTTTTATTTTTACTTTCTCTCTTCTGCAACTATTCTCTCACCCCACTAGATTTCTCAACCACATCTCTCCTCTCCCTCTCCATGGTAGCAACTGCCACCGGCGGTAGCGGTGGTCCACGTTGGCTGACCATATTCGTTTGAATCTAGAATTAACATCGCGGTTGCCATCGCACCACAGAAACTTAGCAAAATCTTGTTAATATCGTGGATATAATTGCCCATTCGCCATCTCCGCGGTTGCCGCGGCCACGAATCCGTGTGCAGCACCGTCGAGAACTCGCTCATCCTCACACAGTCAGCTGCGCTGCTCGAGATCCTCCACAGCCTCGTCGGAATCGTTGGATCTCCGGTCACCTCCATTCTACCGCAGGTCACCTCACCGATAATTAGGTAGTCGTGTTAAACTCTCCAAATCCCTGGATAACCCTTCCCTTATGAGGCCTTTTAAGGAATGAGTGTGGCCCAATTCTAATATGGTATCAGAGCGGGTCCAAGTCGATGATGATTTATCTCTTTATCTCTTGCATTGCCTACCCACGTGATGGAAGACCGATGTCCATTCTGACCCACACGTGAGGGGGCGTGTTAAACTCTCCAAATCCTTGTCCCACATCGGCTTGGTGATGATCCTAGCTTCTCTATATAAGTGTGGAAGACCGATGTCCTTTCTGGCCCACACGTGAGGGGCGTGTTAAACTCTCCAAATCCTTGTCTCACATCGGCTTGGTGATCAAGCCGATCCTAACTTCTCTATATAAATATGGATAACCTACCCCTATTAAGGGGTGAGTGACCCATTTCTAATAAATCGTTTATGGATTGAAGGAGGATTTCGGATCTGCGCCATCGTAGCTAATCTACTACGCGCTGTCGCATTTGAAGGAATCATGAGACAAATTCAGCATCAGGATGTCGAATAGGTGGACAAATTGCAGTAATTTTTGTTAGTGCTGTTTTCATTGTGTTTTTGGAGTTGGGTTTCTCATCTATTGAAGGTAGAATGTTATTTTCTTCAAAATTTGTCTGCTTTTTTTAAAAAAAAAAATCAATGGAAATTTTAATTTGTTCACCCTTTTTTGAGACATTTTGAATATGATTTGTGTTAACTATGTATTGTTTTGGATGCTTTAAATTTTTTGCTGTAGAAATTGCTCTTTACTTTAGTACAATTTTGATTATCTTTAATACACCCTTCGTTCCACTTTAGGAATCCCGATTTACCATTTTTGGGTGTCCCATTTTAGGAGTCCCGGTTGGAATATTACATAAATGTTACTCCCTTCGTCCCACTTTAGGAGTCCCGGTTGAGTTCGGCACGAGTATTAAGAGCACTCCCAATGGTTCGGCTAAAAACTCCCTTATTTCTCCTTAACTCCTGCCACATCAGCGCCACATCAGCACCAAAATTTATCCCCAGTTTTTAGCCAACTTTTAGCCAACTGCTCCAATGGTTTCTCCCTTATTTCTCCCTAACTCAACATTTCATTTTTACATCATTACTAATTTAATTGTTTTATTTTTGTATATAATAAAGCTAGCTAATTTATAAGACAAGACAAATAATAGTAATAAAGTTCGTTGTATTAAACACGAGTAAAAAATTACAACGACGAAAATTAAAAAAAAAATAGTACAGGAACGGAAAAAAAAAATTCAAAGTAAAAAAATTCAAGGGACGAGAATGAGAAGATGATTCTGAATTCATTAAATATAGATGGAGAGAGAGAAAATAAATGAAGAGAGAAAAGGGATGAGGATGAGGAGAGAATGAAGAGAGAAAAGGGATGAGGATGGGGAGAGAATGAAGAGAAAAGGGATGAGGATGGGGGGAAATTAAAAAAAAAAAAAAAAATCTATTTTTATCGTCGGATTATCGCCCACAGTGGTTGGCGATAATCCGGCGATAATCCGGCGTATTTTCGGGAGTTGGCGTTAATTCGGGAGAATTAACGCCGAATTCTCCCCAACGCCCGGCGATAATCCGGCGATAGTCGGCGATTTTTCGCCGGATTTAACGCCGACCCATTGGGAGTGCTTTAAGAAATATAAAGGAAAGTTGGTGAAATAAGATAGTAATACGTGGGTCCCTACTTTATATACTCACTCCTTCCACAAAAAATAGATCACTTTTGCCATTTTGGGATGTCCACAAAAAATAGATCACTTTCTAAAAATGGAAAGTTTATCTCTCATACTTTTCCCATTTTTTCTTCACTCTCTCATACTTTACTCACTTTTTCTTCCTATCTCTCTTACTTTACCTACTTTTTCTCCTCATCTCTTACTTTACCAATTCTACATTAAAACCCGTGCCGAACAACAATAGATCTATTGTTTGTGGACGGAGGGAGTATTAGTTTTAGGGCACGTTTGATGCCATTCAATAGCCCTGAAAAGAGCTCCATTTCTTAATTATTCCAATGTTTGAATGTGGGGCCTATTACCAATTATGGAATATTCCAACCGGGACTCCTAAAGTGGGACACCCAAAAGTAGTAAATCGGGACTCCTAAAGTGGGACGGAGGGAGTATTAGGCCCCACATTCCACTAACCATTTTCCACTCATATTTTATTATAAAACTAATATAAAAAAATAGAACTCACATTCCACTATTTTTTTCACCAACTTTCCTTTATATTTCTTAAAACTCGTGCCGAACTCATCTGAGACTCCTAAAGTGGGACGGATTGGAATAGTAATTTTTTTGCTAGCATGATCATTAACATATATTTACTTAACTTAGTCATAAAATATAAATACATATATACATACAAACATTATTTAATAATAAGGACATTTTTGTCATTTTACATCTTATCTATAAAGCACTATCGTACCAATCAAACAACATCATAAAAATACTATCCCATACTATCTTACTTCCGGCCCGAAAACACTATCTCTATCTAGTTTTCTTGCACTGTACTCTCATACCAATCAAACGCACCCTTAAGGGTTAAGAATGACTAATTATCTCATGATTATCCATCTAGGATTGAGTAGTAGGGTTGAATCTCATGAACCAAAAAACACTAAAAATTTAATTTCGGATACAATCTTGCAAATCGAACACCCCCTAAGAGTCTTGATTGAGATATTTTATAAATGGTAATTGTTCCCACATTCCACTAACTCTTTTTCACTCACAAATTTAGGACTCACATTTCAATATCTTTTTTCACCAACTTTTCTTTATATTTCTAAAACCGTAAGCATCCACACTAACCATAAACATCTCCTGCCACATCACTAGAACAAAACACAACCTGACACAACACTAGTAATAACCACAACACAATAACAACCTAGCACTCTGACTAGCCGACAGCCCGACACCCTATCAATAAAACAAACTGACAAATACGATTAATTCATTTAAATTGTTGGTGTTTATCAAACATAAAAAAAATAAAGTGCAATGAATTATAAATATAGCGTACAAATAAAAAAAATAAAAAAATAAATTAAAAAAATCAGCTAGTCAATCTATGTCCATGCAATAGCGGACTAATGATCGGCTAGCGATCAACTAACGGTGCTAGATCACGGGTGAGCGCTCGTCCTACTTCGGGACCTCCGTCGCGTTAGCCTAACGCAATAGTGGACGTCCACCCGTCCTAACCGCTAGTTCGTGCGCTAGTCCTACCTTTAGTGCGCTATTATGGATGCTCATCCTAATAAAAAAATTCAACAATATGTCGAGCTCGTATCACCAGAACCAGAATAGAATACTAGTAAGAGCATCTCCAATGACGGCTAGCGGGCCGACTAGCCGCTCCGCGCGCGCTCGCCGGTCCGCTAGCCGACCATTGTAACCGGCTAGCCCGAAATCAGTGAAAAAATCGGCGAGATCACGCTGATTCCCGACCGCTAGCCGGTGCGCTAGCCGGTCGCCTCGCTGCCATTATGCGACCCGATCGGCTAGCGACCGGCTAGCCCCTTTTTTTTTAAAAAAATCGAAACTCTATATATACGCAATTTTAACGTCATTTTCATTCACACCACTTGTTTTTACGAGTTTCTCTCTTTCTTAATTTCTGTACAAGATCAATATCGCGAAATGAGTAGTGGTGGTGGTAGTGATGGTGGTAGTGGTGGGGATGCTGAGGAGTTCGAACGACGATTGAACGAAGAGTTGGATGCCTACATGTCCCACGAGGTAAATCGGCTAATACAAAGGGCCTTGCAGCCGCAGCAGCCGGCGGTACCTCGAACCATTGTCCACCGCCGAGCTGTGGTTGATCGGGATCACGTCGCTGCACATCAGCGGCTATATGAAGACTACTTCGCTCCAGAGCCGCGGTTTGGGGCCAACCTTTTCAGGCGACGTTTTAGAATGCGCAGGGAGTTGTTTATGCGTATCGTTGACTCTTTAGAGCGTCGATACCTGTGTTTCCGGTTCAGGTACGACGCGGCGGGCAGACCCGGCCACACAGCTATACAAAAGTGCACTGCGACAATCAGGCAGTTGGCCTAGGGAGGCGCGGCAGACATGTGGGACGAGTACCTCCACATCGGCAAGACGACTGCTCTGGATTGTCTGAAGCATTTCTGTCAGGACGTAATTGAAATATTCCGTGAGCAGTATCTTTGAAGCTCTACACCCGAAGATTGTCAGGATCTGATGCGGATGCACGGGGAGAAGCATGGGTTCCCGGGGATGTTGGGCAGCATAGATTGTATGCATTGAGAGTGGAAGAACTGTCCCGCCTGGAAAGTGTTCTACACGACCGGCTACAAGGGAAAGAATCCCACGATGATCCTCAAGGCCGTAGCTGGTTACCGGTTGCGGATTTGGCATATGTATTTTGGGTAGCCGGGTCGAACAACGACCGCAACGTCCTCAATTCATCGCCCCTTTTCAATGAGCAGTGCCAGGGTGTCGGTCCGGCCATCAGTTTTTTCGCCAACGGCAACCAACATGATATGGGCTACTACTTGGCGGATTGGATATACCTTAGGTGGCCCGTCTTTGTGAAGATGATCAGATGCACAGCTGATAAAAGGAAGGCCCACTTTGCGGAACGGCAAGAGTCGGGCGCAAGGACGTGGAGCGGGCATTTGGTGTGCTCCAGTCCCGATGACGGCAATTAGGGTCTAACGCGTTTGTGGCATGTCGACTGCATTGCTGATCTAATGTACGCCTGTATCATCATGCACAACATGATAGTCGAAGATAAAGGCATACAACTGGTTAATTGGGCCAATGACGATGAACCAGGTCCAAGCCACGACGTGGCCCCCCAACGTACGAAGGAGGGTAGCTCACGATGAAGCCGGCGGCCTCAAGGTACATACCGAGATGCGCCAAGTAGATGCTCATATTCGACTCCAAAAGGATTTAATTGAAGAGTTGTGGTCGCGGAAACCTGCACGACGATAGTTTTTTTTATGTAATTTTTTAAATTATGTAACTTTTTTTTGTATTTTTTTTAAAATTTAAATAAAATTATCGCATTTTTCCGTATTTGTGTCATAAATTTAATTCCGTAATTTGCGTGATTGTAATTTATTTGTTTTTTATAATTTTGTCGGTCTATAGCTATGCTATTGTTTGTCCAGTTTCTTGTCCTGATGATACAAGGAGGGGTTTTTTGTCTTGATGATATGGCAGAAGGAGTTTTTAGCCGGGCTATTATTGGCCTAAAGCCAAATTGAATAATAAGTCAACAGAATTTACGAAAATTGAAAGTCGTGCCGCAGTTCATTGCTTCTCCTCCAACTACCCAATCACTTCCTCTTTCCCGGCTCCGCTGCTCCCTCCCACCGCTTCCATCCGCCTCCAGCAAGGATGTTTTCTTCCCTCTGTAAAACCCTCCGCAGTTCCTCCGTCACCAAACGCCGCGATTCTCCGCACTCCATTCTCCGCTGGCTCAGCAACATCCCGGAAAACACCGTCTACGGCGGCCCGATGCCACAGAACCCTAGCCAGCGCGTCACGCTCACTAACATCCGGCAGAAGCACAGGAGGGGCGAGCCTATAACCATGGTCACGGCCTACGACTACCCCTCGGCGGTGCATTTGGACACCGCTGGCATCGACGTTTGCTTGGTCGGCGACTCCGCTTCCATGGTCGTTCACGGCCACGACACCACCCTCCCCATCACGCTCGATGAGATGCTCGTCCACTGCCGCGCCGTGGCTCGTGGCGCCAAGCGCCCCCTGCTCGTCGGGGACTTGCCGTTCGGAACCTACGAGTCCAGCACTCAACAGGTCATGCTTCATTATGAACACTAGGTGTTTGTGAAAATGTCACTGAAAAATTAAGTATGGGATCATTGAAACTAGTTTCATCATCGCTTGTGTGTTCAATTCCATGAACATATGCCTAGATTTATGTGCATAGTTATGAATCAGATTTGTTAGAATGTATGGTTGGTGATTTGCAGTTTGAATTATGCGCAGGCAGTTGATACGGCTGTGAGGGTACTGAAGGAGGGAGGAATGGATGCAATCAAATTGGAAGGGGGCGCGCCTTCAAGGATCACAGCAGCTAAAGGTATTGTTGAAGCTGGTATTGCGGTGATCGGCCACGTGGGGCTCACACCGCAGGCGATCAGTGTTCTTGGAGGGTTCAGACCTCAAGGCAGAAACATCGATAGTGCAGTCAAGGTAGTGCTAATGAAATTTACCAAGGGTAGCATGTGACATTCTCGACTGATTCTCTTGATTTTGTAGGTTGTGGAGACTTCAATGGCATTGCAAGAAGCAGGATGCTTTGCTGTAGTGTTGGAATGTGTTCCTCCACCGGTGGCGGCTGCAGCAACATCGGCGCTTCAGATTCCCACCATCGGCATTGGGGCTGGACCCTTTTGTAGTGGCCAAGTTAGTATAAGCTTTCTTCATTTTTTTCTTGAAATCATAGTTAACCATGTTAATGTTAGATCAAATTGATCCCAGTACGTGTATAGATAAATTGAGACTTGTAATTTCCTATAAATTCCAGATTGTTTATACAATCAAATACTCATAAAAGTAACAATTGTCATCTAATGTCAAACTCAATTTGGTGGGAAGCAGGGGATGGATGGGAAGCTGTTGAATAACTGGTTTGTTCTTGGCAGCTGACCAGCATTCGAGTTATCTACTCTCACACATTTCCTTTTCACGCTTATGCTTCCAAATACATTTAGGCGTGGATAGACATTCTGTTGTGCTAGTTAGACCAGACAAGCTTCTTCTCCTAGCCATGCCTCGGGTTCTTGTTCAGTGACTAGCTTGCTGTTTCGCGTCTTATTATTCAATAATAGATAGCTTGTGGAACCATAATGCGTTCCTGTTATACATGTGATGAACTAATCCTCTATTTCGGATACAAGACTGTTATGCCATTTATATTAGTTGCTTGTGACAGATATACAATTTTAACTTTTTGTGCAGGTTCTAGTGTACCATGATCTGCTTGGAATGCTACAACACCCTCACCATGCCAAGGTTAATTCCTCAAAATTTGTTTTAA
This sequence comes from Salvia hispanica, assembly GCF_029641045.1. Classification (NCBI taxonomy): domain Eukaryota; kingdom Viridiplantae; phylum Streptophyta; class Magnoliopsida; order Lamiales; family Lamiaceae; genus Salvia; species Salvia hispanica. Next base: position 28,184,979 of record NC_142692.1, read on the forward strand.
GTCTTCTCATTACAACTACTTATTTTTGCTGAGGTCTAACGGGCTTCATTTCTTCTGCACAGGTCACTCCCAAGTTCTGTAAACATTATGCCCATGTAGGAGAAGCCATCAACAAGGCTCTTTCAGAATACCGGGATGAAGTAACGAGTGGGGCTTTCCCTGGCACAGCTCACAGCCCTTACAAGATTGGAGCTGCTGACACTGAAGGCTTCCTACAAGCATTGGAGAAGCTAGGTTTGAGTGACGCAGCATCTGCAGCAGCTGATGCGGCTTCAAAGATGGAAGCCCAAATGAAGTGAGGAAGACATATGCCAAACTGTACCAAGACTACTTTGGAAGACAAGCATCGTCATATCTCACGATTGGAGTAGAAGATTACTGTAGTATAGTGTTGGAAATGCTTTATGGGCAGCGTTCTTGTCCTAAAACGAAGGTGATGCTTGCTTAGTGACATTCAACGGTCTCGGGTTTTGAGTCACCATAACACGGTCTTTATATTTGAATGATACACAATTTGATATTTCTTGGCCTATATAGATGCTAGTTTTAATGAAATAATGCTCACCATCTGAGTGCGTGGACATGAGAATTGCTTTTCAGTACAAAAAGAAAGGTAGCAATCATTTCGGTCAATTTCCTTAGCGATTGTGGCTGTGTTGATTGTAGTAGCACTCTTGGTGGATGTGGAGAAAATGAGCCCTCTGTTTTATGAATGGCTTGATAAACTGCATTTGCTCATACAATTTGAGTTCGTTGAATCACTCTAAAAAATCTTGATTTTCAATTGGTAGTTCGCTACTTAGATTAATATCATAATGCTTCTAGAAATTTCCAAAGCCTCGGCACATTCCACTTTGGTGTAGGAATAATTGGGCGACAGACCCACCAAAACCCAAACCAGAAATCATCGAAACCCCATTAAAAGGAATGTGAAAAGGTACCGAATTAAGCATAATCATAAAATTCTTAATCATGATTTCATTACGCATAACAATAAATAACACCTTTTCTCATATATACATGATTGAAAAACTACCAAAAAAAAGATGAAATAAAAAACACAATGTCATGTCTAGATTCTTTACAACTCAGCCCACACCAGAATAATAGAGAAAAATACTGTAGTAGTATAAAAAATGTTGACTTCTACAAATACTAAAATAAGAAGCATCTAACTATCTAATCACTTCTCCTCCACCGGTCAACGGCCGCCGGCGGTGGTGGTGGTTTTAGCGCTAGTGGACAGCCACGGGAACTGCAAGTGGGCGGAGCCAGCCGTGAAATCCTCCAAACCGGCGAAGAAATCGTCATCCAAAGCCATGTCCGCAACGCTAAAAACGGCGTCGTCTTCGTCGTCGGCTAAATCCTCCTCTCTGCTGCTCTCCAGCTTCTCCGGCACCGGCGAGAGGCTCTCGGACGGTGAGAGAGAGGAATTCTTGGAGGCGGGAGGCTCAGCCGGCTTGTGGCGGGTGCTGCCGGCGAGGGAGTTGCGGTGGGTGGGCATGGGGTGGTTGTGCTCCGCCGTGTAGGTCACGATGAACATTCCCGGGTCGGATTTATTCCGCTCCACTTGCTTCCTCGCCATACAGCCTTTTGAGGTGCTGCATCTGTAATAACCCCTGAAAAATCATTCCAAAACACACATCTTTATCATCCAATTTTCACAATAAATAAAATTGAAAAAAATAATTAAAAGGTAAAAACACACACCTTGGATATGGAGAGCCTTTGATTGGTTTCTGCCCGTATTTTCTCCACGACCACACGTCGGAAGATAGATTCTCGGCTGCCACGTGGCAAACCTTCTTGTTGTAGCACTTTCTGTAAAATGCTCCATTTAGTAAGAAAACTGCAAAAAAAGAAGAATCCAATCTTGAAATTCAAATCCAGGCTAAAATACCTTCTTTTGGGCCTTGGGGTGGGAGTGTGAGAAGCAGTGATTTTTGGGGCATTCGAAACAGAGAAAGGCTGCTGCGTTTGCGTTTGCGGCGGATCTTGCGAAATCGGCAAAGAAAAAGGGATTTGGGATTTGGGGAAAAAGGGTTGGTAGAGATCTTGTGGAACGACGTCGTTTCGTCTGGGCTGGAGCAGATCTTGGAAGGAAGAGACCGAGAAGTTATGAGTATGGAGAGATTCAAAGGATCTGGTGTTGTTGTTCGTTGCTGCTGCGGGGGAGGGGGCGGTGAGGGCGGCGCAGCCTCTGACGATGGCGTGGAGATCCCAGTCATCCTCCATTTCTTTGCTTCTGGTTTATGGTTGAGGGACAAAAGGAGGCGCTGACTTTTTAGAGAGAGAGAGTGGTGGGGGGGGGGGGGAATATGTAAATGAGTGGAAAAGAATAGCAAATCTATTATTTAAAGAAAGAAAGTGGGTGAGCAGAGGAGGATGAATTTGGAGGAAGTATTCTTGCTTTTCTTGAAATAAATAAATTATTTAATATTGGGTGGGTTGACATTGGCGATTGTCAAAGGGGCGTTAGAAAAGAGAAGAGGTCCACGCGGTTTTGTATGGCACGTGAGAGAGGGGACGGAAACAAGGCACGTGGTGGAGGCCACCACCTCGTTTCTCTCTCCTTTGTCTTAAACCGCGCCTGTCACTGTAGCTTGCCGGCGAACACAGGCGCTGTCTTCACACTCACACTCAACACCATCTCTCATCGCTTTCTTTACTACAGATGCATCAATCCACCACCTACGCACTGGTATGGGTAATGGGTTCGGATAAAGATAAACCAGATGGAGTAGTTTGTTGTCTCCACTCCGCAAAAGGAGCTATATTAAAAACTAAGTGTAGAATAGCTATAAAATAAAGAATAAATAATCAAAAAAATCAAATTCTTGTCAATCCATTCCACGTCTTTTAAAATAAATAGTCAATTATATAAATATAACTATGATATTTTTTCTCAAATTATCTAATTAATTTTTATTTGAGAGAATCATTACTCGTATTATTTAAAAGTTGAAATTCGTGATTTTTACGAATTTGTATATCAATTTAGGCTTATGTATTTTGGCTTCCAAATTACATACAACATAAATTTTCCTCAAATTTAAATTAAAGTGAAAATTGCAAAAAATGTCAAATTTATTATGCTTTGGCTATTTTTTAAAGTCGCGGGATTAACCATAATTTGATTAACTTCATGAATATTTTTGGCAATTTTTTTGGAGTATCACATTTTCTTTTCTTTTTTTTTAATATCCCACAAAAGAGAATATATCTATAAAATTAATTAATTAACTTCAAACATTTTTTTAAAATATACCTGTTTACCAATTCATTGACTCAGTTTTAGATATGAGCTTGAAATTTTGACACTCCGTACGAATTAATTAAAATTGACATTTATAAATAAAATTGAATTTTCAAAAATTAAAATTGGTGTGGGCGCTGCATCTAGTATGGACATGGTATTACTATGCGTCAATTTTCATAATTACTAGTCTTTTGGACATGTTTATATTATTATTAAGTTGGCAGTTTTTTTATTGTGAACATTTAATAGAATAATATTGTTATTGAAGTTGTTAAGCGGTTGTAAAACTATAAATTGGACTTTTTCTTTAGAATCTTGAGATAAGGATATTTTCATGGTATCGATTAATTGTATTGGTAGTTATTGACTTATTGCGCTTACTAAGTCTCTTACACATAGGTTTACGCTCAAAATGTTTGCTTCTTCTTCTTTGAAATTTCTTCTTTTTGTTATTATACTAATTGATAAATTTCCCATAAAAGGTGAAAGTTCATGATTTTTTCCATCAACATTTGAGATGTGAGAAATATTAGAATTCGTAAAAAATTAGTGACTATTTTTCTTTAATAATTTTGTATTTTATATTGGTGATGAGAATTTGTAACGACTTTTAAATGTATTGCAAGATTCATGTGGACTTACAGCAAAGCATTTGCTTCTATGTGAATGCGTTTTAACTTTTAATTATATCTTTATTTTCTTTTGGAAGCTTGTTTCGCCACACTGCATGCATTTATTTTATGAACGAGTTATAAACAATTAAACACCTACAATTGAGTTTTCCAAGACTTCACCAACTTTATTTCTATAAATACTACTAGTATTTCCGAATTCACGTTCCATGCTAGTATATAACAAAGTAAAATATGGTATGTAATGTATACATTCCAAAATATTCAAGTAATTAAATATGTGGGTAAAATGTAGTAGTACTCATACTAGTGGATAGACAAGAATATGCAAGAGTGTAATCCACAAATAAATAATTAAGTACAAATGAGAATGATTGCGGTGGAAACGGAGCTGTCGTGGGATTGAAGATGGAGGAATGCACAACACAAAACATTTATTTTAAATTAAATTGGATGGAAAAAACTAAAAATGTAAAAAGAAAAAAAGTAGAGTAGTGAAATTGCTACCCAATCCATCTGTGCCAACCGCAAATCCTTCCATCAATATAATGCTACTCAAAAAATGGGTCAGCCCAAGGAAGTATAGCAAAAATTAGAAATGCGAAATATGATTAGAAGACCTAAATCAATATGATTATGGAGATAGACTGGACAGTTAGGTAAAGCATTGTCATTGTTATCGACCTTTTGGCTAGATGGATTATAGATAACTACCATTTTCCTCCACTATTAGAGGCACTCTTGAATTATTCAATCAAATCAATCCCATCAATTTCTTATCTTTATATAATGCATTATTACTAACATGTTACTAGTACTAGGTAAATATGCATCTCCAATATTTCTCCATCACAAGCTTTCTTCTCCTTTTGTCATTCAAAAAAAGCCTTAGATTTCGCTCTACTTCTGTGGTAGCTCATCATGCTAATGGCTTCGTGTCGAAAGAGGGATCTTTCGAGCAGATTGTCGCTTACATACTACTCCCTCCATCCCAATTTAGGAGTACAATTTAGTTAGGACACAGGTTTTAAGAAATTGTTGGAGTGTATATAATTGAAGTGAGGTAGTGATTGTTGGAGTGTGTAATAATTGAAGTGAGGTAGTGGAAAGTGAGACCCTTTTGACTTTTTGTGTGTTTAGGATTTTATTTTGTTTTATTTTTATGAAAGTAATGGAATTTGAGTGTAAATTTCATCAACAATGATGTTAAATTTTATGTCTAAATATGATAAATTTTAAATAAGACTCTTTAAACTGAGGCGGATGAAAATAACAAAATATGACTCTAAACAAGGACGGAGGGAGTATTTAGAATTAAATTAAATTACAATTGTGAAGTGGAGGAGTATTAGTGTATTACTATATAATAATGAATTACTGAAATTTACTTTACATTGAAACTGGATCCAAATTGTATTAGTAGTACATTTTTAAGTGGATCACAATATGTTAAATAGGCTCGATATATAATTTCTCTAACTATCAATATATAATTTCTTTAACTAAAATCTCGTAACACTAGTTATTAATATGGCCCAAAAGTAAGCCCAACTTAAGTTGGGCCAACGTCTTAAGCTCATTTACTGTCCTTATCCATAAAATTTCAACAATTTTCCAAAAACAATAAATCAAATAAAGTGAACCACAAATTTTATCTTTCTAAAATATATTTTGTATCTTTTCGGTCCCTAAACTAAGAACTCAAATGAATATTGTCCTATGTCTCTGAGAGATGCAAACTATAACTTGATGTCATTTTGTTTTACTTTTTTTACTCCGAGCCTTAAAAATGAACTTACGCCAGTGAGGTCCTGAATAGGGGTGGGTCGATACGATATATCATATCGAAAACGTTGTATCGTGTTTCGTATCGAAAATATCGATATGAAAGAATTTCATATCGTTATCGTATCGAAAGTTTCGATATATCGACTTTCGATAAGGATAATATCAATATCGTTATCGTATCGAATACCTATATATCGAAAAATATAATTTCAAAACTGAAAAATAACACAAAAATTAATAAAACTTCAACACAATGAAATAAATAGTGTTCTTATTAGGGTTTCATATATATATTTTCTAAATATATGAATGAATTAATTGGATTTATATATATTTATAATTTTAAACTTCAATATGTATTGAATTTCAATATGTTTCGATATATTCGATATAAAACGATGTTGGAATCTATGCCCGGTCAATGGACTTTGACCAATTATAATTTCAACGAGACATTTAGTTTTGTAAAATTAAATGATATAGCGTCGATCTACATTCGGAGTAGATGACCGTGGTATATTTATTTTCTCAAATCCGATTCCAGGTGAGTGAGAAATAATTGTTTAAAGTTGTGCAAAAATTGCAAACTTAATGAGCTATGAGAGGAGATTATGGAATAATTAAAAGAGTTAATTATCCCACATTGAAAGTTTCAACCTTATTAAACTAGTATTTAATAAGAAGGATTATTACATGTAATAATTATAGTGGACTAAGATGGGCTGTAAGAGCCCACACGCGCGCACACGCGCGCCCCGCCCGCCCCGCCGCGAGCCTCGAGCCCGTGCCCGTGTCCTTGTCCTTGGACTTGGACTTGGCAATTGGTCTTTGGGCTGTTCTTTGGGCCTGGTCATGGGCTTGGTGCTTGGGCCTAGTTGCGGGCTTGGCCCAAGTCTAGTGGGTCTAGTTCTTTTTAGACCACCACCGTTTCCACGTCAGCGAGCCAAGCGGGATGCCACCTCGTCAGTATGACGCGGTAAGCCAACGTGGCTGACACGTGATAGTCCACGTCGTGAACGAATCTAGAAGCTTCTAGACTCAGCCTCTCTAGCTCTGAGCGCGTAACGGCTTGTAACGCCCGAACGTTACAGCTCGTAACCGACGACCGTTACGGTCTAGCTTTAATGACGGCCATTATGGCCGTTGACCCCCTGCAGTGGACCGAGCCTATAAATAGGCTAGCCATCCCATGCATTCTACACACATCAAACACTAGAAAGCATTCTGCATCATACACTCTCTCCTCTCTCTGCATTGTTCTTCTGTCGAAGCTCTGCCCTCTCCTTCGGAGCTCTGCTGATAGCGGTGCTGCTTCACCAGAGACGTAGCCGTTTTATCTTTGGGGACGAAACGCCAATCCGAAGAGCACTACCGGGGCGTATCTCATCTTGCGGAAAGAGGACTCCTCGACTCGGCTCTTTCCTGTTCTACACTTTGTAGTTTCGATTTCCATTTGTAATTTTCGTTTCAGTTCTTTTCTGTATTCCTTCTTGTAATCCCTAAATCTCCAACAATCGCAAGACGAGATATAACTTGCCTTTGAAGGGATCTGGACCTAAAACTGAAACTAAACCTTTCGAAACTATAATCACCTTTGCTGGAGATGTCGACTGAATCCAACACCGCCGCTGCCACCAATCCGGCCACCACCGCCGCCATCATCTCCTCCACCGTGGCGAACACCGGACCAATCCCCACAATGGTCCCTACCCCTGGGTTCACCTCTTCGTCTACATTGTCATAGGGTTTTACGAACCCCTTTGGGCCCACTGTTGGATCATCCTCTAGTGGGTCGGTTGGTTCCACTTTTAGTGGTTCCTTCGGATCCTTCAATGGATCGAGTGTTGGGGCCTTCGGGTCCAACACGGGTACCGGTTCCTTCGGATCTGGTACGACCATGGCGGGCTCTACGCCCAACATGAATGGTGGGGGCTCTATGCCCAACCATGTTGTTGGCTCCTTCCGGGGCAACGGAATTGGTTCCTTCCAAGGACCAAGTGCGGCACCTTTGGCACCGAGAATGATGCCACCCGCCGAAAAACCACCTAAATTTGGAGGAGCTGACTTCAAGAGGTGGTATCAAAAGATGTTGTTCTACTTGACAACATTGGGCATCGCCAACTTCCTCACGGAGAACGAGCCGCCCGCGCCAAGTGATCAAGAGACAAGTGTTGAGGTCATGGCGGACTATGAAGCATGGCGCAAAGGAGATTATCTTTGTAAAAATTTTATTCTAAGTGCATTAGATGATAGTTTGTACAATGTATACTCCCTTGTAACCACATCAAAAGAGATGTGGGAAAACCTAGAGAAAAAATATAGTATCGACAATGCCGCCAGTACGGAACATGTTGTAGTATCCAAATTCATGGACTACAAAATGGTCGACTCTAGACCGGTCGTGGAACAAGTTCAAGAGTTCCAAATGATCATCCACGGACTCGCGGCTGAAGGGATGAATTTGCCCGACAACTTTGTGCGGTGCATACTCATTGAGAAGCTTCCTCCTAGTTGGAAGGACTTCAAGCACTACCTCAAGCACAAGCGAAAGAAGATGAGTCTTGAAGACTTGATCGTGAAGCTGCGCATTGAAGCGGATGTGCGCAAGATCGATCAAAAGGCTAAGGGCTTTAGCCCACTTGATGCCAAAGCCAACCTGTTGGAGCGGGGCGGACCCTCCAACAAACGCCCCCGCCCAAATCAGAAAGACAAAGGGAAGGGAAAGAAGCCTACAAAGAAGTTTGAAGGCGAATGCTACAAGTGTGGCAAAGTTGGCCATTTTGCCAAAGACTGCCGCAGCAAGAAGAAGAAGCCGGCAGCCCACGTCGTTGAGAAAGAGTTCAAGGACTGGAATGAAGATGACCTCGTTGCCGTGGTCACTGAAGAAGTCAACATTGTTGACAACAAAGGCGGCTGGTACATCGACACCGGCGCTACTGCTCATGTTTGCTCCGATAGGAGCAAGTTTGCCTCCTACACCGCTGTTGAAGGGAGGAAGATCAACATGGGGAATCAAGCATCGTCCGAGGTCCTCGGCATTGGCAACGTGATTCTCATGATGACCTCTGGCGTCACTATCACTTTGAAGGATGTGCTGCATGTCCCGGACATCCGCAAGAACCTAGTGTCAGGATCAATACTAGTTAATAATGGGTTTAAACTTGTATTCGAGTCTGATAGGTTTGTTTTGTACAAGTTTGGGAAGTCCCTCGGAAAAGGTTATGTGACCGACGGACTTTTCAAGCTTAGTGTGGCTACACGCCTTGTTCCAAAGCCTTTGGCTAACAACAATAATAAAGCATCTACTTCCTCTTATTTGACCGAGTCTTCAAATTTTAGGCATTGTAAATTGGGACATGTAAATTCAAAAGCCGTTAAAAGATTGGTGAACTTAGATTTACTAAAGGCAATTGAAGTGGATAGCCAAGACAAATGTGAAATATGTCTTGAGGCTAAAATGACTAAGTTACCGTTTCACTCAGTTGAACGAAAAACAAAACCCCTTGAATTAATTCACACGGATGTATGTGATTTAAAGATGGTGCAAACTAGAGGTGGTAAAAAGTGATAAATTGCACAAGATATTGCTATATTTATCTTTTAAGAAGTAAAGATAGCAATCGAAGCGTTCAAAAATTATAAGAACGAAGTTGAGAATCAACTTGGTTGTAAAATCAAAGCGATTCGAAGTGATAGAGGAGGCGAGTATGTAGCCCCGTTTGAGGAGTTATGCAACGCAAGTGGTATAATTCATCAAACAACTGCTCCATACTCACCACAATCTAATGGTGTAGCGGAACGCAAAAATCGAACTCTAAAAGAGATGATGAATGCGTTACTACTAAGTTCAGGATTACCCCAGAACATGTGGGGGGAGGCTATTTTGACAGCCAACTATATCCTAAACAAAATTCCACTCAAAGGAAAAGACATCACTCCTTATGAATTGTGGAAAGGTAGGAATCCATCCTACAAATACCTCAAAGTGTGGGGGTGTTTGGCCAAGGTGATGGTTCCCCCGCCCAAAGAAGTTACAATTGGTCCTAAAACAGTCGATTGTATCTTCATTGGATATGCACTTAACAGTAGTGCATATAGATTTGTTGTTCACAAGTCTGAAATATCGACTATTACAGTAGGAACAACAATCGAGTCAAGGAATGCAGTATTTCTCGAAAATACATTTCCTTGCAAGGACAAAGAAGATTTCCCAATCAATTCCGAGACAAGAATTGAAGATGAGGCCACTAGTTCTAAAACAGTGGATGAAGCCACTAGTTCTAAATCCGCGGATGAAGAGCCTAAATCGCGCAAGCGAGTGAGGCATGATCCAAGTGATGCAGTACTAAGACGTGGTAGTAGGGTCAGAACACCAAAAACAGTTGGTCCTGACTACATTGCTTTTATGTTGGATGAAGAGCCAACGTCAATAAAAGTAGCATTCGATGGCCCAGACGGGTTACATTGGAGAGAAGCTGTTCAAAGCGAAATTGACTCAATTTTGCTAAACCACACTTGGGTGTTGGTCGATTTGCCCGAAGGTGCGAAACCTTTAGGGTGCAAATGGGTGCTTAAAAGGAAATTTAAGGCCGATGGAACAGTGGATAAGTATAAAGCCCGATTGGTAGTAAAGGGTTTTAAACAAAAGGAAGGACATGACTTCTTTGATACCTATTCACCTGTAACGAGGATTACATCTATCCGAGTGCTTCTCGCGATTGCTGCATTGCACAACCTTGAGATTCATCAAATGGATGTTAAGACTGCGTTTCTAAATGGTGAACTAGAGGATGAAATCTATATGGAACAACCCGAAGGGTTTGTAGTGCCCGGACAAGAAAAGAAGGTATGCAAACTGGTTAAGTCCCTCTATGGATTAAAACAAGCGCCGTTGCAATGGCACTTGAAGTTTGATAATGTGATGTTATCAAATGGGTTTAAAATCAACGAGTGTGACAAATGTGTCTATATTAAGAGCACTAATAATGGGTACGTTATAGTGTGTCTCTACGTTGATGACATGTTAATCATGGGGAGTACCACTCAAGTGATTAACGAGACAAAAGCCATGTTAAAGAGAAACTTTGACATGAAAGACATGGGTCTAGCCGATGTAATTCTTGGAATGAAAATTCTAAGAACATCTGATGGAATCATCTTAACCCAATCTCATTATGTTGAGAAGATATTGAAGAAATTCAATGCCTATGATGGCGTGCCGGTTAAGACTCCAATTGAACTCAATGTTCACTTGAACAGAAACAAGGGCGAACCCGTTGCACAAGAAGAATATGCACGGGTCATTGGGTGCATTATGTACTTAACTAATTGCACTCGGCCGGACATTGCTTGTGCCGTGAACAAGTTGAGTCGCTACACGAGTAATCCAAGCAAAGAGCATTGGAGAGCTCTTGTAAGGGTTTTGAGATATCTAAAACATACTCAAAATCATGGGCTACACTTTTCGAGATACCCCCCGGTACTTGAAGGGTACTGTGATGCGAATTGGATATCCGACAATAAGGACTCACTTTCAACAAGTGGATACATCTTTACTATTGGGGGTGGTGCTGTCTCGTGGAAATCCACGAAACAGACATGTATAGCCCGTTCAACTATGGAATCAGAATTCATAGCTTTAGATAAAGCTGGGGAAGAAGCCGAATGGCTTAAGAACTTCCTGGAGGATATTCCAGGTTGGTGTAAGCCAGTGCCTCCAGTATTGATTCACTGTGATAGCCAAGCCGCTATCGGGAGGGCGAACAATGGCTTCTATAACGGCAAGTCTCGACATATTCGACGACGACATAATACCGTGAGACATTTGATCACAACAGGCGTGATTACAATTGACTATGTGAAGTCAATAGATAATCTAGCGGATCCGCTAACCAAAGGGTTAAATCGTGATCAAATGAATAAGTTGCTAGAGGGAATGGGTTTGAAATCCACAAACTAAAGAATTGTCATAGTGGTAACCCAACCATGATGACTGGAGATCCCAAGAACTTGGTTCAATGGGAAAACTAAGCTATGAGAGTTCGTGTGAAACACTCATCTACATCTATTCCCTAAAGAACAATAGAGTGTTGAAAACTTGCCTTGTGGTGAGGATAAGTCTATGACTTTTAATGATTTCTAAGGATCTCAAGGAGATTGAGTTCTCAAAGAGACCGAGTAGGGCAAGATACTCGAGTAGGAATCACCTATGTAAGTGTGAAGTGTGGCCGCTTCAAATTACACACTTATGAATCCAAAGTGGTGTCCAAGGCCGCAAAGGACACAAAACGTGAGAACGGATGAGGTTGAGGTGTTTAGGTGTTAACACCATTGTCTCGGTGCACGCCGTGGGGGACTAGTTCAAAGCATCGCGCTACTAGGCCGTCTGTGTATCCGATGGCGTTGACTATGGAAGGTTCAAAGCTAAAAGCTACCTATCCTTATGCTTATATACCTCTCGAGGGTTGAGCTTGTGTCTGCATGCATTTGCATTTGGCTATTTCCACTCATGTGGAGGATTGTTGGAATCTATGTCCGGTCAATGGACTTTGACGAATTATAATTTCAACGAGACATTTAGTTTTGTAAAATTAAATGATATAGCGTCGATCTACGTTCGGAGTAGATGACCGTGGTATATTTATTTTCTCAAATCCGATTCCCGGTGAGTGAGAAATAATTGTTTAAAGTTGTGCAAAAATTGCAAACTTAATGAGCTATGAGAGGAGATTAGGGAATAATTAAGAGAGTTAATTATCCCATATTGAAAGTTTCAACCTTATTAAACTAGTATTTAATAAGAAGGATTATTACATGTAATAATTATAGTGGACTAAGATGGGCTGTAAGAGCCCACACGCGCGCACACGCGCGCGCCGCGCCCGCGCCCGTGCTCGTGCTCGTGCTCGTGCCCGTGCCCGTGCCCGTGCCCGTGCCCTTGTCCTTGTCCTTGTCCTTGGATCTTGGATCTTGGTCTTTGGGTGGTCTTTGGGCTATTCTCTGGGCCTAGTTGCGGGCTTGGCCCAAGTCTAGTGGGTCTAGTTCTTTTTAGACCACCACCGTTTCCACGTCAGCGAGCCAAGCGGGATGCCACCTCGTCAGTATGACGCGGTAAGCCAACGTGGCTGACACGTGATAGTCCACGTCGTGAACGAATCTAGAAGCTTCTAGACTCAGCCTCTCTAGCTCTGAGCGCGTAACGGCTTGTAACGCCCGAACATTACAGCTCGTAACCGACGACCGTTACGGTCTAGCTTTAATGACGGCCATTATGGCCATTGACCCCCTGCAGTGGACCGAGCCTATAAATAGGCTAGCCATCCCATGCATTCTACACACATCAAACACTAGAAAGCATTCTGCATCATACACTCTCTCCTCTCTCTGCATTGTTCTTCTGTCGAAGCTCTGCCCTTTCCTCCATCCAGTTCGCCGGAGCTCTGCTGATAGCGGTGCTGCTTCACCAGAGACGTAGCCGTTTTATCTTTGGGGACGAAACGCCAATCCGAAGAGCACTACCGGGGCGTATCTCGTCTTGCGGAAAGAGGACTCCTCGACTCGGCTCTTTCCTGTTCTACACTTTGTAGTTTCGATTTCCATTTGTAATTTTCGTTTCAGTTCTTTTCTGTATTCCTTCTTGTAATCCCTAAACTACAACAAACGATATATCGCGATATAAGGAAATTCATATCGTTATCGTATCGGAAACTTACGATACGATACCGTATCGTATCGAAAATTACGATATACCAAAAATTCGATAATTTTTCGATATTTTTCAATACGATACGAGCGTATATCATTTTTCGGTATTTTTCCCCAGCCCTAGTCCTGAATGCTACAGAAGTTAAGCGGCGGGAGAAGGAGCTTGTACGTAAGCTGGAAGTCTTTGGTGAAATTGTGAAAGTATTAGTTGTGTGGTGATGGTTGGAGATTGAAATTCGATTGCATTTAAATGGAAAGGTTGTATATCTTTCATCCTAATTTTGATCCAAACTAGGGGTTGTTAAGACTTCGGTTGTTACTTGTTAAAGACTAAGGTATTCATGGGCCAAATTAAGTTTGAGGTACCAATGAGTTTGACAGTACTTGGCTCATCAAACTGAATGCCTAATCTAAATTAGGTGAGCTCCAATATGATGAAATAAAAGTAGATTGTGGATTTCATGGGGTCTAAAACGAAAGCAAATTGCACTATTTTTTGTATCACTAAAACGACGGAATATTCTGTCACCCATTTTAATCTCTTTAAACAACGGCTATGTTTGTCAATATAAATTAGTTATATTTTGGTTGATTAATGTCAATGTCATCCATTTTAATCTCTTTAAAAACGGCTATGTAATTACATTCAGTGGCAAAGCGTAAATATGGGCTGGATAAAATCTTATTTATTGGGCTGACCTCAAATATATTCTAAATTAAGTATATCTAATACTAGTAATATAACCAATAACACCTCAAACAGAGAAAAAAAAACTAATAAAAATCCAGCTAAAAGTCCGAATTACTCCCTCCGTCCGCGAATAGGAGTCTCATTTTTTCATTTTAGTCCGTCCGCGAATAAGAGTCCCGATTCACTTTTACCATAAACGGTAATAGGGTCCCTTCCACTAACTCATTTCACTCACATTTCATTTAAAACTAATTTATACAATTGAGACTCATATTCCACTAACTATTTTCCACCTATTTTTCATAACATTTCTTAAAACTTATGTCGGCCATGAATGAGACTCCTAATAACGGACTGAGGGAGTATTATGGAAATGTATTTTTAAATTATTTTCTCTATTGAGCTCAAAGGTATGTCGCAAGCCAATAGCTTTAAATTGAGGAAGAGAACAATGAAGTTACTACATTGGAATATAGAGAGTATGTGATTATAGAAAAAATTACAAGGGGATAGCACTTTTTCCTAGCAATTGAATCTCAATTACCGATTAATTAAACAATTCGCATAATTTGTTATGTGCACTATCATCGTAATTTGTTAGTACTATATTTCAGTCATCTGTATAAATTAATAATATATTATTGTTGGTGTATATGTATGATGAAATAAAATGCACATGATAACATAATAAAATAGTAATAAATTATGCCATCTTAACTAATTCAGTGGCGTGCGGGTTTGTCTTTATCATTATTAAAGAAGAAAATGTGGCAATTATTTTGTTTACCCTTCGTTAATCTTTTGCATTTGAAGCTACATGATAAAAAAAAATATTAATATAAATTTGTTATTGCTTGCCACGTCAACTATAATGCTATAAACAATAACTCGGTTAATTAATGGAGTAATATACAACTCATATTATAATTAGTTGCGTGGTGTGATGATATATTATATTATACCTATATGATATACTATTTTTATTAGTTGCGAATCCATGTAATATCATAATCTGTAATAGTGGGGGAAAATAATATAAGCATATTTTAAGTTGTTTTTTGTTCGTCGCAGATTGCAGCAAGATTTGCCCCTCCGTTGCCAACTACACTACGCTCCTGCGAGCAAGTTGTTTTTAGCTCGTTTTTAGAAGTATGGCTGCATAATTGGTGGAATAAGTGATATGAATGTGAAGAATTAAAATTTATATTTGTATTTTGTATGTTGAATTACCAACAAAAATGTAATATAATTATCATATAGGAGATGATTAGATTATAATTTCAAAAAAATTATAACACTACAGAATATGATGAATTCTCTATGAATATAAAAAATGTCACACTTTAGTAAACAAGTCTATAATCACTTATTCGTTAAACAAGTGATGCATCTATTTTATACTACTGTACAAATCTCTACCATTTAAGTACTGAAAATAATTCACATGTAATTATGGATTATTGAAGTGATAAAAGAAGAACTAAAATCCTATTTTCAATTGATTCTTATTTTATCCAGTATTCCATATACAACATAGTACAAGTTACAACCAATATCATTAAATTTAAAACCAATAGTTTTTTCACTAATAAATTTTTTAAAATGATTACGTGGCATGTCACAATCTTGAAGAGGAAATAAGTGGCAAGATGCCAATTCGAGTTTTTGAAAGGCCATTATTCTCTTGATGAACAATTTTACATCGATTAATTAATCAAATGGAATACTTGCAGTGATAAGTCTAAACTCGACGACATACAAATAACGATATAGTCAGAGAAATAATTAAACTGTGATTGTGTCATGCCATTATTAATTTGTCGATAATAATAATAATATCAATAATAAATTAATAATCCATGTGAATGCAGATTCGATTCTTTCTATATCTGACGGCGACACAACAATTCCATACCTGACTCCGCGGCATTAAATTGATCACAGGTATATTTGCCAAACTAGCCTCACCGCCTTCTTTTACTAAATTATTTAATCATCCAAAAATATCAAAATAAAATGTCATGAATCTATTTGCAATAGTACCATTTTTGTCATTAAATTGATACTCGACATTTCAACATATAGGTAATTTTTTTGACATTGATACATAACTTTTAAACATTTTTTCAATTTCGAAACAATTCATTTTACCTTATTATGAGTAGTATCGATGTGACCATATAACTATGGTATGGAACATGACATCTATCCTAATTTCATTGAAATGCAACTAATGAGATATATTCCACGTCACGTCAAATGGTCATGTAGAGTTACATGCTAGTAGTAATTGCAGTCTATTGACCTCTAGGAAAAATTATAAACACTGTCTCTCATTTTGATAAAATACAAAAAATACCTATGACATGATTTGTGTTAAAATGACAATACTTCTTAAAGTGACATCGTGACATCACGTATCCAATAATATTATAAATGCTACACAATAATAGTATAAACGCTAGCTGTCTAGTGTATTAGATATTGCTGGCCGAGAAAAAATTGTCGTCTAGTGTATTGGATATTGTTGTTTAGTGTATTGAATATTGCTGGCCGAGAAAATTTACCCTTGAGCATTTTTTATCATTGCTACATGACAGCTAATTATTCGTCCACATATATAAATGATTGTTTAGAAATGATGATATGATATTATTTTAATAGGTGTTGTCATTTGAACTACACTAAAAGAAAACGTTGCAAAATTTTATATATTAATATAACTATAATGAGATAATTGAGAGTATATCAGAAAAAGCATATAATATAGTTGTGATCATTTATAACATCATTATACCCACACAACACGCATTGGTTTGAATTTGATTTATAAAGGGAGTCGTGTCAGAGCTGACGAGGTAACACTAAATGTAGAGCATGCTTGTTGGGAAATGAATGAAAGAATGAATCTTGTGTCATTTTCTATTTTATATGAAATGAAATGACACATGCCCTACTAAACCGACCATTTTTTGTACTCTTATATGGGCACCCCATCCACCGTTAAAATCGATTCTATTTATTGACACATCATTTTAAAATTTATGCCCAATCTACATAAGTATTTTGAGAACAAATTGTTGGGGGCGAGATACAAAAATGTTACACTATAGTGTAGGCTTAACCAAATATATATGTAGTAAGGATGGTTAAATTTGAAGTTGTTCTATACATAGGATAGCATATTCAAATTTCGTCCACTTGCAATCATTTGTAATCTACCAAAAATACTTCATTGTCTCGTGATAATAATTCCAATTTGCCATCTATAAAAAAAATTGTGCATTTTCATTTATTGACATCACCCGAGTAAAATATTATTCTCTTTTCTTTATCCTTTTAAAGCCTACTTTTATAAGGATGAAAAAGTATATTTTTCTCATTCTGATTCATATGGTTAGCTACATATATCCAATTGTTCATCCAAAAAACTATATTCCCTCTGCATTATAAGAGTATGCAACAATTGTGCCTTTCTTGACATCCAAAAAGGGTGTACAATACAAAGAATATGAATTACTCTCCCGTCCCAAAAAAATCTGACATATTTTGCTATTTTAGAATCCTCCAACAAATACAAGAATAATTTTTTTCATTTTAGTAATTGAATCTCACAATCTATTACATATATTACACTATATATTCTACAATTTATGAATATATAAAAATTAGACTAGATTCTACTAATTTTTTCACCATTTTCATCATAAATTCAAATAATTTATTAAATTCGTACCAAATCAAAATATATTTATTTATGGACGAATGGAATATTTTTGAAGATAGATTTTTTTACGGAGTTCGTGAATAAGACTATCATATGATCATAGGGAATTGGTAGTCAAAATACTACAACTAGTTAGCCGCCACCACGGCTGCTTCAAGCCTGATATCTTGACATTCATTGCACAACTTGCATAACAGATTTTCAAACCAAGACTTATGAGGAACTATTCCCCAAAAAACATCTGCATCATCCATATACCATCTCGATTATATCAAAATAAGAAATGAAACATGATTTTATAACACACAAATTCGAATATTAACCACACAACTTAGAGACAAGGAGGTATTGCTCACATGTGTAGTAGGAATTCCGAATTCATCAGTTTTGTCCTTACATATAAACCATTTGGATGCCACTTCAAACTCTTTTGGCTTAATATTTAGCAACATAGAAAATTTTATATTACACTAATTTGCACCTTTCCAGCTAAGCTCCCAACTATGGAAACCAAACCTCTCTCTACCACTTGCCATCAAGAATAAAAACTAAAATTCATACACAAAAATGAGGACCAAAATCAATATTTCAACTTATTATATGTACAAAAACATCAAAACGATTTAGCTTCAACCCTAGATGGCAAGGAACGGAAAACGGAAACGGCCCGGGGCATGATCACCTTAGCTTATAATGCACGCGTTCGGGTTCTCTTCCATGCTGTGGTGCACAGGGTAGTATGTGGGCACAGGAGGATAGTAGGGCCGGTAAGGCCTATACGGCAATCCCGTGCCCATCACCTGCATCATTTGATGATGCATCATTTCCGGAGTCGGCTCCGGCTTCTTCTCCTCCTCCTTTTTAGGCTCTTCTTTCTTTTCTCCTTCCTTAGCCTCCTCCTTCTTCGCCTCTTCTTTCTTCGGCTCCTCTTCCTTCTTCGCCTCCTCCTTCTTCGGCTCCTCTTCCTTCTTCGCCTCCTCCTTCTTGGGTTCCTCCTTCTTAGGCTCCTCCTTCTTCTCCGGCTCTTTGGCTGGCCCCACCGAGATTATCTGGGCCGGCCAGCTCTTTTTGCGAAGTTTGCTTACCACGGATACAGGGTCGACCGTTCCAATCACGGTTAGCTTCTTCCCCTTCAGGTCAATGGAAATTTCATCGATTCCTGCAAATTTTCAAGAATTGTTACATACTTTTATGTCATGATCACCAAAAATCTTAACCATGAAAGAGAAAGCTTCAAGATTACACGACAACGATTTTCTACCTTCTGATTGTGACTGCACTGTAAAACTTAATTCGAGCAGGGAAAGCAACATAGATGTTTGTAGAGTTGTTAGAGAAATTGACTACTTGCACTGAAAAAATATGATAAGATCGCTGAACTAACTATATGCAATTTGCTATTTGCAATCATGGCATTTTTAATGAATCTCCCAATCAAAATCTCCATTTTAATTATGTCTCTAGTGCTAATATCATAAATAAATCATCACAAACGTTGATCTTCGTTCACCTAACTTGAATAATATTATTTCCATGATTAACCCTATATATTTTCAGATGATCAAGATCAACTGCACCTCCAAGTGCCTAATCTTGAACTTTTCGTAATTATCATCATTATAAATTAAGTGTTAATTAACTATGCAAATAGGCCAACATAAAGTAAAAACAGAGAAAACCAATACCGCTAATATTTTGCCATTTTCCACCTAACACTTTACATACATATGCAATTAAGAGTGGGCGGACTTGTCGATCTAACGATGAAACGACGACGTACCAGAAAGAGTTGAGATCGTCTTCAAAGCCCTTCTTTGCTGATCTTTGTCATTTTGCAAATCCAAATTCAACACAAATTTCTGCAGATAAAACCAACAAAGAGGTGTTAAAATAAGGATTAATTGTGAGACGCAAATAGGAGTAATAATTTAAAACACAACAAACGCCAAAACAATGATTTTTTTTAATATTATTACGGAATATTCGAAATTCCCAGCAATATCTAAAAGAAAATTCATGATATCAGACTCAAAGCAACAATCTTTTCGAGCAAGAACAGTTTTCCAGATCTAGAAAAAAAAAATAAAGCACAAAAAAGTTGAATAGATTATGAGGGTGAGGGAGAAAGAGCTGCATGTACATAAAAGGATGATTGATTTACCATCTAAAAAATACACATGATAAGAGGAGAATATGGAATCAAACCTTCATCTCTCAAAATCTGAGTCTTCCTGGAAAATGTAGTTTATGATGAGGAAAGCAGAGAAGAAAGAGAAAGAGTGAAAGTGAGCTAGAGAGAGAAAGAATGGGAGAGAGAATGGGTCATATATATACACAGAAATTGAAAAAAAGGTTCATCACATTCACAGCACACCAAAAGAGAGAGAGGGATAAGAGCAGCCTACCTTACCCCTCTATCTCTCTCTAAACTTTATCTCTCTGTCTTCAACTACACGCATATGTATGTATGTGTATGTATAGACTATAGAGAGAACGAGAAGGCGGGCACGTTTCTCATCGACGGAATGTGACATCACTGGAACTTCATCCTCAGTTTATATTAACAACAAAAATATGGAAAAAGGAAGAGTTCTTTTTCACCTTCAATTTACAAATTCACAGCTTATTGCTTATGGGACCCACTTGAGCTTTTTTAGGTAAATCTTTCATTCTATTCTATTTTACTTTTTCTGGAAAAATACTTGAATTTTCGTCTAAATTGTTGGATTTTAAGGCTTGATCGCTGCAAAGGTTTTTGGCCTTTCGATTAGCCATAATTAGCATCGAGTATTGCTGTTACTTTTGACATGACATAGTACAATACATTCAAAGAATTTAGACATGTACTCCACTTATAAGCTAATTAAGATGAAAAATAAAACTATAGCCGGCCTATATATATCCCTATTTTAGAGCAATGTAGTAGGAGTAGTATTTATGGGCCACACACACAAGCATTTTTTGGGCCACAAATTGTTTTGTTCATGGCTCATGCCTTCAGAATTTTGTTGAGCTTTATCATGCTATGACAATACGTGATTTTTATAGGTATTAGTGATTTGACACTGATTATTATCATTATACTAATTTCAATCAAGAAAGTATTTGCATGTGGATGTGGACATTGGTACAATGTGCATACCTGGAAAAAGAATCCCGAGCAAATTTTAAATCAATCACCGTTAATTATTGGGTTGCCGCAATAGCTCAAATAATAGGATTTATAGGAATGAGATACTATTGATATATGATTTCATATGTATATTTTTATTAATGTAAAATATTCTGACAAAAAATAGTTACTACTTACTACTATCATTTTTCTTATGTGATTATTGACATAATTTACTTCCGAATATTGCTCTCTTAAAAGAAAAAAGCATTTTAAAAAAATCCCCATTACTTAATTACTATACCACTAATTTCTTTATAAAACAATTTAGAATTACTATGCTATATACTCTCAAGTTCTATCGGCCAAAATTTCGTAATTTTGGTCCGTCCACCAATAAATTTAATATTAATAGTAAACAAGCTCATATTTTATTTACATATTTTATTATATAATTAATACATTTTTAGAAATTCATAGTATTTTATTAATTTTTTAAACTTACATTTTTCGCATTTGTTAAACTTACATGGAAAGAGGATGAGCTTTTTTCTCTGGTATGATTTTTTCTCAATACTAATCTACTTACAATTAAAGTTTTACTGTTTTTATTAGTTATGTTCGCAATTTCTAATTTAAAATATTAAGTTATTTTCGAAAAACTGTACGTCTCGTCGCAGTGAATCAATTTGTTGCTTCGGAGCTGTCGTCACTCCACAGTATACCTCTCCTTTCTTTGTGTTCCGATACATATAATTTATGTTTGGTTTAGTTTTTTCCTCATGCTGTTTTAATATTTAATAGAAAAGAAATGTCATGCTACTTTAATCGTACTCCACATAAAATCAAGAGATTCAGTCATTTATTTAAAATCTGTTTTTCTTCTTGTGCATCCAAAATCCAAAATATGCACACTATATTTATTACTCCTATTTTGTTTTAAGAAAGAAGAAAATAATAGTATAATTCTGCACATTCATCACAATTATGTTTGAGATTTTATTTTTCAGACTATCATACGCTGAAATTTGTCGCATTAAATACTCTATAGTTGCATCCACGAATAATCTTAAACAAAGAAATAGAATTGTCTAAATGCGACGTGGATGTATTATCCTTAATTTCTTATCAAATTTGACTGTTGGAGTAGTTTATGCTGTTTAATTATAGATCATTATTTTTAAGTAAATCAATCCCTAAGAAGCATTTAAATAATAAAAAAAATCAAGACCGGTAAATATAATTTTTGAAGAACTCAAGGACCGGGGTGTAATTTGATTCCCTTTCATATTTGCTGTAAAACGGTTACTCTCTCTTCTCCATCTCTGTGATAAGACATTAATTAACACACAACAGATCCGCAGCTGTTGCACACTCGAATTTCTCTTCCTCCAAGGTACATTTGTCTCATCCTCTTTGTGATTAATTCGCTTTGTATTGATTTTGATTTCTTATCGGTTTTTTTTTTTGTAATTCTTCGTAATCACTATGCGTGTTTGTTCGACGCATTGCACTAATAGGATTTGTGCGTTTTATTTTTGGGATCTGTCATGGTACAGGTGATCGGATATGTATTGAAATGAATGATAGTGAATTTATCGTGAATATGTTGTTTGAAGTTCCATATTTCACAAATTTGTGGTTTAACTCGTTTTTTAAAGAATTTTAGGTCAGATTCTGTTGTTATTGAGCTGATTTACGAGTCATCCAATTTAGATGTTTCAGTACAGTTGAAATGTTGAAT
Source organism: Salvia hispanica (assembly GCF_029641045.1). NCBI lineage: Eukaryota > Viridiplantae > Streptophyta > Magnoliopsida > Lamiales > Lamiaceae > Salvia > Salvia hispanica. Next base: position 28,207,636 of record NC_142692.1, read on the forward strand.
TATTGTGGGTTTTGTTTCTGCGATTTTTTCAAGTATTGCTGATTTACGAGTTATCGACTTTAAATGTTTCAGCATTGTTTCCTGGATTTTGTTTCTGTGAATTTAATCTCTTATTTTATCCTCTCCTACTTTATCATCTCATTCACTTGTCTACTGTATTCTCTCTGCTTTTATGTCATTAAACCATACTTTCTTAAATCTCGTTCAGAAAAGAAACGCCTCGATTAACTTGGGACGGGGGAGTAGTAGTTACGGAATATTGAGTTGTATAATGATAGGTTGCGAAAAAGAATTGTGTGCTAATGGTGTTTGTTATAAACTTGCGATGCATGGGGAGTTGTTAGTATGGCGAAATAGTTTTAATTGGACTTGTTCAATAGATTCTGTCAATATAAGATTTGAAAACTTATCCTCTTTCCAACCTTTCAATTCATACTTGAGGAATAGCTGAAGAAGCCTTTTCTGTATCCGTGAGTTGATATAATTTCGTTTCGTTACATGCTTTAATTGTGTCTCCTTTTCTGTTGTGGATAGTAGAATGCCTATGTCAATGTTATGAGACATTTGGCGGCATAGTGTTTTGTAGGTTTTCTTGTCAACTGGTGTTCGGGAGAATATGTCAGGCGCAGAGGAAAGCAAAGAGCAAACAGAAGTTATTATGGAGGATGGTGAGAAGGCCATGCCATCACCACAGCAGGAAGTTGTGTTCAGATAGTTTTCTACATCACATTAGTTGTTAATGTATATTATTGTATATATTCAAACAAATATTGTTTTACCCTTGCAGGAGGAATCTGTAAAGAAAAAATATGGTGGGTTAATGCCAAAGAAGCAACCATTGATTTCTAAGGTACTATCAAGCTTCTTCACGTCATATGTAGATTTTGAGAATGCTCTTTGATAAGAATTCTTTCAAATGTCAGGATCACGAACGTGCCTACTTTGACTCTGCTGATTGGGCTTTGGGAAAGGTACTCACTTTTGTATTTGCATCCTTTCTGCCCAACACTGACTTCAACGTTTTTATCTCCACAGCAAGGTGGACAGAAGCCTAAAGGACCACTGGAGGCTCTCCGGCCTAAGCTACAGGTAGTTAAAAGAGGAAGTGTTATAGAATTAAGGATATTGTTTGATTCTAAATATATACCAAGAGTCATATTTTGCATATCATCTTTCATTTCTCTGATTCACATTTCTTTCTTTCTTTGTTTGGGTTGTGTTTCAGCCAACTCACCAGCAATCAGGCTACCGCAAATCTCCTTGTGCACCATCAGAAGGTGAAGGTATGCATATCATGTCAAGATTTTACTAAGATGCATAGTTCTTAAGTTAGCTCCACTATTTGGTTTTTGGATAACGAAAGCCCGACAAAATGGTCTTATCTCCCACTGCACTCACACAAACAGTAATTAACACCATCATTATTTTTTTTTTCTCGTAGATGGAAGCACTGCCCAAGGGGAAGATGCGACTCACAATGAATAAGAAGCTCCTATCGATCCTGGGAAAATTGTCCTACATTGTCTGCATCGTTGATATTGAAGTTTCACCTTAATAAAAGGCGTGCAAAGAGGATGTTTTAGTCCCTTAGATAAGGGAATATGCAGCCTTTGAGAGGTCTTCCAGAGCTTATTCCAATTGTAGATAAGTTTGAGCTTTCACGTTATTTGCAGACTATAAATTTGGAATTTAATCTGCCTCTTTTTATCGTGATAGTAGTTTGGTCGGAATCTTAGACTTGGATAATATTTGCTCTAAAATCTAAATTTGTGCATTTTTTACATCGAACTCTAAAATTTTAGGAAATGTTTAAAACCGAATCCAGTCTGACCCACAGGACTAGGATGTTATACAATTACAGGGTGTCTAATCATCAATTGGATTATCAGTGCACTATACTAATGGGATTTGAGTCGATTGGGTTTATATTTTCTGAAATTATAAGGTCCCAATTCATAATCTTAATCGTTTGGATTTTATATTAGTCCAGCAGACTAACCGGATAAAAACTAGTATGATTATTAATCTATGTAGTATTTTCTTTTTCCGTAAGAATTTTATACTCCCTCTATCACATTTCATGAGACATATTTCTTTTTTTCATGTATTTTCGGAAAATCATAATAAATAGTTAAAGAAGTGAAATTCTTACTTTAACTATTACTCCGTCCGTTCCACAATAGGAGTCACATTTGGTAGATGCAGAGTTTTAAGAAATGTAAAGAATAATGAGTTGGAAATCCAATATTTTATATTGATTTTGTAATGTAGTAATGTGAGTAAAGTGAGTTAGTAAATGTGAGACCTACTTATCATTTATGAAATCTAATGCTGAAAGCTCCCAGAAAAAGGTTCTGAACCAGGTTAAAGATACCTCATCTCAAAACCCAGGTTAAAGATATTTTGTCTCAAACTACATCTAACAGATCAGAAGTAAAGCCAAGTAGATCGAGTAAGAAGGCCATAAATCTCAGTCTAAAACAGATAATTTGACTTCTGGAAAAGAAACCGAGAAGATGACGCTAGTCTTCTGAGTTTTAGACATCAATTGACTCAAAAGAGGAGTTAACTCCTGAGGATAGAAGTTGGTAAAATTAAGAGTGTGCGGACTGCTTAAAGATGGTTATATGCAGGCAAAGAGATCCTGCAGCGCAATTCCTGGTTGTTTCTAGAAGCAAGGTGCAATGAACTATGGTTCTCAAGGAGTTTCTTCCTTTCCCATGACTTGTGGAAAGTTAAGAAGCTGATTGTATTTGTATTTGGTAGTCATAGCTTCGATGTGTGGGAGAGTTGGACGCTTGAAGGATTATTGGAAGAATGCAGGCTAGGCTAGTAAACTCTGGTAACTTCTGATTCACTCACTATATAAAATATTATCAGTTGATAAAAGGTTTTAAACTATGGACCTGTTATTGTTATATGCAGGCTGTGTTGGATGTTCGTGTTGCAGCCATCATCACACGTTGGCTTGATTAGGTTATTTGAATTGATTCTTTTTGACCGACGTGCACCTATCCCACGAGCTTTTGGTAAAAATGAGTAGTTTACATAGCACATGCCTCTCTCTTTCTCAAGTCATGGTTTAGGACTTCGGAGCTGCGTTTTTCAACCTCATACCTCAATTTCCAGCAGGGAAATGTGGATGAATTAATTAAAATGACAAATCACAAAGTTTAAGAAAAAATGACACCGTGGTTGGCATCGGCAGCAGGTTTGTTACCGGAGAAAATGGCTCTGTTACAATAACCATAGATGTAAACGAGCAATAGGATTTTGTATTACTTGATAGTCTTAGGATACATGAGAGTTTCTTGTATAGGGTGATCACATTGAGATAAGAATTAATCCCCTTCTTCTGGCTATGCAGACTGCAGTTTTGATAGATCTTTTGATTTTCTCCCAGTTGTGCTCTTATTTTCAACATGATCCATCTTTTAGAACAAAGGCTACAATTATATTTATACCCAAAACAAAAAGGTTAATAACCCATTCTTGCATTCAAGCGTATGTGGTCCAGTGGTAGGACTCCACTCTTAATGTCTGTGGTTGAAAGTATTAAACCTTTTTAATTTGTAGTACTACTATGATACTAATCCATTTATTGCATCTAAAGTGCCTAATATTATACTAGTACTACTAATTAAGAAAACTATATTTTAAATTTAAAGTGATAACTTAGTTTCTCCTCAAATAAGACCGCATCAGAGAAGGCTTAGTGACACTTGATCGCTTTATCTCATCTTCTATTTTTTTGGAGAAATCCTAATTTAGAATTTATATTCACCCGGGAAATAGAAACTCCTGGAACCTTCTGATCCATAGTCAAGGTTAACTACCCATCACAATTATTCGCCACGTGTACGGTCCATATCACTCCTCTCTGATACTCACCTCCACCACTCTCTCTTGTGGAATAACTGACATCAACCAGAAAAATAAAGACGAAGATATCCATAAATTTGACGAATTTGAAGTGAACCGGCAAACAAAATTTCAAATCTTTGTGTGTGTTTATTTTTTATTCCCGATTGAATTCGAACTCCTCGATATTTATAGTTGTTGAGCCTCTACAGTCGATCACATATGGTTTCTGTGCACCCGAATCCCCAAACGGGTCAGGGTTTTACCCATTTCTACAATTTCCATTTGGGCGGGGATCCGGCCAAGGCAGCAGACAATAACACGACGTCGTACTGGAGCGCCGCCGCCGCCGTGGATGAGCCCGGAAAGAAGGTCCGAAAGCCTTACACGATCACCAAGTCGAGAGAGAACTGGACTGAGATGGAGCACGAGAAGTTTCTAGAAGCTCTTCATTTGTAAGTCTATTCATGCTTGTTTTGCTCGTCTATATTCAGTTTGAAGATTTCAATTTTCATTTCGTATCACACAAAAAGTTGCATTTCTTCTGATTTACTTTCTACTGCCAGATTTGATCGTGACTGGAAGAAAATTGGGGCTTTTGTTGGCTCAAAGACAGTAATCCAGGTAGTTTCAAGTTGATTCTCACCTTTTTTTTCATGTGTTATGCATTAAATGATTATATATGTCTTGTTATCCTGTTAATTTCTGATCTGATTACAAGCAGTAGATCATCCTCCAACATTGTTATTGTACTTCCATCTTAAAATATTTGACTTCATGAATAGTCCCACGATCAAGAGAAATATTTTGTTCCATGTTTATGAATAGAACAATTTAGCTGTATAGGGTTTGTCCGTTTAGATGATAAGACTGCTATATGATCCTTGGGTTTTTTAGAAAATGGGTGTTGCACATTGCGCTTTGTGGTGTTGCAGATGCTAAACCGTTACATTTTGCAGATTCGCAGCCATGCTCAGAAACATTTTTTGAAAGTTCAAAAGAATGGTGCGAGCGAACATGTTCCTCCCCCACGGCCAAAGAGGAAAGCAGCTCACCCTTATCCACATAAAGCCCCCAAAAAAGGTTAGCACTTAATGGTTGTTCTATGAGTATCCCTTTGTCGTTCTTCCTCTGTGAAGTATTCTCTCATTGGTTGTTTTACTTGTATTTCAACCCGTGCAGTTGCCTCCCAACCCTCAGAACCGTTGTCTTCAGGTCCTCTTCTCGACCCCAAATATGCTGTGGGGCTGCAATCAGTGTCAGTGCCCACAAATATGATTAACAGCAAGTCTTTGTATCATTGCACTCCCCCAGTACCAACGGGCTGTTCATCTCCTATATCAAGTGGTATGTGTTTATGATTGAACATACGATCTTCTATATTTTTTAAGACAGTGGTGAGATCTTTAGTTTGTTATTCCAGATGATTTTGCGCTGCCTGGTGGTGCCATGAACTGGAGTAGTAGCAGTAATGACGTTACTCCTGGCAGATGGGCGTCTAGTGAGACGAATAGCCACGTAAATGAGAAAGTGGTAGGAAACAGAGGTATGCTTCTATTGCTTCTATCTTTTGATTGGTTATTGTGTTGAACCTGATCACTAGCAACTCAGTTTCCATTGGTAAACTTAAGCCTAAAGTCGACCATTCAGTTACCCTGTTATGAGTGTACAAAGCTCATCTTTGCCAATTTCTGGTCTTGAGACTTAATTGATTGGTTATGTAACTATGCATTTGTTACTCCCAATATATCTACTCTCATACAGCTAGTTATATCGATAACGTTCTTGTCGGATTCTTGCTCGAAGAGTTAGTCTGGATTTAGAGAAGTGTTTTAATGATTTTTTATTTGCATTATATTGTATTTTATCTCTTGTTTATGTGTTTCTCAATTTTACTTCTTCCATTTCCGCAGCAGCTCTACCAGATTTTGCTCAGGTTTATCGCTTTATTGGCCGTCTATTTGACTCTAGTGCCAGAGATCACTTGACAGAGCTAAAAAAGATGGATCCCATAAATATCGAGACGGTTAGTCAAACTTTATCTCAGAGTATATAATAGCCAGATATTCCAAACACTGTAATTGTCTTCTATAGCTTAGTTCACCTTTTTCTAGATTCCCAATCCATGTAAGATGGGTTCTCTATCCTTAATCCTTGGCTCCAGAATATAATTATATCATATATCATTCGCGTATTTTTTCTCTACTTACTTTGGAATTTGTTGAAGATTTTTATGTGTCTACTTCAGGTGCTGATGTTGATGAACAATCTCTCAGCCAACTTGATCAGCCCTGAATTTGAGAATCATGTAAGTTCCTGATCATGCACCTAGTCTTGTACTCTATTGATTATGTGTGTACGCATTGCTTCTTACCAAAACGTTGATAAATTCCTAGCATCATCTGAAGGATTGAATTGGCTCATGGAAACACTGACGTTCTCGAGAAAACATTATCACTTGTGCGTCAATTTCTATTTACTGTCTTATAGTCAGTATTCTGTAAATGTAAATTTGCTCCTCCATCCCTCATAGAATTCTTGCTCTTATCCCAGCATCCTATCTTGTAAGGTGCATTGTCATTCAAATAGATCCAAACAAGGCTTCCTATAGGTGTATGTGTTGTGGTTATATTTTGCTAATTTTTCTGTCATGAAATATTGTGATCCAATTATGTAGGGGTTAGCCATTGGTTTTGTGGCTTAGGATGTAGTATTTGAGCAAATAATGTCCACGTGTGCCACATTTTTCAGAATTCATTTTTGGAGGCTAGTGTTATTTCAGGTGTAGTTAATCTGGTTTCTTCTTCTTCCCCATCGATAGTCTAGGAGCTTAAGTTTTTGTGCCATTATTTCATTGCTATGATTTATAGTCTTGTCACAGTTGTTTAGCTATCAACTTTTCTTGATCAGAAGTGTAACTATTCTTAAAATCTCTGAAAGCTGGGGTAATTTGTTTAGCTAATTCACCAATGTTGTTTAGCGAGATTTGAGCTGAAAGATCGCTCAAGAAGTTGGTGTGACAAATGCAGAAAGTCTGAAGTTCCTTAGTTGTTCTTTGTTGCAGAGGAAGTTGCTGTCAATGTACAATGTTGATGTCGAAAATGACCAGACGAGCAGTGAAACCTCTTGGTAGGTTTTTGGAAGGCAATGAGGCGGTAGTGTGAGCGACTAAGCTACTTCTTATGGATGGAAGTAAATAGCAATGTACATTCCCTAGTTCTTGTGTATGTGTGGTTACTCTAAACTTCACAGATGTACTTTTATCGCATCTAATCTTCTGGGAATGGATCAGAGTGCAATGTGTGTAAGTATATAAAGTGAGGCGGGCAGTTTTGCGATCATCAAAGAAGAATTGGATGTCTTTCTGCTCCAAAATCCAAAAATTCCACTAAATTTCTCTGCTGCCATGTTATCTAAACTTGCTTTTCTTTTCACGGACGGATAGAAATTTTAAGAATCCAAAACTTTGGATTTCATGCATTAACAACTCTTTAATACAGTACTATTATGTTAATAAATGACGATGAAAAACTATGGGATTTTTAATCAGATCTATGGACTTTTAACACTTTGTATTAACTATTTTACACTAGTTCAATACACAGCCACATCTAAATTATGAGCTTTTACTGATGCTTGAAATCATCGACTTGACTAAAGTAATTTTCGTAATGATTGATTATTCTGTGATTATTATTTTTAGTAGCAAATATTTAACTTTGTTCCTACTAAAAAACAAAAATATCAGTGAGCATAATGGGAATATATAAAATGTACTATGGTTCGAATTCGAATCGATTTACTAGCGAGTGTGAAAAGCCACTCAAGGAATAGGTGAGGAGAAAGATGGTGATACTTTGGCTGGTTTGGTAAAACTGGGAGATAAATTTGTAAATACTGACACTGACCAAAATCTGAGATGCCCTCTAACCTTTAAAATGTGGCCTAATTTTAACAGCATTAGCGCACACACTGTCACATAATAAGGAGGGAGGGAGGGAGGGAGGGGGAGAGAGAGAGAGAGAGAGAGAGAGTTGGTGATTGACTGGAGAATTGTGACCGAAAGGGCGCTCTGGACTCATGAACTTGAGGTGAGATGTGATTCCAAGTGGTTATGCATTGACCTTCCTTGGGCAGCTTGTGGAGGCTGAAAATGTTGCAACGGGAGATTAGAATAGGAAATATCAGGTCCCCTCTGTTCAAACAAGTCATGTGGAAAGGGCATGCCTTCTGAACCTCCCATGCTATGCTTATCTTTAGTAATACCACCAAAAACTGCCAGTTTCTCTGCTATGTTGATACGCATACTTGAAGAGCTTTTTACACTGTTAATTAAATTACCGCCTGGCAATGTTGGGAGCAACCTGCAGAAATCAAGTTTTCTTCTTCAGCCAATTGATAACCAGCATACCTTTCAAATCCACCAAGTTTATTGAATGATTCAGTTTGCCGCTTCGGTGAAGAGATTCCACCCCACCCGATTTCGCAATCTGTCTATGGTTTGAAGAGACATTATAGTCATGATTTGGTCTCTCAAGTCCTGAATTTTCAACTGTTGATGAAGAACTGGAAAAGGAAACGCATGAGGCTCTGGGGTATCAACTTGAGCAGCGCCAGTTGAACCTCTTTGCGCAGAAACAGGGGGCTCCAACCGACTCTAGCTCTTTCATGAAAGCAGTTCCAAAGAGAGCTTCCAGAGCGAGTGTCTTCCCCAAATTACCATTTTCTTCCTCTTTCGGTTTATTCACCACTGTGGTCCTATCATGTTCCTGAGAAAGTACTTGGTTATCGGCCAAATTGATATTAACGGGGGTTACCACCGTATTAGTCTGGTCTGAACTCTTTTGCAACATTGAGAGCAGGTGCAGAGATGCATGATTATCAGCATATCCACTTGATTGTGCAATAAGTCCTTCAGTGGCAGTCCAGCTTTTCTCATGTGGCTGCATGTTGGTAGGCTCTGCACCATACTCTGACAAGATAGACTGTTCAAGGTCTTCACATGTAAGAACAGCTGGAACAGCATCCTCTTTGTTGTTACTACAAGCTTGATCAGATATCCCATTAGCTGCGGCTGAAATGTCAAGCCTCACCATATTAGATTTTTTTTGTACTAAAAAGGAGAAATCATGTTAGTTGCTCCTAAGACCTAAAGCATAAAGTTATACTTGTCTTTGTCACTGCCGACTATTAATGACAGCAAATTGTTTTGCCCTGCAGATGGGACATCAGCAGCAAGCTTTGCTTCTGTAAAATGTGCTTGAAATTTAGAGCCAAAATAAAATAAATAATTTAAAAAAAAACAAAATGAGAACTTTTGCTACCATTCAATGTAAGCACATATTGTTACCTTCCTCAGAAAACCATTGAGCAAACTTTGACGAGTGGGCGCACTTTGGGCTCCATGTATCATCAGGTTTATTATTGTGAAGCTATATAGGAACAAAACTGATGAGATGGCAGCGATCAATACAATTCATAATTCATCAGAAGGAAAATGATGTGGAAAGGCTAGACTAAATGGAAGCACAAGAAGAACAGCAGGAGGCATATGTGATTTGGATACTTGAACATAGTCAGTAATACCCATGGCCCCTAAATATGTTGATGTGATTACTACAGATAGACAGGATACCATATTAACAAAGTGTCTCTTAGAAAGAGTCATTTTGGATTTCAGAACTCATCCTGAATTAAAAAAATCTAGTCATTATATTTAAAAAAATAATAATAATAATCTGGTGCAAGATTCCAGGCCCACATTGAGCAGTGAAATTGACAAATCTGGTAAATACTACACATATGATTGGACTACTGACAGCCATCTTTATCAGTTAAAATGAACTAAATTAACAAGTTATAAGAAGATAATTTCAATTCAAGTCTATAAGAAGATAATTTCAAGTCTAAATGAGACGAGTGTAACTGTGGGAAGACTGATTAAGTAACTGCCACATTGGCAAGGAAGAAGCACACTCACATAGAGCAAGGGCTGGGAGCAGCACAAGTTGAAAATGAATGTATTTAAACTTAAACTACCTCAACTGAATTGGGGTGGCCATCAAAGATAGTGTGCTACCAAAAATCTTTTCTAATATTGATTCTGGATGATTTCTGCTAGAACCACCAACAGTTTTATCCTCCAATCTAAAATCGGGACCATCCAGTGTTCCATGAGTCTGTAAGGGACTGGAAATGTGGAATAATTGATCTTCTATGATAGTTTGCTTAGGCCCATCTAATCTAACATGTATATTAACATGTTCCCCCTTAGTCGTCAGGAGTGTGTGTTGTGTCTTCTCTGTGGGCTGCCCGCCAAGTAGACTGATTCCTTCAGAGAGTAGACTGGAACCAAAAACACCTTCAATGAGAATGAGTGGATACCTCTTCTCCTTCTCTCCTGCTCTGCTCGATCTTCATTAGTAGACTCGATTGAGCCAAAAGTCTCATCATTGAAGGCGTCGGTATCCTTTCTGAATGAGGTACTGCCTGAATATAGTTGAATAATGAATTTTTTCAGTGATTTCATGCATTTCATATTGCCGCACGTGGACTGAGTACTATATTTTTTTTCAAATAAAAACGATACTGAGCTAACAGAACTTCATTATGATCTACGTTGTTCAGTTAACCTTGTAAGGACGTGGAGGATGACATGGTTCATTGCTTCTGCTTAGTTGATTTCGCTCATTTGGTCGCACCTTAGCAACAGAGATCCCAGTAGCACATCCAGATGGTCTTGGAAATGAACCACTCCCAAGAAGTCCATCACGCTCAGGGGTCTGCCATGAACGTCGAGATTGATTTCCGAAACGCCTTCCAGAATCTACAGAAAAGGTTGAATATCAAATCAAATCAAATCAAATGGTAGTCGGGGGTGGGGTGCTAGGGACAAGCAGAAGCATAATTGAGACAAAAGTTAATAAAGATACAAAAGCAGTACAAACATCAGGGATTCCAGAAGATTTAGTTCCCAAAATAATATATCTTACTTAACATAACACAGTTGTCCCAAGTGCGTGACAATATCAAGATAATAGTATTATTTTCTCTGTAGGCCAATTTGTTAGAGGGAAAGGCTCTGATGGAAAGAACAATCAACACACGAGTCAACAGAAGAAATAAACCTGGGCTTTATTGAGTAATAATGAACTGGAAAGGAAAATGAATATGAAAGAACTATCCTCACCAAGGAGGCCTGCGACTAGTCGCCCAAAATATGGATTCCCAAAGATGATTCTCTCTATAAATAGGCAATTACAATGCTAAATTAAAGGAAATGGGCTGGTATCACGACACGGCCTTTGTAAAACAGAAGGCCGTGGATGAGTTCAGGTCGATCCCCCTCAAGATGAGCCTTGATTTTTGCCAAGAAGGGATCGGCTGAGATAGTGGCTTGCATATCAGACCAGGTTGGTCGTGATAGGGAAGAGAGCTCGAGAGTCTCCTCATCTCTGCGATTAAGCCTCCCGTCTTTATACAAAATGGAGAATTCATAGCCAAGTAGTTTGGCTGCCCAATTCTGCTGAGCCGGCGTGGAAAGAGGTTGTGCAGGAGTTGCGGCAGTTGATACGGGGGGAGTCTGGAAGGTATATCACCCAACTGAAAGAGAGGATATTGAGGAAGAAGTTCAGCAAACTGAAAGTGAGGAGATAGGGGAGTGAAGTGGTTACAACAGCCGCAAATCTGGGCAGTCAAGAGTCTTTATTCATTACTCAAATTGTTATTTCTGTTCCTTTAATTTAACATTGTAATTGCCTATATTTATAGTAGAGAGAATCATCTTTGGAAATCCATATTCGGCGGATACCCCACCGCCATCTTCAGAGAACCGCCAGGGGACTTCTCACAACAGCCCCCGACCCCACGCGTTCGTAACTCCGCCCCATGATTCTGTGACGGATCTGGTCGGACCACTATTAGCACCGGTGATTATAGGAGTGTCGACCCAAGTTGCATGTATTCTCAACCAAGAAATGAACAGAGTGGTTAATATTGATTTTTGGGCTGAGGAGTGGTTAAAACTCCTATTGATTGTTGGGTTAGAAAATCTATAAGTAAAAAATCTAATTGATTGCCTCCAGTCACTCACCGTTAATACTGCTATTTCATTTCATTCGACTGCCAATAATTTTCTAAGCCATATAGTATTAATTTTTTTCCTCCTTAATTTTCCCACAAATTTACATAAATTCCTAATTTATTTAAGTTTATTAGTTAAAAAAATTAGTCAATACAGTCATTTTTAAATAATTTTCTCTTTATTACAAGAGTTACGACTTTCTTTACAAATAAAAATTCTAGATTTCTACCCTATTATATATTATTTTGATTAAATAGAAAGTTATAGTTGGAGACTAAGATTAAGATTTTTGAGGCGGCATAGGCTTTGCACAAAAAAAATTTATTGATATTCTTTTAATCATATTTTATTATTTTTTTACTTTTATTTTGTTTATTTTACATAATTGTTATGAATAAAATAATTATATACTCATGTTTTTTAATATAGATTTTAATTACCATCCATTTTAAATTAAGGGATAAATTTATTTTATAAAATATCTTGAGCTTGTATCTGTTATGAGTTTTATCTGTTCTTATGAGTTTTATCTGTTCTTCTGATGCTAATGTTGAACACAATCACTGACTGAAAGATATGTGTGCAATTATTTACAATGATAAAATTTTGGTTGGCTTTAAAATATGAATATTCATAAAAGTTATGAACATGTAAAAGTCAACTATCATGATAAAACAAAGATAATTTTATTTGTAATGTATTTTTATAATATATGCAATATTATTATACTCCATCCGTCCATAAAAAATAGAACACGGATTTAAATGTAGAATTGGTAATGTAAGGGAGAAGGGAAAAAAGTAAGATAGAAGGAGAAAAAGTAAGTGAGAAGTAGTGTTAGCGGAATGATGTGTAGGGTTATTATTTGTTGAAAACTTTCCATAAATGAATGTGCTCTATTTTTTGTGGACGGTCAAAAATGGCAATTGTGCTCTATTTTTTGTGGACGGTGGGAGTATTAATTATCTCGTCCGACCCCATGACTTTTAAATCTTGGATCCGCCATTGGTCGCAGGCCTCCTTGGTGAGGATAGTTCTTTCATATTCATTTTCCTTTCCAGTTTATTACTTCCGTTAACTCGTGTGTTGATTATTCTTTCCATCAGAGCCTTTCCCTCTAACAAGAAGGAGTTCAAAATAAAGGTAAAAAGGGTCCAAGAAACCAGAAGGTTTGGGGGGGGGGGGAGGAGAATATAAAATTCACCCTCTGTCAAAAGTCCAGCCAAACAGAATGAATAGACCTGTCAAATCGGGTACCTACGGATACCCGATTCGAAAATTTCGAGTACCGATCCCGAATTTCTAAAAATATAGTATCTGATACCCGATTCGAATTTCATTTCGGGTACACAATTATCCGACTCGAGTATCCAGTCCCGATTTCAATTTTAATTTTGACTTTTTTCAAAAAAATATATTAACTGACGGAGGTAGAGGGCAGCGACGGTGGATGGCGGTGGCTGGGCAATATGGGCTGCGTCACAGGCGAGAAAGCAAGAGAAGGGAGAGATGTTGCCGACGCTGGGAGAGGAGACAACAACGGCGGCATTGGCAGTGGCGGAGGGAGAGCAGGAGAGGAAAGGAGTCGTGTTTAATTATATAAGTAAATTATTAGTTCTAGGAACAGTAGCCTAATGTTTAATATTTAATTATTTAAAGTATGATTAGTAATAGGAACAGTCAGTTCGTGTTTAAAAATTAATTACTTAAATTGTTAAAAATTAAATAAATACATTATATATTAATTTTTAAAAATCGGATAATTCAGGTATATACCCGATCGGGTATCGGGTTACCCGATACCCCCGATACCCGAAAAACCAAAATCCTCAATACCCGATCCCGATCTGAAACCCGATTTTTCGGGTTTGGATATTGGGTATCCAATACCCAGTATCCATTTTGACAGGCCTAATGCATTACTAGTTAATGTAAATTTAGAATTTCATACCAGTGTTTACTCCTTATTTAGCTTTTTGAATCATTTAAGGCAGAAGACTTGACTCGTCATTAATCTTAGACATTATTGCCATTGTAAGGTTAGAACAGCAGATCAATAAAACACAAAGCTATAGAGAAGTTACTACTCTGACTAAAAGGAGAAAAACTTAATCAGCTAACAAATATCCTCTTAAACTCGATACATTTCAAGTATCAAATATCCACTACCCATAGACATTGAGATTGGGGTCACATGAATGTTAAAAACACATTATCTCAATATCTTGACTCGATTGAATTTAGTTTATGTTTTACTTTTTTCACATTTCTGCCCGCGCTTGCCAGTATATAATCCATTCACATCACATTGCATGCTTCGCTCAAACACATACTATCATATACCCTTCCTTCCCGCTTTAGGAGTCCCGGTTGGGATAAACTAATAAAAAATGCCTACAAAGCAAGTAAAAAAGTGTTAAAGTGAGTCTCAACATCCACTACAACATTTATTTATTACACACTCAATTAAAAGTGAGTCTCAACATTCACTACAACATTTATTTATTACACACTTAATCACTTTCTTAAAACAAGTGCCCGACTCAACTGGGACTCCTAAAGCGGGACGGAGGGAGTAGTATTCATTCACACCACAAACATGTGCCTCGCTCCAACGATGATCATTTCAGCCGGTTGCACCTTACCTGTTGCTACCCCTCACACCCCATTCACAAAAGGCCATCCGGTCCAAGCGAAACGACCTCGACATCCCTCAGCTCCGCGGCCTTCGATGGTCCGATCAACAGTCCCACCCTTCCACCGCAACTGGAGTTGATAATTATTGTTTGAAGCATTGATGATTTTTGTTTGGAGTCTATTAGTTGTGGTTGTTTCCATTTTTCAAGTAGCGATCACTAGTTAAATAAGTTATCAGGATTATCGATTACAACTGAAGGGTCGAATGTGGGTAGACTGGGTACCTGTATTAACTATCGAGTATATATGCAGGAGTTATCAATTTGTGTGCGGGTGTAAGATTCTCTCCAAAATTAAGTTTGGCCACCCGATTCCTCAAGTGTGGCCGTAGGGATGTCGAAACGGGTAGCAGGTAATGGGTAATTCACATACCAACCCGCTACCCGACAACAACAGGAAACAAGGTGGGATCGGGTAGTGTGTTTTAAATTTTTGCAGGTATGGATATACCTGCTACCCGCGCGGGTATATATACCCAATAAACTTGATAATACTCGGTATTTTTAGGATTAGAGTTTTCAAATATTTTATTTAGTTAATTAGTTTCAAATATTGAAATATATATTGCCCGATACTTATTTCCAATTGTGTCTCCTCTGACATCTCTGATAATTAAAGTGAATTATTTTTGGTTTCGTATTAAATTTTTGAATGGTGATTTGATTTTAGATATGTTTGATTTGTTTGTGGAGATCAAATACGCAAAGGTGTTGCATTAATTGCCGTCTAGATTACTGAGTTGTTGCTATAGAATTGTACTTGTATTTGTTTTACTAAAATTGCCATGAGAAATTTTGTAATCAGATTAACTTCTCCTTCTTCGATTATGTAGCAGAAACACATTATAGAGTACAAACATGTGTATGAAATCCTAAAATTCATTCTGGAATGACAAACATATACTCCCTCCGCCCTAAGGAAGATGACCCATTCTTGGAATGATATGAGATTTTATGCATGCAAATTTTAAAATGTTTTAAATGGAAGAGAGAAAGTTGTTCGATATTAAAAGTAGGGGAGATGAATAAAGTAATAGAGATAAAAGGTTGTTGGTGTTTAAAAATAGGAGATAGATATGCAAAAAGTACGAGAGAGAAAAAGTTGTTGGGTGTTTAAAAGTACGATAAGTGAATAAAGTAAGAAAGGGAAATGATAATTAAATATTTTAAATATTTCCAAAATAAGAAAAGAATCATCTTGGTTTTGACACTCTAAGTACGTTAATTTTTCACGTTTGGCTCCAACGTGTTACGTGAAATTTTAGGTGCCGAATTAATTTGTAATTTGATGCTCTAACTCAACCATTCGTTGGCTAAGTAAAATTTGAACTTCATTCACATGTTTGATAGGATTGTCGCATGAGAAAGTAATCTGATACCAAATTTTTAAATTTCTTTGTTTTTAAAAAATTTGGAAAGTAAAATGATTCCTAGTTACTTGTTACATTATTGCGTTTGATTGAATTATAAGAAAATTAAATAAAATAATCAGATTCCTAAAATTAGGGAATTTAATATAAAATATGAGGATTCTTTTTCCTCCACTAATTTAAGTATTCTTTTTTCTTAATCTAGGATTTTAAAAGAATGGTTTTCTCACACGCTCCACTCAGTATTTCTTCATTCTTCATCTATGTTTTCACTGTATATTATATTCAAGTTAAATACGTACATTTTCTTCTTCAAGATTTCATTTATAACTCAAATTTCGAAGTAAAATTCTTAATTAGTTGGTAGAAGTATAATGATTAATTTGAATTGCGACATATCCAATCAATATTTATTAGTTGAGAATCATCTAAAAAAATTAGCACCCAGAAAGAAGATGAAAAAGCAATAGTTGAAATCATAGGAGTATTTTTTATTGGATTTTAATTTCGCGGAATTGTTTTTTGTAGTTTGCTTAACTTACGATCAAAGTTTATTTGATCATTAAGCTTAATCTATACCACTTCTATGATTTTTCTGAATTTATAGATGTTGTGGTTTAATCTACAATTATTTATATCAACCTTGTTTTCTATTGAAAGAAAGTTTTGTTTAATTCAAATTTATAATAATTTCATTGTTCGAATTTATGTAAATAATGTATTTTTAATATATTCATTTAATTATATGAAAATGATAATTTATGAATTGTTTCCAAACACATGAATCATATTCTACTGGATTCATATTCTTAAGAATTACATTCCAAAGGAATCAAAATCCTAAAATCATAATCCTAATAAGAATCATAATCCAGAAATCATAATCTCAGAAATCATTTTTCCTGACAACTTTACATTCATGCGAGGCTATAATGTAATGTATATATAGTGGGAGAAAGATCTAATGTCACGACCACAACTCCCTAGTGCTAGTGAGCGTAGCTATTTCGCGACTAAACAATTTTCAGTAATCAAGGGACAACAATAAAAAGGATGAAATCACTTAAATCAATAGTATCAAAGGCATATGGGTACATAGTCAAAACGTGTTCAGAGTATCAAGACTAAGTTCATAGCTTTCTAGCACATAATTCTAGATTTGCAGCGGAAGAGTCCAAGACAAAATAGCACGTATGAAGACATGCTACTTTGGGCTACCTAACTACTTATTTAAAAAGCTTGTCCCAACACCTTCGTCTGCTCGTCCACGTTCAACCTGCACATTTGAAAAAAACATGCAGGGCTGAGTATTTGATATACTCAGTGGGCACATTGCCAAAAATGGTTCTATCTTTAATTGTCAATGCCACAGTTGAGTGATCACGGGGTTTTACTTAAAAGACCCGAGTCACTAAAATACTTTTCCTTTAGTAAAGATTTGATTGCGCAATCACATAACATAGATATACCATATCTGAAACTGATGTGAACCGGGAATGTGGCCACATTCCACGACGGTCACTGGACCGGCCAACTCCTTTGTTAGCTCACGGTCCCCTCATGTGTACACTAGTCCGAGTAGGGTTTGCGGCCCTACTGGGACCCGAATTCGATTTAACTAAATTGGCATAGCCAAGCAGATAGGTAATCATAAAACAAAACATGGCATGACAACATACTTGAGCAAAGATTCACATTTTCATACTGAAATCACGTTTTGAAAGAAATGTTCACCTCAAAAGCTAAAGCTCCTTCCGAAATTTCCTTAACTTGGTCTTAGATGACGTTCGAAGACGTCCCTTTAGGAACAAAATAATACTTAATTAGATTTTTGAGATATCCATTAAGCTTAAACATGAATGCTTCCTAAGTGCGTGATCATTTTATTCTTCCTCTAAATTTTCTAGAAGAGTTCTAGAATTCTTGAATATTAATTAAATCAGTAGATTTAATTAAATTGGGAAAATTATTCGCTTAACTTGAGGGTGTTACCTCCTAAGCCATTCATTTAAGTACTAAAAATTTGGCTCGAGGTCTATTCATCGTTAGCGTATCGTAATTTCTTAAAATTAATCATTTGAGCACTCTTGCTAATTTCCGGAAAAATTTGACTTATCTTCGTAGAATTAATTTGCGGACTATTAATTATTAAGTCCATAACATCGAAGGGCCCATGATTTAATTAGATCCCTCATACCTACTTTAATTTAATTAGTGGCCTAACTTAAAACTTAATTGATGAAGTGGCCCAAAAAGAAAATTAGCCAACTTAAACATGAGTCCACCAAGCCTGGCCCAAACTAAACACTCCCCCATATCCATCGTTCTCTCTCATTTCATCAAAATCAAAAATCCCCAAATTGAAGAATAGAATCCCTAAATTCTTCTCCCCTCTTCGTCTCGGCTACATCGCCGCTCCACTTGGGTCGCCGGAGCACCGCCGGCTCCAGTTCCTCGGCGTCACGGAGACTCCGGCGGCTCGTGCCAGCAACCTCCATCTCCGTCCAGCTTTCTCTCTTTCCCGGATAGAACAACGTCTCTTCAATCTCTCGTCTTCTCCGGCGAATTCACGCTCGGAGTGACCCATTTCGCGGTCGACCGACGCTGTTCGTTGTTCGGCCCGACAGCCCTTTCCGCTGCTCCGCCGTCGGGTCGCCGCTGTCTCGCAGTCAGCGCTGCCCGGAAAGAGGAGGCATCGCCTCCCTCCGTTCCCTCTCTCGGCTACTACACTGTGGTGCAGTACTATTGCCCTTCCCGCCTTTGCCGCGCTGCTGAGACCTCACCGGTAGCCTCTGCCGGCGTGCTTGATGCCGCCACCGCTCGTGAGCCACGCCGCTTCATCGGCAGTAGCTAAGTTCCTACCCTCTCTCTCTTAGTTCTTTTACAGTTAGCTAAAAGTTGGATTTTTTTTTTTGAAGGTTCATGGTATTAGAGTTGAACGGATTATGGTTCTTTTCGGAAATTTTCATACTATGCTTTGAGTTTTATGCGTACAAGTTATGCTTGTGCTTTATGTTCTATACATGATAAGGTTATTTCCCATATGATCATGTTATGATGTTCTAAGTGGATGAAAAAAAATGAGGTATATAGGGGAGTATGTGCTACCTGATTCCTTGTGGTTGGTGGATTGGGAAAAACTCCCGCATCTAAAGGTCTTTGAGAGGCATAGCGACCTCCACTCACTCTCTTACTCTCGGTTGTGAATTGTGGGGAGAAAGCAAGAAATTTTGAAGTGGTGAGTGAAAGGGAGTTCGAATGTGGTGTGGAGGGGCTTTTTATAGGCTGATTTTGTGTACTTTAGAGGGAGTTAATGAGGCTGATCTCCTTTTGTTTTTATGCCCAGCATATCTCTTGTCTTTTGATCCTCACTACTTTTTATTAATGAAACTTGGTGTTAGGCTTGGTTCCAAAACCTTGCATTGATGTGCTTTTGTTTGCTTTTGAAGTGTACAAGAAGGTTGCAGGGGCTGTTTTGAAGAGAGGGTGTTGCAGGTATTGACTTGCCCCTTTTGGGTATATCCTAGTCTCTCATTGGTAAAGGAAAGTTGCCTCAAGTTCCTAATAGTAGCTCCCTTTAATTCTTCTTGTCTCCCAAATAAAAAGTTTATTTTTACCTTGCAGGTGGAACTGCAAGTCTCGGCTGCCACCTTGCTGCCTTGGGCCTGACGGGCTGCTCGAAACAGGTCGCGACTTGGGCTTAAAGAGGGAGGCCCGAAGTGAAATAAATGAAATCCTAATTTTCCTCTCATCGCTTCATTCAAACATTTGTAATTAGATGCTAGTTCATTATGTATGTAAGGTACTCGAACGCCTTTGGTTCGAAAATATTTTGTATGCATATTCGAGGTTGTTTTGCTTGCTAACTTCTTACTTTAGCTTTTATCTCTTTGCGAACCTCACCATTAAACATAAACAAGGAAATGTAACGATTTCCATTCGATCATGAATCAAGAGAACGAAAATTTTGTAGTTCGTCATTAAGCATTAACGTAACGGGGTAATTAAAGAAGCGGGTATTACATCTAATTATCTAATAAGATTGGTAATATTTCTCAGACATGAAAAACAGGCATAAATATGAATCAAGCAATTGAGAAACACGTGAATTTATTGAAAAAAAAAAGGTGAGTGAATACGAACCTGAGTATAAATTAAGAAATATACATTATACACAAATGTGATATAGGTGCTAGCTTTATTAATTAGCCTTTTTAATTTAAATCGATTTGCTATAAAATAAATAGTTATAGATACTGAACAAATATAATTGGAATAAAATGAAAAGGAGACGCATATGGTTATTTTGAATTTAGAAGTCCGCATCTGTTGACAAAGTCCGATGATTATTAATGTAACGGCGGCCAACGGAGCACAAACTCAAAGCACTAATCACTTAATCACTCAATCAAGATACTTTGCCTTCAAAATCTTATCGCTTAATTATTATCCGATATAGAAACTACGATATCCGGATAATATATACGCACAATTTTATGCGACAGCAATTATGATTTCGTGTGCAGTGGCGGCGATCATCCCAATGGCTAAGCCCTCGTTTATCAGAGCAGAGCAACCGCTCGCTTCGGATCTCACCGCCGACTTTACGGGCGGTGGCGCCACCTCTCGCCGCCGAGACCTCGTCTTCGTCGTCAATCCTCGAGGTTTCTTTCTTTCGATTTTTTCTATGCTGCGAATTGTGGGGATTTATTCGTGATATGTGCTTATACTGTTCATCGAAGAGTCTGCGGTTGTTGAAATCTGGTTTTGTGTGAATTGTCGTTTCCTGTTGAGGATTCAGTGCTTATCTGCTAAATGCTATGCTATTGGTCTAAAATGGTTGAAACTGGAGCAGGAGCTAATGGAAGGACTGGCAAGGAGTGGAAGAAACTATTGCCTTTCCTGAGGTCTCGCCTTCGTTCTGATTGCAATGTGAGTAAGCGTTTTCATCAAATAAATACGCGATTTGAGTTTTTGGTGCTGTTGGAAGGTTATTTGGTAAATTGGATTTGGTGATTGAACGTTGCATTTACAATCAGTTAGTTCTAATAATTCGAGACTAATTTTGCCAGTCTCTGTTACTGGATTATTGGCAATTGTGTTTTTAGTATGGCCTTGATGTACTAGTGAGACTCAGAATGTATTTCAGCTGTTCCACTAGTCCTATCACAAAATAATGCATATGAATATTTCAATATACCTATCTTGTTGCATTCTCACTTGGCCTTGTTTCGCTAGCTCTGAATCAAGGAATTTGCTGTTTCCACTGTCTAATAATACTAGTATATCTTATTCAATACATTTAATTTTATCATTTTTTTATATTCTGGTCAGATATGCGAATCTCTGACTTCTGGTCCGTGCCATGCCATTGATATTACAAGGGAGGTGAGAAAAACTAACTACAAAAGTAGTATTATGTTTGACTGACTGCATTGGACACAAAATATGGAGTCTGAGTCATATTCTGTGGTTAGGCCATACGTGAGGGTGCTGATGCAGTGATTGCGGTAGGAGGTGACGGAACCCTTCATGAGGTGTGTTTTCGTCCTTTACCATTAACTAGTATCATCGTTATATAAGCTTTGAGGGAAATGACTAATTACAAGCTGCACAATAGTATATCACATAAGCTTTGAGGGAAACGACTAATTACAAGCTGCATATTCACCGGCGGATACAATAATGTGCCAATGTAAGAGGAGTTAAGCTTTTTTCTTTAACTAACAAAAATGATTAAAAGGCTGCACCTACTATATGATAACCAACTAGTGATTAGATTATAAATGAGATATCTGAAACTATGTGAGATCAGCTTATATTGCAGTTCAGAACTCTGTTTCATGATATTTTAGGTTTTCTAGAAGTAGGTAATACAGCATTTCTGATATAAATGTGAAACTTCAGTAAGTATATCCTTGTGAGTTATAAGAGGCTCATTCAAAATATAAATGTACTCATTTTTCACACTAAATATTGGCCTCCTGTCATTCTGTTGAAATATTGCCCAACTAATCTAATAATTGTAGGTCGTTAATGGCTTCTTCTGGGGTGGGAAACCAGTTTCTGATCACGACCAATCTGGCCATACAACTGCTCTTGGTGTAAGTGAATATAATTTTCTTATAAATGCATCATAATTTGTTCTTATATGATAAGTTGAATACATATATTTGTTTACCTACTATTTTCTCTCTACAGCTTATTCCCTTGGGAACTGGATCTGACTTTGCTAGAACATTTGGCTGGTCAGCTCAATCTCCTGATTTTGGTTTTCCTAGAGGAGGTTTCTGTCACTTATAATAACCTTTGACTAGCTACTAATGTGATTCAGTTTTCTTTGTTTATATCAGGAAAAATGACCCTTATGAAGCCATTGAACGCATTTCGAGAGGTAAACTTGCTACTTGTTGATCCTTTTGGGGTACTTTTTCACCTTGTCAGATTTTGTAACTGAATGCAACCCTACAACACTAAGTGCTTTTATTTTCCCTTCTCATGTATTTTCAGGGATAAGATCTCGCATTGATGTTGGCGTTATTACTGGAGAGAGTGCAGAGTCGCACTATTTCATAAATGTTGCTGATGTTCATTTGTAAGCATAACTTTGTTGGCAATGCTTGAATTCATTTGTAAACATAAATTTGTGGGCAACGCTTTGTGTCCTTGAATGTATATCATGGCTCTTTACCTCTAGTTATGGCAACCTTGCAGGAGCGCTAAGGCCGGTTATTATGCATCAAGATACAAGAAGTTTGGTAATTTGTGTTATGTTATAGGTGCTTTGCAAGCATTTTTTGGCCATCACAACCAGGATCTTAGAATAAAGGTATTAATCTTAATTTGTTTCTTAGTCAAATTTATCTTGCCCTGTGTATCAACTTTTTCATAAAATAATCTTCCACTCTCTGTCAATGTCGCAAAGGTTGACGATGGTGACTGGGAAGTTTATTCCCAGGTAACAGCTCTTTGCGTTGGGAATGCCAAATATTTTGGTGGTGGAATGAAGATTACACCAAACGCACATCCGTCTAGCAGGAATTTTGAGGTGCAATGGATACATGTTTAGCTAGGGCTATAAACAACCCCATCCCAACCAAATATATAGGCCTAGATTTCGCTCAAATCAAATGTATTAACTTAGCAGGTGGCTAAAACTTGGTTCACAAATACTCATTTATCAACTTAAATGTGCTCAGGCTTGTACAAGATGCAAGTTCAAGTTCAAGTTCATGTTCAAGAATGAACTGAACTTAGGGCTCGGCAATAGTCAATAGGCTTGAAAAGTGAGTAGTTCGTGAGCTGACGGGCCAAATCTACTGTCCTCGAGCTCAGCTTGTTAATTATTCAATAAGCTTTTTCTTTAGCAAAAACCCGAACTGAATCACAGCAAGATGCAATAATATAAAGAAAAGGAAGTCATAGCCCAAACTTGCTTTCTTTCAGGTGGTTGCTCTTCAGGACTTCAAATGGTATGATTTCATCCTCAAGCTGCACAAGCTATACAATGGAACTCACTTGTCTGTGAAAAATGTATCTTCTAGAAGGTAAACTATGTGGGAATTATTTTCCCTTTCTCATTTATATTTCACTTATTAGCTACAATCCCTGGTTTTGGAGCTTCAGCATATCATAGACCTAATGCTGTAATCAAATTTTAATATGAAATTGGCCACATCAATGGTCCAACAGAAATTAATCTCATGTTTCTGAACGTAATGAGTGCCTGATGTAAGTCTGCAACTTATGAAGAGGGGGAAGGCTATGTGACTAAGTGCCAGCCTAAATATTGTCTTCTATCCTACTTTTCTCAGTTTAAAATTGCTTGCTTATATCTGTTTATGATCTGCCAAATGTTATACTCTTTACATGGAATATTCCTCTGTATTCTTCCAGTGCATGGACAATTGAAGTCGAGGAGATTGGTGGCAGTCGCAGTATATTTGTCCAGTCGGATGGGGAATATTTGGGATTCCTTCCAAGAAAGTTCAGCATTTTGCCTAGTGTAATAGAAATGATATCCTAGCACCTTCCTCAAATACGAGTAAGTTATATGCTTAAGAAAAAGCTGCTCCCAAGTGTCATTAAGTTCCAGTTTTGTCGAGCGCGGCCACACACTCACTATGAAAAAGAAGAGTCCAGCATGTCCCACCTGAAAAGAACGGGGTTTCCAGTATATTCGTGCTAATAAGGACGTAAACTAGGGTTAAGGATAGCATTTTTTGGGAGGATGCATGTTTTATTGGTTTTTTCCCCAACAGCCATCCAGCTTTTGTTATCGCCTTAGTTTCTTAAGCATATTTTTAGATTTATCCTAAAAGAATGTGAATCTTATTTGGAAAAACAACGAACTTTCGAATGTTCTGTACGTTTAAAAAGTTGTTTGGGAGCAAAGCAATCTTGGTTTGTAGTACTAACAAACAATTCTAGACTAGTAAATATCGGTTTGTTTTGTTTCGAAGCTTCTTTGTTGAGCCGTGCATGTATTAATTATTGGTTGATCAAAGGAATTTCTTGGTAATTTTAATGGACATGGAAAATTTGAAGCTGTTTATTTGCCACTTTTGTAGAATGAAGGTGGTGGAGGGGGGAAATTCCCTACCACGATTGATTTGCCACTTCATACTTATAAAATACTTCTATATGAATAGACTATAAAATTTCGAACAACTCATTTTTCCAGGTAAAATATGTTCGCAGGAGAGAGTGATAAACTTATAGTACTAGTATAAATCTTTGCCTAAAAGTTACTCCCTCCAACCCACGATAACTCAATCAGAGTCTTATTTACTATTTTGGTTCGTCCCACTGTAAGAGTTATATTTTACCTTAAATGGTAAATATGACTCATATTCTACCAACTTATTTATTAGTACTCTCATGTCCCATAAGAATATGCATTTTTTCCATTTTAGTCCGTCTCACAAGAATATGCACTTTCTAATTTTGGAAAGTCTTTTCTTTCTAATGAGATGTGACCTATTCTCCACTAACAATACTTTAATTACTTTTTCTCTTTACCTCTCTCTTACTTTACCAATTTTACATTAAAACCTGTGTCAAACTCAAGTACATATTTTTTTGGGGACGAATGGTGTATAAAATTAATATATATAAGTTGAACTCATATTCCACTAACTTATACAACCCACTTTTTTTTTGCATTTCTTAAAACTCATGTCATAACTAAATAGGACTCGTATTGCGAGACATAGGAAGTATAAATTTATAGTACTATTGTTTACAATTCTTGAAGAAACCAAATCTACTATGGATAATTTGATCATTTTGTACTTTATCAATCAATTTTATACAAAGTACCTCCGTCCAATCTGAAATGATCAACTTCTTTTTAGCATATAATTTAAGAAATTAATTTTTTATTGTGTTAAATAAAAAATGAATAAAATTAAAAAAAATAGAGGGAGAATAAAATAGTAGAAATAGTAAATAGTTAGACAATAGAAAAAATGTTGCTTTTTATTGACCACGGACAATTAAAATTTTGTGGGATAGGTTTAAAATATGATCATTCAAAATAAACATAAAAAGTACTCCTTCTCTGTCCCATCTTAAGCAAGATGTTCTATTTTTGGACCTGTTTTGGAAAATGATACTAGTAAATAGTTATAGTTGAGATAAAATTAAGTAAGAGAGAATATAATGTAAACGCGAGTCTTTTCTACAATATTTTCTCTTTTAATTTTATCTTCACTTTAACTATTTACAATTATTTTTTTAAAACAGATGCGAAAAACAAACGTCATTGTAGATGATTTGGTAGTCACTTTGATGCTTTGAGCAAACACACCCATATTCTTTACACTTTTGTAAGTTGTCAACCGAATAAATATACACCTTTTTTTTCTACATATATTACTTGAAAAACTGAATTAGTAAAATGAAATATTAGGATCTGGGATTTAGGATTTAGGGTTCTATTAAATTAAAAAAAAATGTTATTCCACTTTTATTTGAAGATGAATTTTATTCTTTCAAAAGAAAATTTATAATTTAATTTACACATACATACACATTCAATCCATTATTGGATGATTCGAGACGAATAGTGAAGGGTTGGTTTGATGTAGGAAAGAAACAAAAGAAAATTATTTGTTGGTGAGCTAAAAAAGGGCTCTCGTGACCGGGAAACAAAGCCTTGTGACTCTAATAAGATGACAAAAATTCACATTACTTTCAAATTAAATACTCCCTATGTTAGTATTACAATAATAACTAGAAACAAACCATTTCTTGATGTGTGGCTAGAAAGGATTCAACCCAAATCAGCATTGGAGGTGGTATGTTTATATACCACTTTCTAATGCTCTCTCTACTTTTTATGCCATCTTACTAGGCCATTTAGTATCATTTTTTATGTAATAATAGTAGTTCCATATACAATAGAGCCTACTCTTATTTTACATTAATAATTTGGTGGACTATCCGCTATCGGCATGAAATGATCACATTGCTTCAGAAAAATTTGATTAGGTAAATACACATCCGAACAAGATATAGTTAGGTATGAATCTCAGAATTTGATGTATACGAGAGTTCATTTCGTTAGTGGAACTTAATTCTACAATCTTATCCTTTAGTATTGTTAAGTTCAATAAAAAGTTAATGAGTAGTACGAATCCAAAATTTTAATTTTAATACTCCAGGTTATGGAGTATCTATCAAAACTAACACGTTACCTATATTAGTTAGTGTCACACCAAGTTGGATATGAATTTAAATACTATAAGATAAATTGTCGGGAAAATTATAAACTTTCATCAAATGCTGGCCAATCTTGCAATTTTAAAAAATAGCTAATTACTAGTCTATAATAATTTTGACATTTTGTATTTGGACAAATTGGGCATCATGTTGAAACCGGAATCCATAATTTTTACATATTAATCAATGACCCCATCTATTTGTACTCTCTGTCCCTATGTACGAGATGCGTTTTATTTTCAGCGCTTGTTTTAAAAAAATGATAATAAATAGTTAAAGTGAAAATATGATAAAGTAATAGAGAGAATAATATAAAGAAGAATTATTTTTATGTTATTTTCTTTCTTACTTTACTTTTTCCCTCTACATTATTTTATTTATTATCATTTTTTTTAAATGAGTACTCAAAATGAAATGTCTCTATTACAAAGGGGCAAAGGAGGTATGATCTAGATGTTGTAATCCATAATTTTTTTAATTTATACTGTTTCCGTCCAAAAAAAATAGAGCACATTCATTTATGGAAAGTTTTCAACAAATAATAACCCTACACATCATTCCACTAACACTACTTTTCACTTACTTTTTCTCCTTCTCTCTTACTTTATCAATTCTACATTAAAACCCGTGACATATACAACTTGCTCTATTTTTTGTGGACGGAGGGAGTATATCACTAATAAAAGTCATTGATTTTAGTGACAAATGTAGAATAGAAGACTAGGCTAAACAACTACTCCTTCCGTTCCATAGTAATAGAGACATTTCATTTTGCGCACTTATTTTGAAAAAACAATTATAAATAGTTAAAATAGAGAAAAAGTAAAGTAAAGAGATAATATTGCAGATAAGACTCTTCACTATATTATTTTCTCTTTTACTTTACTCTCTCTTCACTTTAACTATTTAATACTATCATTTTTTGCAGAAAATAAAATGTCTCTATTACTGTGGAACGAAGGAAATAATATCTTAGCTTTTCAAACTATATCTAATACTGTATCGCCGAACCTGAATGAATATAGATAAAAATGTGAAAATTATTATTAATATAAATGATAATAGGGTTTCATATTCCACTAACTTTTTCTCTCATATTTCATTTAAAATAAGGATATATAAGTGAGTCATGTATTCTATTAATTTTTTCCATCTATTTTTTTTAATATTTCTTAAAACTCATACCCTGTACCGCTGAGAAATAGAACTCCTAGCGACGGATGAAGGGAGTATATTGGTGAGACTGTAGATGGTATATTTGGTTGGAGAAATAAAAGGCGGTGTTAAATTTGGGAGGTACGCGTGGGGTGTGGTGGGACCTACGGGACGGTTGCCCGTGAAGAAGTGGGTCGGCAGTAGTGGAGAGGCTCACGGGATGGAATCATGGAAGCACACACACTCAATCACTCACCAGTTTTTCTGGGACCCACTAACTACTTCCCAACTGAAACAAAACAAACAAATTCCACAGGGATAACTGCATATTGCACATAATTAATATTTTTATTTAGAAAAAAAAAACTAAAAAACATCTTTTCATTTGCTAAAGAACCACCTTAAAATGAATATCCCTAATTTAATCTAACCTAAAGGTTGTATTTATAAAACATCCCTTTTATAATAACAATGAAAGTGCATTTTTTGAAATGAATAAGTGAGATTAATATAGACAAAGGTTGTGTGAGATACTCATGATTGAATAATTATATCTATAAGCTTGAATTTCCTTAAAATATTTAACGAATTAATGATTTAGTTTTTGTTTTAAAACCACGTGAAGAAAGTATGTACGTCACATTTCTGATGACTAAAAAACGAACTCATCTAAAATTCCGAATTGTATTACCAAACAGTTAAAGCTTGTATAAATATTCGATACACCAACAAAAGAATTCCTCATTCATTCAGCAGATCAGGTAGCCTAAATTTGACACACATTTTCATTTATCTTGGAAATTTATTTTATTGATTTGTTGTATTAAAACAGATGATGAAGGCAGCCCCGTTGTTGGTGGTGTTGGTTGTAGTTGTTGGAGTGACGATCTTGGACGGCGTCGAATGCCGGAAAACGAAACGGAGGATTCAAGAGTCTTTGGATTACTCCGCCATCAGCTGCAGAGCTCACACTGCATCGATACTTGACTTTGGTGGAGTGGGAGATGGCGCCACGCTCAACACCGGTGCCTTCCAGCAAGCGGTCGATCATCTCAGCCAATACGCATCCGAGGGCGGAGCTCAGCTCGTAGTTCCGCCCGGGAAATGGCTTACGGGGAGCTTCAACCTCACCAGCCATTTCACTCTCTATCTCCACAAAGATGCTGTCCTTCTTGCCTCTCAGGTATGTTTACATGCTCCATCAATCTCATTTAAAGCCAAATATTTCTTTTTCATCATATGATTTTAAAACACTCCATTAAGTCTCATTCAAAGCCAAACATTTCTTTTTCAACATAAGATTTTAAAGCACAGAGAATAGCCATCAGTCTCATTCAAAATGAAACATTTCTTTTTCAGCATATATTTTAACATTTTTATAAAACTGAGTGAGACGGATGGAGTATTAAATTGGAACGAGGATTTTGTTACAGGATATAAAGTCGTGGCCGGTGGTGGATCCTCTGCCGTCGTATGGGCATGGAAGGGATACGGCTGGTGGGAGGTATATCAGCCTTATATTTGGGACTAATCTCACTGATGTTGTTGTCACTGGTAACATATCCATATCCATCTTTTTTCATACATTTTCTTTGATCTTGCAAGGGGGGTTGTCTAAATTTGATTATGTTGAATTAGGTGAAAATGGAACAATTGATGGGCAGGGTGATCTGTGGTGGCAGCAGTTTCACAAGAGGAAGTTGAAATACACTAGGCCTTATCTCATTGAAATCATGCATTCAGACACAGTTCAGATATCCAATCTCACTTTTCTCAATTCTCCCTCATGGAATGTCCATCCAGTCTATAGCAGGTTTCTTCTCTCTCTCTCTCTCTCTCTCACACACACAAACCCACATACTCTTCCCATACCTAATCTGTTTTACATCTTGGTAGGAATGTCATCATCCAAGGGATCACAATTCTTGCCCCTGTCACTTCTCCTAATACAGATGGGATCAATCCAGGTACCTTGACTTCAAAAGTGTTCAATCTCTCTATGAGGGTTTGTTGATGCACACTGAACTTGCATTAGTATGATATTGTCCGTTTTTGGTTAAATCCTCAACGTATTTTTTTTCTTAGGACACTTCCTAAAAGCCCTCAGTCATGCTAATAGAGTATGAGTTACACTTCTTGTATTTTGCTAGCACATTTTCTAATTCTTCTGATGTAGAAAGATTTGATGTCCTAACAAGGTTCCTACTTTTCAGATTCTTGCACCAACACAAGAATTGAGGACACCTACATCGTCTCGGGTGACGACTGCATAGCGGTGAAGAGCGGGTGGGACGAGTATGGAATCAGCTACGGCATGCCCACCAAGCAGCTCGTCATCCGCCGCCTCACCTGCATCTCCCCCTACAGTGCTGCCATCGCCCTCGGGAGCGAGATGTCCGGCGGCATCCAGGATGTCAGGGCACAAGACATCACAGCCATCAACACAGAATCTGGGGTCAGAATCAAGACAGGAGTAGGCAGGGGAGGCTATGTCAAAGATATCTATGTAAAAGGCATGACTCTACACACAATGAAATGGGTTTTTTGGATGACCGGAAACTACGGCTCCCACGCCGACAACCACTACGACCCCAACGCCCTACCGGAGATCAAAGGGATAAACTACCGCGACGTCATTGCTGAAAATGCCACAATGGCAGCCCGCCTCGAAGGGATCGCTGGTGATCCCTTCACAGGCATCTGCATGTCCAACGTCACCATCAGGTTGGCAGCCAAGGCCAAGAAGTACCCGTGGACGTGCACGGACATCGCTGGGGTTACTGGAGGCGTGGTGCCGCCGCCATGCCAGCTTCTGCCAGCAGCAGGAGAAGGAGAAGGGATGTGTGATTTCCCTGCAGACAATCTACCTATAGATAATGTAGAGCTACAGACATGTTCATATTAGTGTCCTGCTTCCTTGTCTGCTTCAGACAATAATTATTGTGTAATGAAACATGCGGTTAAACTAAAAGCATTTCCAAATGAGTGTTATTGAGTTTTATCACTGAAAAATTTACTATGGTGCAAATATTAAGGTTAAACTTGAGCTTTTTTGTACAGCAATATACTGAACTGCAAAGATAATAGACAAATAAGTATCCACTACAATTATTCCTCAGTGAGTCGGGTCGGGGTTGAATTTTACAGACTCCCTCCAGATGAGCTCTTTGATGTTTTCTTCAGTGTAGGATGGCAGCTCAAAGTCAAAAACAAAAGGGCGGGGGCAGACAGGCTCCTCGTTGATGTCGTGTAGAGGCGCCAAGTACGGATGGCAGAGAGCCTCATCAGCTGCATATGATCATCAAACTTTCATAGTTACAGAACAAATCATATTGGAAAAGATAAATGAATGATTTGAGCACTAGAGCTATACCAGTAATACGCTTGCTTGGGTCGAAGACGAGCATTTTCTCTAGTAAATCCAGAGCGCTAGCTTTGTTGTTGGGGAATCTGGTGGAGAACTGTTGTTTCAAGTATTGCGGGAGCTGCCTAACGTATCTTCGGGCGTTGTCGCTCCTGAGAAAACCAAGGCTGGCATCGTCTGGAGAGCCTATGAGCTTTCAAAAGAACAGCAGACAGTAGAAAAGCATAAATATCCAGACAATAGTATAGATCAAACATAGGGAAAAAAAAAATTGTTTTTTTTTGGGACATTATTATCTATTTGCAGGAAGTAGGTACCTCTGTGATGAGTCTCAACTGATGGACATAGTCTTTCCCTGGAAACAGAGGTTTTCTCGTCATGGTTTCGCCAAATATGCAGCCGACAGACCAGATATCGATTGCAGCTGTGTATTCAGAGCAGTTTAGGAGCAGCT
Source organism: Salvia hispanica (assembly GCF_029641045.1). Lineage (NCBI taxonomy): Eukaryota > Viridiplantae > Streptophyta > Magnoliopsida > Lamiales > Lamiaceae > Salvia > Salvia hispanica. The sequence goes on from NC_142692.1 coordinate 28,239,344, forward strand.
CCGGTGCTCGATACCAGCGAGTGACAACATACTCGGTCATGAAATCAGTCTCAGATGTCGTCCTTGCAAGCCCAAAATCTCCGATTTTCAGATCACAGTTAGCATTGAGGAGCAAATTACTCGGTTTGAGGTCACGGTGCAACACATTTGCGGAATGAACGTATTTAAGTCCTCGCAGTATTTGGTAGAGAAAATACTGCAAAAGTTACAAGGAAATCACTTATCACATCCCACAACATTGAAAGTTTGAAACTAACATAACCACACACAAAATTCAAACATGTTCAAATGGTCTATTATAGTATGACCTAAAATCAGTTGCAAAGGAATGAAAGTAAGAAATCGAGGCCAAACCCGACAATGGTCGTCTGTCAATGTTTGGTTGGACTGGATAATATGGTGAAGATCAGTGTCCATGAGTTCATACACGATGTAGACATCGTTGAAGTTCTCCTTCTGAGGTGGCCGTATGATATCTTTGATTGCAATTACCTGCTTATATGTAAAAAATGAAATACATTGTCATGTTCCAAACATAAGTATATATATGTATGCTCTCACATTGTCATGATTCATGTGGCGCAGAAGTTTTATTTCTCGCAACGTCCTCTTTGCATCAATCCGGTTATCAAATGCATTGCCAATCTTCTTAATGGCTACCTCTTCACGTGTCTCGGAGTTTACAGCAGCGCTGAAGCAAAAAGATTAGTTAGGCTCAAACATAGAATTAAAGTAGAACAGAAAGACATAACCTTCTCAGAGGCATTAGCATAGAACTCAGAAACTAGGACAAAATACGAGTATATGCCATACTACAAGGACCTCCATAGGCACATGTAAAACTACACAACATAGAATTGCAGTGAACAAACTGGATATATTAAACACGTTGTTTTGGACAGTAGCCGTGACAAATTCTGTTTCGTAAGGTAGAACCAGTATGTCAAATATGAAGACAAGTTATGTAATAGTTTTTCCAGTTCACCTTTTCTCCAAAGTTTTGAAGAAATATGTCTTTGATTATTATGCCTGATAGCATTTTCAAGCATGTAAGAGTAGAATAGGCCTCATCAAAGCCAGACAACCACAAAACAGAGAGAGACGACATCGACACATCAAGTTCATAACCAAGAAAAACCAGAGGTGATCATCATTCCAAACCAAGTCCAAAATCACCATTTTCTATAAGCCTAAAGCATTGAACTCATCCAAAGAGGCCCAACAAATTCAAGACTCCAAATTTCGCCAAACATATTAGAAAGGAGAGTTATTACCAGACAATGCCATAAGCACCACGGCCGACAGGCCTAAAAGGAACATACTTCCTCGAAAGCTCAAATAGATTCCCGTAGACGTTGTACTGCATGTATGTCCCGCCATGAGTGGCCGCCCCTTTGATGTTATGCCCACCATGATCTGCTGAACCATAGCTCGACTCCACAGACATAGCCAAATATCAAACTAAAACAAACTCAACAATCCCAAGTTCAAAGATGATATGCTTCTTTTTGGGTTTTCTTCCTGATCAAAAGTGACCCCTGCCGCATTTAATTATGACGTCTGCTTTTTTATTACAAGGGTGGTGAATCTTAACTTTTCTAAAACTTGGCATGCTTTTTTATCAAATTTCTAGAGAGAGAGGACTGAGTGTGAACTTTTGAACTGGAATGACTCCAGATTACCCGTGAACAAAATTGACTTTTCTGAGGAGGATGGCTTTGCCATACACCTGGTTGCAGGTTGACTCTACAAACGTTGTCATTCTTCTTCAATCTAATATTGTTAATTCTACTACATATGCTAACATATAACACCACACATCATCACTAGTAATTATTTTCAGCAAATATCACGATTCCAAATTTTATTTCAAGAAACAGGTATCTGATAGATTCACTCAAAATGCGAATTCTTGATAAATTATTACTTGGTACAATTTTTTAATCTTGTCATATTATAGATCATATTCGAATACTCTTCTAACAAATCACGAACAATTTTTTTGACTGAAATCACACTTGTGACTTGTGCAAATAATTTTCAGTGTTCTTGAACCCCACCATTTTTCCTGCGAAATTCCCATCACCTTGGATACATATAATTGACCACAAATATTGACCAGAGCAAAAGCAATTTAGTCAAGTCAGCCATGTCTGCCTTTCAAATCCAATATTTCAAACCAGTATATAGAAGACCAAGAAAAACCACTTGATCAATCAATTCAACTCTACAAACATTTTGACATCCAACAATTGAAATAATTACTCTTTCAAAAAAGAGCTCGAATGATTACTGCAAAAACCATAAAAAATTCGGACAAAACATGCTAACACGAACTGTTATAGATATGATGCCATATTTATATTTATATTTATATTTCATCAATACTAATACTAATACTAATACTAATACTACTACATAGAGGTTCAACCATTTACCGATTATATGCCAGACACACACAGCAAACTCACACACATTTAGTAGATATTCAAACAGAAAAAACAATGCTTCTAAACTACACACTTGTGTACAAAGGAGTGAGTTTACATTTAACCTTCACCTAACCATTGGGCCTCCAACATTGATGTTCACTCGATGCACTCTATTAGATGCACTGCCACCAATCCTAAGGTTACCGAGTAAAGCATCACGTCCCATTAGGACTATCTGGAAGAACTTGTCTACGTCCTTTGCGAGTAGATCAAGTCCCTGTGAGAGTTTTTCTGCTGATTTTCCTAGATCTGATATCGAGTTTTCCAATACTTGAGCTTCAACCGCGTTCCCCCCTTCTTGCACAATTGGGTATAACTTCTTCACATCTGTGTCAACAGCTTCTAGCTCCTTCAGTATCGTGGTCCTCCCATTCGAATGTAGGCTTCTTATTTCAGTATTTACAAAAGCCTGGAGCTCAGAAAACGCCACTGCCCATGAGAAAGTTTCGGGAACCTGTAGGTCCAATAACTTCTTTGTGGAACCAGAGAATGCAGCGGCAAATATGCTACATACCAAGAGACTAACAACCTTGACTCCATACATTGCTTGCATCAAGATCTTTCCCTTGGCGGAGTTCTTGATTTTTGGTAAGTCCAGTTTTTCAGCCAGGACATCCATGGCAGAGAAGCAGTTTTCAAATCTTGGATTCTTCTTGGCAACATGTTGCTTCCATCTGTCGGCGGAAGAACGGGCACGTTCAAGCTGTTTTGCAGGAGCATCACCAAAGTTGCGCAAGACACATTTAAGAAAGAGGTGGCCCTGTTTCAGCTGAGATATCTCGGAGCTGAAAGCAATGCAGATATCAAGCAGCTGTACACTATCATCTAGATATGCATCTATCCATTTATCATCCCAATCAGAAACGGGGAGTTCAAGTGCCGTAATTAATGCTTTCACGTCGGTATGAATTTCACAGAGTGTGTCCATCGCAAACCTCATCCACGATAAGCGCAGGACATCATCTCTACCTACTGGCCTAAGATTTTTAATCCTACCCTGCAATGTCTCTTCAAAGGTATTCAACAAAGCAAGAAGTTTAGGGGACAGGTATGAACCCTTTGGTGACATCTTACGGAAAGGGTTTCCAAAGGGGAGGAAAGGCCTGTGTGGTTCTTGTGGGCGGCTCATTCTATTACACTAACTGCAAGAACATTAAAAAGAGCCAATAACAATAAGTAAAACACTCAGCCGAAAGACAATGGAAGAAAAACATAGTAATAGGAAAACATCGGTGCAAGGGTAGTTAGGAAATACTTGTAGCAGCAAAAACAGATCAAAGTCGCACATCAAAATACGCACATAGTTTATACATCAATGCAAGTTTTAGTAACTTCGCTCATATTTTCAAACCAACATGACAGCAAATCTTATACGAACCCTGCAAACATCATGGCTATCCAAAAAACAAACAAATTCTTCTGAATAAGCAATTCAATCTGCACCAAGTTGAAGAATATTGTATCCTATCATCAATGTTGTCAAATATCTGCCATGGCAGTGATATGGTGCTATGCCGTGGCGGTTTTTGGTGAAAATGCCATTGCCACACCGGTTTTTTTTGGCGGCACATGGCACCACCATAGCTATGATGGCGGTCAGTTTTGAATTTTCAGCGTCAATTTTGACTTCACTCCATTTACAGACTGGCCCAAATTTCAAATAAAAAGAGATTTAAGATTAAACAAAAAATCAGAACGATAAACCCTAAATCTTCTTCTTTCTTTCACCGAAAATTCTACCCTAGTGACACTGCCCACTATTGCCAGCCCACCACCCTCCAGCACGTCCCCCCTGCCTTCTTCCATAACCTCCTAGCCCAGCCCATTCACCCATATAACCAGGCCCCGTACTATTGAGGATAATTGAGATTTACACTATTATTATCAATTATGATAGCTTTATATTTTGTTGAACTAAGACTTTAGTTATTAGACATATTAATTGTTTGTGAAGTTATGCTTTAATGATTGTTATAAGAGTTTAGATTTTACATTGTTATTATTTTCTAATTTTTTGAATTTATATATATATATATATTAGTAATATTTATTTATTTATCGACCACCATATCCCGCCATGCCGATACGCCATATCCCTATGGTGGTTTTTGGGCGGACCGCCGTAAGCCATCATACGCCATTGAAAACATTGCCTACCATGTCGAAATAACATACATGTAACCATTATCATATCATATAACATAGTAGAAATAGAATTCACCAAAACCAGATATACCTACTCTACTTGTCGGATATAATAATAGCACAAACACAAATTGGGTTCCTTGTGCTTGTTCAATTGTTTGAAGTTTGAACTTTTCCTTTTAATTTACAAAAAGCAGTCCTAATTTTCCAAGGTACATGAATTCTCCTTAAAATAAACAAAACTTGTAAGTTGTAAATATCAGCACGACAGGACACCTTTCATGTGATATAGATGATGTAATCCTAATTCCATTCACTCAACCCAACAAAATTCTCCAGGTTTTGGGCATAAAAGTGCAAATTAGACATGTCCACCACCCAAAGATGAAGAAAGCAAAAACATTTACCCAGATCTAACATTTTAACCAAAATACTAGTAGTACTATCTTAGCCCTCTAAGATTGTAATTGAATAATACAAATCTAGCCAACAAAACAACCAAGAACAGGAAGCCATGGAAACTCTCAGTTCTTCACCGATTTAAACAGTCAACGCAGATATTATCCCTCAACCGTCACATTCAAACTCGAAAAATGCGAACTCAGGATTCTTAATACTAACTACATGTCACGAAACACGAAAACAATCACAACAACACTAACAAAAAATATCAGCCAAACAACTCATAATCAAGATAAATCAACACAATTTCCAGAAATCCAGCCAAAATCTATCAGATACTCACCCAATACTCGTTCAACGACTCATATCATCACCGATTATCGCAAACTATAGCCATACCATAAATACACATAAAATCCATGGAACATGGAGCAGAAACAGGTATATGCAAACATATGAAATCGATCTCGAGATAAAAAAGCATTTCTGTACCTGAAACAGAACTCAAAGACGAGTAGAGAATTGGCAAAGCTTCGCAGAGAGTCTTCGCAAAATGTAGGGTTGTAGAAACTGAATTGAATTGCAAAATTGCAGATAATAGTTGTATAATTGTGGGTGGGGGCTGTTGGAACAGGTGGCCAACTCTAATTGGCCGATGTATTTTATGTAAGGTGGGGGTTCATGTAGAAGGTTAAAGTGCGCGAAATCTGGCCGTTGATCAAGGCGTGTTTAATCATTCGATACTTCTTCTCCTACGGATTGTCAAAATTGTACTCCTATGCCACAGCAGACTCTCTTGACCCAAAATATTACATAAATGAAAAATATATCAATCCCTTAGTTCTAATTTGAATTGGACAAGAAATGTATAGAAAAGTTTGCTTGAAAAAAATAGTAAATTGTGGAACTCAGTTTTTAAGATTAGTTTTACAATAAAATATGAGTAGAGTGAGTTAGTGGAATGTAAGACCTATTTACTATTTATGATAAAACTAAAGTGTGACAATTAAGTTGGGACGGATCAAAATGGAAAAGAGTGACATAAGTTGGGATAGAGGGAGTATTTCTTTTTGTGATATCCCAGCTATTGAATCATTTCCTTTTTTATAAAAACAAATAAAACAGTCAATCATTATTACCTTATTCTGTCACATACTTTACTCTCTCATCTTTCCTACTTTTCAACGCATTTTTTTAATCTTTATAATCAAAAGTTTTGACTCAACTTAATTGGGATGAAGAGAGTGGAGTACTCTATTATTAATCGCCGTAAAAGTCTCCCTTTTTCTTTCATTTATTGATCAATATCTATTTGTGTAAAGAAATACTGCTCTTTTCATTCCATAACAGTGAAGTCATTTTTTCTATTTATCAAAAAAGCAGTAATTTTTTTTCTCTCACTTAGAGCATCTCCAATGGTACTTCGGCCAGAAATCGGCCAGCAGTTTCTCCCCCTGCCACGTCAGCAGCACTAAAAATCCACCTGCCACATCAGATTTAGGCCAGCCATAAGTCAACCGCAATAAAAATAATTCAAAAAATACTACATTTACGGAATTAAAATCACAATACGGAATTAAATTTACGACATATATACGGAAAAAATTCGTTAATTTTATTTAAATAAAAAAAAAGTACATTAACTAAAAATCAAAAAAATTACATAATAAAAAAAAATCCGGGCTTCCACACACGAGCCGAATGTCCACTCTACTCCTCACTAATTTATTAAAAAAATACATAAAAAAATGTTAGTATGCCTTGAATTTGTGTTAGTTTGCCGCTGGTCGATATAGTATTTCTTGTAATAACTAGCTGGTTTGTAGCCTTCCAAAGCAATATTATTGACCTTTTTTCCTTTCAATTGATTACTTATTATATTAAATAACTAATACTTATAATTAAAGCTAACCTGACCATGCAGATGATACCAGATCTATCATAATTAGATTCACACCTCATAAAGAACGCATTGTTTTAACTTCGAGTTAAACACCATTGCAACACGCTGAGTTTCATGGTATGTAACCTCGTTCTTACTTAAGACTTAAAGAGAGCATCCACAATTGAGCCCGGACCAGGGACGCTGAATTGTGTGATACTATAACTTCGACTTGATCTCCTATGCTCGTGCATTGGGATATATAGGGGGATCCAATCATCCATGACTGCACTGCTTGGACCAGGCACAGACACATTCACAAACGGCCACACCAAATACTTAGAAGTTTCGGAATATGCGTAAATGACTATGAGACTTTGAATATTAAGGGAAAAGGCTCCGTGGATAGAAGGCATGAAGAAGTATACAATAGATGACCCAAAGGTGATATCAATGTGTATTATCGACGTTTCTAAGGACCCAGTGATAGGCACCGAGAAAAGGCTCCAAATCATTTGGGAGAGAATCGCCTCCTTATACAAAGTCGACAAATCGAGTAGGACATTAGAGCGCAAATGGGATAATCTTTGCAAGCGCTAAGCCAGATCCAAGCAGATATTGCAAATATTCGTTGATATCGTTAATATGTTTGCAGGACTGACAGAGTGGCGCTAGTTGGGACGATATTCACAGCCAGGCTCACGCCGTGCCAGCTCCTCCCAGCAGGAGGAGAAGGAGAAGAAATGTGTGATTTCCCTGCAGACAATCTACCTATAGATAATGCAGAGTTACAGACATGTTCTTATTAGTGTCTTGCTTCCTTGTCCGCTTATAACAAGAATTATTGTGTAATGAAACATGCAGTTAAACTATATGATATTTAAGTTTTATCACTAAAAAATTTACCATGGTGCAAACATTAAGGTTAAATTTCAGCTCTTTTATACAACAAAATACTCAACTGAAAAGATACTAGTCAATAGACAAATAAGAATCTACTAAAATTATTACTCATCTCCTCTTTGGGGACTACTTACGTTGTTCAACTTCAATACATGTTTCTGCAGAGTTTAAAAGATCGTGGCGTTCTACATCGTACGGTTACATTCCTCAGTGAGTCGGGTCGGGGTTGAATTTTACAGACTCCCTCCAGATGAGCTCTTTGATGTTTTCTTCAGTGTAGGATGGCAGCTCAAAGTCAAAAACAAAAGGGCGGGGGCAGACAGGCTCCTCGTTGATGTCGTGGAGAGGCGCCAAGTACGGATGGCAGAGAGCCTCATCAGCTGCATATGATCATCACTCTTTCATAGTTACAGAAGAAATCATATTGGAAAAGATAAATGAATGATTTGAGCACTAGAGCTATACCAGTAATACGCTTGCTTGGGTCGAAGACGAGCATTTTTTCTAGTAAATCCAGAGCGCTAGCTGTGTTGTTGGGGAATCTGGTGGAGAATTGCTGCTTCACGTATTGCGGGAGCTGCCTTACGTATCTTCGGGCATTGTCGCTCCTGAGGAAACCAAGGCTGGCATCGTCCGGAGAGCCTATGAGCTTTCAAAAGAACAGCAGACAGTAGAAAAGCATCGATATCCAGACAATAGTATAGATCAAACATAGGAAAATAATAAAAAAAAAAAATTGTTTTTTTTTGGACATTATTCTCTTTTTGCAGGAAGTAGGTACCTCTGTGATGAGTCTCAACTGATGGACATAGTCTTTCCCGGGAAACAGAGGTTTTCTCGTCATGGTTTCGCCAAAAATGCAGCCGACAGACCAGATATCGATTGCAGCTGTGTATTCAGAGCAGTTTAGGAGCAGCTCCGGTGCTCGATACCAGCGAGTTACAACATACTCGGTCATGAAATCAGTCTCAGATGTCGTCCTTGCAAGCCCAAAATCTCCGATTTTCAGATCACAGTTAGCATTGAGGAGCAAATTACTCGGTTTGAGGTCACGGTGCAAGACATTTGCGGAATGAACGTATTTAAGTCCTCGCAGTATTTGGTAGAGAAAATACTGCAAAAGTTACATAAAATCACTTATCACATCCCACAAAGGGGTATTTTTAACTAAAGCAACAATCACACACCGAATTCAAACAACTGTTCAAATAATCTATTGTATGACCTAAAATCCATTACAGAAGAATGAAAGAGAGAAATTGAGGCCAAACCCGACAGTGGTCGTCAGTCAATGTTTGGTTGGACTGGATAATATGGTGAAGATCAGTGTCCATAAGTTCATACACGATGTAGACATCGTTGAAGCTCTCTTTCTGAGGTGGCCGTATGATATCTTTGATTGCAATTACCTGCTAAGATGTAAAAAAAATGAAATACATTGTTATGATCCAAACATTGGTATGATATATGTATGCTCTCACATTGTCATGATTCATGTGGCGCAGAAGTTTTATTTCTCGCAACGTCCTCTTTGCATCAATCCGGTTATCAAATGCATTGCCAATCTTCTTAATGGCTACCTCTTCACGTGTCTCGGAGTTTACAGCAGCGCTGAAGCAAAAAGATAAGTTAGGCTCAAACATAGAATTAAAGTAGAACAGAAAGACATAACCTTCTCAGAGGCATTAGCATATAACTCAGAAACTTGGACCTCCATAGGCACATGTAACACCACACAACATAGAATCTCAATGAACATACTGGATATATTAACAACGTTGTTTTGGACAGTAGCCGTGACAAATTCTGTTTCCAAAAGTAGAACTAGTATGCCAAATATGAAGAGACAAGTGTGGTGTGATGATATTCAACTCTACCTCGCTTGTATGTATGCCTAACTTCCTTATGTAAAGACATCAAGTTTTTCTACTTGAAGAGGTTGTTTAGGTTCACCTTTTCTCAAAAGTTTTCAAGAAATATGTATTTGATTATTATGTAAGACTTAGAGTAGGTCCCATCAAAGTCAGACATCCATAAAATAGAGAAAGACAACATCGACACATGTAGCAGGACAAACCAGAGGTGATCATCATAAACCAAGTATAAATTCATCATTTTCTTTAAGCCTAAAAGCATTGAACTCAACCCAAGAGGCTACAAATTCTGCCAAACATATTAGTTAATCATCATCATCATCAAACTACCACAGAAAAGGAGTTTTGATGAGTTATTACCAGACAATGCCATAAGCACCACGGCCGACAGGTCTAAAAGGAACATACTTCCTCGAAAGCTCAAACAGATTTCCATAGACGTTGTACTGCACGTATCTCCCGCCATGAGTGGCCACCCCTTTGATGTTATGCCCGCCATGATCTGCTGAACCATAGCTCGACTCCACAGACATAGCCAAATATCAAACAATAAATTATGGTGAAACAAACTCAACAATCCCAAGTTCAAAGATGATATGCTTCTTTCTGGATCAAACAAGTTGGGTGTGAGCTCTGCCGCATTAAATTATGCCGTCTGCTTTTTTATTACAAGGGTGGTGAATCTTAACTTTTACAAAACTTGGCATGCTTTTTGTCAAATTTCTAGAGAGAGAGGACCTGAGGAGGAGGTTTTGCGTGTGAACTTTTGAACTGGAATGACTCCAGATTACCCGTGAACAAAATTTGCTTTTCTGAGGTGGATGGTTTTGCATCCATCTTTGCCATACACCTGGTAAGAGTTGTGATTCTGGTTTCTGCTTAATCTCCTTCTACTATTTAATAGAGTATTGTTAATTTCTCACTACGTGTGATAGCACCACACATCATCACTCTTAATTACTTTCAACAAATATCACGCATTCCAAATTTAGTTCAACATATATTGATAGAAAAATGCGGGTTCAAACTAATGTAAAATTACAATGTTCTTCAACCGCACCATTTTTTCCGTCGAAATTCCCATCACCGTGAATTAGCATTTAATTGACAACAAATATTGACTAGAGCAGAAGAAATTTAGTCAGCCATGTCTGCCTTCAAATTCTACAAATTCCATCTTTGCACCTAGAATACAAGACTAAGAAAAAAGAAACTTGATCGATCAATTTAACAAACATTTTCACACCCAACAATCGAAAAAATTAATCTTTCCATAAAAAAATTCAAAATGATTACTGCAAAAACCATAAAAAATTCAGACAAAACATAGATATAATTCCATATTTATACTCCCTCCGTCCCACATAATTTTACTCACTTTGACCCGGCACGGGTTTTAAAAAATTTAATGAAAAGTGAGTTGAAAAAGTTGGTGGGATGTGAGTCCTACTTTTAAAGTATTAGTTTTATAATAAAATGTGAGTATGAATGAATTAGTGGAATATGAGGTCCACTACCAAAAATGGTAAAAGTGAAGTGTGTAAAATTATGTGGGACGACCCAAAATGAAATACTGGGTAAAATTATGTGGGACGGAAGGAGTATTTCATTAATACTAGTACTGCATAAAGGTTAAACCAGTATTTCATTAATACTAGTACTACATAAAGGTTAAACCATTTATCGATTATATGCTGCCAGAGACAAGCACAGCACAACTCACATATTTTAAGTAGATATTCAAACGGAAAACACACTACTCCTAATCTACACACTTGTGTACAAAGGAGTGAGTTTACATTTAACCTTCACCTAACCATTGGGCCTCCAACATTGATGTTCACTCGATGCACTCTATTAGATGCACTGCCACCAATCCTAAGGTTACCGAGTAAAGCATCACGTCCCATTAGGACTATCTGGAAGAACTTGTCTACGTCCTTTGCAAGTAGATCAAGTCCTTGTGAGAGTTTTTCTGCCGATTTTCCTAGATCTGATATCGAGTTTTCCAATACTTGAGCTTCAACCGCATTCACCCCTTCTTGCACAATTGGGTACAACTTCTTCACATCTGCATCAACAGCTTCTAGCTCCTTCAGTATCGTGGTCCTCCCATTCGAGTGTAGGCTTCTTATTTCAGTATTTACAAAAGCCTGGAGCTCAGAAAACGCCACTGCCCATGAGAAAGTTTCGGGAACCTGTAGGTCCAACAACTTCTTTGTGGAACCAGAGAATGCAGCGGCAAATATGCTACATACCAAGAGACTAACGACCTTGACTCCATACATTGCTTGCATTAAGATCTTTCCCTTGGCAGAGTTCTTGATTTTTGGTAAGTCCAATTTTTCAGCCAGGACATCCATGGCAGAGAAGCAGTTTTCAAATCTTGGATTCTTCTTGGAAACATGTTGCTTCCATCCGTCGGCAGAAGAACGGGCACGTTCAAGCTGTTTTGCGGGAGCATCACCAAAGTTGCGCAAGACACATTTAAGAAAGAGGTGGCCCTGTTTCAGCTGAGATATCTCGGAGCTGAAAGCAATGCAGATATCAAGCAACTGTACACTATCATCTAGATACGCATCTATCCATTTATCATCCCAATCAGAAACGGGGAGTTCAAGTGCCGTAATTAATGCTTTCACGTCGGTATGAATTTCACAGAGTGTGTCCATCATAAACCTCATCCACGATAAGCGCAAAACATCATCCCTACCTACTGGCCTAAGATTTTTAATCCTACCCTGCAGTGTCTCTTCAAAGGTGTTCAACAAAGCAAGAAGTTTAGGGGACAGGTATGAACCCTTTGGTGACATCCTACGGAAAGGGTTTCCAAAGGGGAGGAAAGGCCTGTGTGGTTCTTGTGGGCGGCTCATTCTATTACACTAACTGCAAGAACATTAAAAAGAGCTCATAATAATAAGTAAAAAACTCAGCCAAAAGACAATGGAAGAAAAACATAGTACTCCTAATAGCCAATAGGAAAAAAACAGTGCATGTGTAGTTAGTAACTACTTGTAGCAGGCTAGCAGCGAAAACAGATCAAAGTCACACATCAAAATAAGCACATAGTCTATACATGAATGCAAGTTTTAGTAACTTCGCTCATATTTTCAGAACAGGACAGCAAAATTTAATAGGAATCCTGCAAACATCATTGTTATCGAAAAAACATACAAAATTCTTCTGAATAAGCATTTCAACCTGCACCAAGTTGATAATATCCTACCACAATATTGTCAAATATCTGACTGGCAGTGCTATAGCACTATGCCTAGGCATTTTGGCGAAAACGCTATCACCACGCCGGTTTTTAGCACTTTTTGTGGCGGCCACCATTGCGGTCAATTTTGACTTTTTACTCCATTTACCATGAGCCCAGCCCATTTACCCGCATTGCCCGCCTTCTTTCAGAACCTCGGCAGCCCTCCAGTCCCCCTTGGCTTCACCCAGAACCTCCACAGACCAGCCCATTTACCCATATAACCCGGCCCATGCTACTGAGTCTGGATATTATAAATTTAGACATTATTACTATCAATTATGCTTTAATAATTGTTTCTATTATTTTCTAATTTTTTCAATTTATATATATATATATATAGGATTGTGTTAAAATGACAACACCTCTTAAAGTAACACCATACCACCATTCTTAGCCAATCATTTGTACATGTGGACGAATAATAAGCTGCCATGTGGCAATCATAAAAATTGCTCAAGGGTAAATTTTCACGGACTGCAATATTCAATACACTAGACTGCAACTTTTCCCGACTGCAATATCCAATACGCTAGACTGCAATCTATAGATTGCAATCTATAGATTGCAGTCTAGCGTTTATACTATTGCAGTCTAGCATATATAATATTGAAGTCTAGCGTGGTGTCACATTGTCATTTTAAGAGTGTTGTTATTTTAACGCACCCCTATATATATATATAGGCTCCTTTGCACCCTAAGTGTCCTATTTCTTTCTTAATCTCAACCCTTGGATCCTTGAATTGGATGGTTGTGATCAATGCATTATTAGTCTATAATGTTGTATTATTAGCCGCTGTGCATTATTAGAATGAAAATGTGCATTATTAATCTATAATGTTGCATTATTAGCCGATGTGCATTATTAGAATGAAAATGTGCATTATTAAATGACACGTGGCATTAATCTAACCGTCAGATGACAAAATCGTGGGGCTAGGATTAAGAAGGAAAAATAACAAAAGATATGAAAAGTATTTGAATACATCCCTATATATATATTATATACTCTGTATTAACAATATTTTATTTATTTATATATCAACCGCCATACCCCGCCATGCCGATACGCCATATCCGTGTGGCGGTTTATGGGCTGACCACCATACGCCATTGACAACATTTCCTACCATGTTGAAATAACAGATTCGTAACCATTATCATATCATATAGAATTCAGCAAAACCAGAAATACCTACTTGTCGGATATAATAATAGCACAAGCACAAATTGAGTTCCTTGTGCTTGGTCAATTGTTTGAGCTTTTCCTTTTAATTAAAAAAAAGCGGTCCTAATTCTCCAAGGTACATGAATTCTCCTTAAAATAAACAAAACTTGTAAGTTGTAAATATCAGCATGAGAGGACACCTTTTATGTGATATAGATGATCTATTACTAATTCCAGTCACTCAACAGTCAACCCAACAAAAATTCTCCAGATTTTGGGCATAAACAATGCAAATTAGGCATTTCCACAACCTAAAGATGAAGAAAACTTAAATATTTACCCAGATCTAACATTATAAACAAAATAGTCAGTACTAATATACTACGTACAGTATATTTTAGGCTTTTAGTACTCAAATTTCAATTCAATTATACAAATGGATTCAGTTACACTACAAATAATAGGAAATCATGAAAACTCTCAGATCTGTACCTATTTAAACAGTCAACGCACATAACTCAAACATCACATTCAAACTCGAAAAACATGAACTCAGGACTCTTAAAACCAACTACAAATCACGAAAACAAAACAATCACAACAACACTTAACACGACACATCAGCCAACCAAGTCATGATCAAGATAAATCAACACAATTTCCAGAAATCCAGCCAAAATCTATCAGATACTCACCCAATACTCCGATCAACGGCTCATATCATCACCGATTATCATAAACTCTAGCCAGTAGCCATACCATAAATACACATAAAATTCATTGAGCAGCGAGCAGAAACAGGCATACGCAAACACATGAAATCGATCTCGAGATAAATTTTTAAAAACAAAACCATTTCTGTACCTGAAACAGAACCCAAAGACGCGTAGAGAATTGGTAAAGTTTCGCAGAAAGTCTTCGCAAAATGTAGGGTTGTAGAAATTGGATTGCAAAATTACAGATAATCGTTGTATACTCCACTTGTGAGTGGGAGTTGTTGGAACACGTGGTGGAACCTAATTGGATACTGTGTATTTTGTGTAGGGTGGGGTAAATGTTGGAGATTAGGCCATTAGCGGAAGGGTCCTCCCGGAGGGACCTTCTTTTTTTATTATTTCCACATCATCAATTTTTGAGAGGGCCTATCTCCCCACAATGGAAGGGCCCTTCCATAGGCCTTCCCATTTCCACTTCATTTCCATATCATCATTTATTTTGTTTTAATTTTTTAGCACTTATATATTTAATATATTTTATATATTTAATAATCATATACAGTATATTTATTGATATATTTCCTGTAATAACTAGTTTGGTTTATGTCCTTCCATAGGCCTACCCTCCGTTCTACAAGAATCCAATAAGAGTATGCACTATTTTTTTCAAATCGTTCCATAAGAATTTATACTTTTTAAATTTTGAAAGTCTTTTTCTCTCTAATAAGTTAAAATTCATTTTCTACTAACAATACTTCAATTACTTTTTTTATGGGTCGGAGGAAGTATATTATTGAACTTTTTCTATTCAATTTATTGATCTTTTTTCTATTCAATTGGTTACTTATTAAATTATTATAACTAGTAAAATCTAAATATAATTAAAGCTAGCCTCACCCTCTACCTTCATTAGATTCACAACTCATAAATAGGTATCGTTTTAACTTCGAGTTACACGCATTGCTACACGTAGAGTAACGGAATTACATGGTTTATAACCTTGTGTTTACTTAAGAGAGCATCCACAACAGAGCCTGAACTTGGGCAACTTGGGCAGTTGAGTTGAGTAATACTCCTAGGTAGTGTTCAGTTGACAAGTTAAAATAATACCAAGATATAATCTAGGATTGAATTGGGAGATTGTTTAGTCATAAGAGTTGACTTGTGAGATTGAATCTCATGAACCAAACACACTACAAATTTAATCCTAGATACAATCTTGCAAACCGAACAAACCCCTAGTATACAACTTCGACTTTGTGTCCTATGCTTGTGCATTGGGATTGGGATGGGATCCATGAATGCCCTACTTGGACTAGGCTCCAAATGTCTGCCACACAAACACAGTTTTGTAATATATGTAAATGACTAAGATATTGAATATGGAACCAAAGGGAAGGGAATTGCTCCGTAGATAGAAGGCATGAAGAAGTATACGGTAGAGGACACAATGTGCATTGACGTTTCTAAGGACCCGGTGACAGGCAACGAGAAAAGGCTCGATATCGTTTGCATAGAATCGCCTCAATATACAAAGTCAACAAATGAGTTAAACATTGGTGCGCAATTGGATAATCTTTGCAAGCACTGTGCCAGATCCAATCAGATATTGCAAAATTCATTGGTATCGTTAACAATTTGCAAAAGGTCTGACTAAGTGGCGCTAGTTGCGATGATATTCACGCGACGTTCTATGAGGAAGACGCAAACACCAGGATGTATCTCTACAATTTTCGACTATGGCCACTTCTCCAATGGGCCATAAAGCAGTAAAGAGGAGAGTGAAGGGGAAGGCCCCAACGACCAGTGGTGCCCCAACACCCACACCATCTGCAGAAGACCAACCGGATCATGCCAAGGATAAGATCGTTGGTTTGATGCTATTGAGCAACTACAAACTACAACAAGGCGATTCAAAAGGATGCCGTGACAATGTCCGACCTTGAATGCCATGAGTCCATGATACACTAATCAAGAGTCACTGGAGGAAGAGTAAATTAGTTGATTTAGAAAAATGAAGATATACTTCATTATGAATTGTCACACTCAAAATGATCCCAAGGATAGCACGCAAATGGCGTGGATATACTATAATCATTTTGTAGAGGCTAGATAGAGAACGTCAAGCCTAAAACGAACAATATTATCCATTGCAGTTCCAGAATAAGTGCTATTGTGAAGAAAGATTGGAAACAATTAAATGTAATTTACTAGTATAACAGTAAAGAATGAATCCTTCACTTACAGTCACAGAGACTACATGGATCATTGAATAATTCATGCAACTATATCGGGATTAAAAAATGGTGATGAATGTACCTGAACTTAGATGCAATAACTATCCATATTTATTATACAGCTATCTTTGTATATCTATGATTTTATTGTTTTCTCCTTCACTAGTATCATCAGATATGTATTCACTGCTTTCTTCAATGATTATTCCTCGATGACTATCTTCAATGATGGAGCTGGAAGAGTTCCGGCCAATTTGGCGCTTCTGATGTTTACAGGAAAATTTATAGAAACAATTCAGAAAGATCATCCTACCTCTTTTGACTCATTTAAACATTAAATCAAGAATTACTGGAGGAAGAGTGATACTTCAGGTTGTACCTCAAGAGATAGGAAGTCTTCTGATTCCAGCATGTGTACGACGTATCCCATCTTGGGCCGTTTCTGGTCATCAGGATCAACACATCGAAGGGCTACCAAGAGCAGGCGCTTCAGTGCCATGGAGGCAGGCCGTACAGGCAACTTGGGATCTGCTACTTCCTCTGATTTCATGTTTCCAACCATCATCTTCAGCCAGTCAACGAGATTGGCCTGCATTGTATTTGTCGTCAGTGAGAGTTGCAAGACGACAAGTATCTGGTTCACAAGTTTTGCAGTACCTCTCCTTGTGGATGCAAATAATCAGCCGGAGATCTTCCAGTGATGATCTCCATGATCAATACTCCAAAGCTATAAACATCACTCTTCTCATTCAGCAGACCAGTGCACGCATATTCCGGAGCAACATAACTAGCAAAACAATGAAGAAAGTCAGCTCCCTGCAAAAGTCAATTCAATCTCACAAGAGGTTACCCAAATGTTCCCATCACTCGTGTTGTTACGTGAGAAATATCTGAATTCATAAGTTTAGCTAGCCCAAAGTCTGACAGTTTAGGATGCCACTGATGATCAAGCAGAATGTTGCTGGACTTGATGTCACGGTGAACAACCTTCGGCTCCAAACCATCATGGAGATATGCCAAGCTGCAAAAAAAGTGTTCAAATATAAATAGAAGGTGCATACTTGAGCAGGTCACAATGATTTTAGACTACCAGACCCTTTTGCAGTTCCGATAATTATATTCACACGAATCTCCCACGTCAAAGGGCTGACTTCTCCCACATCTCCATGAAGCCAGTGGTCCAAATATCCATTTTCAACATATTCATAGACAACCATCCTACATATAAGCACAAATCAGCAACGAAAAATAGATTAAGCTTCTATGTTTGAAGCATACGCATAGCAGAATCTGAAATTCATTCATGATACCTGGAGGCTTCTTCAACACAGTAACCTAGCAACCTGACAAGATTCTTGTGACTAGCACGTCCAATTGCATCCACCTCGACCTTGAACTCGTTTTCAGCTTGTCCCCTGAGAAATGTGCAAGGGAAAGATATTCACATGAAGCTCGTTCAATACAATCCTTCAATCTTATCACAAAAACAATGCATCAAATATAACAATTTTAGGAACCACTTTGCCTGTTGTTCAACAAATTCTTTACAGCTATTCGGGTGTTATCAGTTAACTCTCCATAATACACAATGCCATAGCCACCTTCACCAATCACATTCTCATCAGAGAAACCGTTGCAAGCTGCCTCAAGCTCTCTCAAAGTATATGACCTTCCCCATCCCAAATGAGACACCTCTGGCAACGACCCAATGCCTCTATACGATCCCGTCTCAGCCTCACTAGTAGCCCTGATCTCACTACTTGATCCTACTTTATCAGAAAACACAACTCTGTGCTCCACCTTCCCCGTATCTATCTGTCTCTCTGGCACAACCTGAGATTTTCAAATCCATGGAAAATAAATCACTCCTCAATCTAAACCTTGCTATCCTTGTTGTATAACAATAGTGAAAGGCACTAAATAAGTAATCGTTGGCTTTTCCAATAAAGGATAGTATTTGTTTTTGTGCAAGGAAAATCAGTTTAAAACAACATCTTTAATTAAATTCAGATAGACGCAACAGAGTAAAAGTTATAAACAATTAACATAAGAATATCAAGTTAACGATTCAACTTCAGTTAACAAGCAGAATTCGTAATTCCTAGAACAAATGATTACGTATTTAATAGACAAGCGAGCTAAATGTGATTTTCTCAGTCCAACTCGAATCTCTCTACTCATTAAGCAGTCAAATAAAATCACAATTTATGAACTAGAGAACAATTTATCCCTAATTTACGAATCAAAGAAACCTGAAAACGTACCTGAGGTGCGACGGAGCGTTGATCGGCGGCGGAATCGCGGTTGATCACCTGCATCTCCTTGGATACGGCCGGCCTCGGGTCTCTTACCGAGCGGCGGAGTTTTCCTTTGGTGCCGGAGCTGCGGCTGCGGCTTCGGCGGCGGTGGCGGCGGCGAAAGGCGGGGACGCAGAGCGACAGGAGGAAGACAATGAGCAAAATCACTGCTCCAATTACTATTCCTATCACCACCCATAGCTGCAGGCCGAAGATCGATGTCCTGTTAGAGAGCTTCATGTTCCCAAGCAATGTATGTAAAAATGACATTTCTGCTGTCGTTCAGATCCACAAAATCTACCGATTCTCCACGTATCTATGTACGAGAGTTAAGGTGAAAATTAGTCATGCATGGGGAAAACTGAAGTGGTTGTGAGATAGGAATTAAATGTATTTGTGTGATCAGCTGCAGTTGTTGGTTTAATGGATTTGTATTCAATGAATTCGCATCCGCCGGTAAATTGATATTCCGGCGAATTACGGCGAGTGTGTTTATTTGGTATCCCACTTGTGTAATCTTTGTTTTTTTTGCTTCCGACTCTAAATTCACGTGATTCAGTTTATTTTTACAAATATTATAGTAGGAGTAATAATTAATTTCCAATACACGCATAATTTTTCAATTTTATATAATTAAAATTATTAACACAAAAATATAACTTTATCAACCATCTTGTATAAATATACTTATATCGCTGTCTTGAGATTTAAATTTACATAGTTGATGAAGTTTGGTGTAGCCGGATTTCGTCACATGTGCAAAAATTCAACAACTATTTAAGCTCGTGATATTATATGTCAAATTTTAATTTAAAGAAAAAATAAATTTTTAAAACTATTTAAGTTCATGATATTACACGTCTAAGATATGAGAGAACATTTCTCTAATTTCGGTTTGTTTACTTTTTATGTATTGACACGTACAATGAGATCGAAGATATATATACCTGACTTCATCAGATTTTTTATACCCAATAATTCTCTCTCCCAATAATAATTTTTCTTAGCAAACTTTTGTCATGAGCAGTCCTTAAATCTTGATCTTGATACAAACTTTGTGTACATTCTAGTTAATAGTCGGCTATCTTTCTTTAATCTAACGCTCTGTTCCTTTAGAAGTGGAAGGAAAACAATTGTATTAAAAAATAATAATAATAAAGACGAGAGATTTATTTTTATGCACATACATTGTTAACTGTAACTTCTGCAAAGGCTACGTTCCATGATGGTAACAACATATACTTGATGAAGAATCTTGCTGCAATATCCAGAGGCGACTAAAGAATCTTCTTCCAAGATACTATGGCATGACATATTCATCGATCTTCTGAAAGGTTTTCAACCAGGCCATGATGAAGACACGAGGGGTTGCAGAGTTTTCTGTCAAACCAAATTCGTATGAATTTAGATGATCAGTTAGCTCATGTATCTTCAGCGTATGCAGTTAACGAAAGCCTTCCCTCCAGCTCTTCCAACAAGTCATGGTATTCAGCAAAAGCTTCATGTGCCTTAACATTCCATGCGGCAAAAGCACAATTAAGTATAACGAAAGATCAGGTGCTCCAGTTGAGATATGTGAACTGAGACTGTCGTTACCTGTATCGTCCGGCTGTATGCTTGCCACAACTGCAAATTATGCCTAAATAAATCGTAGAGAACCTGAAGACAAGGTAAGTGAAATGCGTCAACATGAATCAGAAAACTGGATGCAAGAAATAGCATTCCTGTTATTTTAGAACAATGATATACCTCTGAGCGCCTCAATAATGTGGCCAAGACCACGATCCATTCCTTAAATTTGACTGAGCACATATTTGCTAAGAGGAATTCTGCATCCAAACGATTTTGCAGCGTTCCCATATGCAGCTACACGAGAAAGCAACAGGTTGATGAATAATACAAGTTACCAGATAATTGAATTGTAGCCATTTGTTAATCTGTTCATGCATTTTGCATTTATACATGCATCCACAAGAATCTAACAAACATCAAGCAACTTGAATTAAGAAAAACATTTTGTTGTATTGCACTATCAATTTAATATAGGCAGCAATCAGCAAGACATCTAACATATACTACCAATTAACAGAGAAAACTGAATAATATTGTGTATCAACCAGAACAAAAAGGAGAATATGCAAGATGTTCAGGATAGCCCAGCAGTATTTTGAATTTGCGCCAAGATAGACATTATAAGTTCATAAGAGATAAAAGCATTTAAAAAATCGCAGTCAAGAGTGCTCTATAGAAGGATTACCTTCTGCCCAATCATTTCAAGCCCTGAGGCAAAGTCCTCCAGACGAGCACTTCCATATCTTTCTCGTTGAAGATACTCCTGTAATAGTTCTATCATGTTATACTATATCTCAAAGATTGATGAGAAGAGCTTCCAGACAAAATAAGAGGAGGAAGCATACCACTAGATCAAACTGTGTGCCTTTGACAAATGCAACAAGTTCTGAAAGCTCTTTTCCAGACATCAAATAGCTGGCATGGCTTTCAAGAATATTTTTAACAGAAGCAATATGTGCACTCGGCTCTTTAGACGAGGGGCTGCCATACGTTAAATGAAAAGAAAGAAGTACATAGGAATCAATATGGCTGATCAAGCCAGACAAGTGGAATAATTATTACAAAACACCTAATTTATTCATTAAAAATGACATTAGTTACCCAGCTTACCTTTTTGCATCATTTGATTGCTTCCTAAAACTGGACGGGAAAAGAAAATATCCTAAGAGTCTTGGAGAATCTCTCTCAGAATCTGTACTAGAGTGTTCATATTCTCTTCCAGACCTAAGTAGAAACCTCACCTAAAAGAAGAGGGTTAAGCATTAGAGATAATTAGAGGGGAAACAAAGATTCAATCCTTGAGAAATCACACAAGGTAATGCAGACACTTACCAGCTCTCCAGCCAGTTCGTACAAAGACTCGTTAAGTGTAGCCTAAACAATTGATAAGTCGTCATCAGAAATGTATTGAATACACTCAACTACTCAATAGGGAGAAATAAGGAATGCTCTGGTATAGCAACGCAAGGAATGATACACAAGAAATCGTCCTGGAAGTTGAGCAAAGCACGACATATAGCAATGTTTAAGTATCTAAAAGGGTTGGAGCACATGTTATTTATTTTGGTACAACTAGATAATATTACTAAGCATTTCCATGTGCTTATACTTTTGAGTAGATACAGACAAAATATAATCACCTGTAATAAATTCAAAGCACAACATTGACTCACTGCAGGACCTTCAAGCTTAGCAATGACCTGTTAAACAGAAGTGAGGTTTCAATCAGCACAATACAATCATTCTCTGACACCATATCTCAAGGTGAGGATGATGTGCCAAAAACAACTGGAATGCACAGATGTAAAAATGACCATGAATATGCAAAATCCCTTACAGGTGATGCACGAGAATGATTTGTGACATATCACACTGACTATCGTGAGTTAAGAAGGAAATTATTCCTGAATAAGCGAATAACTCTGGCCGGGTGACTGGTGACAACCAACACCACATATGCAAGCAGATTTATCACATTCCTAACAACATTTAAGACTAAGGGTCTATATAAGAATAAGCAGACTGGAAGCAGGATCTCTATTCTTTAACAAACAATGGAAAACAAAATTGATGCAATACAATCAGAAAATTAATACGTGCATAAAGCAAACAGAAGGTAACTGGAAGGTACTTACAAGTATATAGCATGCTGCAGTGCGGTACCATCTTTGCTGAACACATTCGTCAAACAACCTATCATGTAAAATACTTCATTCCCAATGACCAAATGTAGGCAGACAAAGTGTTTAATTTGACAAAATTTCTTTAAGGGCAATCTAACATCTCTGTACTAGTGTACTTCACAACTTCTAGTGCTCTCTAAAGTGAAAATTTTATCAGGCTTCAGTAGTTGAAAAGAAATATGACACAGTTAAAATTCCCCTTGCAGACAAGTTTCTGCAAAATTGTAAGCAAACCCAAGAAAATCGAGTATCATACTCAGTTGATCTGCCGGCAGCAGAAAACAAATTAGCCCAATGTCGACCATCAGTCTTGCGTGCTACACTAACAACAACATCGTAATATTCAGGGAAGTTTCTGATCAATTCACAGCTCTTTTCCAGAAGAGAGGGAGTGTTGTTAGCTACAGCACCCTGGTTTTTGCTTGAATACTGTCTGCAGAAAAAGGTAGCATATTTAGAACTGCATATTAATTGAATTAATTTGGTTACAGAGCTTATGCATGCTCAAGCAGCAGTGAACTTCATACAAGTTCTTACAGTTCCTCTTTAGCATGCTTGTATCAGAGGAAATATATTTTACAAGATAGTACAGAAATAGAAAGAGAAGAAAGCCATGAAATAACAAATTCAGTACTCCAAGACTCTTATGTTCTTTTTTGTTAAACCATAAAGGGCAGTGAAGCAAGTCACCAGCAGGTCGACTGATCTAGATATCTAAAAAAAACACGCTTCAAGCAAAATTATATAAACTCAGCCCATAAGATGGAACTAATTACCCCTAAACATTATATTCAGGTTACCCCAGAAGTAATTAGAATAAATATCATACTAACGAGATGAACAAACAAACACACACACATACACAGAGAAGAGTTAAGATTACAAACCCATTTTATACTAGAAACTATGAACCATGAATTCATGGTTGAATATGTATGAATCGTCAGCTAAATGTACGAAGTCAAAATTTGAAAATTTTGACACCTATAGGATTCGAATCCATGACCTCAAATTCATGCAACAAGGTGAAGAATCCATCCACCACAGGTCTTGGTGATCTAAGGTCTGAAAATGGTCCGACTTCGTAGTTTATATTCTAAAAGCTGTTTTTATTTCAACCGTCCCATATATACATATATAACTATAGAGATGTGATCCATTGCTAACTTTGTTAACTCTGCTAACTCATCAATGCAGTGTATTAAAAATGTCAACACGATAACATTGAAATGTCAGCACACTATATTGAAATGTCAAACACAAATATGTGTTGACATTTTAATGTGATCGTGTTGACATTTTTAAAACACTGCGTTGATAAGTTAGCAAGTTAGGAATTTAAGAAAAGTTAGCATTATAACACACCCCACTATAGCTATATATATTTAAATCTGTGAAACTAAACGTATCTGGGAAATGAAGGCGAACTAAGATGAGTTCGGAATGGCTTGTATGGACATATATGAATGGACACATATACTGATGAGTTACCTGGAAATTTCAGCATCAAAAACTGTAAATAGAAGCCATTCCAGGCAATGAGAAAAATGTGGCTTCTCTGCTGATAATTGGGCAAGGCGTAGAGCTTCTTCCCTCTTTTCCCTCTGCAGTAATACTCATAATCATAATTTTTTGATATTGAGCTATGTGACATGAAGAACTACTCCTTAGTTTTCGGGAAATTAAATTTTATTCACAAAAACAATAAATCAAACTAAGATCAAGAAGCACAAGTTAAAACCACCCTAGGGCCAATACATTAGTGGAAACAAAGGTTATGCCCTTCTGCAACAACATTCTTTAACATCATCAGTTTGCTGCATGCTAATTTTTCTATTGACTGATGTTGAGCTTGTGTTAGTAAAAAAGTATCATGATTGTTCAATAAGATAACAGTTTTGCCTCTGATATTAAAGTGCTACATCAGAAAAAAAGTGGTTCAGAGATTAACAGGCCTATATTCTAAATTTCATAAGAATTGCTATGCCATTATAGAAAATCTCATGTATTGAGAAGCCAACATTGTTCACTTAATTACCTGAAGAAGATGTCGTAGTAGACAGTGTAATATGGTTTGAGCTTGAGGAGACGGCTCAAAACATGGGAACTCTGTACATGCTGAAAACGACATTCTCTGGGAAACACCAACTACTACACCAGAATTAGGAAGTAGACCAAGAGGATATACCTCACGATCAAATTCCAGCTCCGGATCCAACTAGTATAGCGTCAAACAACATATTTTAGGTGAGATGCACAAAATGATAATGGAGTACTAAAGCCCTGCTATAGGAGAAAACTTAACTAAACACCCATGACCACTGAAGAAAATACAATTAAACATGAACAGACATAACTGATGTACATATCAAAGTGAACTGTCAATAGATGCTAAAAACCTTTATAAATGCTTGGTCATTGAATGAAGCGTCTAATCGATGGTTCAGCATATATGTGCAGAAAATTAAGTGCCCAGAAAACTACTAGCCACAATTACCTGTAAAAAGTCTTCCTGTTTAAATGGATCAGCACCTAAAGATGGATACCAAACCTGCAGGTGAGCTTCTAGAAAAATTAGCATCAGAAATATTAAGTAGAATGCATAATCTTTGTAAAGAGGCATAATGCCTGCAGAAACCAACACCTGCATCCCCCGATGACCATAGTCTAACCAGGAAACTTCCTCAATTAAGTTAGTTTTCTCCCCCAATTGACCACAGGTAACCCAAAATAACTCTACAGAGTGAGTGAGCTCTCTTTCCCGGCCATCATCCAAATCAAGTAGTGAAAGGTCCCCATTAATCCGCAGTATTAAACACCTAAAGGAGCATGCAAACATTCATCAGGAGAACCTCAAGAAAATAGCTTCAAGAATTAGAAAGATAAGGATAAGTGCATACTTAGAAGGCTCATGGGTTGATGATGTATCACTTCTTGACATGTCGTCATGTGGAAGCTGATCGGGAATAAAATGAATAGCAGCAGGATGGCTCTTCGCAGTCATGATTGAAAGTTCTCGTACTGTAGAAAGCTGTTTGTCATTTTATCACTTAAAAATGTATGAAGAATATAATACAGTCACTATACTGTCATTCAAGAGAAATCTTGATTCATTTGACACTGACAGAACTATAAAAGTGTTTGTCAGGCAACATATTTTTAACAACTATTCAAGAAAATCATTTTTGAAGCATTTAGCTACCTGTAAATCTGGAGAGCTTGAAGGTGACAATTCCCCAGTTATTTTCACATGGTATATATGAACATCAAACGGGTGGTAAGTGATTAGCAAATAATCTTGATAAACATCCATGACCATTGGATTTGTAAGCAATGGCTTCCGGCAAAGTAGTGAACTTTGATCGAGGTGATATCTTGGGTAGAAAAGCAATTCATATCTACAAACACAAACAGTTGTGACATAACCACATGTCAATAAATGAAAATTTTGGAAAAGTGACATAACAAGTTACACCAGAAACATGAAAAGAAAAAGATTTGACTCTAACTACCAGATAAGTTACACACCACATAATGCAGTTGATTTTTTCTTTGAAAACAAAATTCTGTACAGAATTTTCTCATAAGATATGCTTTCATCAGAACACTAATAAGACTAGCAGCCACAAATCGAAATGCATAAGACACGAGCATATAAAATGCAACGCTCCATAGACCTTTTTAACAACACCAGGGTCAGAGAAGTTGATCCATTAGCAGTGTCTAAAACAAGAAATTAGAAACGAATTTTGGGGACTAGTGATTGGGTTTGAACTTTACACAACAAGAATCCCCCAACTCCATGTGAGGTATTAAATGTAATAGATTTCTCACGTGCTCGAAGATTCCACGTAATTGCAGACCACAACAATTTTTCCCAGCCATAACAATCCCCTGCACTGAATCTGTTGTTCCTGAGTAACGTCTCCAAACACTCTCCACCTCTTTAGTCGAATGTCGTACAAGATTAAACCATGAAGCCCAGCAACAGCCAAATACATTCCATCCTTACTGGCAGCAACATGAAGAATAGGCCAATTTTGCAAAATATAAGACACCTGGCACATCCCATAGTCAATCAGAACTTCTTACAGTGAAGGCAGGGCAGATCCCCAAAAGCAAAAATTAAATCAAGCAGGCAGATAATAATCACAAGTGTGATACATAACTGGAAGATTGAGGTGCAAGATCTTAAGTTCATCGGTATCTTCAGACTGTACAATAAGCAAGCGGTCTTCACCATAAATAACTTGGCGTACATAAGTTGTACCAGAAACACCCCTATTTAGGCAGCACTTTCCAAAAGAAAATGCAATAAGTCTCTCTGAAGATCCTTCTTCCATAGCATAAAGCCTATATCCATGTTCATCCCAGTGCATCAGCGACGTGCCTCCCATCATGGGCTCATACTTAAAATCCTGATTTGGATTCACCACAGGAGAAGATACAGAGCTCAAACCTATCTGGCGGATTGTAGACATCAAACGACAGCCTGAGACAGACCAAACAGTAAGTCCCCTTAACTTCCATCCAACTGCGAAAGCAGAATTATCAGGTGTCCAAGCAATACAATTGACAGGGCCAGTATCTTCCACAGAATATCTGTGATGGTAAATCCAAAAAGAATCCATTCAGTTCATGATGATTACAAGGAGACAAAAATCTAAAACAAATGCAGGGAACAAACTGAACTTGGGAAACAATAGCGAATAAATTGTAGTTATACAAATTTATATTCAGATTCAGCCTAGGCAAATCCCAATATTCTATACTTTCAGATAATTGATGAATTTTCTTCTTCGTAATCTATAAATAAAAGAAATTAATCAAAAAGCTATACTCACAAATTAGGACAAATATCCAGTACCCCTTAGTCCCTCATTTGTACATTTTTCACCATTAACCATATTCAACTACTTACAAATGGCACATGATTCCTTGTTGAAAGAAAAAAATTATCACCAACGGCTCAAAACAATATCATTAAATTGCTTGTGCATGTACGTACACACTGACTAGTGACATCCCCCCTAAGGGATGTAGAATGCAAGTTTATTATTTACTCATAAGACTTCTAGGAAAGGAATAGACATGGTGTGCCATCAACATGACTATTGCCACTTCACAAGTTTCTCTGAATTGATAAGGCTTACCCCCAATCATGCAATGACACGGAGCGAATAAGCGATGCAGAATCTGCAAGGTCGTACAGCTCAACAGAACCTTTTTGAGTCCCAACAGCAAGAATCTGTTGATCTGGAGCCACTGATGCGCATACAGCTTCCCCTGAAGCAAATCGCTTTTCAACTATAACCGATTCAGCATGTTTTAGACCCCTCTTGCTCACAGAACACTGAATTAGATCCCCATCAGAAAACAGCACAAAAAGTAACCGCAAAGTAATGGAAAATTCAAGATGGACAATTCCCGAAGTCTGAGATACGACATGGTTCGTGTGGTTGGGACCATCATCCATTTGAACTCCGCTGGCAACTGTACCATTGCTATAGTGATTGGATAACTTATTCAGATCATTTCCATCATTCGGCAACATATCAAGGATAAAGGCACCACAGAACTGTACAAAGATCAAGAAAGCTGTTTACATCCCTCGATCCATCAACTAAGGTAGGTAGGAGTAAAACTTTTTCAAAGAAGGGAACAAGCAGGGGTATTTATACTGCCACCAGTATTGTTAAATACTACTACTATCCAATGAAACATATAGAATCAAGGACATAGCTAAATAGTTTTGTTGAAAAAAGGGTCCCAAGCCAAAATTTACATACCTCACCCTTCCAAGATATTGTATACAGTGATCCATCAGATAGTCCGATCAGCATGTGTTTGTTGTCACAAACAAAGTTGCTCCTGTAATCCAAAGATAAAGGCTCAATATCATTCTACCATTCTAGATTAAGAACTATGCCAAACTGAGAGATACTCCAAGACAATCAAAATCATATTGAGCTCATAAGTCAACATGGTTTAAGTGTTTTCTGTGATTATGCCTTCAGTAGTTAAGGTGGCATGCTTCACTATTTAGCACAATAAAACCTTTTTACTTATCCTATTAAATGCCCATGCACACTTAGCATGTAACTAACATAAATTTTATTATAAACTTCTAGCAGTAGGTCATTTAATTAGAGAATATAAAAGCATAAAAATCCTCTAAACTTATATATGCAACCAAATATTTCTCATCGCAAACTCAGTGCTAGATGAAATGATTTGAAAATAAGCAATAGCCTTTCAGAAGAAAATAATTATACAGATGGTTAAGGAGACTACCTAACTAAATCCATAGTTAAAGCCAAATGAAATGAGGCAGTAAAAAGTGGAGTAGTTGGTTAGAGGCACTATTGCTTGAACAATGTCAGCGCCAAAGTGCCATCCGAAAGATACTTACAATGCAGGAAATGAAGCCATCGACTCAGTAGAATAAGACAGGATGATTACTTACACTGTCAAATTCTTGTTTGCAAATGGGACTTGTTCACTGAGAACTAAGGATATGTTTGAGAGAAATAAACCAGTTGGTTGCTTGCCGCCAATGTATATTTTTGTTTCTGCCCTTTGAACCTTAAAAATGTGAAGATGAAAGGACGATGTCTACAAAACAGCAGCAGAACCAGATAATTTATAGCCAGCAACAAGATTAACTATGTACTAAATTACATTCATGATACAAGTAACTTAGTAGAAGAAAACTATAGATTTCACATTTTAAATATATCTTCCTATAAATAAAGTTGGTACCACATAATATTTAGCGGATGACCAAGAACAAGCACATTGCCGCATACATATATGATTTAGTTCGACGATACCCCTTTGAACCACATTTTACTTTGCTACATACTCGTAAGTTTCATTTGCAATAACTATCGATTTGTTCTCTCAGTCTAGCAAACATGATATTACTGCCGCAAAAAAATGTAGCGGCAATTGACACTAAGTTCTTTGCTACAATAACTACCAGTCGTGACATAAAATAGCTACTCCTCCAGTTACACAATAAAATAACTAGCGTAATGTAGCTACAATAACTACCAGTCACAACATAAAATAGCTAGTGTAATTTAGTGATAGAGTACTAGCTACTCCTCCAGTATAACGTACTTCTATTTCCGAAGAACTCATCATCCGAAACAACACGATGAGTTTTTAAAGTAAACTCTAAAAATGCAATTGCATGTTGCATGGTAGCCAATTTATGCGAGAGCTAATATGCCGCATTACACGGTTTGGATTGAATAAGCATACAGTGTATCAGTTCAGAACTGGACAATGTGTCACGTAAAAAAAGTAAATGTCACATGAATGGTTGCACTTTACTCAGTAATTCAATACTTACAAGAACAGCAATGAGCTTAGTGTCGGGGCTCCAAATTGCCCGCAAATTCTCCCCTTCTCTTTGAATAGAATCCACATCTCTCTTATACTTCCCCAACCTCACTCTGTGCTGTAAAACAGAATCAAAATGAAGAAAAAACTATAACATGCAAAAAAACTGATCTGATTCGGCACAGAAAACGCGAAATTCACAATTCCACCAATAAATTAGCAATGTCAATTAGCAGAGGTACCTGAGAAGACGACCAGAGCTCGATGTGAGTCGGCGCCACAACAAGGAGCAAGCTATTGAAGACTTTAAGATACACGATCTGCTGTGTGGAAGGACAGTTGGGCAATTCGAGAGGGATGACCTGCGGCCATCCATAAGCCATATACATCTTCGAGAATTCGCGCGCGGATAGCGAGAGAACGATGTTCAGAGCGAGGAATTCATGGAGTATAGAGAGAGAAAGCTAGGGGTCTGAAACAGGAATTGGATCGGAAGATTTGGAGGGTGTGATGCAACCCATTTCTCAGGTAGAAGGAGATCTGAGAGAGTGCCGGTCCCGAACTAAAGTTGTTTTTGCACTCTGCCCCTCGAATTTCTGTATATTCTGAATCTGTCCTACTTTTCAATTTTATACCAACTTTTTTATGAAATCTATAACTTTACTCTGATTTCTTAATTTCAATATATACATTTGCAATTGATTATTGTTTCATTTTCTCTCTAACTATAGAATTCTCTTTTTGATTTATTATCGTCTCTCTAACTTATAAACTTAATTATATATTAAACACTTTTAGAACTTATATAAGCAGCT
The DNA here is from genome assembly GCF_029641045.1 of Salvia hispanica. Taxonomy (NCBI): domain Eukaryota; kingdom Viridiplantae; phylum Streptophyta; class Magnoliopsida; order Lamiales; family Lamiaceae; genus Salvia; species Salvia hispanica. The sequence goes on from NC_142692.1 coordinate 28,270,639, forward strand.
TTCTGAGAGTAGTTTTTTAAGTTCATAGTAAATTCTTTGAAATAAGCTTCTCAAACACCACCTTAACTTATGATTTATGAGTGGCCTTTGCTGTGTTTCACGATAAAGCCCAAATAAAATTCAAATTGAATTTCATTTGTTTCTATGAGATAGCAAACTGATATCAGTATTCGCAAGTTGAGGTAAAAAGAGTTTATATTGGAAGATATATATGAATTTGAATTTCATTTGTTTCTATGAGATAGCAAACTGATATCAGTATTCGCAAGTTGAGGTAAAAAGAGTTTATATTGGAAGATATATATGATCTGTACAGCAATTGAAGTGGGATCTAATATTAGAATATCGTGTAAGAATGAGGTGTTCGGTTTGCAAGATTATATCTCATGATAAAATGTGTATTATGTTTGATTCATGAGTTTGAATCTCATGACTAGGACCTAGTCTTATATAGATAGTCATGTCATAATTAGTGGTAGTCAATCCTCTCCAACTAAATAATCTCACAATTTAATAGTATTGGATTATATCTTGCTATTATTTTATCTAATAAAACCAAACACTACCAAAATATAATAAGTCAAAGGCCTCAATTTATAAAATGTTACTCCCTTCGTCCCAATATAACTAAGTGAGACGTATTCCTTATTGGGTCTAACCATTATAAGTGACACGTTTCATTTTTATGGCAAAAAAATAAGACTTTATCTCTCTTACTTTATCATCTCTTCTATTTTTTCTTTGTTCATTTAATCATTAAATATCACTACCTAAAAACTTGGGCCAAAAGAAATATCTTACATGTAATACAGTAATAGAATGGTAGAAGAAATTGTTGGATATTTTAGTGTAATTGGATTAACTTGATTGATCGGTTATTGTTATAATGATACATCATTTAAGTATGGAGGTGCGGAGTGCACGCTTATTTGAATTCATTATGATGTTAGGGGCGAAGTCCCTAAATAGATGAACGGGGGTCCGGGGGCAGCGCCCCCGGGTAGCGGGGTCCAAGGGGCAGAGCCCCTGGCTGGGGTCGAGCTGTTTCGTCAACAGCTGCATCGTTTCATCTTCTTCAAAATCTGATCAATTCGTCTGGTTCACATCTCGAATACATATATGAATGTTCTGCAATCTCTGAATTTTATCCGATCAAATAATTTTGATAGAACCACCGAAATTGATTTGATCTGAAAGTGTTTTGCACGACTTTTAGATATCTGTTTTTCCATTCTCTATATTGAATCTCCCTAACAGAAATGTATTAGGAGTATATGTAATAGGGAGGAAGAAGTAGTAAGCAGTTAGAAAGAATATGGACAAAACATCGAGTTTAAATAATGAAGAGCAAGGAAAAGAATAGTACTCCTTAAAAGGGAAAATTTTAAAGCATCATTGATGATAAAAATTTGACATCATGGTTTCTAGGGGCGAAAACAATATACACAATCACAAACTTTATAGAAATGATTCGCCACTGCTCTTATTTGTGTTATGTGAAATTTTCGATCCCCATCTATACACAGGGGTTCAGGCGGAGCCAGGAATTAAAATCAAGAGAAAAAAATTATGTATAGCAAATAATTGAATAATTGAGAAGGAGCATTTAAGAAGAAATTCCAACAAATATACAAATTTGAAGAAATATACTATATTAGTATATGTACAAATTTTTGAGGTGGGACACAAAGGTCCATGTGGCTACGCCCCTGGTTCGAAGTTCCTCTCTAATACGGAGAGAGATTATTCTATTATGAGTATTTAATTATTATATACTCCCTCCGTCCCCCATTACTTGACACGGTTTGATCCGGCACGGGTTTTAAGATATGTAATGGAAAGTGTGTTAAAAAAGTTGGTGGGATGTGAGTCCTACTTTTAAAGTATTAGTTTTATAATAAATGTGAGTAGGAATGAGTTAGTGGAATATGGGGTCACTTAAAAATAGAAAAAGTGAAGTGTGTCAAGTAATTGAGGACGAACCAAAATGGCAAACTGTGTCAAGTAATGAGGGACGGAAGAAGTACTATATACCTGATCCGCACATATTTTATCAAAAAAAAAGTTTGGAAACAAATTAAAAATTTTGTGTTAAGTGTACAAAGATTCATGGCGAGAAAAAGAAACACGACAAATGATGAATTTCAACTACAATACCAAAGAAAAATGACGAACAAGGCCGTCTAACAGAGTTTGGAATTGATGGTCATCCATCTCTGGAGCTGCATTGTTGACAATTACTTTACCGTGCTCCTTTACAAAGCTGAACCATTACTTTTCCATTTCAATGCAAAAAATAGTAGGTGCGCAAACAATGTGATTTTATTTCATGTGTCAAGTCAATTAATCGAGGATCCACGCTTACTATAACTCTAAAAAGCGTGCTTGTATCATAATATAGTGTGATCTATGTGTACGCAAACCATAGTGATTATCGATAAATAAGTTAGGACTACGAAAATTGGGTCCACAATTCGTACCCAAAGCCCATTGTTCTGCATCGTACGAAAGCCCGGGTAAATTGAAAATGATTTGCCAATTTTTTATACTAAAATCAAGGAAAAGTAACGAAGAATATTTTTATTTGGTAAAACGTCACTAGAAGCGCGTGCCTCACGCGCCGTCACTCCAGTTGAATCTATAAACAGCAGTCAACCGAATATCTAGGGAAGACTCTGAGAAATGGAGTATAATAATATTTTAACGAAGAATAAAAGTCTTCAAATATTTGTCATCAATTTTAATATCCATTCATAAATAAATATAATCACATCCCTAATAAATCGTTTAGAGATAATCATGAATTTCCACATAAAACATCGATTTTCAAAGTACAGCAGACATACTTCATGAACACATTTACCAAGAATTGTTCCACCTCTGAATCTAGAATCTTAATTATTTGGAGAGAGGGAGAAAGAGGGAAATACAGAGATGGGAAAGTGGATTCTTGGTCAATTTAATATCTTTATGATATTTTTGCTATGTGTTTATGTGTGTGATTCGCAAGAACAATCGTTGAATACATACACCATTTCTACCTTTTCATACGCTAGAACTGTGCTCAGACCTTATGACTGGCGCTACATTAGAGGTAATAATTTTACTCCATTAATGTATCTGCTGTTTCAAAGCTAGGATTTTTCTACTGTGTGCAAAGGTTGGGAGGTATTGAATTACTTAATTTTTTTTAAATTTTCTTGTGGGATTCAGGTTTCATTTATTATCTTGAGGTTTTGGGGTTTTTTTGTGAAGAATTCTTAGCTGGATTTGAGGGTTGTCTTAGTCTTGACTCTTGGGAGTTCCTAATCAATGTAATGAATCAAGATTGAATTTTGAATTGATAACTTTAATTGATATCTTCTACTTATTGGCTTTTTTGATGAATGTGAATTCTCTACAGTTGTTTGTAATCTGAATGTCTTGATGATTTGATTGGTAGTATCTTGTTCAATTAAGGTAGTTGATTCGGATTGTGGCGAATCCGGAAAATAATATACTTCTATGAATTCATAGGAAGTAGTATACCATTTCTAGTTTGTTAGTTTAGTTCAAACCTTCCTACTTTCCAGCTGAACTGAAAATGCAAGTGAGGGATATATATATAGGAAAATGATCAATACAGAAATTGATCCCAGTGCAAAATCCATACCAAATCATCACCATGAGATTTGACAATCTAATGGTCAATAATTAAAGACATCACCATGAGATTTGACAATCTAATGGTCAATAATTAAAGAAAAACACGGAGGGTCATTATAAAGCAGTTTTAGGTCATATTATATATATATATATATGTATATATATATATATATGTATATATATATATATATATATATATATATTGTAAAATTAAGAACCTTATGCTTTTTTTAGGAATAAATTTCTGAGCTTTTAGACAATGTGATGATCTACAATCTTGTGCTTTCTTGTCTCATTGCAGTTGAATTGCCACCATGGTTCTCGACAATGTCTCTAGCCTTTGAGTCGGATACGGACGTTGTAAGTCTATATGAAGATTGCCTGATTACTAAACATACAATTAGTTTATTTTTGATAGATTGTGGATTTTGCTTTTCACTTGACCTGTTGTGTTTGAGGTAAAAATATACAGCTCGAATGAACTCAGTTCACTCATAGAACGTCATGTGTAGGATCTTCGTGGCATAAACAACGGGAGCTCTGTGCCAATGATATGCTTTCGAGAAGGGAGCCCTCCTATACCTGATGTTTACAACACTTCTTTAACGGGTTTAGGTAAGAATTTTGCAGTGGCTGAAACAATCATTGCAGATAAATAGATTGTGCAACTGTTTCTTCCCATGTCTCCTTTAACTAAGTGATAATGGAAAGATTTGTTATTGCAGTGTCGGAGTACATATCTAATGGTTCTTTTGTTGCGTCGCATAGTCTTCAAAATTCTGAGAAGTGCTACCCGATGCAAAAGAATATACGGCTGAGAGTTACAAATGAACAGGTTTTGTTCAATGGTTTTTGCTAGTGATGAGTTAGGGGTTAGAGTCATTTGAAATTTCTTGCAGCATGAATGATTTTTCTATACAGATTACTCCAGGTATGTGGTTTTTTGGACTATTCAATGGCATTGGACCTGTGAGGACTCAGTCGAAAATGGTACAGTTCTATAGCACTAATAGCATGATTGTAGATAGTTATGATAATTTGTTTATTGAAATTTCTTGAAGCCTTGAAATTGGATATTTTTTACTTACGGTTGCAGATTAATCGAGGCTCGGGATACTCTTTTAGTGGGAACATTACCGTGGAAGGTTGCACGACGCCAACAATGCGGGGCCAATTCTGCAACCAAACCGTTAATGTGCTTTCATGTAGCGAGAGCTATACTTTAACCGGAACTGGTCTGGAAAATGGATCATTTAAAGGTATGAATAATAATGCCATTGCCTGCAGAAATGCCAATGGGATTGTTTGTCACGAAGAAGGGCCGGATATCTACTCATTGGACGTGATGGGCATGGTTAAAGAGATATCCATTGCAGTCACCAATCTGACACTCAACGAGACAAACCCTTCAAACACGTCAGGAAGCCTTTCCTTGATGTGTTATGCTAGACACGGCACAGTGCCACTCAAAACAGTTTATGATTTTTCCATTGACATAAGTAAGGCCCCTTTGGTTATCGATTTCCCAAAAGCAGGTCGGTGGTATATTACTGTTCAGGCAGTCGATAACTCTAATACAAGTGGGATGGGTCACGGGCGTAGCTTCAAAACATGCTATTTGTTAGTATGGCAAGTGAACCGTTGCCCTCTGGATAGAGGTGGATTAAATTGCACATTTGAGACTCACAATCTTCAGGTAAACATTTTGTTTTTTTATACAGTTATCTGCTATTGAATATGATGATGAAAATGAGGATTACATTCTTTTATAGGAAAAACCATGTGCACATCCCAATGTACGGTGCATTCACCCCATTAGGGTTAATTAACCATAAATATGATTTAGCTGAGGCAGATGCACTGGAGTGTACGTTTATACAAACATACTCACATTATATATACATACTCCATTTGTTTTTTCTTGTAGCTCTAGGGAGTGATTTATACAGGCTTTGCAAACTATGAGTAGAGATGTTCTCTCGACTTTTATGATCATTCGGCAATTTGTGAACTTATTGCTAAGGGTTTTAATGCAGACAGTTGTTAGGAGAGATTCATCTGTGCCTTTTGAGTCGAACTACATTCCGATAACTCAAGAGCCTTCAAACGAATTTCCTCTAGAGCCATTTCTAAGCAACTACTCGACTGGAGGAAATGATGATGGAGTGTGGACCTATTTCCTCCTCGACGTCCCTTATGGTGCAACTGGTGGAAACATCCACGTTCATCTGAGTGCTGACTCGAAGATCAAATACGAGCTCTATGCAAGATATGGAGGGTTGCCGTCTCTCAGTAATTGGGATTACTTTTACACAAACAGCACAAGCAACAGCAACGGGTCCATGTTCTTCAAGCTGTATGACTCGAGTGAGGAGACAATTAACTTCTATATGTTGTACGCTAGAGGAGGAACTTGGAGCCTTGGGTTGAGACAACTAAATCCGGCTGATTCAAGTGGTAAAACCGGCATCTCCTTATCGCTCGAGAGGTGCCCACAGAAATGCTCTTCTCATGGGTTGTGTCAGTCCAGTCTAGATACAACTCGACTTATGCTGTACAGGTTTGCATGTCGCTCATATACATTTCTTGACGTGACATTTAAATTAGCTCAGATAAGTCATACCCTGCCGTGTTCCACATTTGCAGTTACTGTGCTTGTGATAGGAACCATGGAGGTTTTGACTGCAGTGTCGAACTTGTGTCTCATCGAGGTAGGTTTGTTTCATTCTCTAGAGCTGAACCCTCACAAGTTTTTTTCCAAGCTTAAAACACTGGGTCTTTTTTTTTCTTCTTCCATTTCTCAATCTTGAAAAGCTTATGCTTTGAATGTAGTTCTTTTGTTCAACTGAAAAATGTTGGAACTTATTATGTAATATGTAGGACACATTAAACAGTCGATTTTCCTTATAGCATCGAATGCTGCAGCAATACTTCCCGCCTATTGGGCCCTCCGTAATAAGGTATGAAGATCTACAAATATTGAGCAGAAATGTGCAATTCATTGCATTTTACGCATATAGTTCTTTTTTTTTCAAGGCATTTGCAGAATGGGTGCTTTACACGTCGAGTGGAATCTCTAGTGCGTTGTATCATTCATGTGATGTCGGCACATGGTGTGTACTGTCTTTTCGTGTCTTGCAGGTATAGATTCTGACAGCCTTTGGTTTCTCTGAGGAAATTTTCTTTTCCAAATGCTAATTCTTGATTCTATGCTTCCAGTTTCTTGACTTCTGGCTTTCTTTCATGGCTGTCGTGAGCACTTTCGTATACTTAGCTTCCATTAGCGAAGTTTCAAAGAGGACGATCCACACTATTATTGCAATTGTAACAGCTCTCTTGGCTGAAACTGGACCAACAAGGTATTTCTGTAATACAACATGCTCTCATCTTACAATGCCATCGGAGTTGATCACCGTAGGTTTTTGCAGGTCTAAGAACATCGGTTATGTCATTGGCCTAGGAACTCTCGGTCTTCTAGTTGGGTGGGCTCTCGAGTTCTTTGCTCGTAGACGGACATTTTCGCTCTCCCCAGATTTCCATTTAAATCTTCTTGCTAGGTAGGTGAGCCATATGGTGATGTCCTCCTTTGGAAACATGTCACCCTCTGATCCGGTTTGATGTTGCATCTCATGTTACATATTTCTATCTTCACCTCAGTAACACTAACTAGCTTAACCTCTTGATTAATTCAGATGGGAAATCATCAAAGAATGGTTTCGTAGCTTGATCAAGACGCTCATAAAACGTTTCCGCTGGGGATTCGTCATAGCAGGATTTGCTGCATTGGCAATGGCTGCTGTCAGCTGGAAAATGGAGAGCACTCAAAGCTACTGGATTTGGCACAGGTATGTTCCCTCCCTCCCTCTCTTTCTCCCCTCTCTCACCCTCTCATGTATGGTGCAAAATCATGTGCAGTTTGTGGCACATATCTATATACTCGTCTTCCTTCCTCTTCCTCTGCTCGAAAGCAAATACGACGACATGTGAGAGAGATGGACCGTTGGATGGCAACTACGAGCTAACCAGACAAAATTCATTCAACAGAGATGAACGAAGGATTGAAAGATAGACACATTCTTTATATTTATTCTCCTTTGCACCATAGGTTAGATATTTAGGCAACACTGCTGTATTTATATCTTAAATGTAACATATATAGTTAGCTATTTTTTGTAAAATTTGAAGAGAATGGTTCAATATAAGAATCTTTACTCAAACAGTGTTGCTTATTTGTCTATCCTTTTTTGGAGATGTTTTTTCTTTTCTTTTTTTTTGTTTTAATTTGCTAAAAAATCTGAGAATTTAAGATGTGTATGTATCTTTTGTTATTGAAGAAAAATAGAAATGAATGAAGAAAAAGTATATGTAGTTCAAAATTTTGCAATATTTTTTTTCTGCTCTCTCTCTACAGAATTACCTATGTATATATAGACAAGCCAAAAATGCAAACTAAAAAAAATAAGCAAACCACCTTAAAATCTCCAAACTTGCTGTATGAAATATTGATATGAATGTACAATATCACCATTTGACTACCCTGTGACAGTGGCTTCTTCCTCGGCATCTCCTCAACACTCGAAAACAGCAACGGTTGCTTGAAAAATGGGTTCAGCTAAGCTAAGCATGACATGCTGCAGCCTGCACTCTGATTTACTCGTGGATCACATCCGAAAACATCTCCTTGTAGTCCTTCCTGATGCCCCAAAGAGCCTCCGCGCATTTCCTCATACTTGGCCTGTTCTTCCGGTGGGGAGCCAAACACTGCAATGCCAACTCGAAAATCTTCTCGAGGGCAAAGGTATTCGCAGGAGACCTCACCACCCTCGGATCCAAAGCCATAATTCCATCACCATTTGCAAACTTCTTCACTGCCTGCAAGTTGACATACTCATTTCAAAACACATAACACACTTTCCTCTTTCTCTCAAATGCAAATCATAGGAGATGAGTGAAGAATGTGTACCCATCTGGCAGTGAGGCGCTCCTTGACTTCTCGTTTAGGCTCAATGGGGCGTCTGCCTGTGATGAGTTCAACCAGCAAGACGCCGAATGAGTACACATCACTCTTCTCCGTGAGTTGGTAAGTTTTGAGATATTCCGGATCCAAGTAGCCAGCAGTGCCTTTGACTTGAGTGGAAACATGCGTAGCTCCCATCTCACTATCAGCTGCCAGTCGTGCAAAACCAAAGTCGGCCACTTTTGCTCGTAGATTCTCAGTAAGGAGAATGTTGGAGGACTTGATATCTCTGTGTATGATAGGATGGTCTGCAACGCACAGATATACAGATATATGGAAACTGAGTTGCATCAAATTTAACATTCAAACATGAACTAATGACATACCTGTATACATATGTAGATAAGTGACAGCATGCGCCACATCAATCGCAACATCTAACCGTGCAGCAAAATTAAGAACATTGCCACTCACACCTGCAAGATCAACGGTACGTTCAAAGAGGCGAAGGATTTAAGCAAACCAGCCAAATGCAAGAGAACACGGGGGCGAAAGAACTCACAGTCCAAGTGCTCCCTAAGAGTTCCATTTGCAACATACTCGACCACAAGAATCCTCTCATCTTCATGCACCAAATAACCATAGCATCTCACTAGATTCTGATGTTCCACTTGTGCAAGAGTCCTAACCTCACTTTCAAACTCAGCTCCTAAGTGTTTATCATACGCAATCTGCAGCCACACAAATCTTATACTAAAAACTAGCAATACAATAGCAACATCCTACTAAAAACATGTGTTTTTCATAACTTGAGCAACAAAATATCCTTCTGACCTTCTTTGCGCGTTTAATGGCAACTATCGTCCCATCTTCAAGATGACCTTTGTAGACCGTTCCAAATCCTCCTTGTCCGATCTTTAAGGTGGGCGAGAAGTTTTTAGTCGCCTTGAGGATTTCTTGAATGGTGAACTTCATACTCCCCGGCTCTCTGCGGTGAGTTGAACTGTTGGTGCTCCCATATATCGATTGATTTGAATTACGCCTCTGCCTGCTTCCGGAACTTGACGCTTCAGACAGATCAACAGAATGATCAACTACATATCTACTTTTATTCAGCCAAAAATCGTCTTTCATTCAATAACTAATCCAGTTCATTTTACTACATGAATAGCACCTTTGTGAAGTTTAATGATTAAAGAATTACACAACAAAAATTTACCACAATATTACTAATGTTTTTTTATACCATTGACACTCCAAAAGGTAAAGTAATTGACGATCTTGTCATCAGTTTAGGCCACATTCCCTAAATCAAAATTAGTTATTGAATAATTAGGAAAACATTGTCACATTGTTGTTCAATCATGATTGAGCTTCTCCCTTCTCCAATAATCATCCTGGGAGAAAACATATCTAGTGGATGCACCACCTAGTTAAATGGACATTAACATTTTCATAGATTTTCACACAACCATTACTACTAGAGTATTTTTTTCATCCAAACAAAGTTTTCTAGTACTATATATTTGTAAATTTACAATAGTATGCTACAATAAACTAGAAATAAATCCAAATTTACGAAAGATTAAAACTTTCTCCAGCCAAGATCTCAGAAATCCTAATCTTGTATGGTCGTGCAAATCAAATTTCTTCACACACGTGTGTGTGATCATGAAAATGGATCTTAAAAAAAAGGGCCAAAAATTGAAAACAAACTAAAAAAGCGATAATTTTAACGTACCAGAAGAATCATTGAACGTGCTGGTGGAGTTGTTGTTATCCGGCTCCGGGGGAGTGAAGCAAGCGACGAGCGCATCCGCGATGGAGCGAGCGACAGCGGTGAACGGGTTCCTGGTATCGACGGCGGTGGCGGTGGCGGCTGACCTCCGAGAAGTGGTGGTGGAGGCTGAGGAGAAAGTGGACGTGCTTGCCGAGTGAGACAAGTTGACCGGCGTGCCGCCATCGGAGCCCGAGCGGCGGCCTCCGAAGAGAGGACTCCTCATGGCTAGCGATGCTCCTACGTCTCACCTGTTTTTTTCAAGTGGTAGAGAGAGAGAGAGAGATGGCGCGCACCACCGGCATTGGTAGCTTTGCAATAAATTGCAAGTTGTGAGTGACGATGACTTGACTTTTCTTCATTCACTCTTTTTCTTGTATTTTAATGTATGTGGGGGAATAATTTTCTTAACTCAAGAATGCTACTATAATTTTTTAATTTAGCCTCCACTATTTTTTTTTCTTTTCTACCACATGTGTACCAAACCTGTCTTTGGCGGAATTAGACTAATCTTGCTTGATCAGGTTTGCAGATTAAGGGTCTGACTATTTTTAATTGAGTACTAATGATGGATTTTTTTAAAAATTATGAATATGATACTACTATATGTTATGAGAAATAAGGAAAGTCAAATTTTTTGTTCGAGATGTCATTTTAATTTCAATTTTACTGTATGTGTACTGTTTCCAATAGTTTTCGAATTTTTAGCTATATAGGTGGACTAAAACTAAACCTATTTATACTTCAATGATGGGATGGCTTAATTAATTTATTTTGATGTAATACGAGAGGAGGTGTCAAAATTCAAACCTAACAATCCATTGTTTTCCATGCTAATAATATTTTATTTAGAAAGTCTAACTACATAACACGTACTGTATTAACGTATAGGTTGATGTATCGAGAAATTATAAATCTGAAATTTATTATAGTAGTTTATTTTTTCTGTTAAATAATTGTATGCATCTATAGCAAACGATGTTTGTTAAATCCTAAATAAAATAGATAAGATGTCACTTTATGCGGAAAACATAGTGTAACTTACCTTTGGGTGTACTTCTGGTCGGTGACGATATATACAACCCTTGTTTAACGTAACTTCGGCAATAATTGTAGTTAGTTACGTTGCCGAAAACTATTTCATTTAGTAAACTCAGGTCATATTTGCCAATATAACAATTGACTCACAAATTCTAGAAGTTCAATATAGCATACATGTCAAAGTCTAAGTTCTTTTTTTTAAAAATTTATTCTCTGACAAAAGTTCCACAAGGGCATTCGCTCAGGAAAACAGAAATTGATGCAGCTCTGCATTCAATTTTATATGTCCGGTTCGTATACTAATAATTGGTCGTCAACTTAGTTTTAATAATAGACTAAAGTCCAATTTTCGGAATCGTAAAAAATCGTAAAAAAACACCGAAAAACCATTGGAACAGAAACCATAGCCGGCGGTTTTAGAACTGGAACCGTAACCGCGAAACACTTTCGCGGTTCAGTTCCAGTTCGGCAATTCCCAAAACCGTAATTGGCGGTTCCGAGCCGTAACCGCCGGTTCCGGAACCGTGGGCACCTCTACATGAACCAATAGCTTCGGCGGTTCGCTTGTCAATCCAGTTTTTAAAAAATTGAGTATAACTCATCTGTGAGATTTAATTTGATTAACTAATTAACTAGTATATTTTCTTTTTAAATTAGCATAATAATTCACTATGTTAATTAAGTTAATAATTTAGGATTCCCGACAAATCCATTTGTGGGATTTAATTTGTATATATTTTATCTTTTAATTAGATTAGTAATTAACTTGGTTAATTATATTAATTAGGTTAATCATTAAGTCATTAATTATGTTCAAATGATTTGACCGTTAACTTTAACTGAGCGGTTAACTTTGGACCAAAACATAATGATTGAGACCAAAAGGTAACAAGACTTAATGTAAGAGACTAAAAAGTTTTTTAAAACAAATATAAAAGACCAATTATGGACTTTAATCTACAGGGTTGCGTTAGTGTGCTAACTAATTTACAGTAATAACTAATAACTTTCAATTCTGTGTATTAAAATTATCAACACAAAGACATAATTATATCAATACAACATAAAGACATAAGTTTATCAACACAAGAGTATTGATAAATTTATGTCTTTGTGTTGATATTTTTAACACACTAAATTGATATTAGTTATTAGTTATTACTATAAATTAGTTAGTATTTGATTACACACCTTAATCTACATTTATATCTCATATATGTATTGTTCATGTCATAATTGTTTTTATCATGATTAATACAAAAAATATGCAACATGTTTAATACTTGGACCTCCAGTATAAAAATTTTGACTCTGCCATTGCCACCAACCACCGTATCACATCTCCATCACCATCACCATCACCATATAAAGCTACTCTATTATGGGTTCTGATTTCATTCAAACTCACATCTTTTTCGATCAAACGATGCACTTCCCATGGCAATGGCTTCCAATGAAACTGAAGAATGTTCTCCATTGGCGTTATCGTGTCTAAACTCCAAACCAAACATTATAGTACGGAGTATATTTTTTGTAGTTTTTATATTTTAAAAAATGGTATATATTCAAATTGACTTGCTTTTTTGAATTCGAATGTTTGAAGATGATTCAAGATGTTTTTATACGAGGTTTGATCGTGTGTTTATTTTTTTTATTGGATATTGATGGATTTGTATATTTTGTGTGAATTTTGTAGATTGTGGTATGATGTAGTATGAATCAAATGAATACATGCCATTGTTTCCAAATATGCAGATTGGTATGGTAAGCACGATAAAAATTGACCTAATTCATAGCATGCATATTAATTAGTGGTGTGTTATAAATGCCCGAAAATTGAGATTTGTTCATGATTTGTTGCCTTTTGAAATCTGATCTCTTTCCAACTATAAAAGTTCATCGAAAGCTCTATTTTGATACATCATAGAGCATCCTACACATTCATACAAAACTAGAAAAAACTCATATTTTACCAGCAAATCTTAGCAGCGGATAAAATCCAATGCTATTACTAGCGGACCGACGGCTGAATATTCGTGGGTAATATTAGCCGCAGCAATTGACATCAGATTTCCGATGAACTTTGGCACCTTGATCATACACCATAATTACTAAAAAATAAATACTAAAAATTTGTATACGTTACAAATTCGATTTGATTAACCAAAGTTTCAATATTGAAATAAATATAAAATAAAAATAATTAAATTAATGTTAAAAATAAAATATCAATAAAATTATTGAAATATATTCCAAAACTAGCATAGCTCACAAGCTGAATTATCATTTGAAATATATTATGCGTATTAATTCCGCTACTAAATGTTAATTAGGTCATGTTAAATAGGTCATGTTAAATAGGTCATTATCCCTCGCCTCACAAACTGCACACCATAATTTACAGATTTTAATTTGATCCGCCGCCCTGTTGGTCCTCCCTCTCACGGTATTCTCTTGCTTTAGTTTTGCTTTTGATTTAACTTATAATTAACCTCAATTTAGTTGCTACACTACTTGGCTTTGTTAAAGGAGTAAGAATTTTACAAAATATGCATATGTATTTTAGGCTAGTTGATCGTCGGAAGGCCTCACATGCTTTGTTTACACACCTACCCTAATTTTCTCAATAAAGACGTTTGTTGTACTGCTCTACTCACAGGGGTTTGTGAAAGTAGTGGAGCGGTTGGCTGTCGGCCAACTTGTAGGCTTAGATACTCAAACCTTGTTATCTGCTAGCAATTATCTGTCTGATTTAATCTAATGTTAATTACTCGTTGTTCCCTCTTCTGATTTGTTTCGTTTGATATATTGTGATTCAAGTATTTGTTTGAATGTTGATTAATTATGTTTGAAGTATGCTATATTATGCGTTTGAATGCTAATTAGTTAATGAATTATTCTGATCCATTAATTATTGATAATTTGTGGATTGTTGTGTTGGAGGAGATGATGAAATTAGATCATTAATGTTTGTACAATTGTACGTGTTTTACATATGCATCGACGTCGTAGTGCTTATACTCATACTAACAAATCATCTCACGCGGGATCAATTGAATAAGATATGCATGCGACATTTGATGATGTCAATCTCACATGTGACGATTGGCCAATATTGCCTAATAGGAAGGAGAAATTTCAAAGAGATATGCATACTAGAATTGTTATATTGGTTATAGATTAATTAAATTAGATTTTATAATAAATTAACTAATATTCAAATGTTATAGGAAATTAATTATTCATTGTTCGATGTCAAGAGATATTATAATGATATTTAAGCGTAGGCCCATTGTAATGGGTTTTAATTGGGTCTTATTCCAAACAGACACTAAGGAGACTTTGAATTCTGATTAAATATTATTTTAATTATATAGAAGTCTATTTTTTTAAAAGTAATATTCTAATATTTTATTTTTTAAAACAAACATATTTTTGTTTTGATTTCTAGGAGCATGATGTGTTTACACTTTGGGAGATGAGACTCAAAATTAGATTCCCTTCCTTCATTACTTATCCAAAGAAGAAGGATAATAAGAAGCGAGGAATGACTAAGATTGGAAGTGATGTGGAACAAATAATCTGTTTATGAACAAATCTAAAGTTATAACAAAATCAAATATTGCTGTAAAGGTTAGATATTTCGAACGAGTTGGACTTGACATCGGATACAACATGAATTATGGAGGCTCATCATATGTCGCAGTAAGACCACAGAAGCTGGTAAATGAAATATATGATGACAGATGATGAGCCTCCATAATTCATGTTGTATCCGGTGTCAAGTCCAACTCGCTCGGGATATCTGACTTTCCTTGTAATATTCACCTTCAGGAAAAATGCAAGTTCTATCTGCTAACTGGATTACCACTTTGGTAGCGACCATCCTAACTCCTGTCAATTTCTTGTAGATCGAAAGCGGTAAAATATTGATAGACGCCCCTAGATCGCACATAGCATGCACGACCTTGATGTCCCCTAGAGAAATGGGTAATGTGAACATACCTGGGTCTGTGCATTTCGAGGGCATCCTTCTCTTTTGTATCACAACAGACACATTCTCCCCGATCACAATCTTCCCGTCTGGTTTGGTCTTTCCTGCAATGAATTCCTTGATGAACTTGCTAAAGGCAGGTATTTTCAGGGTTTGCAAGAATGGCAGGTTGATTTCCAGCTTGCTAAAAATCTCCATGAGATCCTCTTTATCATCCTTCTTTTTCTTTTCTTCCCCCCGGTATGGAAATGGTTTTGCTCGCTTTACTGCATTTGTGGAACTCCCAGCCTGGGTTTCACCAACTTCCCTGCTTCCTTCCTTGCTTACTACCTCAGGTTCTGGATCTAGGAAAAATGGGTCACTTGGTCGAGGCAGAAATCCCCCTAAATCTCCCTTCTGGAGGTCATCCTGAACAAGGACTTCTCTGGGTCTAGGGCTATCCCCTTGAAACACTTGACCTTCCTTCCCTTTACTAGCCTGTATGGGTACCTCCTCGTCAATTTCCAGGGTCGATCCTTCATAGCCCCGCCCGGATCTCAAGGTGATTTGACTAATGTTGGCTCGGTCCGGTGGTTTGACCATGGCAGAAAGTTTCCCTTCATTTCCCCGCATCTCATTCAAAGAAACTGCGATCTGGGACAGTTGCTTCGCCATCATATCCATGGCGGCTTTATGTTCCGACTGAGCGTCTTGCAATTTGTGCACCACGTCGTTGTTGGAATGCAAGTTATTCTGCATGAACTGCTGTGAATTCACTAGGTCGTGGACCATGTCATCCAAACTCCTTTGTGGCCTGGAGTTGAATTGATTAAAATTTGATCCTTGACCTTGGTTCTGCCGATAGTTCCCTTGATTTCCTTAATGGTTATTGTACTGGTTGCTAGACCCTTGATTCCCTTGATGATTTGGTTGGGAATTCTGATAGTTCCCCTGGTTATTCCTCTGGTGAGGTGGCACATAAGAGCTCCCTGGATTGTTCTGATTCCTATTTCCCCAATTAGTATGGTCCTGATTCCTGTACCCCAGTTGCAATTGCCCTTCTTGACTTTTCCCTGACCAGTTGGACTGCCTCTCCGGAGGGTGTGCATAATTCGTGATCTGCAGTAGGGGTGGCTGACTTTGATCATTGTCAGTCCATCTAAAATTGGGGTGAGTCCTCCATGGGGCATCCCTTTGTCTTCCTTGGTTCCAACTTCCATCCGGATTCCAGCTCCCCATCGAATTTGCTTGGGCTTGGCATTCCCCTTCACAGGGCTGACCGAAATAAGGCTGAAGTTGCCTTTCCTCTGGACCAGGGGGTTTCTCATTTTCCGCTGGAGCATGAGGTTTATACTTCTCAATTGCATTCAGCAGTGCTTTCTCCAATTTATCTATCCTATCTTCCACCTTCTTGTCATCTTGTTCCGTTACTGCATTGGCTGACCCCTTCTCAATATGCTCCGCGGGTTATCATAGGCCTTCTTTGCCTCGATCAATCTTCCCAAAGTTTCTCTGGCTTCACTTGCTTTATTTTTGGTAAAATTTCCCCCGCTTGAGGAATTCATCAAGTCCTTTGACTCAGGGTTTGCACCTTCGTAAAACAGATAGTAAGTCTCCGCTTCAATCATCCTATGATTCGGACAAGCATCCAACAGTCCCTTAAACCGGGACCAATAAGAGCTCAGAGACTCATCATATTCTTGCTTGCACTCCTGAATTTCCTTCTTCAAGGCATTCGTCTTGTTAGATGGGAAAAAATAATCCAAAAACTCCAGCTTGAAATCCTTCCATGTGTTAATCGAGTCTGGTGGAAGCCTCAGTAGCCAAGTATTAACCTCCCCCTTGAGTGCAAACGGAACTGCACGTAAACGGTAGTCCTCCTCAGTCGCCTCGTTGGGGCGCTTTTGAATGCTACACAGCTTACTAAACTCGTTCAAGAATTCGTAAGGACATTCGTTCCTTCGTCCAGAGAATGTGGGCAAAACTCCGAGCACATTTGTCTTGATATCAATAGACCTCCGGCGCGGGTTTGAGACTATTGAATGGGCGGGTTCACCGTCGAGATGTGCAGTGAGTGACCCTATCTCCGGATCGGGATCTACTAAATGAGCCATAATTGGGTCTTCCTCCTCCTCAGTCTCGGAACGCTCTGTCTCTGTTGACGACCTTGGGTCTTCTTCTCCTGACGAATTTCACTCCTTCTCACTTTCTGATTCGAACGGAAATGGGTCCACCGTCCTTAAACCTGATCTGGTGGTAATAGTGGACGTAGACTC
Source organism: Salvia hispanica (assembly GCF_029641045.1). Lineage (NCBI taxonomy): Eukaryota > Viridiplantae > Streptophyta > Magnoliopsida > Lamiales > Lamiaceae > Salvia > Salvia hispanica. Next base: position 28,288,308 of record NC_142692.1, read on the forward strand.
TTTGACTTGCCACTTGTATCGGCCGCTCCCTGACCCAGATGAACTAGCCCAACTTCCAGAATGGAAGCCCGTGCTCATAAACTGTCAAGAAAAACAAAATAACAGAAATTAACTATTTACACCAAATCCTCAAACGCAATAACAATAAATGCCATCCATCCTCGGCAACGACGCCATTTGAAGCTTCCTAATTCCTTTTTAGGTTTTGTTTAGACTGCGCACAGTAGGGAATAACAAGACTCCTAGGTCCAGTGAATCCACTAGATCACAAGGTCTAGGAACTCACGGATCGTTGGAAGATCTCGGTCGTCGGACACACAGAATACCACTTCAAAAGAAAACCCTCAACCACGTATACTAAAATTTAGCACAGGGAAGTAGGGATCGATCCCACAGAGATGGATGCGTAATGAACATGCTCATGGACTTGGAAATTATTTTTGGGTTGGCTGCTGCCACGCATTTTTTTTGGGTTGAGGAAATTAGACTAAACTTGGAATTTTAATCTGTTACGCTAACAACTAGATCTAGGCAAAACGGAAATCATGCATGTAAACTGGAAACCGAGACAATCACTAGATCTAAGAAACTATTCTAAATTACCTAGACCTGAGAAATAAACTGACGGTGGGGACCATGGCTGAAAAAGCAGAGTAAGGACGAAAAGCTGGAAAAACAACTAACTAAAGTACTAACTAACAGCGACATCATCTTCTTCAAATCATATTGCATCAAAACTCAGTAGAAACAGGTATGAAGCGTAATCGGAAAACAAAACAGACTGGAATTAAGCAATTTAGCGAAGAACAATTAGGAACTAACAGATCTACGGCTACTAGACGAAGTAAAACAGAAAGGAAATAGAAAACTCAAAATCCATGCACCACTTGAATCCCCTGTTCAGATCCAACCTCGAATGCTAAATCCACTCCGGATCCAAGCATCCGACACAAACTCCGGCCAAAAACATACCATAACTACAAATTCACCAAACAACCTCCGATCAACAACAACACCACAGATCCACAGCCGAATTTCCCCAGATCAGGCACAAAATTGACCAAAACAGAGATTAACATGCAACTGCCGAAATAAAATTTCAACAAACAGAATCAACGCAGATCAACACAAGATAAACACCATCATGACAAAAACTAAATGCATAGATGAATCGGTAACATCAACAACCAAATCGACTTCCAAATGCGAAGTTCGAACGAAATAGAGTGCAAAAAACAGAATGTAAGTAGATTGTTTCTTCGCCCTTCGCGAGGACGGTGTTACGACTGACTTTCTCGGAAGATGAGACCCTTAGAACCCTAAACTACCACAGAACTCCCATTTCCCAAGTGTGTGTTTTTGTGTGTGAGCTAAGAGCAAAATCCGTCCTTTTTTCGTGTGGTGCATGCTCCTTTATTTATAGGCGTTGAAGTGGGGCCCAGCGAAGTATAGATAGTCTTTGTTGCCCTCAGCTATTGACTCCCTTATTCTAGCCATTCTTTTCCCTTCACTTCTGCTCATTTTCCTTCATTTCCTTCGCTAGTCCGTTTCCGCCGGCTTTTCCTGGATCTAGTGATTCTGTCACACACCTGGCTTAAAAATTGTGTTAGACCCAGTAAAATATAGTGCTTTTCACCACATAACCGATGCATGAAATTAGCCTTATCAACCCTCTTTAGGTAAATAATGAAGGATGAGAATCTAATTTCGGCTCTTTTCTCTCGAAGTGTCAAGCACATCATGCTCTCAAGAATCGGGCCAAAAATATGTTTTCTTTGAAAAAATAAAATATTATACTTAACATTATTTTAAGAAAAACAGATCAATGTAATTAAGATAATATTTATTCGAAATTTCTCAAAGTAAGCATCTTTGGTCTCGTTTGGAGTTAAAACCCGATATTTGGGACTGCGCTCAAAATGTCGTTGTAATCTGTCTTGACACTGAACAATGAATCATTAATTTTCTATAACATTTGAATATTAGTTAATTTATTATAAAATTAAAGTAAATTAATTATGAATAACCAATACTCCCTCTGTATCAAAAAGATAAAAATCTTTCCTTTTTGGTCTGTATCTTAAAATAGAAACTTTCTATTTTAGCAAACTTCTTTCTCTCTAATGAGGTTGACTCATTTTTTTTCTCTTACTTTATCAATTTTGCACTAAAAATCATATTATTTCAAAAGTTCCTATTTTTAAGAAATGGATGAAGTATAACAAATGCAATATGCGTATTCTATTGAAATTTCTTTTTCCCATCAGGCGGCATTGGCCCATTGCCACCCTTGAGATCGACATCATTAAATTCCACGTGCATATCTTGTTCACCTGATCATGCGCGAGAGAATTTGCTAGTATGAGTGTGACCACGACGACGACGATACATATCTAAAACACGTAAACATGAGTGATATAATTTCTATCATATCCTCCAACACCACAAAAACAAAGAAATAAAATTTCACTACTGCTGCTAAATGAATGGTGACAAAGAAACACCTCTCTTAGTGAAAAAAAATACTCCACTATTCAGCAAAACTACACATTATGAATTGACATTATAAGGTATCTGAGATTAACTGCAAATTACCTTTCCAGTTCATGTGACTTGATTTCTAGTAAAATATACATCAACATAAGATCATGCCGTGTTTTTACTTTGTATGTTGCAAGTTCCACTCTATCTTCATTCTTCAGACATTTTAGGTTTTAATATCTACTAGTGTTAACCCACGTGTGATGCACGACAGAATATTTTTTTATCGTACAATTTTAAATTATTAATTAATTAATTAAAATAAAAATTTAATATAACTATATAAGATTAAAAATATAATAATATACTATAAATAACAATTCAATAAATATACTATTTAAAAAGGAACCAAGACAAACACAATTATTTGGACAACGAAGAAGAGACTATCAAGTGTTGACACTTTTGAAAAATATCTTTAAAACAATCATTCATAACTCTCTAAAAAAATGTAAATCACAGTTTTAGCAAAATAATGAATCAATAACTCATAATATTCAAAACATCAAAATTATGACCAAAAAAAAAATTCAAATGATAAAATACACAAAAATAACATTACATTAATTGGTTTAGGACATTAATTCATCATAAGTGATCAAAATATTATTATTTTTACACCACTTAATATAATTATAGCACCAGTGACAATATAATACAAAAATAATAAATTGTTAAAGATGAAATTAAATATTATGCATGTCTGGAGTCAAGAATGTTATGATTCTTCACTCTCTAAGAATTGTAAGAAATATTGGGATAGAATTCTCAAACCATATATACATGCGGTACTCTAACTATTGCCATCAAAAGAAAAAAAAAAAAACAACAATAAATGAAATGGAAATTACAATACAAATTATAAAATAAACTAAACTATTAAGTCTAGTTGAGAAAATCCATCTTTTTGCAAGACAAATTACATTACGGTTAATTATCTCGGATTGACATATTATCTTCAAAGATGAAATTCTCCTAACGTACATAACATCTCAAACCCGCTAGGCAGCGATGAACTTGATAGGGCTTCAAAAATTGAGTAATAAAATGTTCCTAAAATGTACAATAAAATGTTGAGAGCTTGAGAGAGAATGGAGAATGCTTTTGTGTGATTCATCCACAACTCTATGTCTTTTTATAGGCACAAAATTAGTCCATGAGAGATCATGGAATAAAAACATCATAAATTATAAAATTAAACAATAGAGGTTACAAAATTTGACTTTTCTTATTCTTTTTTTGTTGTTATTAGCCATGGATTAAATGTTATAATACGTTTGTTATTATGAATAAATGAGTTTCAATGCATTTGTTTAGTCCACCATGATAATTGGCCGTTACTTCACATCATCTACATGCAATAATTTATAATTAATTTCTAAATAATAACTAAAAATTTATAATTACAACATCAATCATTGTCTCTTTTATACTCAATCATCCATAACTCATAAATATTCATATTTTAACCTTAAAATTTATAAAAAATTCAAAAGAATGTCAAAACTCGCATTTTATATATGTATAGATAGATTACTGGATCACAATAAATATATATTGCTCCAAACAACGCCCAGAACATAGATATACCAAACCAATATCACCAGCCCTGTCAAAACTTGAAAGCCGAATTACAAAAACTTTGCAAGAGCCGTGCTGCAAGGGCTCGACGGAAAACTTAACGGCAGAGAAACATACAGGTTGAGTTAGCGAGGACTGCGGGGAGAATAATTTTTGGAGTTTTTGTTCATATAAAAATGTTTGAACAAATTTAATACTACTACTAGTCTACTAGTATGTAGATAAATTTATTGATGTTGAGGCATTTTACATTTGAATTGTATATACTGTCATTCTATTTTTTTATAATAAACTCTCCCAAAATCATGAATTGGGAGTAGTATTAATTTGTTTGAAAGTATTGAATACTTTTTTAAATACTCACATGCACTTAGCATAAAATTGTTTGAAACGTGCATATGCGCATTGGATTTATTTCCAAATTAATAAGTTTTTTTTCTATATTTAACTTATTATTATTATCCATATTTGTATAATTAAATCTCAATACTAATTTACAATTGAAAAAAATAAAGCAATTATACAAGTTGGAGTAGGATTTAAATAATTTACTAGTATAACTATTCAATCACGGAGTCTCATTATCCACAAATCCACTCTTAAAGACCGAACTAGAGACCAAATTAGGACCATCCATTTTTTTAATCTTATGGTTAGGATTAATTTACAATTAGTTTAATATTTTATTCAATAAAACCTTTTTATTTTAATTTTTTTAATTTTTTTTTTAATTTTTTTTATACAATAAAAACTTGCCGGAGTAAATTATGAACTATATTAACGAAATAATGAACTAAATGAAGTATGCTATGAAGTAATTTTGACAGAAATACATTAATGATACAACAAATTTTAGGGTTAAACGTTACGTGGCAGTAATGAACTATATTTAATGAATAATGAACCAAATGAACGTTAGTAATGAAGTAAATATGACATTTAAACGACAAGCAGTAGTAATGAACTTATTACTTCATTCCGTTAGTTTATTACTTCATTCAGTCATGATATTACTTCATAATGTGTTATGACATAATTATCTTTAAGTTGAAATAAATTCGGTATGTAATGAATGCGAAAAATTACTTCATAACATACGTTCATTTAGTTCATTATGTAGTGAATATAGTTCATTATTTACTCCAGCAAGTTTTTAATGAATAAAAATAATTTTTTTTTTAAAAAGTAAAAAAAAATTAAAAATTAAAAAAAAATTTTAAAAAAAATAAAATTTAAAAAAAATAAAATTTAAAAAATATTTATTGAATAAAATATTAAATTAATTGTAAGTTAATCCTAACCACAAGATTAAAAAAAATGTATGGCCGAAATTTGGTCTCTAGTTCGGTCTTTAAGAAGGGTTCGACATTGATCACAACTAATTTTAAAGACCGATCTAGAGATTAAATTAGGGTCAATAGAACTAGTTTTTGGATAAGATGCGTTGATGTGTAAATTATCATCTTCATTACAAGCTCATTTTACTTTATTGTACTAGGTTTATTACTTCATTCCGGTACATAATACCTTGAAACTACAGTATATTTTCACTTACTTCCAGTAGGTTTTGAAATGATTCAACACATTCTTCATTTGAATTCAATGAACTGAGTTTTTACTTTATCAACTTTTAAAAAATACATATCTTTCAATAGGTATATTACTTCATTGGACAAAGTTTTTACTTCATTTTAGTAGGACTTCAAATGCTTCTACACATATTTCATTCAAACAGTTTATTACATTATTTCATGTGCTTATTACACCATTCAATTAGGCTACCACTTCATTTTGTTATCATAGCTGGAATTTTGGGACTGGCACAACGTCGACGGGATGACCTTGACGTCTCTGTCCGCCGACTCCCGCCGAGCGAATGAATGAAGACAAGACCAATCACGGCGCTAGTATACATGGAGTCGATTCACAGCAGCGAATAGTGCCGTGGCGGCGATGATAGACATTGCAGAGAGAAAGAACGATACGCGGTACGTTGTGGAATGAAGTAATAATCCTATTGGAATGAAGTGAAAACCTAATGGAATGAAGTAATATAGTTTGGAATGAAGATAAATCCTCCTAATATGTTATGACTTATTTTCCTTGGACTGAAGTAAAATAGGTTTGTGATGAACGCAAAAATAATTTATACATTTGCACATCTCATCCATAAAAAACTAATTCTAAAAACCCTAATTTGGTTTAGTTTAGGGTTTAGGATTTTGCAATAAGGAGTAGATTTGCATATTCTGAGAAGACTCTATTGTACTCTTTCTTCTCTCTTATACTGCATTCTTTCTCTTATTTTATTTTATCTTCAATTAACCCATTTAATATAATTTCTTACTCTCGTGTTCAAAGAAATACATCAGTTTAGTTGGCACGATCGAAAAGAGCTAGTATTGTTATTTTATAAAATCATTTCTCGGCTTTACCAAAATTGACATGTTCTGATCAATGTCATTGTACAAAAATCTTGCTGGTTAAATTTATCCCTATCAATATATAATGCCATTTCAGAATTTATAGCACTCTTTCAAAAAAAAATATAACTAAATTAAGCTAGCAACAAACACGATTAATTAATAGACATACGATATATTTTAAATACTAAAAATAAATTAAATTGCAAAAATGTTAAGATTATCCAATCTGGATTTAGATGATAAATCAATATTAATTATGGTAGTAACAGTGAATTACAAGTGTAAATTGTGAATAAAAAATTTATAAATAATGTGAAATAAAAAAAAGGGATATTGGCATCTAATATCACGAAACTTTCAAAAAGTTGGATTTTTCCCACGAACTTTAAAATTGGCAAATAATATCACGAACTTTATCCCGTTTTGTTTTTTCTCACGAATGAAAAAATTAATGTTATTTTAATAGATTGAAGAACAATTTTGGAGGGTGTGCTTTAAGAAAAACTATCTTCAAAAATTGAAAAACTTGAAACTTTCAAAATTGTTGTCAAGAAATTACAAAAACAAATCGGTATCATAATATTATTTGTGGGAATTTTTTCATTCGTGGGAAAAAACAAACATGGGGTAAAGTTCGTGATATTATTTGCCAATTTTAAAGTTCGTGGGAAAAACCCAACTTTTTGAAAGTTTCGTGATATTAGATGCCAATATCCTTAAAAAAAAATCGCAGCAACCAGGTGGCACATTACTATTGGTTGTGTTCATTGATTGTGTAATCCTGCTTATGCACACTCAAACGTGAAGCACACTTTTGCTCTTCAATATAAAGATTTGTTTAGATATTGAGTATTGATACACTTATAAGTGCTTTAGAACTATGCACAATGCTGCCAAAGCTATGGCAACTGCGAAAACATTGTATTCTCAGAACTTTAATGATAGTATTCTATTATGTAATTATGATATTATGAAAACATAAATCTGAAAGGCCAAGCATTCATCTTAGTCAAGTATTCCTTTCTCTGAACTTTTTTGAAAGGCCATAAGCAGAGAAATAATTTAATAAACATCATTGTGTTGAGCAAAAGTCAAAAATGTGTGGGAGGTTGGGAATCCAAGATCTCTGCATGAACAATAGTCAAGATATTCTATTATTTGGGTACCCTCAAATTACGATATTAACCTCACAATTCACGAAACACATCACACGAATTAAACACGGTATAGGAAAACAATGTAACTGTACCCGCTTTCACCTCTGTTTTAGTTATTTTGTCAATGAACGGCTCCTTTTCAAATAGTGGGTTGTCATAGATTTTTTTTGAAAATATAGTAAACTAAAATTAAAATCACACTATTTTCTCGTGGAAATAAAAAGCTCAAAAAATATAAAAAATAAAATTGAAATCAAACTATTTTCTCGGGAAAGAATCGTCTGCTGTGGAGCATCCACACAACAACTCTTACCATGCACAAAAAAATGCTCGGTTTCCATAACTTTTTTCTCTTCTTTTATATTACTATTTGGTATCTACATTAATAAAAAAATATTAAAAGTGGAGTACAATATTATTCTAGTTTATGGTTGATTATTATTTTATTTTTATATGCACCAAAAGATGCCATTTTTATTTTCAATTTATTTTCCATAGTTATAAAATCTAATAGCATTAATTATTAAAAATGTTATAAAATCCAATTACATTAATAAAAAATCTATTTATGCGCTTAAAATTAAATATATTTAATCAATTCTAAAATTAAAATGATTATCTAAGAAGAGTACAATTTGATATCGAAGCATTAAACTAGTATCGTAAAAAAACAACTCTTAAGTAAAATAGTAATTGATCTGAAGTCTAAACAGAGTTGATTTATGGAATAAAAAGCAACTAAAAAGGGGAAAAAGGTAATGCAAACGACGCCGTTTTGGTTCGCTGAGCTGGGGATTCTTGCCCTCTATTTTCTTACACCTACCCGCGATTTGAAGAACAAAAAATGCGTCACAAACTTGAAGCCTAGAATTCTTTTAGTTTTACTTCAGACTTTGTTGAAAAATATATCCAGATAAAAATGTATCTACAAGTCAAATTTATTCTAGTTTTTCTCTTATCATCGTATATTATTGCTTCAGAAATCGAATCAGTGAGAATTCACGTCGGCCTGGATGCAAATTCAGCTCAAACATTCAAGAAAGTTCAAAATTCCACCGATTCTAGCAAAAAGTTGGAATCTTTGCAGGTGATTCTGAGTGGGAACGCCACAATTTCAAGCGAAAACAAGACATTCAAAGTGGGTTTTTTCTCCCTGAATGACGAATTTTGGTATTTCGGGATTTGGTATGCTTCAATCCCGATTCCGGCGTATATCTGGGTTGCAAACCGCGAAAATCCCATCAAGAACTTACCGTTAGCAGCTGCGGAGATCACTGGCGACGGTAAGTTGGCCGTAGTAGACCAAGATTCAAGGAACATCGTGTGGGAATCGAACAATGTCGAAGAAGGAAGTGATTTGAGGCTGTTAGAGCAAGGGGATTTGCTGCTGTTGAGCAGCGACGGCCGGATTGTGTGGCGGAGCTTCGATTTTCCGACGGACACGTGGCTTCCCGGTATGAATTTGACGGCGGAGCGGCAGCTGACTGCTTGGAGGAGCTCAGTCGATCCTGCTCTGGGCAGGTATTCTCTGCGGCTGAATCCACCTTATTATGGTGAACTTGCACTTGTTTATAGTAGTAATAATAATGATATTAGTGTTGGTATGAACAATCCTTTTACGTATTGGACTACTGGAAATTGGAGTGGAAATGCATTTGCTGGTGTGCCTCAAATGACGATTCCATACATATATAAGTTTAACTTCGTAGACCCTTTTACTCCAATGGCAACATTCGGGTACACGGAGGTGCCCTTGGAGAGTGGGCTTCCGTTGACGAGGTTCGTCCTTGATCATATGGGGCAGCTGAAGCAGTTTACATGGTCCCAACAGAGTCAAGTGTGGAACACTTTTTGGTCTCAGCCTGATAATATCTGTAGAGTTTATGCATTGTGTGGGAATTTGGGGCAGTGTAATGGAAACCCTTTGAGTCCTTGTCAATGCTTTAATGGTTTTAAGCCGTTGAGTAGTGTTTCGTGGGGTAAGGATGATTTTGCAGAGGGTTGTTTGCGGGAAGATGATGCTAGTTGTAGTGGGAATGATGAGTTTCAGAAGGTTGGAGGTGTGACCTATGACAGGACAATGGTTGTGTCGTTCAGTGGGAGTAGGAGTGAGTGTGAGAGTGCGTGCTTGAAGAATTGTTCTTGCGTAGGTTTGTATCATAATTCAGATAGTAACTCGTGCAAGAATTTGTATGGTTCGCTTCTGAACTTGCGTAATTATACTTCTGATAATACAATGAGGGATAACGTGTATGTGAGGGTGGAGTCCAGGGGCGGTGGCAAAAACAAGAAGAGCAAGGAGACGGCTCTTTTGATCGGAATGATATGTGGGATTCTTGTGATTTTGAGTGTGGGAACCGTACACTTGTACTTGAGAAGGAGAAAGACTATGAGGAGGAAGGGAGAAGATGACAGTGGGTTTCAAGTTTCGAATCTAAGGGTGTTCTCCTATAAAGAGCTTCATGCTGCAACTAGGGGTTTCTCGGTGAAGCTAGGTCATGGAGGGTTCGGAGCAGTTTTTCAAGGTGTGCTGTCGAATTCTGCTGCCGTGGCTGTGAAGAGGTTAGAAAGGCCTGGTGGCGGTGAGAAGGAATTCAGAGCAGAGGTGTGCACTATAGGAAACATTCAGCATGTTAATCTGGTGAGGCTAAGAGGATTTTGTTCTGAAAGCTCTCATCGTCTCTTGGTTTACGACTATATGCCAAATGGACCTCTTAGCATGTACCTGAAACACACTAGTCAGAGTCTGAGTTGGGATGTAAGGTTTAGGATTGCTGTTGGGACAGCAAGGGGTATTGCTTATTTACATGAAGGGTGTCGAAACTGCATTATACACTGTGATATAAAGCCCGAGAACATCCTATTAGATGAAGATTTCTCAGCGAAGGTGTCGGATTTTGGGTTGGCTAAGTTGATTGGCAGAGACTTTAGCAGGGTTTTGGCAACCATGCGAGGTACATGGGGGTATGTTGCACCAGAGTGGATCTCTGGTGTTGCAATCACATCGAAAGCTGATGTGTATAGCTATGGAATGACATTATTGGAGCTGATAGGTGGCAGGCGCAATGTGGAGGGGCCACCTTCTGCCGGTGGAGGCGGAGAGAATGAGAAAGAGAAGTGGTTTTTCCCTCCCTGGGCGGCACGCCAGATTATTGAAGGAAATGTTGCAGCAGTCGTTGATAAGAGGCTTTCCCATGTGTATAACGAGGCCGAGGCAATGCGTCTTGGCTTAGTTGCCGTTTGGTGCATACAGGATGATGAATCTACTAGGCCTTCGATGGGGATGGTAGTGAAAATGCTGGAAGGTGTGGTGGAGGTGACCGTTCCACCGCCTCCGAAGCTGCTGCAAGCATTAGTATCCGGTGAGTCCTTTCAAGGCGTCCTGCCTGATTCCGGAAGAAGGGTTCCACAGCAGGATGCTGGCAGTTTTGGTGCTAACACCACGATCTCCATGGACTCGAAAGATTCCAAATCGTCACAATAATTTCTCCTTTTTGTGTTAGCATAGGTTGAGAATCAACCTACTGATAACAATTTGAAGATGTGCTTATCAAGGTTCATTGCTTAACTAGGGCTTATCCATTTATGCTTGAAAGACTCGATCGTTCTTTCAATGGTGAAGCAGGGCCGACCCTTTACCACTGGTGTCACATAGGATGAACTACAATCTTCAAGAAGCTGGTGAGACATGCTGTGAACATGGCGACGACAACGATAACTACCTGCAGATGGAGAGATGGTAGACTAGGTGATCTGTTGCAGCTTTTATTGATGTTTATATATTACTTCTTTCTCCTATTTAGCTTCTGCTAAAGATGCTTTTATGTTCGTTCTTTTACAGTTAAAAAGAATAATTAAGGCTTGTAAGAATTTCTTGATCAATGGGTAGTAAGATAATAAAAACCATATAAATTCGCAACAAATGGAAACACGCGCAAGAAATTTAAGCAGATTTTTTAAAAGATTGACTCTTTTACAAATTTCTTAACAGTATTTTGACAGGAAAATACTATCATGCAGGAGGGAAAATTTCAAAGATATTTGGGTTACGGAAAATGCTGGAGGAGCAGCATTGAACAGCAATGGCTCACCCTCTGCAACATCAACATCGTCATGAAAATCGACTGCAATCTTGGTTTCCATAGAAATCAAGAGACCGTTGTCTGATTTTCTGAAACAATCTCTCTTCTGCCGTCATGCTTTGCTTGGAGATCAGGTACTTCATTCAAGGATCCTGTGCTGGCATCAGATCCCTTTCCATTTGGTAAGAACACTTCATCTCTGTTTATCAAGAATTGATTCTTTGGTTGAAATTTAGCTGAAGCTGAGTAAATAACTTAAATTTGTGTATAAGCATGATATGGATGGGAAGGCATGCTATTCATTGGAATTAATGTAGCAATAAGGGATTATCAATAAAACACACTATCCCTGATCAAAAACTAATATTATTTGGCAAAAACTTGCGTACATTTAGATATGCATCCACCCCACAATTAGGGTTCATAAATTACAGTGAGGATTAAGCTAGGTGATGCACCAGAGTGTGCCTCACTCTTTTTATGGGTTATCGCTTATTACCAATTTATGGCCTGTGTTTTGGTTCACTTTGCAATGATGTCAAGACTTTTCAAAATATGCATCAACATTTTTCCAATGCGTATAAATCCATTTTAGAAGTAAAAATAAATTTTCATGCGGGACTCCTAATCCGATGAGCAAAGGTGGAAAATTTGATCTGGTGAAACTTTCTTTTGGGAAGGTGTTGAAACTTGAAAGCTTTTTTCCTTTTTTTTCCCCCATTTCTATGAAGGTCGGGACATTTTTGCAAGTGCAAAACACTTGATTTTTGAGGCAAGGGTTGATAATAATCCCATATTTGAACTTGTCTTGCAAATCAATCAATTTTTTTTCCCTTTTTTACCGCATTTGTGTGTCGGGGGCTGCAACTTAGAGGTGCCCACGGTTCCGGAACCGGCAGTTACGGTTCGGAACCGTTGGTTCCGATTTTAGAAATTGTCGAACCGGAACCGAACCACGAGGGTGTTTCACGGTTACAGTTCCGGTTGGCTATTTTATTACGGTTTTCCACGGTTCCGAACCGCCAGTTTTTGCGGTTCCGGTTTGGATTCACGGTTTTCCGGCGGTTTCGGTTTGGAACCACCCAGAACCGGCGGTTCCGGCACAGTGTCGGTTCGAAATTTTTTGAACCTGGACCGAACCACGGTTCAAAAATCAACGGTTTCGGTTCAAATAAATTCTCACAATTTCGGTTCGGAACCGTAACTGGCGGTTACGGTTTCGGTTTTAACCGCCTCGGTAAACCTTGGGCAGGTCTAGGGCTGCTAAGTTCTCAGTCCATGTGACCATCTTTGAATCCCTCCTCATAGGTTGTTTTGCATAACAGGTTTCCCATCCTTTTCACCAACAGCAAGCCGATTAAGAAAGCAGAAGGCGATTTGTCCATCTCCTTGCTTTGACCATGTTGCTCAACTTCAATCAAGTCAGTCATCAGTTTTTTTTGTTGAAACTGGCGATTTTGTCAAGGTTTTCTGCTAATCTATGCGACTTAAGTTGAACAAATTCTTACGACGAACTGGCTTTATTCTTGCAGGAGGAGGGCAAGATTTGGTTGCTTTCATCAATCTCACTTGTTACGACGTTATAGGTCCACACTTCTCTCTCTCATTGTAGCATTGATGCAGAAAATTTGGATGGGAATGATATTTGAGACTTATCTACAAATCCTTATAGGTCCATATTTGTGCTTACATCTTGTGTTGCGTGATCTCTATTTGATTTCGTGTCGGATATCATGCTAACAAGAAACACATCATTCACATCGAAGAAAATTGGAGATCAGATGATGATTGTGTGAATTACTTTTATCTTTAGAAAGAAACAAGAATTGTGAGAGTGAAATTTGCTTGAAAAGGGGGACACAGTTTTTCTAAGTCGAGAGTCTTGTGTGCGAACGTTCAAGATTCTTTCATGCAAGTATGTAATCTCTCTCTCTGCCCAATGGTAGTACAAGTAGTTGTACACTGCACAGCACAGCACAGCACAGCACAGTTCTTTATTTGCTTAATGTTGAAGTGATATTTTAGATGAATAAGCAGTTTAATATTCAGAGAATGATAATAGCAGTGGACGCATGTGCCAATTTATGATAATATACCTATAATTCAAATTAAAGTCATATAAAAGGAGCTAATGGTATGGGGAGTCTGGTTGAAAGTTGATTTCATTTATTCATTCTAGTCAACACGACACAACATGATTTAGCACACAACAAACAAATAAAAAATTATTAAATTCATTCATAATAATGGTATATCATAAATTCTGAAAAATAATACTAGTAGTAGAATCACAAGCAATATCTTGCACCTAAGAACATGAGTACAAAAAAAAATGTCATATGGTGATGGCTTAAATTGGTTGATATAAATTACTTGTGCGGCCATATTAAAAACTTGTCATCGTAATCAATTATGACCTACAAATTTTAATCTAATTCATGTATGGTTATCTTTATTTTTATATTTTCCATTTATTTTGAATTTTAAAATGTGTTAATTTTTTTATATGCAGTGTTTGCGGGCTATGTCAAGGATTTGAGAGGCAAATAATAGAGCTAGAAATATACAACATGCAAAGCTTATAGTTTGAGATTTAAATAAGAAGTTTGTTTCTCAATGAATAAGTGTCCAATTTTTTTATAAGTAAATAAATTTCCTACTTTGATTTATTGGGTACTATTTATGGATATTAGTTTTCTACTAAAAAAAGAAAGAAAGGAAGGTTGTTTAGAAAAGAAAAATCAAAGGTTTGAGAAAATGAGTGAAATTAGACAAAATGTATAGAATAAGGTCAAAGTAATTTGGATAATGAAAGAAAAAATGAAGTTCATTTATGCTCAACTTGGGATTTTTATTTTTAATCACTTTTTTAGTTAAATATTCCTTACCTACCAAAGAATATGTATTACAACAAAAAATAAAGATTTTTTTGAATTTTTTATGTTAATTCACAACAAGTAGAGGAGAGATGAGACTTTGAGTTAAAGAAAAATATAGAGAATATTATTTTAAGTTTGAACTTAGTGTAAATGGTAAGAGTAAAATCACTATTTAAGGTGACATTTATACTAAATGGGTTTGAGTTCAGTGTAAATATTTGGATATGCTCTTATACTCATAATACCTTATACACTTTGAGAGTGAGTGATAAACACACTTCTCATCTTTGGAAGTTGAAACACTTGTGAGTACATTATTCCAATGTGATAAACGAGTTAGTAATGAAAGTGTACTAATAAGCCTTACTTGGTTTGATTATTTTATATCTTGCTTCATTTATCTTTTCCTTAGACAACAACAAAGTTTAGTCCTTAGACAATTTGTTTGTTTTATTTATGTTGTTTTCTTGTTTTGTTTGAGGACAAACAAATAGTTAAGTTTGAGGGAGTTGATATGCTCGGATTTTGCACTGTTTTAAGGCCTATTTGGTATATTTTGAATGTCAAACTCGCATTTCATGTCTGTTACTGCATATTTTATACATTTTGGTATTTTGACGTGTTTTGTGAGAAATGTGTAAAATTAAGCTGAAAAGGGACAGAAAAATGTCAAGTTCTAGAAACTAAAGATTAGCATCGCCCAGCAGTCCGCTGACACTATGTCAGCGGCCGTCGAAGAGTCAACGGTCCGCCTCGAAAATTGAGCCTAAAGCTGAACACGCCCAACAACCGCTGAAACATGGTCAGCGGTTCGATGACACTAGCGCCGAGAGTCCAGAAGACTCTTTGCGGTCCATTGGGTCAGTTCAATGGTCCGTTGAGATTATGCGGCGCACCAAATTGACATACTTTCTCTTCAAGACTTACCATGTTGGGCTTGGAATCATACCATATAGAAAAACGTCCATGCATGTATAAATACTCCCTCAGTTCCGCGATAGTGGAGTGGTTTCTTTTCGGCACGCGATTTATGATAAAATTGTATTAAATGAGTTAAATAAAGGAATAATAAGTAGGAAATGTAAAAGGGTAGAGAGATAAAAAGAATAAAGGAAGAGAGAGTAAAGTAAGAGAGGAAAAATGTGTTGACTATTACTAGAAAATGAAATTACTCAACTATTATGGAACGTACCAATATGACAAAATGACTCAAATACCGCAAATAGAGGGAGTACTTCATAAAAAATGATCTTGTTTCCTACTCTCCACGTCTGACTTGAGACTTTGAGAGTTCCATCTTCCACCATCTTTCTATATTCATACTTGGAGTTTGGAGCTTGGATCAAAGAAAAGATTGTAGCATACAAGATTCTTCCTTTGGATTTTATCTTTGTTGTTTTTATATTTTCTATGTTTTTCCTTTAAACTAACTATGAGTTTAGTTTGTCTGTCTCTGAATAGCTAAATCTGTAGGATTGTAATGATGTGTTAGTAACTCTTTTGGTTTATATAATTCCAGTTTTTTATATCCGTTTGTAACTTATGTTCATATTTACTTTATTCTAATTTGTTCAATAATGTTTCAGGTTTGAGTGACATTCTATGATGATTTCTTGGCATGCGAAGTAATCAAAATAGTATAGCTAAAGGTAGAGATGCCCAAGGTTTTCGGTTCCGGCGGTTAACCGCGGAACCGTAACCGCCGGTTCCGGTTCCGAACCGGAACCGTGACTTTTTTCTTGAACCGGAACCGCCATATTTTGAACCGTGGGCCGGTTCCGGTTTCAAATTTTACGAACCGAAACCGTGCCGGAACCGTCGGTTCCGGACGGTTCCAAACCGGAATCGTAAAAAACCGTCGGAAAACCGTGAAACCGAGCCGGAACCGCGAAAAACCGCCGGAAACCGGCGGTTCGGAACCGTGAAAGCCGTAAAAAAACCGCCGGAAAACCGGCGGTTCCAAACCGAAACCGGAACCGCCGGTTTTCGAACCGGAACCGGAACCGTGAAATAGCCTCACGGTTCGGTTCCGGTTCCATATTTCCCGAAACCGGAACCGGCGGTTCCGAACCGGAACCGCCGGTTTACGAACCGTGGGCATGTCTAGCTAAAGGTCAATACCGGGATATCGAACTCAAGAAATATAACTGCAACAGACTATCATATACTGAGCGTCATATACTATCTAGAGAAACAAGAGTTTTGGGTTTTAAATGAAGAAACTAAACAAAAATAAATAAGATAAAAGGAACAAAGCAAATAAGATAGAATTAGGCAAATAGAAGAACTTCAAGGATAATGATTTCACTAACTTTTTAGTTATTCTAATTAGCTCTACGTTCATCTGACTCAAGTTTTACCACGATTTCTCCCTACCATGCATCAATACTCATGTCACAATTATTGTATGAACATATAAGATAAACCAATCAAAACTATCACCGATCAAAGATTGACAATAATCAAGGTAACAGTCAATTAGTCGAACAAAAGTTCAAGAAAAATCAAGTGGAACGAGTTCTGAACATTAAACATAAAAAGAACTACATAAAAATTAATTACTATCAAACCTCAAGATTCTATTCTTTCGTAATCCATAGACAGATGAACTAAAACAATAATTAAAGTACGAGACATGAAATAAACAAACAAAACCCAAGGTTGAATCTTGAAGTCTTCATGCTCCTCTTGCCTTGCTTCAATCTCCAAGAATGATGGAAGAATTGAAATATGGAGTGGAGAGGAAGGAGCCTTGGAGGCTCCTCTTTTGGGGCTATGGAATGGTGAATATTATGAATTAGGTTATGGGATATATATAGACTTGAAAAGGATTTAAATTTGGTAAAAAGTTTCCTCCAAGCAATAGTAAATAAGGAATTTTCATGCCCCATAGGTTAAGGAAAAGATTTGGCTTCACAAGGTAATGTCTTCTTTTCTTCTTTGAATTTCCATTTAAACTTCTGCACTTGACAGCTTTGCGCGACTTTGGTAGAACGGTCATAATTTTCTCCACAGAACTCCGATTGAGATGATCAAGGTACCAACGCGAAGCTCTTTCGAAGACGAAAAGAATGACATGTAGAACGCCCTGATCAGACTTCAGGATCGCCGGCAAATGAGTTTGAACACAGGTTGTCGTGCGCGACCGGTCCCAGCGGACCGCTGGACAGCTCCAGAATTCCCTGGACTCGTTGCAGCGACCGCTGATATGGGTCCAGCGGGCCACTGGGTTGCGCTTCAGTTCTAGCTTCCAGATTTGACGTTTTTATGTCATTTTTCAGCTCTATTTTGCACATTTCTCACAAAACACATCAAAATAATAATATGAATAAAATATACAAATAATTGATATGTAATTCAACATTGACACTCAAAATAAATCAAAAAATGGTCTTAAAATAATGCAAAATCCTAGCTTATCAACTGTGCTAGAATTTAATAATTGTATTTTGCTCATCCATGGAACAACTCTACATGACCAAGCAAAATATATCTTGATCCTAAAACTACCTAATGTGACCCCACACCAATCATATAACAAGATATAATAATACCTTCCTATTTTCCAACTCATATATCTAATCTTTCAAAAAAAAATCATAAACTAATGCTTTGTCATCTCCTTTTACAACCCTAATAAATAATCTCTCAATGAATCAATCCACACCCCAGCCAGTCCCCAAATCTCCTTCTTACCCCTACCCCCAAAATCAATGAATGAGAGTAAATAGAGCAAATATGCTACCCCTCAAACCTTAACCCTAAAACTCAATTTCTCAATCTCACAACCCAACCCACCCCCTACCCCACCCTAGTATAAAGGTGAGCATAAGTCCAAAATTTGGAAGGCAAAGAAAAGAAAGAGAAAAAGGAGGGGGTCAAGAATTGAAGAATAGAAGAGTCATCCCCAAATCCCAAATAGCTCGATTGAAAATTGGTTTACTGGTACGTCTCTCTCTTCCCAATGACCCCTCCATACATTTATTTCTCCATTTAATTTTTAGGGGTTTTGCTACACAAGCCCCTGTTTCTGTTCAAATATTCAAAACCTACCCATTCCTTTCTCTCTTTCACTGTTCAACACAGAAAAAAAAGAGCGGGACAAAAAAAAAAACTTTTCTTTTTTCACAGGACCGCAAAAACAAAAATCCAAATTCCCGCACACCTTTGGTATTTTCGCTTCGTCCCGCCCAAAACCCATCTCAAAATCGGAGGTCCGCAAATTCTCTTCTTCTTCTTCTTGCTTTGATTTTGTTTTTATTTTTTTGTTATTCGGAGTTTAACACACACACATGCACCGTCGTTTTGTCTTTCTGGTTTCGATTGCGAAATGGATTTGATTTGTTTTAGGGTCTGAAAATTATAGAAAAAAAATAAAAACAATGGCAGGATGGTTGGAGAGTGAGAATGGTGAAGACAATGGCGGTGCCGAGGTTAAATGGTCGTTCACGGAATTTCTCAAAGCTTTTTTGGAACATGTTTACGGCAATTCCTGCCTGAGGCCGCTGCCGCCGGTTGTTGGTGAGGGGCAGGTTGTTGATTTGCTTAAGCTTAAGATTGTTGTGAGGAAGAGAGGTGGATATTGCAGAGTGTCGGAAAACGGGCTGTGGAGCTCGGTAGCAGCTGATTGTGGGCTTGATTTGAGGTTTTCAGCTGCTTTGAAGTTGGTGTATGTGAAGTATTTGGATGCGTTGGATAGATGGTTGGGGAAGATTGAGAGACATAGAGAGGACGGAGTGAGTGAGGATAGGTGTTTCGATTTTACTCGGTTTTTGATGGGGTTGGAGTCGGGTCCGAAGGTTTTCGTATCGAGTAAAATTGAGAGAGATGATGGGTTTGTAGAGTTGAAGAAGACTGAATTTGAAGTTGTTGATGGAAATCAAGTGTTTGTGGAGTTAAATATAGATGTTGAGGGTTCTGATGAGAAGGGGAGCAGTGAAAATGGCGTTAGTGATGATGTGAATATTAGTAAGGAGAAATCTGTTGACAATGGCGGTGATGGTGATGATCTAAGAGTGGATCAGGACTCCGTTAGTAAGAAAAGGAAACGAGAGTGCTACACAGGCTTGCTGAATTGGATACGGAATGTTGGAAAAGATCCTAGCGGGCCTGCTGTTGAGCCATTACCTGAAATGCAGAAGTGGAACTGTTATGGGAGTGAGCTGCCGTGGAAGCAAATTCTCACTATTCGTGAGGCGATGCTTTTGAGAAAGAATGTCGATGCAGGGTCTCAACGAACTGTCTGGCAGGTCTGCATTTCATTACTCCCATGCTTGATTCCAGCTGATGAATATGAATATATATTTGTATGCAATACCCCAATATAACTGCATCATGACCAGTTTTAGGATGCATGAGAGTATGTTGTAATCTAACATCTACGGTTGATGATAAATCCAATCAAATAAGCAGTTAAATGCCTTTATCTTTTGTGGGCTGAGTTCTTATATCCAGTGGGATCAGTATATTAGCATGCTCTTTGTATAATATTTTAGCCGCTATCTAGGGCTATAAAACTCCGCCCCCAAACTTTTTGACTTATGGTAGTCAACTTTTTACGGTATTGAATATTCATTTGTTGTTCATGTGCACGATGCACAATAGAGGTATCCATCGTGTTGCCTATCAGTGTTTGTGTCGGTTTGCATCTTCATGTGCTAAGCACATCACCACTATTTCAGTATGTCCTCTGTCAAGGATCTTTATGTTCTGAAAAGTTGTTAGTTGCGCATGTTTTCTTATACAAAGACTATTATGTTGATTTCCCAGAAATCATTTAAGCGAGAAATATGCTCAAGCTGACATTCCATTCTATTCTATCTTATTTTTAGTAAATGCAGCAAGTACTTTTAGTTATGTCTTCTCTGATTTGCTTATGTCTCTGAAAATGGCAACATGGTAAGTTTACTCCATAGCTAACTTCCAGTGATAGAACTTCATCTGTTTATTTGTGTTCTATGTTTAGATTTGCAATCCCCATGTGTTGTCAACAGTGACTTGCATGCATTATAGAGGCCAGACATTCTTTAAACGCGCTTGTTGAGTTAAAGAATAGATCTCATGAAATTCTGAGTGATAAATATAATTGAATTGACAAAACAAAAATTCATGAAAGCATCCATGTTAGCTTGCATTGGCATATATTTATCCATTACATGGTATGTCATATATCATCTCTACTTTTAGAACAACTTGGCTTGGAACATATACGTTTCTTAATTAAAACAATTTCTTCGTACTTTTTAGAAGAAGCAAAAGATACACCCGAGCATGTATGATGATGAAGGGTTAAGATGCAGTCAGAGGCTACTCTCCTCCAAGGATCGGAAGTCGAGAGACAGGGGTGGAGCTGAATCATCTTCCTCAGATTTTCAGACCGACGAGGATAATGCTGACAAACAGTCTGATGCTGACTCCCCAATCTATTTGAGCAACTGCAGGAAGAAACGAATCCCCATAGGCTCAAATCATCAAGCAGATTTGCCTGAGTTCCAAGGTGAGGATTATGAAAGTGAAGCTAAATGGTTAGGTACCAAAATCTGGCCTTTGGATAAAGCAGAACAAAAGAAGAAAACCCTAATCGAAAGGGACCGTATCGGAAAGGGAAGGCAAGAATGTTGCGGATGTCAGTTTGTTGGATCTTTTGAATGTGTGAGGTTCCATATTAGGGAAAAGAGGCTGAAAGTGAAGCTTGAACTTGGCTCCGCTTTCTATCTATGGAAACTCGACATGATTGGAGAGGACGTCGCATTCTCATGGACAAAAGAAGACCAGTACAAGTTCCAGCATACAGTGCAGTCCAACCGTCTCTCATTAGAAAAATACTTTTGGAACGAACTTTTCAAGCAATTCCCGAAGAAGGGAAGGGAAGCACTAGTGAGCTACTACTTCAACGTGTTCCTTCTCCAACGTAGAGCCATCCAGAACAGAACCAGCCCGCTCAACATTGACAGTGATGACGAGGAGTCAGAATATGGGCCGGTTACTAATAGGTTTGGTGCTGGTTCAATTTTTTGTTCCCCAAAGAAACCACATACGAGTAGCAGATAGGTTGTTGATTCGAGGTGTGTAAATCGCAGTTTTTTTGGTTCGATAAAAGCTCATTTTGGTTTTGCACAGTCAGACACGCCCGGTTTCAGGTGTACAGATGGCTGAATATGATAGATGAAGCACAGTCAGAAGCAGTGGAAACATACAGTTAGTTACAAGGTTACTGCAATACTTTGCAAGGGCTAATTTCTCTTTTTGGTATGTCAAAATTTATCATCTTTCAAATTCATTATGATTATGAATATCAAGAACTAGCTTTTTTTGTTAAGTTCCTATTTGCTTCTTCGTCATATTAACGTTCTTTTTTTATGTTTTGGCTAGCAAGTCTATTACATAATTTGGCATGTTCGATTTAGATTATTGCATTTTCTTGGTACGAATTCGATATTTGATTAACAAAATAACAACCGACAGCTTCCTAATCCACAAATCAGCAATATTAACAGTTGACATGGAGCCATTTTATAGTGAAACCAATAAAAGTAGGAGTTATATTTTTAGCTCTTTTATAAGTGAGATTTAGTTCATTAATGGATGTTTAATTCTTATATGGAATGTAAATGGTAGTAATATATTTAAGTCAGCCAAAATGATACAGATCTAAAATCTTATCTGTCATTATACATCTAGCCCCTATTCATTAGTTAATATTAATAGAATTTCCTCTGGCCCATTAAAATTGAGTTATTATTATCTCATATACTTTATTCTCTTTCTTATTTATTTTCTAGTAATTTTTTTTCATATCCAAAAGAAACAGTTCAACTCTAATGGAATGGAAGGAGTAAAGAAATGTACATGCATATAAATGGTTCAAAAAATACACTACTCCTAATAAGTCGGATGATCATTGACTCTTTCAAAAATTTAAAGTTTAAAACCCACCTCTCATTAGTTGCAATGAGTATTTATTATGTATACATATTAGAAGATTAGAGATGATTTTTTTGGTTTTTAATATCTTGTCGTATGCTCTTTATTTAATATTCACATTGGAGTCTGAGTCTGCCAAACTCTATCCATACCCGAAAAATTCAAATTTTCATATTTTATCTCAAAAATGCAATTATAGTGGTCTTTGTATTGTAATGCATATTTAATTAGTCTAATTCCGAAAAGTCGCAAGCCACGAACTTCTTCGATTTACATTTGCAAAGTGACTTTATTTTGGTGAGCCGGAGGGAAGACTGTTTGAATTAATAAATAGGATAGCAAATTAAACAGAGCCGAAAAATACATGTACTCATATATTTTAAAATAATGGTGTTTGTCTTATCTATTTAGCAATGTTATAATATGGTTCGGATTAAACTGCGGCAATTGTTTAAATACATGACATAATGATGCAAGGCTCTATTATTAATTAATTTATTTAATTTTTCTATATATTATGTTCATTGGATTAATACACACACATCATACTAGCATATAATAATACAACTGGTTCACTTTTCTTAGTATAGAATCTGATCCATTGTTTCAATACTTCATAGTTATACTTTATAGCCATCTTGTCACACTCTCTCTCTCTCTCTGACTTATGTATAATGCGAATATATATTTGCGGGTATTTATGAGGCGAAATAGGAAATCATAATATTCTCTGTCTAAATACACCTGGTAAATATATGCACGCAATTACTAGTGTTTTTTTAATAAAAAAACACTAGGTTTAATTTGTAAATTTAATCAAACACAAAAATTGTTATACTATAAATTATATAATCTGTGACTGTAGTTATGCAATTCGAAAAATCGGCTATAATTTTATAAATGAAACTGTCGTGCCATGCACTTTCATTTTTTGGGGCATCAAAATGTGTCAATGCAAAAAATTGACACTGCGTATTAAGATTGTAAATTTCGAAATTGCATTTCTTTTTTGTGAATAACCTGCAATTAAATGATACTCCAGTTTTGTACGTAAAAATAATATAAATTGCAGTACTAAGATTTAAGTGAAATTAAATTTTTAAATAATTTTTTAGAGAGAGAAAATGATTAATTTGAAAATCTAAATGCATGAATTATATAAATTCCATTGTTTCTAAAATATTATTCCGCACTTGTTTATACGAAGGATTTATAATTTTTTAGTTCCGAATCTAATTACTTATATTATGATCTTACTCATTTTATAGTGTAGAGTGTAGATAGAAAGGAAAGCAACGTACGTATTGATGGATAATCAGATATGGTGTGCGAGTAATCAACATACTGTATTAACTTCACACCCATCTTGTTATCTTCATTCTGTGAGAGTTGAAAAAGTAGCATCTCTCTCTTCAACCTTTTCTTGTAACCATGTCTTCCCCAAGCAAGAGACGAGAGATAGACTTGATGAAACTGTAAATCTTCATTTCTTGTAGTTTTGTTTTGTAGAAAGCTTTGACATTGTTTCTTGAAATAGGATGATGAGTGATCGCAAGGTGGAGATGAGCACGAGTTCTATGTGTATTTCCATGGACCCACTGAAAGTATTTAAATCTAGAAGAAATTCTATCAACCTGCTCTTGATGAGGAAATTGGAAAAGGACTGGATTTTTTGCTGTAAAATTGAAGTGTACATTCTACTTCTACATTTTCTGTAAAATATGAATTCAGTTTTGCTTCTCTATCCTACTCTGTTTCTGTCTAATTCACTCTCTCTCTTGATTTTCCAATGTAACACGATAGGTCCGTATCATGGCGGTGTGTGGAAGGTAAGAGTCGAGCTTCCTGATGCCTATCCCTACAAGTCTCCTTCCATAGGATTTATTAACAAGATATATCACCCCAATGTGGATGAAATGTGAGTTTCGATTGCGAAATGCTCTCTCTTCTGTCGTGTCATATATCCATGTTTTCAAATTTCAGGCCGGGTTCAGTTTGTCTAGATGTTATTAACCAGACCTGGAGCCCCATGTTTGGTAATAACCAGTCTACTTCTTGGTTAAGCAATGTCTGATTAGAGTCTCAAATTCTTGATTGCTTGATGCTAACTAACCTCCTTTAACAACGATTTTTTGCAGACCTGGTTAATGTGTTTGAGGTGTTTTTACCTCAACTACTTTTGTATCCAAATCCATCAGACCCCTTAAACGGGGAGGCTGCTGCTTTGATGACGCGCGACACAACTGCATATGAACAAAGAGTTAAATCTTCCTGAAAACTTACCTTAAGCTCTCCTCTATACATATGTTTTGGTAGCTTGTGCTCTAGGATCAGATTGAAGTAAAAATAAACAGTTGACTGGAGAAGTATGTCATGAATCTGATTTCATATGTTTAAAACAAAGCATATGATCTTGTTCTTACAGATACGTGATACAAGTGAAAAGGTTTATCTTATTCTTATGACATGTTTATAAATGTGAGGAGTACTAATTTAATCCCATAAACATTACTTCCCTATGGGCAATCCTCAGGGTTATACTGTAACGCGATTGTGACACACTTTACTGTTCGTATTCTAGAATACTGACTGAAATACGCCAAGGAGGAAGATGCGGGGGCTGTGCCGGAAGAGAAATCGAGCGATGAGGAACTGACTGAAGACGAATATGAGTCGAGCGACGATGGTGTTTTGGGGCCTGTGGATCCTTAGTCTTCTCTGTGTCTGTAGCTGTAAGCATGCATATCGTTTCTTATATCATGTTGCTTTTCTCTCCCACAGTTACTTACAATTTAATTACATATAGCAATAACTATTCATTGGAATGGATTCAAAATGACTCAAATGTGGCTTCTTGAATCTGCTTCATGTACATAGATTGTTCTACCAATTACCTCACAACGAGTCTTCTTTTCAGCATCTTTTTTGTGTGGCTAAATACTGAAATATTCACATCTTTTTTGTGTGGTTATATTGAAGAAACAATATAACTACTTTTCGCTTCGTAGCAATATAATCACATTTAATACATTTTGATAGTTATAAATTCCACTCATCTGCTTTATTGCAATAATGCACAAAATGTCGCAGAAACCAAAATGAGATTATGCAACTTAGTAAAACATCTATGCAAAAGGACAACAGATAATATAAATATAGAAACTACTAAGCTTGCCATAATAATGGTAGAGGCCATGAATATGAAGAAACTATCAGAATTGAAGATATCATCACATTACAGATCATATTTGCATTTTTATCATATCATTTCATTTGAACAGAAAAAGAATCCGAGCAATAATTGGAACTGCTACATAATTCAATTCTCATAAATGGCTAGGCCGCCGCCTTCCAGCGTCAGTTCTCATTCTCTTTACAGGATTCGCCCAGCCGACGGAGCCACCGCTGCTGTTCCCTTGTTGAGGGGAAAGGGGCCCCCAGCCATGTTGGCTCGAGCCAATATCTTTAGCGCCTGAGACTGACCCTGGACTCTTCATCACACGTCCAATGCCTGTAGGTGACAATGGACCTGCTGAACCGTTTCCAGACTTCGTACCCGATTTCTCCCTGTCTTTCCTCTTCTTTTTGCAGATAACGAGATCTCCTGGGTGAGTGAAAGGGCGAGCGTCATCTGGTTGGCCAAGATCCCGACTGCTGCTGCTTCCGAGCCTCGAATCCTTGTGAGGCATCAAGTTCCTGGCTTTAGAACTCTCGACAGTGTGAATGGGTGTGCGGGTCTGTGTCTTAGGGAAAGGAGTATTTTCTGAATCCACGTCTTTGACTGATTTCTGGCGCTTCCCCTGAGCAGAAGGAAACTGTCGTGAAGATGGACCGGTGGCTGGCGTGGAAACAGGAGCAGTGAAAGACATGGAACTTCTGGCTTCTCGAAAGTCAGTATCTGAGAATGCTACCCCAATTATATCGAAAAAGAGGTCATGGACTTTCTTCGCCTCCGACCTCACCTGTTGCATTGTATCGTACAGTCCACATAACTAGTTTGTTAAAAATGCATAAATGGCGACAGATTTCATTCAAACTATTAAGGCAGTTTAATTACTCCTAGAAGCCTTTAATTTACATCACAGATTTCATGCGATGCAAATAATGATTCTGAAAAGAAACAATAAGGCGTACAAAATATCACCTAGAATTTATCTAAGGCTTATTCCTATGCAGTTATACCAAAAAATGCAAGATTCAGAGATCACTTGGACAACTAGTACAGGGGGACAAAAAAAGCAAAGTGATCTTGACACCAGCATGTTCACAAAAGCTCCATATGGACTTATTAATGCTACTTTGTAACTATCAGGGTTGCTGCTGAGTCGAGTATGAACATGGACATTTCACGAAGAATATACAGACAGGGAAGGATTGGGAGAAGAACATCATACCTCATATGAAAAACCGAAATACTGCATGCTAGACTTCAACATAAGCTGCACGTCAGACACAAATCCCATGACTCCACTGTACTCAGATTTGTCAACACGGTTATGAATCTTTCTCAAATCCAAAAGGCAATCACCATCTCCACTGGCATAATCATTTCTTTTCCACAGCTCAGTTAGCTGTGGTATTATTTGATGACCTTCATAATCTATTCTTCTCTGGAGCTTGCTTATAACAGTCTTGCACTGTAACAAAATTATGTTAGAATAGATCTTAATTCAGAAACAGAAAGCAGGAAGGCAAAACAACATCAAAACTGAGTGTGTGTGTGTGCGGAGGGGGCGAGAGAGGAATGTTGGATTAAAACTTGAATTAAAAAAACAGACTAAGCATTTGGTTTAACTTTACACAATAAACAAAGTGAAATCAAATTTCACATTTCCCCACTCCATTTTGCCTGGATCAGAGTCATTGCTAATACACATATACGCAAGTATTTCTTTCTATTCAGTAAACGAGTAACATAATCAAATTGACTGATACAAAAAAACAAAGAGTAACAGAAGCATACCTTTCTCAGAACGACCTCGGACATCTTAGGGCCACTAGTTTTAGGCCCCTTCACAACTTTAGTGTCCAAGTTTTCTGTAAGATGTTCAGAGGAATCATATGCAACAGCAGGCCCATAGTTCACTCTCCCAGATCTAAGAGTACTTTGCACATTAGCTGTATTTCTCCTTGATGGTAGATTTCTTTTGTTCTTGGTAGATGAATCAATTTTCTCTGATTTCATCGAACTAGTATCTCCAAGAACTTTATGGGAACGGTCATCACTTGCTTGAGTCTTGTATTTATTATCCATGTGTACTGGTAACATAGTAGGATCACCAGGACGAAAAGATGACCTGTCACTGGGCTTCTCTTCAGTCCTAACAGGCCGTGGGCGAAGCCGAATACTCCGTTTTCGTTTTATCTTGGGTTGCAAGACCTGTTCATCTTCACCTTCATCACGATCTTGGATCCAGCTACCAGAATGCTGCTGATTCATAGGAGAATCTCCAGATACAGCAATCTCACCTTCTTCTAATTCATCTGCCTGGAAAATAAAAACAGCATGTAAGATAACAATGTTGAGAATCAATAGCATTATACCAAATCATAAAGCAATTGTCAGACATACCAATTTCTTTGATCGGGAGCCGGGCCTGCCATCTAATGCAGAAAGTGATCCAAACTTTTGAGAGGACACGGAAGGTGAGACCATGCGCATTAACTTCCTACTATGCGAAGAGGACCCAGAAGAGCCAGCTTCATCAAGTATGCTATTGTTTCTGACGTTATCCAAAGCTCTTTGGTATTCATATCCATCAGCAGAAACAGGAGCATCTTCTTCTGATTGATCTTTATTGACTCCAGGTGCTTCAGTGGATTCATCATCTTCAAACTCCCCAATGTCTCCATCATCTTCTTCTTGAACAGAATATCCATTTCTATCATTGGAGCTTGCGTCAGAAAATTCTCCATTTTCATCATCTAATTCAGTATAAACAGGAGTCTTTCCCTTAGGCCGCCCTCTCCTCCTCTCAGAAATCTCAGAAGCCACTTCACCAGGAGGTTGCATTCCACCATATACAGCATTCTTTGATGGCTTCTTTGATAACTTAGCAATGGTAGTATTTACTTCTTGTGTATTAGCACGAAGCCAATCAGGGACCTGATCATATCGAGTCATGTCCTCTGCCCAGTCAAGTTCTTCATCCATTTGATCAAAAAGCTCCACTTCTTCTTCACTCCTAGCAATCATACGGTTTACCTCATGAAGAGAAGGAACGTCGTGAACTGTTTCTTGGTATCTTTCTTCATCATGCAAAAGTGTTTCTAAAGTTAGCCGCCTCTCTTCATGTGTAGTCCTCTGGTCAAACCGCCCAGCATTTATAACTTCATCAGCCATGTCAATCTTATACTGCTGAATATTATTCCGAATCAAGCTCTCAATTGAACCCACATACCGGTCCTTTCCAGCAAGGTCATCATCGGAGTCAACTACTCCTCCACTCCCGAATTCATCCTCTTTTTGATGGCTGGATATTTTGCCGACCACAGCTTCCATGTAAATGACTTTCACCTCCCTCGTCTGCCCAATACGGTGGGCACGAGCAACAGCCTGCTCCTCATTTTTTGGGTTTGGATCCGGATCATATATGATCACTGTGTCAGCAGACTGCAGATTGAGACCCCGTCCAGCAGCACGAATGCTAAGTAAGAAGATAAAACAATCGGTGTCTGGTCGATTAAACTCAACGATAGCACTTTCACGGTCTTCCAAGCTAGTCATCCCATCAATTCTTCTGAAAACAAGCCTTCGCCACTGCAAATATTCCTCCATTATATCAAGAAGTTTGGTCATGGTACTAAAGAGCAGTACCCTGTGTCCCGTTCTCTGAAGCTTCATCAAAACTCTATCCAGAACCCACAATTTTCCACAAGACCTCACAAGGAAATCCTTTGAGAAGTCACTGAAATAAGGGTAATTTAGCAATGGATGGTTACAAGCTTTCCGTAGCTCCATGCATCTATTGTTTAGAGTTTTGTAAGTTTTAGCCTGATAATTTTGGTTCTTTTGACACTTGCGATGTTCATCTTCAGGGTCAACCCTGAGAGTGCCAGTTGATTTGATCCAATCATAAATGGCACTCTGTATTGCAGACATTCGACATTTCAAAACAATCGAGACCTGCATTTTAAAATGTAGTTTGAATCAATATATGCAACAACACAACATTATAATCGTAACAACATACCTTTGGAGGAAGCGATCCTTCTACATCTTCAACACGCCGCCGAAGCATAAACGGTTCCAATATTTGATGTAGTCTATGGATAATTATCACCTTCTTCTCTGTCTCGAGCCAGTCATCTTCATGTGCAGGCCCTTCCTTTTGGAATGGTTGAGAGAACCAATCATGAAATGCTTTTCTATTATCAAAAACTTCTGGGAGTAGTAGGTTTAAAAGAGACCAAAGCTCTTTAAGATCGTTCTGATAAAACACAAGAAAGAGCAATTCGAGGTGAGAAGATGTAAGAAACATGTTTTAGTTTAGTTGTGAATCTTGTGATGAAGGAGTACAAGTTACGGCTGCTGTGAATTATGAGAATTCAATAACAATAAAAGTTGGCTAGTACTCGCATCATACTTGTGTACATGTTTATATGTAGCAGATAGATGCTACAGTTCAATGAGACTTATTGTCAAGATAATAGAATTGAATCACACCCTTCTATCCCATGCCAATACTTCATTTTCTCAAGGCATTTATTTTCCAGAAAAAAACCTTCCTACCTAAAAGTCCTAATTGGACAATATCAACTCTAGTCTTAACTACCACTTTTACGGTCAATAGTTTTCCAACTTTCAACCCTTCATTCATCTTTTCTTAAACTCAATTTCCAGTCACAAAAAAAGGAATACTTTCCAGATGAAGTACAACCAGAAAAAGAGTCCATGGCACAGTGAAATTGAATGTATTATTTAACATGATACAAAACTCAAGGAAATAGCTTCATTGTAGTCCAGAAAAGATAAGCACAAGCATAACAAAATCACACCTGCAATGGTGTCCCTGTAAGAAGCAAACGCCTTTGGCAGCGATACCTATCAAGGTCACGAGCTAATACTGACTCTCTGTCCTTCATCCGTTGTGCTTCATCAATTACAATATATTTCCAATCAATTTTTGAAAGTTTTGTACGATCATACATGATGAACTCATAGGTTGTCACAAGGACATTAAACTTCATGGCTAGCACTTCCTACACGATCAAACCAACGGAATTGATAACATAGAAGAATATTTATGAAGCAAAGAGTTAAGCTATGAGAGTCTTCTTTTCTTACTTGAGAAAACAATTTCGCCCTTTGGTCTTTCCCACCAACATAATATATACAGGAAACGCTAGGAAGCCAAGTATGCAATTCACTCTAAGACAAAAGCCAGAGATGTTAACGTTAGATGCTTATAAGAATTCAAGTAGATGCCACAATGAACCCTTACCTTCCAGTTGACAAGCACAGCATTGGGAACAATAATAAGATGAGGGCCATAATTTCCTTTGAACTCCATCAAATGAGCAATCAAGGCCATCACCTGCATAAACATAAATTTGCTTAGGTTAGGTCTCGAATCATGAAATTCCACAAACACAAATAAGTATGGCTGTTTGTCAAAGGGACACAAATAAGTTTGAAGGGCAAAAAATGAACTGGTCCAATAATGTGCTTCATGCGTCTTGATTCGGGGGAAAAGAATTATAATAAAAAAGAATCCTGAGCCAAAATTCAACCTTTTAATAAACACCAAGAATGAGACATATTTCAAGCTTGAAAGATAAGCTTGAGCCCCGAACTATCCAATCTGTTATTTCTCAGACTTGATGTTTGTGAGCCTCTTACAGCGTTTGAGTTCAAGTTCAATTAGTTAATTTAGTTTATATGCCTTTGAGCCTATCCATAGGTTCAAACTTACAAAACTCATTTGGGTTTGTTTCCAGTTTGTATGCTTAATAAAGTCATATCCATCAAATTAGATAATTACAATCTGGAGCTGTGGGGCATGGACTCAACTATCTTCTATTATGCTTAGTGAGCCAAGCTCAAGCAAAGCTCATTATAGTTGATAAATGAGTCGTTTACAAACCCAAATCAACTTGACTATAAAAGCTAGAAAATCGAGCTTGAACCAAGCTTGAGTCCACTTTAGTCCTACTCATCAGCTCAACAGCCTCAGCTCAGCTCATTCCCAGGTTATAAGCTCCAGAAAATTATATAATATCTTGTGTGGAAGACATTAGGCATGAGGAGACCCAAACTTTTTAATCAATGTTAATCTGAACTACCTCACCTGCACAGTTTTGCCAAGACCCATCTCATCTGCCAAAATTCCATTTAATTTATTATTGTATAATGATAGCATCCACTGCAGACCAACCTGCATAATTGAGTAGATCCAGGTCAATAAATAGCGGTAATGTGCAGAGAAACTTACATGTAGAGCTGATCAATTGAGGGGTCAAGTACACAGTTCAAACAAAACAAAAACTAACAAGTTGATAGTCTCGTAGAGTTCCAGCTCGTAGCATTGAAGGCTGTCTTATGACCCTTTCATTCACAGCATGTGCCAGATTGTAGTACCTGGTAGAAACCATGAAAAGGGGGGAAATGTAAGACGATTTTATGCTAAAAGCTAACTTAAGTATGACAGGAAGATGTGTTAGGTCATAAACTACAGAAAGATAAACAGCATCCACATGGTATGTCCAGTATGTATAATAGAAACATTAAGCATGTTGTAATAATTCAAGGGAAAACCAAAAAAGTTAAAGCATTTGGTCCAAAATTATTCCCTAACGGCATCCATATATTATGAGAAATGAAATAAAAATAAGCTAGCCTACTTGTTAACAGATTGACTATCTCTTGGTGCATTCATCTCTGAAAACCGGTTCCTTATCGAGACTTCGTCTCTCGCACAAGCAGCGGCAGCTCTAACTTCTTCTTCCGAGAGACCCTTTTATCCAGAAAAGACATAAATGAAAATAATGAAGTATATCTGAAGCCACAAAATAGCAGATAACAAACATAAATACAGGATAAAATACATAAATTACAGGAGGCTAGTGGTTAAAAGAAGGTATTCTGAAATACAGGCCAACAAGACACTCAATCCAATACCTTGATCTTTTGTACAGAAATCATCAGCTTGTGCAATTAAACTTTTATATAAAGAACAGAACTAGCAAACGTCGTAAAGGCCATTATGGATTATGCAGTGGGAAAATGCGTTGTCAAAATAGTATGGTGTACTCAGTACAAGATTGATATATTTTTGGTTGCATCTTCCCACTTTTCCAAAGATAATTCATAAAGAAGGGTGAGAATTTTATTCTCTTCATCTTTTGTATGTACAGATGATGTGAACTGCCATAATTTAAGCATCAACCATCTTGACATCTTCTTTGAAAAAAATTTCATAGATGGAGCTTATCGATTATGATGTTTTATACATAGCAAACACGGAATAATTCCTTTTTAATTGATGTTTTCCAAGTGAAGATGATACTACATTAGTCCAAAAATATGTTTAGTACTGAAGAGCAGGGGAGATAAGAGTAGAGAGCATGCCTGGGCACGTGCAGCAGCAGCTGCTGCATGAGCTGCCTCCTCAACCTCCTGCTGATTTTTAGTGGCTGTTATTTTACTGCCCAATTTGTGTAGATACTCCTCAGTTTGACTTAAGAATGATGAGAGAACAGCGTATCTTTCTGCGGCCTCCCCAGGTACATTAGTCTGTTGTTCCAGAAGCATCTCTCTATATCTTTCCACATCATTATTTTTCAAGGCTTCCATCCTTTTATTACGGTCATCATCCTTCAGTTTGGAGAACTCCCTCAACATCTTTTCATGATACTTATGTACTCCCCTATTCCGGGCAGTTCGAGCATCACGGAAAGCCCAATGTGCCTCGAGAAGCTTTTTGCGCCAATGGAAAATGGATTTTAGTTGCTTCTCCCTAGTTGCCTTCTGATTGGCCTGTGATTGCCTGTTAAGATCCTGACGCTGACGTTCACAAAGTCGAACGAATTTCCGATATGGTCTATCAGGCATAGCCATTATTTCCTGTTGTTGTTGCTCAATCTCATCCCTCAAGCGTGCCTGGCACTCAGCAAGCTGAAGTTTTTTTGACTCAATTTGTAGCCGAGTAACAAGATCTGGTTTAATTCTCTTCCTCTCTAAGTTAACACCAAGTATTTCATCAATTTTCCCAATTCTTTCTGCCCTTTTCCTTTTGTGAATCTCCCTGCCTTCATCAGCAAAAAGATCTTTGATATCATAACCTAAAGTCAAGTTACTATTGTTGTTCATCATAGACGATCCAAGGGTCTCATGTTTTCTAGTGAAAATGGGGAAATCAAATAACGGCCCATGATATTTTCGTGTTGAACCAGCATCCTTAGGTTGGGGTGTATTACTTGCTTGAATGGGTTTCTTGACCTGCACTGGATCTGAAGCACTTGACTGTGTTGCAATTCCTTTACCCCTGTCTACAGCAACATCATTTCTGACAGGAGTGTTCTGATTGCCCGGTTCAGACTCCTGTTCGCATTTCCCAGAACTACCAATATATTGCGGCTCTTCTTTTCCAGGAGGACCCACAAACCTCTGCTCCTTTGCTGCAGAAACAGAGTTCTGCATGCTCGCAGCTGCAGCAGCAGCCCTACCATCTCCTGAACCTTCAGTTTTCATATTAACTACTCCAGCTACTGATTTTGCATCATGAGCCCCTTTCTCACTGAACTCCATATGTTTGGTCTGCTCCTCTACAGTTTCACCAGATAATTTGTCCTTTCCAGCATTTGCAGGAGGTGAAAGCACCTGTTGCATCTGTAAATCAAGTGGTGGAGGAGCAATAGCTTGGAGCAGTTCACGTGGCAAAGTTACATCGCCTTTCTGCTAAGAAAGTAAAGAGAGAACTTGATGTGTCAGTGTAACTGCGTAAGTGTCCACGAAAGAATCAGAGAGATATTGAACAGATATTCATATACAGAGTTTTAAAAACAATTCAGAGCAACCTATATGAAAATCATTTACAGATTTCTAACCTTCAGGCGCCTAAATGCAAGTATCTGTGCTTTAAGAACATGCAGCTGCTGCTTGGTGAAACCAGTGTGCAATTGTCTCAACTGCGAACTGGGTCCACCCTGAGATGTTGATGGATTACCCACATCACCTTCATTAGATGGAGTTGCAGATTGAGGAGACCGATTAGGCTGTCTGGCATTTTGCGCCTGAGAAGATTCTGCTACCGAAGTTTTTGCAAGAAAACTATCAACCCCTTCATTCGGATTCCCTGGTGACTGTGAAGGCTGAATAGGAGGCATTCCATGACCAAGAGAGGATTGCTGCCTATGGGGAAAATGCTGCACAGAGAACTGTTGGGCAGAAATGGTGCTAGAATTGTTAGGTGGAGCTGCATTGGAATTCACACCAAGAGTACTAGGTGAAACTGCCTGCCTAGCTTTAGATGACCCAGATTGTCCTGACACATCACTTGAGGAATTACCATGGGGAGAACTTTCGTTTCCAACTGGCGGTGAGGTAACATGCTGTTTGTTGAAAGATCCAGAAGGCAAACCAGTACTATTTTCATTAGCTTTTTGCTGAGCAGCCATCCTAGACTGCATTAGTGGGATAAGCTGTGCAACCACATTTGCATTTGCAGGGTGTGACAGATCAATATTACGCTCAAGAGCCAGTGCCTGCATTGACTGCATCTGTGCAGCCATAGCCATCTGATTGTTTGTCATGCTCATGATATTTTGCTGAGATTGTGGAGCTTGCATAGGTGCAGGTTGGATTCCCTGACCACCTAATGGAGGATAGTTCGGTTTGGTATCACTTCTCTGATCGAGCAAAGGGCGATGACTGTTATCTGCATGTTTGTCACTCTGAGCAACCTGCTCAGAGGGTTTCTTGGAGGAGGAACCCTGAGACTGATTTGCTCCTTGCATGGATATCAGCTCTTGCATTTTCATGTTTGCCATCCTCATTTCTTGATCTTTGCCAAGAGAACCAAACATCGCTGGTCTCACCTGCTGCTGTGATTGCATCCCCAATGTAGATTTCTGTTGGGCTGACTGAAATGCATACTGCATATAAGCTTGTTGCATCGGATTCAACATTTGTAGCTCAACACCTTGACTTCTATTATGACTTTGATCCGGATTATTAGGGGAACCATGCTGCTGGCCCAAATCAATGAACTTCCTGGGCTGTTGAGGCAGCTGCATGGAGCCAGATGCGGCAGAAAAATTGCCCGCCCCCAGGGGTCCATGTATCGTGCCAGCTTGGTACGCTAGAAGGGCATCATTCCCTTCAGGTCTCTTCATAAACTGTTGAGACCTTGACTGCAACGACATTCAAAGTTGGTCATATACATCTAGAATTTATGAAAAGCTATACAACAGAAACAAGTAAAGACAACGTGAAAAATTAACAACACATACTTACACAAAGATATAGGCAAATAAAAACCTGTTTAAGTTAAAACTCTAGAGCATATAAAAAGGCAATCTTGCAGCTTGAGAACATTGCAAGGAATGCCCATAAAAAGAACCAGTGCCCAAGAAGCTGAAAAGTTTAGCTTGACAAGACACTATAGAAGCATAAATTGCCAAACCAACAACAAATGCATTTACCCTCAAGACGAATAACTTTTAGTTCAAGCCACTCTAACCGGAAAGAAGTGGTAGAATTTTATCAATTGGGATGGGCACACAAAATGTGCTTGGGTAGATAAATTGTGTAGTACTTAAGTCAAAATATAACTTCAGCAAATAACTTTTAAATTTCTCAGGTGTGCAATAAATCGTTTGCATCTACTTTACGAAAATTATAAGCCAATAAATATGTTTCATTTGCTTTCTTGGATAAGTGTCATCTAGTCTACGTTAATAAAATTTTATGAATACATCCAAACAGAAGAGAAATGAATAAAGACAAACTATAGGAAAAAACCCTCTTCTAAATACACTAAACGAACCAATCAATTCTCGGTATCAGATAGAAAAGTCGTGACTAGCAGCAAAAGATATGTCGGTAAACAGGGGGCTGACACATAAATAAGTCGGTTTAGACTCGTCATCAAAGGGAACTGAAAATTACTTCACGCATTTAAAAATTAAAACAAATTCTAATGTAGCAGGGGAAGGATGGAAGAAAGAAGTACGCGGGTTTTCACCTGTCTCTGCTGTTGATGTTGCTGCTGCTGTCTCTGCTGTTGATGCTGCTGCTGCTGCCTCTGCTGTTGCTGCTGATCAAATGCGGACCCGGCGGAGGACGATGGGGACAGAGAAGCAGAGGCCGATGCGGCATTAGTCCGGCCATGGCCGCCGCCGCCTCCGCCCTGTTGGGCCCCACCACCGGATTGCATGCGAGAAATTCACACAAAAGCCCACTGAAGAGAGGGCGCACCTCTAAGCAAAGAATACGTTTCACCCAACCCCCGCCCTTCGAATGACAGAAAAATCAAACACCGTTGTCTCGAAGCCACTGCCTGTAGAGACAACAGATTCCGCAGAACACACCCTTTAGCTCAGCAATTTCAGCAAACACCTTAGATCTTCCCTAAAGAGAAACCAAGAAAATCACAAAAAAAAAAAAAATCAATTACTCGAAGTGAACAGGTGAAATGTCCTTTGCGGCAATTGAACCTTTGCTACGAAGACAAAACGCTGTCGTGCTGCAATTCCGATCCCAAAAATTCAAATTACAACGCCTACGACACATGTCCCGCATTGAATGGCACGCATCCTCACATATATTCTTCCGCCTAAAATCGCATCAAACCATTCTCTCATCCAGAAAACTTTGGGATATTTGGCGCGATATCGAAGCCCCCGGATCGATCTGATGGCCGGCGATTTTCCGAATTTGCCGGAAATCTTTTTCTCGCACTTGAATTTCCTCACTTTCCAATTTTACTTTGGGTTTTTGGGGGGCCAAGCCCTAAGGGCATTTTTTATAGAAATATTGTTTGGAGCTTCATGGGCTGAACGGGGGTATTATTGTAATTGGTCATATCTTTGGATTATCCGCGTTAAATATGTTGATTATGTAATCAAGACTCTGATCATGTGATTGTGAACATTTTCTATTTCTGCATTTCAATGTAAATGCAGAAACATATCTATATTATGCAGTTTGTTGCTCTTATATAGTAAGTCACATTCTATAATTGAAGTTAAAGATAATTTAATCAAATTTGTTGTTCGACAGTTTTTTCTGTCAAACATTACCATACTATTTTGTGATATTGACATTAAATATACCTATTTTTATCTGATTTATGAATTGGACATAAGTTTTTATCTGAGTTATGACAACACATTCATGTTCACTTTGTTTTGATTTTACACATTGAAGTTTTTGAACTATCTCTTCAATTTGACATGAAAAAAAATAATGACAACACATTCATGTTCACTTTGTTTTGATTTTACACATTGAAGTTTTTGAACTATCTCTTCAATTTGACATGAAAAAAAATATTCCTCTGACCATGAAAAATAGACAAAAAATTTTGCCATTTTAGTATATCCACAAAAAATAGACTAAGTTCAAAAATGAAAGTTTTCAACCAATACTAACCCTACACATCATGTTAAATGTGGATCTCACAATCCACTAACACTTATTTCACTACCTTTTTCCTCCCTCTCTCTTATTTTTTCCATATCTCTCTTACTTTACCAATTACTCCATCCGTCCACCATTAAGAGTCTCATTTCTAAATGGCGCGGGTTTTAAGAAATGTTAAGAAAAGTGGGTGGAAGAAAGTTAGTGGAGTAGAGGTCTCACTTGAATATATTAGTTTTAAATGATATGTGAGTGGAATGTGAGGTCTCTTTATCATTTATGGTAATTATCAACCGGGCAATGACGGACCCAGAAAGTCAAATTCGTGGGGTCGAATAAATTAAATAAATAATATTTAAATAATTATTCTTAAAAATAAAATATAAAAATATAAATAATTATATTAAAAATATGTATTTAAATTGAAATAGTATTATCATCTTAGAATTATAACGAACATATAATATGATTTAGTTGTTTGCTATGTTCAAAACTTGGTACTATTTCAAAATATATTTATTTTAGATTTATAATATACTGTTATTGTTATTTTTTATCATCATTATTATTATTTTAATTATTTTTTTGTTAACCTTTTTAGTATATCATCTAATTTTATTTGTTATTCTACCAATAAAATTATTATTATTTGTATTGTAATTAAAACATTAAAATAATGACTTACAATAATTAACTGTTTTTTATGTTTTAAGTTTTAATACGGTTAAAAAAAATTAAAGAAATAGTTCAAAATAAACTATTAAAATCCCTAAATAATAATGTGAGAAATTACAAGAAAGTGTTTTATTTTACGTTTATGAAACTAGGAATAGTAATAGGCTAGAATTCCTTGTTACTTTCTAAAAGTAAGCGCCCCTCTTCTTCTCCGATATACTCCCTCTTCTGCAATCTTTTTTTCAGATTATATTTTTATGTTCTGTATTTTGTAATCTACCACTCCTGTAATTCTCTTCCCTCTCTATTCATCTAATATTTTCTTAGCCTCCCAAATTTTCTTCCCATCGGTCTATCGTGGGGTCGAAGGCGTGGGTCGGCGAGCAAAATATGTTGTTTCCGGCGGCACTTGTGGACCAGCGGTGGGGTCGGCCGACCCCACCCGACCCCACTTGGGTCCGTCAGCGGAACTGGGACTCTTATTCGTGGACGGACAAAAATGAAAAAAACGGGACTCTTATTCGTGGACGGAGGGAGTATATATATTAAAACCCGTGTCATTCACAATCTTGTCTATTTTTCGTGGACGAATGGAGTATTTAATTAGCGTATGACACTATTGATATTGACATGTTAAAAGTTGGCCAAATAGTACTCTCTCCGTCCCATTGAAGATGACTCGTTTTTCTTTTTTGTTTGTCACAATTAAGATGACTCATTACTAAAATTGAAAACATCTTTTATCTCTACTTTATTCTCTCTCTCCTACTTTACTTTCTCCACTTAACACATAAAATAAAGCTGCATAAAATCTCGTGACGCCCAAGGAAGGGGTCATCTTCCTTGGGACAGAGAGAGTACTCCTATGTATCCCATACACTATTTGACCGGTTGGAAGGTAAGCAAGTAGCATGTGGTGTTGCTGTGCACAAACTATCGTTTGAAAACCTATCATTTCACCCGCTAGACGATGAGCAAGTCGCAACAAAAGGCAGAGGGGAATTATTGTTTAAAACTCTAGGCAGATGGCAATGTGGTTAAACGCTCCAATGCTACTGTCTAGCAGTGATAACGATCTTGTTACTCTCTCGTATGTTGATGACTAAGGTTGTTGTTTTGGCGTAGGTCGACACCATGAAGAAATGGTGCATCGTTAGCATCGAGTTGTTTGTTGTTGAACACAGATAGGGTTCAAGCAACAAGTTTCTGTTTACGGGGATTCTAACCTAGCAGTAGGTCTTCAACGGTACAAACAACGACATTGGACAGTCTCATGTGACTTGTGAGTTGTGAGACATTGTGCAATTTGGTGTGCCTCGTGTATATTTTTGACGAGGCAGACATGTTTTCAACCTTGGATTTTGTAGGCTGCAGCAACACGACTATCGGATGTCATTTGACAAGCAAGACAGTGCAATACAGTAAAATCATAGTCTTAAAATAAACTAACCAAAAATTAATTAAAACCAAAAAATGATGTCTTCGTTGAGTTTGGAACGATACCATTTTCGTACATGGGACGAGGAGTGACGTAGGCAATTTCCGACCTCCACATCATCTTAAATTTATGGGATTTTAATTGTGTTAGAATAAAATAATCAAAGTTGTTGTATTGTTATGTTATTTTAATAAGTTTATGTGCATTTCATTAATTATGTAAAAGTTTTATCATAATAGAATTTCATGTATAATATGATTATGTCGTCAACCACTGCAATTATTAAATATCCCCATTTAAAATCTTTTTGGGGAAAAATGTACCATTTGTAATTAGGAGTAAGTATTTTGCTTGGTAACAAATGTTTAGACGAAATCTGAATATATCTACAGATTCGATTTTGAGTCTTGTAATTGATAAATACTATGGTTTATAGTACGGATTTGATACAATTGTGAAGTTATTAATGTACATTTATGCGTACTAAAAATCACTGATAATAGGTAAATAATTAATACTCCGTACACGTTCTTCCGAATTGTGTAGAGATTATTTTCTATGAGTTATTAATTACAATTTCAATTATATAACGATTCTCATCTCATAGTCTTATGATTCCATAACTAAAAGTGAATTTATCAAAATTGACTGTTTATAATAAATAAATAAAAAGAATCTTACTATAAAAATTTATAGTTATCGCAATCAAAAGTGATTGTTGTTATTAGTCAATAAAAGTTACTCAGATGCAAGACGATGGCCTAGGTATCCACGAATCTTTTTTTTTATTATTATTATCTTGGTATCTCACTCTCAGTACTTTGTCCAATAACTGTAGTTAATAGTAATAACAAAAATAACATAAAAGTTAATAAATAATTAAATCCATTACATACACAATATTCTAGCAATTTAAAACATGAGCCTTTAGAACATCCTCATCCGTGCTCTTAGCTAAGAGCACGGAAGTGGACCCGGACCCACTTTTATTTATTGTCCTTAGCTAAGAGCATAACACCGGACACCCCCATCCGTGCTCTTAGCTAAGGACAAGCTCAAGGGTCCCACCATTCCATTATTTAATTTAAATACTTCAATTACTAAAAACATTTCTACATTATAAAAATACATTAAAAAATAAAAATTACATAATTAAAATCCTAAAAAATAAAATTTACATAATTAAAATAAAATTACAGAATTAAAATCCTATAAAATAAAAAATACATAATTAAAATCCTATGAATTAAAAATTACACACGTGGAAGACTAGTCCTCTATCCCCAATTGCCTCTTGAGACCCCGGATCATTCTCTCATGTGTTGCAAGTTGCTCCGGAGTCATCTAAGACGTATCGTTCATATAGAGTTGACCCAAGAGGGTCCACAACGAGTTGTTCGGGGGTGGAGACACAAAGGGAGCGGGAGCGGGAGCGGGGGCGGGGACGGATGGAGTCGGGGCACGACGGCGGGTGGCCATCGCCTTCTTCTTTCCTTGCGGCGCGGGAACTGCTCGGGCCAGCGTCAGGGCTACCCAAGTTAGTTCCGGCAAGCTGGGTAGCCACATCATCGGAGGCGCCGTCGGATAGGGCTACCGACCTCGACCGTTTGCTAGAGGAGCTGGAGGAGGATGCTACTATGCCGCCCCTATACTTCGGATGAAGGCACCCCTCCTGCCAACAAGCGAGGTACTTGAACGCTTTGAACTCCAAGCTTTGTTAGGTCGTCAAGGCGGCACTGATGATGTCGAGCTCGCTCTTTCCGCTCCCCGCCGCCCGCTTTTCCTGTTGGAAGTACCCCTGGAACTTACCAATTGTCTCGTTGCATCTGAAGATGCAATTGCGCACCATACTATCATTGCGATAGATGGTTCCCCCCGGTCGGGTTTCATTGTAAAGACGAGTGATGCGCCACCAATACGTTTCTCCGGTTTGGTTCGTGCCAACGTCCGGATCTTCGGAGACTGCCAAGTAGGCTTTGAACATCGCCATCATCTCACCCGGAGTGTACAGGGTGCGGGTGCCACGAGTAGGAGGAGTAGGAGTAGGAATAGAAGTAGGAGTAGGAGTAGAGCTGCTGCTCCCTCCCGATCCGGGTTTGGGTGCCCACTCGACCCCGGAGGCATTTTGGTCGTCCACCGGGTAAGGGCGGTAGCCACCCGCAACTTGCGAACCTTGGGTTTGAGAGGGGCCGTAAATTGCCTTTCCGGACTAGGGAATGAGTCGGAGTTGAACCAATCGTGGTTCCAACCGCGATTGCCGGAGGGGTGATCGTCGGAGCCGAACATTGTGTAGTGTAGTGTGGTGGGAATTTAGATGAGAGAATATGAGAAAAAAGATGAGAGAATGTAGATGATAGAATAGATGATAATGTGATTTTTTTTTTGTTGAAGTGGGGGTATTTATAGATGAAAATGTGAATTTTGGAGAAAAAATTTAAAAAATAAATTAAAAGTGGATAGAAAACGGATATAATTTTTTGGAAAGTGGAAAAATATATTTTTTTTATTTAAAAACTTTTTTAAAATTAATTTCAAAATTTAAAAAAAAAATTAAAAAAATTGAATATGCCAACGGCTATGCCGTTGGCGAATCAGAGAACGCCTCGTGTGCTGCTCAGCGGCACGGACGTGCTCTTAGCTAAGAGCAGCGCCGTGTCGCTGGCACGGACGAACAGCTCGCAGCGGCGGACGAGCTCGTCCTTGCCGCTGACACGGACGGACGGACGCCGTTTTCAACACCGCTACGGATGCTCTTAGACAAACATGATGATTTAGACCAAAATCAGAAAATGCTCACAGTACAATAAAACTCTAACACCTTCAAAATTTAACAACTCTATCATTTCTTTTGCAATTTTTTTTCAGTAATTCTAAATGTTTAAGACTTCGTAGTTAACAATAAAATATTTTTGACTGAAATTGCAAAATGCTCATATGTTTAAAATCAAAATGGACCTTAGTTTTATGTTTACATGTTTAACTAGTAGTGTTTAATTTACTAATTGAGTCAAAACCGTTTTGATCGTCAAATTTAACAATATCATAATTTTTAAGACAAAAAATGGAACAATTCATAATTTAAGGATCCGAAGCTATCAAACTTAATATTCTAACCCAAATTTATGAAACGTCATATGTTTAAAATTTAAAACATTACTCTAAATTAAAATAAATTTGTTGTATTCGTGAAGTATGCCAAGAGTTTTAGAGTTTTACTTAGTCTCAATATCATTATAATCTACATCTCTTTTGTTTTTCACTTATTTATTTGAATATTGAAAATGTTGCAATAAAACTTAATGCACCAAAATCATTCTTTTTCGGTGCGGCCCATTGTTATAATATGGATCTACCAACACATGTTTATAACCTTTGTGATTTTGTTTAATAAAGTATATTGAAAATGAGGTATGGGTTGTTTTGATCATGCACATATGTAGAAATTATCTTACGCGCGATTGTTGTTTGATTTATTTATTGGGATGGGAAGTATTAGCGAGAGCATCTCCAAAAAGAAAGGTAAATAAAAGGGTAAGTTAATATAACTATCGTATTTGAGAAGGTAGGGTCATGATAATCTATAAACCCTCTAAGATACAAACTATACAAACTCTAATCCTACCCACTACTTATAAGTAATCTACGGTTAAATATCATTGGGCTTATGAAATGTCAATATATCCTATAACTCAATCAACAAAGGGTAATTTGGAGACAAATGTAATCCGCTGAAATCATTAATTTCGGTATGATTATGAGATCCCGTTAATTCCATTGTTTCACTTCTCACTCCTCTATTCAATTCTCGTCTCTCTTCTTTCTCCGATTCCATCTTTTCTTCAGCAACACGAGACGTCTTTTCTTCTCTCTGAAATCAATCGACCCTAAATCAATCGACGCTGACATTCTCGTCGCCGTGAAGCTTATCATCTACGGCTGCATCATGAGTTCTGTCCGACAACGAGGGCAAGCATCGGCGGCGTCAACTGAAGGTGAGATTTTCGGCGAAAAACCCTAGTTTTCAAACGTTTTGACATTTTTATTCTGGTTTTTTTTTGTTTTCCCTGACAAAAACTATTCTTTCAGTCTTTGTTGACATTTATTTCTTTTTTTTTTCGTTTTATTGGGCAAAAACCTATCACATGATGAGTGGCCTCCGATTTTGAGAAACCCACAAGATTTTTCGGGGTGATTTCCTCTGTTGATATTTAATTCCTATTTTTGTGTTGCTGACATTATGATTCTCGATTGATTTTTTGTTGCTAACATTATGAATTGTAGACATTCTCGGTGTTTTTTGTGTTGCTGACATTTTGATATTAATGGTTGATTTTGTGTTACTGACATTATGATTCTCGGTTGATTTTGTGTTGTTGACATTATGAATTGTAGACCTTCTCGGTGATTTTGTGTTGCTGACATTTTGTTATTAAAGGTTGATTTTGTATTGCTGACATTATGAATTGTATAAGAGCTTTTGTTGACATTAACAAGCAAGGAACCCTGTTATGATTTTTTTTTTGCTTATGTTTGTGAATTATTGTAGCACCCGATCTGGAATTACTGCAGCTGTACACATAACAGAGAATCATCATCGAAGAATGTCATCACTTAATGTCAGCGGCCGAATTGTCAGAATATCATCGCAAACTATATCAGATAAAACACAT
Source organism: Salvia hispanica (assembly GCF_029641045.1). Lineage (NCBI taxonomy): Eukaryota > Viridiplantae > Streptophyta > Magnoliopsida > Lamiales > Lamiaceae > Salvia > Salvia hispanica. The sequence goes on from NC_142692.1 coordinate 28,333,263, forward strand.
TGCTGGCAGGTGGAAATATTGAATGTTGGATACATTGACATTGTATGATGCATTGACATTGACATTGAATGATGTTGAAAAATTGAAACTTGCACTGACATTGTATGATGCATTGACATTGACATCGCAAACTATATCAGATAAAACACATTGTTGGCATATTATGTATATGTATAGAGCATCAAAAATCTACATTTCGTAAACAGATTCATCAACCATTTTGAAATATAACCTAATGCTCATGTCTTCTACTCTACCTACTCTGTCGGGTCAAGCACAACAACTTCTACACTAGATATTCAACAATTTTTTCACCAAAAAATCGTGGAAGTTGATATGAATTAGCAAGAAAAATACCTTGAGCTTTGTAAGCCATTTCCATTTCAACACAAACGTTGAAGTTGACTGTACGCCGGATAAGATTTGGGATATGAATTTCAACATGAGATTGAAGTTGATATCGCAATGTTGAATAATTAAAATATATTATATTTTATGGCTGAATGAGTAATGTAATCTCTTTCCAAAAAAAGATAATAATGGTAGTTTGGGAGAGTGGAGATAAATTATGGCCTCGTCATTGACTTATCACACCTAGAGACGGTTACAAACAATTCTGGTTATAATTATACCAGATTGGAGTGAAATGAGGATGTGTATAACTGACCACAAATAACGATTTTCCATATACACTCCCGTTGACATAAATTGTACTACCCGGTGATATCGAATTTGTAACCACCTAACAGCCGTAGATTAGTTACAATGATGGTGTGTGATTAAAGTTTGTAGTTTGTATTAGAGATGAGAGTTTGTATTTGATCACACCTCCGGTATTATATATTTTTTCATTTTGAAAAAGGTATCTTTACTTCTCCATCAATGCAGAGGTACCATATTTGCATTCTTTTCATGAAAAAACATTCTTCAAGGGGAAAAGGTATTCGAGAATGTATTACACTTTATATATTTTTAATGCATTTTTTACTATTATTTTATTTTTTAAAAATAATTTAACTTTCCATATACCTTTTTCCTTTGGAATATGTTACTTTTTAGAAAGGGTACATTTTACTTTTTTAAGAAGGTATACATGATATATCTTTTCTATATACCTTCTCTCCTTTGAGATGCTAGTACTCTCTCCGTCACACCGAAGATGATCCACTTTATTTTTTAGTTCGTCCTACACCAAGATGATCCATTACTAAAAGTAGAAATCCCTTTATGTCTACTTTATTCATTTTTTCTTATTTTATTCTCTTCACCTAACCCACAAAATAAAATTATATAAAATTTCGTGCCACTCAAAGAAGGGACCATCTTCCTTAGAATGGAGGGAGTACTACTATTTTACGCATAACTATTTTTTGTGCAACTCAATTTGTATTTATAAAATTCTACTATATGACAGTAAAATTAGAGACACTCGAATACACATCACAGTTTACCTATTAGAAAGACAAAAATCTCTTTCATTTTCCAAAATACACTCGATTAGGTTGTTACAAACTTCAATCTATTTTTAAACAATAAATAATGCTGAAAATATATGTTATCCATCATTTCTCACGTCAATTTGTGTGGGAAAATAATTCTATCCGTTTATGGATTCCTTCCTATCAAACTACACATATAATTTATAGTACTACTCCATATATACGATACTACGAAGATACAAACAGATAGTAATTTTGAAAAAAAAAAAGTCAAACCAAATCAAATCAAATCAAATCAATTACAAAAATAGATAAAAATATAATTAATTTACTACAAAAAAAATAAATATATCCATATCATACTTTCCATCTCAAAAAATTCATGAATGTCATCAACTCATCATTACACACACGAATAAGAGCATCCGCAACGCTGCCTCGTTGCGGACTCGATCTCGTCTCGACGAGACGAGACGGCATCGAAACAGCGTTGCGGCTCCCGTCTCGTCTCGACGAGACGAGATGTCTCGACGCCCAACGCGTCCCGGCGAGGCAAGTCTCGAGGTCGCGAGACACGCGCGCGGGCTGGTGGCGTGACGCCCACTCGCCGACCCGCGAGTGGGCGTCGGATTTATGACGTCATAATTCAATTTTTTTTTTAAAAATCAGATTTTTCAAAAAAAAAAAAAATTAAAATTAAAATAAAAAACGGTAATATTTTAATTTTTAATTTTTTTTTTTTTTTATATATATTCTATATATACTCTTCTCCATTCTCCATATTACACACAAACACACATTTATCCTCTCATCTCTCTTTCTTTCCTCTCCAATCACTTCTATAAAATCATTCCTTTATTTTTTTCTTCTCCAAAATTTAATCAATTATGGATCCATTTGAGCAAATGCGTCGAATAATGGAAGAATCGCTAGAAGCAGATCGACGTAGGGAGGAGGAAGCCGCCGCGCCTCCTAGGCAACGCCGGACATACATCCACCGTAACCGGGAGGAAGCCGCCGCAAGGTTGGAACGTGATTACTTCAGTCCGAACCCGGTGTGGGGAGATATCTACTTCCGTCGCCGTTTCCGTATGTCACGCCCGCTCTTTTTGCATATCGCGAATACATTGGCGGCACGGGAAGAGTTCTTCAGAGAAGGGTTCGACGCTGTTGGCCGTCCTAGCCACACGACGCTCCAGAAATGTACTGCGGCGATCCGTCAGCTTGCTACTGGACAAACGGCGGATGCGTTCGACGAATACCTGCACGTCGGAGAATCCACTGGGCGACTTTGTTTGTTGAACTTCTGCAAAGGCGTCCGGGCAGCCTTCACCGCCGAATTTCTGAAGAAGCCAACCACCGCAGATTGTCAGTTTCTGCTCCGTCTTCACGAACACGTGCACGGATTCCCCGGGATGCTCGGGAGTGTCGATTGCATGCATTGGCAATGGAAGAATTGCCCTGTGGCGTTGAAGGGGTCATACACGAGCGGCCACAAAGGCACCCACCCCACCGTTATACTCGAGGCCGTCGCCGACTACCGGCTATGGATTTGGCATGCGTATTTCGGGGTCCCCGGCTCGAACAACGACATCAACGTGCTCAACAACTCCGACCTCTTCGCTGAAGTTCTGAATGGTAAAGCGCCGGCCATCAACTTCGTCGCTAACAATCGCCAGTATAAAATGGGGTACTATCTTGCCGACGGCATCTATCCGAAGTGGCCAACCTTCGTGAAGACGTTCAACAGGCCTACGGACGAAAAGCAGTCTCTTTTTGCGCAGAAGCAAGAGTCTGCTCACAAGGATGTGGAGAGAGCGTTCGGGGTTCTCCAAGCTCGATGGAACATTATCAAAGCCCCGGCTCGACAGTGGTTTATAGAGAATATGGTCGACATCATGTATACGTGCATAATCTTGCACAACATGATTGTCGCCGACGAAGGACCTGAGGCGGGAAATTGGTTCGACCCTGAAACCCCGGGAAGCTCAACCGCAAGTAGTCCGCCTCGAACGGGAGTGCATCCGTCTTTGCAAGAGCGGTTGTCTATTCGGGCAAGGACACGTGATTCTACCGCCCACGCCCAACTCCAGGAGGATCTAATGGAGCACATTTGGGCAAAATTTGGCAACCATTAGATGATCGTCACTAGAGAACTCCTTCTTCTGCTTCTTTGCCTCCATTTTTTTTTATTTGAGTTTAAGTGTGCAATTTATAATTTCTAGTTTTTTAATTATGTCTTTTTTATTTTTTTATGTATTTTAAATTGTAATTTTATTTTATTTATAATGAAGTGTGTTTTTTATTAATTGAATTTGTTGGAATTAAAAATAAAAAATGAAATTGAATGAATAGTTAAGAGATGGTTAAGAGATGGAGGGTTGCAGGTGCTGTTTCTTAGTTAAGAGATTAGCTGAAAAGTACAGTGGGGCCCATGAATAGTGAAGAGATGAGACGGTTAAGAGACGGATAAGAGATAGCGTTGCAGATAGCCTAAAGGATAGAGCCTCCAAAAAATTGTGAAACACCTATACAAGTTGATAGTTTTGCAAAAGAGAAAACCTATGAATTTTTAAATAATTTATTCATTAGCATTCCTTCTTTTTAATTATCGAACTCGAGTGTGTATATTTCTTATACAGTAAATCTGAATTCATCAATCATGATCTTTGGCTTGCTCCAAGTGCGCACGTTAGACTCCGTGCGCACCCTCAAGCAATAAATACTAGCCATAAACTCCGTAACCAAATTCAACTCCAATTCCAATTCCAATTCCAAACCCTAAGAATGAGAAACCCAACCGCCAAATTCCACCACCACCACCACCGCCGCCGCCACCTCCTCCTCCTCTTCCTCTTCCTCCTCCTAGTCGCCGCTGGAAAATTCCAATTCTACAAATTTGCCGACGCAGCTCAGCGGAAGATCCACATTACGGACGATCTGGACGACGTCGTCGACGACGAAGAGGACGACGAGTGGAGAGAATGGGGCACGGTGAAGGCCCGACCCGACTTCGACCCGCCCCCCACCGACTTCACCAAGATGCAGGAGCAAAATATCAAGGGCCCTGTTTTCGGATTCGTTAAACTCCGACCCGGAAATCGTCGGACTTCGGTAATGACCTTTACTCAATTCGAATTCCCATTAAATTGTGGTGTTTAGCTTTACCTGCTTCCTCTCCTCTTTGATTAAATTTCCTAATTTGATAATGGAAAGAAAGAATGTGAGCACGTGCGGGATGAAGAATTCTTCTCCTAAAATGATAAGGCGTGGAATCTTAATTTATTAGGACGTTGGGGAGTTAAGGTGTTCTTTTTTAGTTTATTACATTTTTTTTTAGTAATACTGATTCATGAAATTGTATTTTGGATCCAGATTAGTATACTACTGCTATTTTACTATTTCTAAATTTTGTCTTATGCATCACATCTGAAAGGAGACGGTATCAGAAATAGCCATGAAATGGACCAAGGTGGCAAGAACCGGAGCAACTGAAGCCAGGTTCAGCACCGTTGATCTCAGCACACTAATGTTCACCATGCCCAAAGCTCTAAATGTTTTCGAGGTTTGTTCCCACAAATAGTTATCTATATACATATATCTTGCAAACCTGTTCATTCTCTTTATTGACCATCTTATTAGTTAAAGGAATACCTGTTGAGCCAACCAGAGGCTTATGAGATCAAGATAGGCGATCAGCTCTTCAGAAGACCTGGGGATCCTACGTTCGATGAAGTTTTTCGCAAGCTCCAGATGGAGAAGGCTGAAAGCTCTGATTCCACGCCCAACGACGAGCTTTAACAACAGAATTACTACTCTCTTACTAGATGACTGAATATTCTTGTATGACTCATTTCATCTTCACTTTCTTGTAAAATGTTTACATTTTCAATTGTACAACACTTTCCTCTATTTCTGTCAAAACTGCAGATATCTTAACGTGGTTAATAAACTGTTTCTATTCAGTGATGCATACATTTCTAAGTTTTTTGAGTATAACATGATATCTACACTTTGCACTGTCATCAAGAGTGTCATCGGGTATTACAGGGAGATGTAATCATACAATGAAGTGTTTCGAGAATTCTGTTCAATGAAGAGGTTAATGTGTTTGAATAACGAATTAGGAGACTAACCCCAAAGAAGATCAGATCACTTGAGCTTAATGCTGAAGTCTGACAGCTGAAGAAGTTCTTGCAGCCTCATCTCGCTCATTTGAGTGTTATAACCCTAATCCCCTGCTTCAATTACTTGAATTAGGAATCGAATAATGTCGTGGAAATCAAATAATCTCGCTCTTTTGAGTGTTATCAATCACCTAAATATAGGTTCCATTTGTTCAACCCCGGCTCTTTGATAACATTCTTCAGAGTTGCATATCGATCTTTAACAAAGCTTTTCAACATAGATAGCTCATATTGTTTGCAAGTTTTATTCCAGTAGCAGTAGATAAACATCATGATCCAGATATCTTATGCATGAGGATATTAGTAGACTAGCAATGTTACTTCACATTTATGTTTGTCTATAGAAAATACTCACCCAGTTCCCAACCCATAGTAACTCAAGCAAGCTCTTGAAGCAGACCATCTGCTAAACAGCCATGCAAAAGAATATAGCCGAAATCAGTAAGAATCAGGCTACTTTCCCTCACTACCAAATCTCTCACCAGTTGTGCAATTAGAAAATTGAGAACATAAGGGTCCATTCAATCTTAACCTTTCCAAAAAGATCTATTAGTGCATCCCTGTCACTCCCATCCGGCCATCCCATTCTGCCATGATCACGGGTTTTATAGTCGTCCTGTTCTCCATCATTCCGGCATCCGTGAGTCCAATGGCGGAGGGAGGTGGTAACCAGGGGGTTCAAGTGACCCCCCAAATTTTTTTAATTTTTTTTATTTAGTACTATTATGTACTCCCTCCGTCCCAGTTTTATAGTCACATTTTGTCATAAAAGTCCGTCCCACATTTATAGTCACATTTATAGTTTTTCATATTTGACATAAAATTTTACCCCATCATTCACTAAAATTACACTCAAATGTCATTATCAACACAAAAATAAACCAAAACAAAAATAAAAAAACCAAAAAGTCAACAAGGGACCCACCTTCAACCAACTCACTTCATTTATTACACACTCCACTATCTCACTTCATTAATTACACACTTCACTTATTCCTTAAAACCCGTGCCCTAACTAAATGTGACTATAAATTTGGGACGGAGGGAGTATATATTTAGAAAATTTTAATTTTATATTAAAATGTACCCATATTCCTATTTGACTACTCCTATTCGACTACTCGTACACCCGAATATAAATTCCTGGATCCGCCATTGTGTGAGTCCCTCTGCAACCTTACGCAAATATATATGGCTAGGTGCCAGGTAAGAAGGCACAATCTGCAAGCCTTGTGTAGTTGTGTTACATCTCCTCTTACTTTTAGAAATTCATTACTCCCTCCGTCCCTCATTAAGAGTCACATTTTTCCGTTTCGGTCCGTCCCCTATTAAGAGTCACACTTCATTTTTACCATAAATAGTAAGTAGGTCCCACATTCCACTAACTCAATTCACTCACATTTTATTATAAAACCAATATAAAAAATGAGTCCCACATTCCACTAACTTTTTCAATCAACTTTTCTTTACATTTCTTAAAACCCGTGCCCGGTCAAAGAGTATTTTCTACTACATGAAACGTATAGTACCATTTTCATGAGTTCCTATTATCAAAATTTGAATAATATCATAAATGGGGCATTTCAAATTTTAAGCAAGCGACGATAAAAAGAGCTCGAACAATGCTCAAACTTATTCATAAAGAAAACTGTGTGCATCTGATCAACTATTCAAACTTATTCTTTTGACCATCATACTTTAGCAGCCTTAAACAGGTATAATAAAAACAAGTAAATTCGAAAATTTGAAAGAGAACACACACTCGCACACAAAAAACATGTAAATTAGATATATTCAATTTCCACAGAAGCAGATAATTCGATATTGGGGGAAAAATTAGCATCGCTTTCGTGCAATATAACTATACCAAACCCCATAAAACATTGATAACATCAAAAGCAAAATCGAGTGGTCGGAACAAAGTGAATGCGAGTGAAGACCAAAATTCTGAAGCAAGACGCCAATATGATCTCAGTTCAGCAAAACCTTGAAAGCTGAGAGGGAGCTCTCTTCGTAGCTGTCGCAGACCACTCCATCAAAATCCTGTGCATAGAATGAGTCCATGACTGTGTGTGATTTTGAATTGAATTGAATTTTGGATATTTCGATCTAGTGCAATATTTCGATCTATAACCCGCCACACCGGAAAGGCGGCAAGATATAATACAGTCATGTTCAATGGAATTGGGCCTGAAAACAAGACACCTCTAATTGAGCTAAAAAGTGCGGGCCCATACTTGTTAGTTTCACTTTGGATCTAAGTATGCTCCTTCCCAACGAGTCAAAACTTTTTAGCAAGGAAATTAAAAAATCTATACATATATAAAAGGCGAGTTTTGACCTTTTTTAAAAATATATATAAGTTTTGTTCTTATTCTATAATAATTATAAGTTATGTGATCATTTGTTGTAAGTGTAACTGTAATAAATATTTATATGAAATAAATGTCATGAAATGATTTAGGCTATAAACGCCGTTGCCTATCTATACATATATAAAATGCGAGTTTTGACCTTTTTTGAAAATATATATAAGTTTTGTCCTTATTCTATAATAATTATAAGTTATGTGATCATTTGTTGTAAGTGTAACTGTAATAAATATTTATATGAAATAAATGTCATGAAATGATTTAGGCTATAAACGCCGTTGCCTAATGAATTTAGATTACATATAGCAATTACAAATATTTGTGAGTTTTCGGGTACCGGGGTATTTGAAATGGGACGTTACAAATGTGCAATAAACGGCAGTTCAATACTAATAAGAGAACTTATGAAGTTTGGTGGATGATTCAAAAACAAAAACAAAAAAATGAAACACAATTCAGAGCATAATGCATATTTTAATCAGCCGTCCGAATATATACTCGTGATTATAATCAATTAACCAATTTATTACCAGAATCAAAGAATATAATTTTGATTCAATTAATAATTATAACAGATTAAGCAATTATATCATTTCCATAAATGTAATCAATTTAGTCCGCCTATATATGATTATAATTTTAAATTCAACCGTTAGAATTTAAGAGAATTAATTCCTATGATTCTATGAAATCGGTCCGCTACTCTTAATAAAAGAAACGCTCCTAATATATAGTTTTAAATAGCCATTTTCAAGGAAAAGCTTAGAATTTGTCACCTATAAATATTGATGCCATAAAATCATACACATTACTGAATCCATAAACAAAGGAAAGAAGGGGAAGCAAATTCTTAGTGTTGGAGTTGCGCCCCTGAATCAAGAAGAGTTCAAGGAAGCTTTCTTTTTCCATAATCACTCCAGTTATGGAAGTGTTTGATCATATTATGTTTCATGATTAATTTCATGTTGTTCAAAGCATTATTTATATTCAATTATTTACTCATAAAATTATAGCCATTTGTATTAGATTTGTAGTTTTTTTCGAGAATTGATATTTAGTTGTCAACATTTTCTTCATTTCGAGATAATGCAATTTGATGTTGGACCGTCAGTTGATCGAGAATAAGGAATAAATTGGTTGATGCGTAGGCTGCAGCGGAAGTGGATTGCAGAAGAAATGAACGGAAGAGTGAAGAAGAAGATGTGACGTTGTATATTTGTTTGGTTAAGATTTCTTTTGTTTATTTAATTTGTAACTACTTTTATGTTTGTGCTTAGAGTTTTAAGTATAATTATTGCAAACACATAGTACTATCTTGGAAATAATTCTATGTATAATTATTGCAAACAACATAGTACTATCTTTTTTCCAAAATGCGATAGATATTGTGTGGATATTTTACATATTTTAATTTGTATTTCCGTGGATGGCACTTATGATTTTACTATTAATATAATTTTTCAAAACATGAACTAATACGGTATTGTCATCATATAAATTTATTTATGTACTACATATTTAGTTACTCTTCTATATATTTTTATATTCTTTAGTATTGATGACTATTGTTGTGTATTAAATTTTTTATGTGAGTGGTATTTTAAAGTGCTTGTGTTGTCCATTAATAAAATATAAAATTATGGTTGCTATTTTGTGGTATTAGAGATAAGAAAGTAGTTATTGGAAGTTTTGAATAATTTCATAAATAATGCAACTTTTGTACAGTTACCGAAAATATGTGTATTCACATGATTGATTTTTAAAGTTGTTTAATTTTATGTTTTGACAATGTACATTTAAATTGTTTTACATGTTTGTGATTTTTAACCCTTGCTTACTGATTTTAAGTAATTAATTCAAAATATAAATTTAATGTGATGGAATTAATTCCATCCATACATCGTACGGGCGTGACACTAGTTTTAATAAAAAGTAAGGGAGATGAATAACATAGTAACGATAAGAGTGTCCTTAATAATGTGGATACTTTGGTGGACAAACCACTTTTTTATTGTCCACAACCACAAAAAAAATGGCCACAACAATAGTGGACACTCCCAAACCACAAATCACATTATTTAATCAATTATTTGCATATTTTAATTCAGTCTAGAATAAAAAATTATCGGACTATAATAATTAGAAAATGAAATAATAATAAAATAAAATAAAAGAATTGGGACCAAATATTCGTTGTATAAAAGATACGGAAAAATTATACAATGAAAATTTTATAAAAAAAACAATTAAAAAATATCGCCACCGTCTACTCGGTGGCATCATCGGAATCCTCCGCCTCTTCTCCATCACTGCCTTTGCCATCTCCCGTTGTCGGCGCTGCCCCCGCGTCTGCTGCACCACACCACCCTAGCTACTCCCTGATCTTCTACATGAACTCGTAGTATATCGCCTTGGTGACTGGGTCGGTCGCGGTCTCGTAATGAACGACGTTCTCCTGGTGTTATTTCATCAACTATACATCCAGGTTCCTGTTCAACACCGAGGCCGGAGTGGTGACCACGATTTGCGATCCAGACGTGGCCACGGAGAAGCAGGGGAACCTGCAGCTTTAGCGTCTCAGATAATGAACTGTTGGTCCCGAGGACGTGGGCGCCTGGAGTGTGTGGCGGAGGGCTGGTCCGAACCAGCGTCGTTAAGGTCGATGGAACGTGAGCTGCTACTGCTGCTGCTGTAGTTCTCGGCTTTGTCGAGCCTAGTCCGCTTCGCCCCAGGAGCAAGCTCTTTCGCGCGCAGATGGCCTTGAATTTCGGGCAGTCCTAGAGAACCAAATATTCCTCCCAGTAGCCGAACTTAGGAAACTCTTTGGTGTTGAACATGGAGAATGACAATGCCTTCACGCCGGCTTCGCTGCGGCCACTCTCAGCAGTGCGCTGGTTGTTTTCGTATATGCCCGCGAACCTCTTGACAGCTCTTAGAATCCTCCCCCACTTTTTGTGGATCTGGTCCGGCTCACGCGGGACGGCGCCTCTCGGCTTGAAGTCGTCGTAGGCCACCAGGACGCGCCTCCAGAAGCTTAACTCGGTATGATTGGTGCCAACTGGGGCGTCCGACATGACAGCATCCAAGGCCCTTGCCACAACAATGGACTCCGCTTTGGTGTAGTGCGTGGACCGACGCTGCCGCCGACACCTCCACCGCCCCCGCTGCCGGCGCCTACCCCCTTCCACCGTCACCGCCGCCTCCTCTCCCACCGCCGGCGCCGTCGACATCTCCACTCCGACCGCCGACTCTCGTTGGAACCGGCATGTCCACGCATGCTGGCAGAGTCTCCGGTAGGCCCAGACTCATACCCATCATCTGCTTCAATGTGAATCTATCGTAATCAGACAGAGGAGATTGGGTGGGTTGGGAAGAGTGAGAAGGGGTATCCGGACGCCAATTGGGGACGACCTATATTCCTCTAAAAAGAGGAGGATTGGCCCGATATTGGGGTATATGTTGCCACGACGGGGATGTTGGCGCCCACAACTGGGATGGAGGGGGAGTAGGACTCGATCTCCACGGTTGGGTAGGAGGATAGTTGTCGTATCCCGAGTCTCCGGTGCCGGGGAAATCACTGTCTCCACCGTGCATATTAACGAAAATATAGAGTAAAAAAAGGGGTAGAGAGTGAAATTACGGTATAGATATGTGTGAGGTGAAAAAAATGTGGGAGGGAGTATTTATAAAAAATGAACGAAAATTAAAAAAATAATACTAATTGGGCGGCGCTGTGGCAATAACCCGCAGCGGCTAATACCCCCCTCCCCCGCGCCCCATCCACGCCGACTACTCGGCTGAGGGCTGTCCGCCCCTCCCCGCTCCGGCGCATCCATCCAGCACAATAGGGAGCCGCGACTGCCAGGACTCCTTTATTGAGGACACTCTAAAGAGGGAGTAAAATAGGTGATGGACTAAAATAAAAATGATTGAATATTTTATGTTTTGTTAAAAAATGAAATGACTCAACTTAATTGGGACAGACATCTTAAAATGGAATACGACTCAACTTAGCTATACGGAAAGAGTAGTAATTAGTATGTATTTTTAGGTTTAAAAAGTACTCCTACTAGGGAGTTCTATTTTAGTGGATAAAAATTTCGATTGCAATTCAACTATATTGAGATACGGCAAACATTAGCTAGTATTGCAATTTGCACATATGATACTTCAAAATTAATTGATTACAATAATCAAACGGCGCCTAATCGGCCTTAAGGTTTCTATATTACAAAACTTTATACGTGCGTATTGTTAATGGATTCTATTTGTTTGTTTTCTTTTTGACAATTATTTTACATTATTAAATATGTACGTTATACTTATTTACATTACTGTAACTTTAAAAAATTATTAGAGATGAAGTGAGTCATGCCGATCGTCACAAAGAGAAATAATAAAAGGATACAATGTACGTATTTTCATTGTTATATCATTGTGACCGTTGCACTGATAATATATTAAAATGGCGTAATCTATATTTAACAACAGTAAGGGATAGCAATGTATTTGAGTCCTTTTTTGAAATATTATTTATCTAACAATCATCCTAACCAACCAAATCAATCTTTAATAATCAATGATTATATTATCTTTTGATAATAGTATTATTATTTGAAATATTTTATTTTTTGAATCGCAAACATACTGACTCAATGAGCTTGATCATTATTTTTATCGTAAAAAGATTTTCGCATGCGATACTTTGTTCGGAAAAATCGCAGAAGATAAATTGTATCGTCTCATAGCTCTTGTAGGTTGTAAAGATAGAGTTGTTGCACAAATGGCTACATTCTTGATGATCGATTTGCCGATTTTGTTCAAAAATTATTTCTTCCCATTCATCAAAATTAAAACTTTATGTTATTTTTGAGAAGTGTTGAATCAATAATTGTGAGAGGATTTGTTATCTAAGAGGTGTTAAAATGATGCCACGTATCCAGCAATATTAATAACGCTACACAACAATAGTTGCTGTCTAGCGTATTGGATATTGCTGGCCGAGAAAATTTATCCTAGAGCAGTTTTTATAATTGCCACATGGCAGCTGATTATTTGTCCACATGTACAAACGATTGACTAAGAATAGTGGTATGATGTTATTTTAAGAGGTGTTGTCATTTTAACGCACACATATAAATAAATATATAGAAGTTGTTTGTTGAGCATATGATTAATTCCACCGTCACTTATGATATTTAAAATTTTATTTAAAAATAAATTTTGAAGTAATTTACATATTTAATAAGGACTTTTATATTACTCCTATAATATGTACTATAAAATATGAATAAATTTTGGAACTTTATAATAATTTTTTTAAAAAAGTTGGATTCATTAGGGGCTAAAGCCATTCCCATTTACATGTAGTTCTGCCCATGCTTATGAGAAAGAATGACTTGTTATTTTTATTGATTTATTGGTTTTTATGAGCATGTGAGATATTCCATCCGTCCCAAGATTAGTGACTTGTATTCTTTTTTGGGGTGTCCCACTACAAGTGACCTATTTCTATTTTTAGCAAAAAATCACCTCTCTTACTTTATTCTTCACCTACTTTATTCTATCTCTCTCCTATATTTTTCTCTCTCTCATACTTTACTCTCTCCTCTTTAACTTATTTAAATACTATTCCTTAAATCACGTGCCCAAAAGAAGTAAGTCACTTATCTTGGGACGGAGGGAGTACTATTTGTTAAGTATACAATTCTATCTTTAATTGAGAGAAATAATGACTTGTCATCTAGGTATCTTTTGATTTTCGTAAGCACGTTAGATGTTCGATAAACATAGAATTCCACCAACGTTTATAGTGATCGTTTGATAGAAGAACTCGTGACACATCTCAAATAAGAAATAATAAAATAAAAAAGAAAAAATAAATACTACTCCAAATGATAAAGCTTAAGGAATAGAAAGACAGACATCGTTATTTAAATTTATAAACGCTAGAAATAAAGGATCAACCAGCAAATCATAAACATACATTTACTTTTGATAAAGATTAGAAAATTATTGAATATGATACTTGTCCAAATTAAGAAGACATTAATAAATACACCAAAAGATAAAGCTAAAGTAAAAGGAAGGGGAGTAGAGAGAAAGGCTAAATAGCGCTCTCCCCTATCTTAACATTCACATTTTCCGCTGCAAGTCAGTTATTCGCGGTAAGTGCGACCACTCATCGTGATTGCTTTGTTGGATATATTTGTTACTTGAATTCCCCAGTTGTTTATTTGATGGTTTCCCTATTCAAATTTGGTGTGTGAATTTATTTGAAAGCGCATATTTACATATACATATGCATAGACGACTGATCGCATCGAATTAGCTGTAACTGTTCTTTTTTCTGGAGATCTCATGCTTTTTTTGGTTATATGCTTTGTGTAGCTATTCGTTTCTATCTGAATTTGGTTGGGATGTTTTGGAACTGGATATGTTTTGATTAGGTGGAAAGTTTTAGGGCTTTATGTTTATGAGTGAAGATTTTTCAATAGGAAGAAGGCTTATTCCTTATTAGCTATTAGGTCCTGGCTAATTTTACTTTGAGTAATATGATGCATAGAAAAAAACAAAAACAAAAACTAAGCTAATCTACCATTTATGTGATGGATTGATTAGTTTTATGCTTTTTTGACTATTTTGTCGTTTAAATACTCAATCCTACATTTTATCAATCTATACTCTCACTTAAGTAAACTCTTCATAATAGTTTTATTGTTGAGATGTTGGAAGAACATATCAAAAACTTTATACAGTTATTGGGTCACAGTTAGTTGTTGCTACAATTGATTACATCAAGTTGCATTGGACCATAAGCTGCGTATGGAAATTAAGCTTCACACTGGTCCAATTCGATTAGGGTAGTGCTATTAGAAGGTTCTGTGATGAACTGATATGTTATAGCCTTAAATGTGTTTATTTTACTCAATCCTGATATTTTATGCTGATTTTGTCTTAGTAAATATTTCCTTAGATGTCAGAGAATAACAAGAGAGAGGAGATTTCACAGAAAGGAAATGATTGGGAAGTTGTAGCGCTCACAGAATCTGCATATGCTGCTGCTCCTGGTCCCAAAAACATGCTGGATATTAGTGACAGCAACAATTTAAGTGGGGATGTTGATTCGGAGACTGCTCGTGCCATGTTCATGTCAGGCCACTTTGGACTTTCGCCTAATGTGCACGAGAACTTTCCATTAGAACCTGAATGCAAGGAGAAGTGTTCTGGAGAGGTCCATGACCATGATGTCCATCAAGTTACGGAGCAGCAAGGTAATAAATCAGATTTAAAGCAAGACGATAGTTTGAATATAGAAGGGCTCATTTCTGATGAATTTTCCGGAGTTCCACAATTTGACAAAAAATATGGTTCTGACTTGGGCGACATTGCATCCTCAAAATCGATAGACAAAGAGCAGGGCATGTACGTGACTGGGAAGAACTCTTATAATGATGCTGTTGCAGCTGGCACGCCTCTCATTGCTGATGAGGACATGGGCACTGCTGAAGAATTTGAATCTCCAGATGATGCTGCGAAGTCAAAAGTGCATAAACATGTTGAAGAAGATAAGTTTAGTGAACCGACTGATCTTCCTTGTGACACTTGGTGGAGAATACGTGCTGCTTCCTTGTATGGCCACGCGAAAAATTCAAATCCATATTGGTCTCTCGTTGTTGCTGCAGCTGTTATTGGGCTTGTGATTATTGGTCGCAGGTGGCAGCGTGATAGGCCGCAAGCTTTTCAACTCAAGTCACAATTGACTATAGCCAATAAGGTACTTCACCTTTTGTTGCAAAAGTTTGTGTCTGGTTTTTTCATAAATTTCTATACTTTCACTGGTAAGTAGTAACTGCTCGATCACTGCAGGGGTTTTATGATTGAAAATCGACAATTTTATCACTAATTATATCTGCTATATTACAATCTCTGGTGGTATTGAGTCATTTTAGTTTCACTCTTTGATATACCCCTACTTCAGATTCATTTCTCGTTCCACAATCTTCGTCGCTTTGAAAACTTGCTTCCCTTTTATGCAGGAGGGTCACTGGATCCCTAGTCCTGTGGGACGAGTTAAGGGTGTAAATATAGGGGGTCGACACGGTTCATACATTGGACTGAGCTCCGTGACAGAAGGCTAACTATTGAAAGGAAAGAAAACATAAGTGTCCTGTCCAGTCTACCAAGATTTGTGAACATATTATATCGCGCTTTTTTACTGCATTTGCTCGTGACGAGGTACGTTTGGGTATAAATATGTACTGTAATCGACACTAGGAGCTCATACCTATCATATTGCCCGTGTTTAGTTTGTCTTCAATCGTGCAAACGTATGAACGAGGCATCATAGACGTGGCTTGTTGGAAGCTGGTGATTTGTAACTACTGAGATGTAAATTTATAAACAGTGTGTACGGTGACATGTTTTGTGTTAATGCAAGCTTTGCTGGGATATTGATTATGAATCGTGATGTGAGATTTCATTATTTTAAGCTTGATTTTATTAATCCATAGTCTGATAATACTTGTCATATGGTTATTGTCTTTTTCTTTCTTCTTTCTTCTTTCTTCTTTCTTTTCCATTCATCCTCGTGTCAATGACCAAAACCAATTTTATGCTTTGTGTTTGGGGGATCAATACTACCTTGTGAATGTAATCGAACAATTCCGATTTATTTTGTTATCAAACATTTTATCTTTTCAGTAAAAAGGGCTTTTGAATATATACAATATTTCACTAACTTATTGTAACGCTAAGAATATAAATAATTCGAAAATATACTATAGATTTCCCGAATATGTAACTCAGTCGAATATTTATACGTTTGCATATAATGGCCACGAAATGAATAAAATTTATTGTACAATCTATTTTCCATCTAAAATCTAGAGGAAAAATACCACTAACGCATAAAATAGGATAATAGGAATATTACAAAACTGCCATTTCGTTCTCTCCCTCCAAAAAAAACCCTTCATCCCCACTCCCGCGCGCGCTAAAATATTGAATTTGGGCAGCCGTTCTGATTCCTTCCTGCTCCACCAAAATCGAACAACTGTCGTCTGCATTGCCTTCCAAACTCCTAAATCAAACGATAACTCGGTAATTCCTCATTCCAATTTGTTTGCTCGTTTCGATTTTCAATACACGTTCTATGATGTACATCAACTGGTAAACCCTAACGTGCAATTGGATTTTCTGAAATTTTTTTTAAGTTATGTCATATGTTCTGTATTATTCCTTATCATTCAGGTTCTTCAACCTTAGATCTGCCTCTTCCACCACAGTTTGGGTTCATTCGCACATCTGTGTTGGTAATTGCTCGAGTATTAGCCAAAATGTCATAAATAATGATTGATTGGAGTTGATTGTTCAATAAACTGCAAGTTGCAATACTTTGATTTGCTTTTTTCTTCGAGATCAGATGGAAGAATGAATTTATATGTGGAATTTGCATTTTGTTTGAAGGAACATCTGATGCATATAAACTTCTGTTTTTGATATTAATAACTTCCGGACGTGTTATGGTAGTTTTGATAATGCAGTTTTTGAAGTTGAAAATTCAAATTTTAATTGAATCCGTAAATTAAATGATCATGAATTCACATGCCTAAGTTCCGTGTTTCTTATTCAATTCATTTTTCTGTTCAAAGGATAACATGCATAAAACTTGAAAGATCTAAATCACCATTGGCGGCAAATAAAGTAACTATTCTTTCTCTATATAGTATATATGTATAATTTAATAAATGTAAGTTTTGTTCAGTTTAAACAGTACCATTGTGTCGAGCGCAAAGTATTGGTTAAAAAAATGCAAAAAAATATTGATTCTGTCATTGCAACAGAGATGGCCAAAGTTGAAAGTCCACAAGTTAGTAGAAGAACCACAAGAGCATCTCTGAATTCCACACCAAACTCAAAAGCTCCTCAGGAGTATTCGAAGGCTACTAATCCTTCACGGCCATTGACTATCAAAGACCTTGTGTTCTGTGGTGAATCAATAAGCCTTGATGAGTTGATCAATTCTTTTCCAGGAAGAAGAGCACAGATTCTTGAATTGGTCCAGTTTTTGGGCCCTTTGAATTCACCGATGATTCCATTATTTGTCTATGGAGGTGCTTCAACCGGAAAAACAAGCACTGTACTTTATATGTTCAGGCACTTGAAGCGCCCGTTCATTTACTGTAGTTGTGTCTCTTGTTACAGTCCTAGCATACTGTTTGAGTCCATATTGAATCAGATTTTGCTTCATAGGAAGAATGAGAGTGGTGGTTATTTGAGTGCCAAACGGTGTGAAAGACCCTCTGATTTTGTCAATTTACTAGGTGAAGCTTTGACTGCTCTCATAGACAGCCTCAAAGGGAATATGGGAAAATCAAGCCCTAATGGGAGCATGGTTTACTTAGTATTTGATCGTCTAGAGCTCGTAAGGGAATGGGATAAGAGTGATAGTATAATACCCCTCTTGTTTAATTTGTACACCCTTCTTAAAATCCCTGAGGTTGGTCTGATTTTTATCAGTAGAGCTTCTCTTGATACATTTCAGTCGGACACAGGTTTTGTTGAGCCTTTCCCTGTCTATTTTCCTGATTACACGGATGATGATTTGAAACAGATATTCATGAGTAATCAGGCAAATCCAAAGCTATATTCATCTTTTCTACGGTATGTATCACACTTTATATTTTCAGTGCTTAAAGCATACTTCTGGCAGAATTAACTCTATTCCTATCCTTGCTTTATTGTTGGACAGTTCGGTGTTGAGTCAATTCTATAGGATTACAAGACGGGTTGATGAATTATCTACTGCATTTTCTCCATTATTTAAAAAGTATTGTGAACCGCTTGGTGATTTGTTAGCAGTCCCCAATGGAGATATGGAGAGCAAGTTATATAGACATCTTCAACCATTTATCTCATTATACCAGAATGAGACATGTACCATTTCTTCTCAACCGCTGCTTAAAGACAGGAACTTGAGGAAGAGTGTTTTTAAGAAGTCTGGAGTTTGTGAAACTTTAGATGAGATTGATTTCCATATGTCCACTTCTGCCAAATATCTGCTCATCTCAGCCTTTCTTGCTTCACGGAATCCAGCAACCCTTGATGCCTCACTCTTTGATTCAACAGGAGGAACTGACAATCGGAAAAAAAAGCGAAAGTAAGGGATTAAAACAACAATTTCTTTATCATGCAAAGAGTTATTCTAGAATTACAACTGCTCCTGGTTCCTGGATAACAAATTTCTGCACCATAATGTTATATTTCAGGGTCTCTGAAAAATCAGTTGACCAGAAGGAAGCAAAAGAACAAGAAATACTCATGAAAGGACCTGGAACTTTTCCGCTAGAGAGGCTGTTGGCCATACATCAATGCATCGCATCAGTTGGAGAATATTCACTTGATGATGAAGAACTACAAAATGATGGATTGAGAGCTGATGGTTCTGATAGTGGATCAATGTCTGACATTCTCTTGCAATTATCCAGTCTATGTAGTGCCAATTTTATTACCAAAGGTGGAAGCTGCCCACTGGAAGGCTCAACACGGTATCGATCCATAGTGTCTGAAGATATAGTTTTGAAGGTAACAAATTCATCAAATCACACATTTGTATTCTTTTCTGCCTCTCATTTTAAGCAGATACTGTAGTCCGTACTGTGATGTTATTAAATGGTTTACAGGTTGCTAGGAGTCTGAAGTTCCCCTTGTCAAAATACTTGTACAGAAGATAGCAGATTTGAACATTTGACTTCATGGCTGAAGGCAATGATCAATTGGCTTCATACAAATGTATACGTCAAGTGGCTGCTCTCGTCCTTGATCGGCCGAGCCTATGATATAGTTCAGTAATTTAATGTACTTGTTCACTAACTACCATCCTGTTTCTTTCTACTTCTTAATTTATGTTTACAGTTTAAACTTAAGAGTTTCCCTTGACTGTACGCTTATTGTTGTGTTTATGAAATTAACATTTTGCAGTTTCCTTGATCTAATGAGCAAAGTACTTTCTAACATGCTAACAGCCTTTTCCTTAGTCACTCAGAAAGTGATATTTTCGTAACGTATAGTTTGGGATATCGTTTATTGGTTTCTTTACCCGTATTTCTTTTATTGCAGAAGAGAGTTAATACAGCCCCAACCCTCAACCAATGTGATCTCCAAACTTATGACCATCATTTTATGAGGAAGTTTGATACTACTCGAATGATGTCTTAATTACCAGATTGGCAAAGGCCCCAAACCATTAAACATCGTATTCATGTCATCTTTCTCATTTATTTTGGACGAGGAAGAAAATCTATGGACTAAGGGATGGGGAATGGTAGATTAAACTAGCTGTAGTCTTTTTTATTCAGTCTACCTGTTTTTCACCCAACTTGCTACGCTACTTGCTGATATTTTTTTTATATTATTTGATGGGTGGTTGTTGAAAAATAGGCTGGTTATTTCGTGTGGGAGATAATGAAGATTAGTGCAAGTTTCTTAGTCATTTTTGGACTCTAACATCTTGCAGTTCAGACGACTCTGAGTTCCACTTTACTTTGAAGTCTCTTGGATTGGTATGACAAAGAAAAGGGCTCAAATTCCAAAATCAGTTAAGAATTTGTTTTACCAAAAAAATGTGACAGAAGCAGGGTTGACTTTTATATTGATCTTATTGGCAGGAAATTCTTGCAGAATGGGGGTTGACTTTTGTTTGCTGTTGCAACCCCTTTGCATTGAAGAAGGTCAAACTCTAGTTATGAAATTGAGTAAGTCTGACTTGGATTTTAGTGGGGTTATCATTTTTCAATGTAAAATCTGAGGAAGAGGTGCAAAAATAAAGATTATATTTTCATTTTGTTAATTTGAATTTTGCTCTTTGATATGTTGAGTCACGTAATCTTGGCCTTGTGCTATAAAGTGTTGGTGGGTTGTTCACCGAACTGATAACTAGCCACAAGCTACAACCCATGTTACATTTATGATCATCATAAATTGATAAATTAATCACGTATGATTTGGGGGAAAAAAGGAAGGCAAACAACCATATCATATTTTCTTTGTTCTCTGCATTTTGGACTCTTTCCATCTAATTTCTTTTCACCTCATAGCTTCTCAACTAATCTCATTTATTTCCCTTCATTGAATGCTAGAAATAAAGGCCCCAGCTCCTCTCCCTGCAGAAATTGGTTGGAGAGAGAGAAAGGTAAAAGGAGATGCACTTTGGAGTTTGGAGAGATAGAGAGAGAGGTGAAACTATTACATGTTTTTTCAGTTTCTTTTCCTTTCCACATATAATTTGCTGCTGGTTTTTTATGGTTTAACAAGGGTGGTTTCCTCTTTTAGGGTTGAATATTTGACTCCTCCTACTTAAATCTTCAACTGTCTCTAAAACGCATTTATGGTAGTAGCATCTGACTGTTGAAGTAAGATGGTGTAAATTCATGGCACACACTGGCCTTAGTTATTACCCCTTTTTCTTCCATTTATTTCCTTCATCTATAAATCCCCCTTTTTCTCCATCAGAACTCTTCAGACACACACACACACACAGTTTCTTTTTCCTCCTCTCTCAGACAAAAAACACCTCCCATAGTTGTTGATGCAAGAAAATAGTTTCTGGGTCTTTTGTCACATCTTTAGGTAAAGCAAAAAATAAAAAGGGTGGTTTTGTTTATTGTCTTTAAAAATGGACATGTCCATGGCATTGTTGTTGTTCTCTGGTGTGACATGCTACCTTCTTTGGTTCACCTTCATCTCCAAATCTCTAAAGGGCCCGCGCGTTTGGCCCGTTCTGGGCAGCCTGCCCGGCCTCATTGAGAATGCCGAGCGCATGCACGACTGGATTGCCGACAACCTCCGTGCATGCGGCGGCACCTACCAGACTTGCATCTGCGCCGTGCCCTTCTTGGCCCGGAAGCAAGGCCTCGTCACCGTCACCTGTGATCCCAAGAATTTGGAGCATATATTGAAAACTCGGTTCGATAACTACCCCAAGGGTCCTACGTGGCAGGCCGTCTTCCACGACCTTCTAGGCCAGGGGATCTTCAACTCCGACGGCGACACCTGGCTCTTTCAGCGGAAGACAGCGGCCCTCGAATTCACCACGCGAACGCTGCGCCAGGCCATGGCCCGCTGGGTGAACCGGGCCATCAAGAACCGGTTCTGCCCTTTCTTGATGTCGGCTCAGCTCGAGGCCAAGCCGGTTGACTTGCAGGATATTTTGCTCAGGCTGACGTTCGATAACATTTGTGGGCTGGCTTTCGGGAAGGACCCTCAGACTTTGGCTCCTGACTTGGCAGAGAACGGCTTCGCGTCGGCTTTCGACAATGCCACGGAGGCGTCGCTGCAGAGGTTTATCCTTCCTGAGGTGATGTGGAAGCTGAAGAAATGGCTCCGGCTCGGGATGGAGGTCAGCTTGAGCCGGAGCCTCGTCCACGTGGATGAGTATTTGTCCAACGTCATTAGCTCGCGTAAGGTGGAGCTGACAGGTCAGCAAAACAAGGATGCCAATCCCCACGATGATTTGCTGTCAAGATTTATGAAGAAGAAAGAGTCCTACTCGGATAAGTTTTTGCAGCATGTGGCGCTCAATTTCATCTTAGCTGGCAGAGACACGTCATCGGTGGCGCTTAGCTGGTTCTTTTGGCTGATCATTCAGAATCCAAGGGTGGAGCACGAGATCCTGCGGGAGATATGCACCGTCCTGATCGAGACACGTGGCACCGACGTGGAGTCCTGGCTCGATGAGACTCTTGCATTTGAGGAAGTCGATCGTTTGGTGTATTTGAAGGCTGCATTGTCGGAGACGCTACGGCTGTACCCTTCGGTCCCCGAGGACTCGAAGCATGTGGTGGCGGACGACGTCTTGCCTGACGGGACTTTTGTCCCGGCTGGATCCTCGATCACGTATTCAATCTACTCGGCTGGTCGGATGAGGTCCACGTGGGGGGATGACTGTCTCGAGTTCAAGCCGGAGAGGTGGCTGTCGAGTAACAGGGACAAGTTTGTTGCCCATGACTCTTACAAGTTCGTGGCCTTTAACGCGGGGCCGCGGATATGCCTCGGGAAGGACTTGGCCTACTTGCAAATGAAGTCGATCGCGGCGGCAGTGCTTCTCCGCCACAGGCTGACGGTGGTGCCCGGCCACAAGGTGGAGCAGAAGATGTCGCTGACGTTGTTCATGAAGGATGGGCTTAAGGTAAATGTGCATCAAAGGGATCTTAAATCACTTGTGGCGAGTGTGGTTAAGGAGAGGGAAGCAGGGGCGGCGCTCGCCGGAGATTGTTTGGATGGGGTGGCGTTGGCGGTGGAGTAAGGGTGGTGGTTGGGGTGGTTTAAGGCGGTAGTTGGAATGAGTTAAAGAAGAGTGTACAATTCTTTGTAGGGTGGGCGCCCATTAACTACTGAGTGTTTTAGGCCAACTCAGCTCAGTGGATGGCTGAATTCTCTTACAAAAAAGAAAAAGAAAAAGAAAAAAGAAATTATGTGGGACAAAACTCACATGGTGATATGGATGCCTAATGATGCTCTTGAATGCATGTAAATGAGGGAGCATATGCATGCTATTCATGTTTTGGAGGTACAACCATTCATTCTGAGATGGTGAGAATCTCTATAGTTAATATTTCTTGTTTTTTCTTCTTTCCCCTATGTCTCTAATTCATCATTTTGGGAGTATTTTGGGTTTCGTTATTGTATTTATTCTTTGAATTTCTTGTTTTCTTTTGCCATATTTCCCAGTTTAATTTAGTCTCTTATTGAAACCTTTTAAAATGTCATCGTACAAGTTAATAATTCAGATAAGATGACTGTCCATGGCTGTATAAGACTAATAACCTACATAGCTTCTAATAGGAAAGTGTAAGGAAAGGTACAAGGGGTTATACAATTATATCTCTGTGAATAATTTATAAAATTAATCATCTTTAAATTGAATGTTGGAAGCAATAATACCTCAGACCTAGAAAAAGTTCTTCCAAAATTTAGATCTCTAGTATTTGAGTTCAATATCTCAACTACCAAAACCATCCAAATTTTGAAGAAACGCCTCCTTCTCAGGACACTCTTCCCTAATCCAGAATTTTCTCTCCGGTGGCGAAAAGGTTCCATGTTAATGTGCCGACGAAGTACAGAGCAACGGCAACTTTAAACACATCATCCCAAGAACCTAAAAATTATAATTCAAAGAATTAAACTCAAATGCATTGTAGAAGAGAAACTCCTGCAGAAAATAGTACTCCATTTGCACAAAGGACAAGTACAATTTGGACCCAAAGTATTAGCATAGTTTTGACTGTAAACTACACTTGTAGAAATTGCAGAAAAAGAGTTCATGAATATGACTCGGTTTAAATCCAGAATTATGATATAGTTTTATCTTTATCTACCTTTTGAGACAAAAGGTATTGTTCTAGATTTGAACGACCTTTTTTGAAACTATATATATGTCCAGAATTATGCTTTTTGCAGAAAGTAAGGTACTAGGTTTGGCTGTACCCTTTTGTAGTATGTATCCAGTAGCAGCAGTTCCGAAGACACCAGCAAGTACGCCAGCAGTGTTAGACAGACCCAAGAGAACTCCCTGAAATAGATAAAGCAACATTTAGATAAATGTGTAGGAGAACTTCGATTCTAACACCTTTAATGTCGTTCCAATTCGAGATGTGAGAGGCAAATATCTCACAGCATAGCGTGGCCCAATATCTTGATGATTCGAGTAGAGTCCGGACTGAGAAAATGCATCCGAACCCTGCAAGAAGAATTGTGTTAGTTGTACTATTTTATCAAGTTTTCAGGGCGACATGCGTCGAGAATGTCTCAAACCTGACTGCAAGCCATGCACAACACTGCTAGAGCAGGTGTCTTCACTTTACTAAGTTGTGTTAAGAAGAAGGCGGGACCAAGAAATCCAATCGACTGCATAATCTGTGTAAATTTATATGCAAAACATTCGGAGTTATGCTTCAGCCATATTTTCCTTCTAAACAAACTGAAGAGAATAAATCGAACAGCACTTGCCTTGCGGACTGAAGTGATGGAGAGACCTCTGCTTATGAGGGTATCAGCAATCCACCCGCCTATATTAGCAAACACGGCCATCGTGAGCCACGGAAGTACGCAGAGCAGGCCGGATTCAGTGAGGTTGAATTTCAAGACCTACGCAAGCAATAAGGAAAAAAGATTAAAATGACTGCTTGTGTAGCTTTTATCATTAGACTATATCACTTCGTTCTTGTCTGCATACAGAATTAAAGGAAAATTAGTTGAAGATATTATCCAGCGATGGCTTAAATACCTGGTTATAGTATGTTGGCATCCATGTCAAGAGAATAAATGTTCCCCAGTTATGGCAGAAATGGGAAACAATTAGAGCCCAGACAGGGGCCTTGGTCAGAATTTTCTTCCATGGAATTTCCGAGACGGGTTCCTTAGATATGCTGCCACCTAGAATTAGTTTCCTTTCCCCCAGACTAAGACCCGGGTCATCTTCTGGTGAGCTGTGTGCCTAGAATCAGTAAAATTCAAAGATTTTCAAAGGTATTTTTCTAACAGTGACACCTACATTAATTCTAACACTAAACATGTGAGTTTGAAGCTTATATTGGTAAAACAAGACCCAGCACTTAGTAAACAATGAAGTGCCAAGTCTCATTAGCATGCTGGAAAGGTGAATACATCAATTTGGTAGCTATACACTGACATGGAAGGAAAAAAGTTAAATACAGAGGCCTTTTATTTATCATAATCTCCACCAATCAAATGATGGATCTGCTTGACCCAGTTCATTCGATCCTTGGATAGTGAAGAGGTAGTAGCAAAAAGAAGCAGGGCCTTACTTTTTTCCACCAAAGTGCAAACCAGATAATCCCAAGGGATCCAAATGCATAGAATATAGATGGCCACCCATACTTGTGGATCATTACAGGTGAAACAGCTAAACCTGTAACTGATCCAAGATACATGCCGCTGTATACTAACGCAAGAGACCTACTTCTCTCGGAGACAGGAATCCATTTCGACAACAAATTATTCATAGCTGGCATAGCAACACCCTGCAATAGAATAAGACTCGTTAAATGGTAAAGTATATCTACACGGCAGACTGATTTTTTTATCAGAGAACGTCTTATCAACAAGTCATGCCTGCAGTTATCTAACTAGCTTCTTTAAGTTAAATTCAAGTGCGAGAATCCATAGTCAGAGCACCACTTTAAGATGGATGGATATGCTACTAAGCTGAGAAGCAAATCACATTATCAAATATTAAAAAAATATGATTAGTTGGCTACTTTCCCTCAGATATTGCAACGATGTACAAAAGATCTACGAAGAACTGAATAATTTACCTCGCCAATTCCCATGAACGCACGCATAATGAGTAAGCACGGGAGCCCGACTCTTGCAGCAATAGGTGTCAATACTGTTGCAATAGACCACCAAATTACTCCAAAACCAAGCACTAGCTTCCCACCTATTTTATCAGCCCATATACCTCCAAGAATCTATACCACAAAAATGTGAAGAAGTTTTAGCTAGAGGAGGAAAACTATAATGCCTGAAGTGACTCCAACGAGTCACAAGTCAACATGCATTGAGAGTTTTTGATGTATTATACTCAAGCAACAAGTAGATAAGGAACAGAACAATCTAGGACACCACATATAGCTCAAAGAGTAATTTTATTGTATTTCGAGATAAACCAATATTGATGGAGCTTCAAAAAACTGCATCTAGCGAAATATGCAAGCGGTAAACACTACCAAAGTAACTTTAGCAACGACGTAGGTATGTATTTCAATAAAATTTTAACAATACAAGATTACTGAAAAAAGTCTAGCTGAACCACATTTCTAAACTGGAGATAATCCTTTGCAAACAACTGAGATTCTCCAGAACATGAGAAAATACCTGTGTAAGCAGATAACCCCAGAAGAAAGAAGACTGAATAAGACCAACAGTGGCACTGCTCCAGTTGTATTCCTTGGACATTGGGAGTATTGCTATGCTCATGTTCACCTAATGACAGAAAGCATAAAATCATACGAAACATTACTTCTGCCAGTCAGTAACAAACTTAGGCAAGAATCATAATCCATAATCATATCAAAGCGAAATATAAACATTAACAGAATGTGTAATACATGAAGAACCTTACGCGATCCATGTTGCACAGCAGAAAAGCAGTAAAACAAAGGAGCACCATCACCCATCGCTTTGGTAACTGCTTCCACCAAGGTACTACTTCCCCAACTTCTGTAACCAAAACTGCTTCACTTGCTCCATCTGGTGATAAGATGGAGTCCAAATTGGTTCCTGTTATATCATACTCTTCAGATGTGAAGTCAGCTGTAGTCCTAGCCACTGTTGAATACTTTGACATAGGGTTTTGGCCATCAAGAAAGCTATGGTTACCAAACTTCCTTGCTGGAAACAGATTGCCATCAGTGTAGGCTGAAGAAAGGCGGCACTGACATAGTCCTCTAACTCCTCTCCTTGCATTGATCACTTTAAACTTTCGGCTCAGTTTGTGGGACGTTAAGAGAGGTGGATCTACCCTAAAATGTGACTTTAATTGGCGAGCACATGTATAGCTTGTACGTGGAAGATTTAGCTTGCTATCAATAATGGTACATACATACTTTGCTGCAGCAACACTCAAGTGCTGACCTCCATGGTGATATGTGGCTGTTTCTCCATGATGTAGTCGTCCTGGTAATACAAGCAGATAACAAGATGCATCTATCACATTCCAAGATCATATTAACAAATGAATATACATGTACAAGATGCCATATGAATAAAAAAAGTTTCTCCTGACATTATATAACTCCATGGACTTTCTGCATTACACTCTGGACTAAGAAACTTAAACCTTCACAATAAAGACAAAAATAAAGGGGGAAACCACAAAAAATATATTATCGTTCTAATGGCTGATGGCTCTGGTTACTTGGATATCTCAAGGGCTTACTTGAGAGAGTAGAAGCCTCATCCATAAAACTAGTACAGCTTCAGGATATAAATCAAATAATAGGTGAGGTACAAGTAACACCGAGCTCAGTTCTTCATAACATTGTTAAGCCTGGACTTGCAACACAGGATTACTTGCATATTCATATGAAACATTCAACACAGTCTGCCTAATAGAGATTGCTTAGGTAACTTCAGCTACTAGTTAAGCAGGTAGCAACTAAGATATGGCGTATCAAAATAAATCAAACCGTTTGCCAAATAAACGAAATCAAATTCTCACATTGCCCTGTAGTTCAATACTACAACACTAACGGAATCTCCATACTAGCAGATTAAGCAATGAAAGTCAAGCTATCTTATCTTCCTGCAAAACGCATTCGGTGCGAGCTTATGCAAACTCGAATAAAACCTCTAGCGACGGTTCGAAATATGAATCAAAGCAAACATCAATCAATCTTCAACGAAGCGAGTAAAGTTAAATTGAGTAACACGCATTTACCAGAGCCGATAAAGGAGCCGAAATTGCGGTGGGAAACGACGGCGCCAATTGCCATTTTTCTGGATAGATAAATCCTGCTATGGCTTTGCTGTATTATGCTTTCATATCTGAAGCTATTAAGCAAATAAATATAAATCGAGGTGTGATCTCCGTCGTTGAGTTTCTGTGTGTCGATAAAGGATAATACCCGCGCAGCTACCGTAGTTCCATCTTCATACAAATTGCATTTAGCTCAGATATTTTACTTCTGGAAAGCGGGAAATGGTGAGAGAGGGGTTCACAGAGTGCCACGTCACGTCATCTCCGAGGTCGCTGAACGGTAAGTATAATATTCCTCCTAATATTCTACTCCTACTACAATTTTTTTATTTATTTCTAATACCATATAACGTTTAATTTTGGGTACAACATTTTTTGTCCTATTATTTTATGGATTAAGTGAAATAAAATAAAATGAAGATGCAATATTATTTCTACTTTTAGAGTAGGATCAATATTATTGTTGAAAAAGTTCAACAATAAAAATGTTTTACATTTAGTGGAACTGAGATTTAAGAAATTAATAATTAAATATTAAATTAAGAAATAACTTTTTTTAAAAGTATGAGATTTAAAAAAATTAATGCTTAAAATCAGAGAGAAAATAAAGTAAGAAAGATAAAATAAAAGTAGAGAAAAGAAGATGGAATAAAATAGAAGAAAAGAAAAGAATTTTTTCAAAAAAAGAAAAAGAAGTAAAAAATTCTCAAATATGTTAAACTCTAACTGATACTCCATACATTAACTTAGTATAAATAGAGTACTTTAATTTGATAAGCTCGGGTAAAAAAAGACTAATGTTTGCACTATCCCATTGAAAATTTATATTGACCCACAACAAATATACTACTTTCTTTACCAAAAAAAATATTACTCCTATTAAATACTCCAGTTTTAATCATGAAATAGTATAATCCACGTGCGATGTACGATCCATTTTATTTTCTCATATTAAATATAAGGTGATATAGTAAGTGGAAACTAAACCAATGTAATGCTTCAATAATTCATTTATTTTATCGAAATATTTTCGCCAATCATATAAAGTAAGCATATTATATTATTTATTGGATTGTATTTTATATTTTATTCTCAATCAAAGTATTGAAATATGAAAAGACGCTAAAAATGAGAATGAAAATTAAATGATCGAATTAAATAAAATTATATACTACATTATTAATTTCTCACAAATTCCACACTTCATGTTGCGCCAGCAATAGACGTGGAAAGCAATGCTTCATTATTATCAGTTAAATTCAAGTTTTTTTCAATAGCCAATGAAATCTAATATGCCTAAATTTAAATCCACTCAAAGAAATTGGCATCTGTTGATGCACAAAGTTTAAAACTGAGGTGTACTGGAGCTCATTTAACATGTTCTTAGATTCTTTAACTTAGGAGTCAATTCAAGCTTAGGAGAAAAACATACGTGGAAAAAGGAGTGATATGGCTAACGTAAATTAATTTACGCCTCGTAATGTTACTCTTGAAAGCAAGAGAGTAAACCAATCTATCAATATCTTGACTTATTTATAATTTCATGTATATTAAGTAATCGGTGATGTGATAATTCTATGAGTTTAGTAAAGGTAAAATTGAATAGCCTCAAATCTCCAACTAAACGTAACTCTGTCTAACTATAGGATTAATATCTATTTTTTCAAACTAATAGGTTGTGGATTCATATCTTTATGCAAAATTGTTACTTTTGAAGCTTTCTCAAGGCAAAAGTATACCTGCAAAAATAAGTGAAGATTTTACAAAATAGTTGCACATACATTTTTCTTAATGGTTTGCAATAATATAATAAATAGAATAACATACAGTAATAAAAAGAAAGATAAGAAACTAAAATAAGACAAACATAAAAGATAAAATAATATAATTGAAAACATAAATTAGAATATATAGCTGGGAGAAAAAGATAGTACTCCACATGATTTGGTGGACAGAAGCTTCTCCACTGAGAGCGTATTTTTTATTAATAGAATTGGCATTTAA
Source organism: Salvia hispanica (assembly GCF_029641045.1). Classification (NCBI taxonomy): domain Eukaryota; kingdom Viridiplantae; phylum Streptophyta; class Magnoliopsida; order Lamiales; family Lamiaceae; genus Salvia; species Salvia hispanica. Next base: position 28,363,765 of record NC_142692.1, read on the forward strand.
CTATTTATAGAAGATTTGATAGTAACTCAAAATTAAAATAATCATAATAATAAATATCTTTCAAACCCTGTGACCTTTCAAATTATTGTCCAAGTGGAAGTGAAGAGACAAAACTCATTTTTTTAGTACTAAGAACATCTCCGGTGCAAATAGGTCAATCATAGGACAACTGCTTTCTTCCTCTGCCACGTCAGCAGCACTAAAAATCCACCTGCCACATTAGTTTTAGGTCAGCCATAGGCTAGCCATCGGCCAGCCGCAATAAAAATAATTCAAAATATACTACATTTACGGAATTAAAATTACGATTAAATTACCGAATTAAATTTACGAGACATATACGGGAAAATTCATTAATTTTATTTAAATAAAAAAAAGTACATTAACTAAAAATAAAAAAAATTACATAATAAAAAAAAATCCGGGCTTCCACACACGAGCCACCGCCCCACTCTACTCCTCACTAATTTATTAAAAAAATACATTAAAAAATGTTAGTATGCCTTGAATCTGTTATAGTTTGCCGCTAGCCCCCGGCCCGACGGTATGACATGTTTCTGTTTTAGGTCTTAATTTTGTATTGGGCTAGTTGTTGTTGTCCATCGCTAGATGTTGCTCTTGTACAGAAATTTAGAGATAGAGAAAATCGCGTTTATATAGTTTTTCAAAAATTTAAAAAAAAGAATTAAAAAAAATTTAAAAATAGCGCTGGCCGATCGGCACGCCACAATGGCAGCCAGCGCATCGGCCAGCGCCACGCCATCGGCTAGCCTACGCCGAAATTTTGGCTGATTTCCCGCTGGCCTACTCCAATGTTTCGGCTAGCCGACCGGATAGCGACGCGAATCGGCTAGCCGGTTGACTAGCCGGCATTGGAGATGCTCTATATACGACCGCTTGTAGCGGCACACTACGCACCTTAGTAAGAAAATTTTGTTCACCAATAGTACTTAATTATTAATAAATGTTAAATATCGTGTGACCTTTGAAATCATATTGCTGTATAATTGCAGCATTATGTTGTGACCTTTGAAATCGAATTGCCATATAACTGCAAAATTTAGATATTCATATTAATTTTAATAAATAATACTATTATTAATTAAAATGGCATTCTTGTAAATTTTTTCAAAACTCCCCTTTTTAAATATGTATAGATATCAGACTGAACCGTATCTGCAATTAAGTCATCAATAACACATACTTACCTCAATTAATACCCCGTTGATTGAACCGTATCTGTGAAGACACGAGTGTTTGCTAGTGTGCACAGAAAAGAATAACAAGTTTCCTAGATCCAGCAAATCCACTAGATCACAAGGTCTAGGAACTCACTGGTCGTTGGAAAATCTCGGTCGTCGGACACACAAATCACTTCTTCAAAACCCTTAACCACTTATACTAAAACTTAGCACAGGGAAGTAGGGATCGATCCCACAGAGATGGATGCGTAATGAACATGCTCAAGGATTTGGAAATTATTTTTGGGTTGGCTGCTGCCACGCATTTTTGGGTTGAGGAAATTAAACTAGACTTGATATTGAAATTTGCTACGCTAACAGCTAGATCTAGGCAAAACAGAAAACATGCACGCAAACTAGAACCGAGACAATCGCTAGATCTAAGAAACTATTCTAAATTACCTAGATCTGGGAAATAAACTGACGGTGGGGACCATGACTGAAAAAGCAAGTACGGACGAAAAGCTGAGAAAACAACTAACTAAAGTACTAACTAACAGCGACATCATCTTCTTCAAATCAAATTTCACAAAAACTCAGAAGAAACAGGTATGAAACGTAATCGGAAAACAAAGCAGACTGGATTTTAACGATTTAATGAAGAACAATTAAGAACTAAACAGATCTACGGCTGCTAGACGAAGCAAAACAGAAAGTAAACAGAAAACTCAAAATCCATGCACAACTCGACTTCCCCTGTTCAAATCCAACCTCGGATGCTAAATCCACTCCGGATCCAAGCATCCGACACAAACTCCAGCCAAAAACATTCCATAACTTCAGATTCAACAAACAACCTCCGATCAACAACAACACCGCAGATCTACAGCCAAATTCCCCAGATCAAGCACCAAAGTGACAAAAACAGAGATCAACATGCAACTTGCCGAAATAAAAACTTTTAACAATAGGATCAACGTAGATCAACACGAGATAACACAATATAAAAAAAACTAAGAAATGCATAGATAATCAGTAACATCAACAACCAAATCGACTTCCAAAAGTGAAGTTTGAACGAAATAGAGTGCACAAGAACCGAAAGTAAATAGATTGTATCTTCGCCCTCACGCGGACGGTGTTACGACGGACTTCCTCTGAAGATTGGACCCCTTAAAACCTAAACTACCCCAGAACTCCCATTTCCCAAGTGTGTGTGCGTTGTGTGTGAGCTAAGAGTGAAAAGTTGTATATGTTGTGTGTTGCATGCTCCTCTATTTATAGGCGTTGAAGTGGGGCCCAGCGAGGTATAGATAGACTTTGTTGCCCTCAGCTATTGACTCCCTTATTCTAGCCTTCTTTTCATTAAATTATGCTCACTTCTCCTTCATTCCTTCGCTAGTCTGTTTCCTCCAGCATCTCCTGGATCTAGCGATTATGTCACACACCTGGCTTAAAAACTGTGTTAGACCCAGCAAAATATAGTGCTTTTCACCATATAACCGATGCATGAAATTAGCCTTATCAATCTGCAATTAAACCATCAATAACACATACTTACCTCAATTCATACCTCGTTGATTGAACCGTATCTGCAATTAAGCCATCAATAACACATACTTACCTCAATTCATACCTCGTTGACTGAACCGTATCTGTAATTAAGCCATCAATAACACATACTTACCTCAATTCATACCTCGTTGACTGAACCGTATCTGTAATTAAGCCATCAATAACACATACTTACCTCAATTCATACCTCGTTTCTCCCACATATTCATTCTATTTTTAACGTCAAGCTAACTCCTATAATCTCATAAGTCATAGTCATACTGTCATACCTCCACTTAGGGGTGTAAATTCGGGTACCCGCGGGTACCCAAACCCAAAAATTCGGGTACCCGAACCCGAAATCTCAAAAATGTCATACCCAGTACCCGACCCGTATGTGAATTCGGGTACCCTAATACCCGATGTGGGTACCCGAACCCAACTAATCGGGTACCCATAAACCCGAAATTATTATATTTAAAATTTATTCTTTTATATAAATTAAATTGTGATGAGAATAGAAATTTTTTACTCCCTCCGTCCCAAGGTATTAGACCAACTTTCCCTTTTGGGATGTCCAACATATTAGACTCATTTCCTTTTTTAGCAAAAAGCATCTGTCTTATTTTATTATCCACCTACTTTTTTCTCTCTTCTCTCTCCTACTTTTTCCCTCTCTCATACTTTACTCTCTCCACTTTAACTATTTAAATATCAATTTCTTAAATCATGTGTCCAAAAGAAGTGAGTCTAATACTCCGGGACGAAGGGAGTACTATTTATTGATTATAATTATATATTATATAAAATAGACATCAAATAGACACTACTTAATTTTAAAATAATTTTTTTTAGTATAAATTGAAACATAAAAGAGATTAAAATAATTTTTTAAGACATTAAATGAACATGTAAATAAAATGGAGAAAGCATAACTAATTAACTATATATTTTCAAAAGATAACAAGTAAGAACATAAATAATGCAACATGAACCAAACACGAATGTAAAGAAGTATTAAAGTCGAAATAATAGAACAATAAAATGTCAAAGCAACCAAACATAATCTAAATAATGTCAAAGCAACCAAACATAATTCAAATAGTAAACTAAGAACTTTATAACCCAAAATATTTATCACAAATACATAATAATCGGGTTAAATCGGGTATTATTCGGGTACCCTAATACGGGTTTCAGGTACCCTAAACCCGAAGAATCCTAACAGTAACTACCCAAACCCGTACCCAAACCCATAATTTCGGGTTTCGGGTACCCAAAACCCGTCGGGTATTGGGACTGGGTCGGGAATACCCGAAACCCGCAGATTAAATTTTCAGGCCTACCTCCACTCCACCAATTTTAATTTTTCATTTACATTAATTATAAATATATTTATAAATATAAAATAAATGACACTGTAAATAGCAAAACGACTTCATTAAATTTCTTAAAATGTAAAAAGATGAACTTCAACGGACGAATTCATTGGTGGGTTCTAAACTTCTTTGATGAGATTGGGTTAAAGGCGCGTATGAACTTGTTCACCATAGAAGCACGCCAGTGTGAGAACTCTTGAAATTATGGTCACACATCTCGAGTGTGAATTAAGAGTAGAGATAAAATAAATGTGAAAATATAATTATATTTATACCTTTAAAATTAGATTTACAAAATAGTACCAGTGCTATTAATTTTCGTCACTCTCTACTCACCTCCCCAAACATGAAACACCACGCCATCCCAGCGATGTGGCGCTTCGTTGTTGTCCCCACTACTCATGATGTGAACCCGGGAAGCGTCAAACCAATAGAAGGAACGAAGGCATCCAATGAACCACATGGGAGCTGGGGTCCGTTTCAAACATCAATATATCTATCAAGATGGTACCCATCAAGATGGTGTTCAAATGCTCTTCTAAGACCACCATTGTCTTCATCGTCAAAAGATCTTCGCGTGAGTACCTTACACGCCTCAATCGGAGCCCGGACGAGGAAGTTATGGTCGGTTTACAAAAGCCACGCAGTCCAACAAGCAAAACGCCCGACCACAGAGAGTTTGCCCGATCTGGAGAGGAAAAACGCCCGTCCCGGGCGTTTTTGTGAGACTTGCGATTTTTTCTCCTTTTTCCTCTTTTGTTTTACACTTTTAACCTCTAGTATAAATACCCATGTCTAGGGTTTTTGTCTTTAGCTTTTGAATATTTGTAAGAGACAACTTCTCCATATTTGAGAGCTCACCTTCTTCATCTTTTGAAGACTTATCAAATTCCATCGGGTTGCATTCGATCTTTTGCCGGGTTAAGGTTGATTGTAAACGTATGCTTGCTAGTTCTTGTGTTGCTAGTTTGTGGAGCCAATAGGTGTTTGTATGTGTAAGTGCCTTTGGAATTTCTTTCTTGTTCTTCACCTAAATCATAACACTAATCCATCCTCTATCCTTTTATCCATTTTTCTTGTTCCATTTCATGGTTTATCTTGTTTATTTGTTGGGTTTATTTACAAGAATAAGTTCGGGGCAAGTTCATGAGTCTTTAATCTAGAAGATTCACATTATTTTCATCTATAGTCAGGGCCAGATCTACATGTACTCAAAGAGGGGCAATTGCCCCACCCCATATTTTTCATCCGTGTATATATATACCTGTAACATCCCACTTTTTCGAACCCAAATTTTTTGAGATGTGAAAATTTCGCATTTAATGTTTTTAATGCTATGATATATGGGGATTTAATTTATGAGAAATTTAATGCATGATTCCTTGTGACCTAAATTGCGATATGGAGTTGAGTTTGAGTCGAATAGTCAAACTTGTTGAATATATGACGTGGCTATGGAATAGTCAATATTGTGGAAAATATGACGTGGTCGTGGAATGGTCAAAGTCGTTGAAAATGTGACGTGGCGGTAAAAATTGAATGGTGGATTTGGTGATGCGAATATGTGAATATTTTGATGCGGGGGAAATAATATTGTGGTGAATTATTTTCCTAAGGGATGAGTGAGAATTTAATAGGAGCATTATTTAATTAAGTGGAATTTTCGACCCCTCCTATTTATTGGAAATAAATCCTATTTTTCTTGGATTTAATTATTGCTTGGGATAATTATCCGAATTAAATCCAAAGTCCGAATATTTCTATTTATTCCATGAAATTTTCGAAACCCCTATCATACTATGGAGATTTTCGAAATCTACTAATTTTATGGGAGAAGGGATTTTATTGTTATATTATTTGATCCCTTATTTATTCTCTTCCATAAATAAATTCAAATATCCCAGCATATCTTACCATATCTAAGAAGATCTTGTCATATCCTATTTAAATTAGGATTTTAATTAAATTCCTTGTGGGAGGAATGAAAATCACGCCTATTTCCTTTTAATTGGGGAGAATTATTATTTTATTTTGCTCCGTGATATTTTATTCTACTCCGTGAAATATTCAAATTAAATCATAGGCTAATTAAAAGGCCTAAATTTCGAAATCCCCTATTCGCTCAACCTTTTTAATGCCACTACAACCACCAAATCTCCTCCAAATCTTTATTTATTTAATTATTGGGTTATATCTTGCACTCTATAAATATAAGAGGGAGAATCAAAACCCTAGCATCACAAAAACCGCCCCATCTCTCCCTCACTCTTGTCGATCTCTCTCCCACTCTCTCTCTCAAAATTTTCTTCTACTTTCTCCATTATTTCTTCATCTTGTGTGAGGAATTGAAGTTGAAATTCAAGAATTTGTTGAAGAATCAAGGCTACTACTTTGTTTCTACTGTTCATTCTATCGAAAAGGTATTTTTATTTGATCTTTTCTTCCTCTACCGATCAATCGGTGTTCTTGAGTCCACATGCATTTAGATTGAGTGAAGGGGAAAACAATCGATGAATTTGGGATGCATATGTGTGTGTGTGTGACCGTGTGTGTGTGTGTGTGCACGCCTCGGTGTGCGTGCACATGTGTTGTGTGTGTGTGCGTGTGTTGTGTGTGGAAAACACTCATGCGTGACACGATTTGATGATAAATCTGGAGTTGTTGTGCGAATAAAAACGATATGATAATCGTACTTTGATTTTGGATGATGATATTAAAACTAAACGATGGAAAAAAGGGAAACGTTGGGAACATGCATGATTTTGATCAATGATGGAGACTTATTTGTGATATACATAAATTAAAGGTGATAGCTCGCGTTCTCGGTGTGATAACAAGAAGAAGAACGTGCTTGAAATCTAGGAATCGAGGTGGGCTTTATTCTTAAACTCTCTCTTATGTTGCAAATTTATGAAAGTGGAGCAATAAGGGTGGATTAAACTGTTATGCCATGCCTATGATTATTTTGGTTATTGTGTGTGTCTGATGCCTAGTTTGCGAGTGCGCTCCATTAGGCTATAGGGCTATATAAACGAATTCGGGTCTGAGTAGGGCCGCAAACCCTATCAGGCTAGTGTACACGGGAGATCGGGAGCCGTCCTTGCTAGTCGGCCGGTCTCATGGGCGAAAGTGTGGCCATACTTCGTCGCACCATGATATTGTTGATTGATGAGAAAATGGGAGGTATTTTTTGACTGGCCAGTCCATGAAATATTTTTGTGATACTCGATGCTATCCTTTAAAATAAATGATAAACCTCGAGTTCACTATGGTAAGGGTGGCATAACTATTAAAACGTTTTGGCATGAGTCCACTGAGTATGTTTAAAATACTCAGCCCTGCATGTGTTTTCCCTATGTGCAGGTTGAGCGGCGATGGGCGGTCGGTGGTGTTGAGACAGTTGAATCGAATAAAATGGATGTTTGGAACTTTGAGTGTAGTCATGTCTTCATACATGGCTTCGCTTTCTCTTGGATTGCTTCCGCTAAATTTTTGGAAACTTATTATCTTTGGTCGATTTGAATTTATTTCTTTGAATTGGAATATTGTGAAATATTGCGTTTTGTTGAGTAAACCCTCCTTTAGAGCTTAGCTTATGTTATCTATTCATCTTGATTTTCGTGATTAAGCCGTTGACTTATTACCTTGATAGTTCATTAAACCCTTGGTTAAATCTCTTTAAATGAAACCTTAGTCTACGTTCTTGTTGCCTTTAAGTTCGCCTAAGTATCAGTCGCCGTATTTATTATACCCTAGAAATCCGGGCTGTTACAATACCTATTTTAAATCCATTTCTTTTAATCTTCTAAATAAATTTGCCTCATTTCCTATAAATTCCTAGCTCTGACCCTGTCTGTACTGCCCCATGCCTCCACCACCCAGCTCTCCCCCGGCAACGCGCTGGTGTTGTTTACCATGTCCCTCTAGCGTTGCAGTTACCCTCCCTGAAAAATGCCTCTACTACAAAGGGACGAAGAGAGTAGTAACTCTTTTCTCTCTTTCATACTCCATCCGTCCCTCATTAAGTGAGACATTTCTTTTCGGCACGAGTTAAGTGAATGAGAACAAAGTAAGAGATGGAAAAAAAATAGAGGGGAGAAAGTAAGAGAGAGAATGTATACTAATGAATTAAGAGAAATAGATCAGTAATATTGGTTACTACCTCCGTTTTTTAAAAATAACAACTCTTTTCTTTTTAGTCCGTTCCTTAAATATAACAACTTTCAAATTTTTCATTTTAGGAAATTCTTACACCCCTTAATAAAGTGGACCCCATCATCCACTAACATTAATTTCATTACTTTTTTCTCTCAATCTCTCTTAATTTGCCAATTTTTCTCTTTCTCTCTCTCTATCTTACTTTACCACTTTTTCTCTCATTCTCTCTTACTTTGCCAAATTGTGTATTAAAACTCGTACCGTTTCAAACAAACTATTTTTAAAAAACGGAGGTAGTATAATTTTTATTGAAGTAAAGGTTTAAGGATTAATGATGATATATTATAGATATGTTTTTTAAGGAGTAGTATTATTTAATGCTCAATGTTGTGATTATTAATGGTTTTTTTCTTCAAAGTTTGCAGTAAAAGAATAGTAATTTTTTCATTCAAAGAAACTAGAAAATTGAAGTATTTATTCTTTCGGTAATCTCAGGTTACTCGAACAGGTATTCGGTGTACTTAGGGGGGCAAAACGGGTAGCGGGTAATGGATAATTCTCATTTCGACTTAATATCCGCCGGGTATTGAGACCCATTACCCGGCGATAACAGGAAACAGGGCGGGATCGGGTAGCGAATATACCCACAACCCGCATGAGTATATCTGTTAGTCCCGATAATACTCGATATTATTAGTATTAACTATATACAATATTTTAATACTTTATGGAACCTAAGTGTTTAAAGAGATCTTTTGAAACATTTTTATATTCCAACGAATATTTAGTTGAAAACTCTGAAACTAGCTCTAGAGCTTCCCTCACTTTTATTCATAATCTATTCAAACTTATCATCAAAATTAATAAAGTAAATTAATTAAGAAACATTATCGATTTTTAAGGTTTTCAAAATTCCATATTAGTTAATTAGTAGTAACAAATATTTTATGTCTCATAAATTTATTTTCTTATAAAATTTATTTTTGGATTGGGTACAAGTACCCGCAATGTCGGGTACGGGATATCCGACACGGGTATCGCGTAATCTCGATATATTGCGGGGTGAGTATTGGAACAACAAATTTAGCTAAAATCGGGTACATATACCTAACTTGTCGGATGCGAATATCCGCGGATAACCCATTTCGCCACCCCTAGGTGTGCCTGTGTGAGTACCTGCGGGTAACCCGTTTCCTATTGTACCTATAATAGTATTATATATCTACAATAAAAATTGAGTACTATACAACTTTCTATATAAGGATGATGGAAGTGAATGATGACACCAAATGCAGCTATACTCGGTAATTAAGTGTAATAATACTTCTTCCACAAAAAAAATGTTGACACATTTTACAGATCACTATTTAATCTATTTTTGATTTATGATTTTAATTGGGGAAAAGCAAGTATTGAAAAGTGGTGGCCTTATCCTGATAACATTGTTATAAGTATCTCCTAATGTGCGCAATTATTGTAGCAATTTACAATACAAGTATTTTTTTAATTCGCATATTATTGTAAGCCCGGCCTACCTATCAAACTAATGCACATGCTATATGATAATGTGTAATCAACAAGATAAAGCGCACTTACCAAAATAAGTTGATGAAAAAGTAGGCAATACAATAATAACTCCCAAATCATACAATTATCTTTACATGTGAGCCAAACACAGGTCCAAACTCAGTAGATAAAATACATAAATAAAACTACAATGAACACAATTCTAGATCATCATCAAAGAACCAAGAAACAGCAGCTTCACACTTTCAAGTTGCAGCACAAGTGCTCACAAACACGAAAATTTTAGTGCCCACTCTTGAATGGGATGGCTCTGATGATCACCTGGTGGTAGAGGGCAGCAAGGGCAGCGCCGATGAATGGTCCAAGCCAGAAGATCCACTGCAACAAGGTATAGTAAACGAACGACATAAGTTAGAGATGCAAAAGAACAATGATCACTTCATTAACATTTCTGAAAGATAATTTATTGTGATGAACTTACGTGGTCATCCCATGCGTTATCCTTGTTGAAGATAATGGCTGCGCCAAGGCTGCGGGCAGGGTTAATGCCAGTTCCGGTGATGGGGATGGTTGCCAAGTGAACCAAGAACACGGCGAATCCGATTGGGAGGGGAGCCAAAATCTGCAAATCAACACATTAGATTCATTCCTAAACCAACTCTGTTTCAAGAATTGCTCTTAAATTCCTACAACAAATGAGAATTGTTTAAGCTGATGTTTGCTAACAAATACATTAAGCCCTGCCAACAATGTTTCAAGACTTGTACTCTAAATCAACACTTAATTTGCATACCATATTAAGAAAAGAATTCATTAATTTAAGCGTGCAGCGATGGAGCTATATAAAGTTATACTCACAGGAACATGAGAATCTCTGGCGTTTCTCTTGGCATCGGTGGCGGAGAAGACGGTGTAGACGAGGACGAAGGTGCCAATGATCTCAGCACCAAGGCCGGAGCCCTTGGTGTAGCCATGGGCAACGACGTTAGCACCACCGCCCTGAATCTGGTAGATGGTGGGCTGGAAACCCTTGACCACACCAGCACCGCAGATGGCACCCAGGGTTTGCATCACAATGTAGAAAACTGCTCTGGTCAGAGACAGTTTCCTCGCCAAGAACAGACCGAATGTCACGGCTGGGTTGATGTGTCCACCTGAAAATTTCACCAACATTCACAAATCACTACATGGAAATTAATTCAGAACAGATGCTGCAAGGTTTATTCGGCTCGAATTTCAACAATCAATTTGAGATGATTGTAGAAACTTGCGCTAGATCTACAATCTCCCGAGCTCAAACATGGAAAGGAGAGCGCTCGAAGCAGAAATTTAAGCTAGAATTTGCAAAATATCAAAATTCAAGCTAACCATAAACGTACGCACAAATGCAAGCAAATTTGCTAATTCGAGAAAAAAAACAAAATTAAAGTGAATGCATGTCTAGATCAAACACTGATTTCACGACACAACCACAAATTAGCTACGCAAACAACAAATTACAAGCTGAAACCGTCACCCTGAGGTAAAAAAAAAAAACAGCAGATCCACAAAATACACACACCAATAGTGCTAATTTGAGTAAGAAAAGTTACCAGAAATTCCAGCTGTGCAGTAAACTAGGGCGAAAATCATTCCACCGAAGGCCCAGGCGATTCCTTGAACACCAACGCTGGCGCACTTGGAAGTCGACCTGGCGTAGCCCATGACAGTCAGAACAGTGATGTAGAGGAACAAGAAGGTGGCCATGAACTCAGCAATGCCGGCTCTCCAGAAGGACCAGGAGGTGAGCTCGCCGGGCTCGAACAGCGGAGCCGGTGGAGGCTCCTTGTAGTCCTTGGTCTGGGCGGAGGTGCCAATTGGCTGCCTCTCGTTGAACTTGTTCGCTCCGAGCTTAACATCCTCCTCTTTGCCTTCCATTTTCTCTCACTCTGGTTTTTTTCCTCTCTCTAGGTTTGGGGTTTGATGAGATTGAAGTGGTGCGGTGAAGTGGAGAGGATACAGACTGATTTATACTCACGTGAAAGGATAAGTGCGAGGGATATACACCATATTCTCAAATTCTTTTTAGGCTTCGTGTTTGTGTTTTAAGTCCTTGGAGTTTTGTTTATTCTCCTCAACCCACTGTGTTTCTCGCTTTTTGATTTTTGAGCAATGATTAATTTGAGAATAAAACTACTTTCTTCCGTCTCACAAGAGTATGAATTTTTTATTCGACACAGATTTTAATGCATAATTAGTAAAGTAAAAGAGAAAAAAAGTTAAAAAGAATAATTAAATTATTGTTAATAAGGAATGAGGCACGCCTTATTAAAGAGAAAAGAAATTTAGAAAGTGTATGATTTTGTAGGACGAATTAAAAGGAAAATTGTGCATGCATATTCTTGTGGGAAAAAAGGGATACAACTTTTACTTTGATTTAATTTTATAGCTCGAAAGTTAATTACTCGTTTAATTACACTCTAGTTTTAGTCCGGTTCAAACTATTTTTGTAAAATAGTCCGTTAGTTATTTCATTTCAATTTTTGAAATTAAATATCACTCTCTTAGCATCTCATTCAGAAGAGATCATTTTTTATATGATATTTTATGCTGTATTATTTTGTATAAAAAAAATAAAATAAAGTAGTAGATGAAATTATGGTTCATTTTTTAAATATACTAGTACTAGGTATTATTTTAAATAAAACATTAAAACATAAAAAATATATCAGAATCCAAGTAACTTCAATCAATTACTATGATTACGGTTATATATAAACATGGAGTATACAAGTTTCAAACTTTATTTTCTTATATATGTCATTGACTGCTCGTTTATAGCTCTATATTTAGAATGAAATAATGAACTTAACAGAAAAATATAAGGTAATTAATCACAAGTGAGGATCACCTACAACTTTTTCTATAACACCTCCTATTTCACACTTACAAACATGAATACTGGACTCCACCATCATATTTTATATTTGTGAGGAGTGGAGTAAGAGATGTTGTAGGTGATCCTCACCGATCAATCACATACTCCGTATAATATTAATTCGGTGAGTTTTGAGTGGAAGAAAGAGATATATATATATATATATATATATATATATATATATATATATATGCGAGACTAAGAAAAAAAATTATAATGTGCAACAATAATGAGACCTGCATTTTTACTTTTACCATAGCATGTTTATATGCTTAAACATAGGTCCATTTCACTTAAACTAAGTAGAGTTTTATCTAAATTTAAGCATGCATGTTTTTATATTCATTTTTTAATACTTCAACCAACGTGATCAGTTGATCAATCCAATATTTTATAAACTTTACATTTATGGCTTCGTATATTATTTTTAGACTTTAATTATTAGAAGTACATTTTCTATTTGAGTTCCAATAAAAATCTTAATTTAGTTTTGGAAGAGCCGTTGTAAACTCGAACAAGCTAGAAATCATATTGTAAGGACTAGCAGGCAATATATTAAAACAACGGGGTTTGAAATATAATTTTTGTGAAAGTACAAAAAGGAAAGATGTTTCTGGAGAGAGCGAAAGAAGACAAACCATAGCCAATGAATGTGCTCCGCTGTCTGCCCCCTTTCTTTCTGCTTTTTTGCTGTATCATAATTCATAATCCGTTAGATTAACTAATTCATCATGAAAGTGCTTTATTAAACAAGGAGTAGTAGTATAATTTAATAATGCATTTAACAGAAAAAAAAAAAAAATTCCAAAAATTTATTATCCTAGCGAATAATCCAGCGCCCACTTCAATGATTATTTAAGAATTATTTTATTTGGAAGTCTATAAGTTTAGTGTATCGAGAATATCGATATTTTTTTTTGTTTTTAATTATCAATATATAGGTGGAGATTTTGGTTGATAAGGGTGGAGATTTTGGTTGATAAGCAGAGGACTTATTGAGTGTAATTATTAGTAAAATTGAAAATATAAAGTTTCAAGATACCTTCTGTAATAAAGTTTATTGTGTAGACATATCTGTAATAATTGAGGTATTAGTAATCCAACTTTGTGTTACACCTACACATTTATGATAAACAATACCTAATCATAAAAACTATCCAAATTCATGTAAAGTTGGATTTTATAAACTATGCTTTCAATTTGCATGGTAATTGTGTACTAGTACTAAAAAATAAATATTCATATATAAATTCAAAATTATACCATCTAATACATTCACTTTTATACGTATGATTTTTGACGAAAAACATTGTTTAATAAACGGAAAATATTACTCCTAGTATTAGCAATATTTTCAATTTTTAAGATGATAAGAAAGTTGTGGGGTGTAATATAGAAATATAGAATAATTAAAGATGTGGATGGCGTGGTTTTGACGGCTTTCCGACCGTTGTAGAAAGAACGTGCCTCGATATAATAAAAAAAAGGACACGTGTCATATGCTGCTTCCCTCTCTTTCGTCCACATTATTAGTAGTTGCCAAATTTCTTCTACATTTAGCACTAATACACACAATTCACATCAAATAATGCACGCATTTAGTGTTCCCTAAGTGTTAATAAAGTTACTTAGTAGGAGTATTTAATAAATGGAGAAAGAATTCTACTCCAATTCATTACGTTTTATAATAATTGATATAGATAAATCGATAAGTCATGTTTAATTTATTTATAAATAATGGAAAAATGAAAATAAAATTTATATAAAAATAAAAAAATGTATACAATATTCTATAAGACATTCCAAAATGGAAAGCATTTAGTACTGTATTTTTTGTGCGAGGAAAAGTAACGGTAATGAATAGATGAATATACATAGGCCTAGAAGAATCCACAAGCTTGTGAAAAATAATGAACCAACTTGTGTCGTCATCAATATATATACCCACATTTATCCGTTGATATCGTACTTCTATTTGTATGGATGTGATCAAATAAAATATCTAAATATTATACAAACTCAAAACTATGATATGAACCATTGAAAAATGTCAACAGATTACAAAAAAACATTAACAGGAAAATGTCAACAGAATTTTAATGGTAGTCAATGATTGATGTTGTGTTGATATTGTGTTGATACTATGTTGACATTAAAATCTTGAAATTTTACACTGTGTTGAAGCTGTGTTGAAGAGTTTTGAGTTTGTACAATATATAAGTTTGCATTTTATCACTCCCCTATATCTGTATATACTACGTTACTCCAACTTGCATTCACTTCCGTCGTTGTATCCCAATTTCACCATCAAAATAATATCCAGGCATTTATGCACATGCATGTACACCCAAAAAAAGAAATGAAATCTAAATTTAATTTACTAGTAGTATTACTTTACGAAACACATAAATTTTTGACAGGGTGGCATATTTTTACCAACATAACTGCCATAATTTACATTTGCGTTTATAATTAATATATACTAACAATGTTTTCCCCAAAATAATTCTGTTTTCTGAGTTAAAAGAAAATTATGTCTAAATATGATGATGACAAATTAATTTGTTCTTGACCCCAAAAACAGACAATAGTTGGTGGTGGGTTGGGACCATGTGAGTTGTACTTAATTTTTACACTCTTTTTTACGTATTTCTTGGTGGACCACCTTTTTATTCCCTTAAACACTTTATTTATCTATTTTTCAAATTTGGGCCTTCCCCAACGTCTTTTAGTTTCAAATTAAACAGCATGACTAGACTACCTTATCATAACATTAGAATTGGCAATTATATTGTTCAACTTATTTACCAATGGATTAATTGATAGTAACTGTTGTTTTCTTATTTTATAATTTATAAGTTATGGACATTAAGCATTAGAATTTCTATATCACTTATTAAAATACAAAAGATTTCATATGTGCATGTTTTATGTATAGAAAGTGTAATAGATGATCCATAGTATATACTTATATATTATTTGTGAATTGTGAACATAGTGTACGAACACCACTCACGTCATAACCTTATAATTTATGACTATGATCATGAAAATTATGAGCTATACAAAAAACAAATTTGATGCATTTCCCCCATTGACTTGTGATTGATTAATTTATAAGATTATATATTTTTATATAATTTGAAAATTTTACGGTCTCTGTCACAATTTTCAAGGATTATATTAGATGACAAATAAAAATTTCAAATGGACAACACATGAGTGATTTTCGCATAAGTGTTCAAAAACAATGTGTAAGGTAATCATTTTATGCATATATCTGAAGAGAGGTTCAAGTAAAAATATATTATTAGCATTGAAAATTAATTACAACTATTCGATCGTGAAGATTTACAATGAATGCATTTCTTTGTTAACAGATAAAATTTGTTAGTTTAATTTTTTCTAATTAATTTCACTTTAAATATTATGACTTCATACATACAATTAATTTTATTTCATTGACATAGATATAGAGTAATTTTTACATTAGCTCTATCCTATATATACATATAATTGTGTGGTGTGTATGCATTTTGAGAAAATTCATACTCCCACCGTCCCACATTTAGAGTCACTTATTGTCATGGCTCGGGTTTTAAGAAAGAGTGGAAGTGTGTAATAAATAAAGTAAGATGGTGAAGTGTGTAATAAATGAAATGAGATGGTAGAAGGTGGGTCCCTTTTTGACCTTTTGGTTTTTATTTTTGTTTTGGTTTATTTTAATGTAGATAATGACATTTTGGTGTAATTTTGATGAACAATTGGGTAAAATTGTATGACCAAATATGGAAAATTCTAAATGTGATTCTTAATCTGGGACGGACTTTTATGGCAAAAAGTGACTCTTAAACTGGGATGGGGGGAGTATATATATTTCTTGGAACACTTAAGCTGTATTCGATTATATACATAATACAAAAACAAAAAGTTAGGAAGTCCCAATATAGAATATAGTAGTAAAATGACAACTCATAGAAACCTATGGTCCCATGTCATCTTTTGTATGTTTCAATTGGCCCTCATTTCAATCATGTGAATAATGTAAATAGAGAAAAAAAGGTTACCTTCTTTCTACTTTTCAAAAATGAAAATTGGAGGTTTGGTCACCACTACCTACTCCACCACCCAACACAATAAATATAGTAATGTTTTATTCATACTAAAAAAAATAAAATGAATGATTAGCTAAGTGCACTAATAGTTGGCCATGTGAATAGCTCAAATCCTGCAAATTTTCTCTGTCATTTCGAATGTCTACTTTCCGCTCAATTTTTTGTGGTGCGTATCGATTCTTCAATATTATAGCATATTGACATATGTGGCGTGACAGATTTAATTGGAATAACATACTCCTATATTGTATCAAAATATATTATATTAACTAGAAATAATAGAATATTTATAAAATATAATCTATTGTTTAGATGGATGTATTTGAATTATATACATAAAATTTCAATTCCTAAGATGTCCTTGTAATTAAATAAATTTTTGTATTTCAATATATTTACTTTTCATATGCATTTTTCTAGATCTGATGCAATGCGACACAATATACTCCATGTTTTAAATCAAAATTTTTGTTGCACTTTTATTGCATGAAAAAAATGTGCACTACCAATGATACTACTAATCTAATAAATGAAATCCTAATAAACACTAACTGATCAAATTGAAACAATTACAAATCAAACATTATTTTCTAAAGTAAGAGATATGAATACGTATGAATTTTTAGTACCCCTAGAACTTTTTCAACGGTAATATTTTACCGCCATTATTTACCCTCCACAATTATAAATTTCAGCTCAATTCTACTGTATTTTCTCTAAATGCGATATTTTTTTCTTACTGTATTTCTTTTCATCTCTATTTGTTTATAATTTTTTCTACCTTCACCCGGATATACATATATAAAATTTCATGTAAATACATAAAGATATCCCCAAAATATGATTTGTCATCAATTCAATTGTTTGGTAGTACATGATTTATTTTGTAGTATGAATTTGGGATGATCCTAATTTTGTTGAGAGATTATGCAAGTCAGATGTAACATTCAAAGATACCGTTAAAATTTATAGATAGTAGTAGCAGAATTCTAATGATACATGAAAGTTGTTGTTACAATTATTTAGAGCATCTTCAATGGTCGGCTAGCCGATTCGCGGCGCTGGCCGATCGGCTAGCCGAACCATTGGAGGCGGCTAGTCGGAAATTGGCGAGCCGATCGGCGTGGGCTGGCCGATCCTTCAGCGCTGGCCGATGCGCTGGCCGCCATTGTGGCGGCCCGATCGGCTAGCGACCGGCCAGCGCCCGAATTTTGTTTTGTTTTTTTTTTATAAAAAAAACCTATATAAACGCGATTTTCGTTTCATTTTCATTTGCACCACTTGTTTTAACGAGTTTTCTCTCTCTCTAACTTTCTGTACAAGAGCATCATCGAGCGATGGATCACAACAACGAGTCCAGTCCATTGACGAGTGGATCTTAGACTCCCACGGTACCTGTGGAATCTGGATGGGGCCAGATGGGCGGGCAGATGGGCCCAGGGTTTAACGTCCCTTGGGGGCAGTTGATGGGGATGATGGCCGGTGCACCGGGGGGATTGCAGGGGGGGAACCAGGGGGGTATGCCGGGGGGGATGCCGGCCGGGGGGCAGGGGAGCCAGGGGAGTGGCGGGTGGGGAGGTATGCCCCAGATGCTGCAGCAGATGATGGGGATGATGTGGCAGGGAGGGATGCAGGGGGGATGCAGGGGTCACCGGGGGAGGGGGGGACACGGTCTATCGTCCCTCTATGGATTTTTGACGGCGTCGTCCCACACGTCGACCCCAGTGGAGACGCAGTTCACTGGCGATGATCTTTTGTCATTGCACGACATGGGGATCGATCTCGGCGTTCCGGACAGTCCCGTTCCAACGGGGCGGGCCGCGGCGAAGAAGAAGAAGAAGACGAGGGGGAAGGCCAAGGCGGTCGGTGAGTCGTCGCAGCCCGTTGTTGACGACACCCCCGGCCGGAGGAAGTGGACGGAGGAGGAGTACGCTGGGGTGGCCAGGGGGTGGTTGGAGGTGTGCGACGATCCGCTGGTTGCGAACAACCAGCGGGTCGTCAACATGTGGGCGAAGATTAGAGCTGCCTAAAAGAGGCATTGCCGGCACGGGAAGGACTTCAGCGGGGAGGAGGTCCGGAAGGGGTGGGAGCGCATCAGGGCCGCGGTCGGCCGTTTTTCGGCGTTGTACGCCAACGCCCTCCGTCAGCTCACTAGTGGGTAGAATGAGGAGGACGCCCGGAGGATAGCCGAGAGTCAGTTCCCCTTGGCGGGGACGTACAAGGAGTTCCACTTCTGGGAGTGCTTTTTGTTGCTGAAGGACTCCGAGAAGTTCCGTGCGGGGTGCGACGCTGGGTGGCCGAAGAAGCAGAGACTGAACTATACCGGCGACTACAGCGGCAGCAGCGGCGGATCCCATGACCTCCCCCCGGATGCTGAGGAGTTTCCATCCCCTCCTTCATTTGCTGGTCGCCCCCGCCCGGTTGGACAGAAGCGGGCGCAACGGGCTGCGAGGGGCGGATCCCCCCTATCGCCCCGCGAGGTCCAGTCCTCCGCCCTCCCACCCGCCGCCCCACTCGAGTATACTCTCCATTCGCGTAACCAAACGCGGGCTCAGATGTACAAGGTCTTCCAAGATTGGAGGACCGCCACTGACCCCATGGAGAAGTTGTTTCTTCACTCGATGCTCGAGAGCATGCGGGTTGATTTGGATGTCGCGAGGGCACGGCTAGGTGGTTCCGACGTGGGCTCAGATACCACGGGTGGCGGCAGCGGCGGCGGCGACGGCGATGGCGAGGACGGCGGCGATGGCGATGAGGAGTAGAGAGTGGCGGGGCTCGTGTGTGGAAGCCCTTTTTTTTTTTAAAAAGATCATGTACTTTTTTTTTAAATCTTTGTACTTTTTTTGAATGGAATGGATTAATTTTCCCGTATATGTGTCGTAAATTTAATTCCGTAATTTAATCGTAATTTTAATTCCGTAAATGTAGTATATTTTGAATTATTTTTATTGCGGCTGGCCTATGGCTAGCCTATGCCTGGCCTAAATCTGATGTGGCAGGTAGATTTTTTAGTGCTGCTGACGTGGCAGGGGAGAGAATGGCTAGCCTATTGCTGGCCTATATTATAAAAAGTTTTTAAGTTAGTTGACAATACAGTGATAATTTTTATTACACCTTATAAATTATAAATATTAATGTTATAAATGTTACTCCAGTTTATGTGTGGGGGACTGTAGTAAGTACTCCTCTCTAACTATTAATTAAACAAATTAAAGTATAAGAATCACAAACTCAAATATCTGGATATGTTGATGACGGGCAGTCGAATTGAAACTTGATGGGCCTGCATTGATTTTGAATTTTTGAGGCCGAACCCCTTTTTTGTTTATAATTTTGCATGCCATCCGATTCGATAACACAATTGTAATTTGGTGGTAAAACTTATCTAGATGTCCTTATATTAATATATTCTAGTTTATTAGGTTTTTCTACAAATTCATAAGAATATACTTTTCGTTGAAAAGAGTGTTATGGAGAAATGTTAAAAGAATTAGTACCATTTTAATTGAAAAGTTATTTATTAATAAAAACTATTTTTTATTAATGGTGAGTAATATGAAAGGTCAAAAAATTTAAGTATGAGATATTAAGCTCACCAAAAGTGTGCATGTCAGTTTATGAATATTTTAGTATAAATTTGAAGATTGAATGTATCACTATTTCTGAGTAGTACTTTGGTAGGAAAAAATATTAATCTTTACCCCTCACTCTTCCATAACGTTCATATATGTCAGTATTTTTTTCAGTATAAAAATGGGCAAAACTAAGCAATAATTTTAAACTATTTTATTAATGGACTCTAAGAGTAATATGAAAAGGTCAAAATAATTATGAGATATTAATCTCACTTAAAAATCATTCAATACCAAACACTACAAATCCACTATAAATATCAATTCAAAGGGTCATTACACTATTAGATTGGACAGTGAAGCAGTACGTTCGCATGCAAAATTAAACAATAATTTTAAACTACTTTGTTATTGGACCTCTAAGAGTAATACTACTCTATTTCATGCTACTCGCGCTTTTTATTTTAGGCTGTAAATTAAGAATTAAATAATTAGTGTAATTAAATTAAATTTTAACTTTTAAGTGTAATAAGGAAAATTAACTCTAATATCTTAATAAACTACTCAATTTTTTACTTAAAATAGAAATAATGACAATAGTTCGAGGTGGGTCGAATCAGAAAAATGCAAATAGCATGAGACGGAGAGAGTATGAAAGATCAAAATAATTATGGGATACTATTTATTAAGCTCACTTAAAAATCATAAAGCTGAAAAGAATACCAAACACTATCAAATCTACGATAAATGTCAATCAAAAAGTGTAACTACACTATTAGGTTGGACAATGAAGCTGTTAGTTTTCCAATCTGTTATGATTTCATTCTCTTGCAAAGTTGCAATTAAGTTTCGCTATTCATATTTTTGTCGATTTTGTTGAATTAAACATTTTTCATTTCTTTTGAGGGAATAAAGCAAAAAAGGATTCAGAGCTACAAGTACTTCGTTGTATGTTCTTATACTAACACAAGTTCAGAAATGACTTATCTTAGTACACCTTTGGACATTGTTTAAGTGGGAACGATTTCGATCCAAATGGCAAAAGTAATATATACTCGCTCCGTCCCTCATTAATTGTCCATTTTGATTCTGACACGGGTTTTAAGAAAGGTAAAGAAAAGCGTGTTGAAAAAGTTAGTGGAATACGAGTCTCATTTTTGTATAT
Organism: Salvia hispanica; assembly: GCF_029641045.1. NCBI lineage: Eukaryota > Viridiplantae > Streptophyta > Magnoliopsida > Lamiales > Lamiaceae > Salvia > Salvia hispanica. The sequence continues at coordinate 28,385,333 of NC_142692.1, forward strand.
TAGTTTTATAATAAAATGTGAGTGTAATGAGTTAGTTGAATGTGTGATATACCTATCATTTACGGTAAAAAGTGAAAGTGGACCATTAATAGGGACGGACGATATACTGAAATCAAGAGATTTTACGAGAGTTTTAGTATCTATTTTCATCTTGGTGCTAACAGGGTAATAAGTACTCTCATTCTCTGCATTTGTTGTACAACTTCTTTTATACTCCTTCCCTAAAAAGTATTTAGTAGACAATGTTTGAAATAATGCGAATTTTAATGCACAATTAGTAAAGTAAGAGAGATAGAATACACAAAAAATGGTAGGAATATTGTTAGTGGAGAATGAGACTTGCCTTGTTAAAGAGAAAAAAATTTCTGTAAATAGAATTAATCTATTTTCATGGGACATCCAAAAGTGATAAATATGATTTATTTTTAAAATAATAATTTAGTTGTCTCTCGACTATACTTCACCTTGTTTAGGATCTTACTTTTGAGTTGTGAGGATATGGGCATAGGCACTCGCGAGGTGGGTTTCTGTCACGCCCGCATTTTCTAAGGATAGAAAACACGATTGATCGCAACTAGGAGAGGATTAAAGAAGCGGGAAAGAAAGGGGGAAACAACAAAACTCGACCAAAGCTCAATATAATAGAAGTAGCTCGAATAAAATCAGAGTATCATTTCGACAATCAACAACTAAAATGATATTATCTCAACTTATACATTAACTCAAAAGAAACAACATTCAGCGGAAGCATTTCGAGAGTAGAATAATGCTATGTATGAAGACACAACATATTCCGACCATTTGATAAACATCTTCTTCACTTTTATGCTCAACACCTACCGCGCTAGTCACCGCTCAACCTGCACATTTTTTTTAAAACAAATGCAGGACTGAGTACTTGATGTGAGTACTTGATGCACTCAGTGGACTCATGCCGAAAACATTTTTATAAAAATTGTTTATCATGCCATTAACGAGTGACCTCGGGGTTTTAACTTTGAAAGGACCCAAGTCACTAAAACATTTCACCAACATCATCATCACCATCAACCTCAACATCATCAACATCACCATACCATATCTGAACTACATGACAAGGAATGTGGCCACATTCCAAGTCACTAGACCGGCCAACTCAAAAAGATAACGCACGATCTACTGGGTGTACACCAGCCTAAGTAGGGACTCACTCCCTAGTCAGACCCGAATTCGATTAACCATACATGGCAAAAGCCACTTCAGATAGGTCCCACATCAACACAAAAATATGGCATGAGAAACATATTTTGCACTCTTTGAAGTAAACATACTTAGGACATAGTCCTTATTTAAAAAGAAAGCCAACCTCATTCGTTTATCTCCTCAAATTGACTTTCAGTTCCGACCTCAAAAGATGTGCATGAAATTCACCCTTTTCAAAGAACATGAAATGCTAAAATTAGACTTTGCAAAAATAAAACTTATATAACAATGCATGCATCTTATATGATATTCATTTTATCCCAACTCTTCGTTAGGATAATTTATAAAGCTTTCGTATCTCAATTAAAACGGATATTTAATTAATCTCGCTAAGCAGCCCAACGATCAAGCAACATGTCCGACTCCCTTCATGAACTAAGCTCGCTGCCCCATAATTTAAACTAGATCATAAATATATAAAATCCTTAGCCGAACAAAATTACACTAGCCCAACACTTTATTTAGAAAAAAAAACCAAAGGCTATTTCCCTTTCCCTTCATTTCAATTCCATAATGCTCGAGACTAAAAAAAAATAGATGTGCTCATCAAACAAGTTAAAATCTAAAAGAGAACTTACCCACTCCATTTCCATGTGCTCAACAATGGATTAGATGCTCAAGCAATCCATTAAATTAGTCTCATTCCTAGAGGAAAGGAAATGCTCGATCAACGCATCTCCATTCTATCTCAACAACAAAAGTAAATGCCCGCACCCGCGTCCCCTCTTCATCGATCAGCATCGTCGCCAGCATTCAACAGTGCCTCGTCACCGCTGTTCCAACTCGTCACTTATCCCTTCTCCCTTTCTCTTTCTAGCTAGTTCTCCGTCTGTCTCTTGGTCTCTTGAAGACATTTCGCCGCTGCTTCAAGGTTGCCGCTGTCTCCTTCCTTGCTCTCGTCACCGTCGCTGGTCGAGCCAGCCAGCGAGCGCCTGCTCGGAAGTCCGCCGCTGCCTCTGTCTCCTTCCTTCCCCAATTCAAAACTGCCTCTATCTTCATCTCTCAAATTCTCAAAGCAGCTTTATTTCTCTCCCTCTCTCTCACTGTCACTCGCAGCTGCCACCTTTGATTCTCATCCCAACCGCCGACTTCTACGTTCAGAAGCAAAGTCGCTCCGTCTTCGATTTGTGACCACCTCTCGATTGCTGCCATCTCATCAGACTCTCTCTTTCTCGATCAGTTTCAGCACCGGGGAACCGTCAATCCGTTCGGTGTCCGGTTGCTGAGAATTTTCGATGCCTAGACTCCGCTGCTGCTGTTCGAGGTTCGTCGAGCAGCCTAGCAGTGCTGCCGCCTCCGATGCCGCTCGATTTTCGTGATTCCAACGATGCTTGCTGAACTGATGAAAGTATGTGTTGTATTGATTTTTCTCCTCTTGCAGCTCCCAATTTCAGAAACAAGGTAAACGTATTTCTTCTCTTCTTTTTGCTCTCGGTAAGGTAATTATAATGTGCCTAACTAAACTGAATAACGTATGCGCACGTATAGGTGGAGATGGTTTCGGTTTGAGATTTGGTTTCCTCTTTTCCCGGTAACAAGAATAAAGGTGGAGGAAGAACGTGGTACTGCTTATATCTACGGTAATATTTAAACATCACTTGGGTTTGGATAAAAATATCTATGTACTTGGATTAGCCCAAAATCTATATTTAAAATTCCTCTGATTTGTAGAAGAAACGATGTTGATAAAATTGGAGATCGAGGCGCTTAGGAAAATAAAATGAAATTCTTCCTCACTCAGATTTGAATACTTGGTCGAAAGATTATGGGCATGGAATAAAAAGAATTGACTACAAATCCGACGTGTCTTCAAATCAATTAAAAAGGCACAGAAAATCGGGATGTTACAGTTTCTTATATGGACAATACAAACATATTACTCTGGGAATGGACCTAGCACCTAGAGTTGATTGGTTTGGCATTGACCTTAGAATTAGAGTCATGTCTTTTGGATTGGTGATTAATATCTACATATTTGGTTCGTGCACTTATATTTGCCGCTAAACTATATCCTTTTCCTATTTGCAGGTAGGAATATTAGTGCCGCCCGCATCAGGTGGGCTTATCCACCGCTAATTTAAGAGGATTAGGTTTAAAAAATTCCCAACCTGATAAAAGTACAATTCGATTAGCCCGTGACTCAAGTGGGCCAAAACCAAAATTCGATGGGTTGGACCAAGGTACGACTATTGTCTATTATTTCTTCATGTTTGACATCTAAATGAAACATTTCTAAAAACGGAAACATCAATCTGTCAACTTTTTTACCTCTCTTACTTTATTCTTTCCACATAACTCACAAAATAAACTACATAAAATCTCGTGGCGAAAAAAAAATATTCCACTTCGAATGAACGGAGCAAGAATATATTAAATATTTATTAATATAATCGGAGTAGTAGATAAATACATTTAAAAAATTCTAATTAACTATAGGAAATATTCTAGTTTTTAGAATATGCTTCAAACTTTTTTAATATATGTTTAATTTTTATTTTATTTATATAAATTTTAAATTAATATTTAATTATGTTTGAGTTTAAACATATATCACAAAAATATCATAACTAAATGTTTTACCTTCTATAAATATAACTTATTTTTATTATTATGTAATAGATGACCACATATTAATTTAATCGGTAGCAGCTTGGCTAGCCTGAAACTCGAATATTTAGGGTTAGGATTGAATCTTTATAACCTGAAAAAGTCACAATCTAATTAGCATGCACTTGATTAACCCGCAACTCGAGTAGGGTTGGCCCGAAACCCGCTAGCTTTATCTGATTGACATCCTTATTTGCAGACATTCTTTGTTTATTTAGGGCATGATTGGTAGCAATATGGGGCTTTTATCAATTTCGCAGATAACTGATTTACAACAATTTTAGATAGTTAATCTTGTTTTTAATGGCGTTTGGTAGCAACCGTTTTTGGCTCAATCCATTGTTTGGTAGCCCTAAGTCATTATATTGGATACTAATATTAAACATTGTGATGCCATATATGTGTGACATCCCTAACCCGAAACTTGCATCATTTTGTATATTGACATATTTTTATTTATCTTTGCAATTTATATTGTTATCTAACAAAAGATATGAAAAGGATTTGAATACATCCCTATATATATATATATATATATATATATAGAGTTGTATTCATATACTTTTCCTATATTATATGCTTTTTCCTTTTTAATCACAACCATTCATTCTTATCATCTAATGGCCGAAATTAAGGCCTGATCATGCATTTTTTATTAATTAAAAAAGTGGAAAAGGGCTTTTAAGGGAATGACAATGTTGGTGGTTATGGAAAGTCCAAGATTTTCTCCTCACAGAATATTGCGTCGGTTTTTTAGTTCTTCTCCCAAAATTTTTTCTTCTCTTTCACCGTGAAAATAACCTCTCTTCTCTTTCATCTTTCAACGTTAGTTCTTCGTTAAAAATCAAATCTTGCGAAACGTGCCTTGGTTATAATTATCGTATGCAGTTTGTGCGTTTGTGCGTTATTTTTGGGAGTGTTCCTGGAATATTATCGTTAATACAATGGAAGAAGGTGGTTCCTCAACAATGGACGAAATGATTCAAACATGGACGAAGGTAATTAATTTCGAGAAGTCATAGTTTTTTGTATCCACGTTTCATTAATTTCCAAATCACACATATTAGCGCAAACTTCTTTGACATTCTGTATCTGTTAATTAAAGGGGGTCGCCTAGGGTTTAGAATTGAGTTTGCATGGGCTAGGGTTTAGGGACGGGCGGCTTGGATGTAAAGTTGTGAATAAATAATCCAACTATTAGTTTGTCTTGTTTATGGTTTAGAAACGTTGATTCATCTAGGGTGTTGTGCTACTAGCTACAAATAATGTAGAATTTAGTACTATATAATTTACATTATTAGATAGATAATGCACGTTTTATGTTGTGTTAAACGCTTTAATTAAACTAGGGTGTTGTGTTATTAGATACATATAATGTAGATTTAGTTTTGGATAATGTAAATTTGTAGATAGATAATGCAAGTTTTATGGTTCATAATGTTTGTGTTAGCTGAGTTTTGTTTTTTGTGATTGTGTGCAGTGGTTGTTGTACCTGAGTGTTCGAAAGAGTTGAAGCCTGTGGTTGGCCAGAAGTTCAAATCACTGGATTTTTGTTTCGCGTTCTACGATGTGTATGCGCGGGCTGTTGGTTTTGATACTCGCAAATCACAAATGAGGAAAACTGATGATATAATTACTTGGTACAACGTGGTATGCAACAGGGAAGGCAGCAAGAAGTCGAGCGAGGATGACCAATCAAATGCACGGTCTGGTTTTTCGTTAAAACGTCGACGTTTATCCAAGCGTTGTGGTTGTAAAGCCAGTATCTCATTCAAGTTCTTCTCCGACGAAGGAGTTTCAGGTTATACTGTTGAGGAGTTTAACGAAGTTCATAACCATTACATGGTTGGGACCGAGCATCAGCAGTTTATGTCAATCAATCAAAATTTGGACGACGTACACCACCAATTTATCCTTGATTGTTCAAAGGCTAACATAGGTCCCACGCTCACGTTTAATGTGCTGAAGGAAATTCTGGGTGGTTTTCACTCGTTGGCTGCAATGTTGGGGATATAAGGAATGCTTCACGAGACATCAAGGCATACGCTCATGGTTTTGACGTACAAATGGTTTTGGATGATATGGCTAGGAAGAAGGAGTTGTCTGAAGCATTCACATACGAGTATGAGGTTAATGCTAGCAACCAGCTTGTTGCTTTGTTCTGGTGTGATGGTTTGATGAAGAGGAATTACTACATGTTCGGTGATATTGCGGCTTTTGACACCACCTACAACACCAATAGGTATACCTGTCGTGCATTATAACATTTCAATATGTACATTATTGTATGCATTACAATGTATTTTGCATGCATTACATATGCAATTTTCTTGAATTATGTTGGCTTATGTTACGCAGGTATTGTATGATCTTCGCGCCATTCACAGGAAAGGACAATCAAGGACGACCAGTGACTTTTGCTGCTGGTTTGGTAAGCAACGAGAAGACAGGCGCTTTTGCATGGCTGTTTAGACATTTTGTCCAATGTATGGGGTTTGCTCCGAAGATGATTGTTACAGATCAAGATTTGGGGATGAGATCGGCTATTGAAGAGATTCTTGTCGGGACTCGCTACAGATGGTGTATGTGGCATATCATGCATAAGTTGGCCAATAAAGTTCCTGGTCGGTTGTTGCGGGACGAAGATTTCAAAAAAGAGTTCAATGCCTGCGTCTGGTCAGATCTGCTTGAACCCGACGAGTTTGAAGAAGAGTGGAATGGAGTACTTGAACGTTACTACCTGGAAGACCATGGTTGGTTGAAGACATTGTACGACTACAGGCAATTATGGATACCTGCACACTTCAGAGATTTCCCGATGGGCTCGATGATTAGGACCACCTCTATTTCTGAGTCAGAGAACAACTTCTATAAAAAATTTCTCAAGCCACGCAACAACATTGCCGAATTCTACTTGAATTTCAACCAAGCTGTGGATTTTCAGCGGAATAGTAGAACAAAGCTGGACTACCAAGACGCGACTGCCCTGCCTATATTGGCCACTACTCTGCCTTTCGAGAAACATGCTTCTACTCTGTACACAGATAGTATGTTCAAGAAAATACAAGAGGAGATCGTTGAGGGAAATGACAGATGTCGCGTTTTGTGGTTCTCATCTGCAGACAGTGTTGACACCTACAAACTTGGAGACAGCCTTCGCCATTCCTACTTTGTGAGACATGATAGGACTGACGACTCATATTCATGTGATTGCAAACTATTCAGTAGGCAGGGCTATCTGTGCAGCCATGTCTTCTTTTTGTTCCGTAACAATGAAGTAAAGAAGATTCCTGATAACTACTGTGCAAGTAGATGGATGAAGACTCCGCTGGTTAAGGCTGTCCATGGACATGTTGATGAGACTTTACCTACACAGTCCGTTTTTGATGAAAGGCAAAACGTTTCAAAGCAAGGGATCTCACTGTTCTATGGATTTCTTCGTCGATTTGAGACGGACATTGATGTGCTTCGTGCATTCGTAGGTGGATTGGAGGAACTTGGTAAGTCACTTCATGCTGGAACTCCTTTGCCATCCGCTGCCGAGAAGAGGCGAATGATTGAACAGTTTTATGGAATGGAAAGGCCGGAAGTCGTCGAGGTCCACCCTCCGGATGTGGTAAAGACGAAGGGGCACGCGAGCAGCTCCGCTAGTCGTCTGATTTCGAAGAGAGAAAAGGCTATCAAGGATGCTACTAGGCCCCTTAGACGGTGTAAGGCGTGCGATGAGTTGTGCCATCACGACTCTAGAAATTGTCCTATGCTTAAAGAGCTTGAAACGGAGAATGAGCTGCATAAGGGAAAGAGGAAATGTTGATTAATTTTCATTATAACAGCATTATTGTTCTTTGTTTTGCGTTTTATGCTCAGTGTTTTAGTCTATTTATTCTCACTTTGAACTAGATTGTGTAAATGAATATTCATTATAAAAGTTTTATTGTGCATTATTGTTATCTATTTGTTACATTAATTGAATTGACTACTTGTTTCGTTTTCAGAAGTATTACAGGAACCGGTCGTTTGGAGAAACAGTATTTTCTGTAATTTGAATAACCTTGCATTACAGGCATATTTACATACATTATGCATGTATAAGTGTTACATTATTCGTTATATGCACTGGTATGTCACTTCATTAACATCACGGAAAATTGCATTATAAATCAATTTATTTACATTATTTGTATAGTTATATGCATTGTAGTTTGCATAATGTATAACATTAATATGTTCGATAGCTTTGTTATACATTATTCCCTGTATATTGTTCATTATTAGGCAATATTTTGTAATTATTAAGTTATCTGAAGCAATTACCAGTTTTGTGGAGCAAACATTTTGTACCTACATATCCAAAACATTCGAAATCACCTAGTTCAGGAGTATCCAAAACATTTAGTTCCAAAAAATCGAAAACATTTCAAGATATCCAAAGCATTCGAACCCACAAATTCGATGTTCACCCTTCCCATCCTAAAAAAACATCTAGTTCATATCCAAATAAAAAACCATCTAGTTCACTCGAGCCCATAATTCTCGACCCACTTTTCAAAGCTGAATTTAGGCGGCCTATCCATCCAATGCTTCGTGGCTTGTGTTTGGTTGGTCCCAGTCTTCGAGTTGTGTGGAGAAGTTAGCAGCACCGTCGCAAACTTCATGCGCAACAATTCCAGGCTCTTCGTTCCTTTTGCAGTTAGACCGCAGTCCCAATCCTTCTCCTTCTCTCCGAAGTACGTCTCCATATGCCTCATCACATACACCCCCGTGTCCACGGTGCCACTGTTGTTCCTCCACGGCATTGTCACGACATGCGCACTACATTTTTTTACTTGAGCCGCCATTTTTGAAACCTTGGACTTCGTAAGTGCTGTTGCAAAGAATTTTTTCTACACGCCAAAACCAAACAAATTTGAACAATTGACATAATGTACAATTTGTGATGTATAATGCACAAAATATAATGTGTAATGTATATTACCATAACAGAGGGCGTGTCCCCATATTTCTCTCCAAATGTCCCGTGTGTCTCAGCCAATGTGTGATCAATGATGTTCATCTTGGAATCACCAAGATCAAAACAGATCACATACTGATGGGACGCCCCCCAAACTGGGAAGAAAAACTGCACAATGGAAGTAGCATTAGCAAACACAATTCTCTCCAGTACATATAAGAAACGACTACATTATTTAACTACAACTCACCATTTCATACTTGTCCCACTGATAGCTTCCCGTTCCAATTATTTCCTCCAACACCCTGGTCCAGAATGTATCGAACTGGAATTCTTCTGTCCATTCGGGTTGTGCGTCCACCATTGACTGAATCTGTAGTTTGTTTGTGTTAGCCGTTACAAACTTTAGATAATTATAGTAACGAGACATAAACATGGAGAGAATGGTGTTCACTCACGCATGGTCTTGTTGAGAAGAAAAGTCTGGAAACTGTCTCCGGCGCCTTGTTCTTTTCCATTGTATTCAGGTAAGAGCTCCATGTGTCGATAACATCGGGGCTCACAGGCTTGAATGGCGCTAATGACTGCATCTCGATCTGCACAGTACTCTTCCAGTTGTCGTGGTAGACAACTTGATCCCTGTACATGTTTAACCAGTTAAAACAATTTCATATGCCCCAAAAGTAAGAATATCTAAAGTATAAATTTTACCTGTTCTTTTCCGCCGTGCTAAGAACCCAGTAGTACAGTTGCTTGTCCACTGTGTGTGGCTTGGCGGTCAGTCTAACAGCTCTCTCGTGGAATGGAGACCGGGTAGCCAGACTTGGCTTCTTCATTCGTCTGGTTGCTTTCTGCAAAATAATAAAGACACATAACAATCGTTCAGTAGATCTATTACTTTAGTCCTTGTATTAACTACACTATTCGATACCTCATCCGCATCCGACTCCTGTGCGATCTGTTTCCCTCTTGCCTTTTTTGATCACCAGCCTTTCCACCTACATGTTTTGGATCTACAAGTTGCGGTGGCTCACTTGTTCGCACAACACCAATCACTACGCCCTTACGGGGTGCAGCAGCCTGTACCTTTAAACAATAAATAAAATAACATTTCAATAATGCATGGCTACAAACTAATAATGCAGAAAATGAAGGCTTCCTTTAGATACTCAACCTCCTGCCGAATGTCCATCTGTTTGTCCATTGCTGCCTTTGAAGGTCCATCCCTAGCTGGCTGTTTTCTCTTCGCTGTCGGAACCTCAACGCGTTTCCCTTTAGTTGTCTGTTTTTTTTTCAAAAATTAAATAATTTAAGTGCACTGAATAATGCATACATATATACATATAATGTACAGAAGTTCTGAAAATAATGCAAGTTATACTTGAGATTATATTATTACACAATGCAAGTTGTGATTGAGATTTTTTTACCTTGACGGTGTCCCCTACGGCTGCACTCTTTGTTTTGTCTTTATTTTTCTCGGCTTTACTATTTGCCGCTGCATCCACCCTATCCTTCACTTCATTGTCACCACTGCTTCTAGGCACCTAGAAACAAACGACCAAAAAAGAAAAGTTGTAATATTGTTACTAATTAATAACACTTAATAATTTAGTATCTTACAATATACCTCAGTCGCTGCTAAACTGGAAGTTTTCTCATGCCGGCCACCACCATCTTTTGCTGCTGTGTCCCCACCCTGGTCAGCAGCGCCACCCGGTTCATCTTGTGTTGTATCATCAGTGGTTTTAGTCCCTGAACCACCAGCCCCGTCTGTCGTCTGGGTTTGTTGTGTAGCAAACGGGTCAGGACATTCAAATCCGTCCAGCACAAAAGATGGCCTATCGAAGCCTCTTGCAATCGTCTTCTTCTTGTCGTATGCCGCCATCATTTTTTCCATCTCATCAATCCACTCTTGACTGTACTCCTCTTCATCCTCCCTCGCTTGAGTCAAACGTGTAACAATCTCTTCTTGCTCAACCACATGTTCCTCCTCCAACCCCAACAACTTCTTCCCAATTTGACTACCTACTCGTACGCAGTCATCCTCCATCATTTCAATAGGAATCATTTTGAAATCATCTACCCACGTCGAAATCGCGTAGCCCAAGAGAGTGCTTGACTTGATAAACTTATCTCTTATACGCTTAGCTCTGTTCTGGCTGGGTCCTGCCCCGCCTCCTCTGTTCACATCTTCCAGTCTCCTTGCTTCTTCTTCCACCAATCTCCCAGTACTGAATTGGTCGCGCTCAGCCTCCTCTCTTTGTTTTAAGTTTTCCATCGTCCAGCCTTTTACTGTTGGCCAGGCCCGGCTGACTCGCCTCCGGATGTGAACCACGCGGTCCACATACGCCAACTGGTAAACACAGAGGAACTGAAGGTCAATAATCCATTTTCTGGTATGCTTAATGCATGAATACATTATTTTTAATGCAAGAAATGACGGACAGTAATGCATAAGTAAAACAGAATATGAAATATGCTTCAATATGACCAAAATTCACTTTTAATGCAGAAAGGGTTTCACTTACCAATAAAAAGTGCATAGGCCCGGTGAAATATACAGTGTCACCTTTCTTCCATGTAGGATAGGTGGCCTCCAATACTGATAAGACGTAGCGGCACCAGTTGAGACTCCTAATCTCATCAACATCGTCGATGAAATGTAGAATCTTCGGCTTCAAGTTACCGTCCGCCGGCGTCTTAATTACTGCATTTTCTAGCATGAAGATGAACATCCGTTTGAAATCAGGACCACCGTTCACCTCCTGCTTAATCACTTTCGCAACATCACCCGTTGTCATTTTGTAACGACTCTTTCCACAACGTTCTGCAACGTAGTCGTTGAACTGGAATTCGGTTTGCTTATCAACTGGCCTTGTGATTGGTGTTGGCCCCTTTGGAAAACCTAACGTCAGATGGACATCGTCCTCATCGATCGTCAAGCCTCCACCCCCACACAACGGTATCTGGCAGCGTGCAAGATTCAATGAGTTGAGAACCCAGTAGGCGATGTACCCGGGGATCTCGCTGATGTTGTAGTGTAGCATGGCCCCGAATCCAAGTTCTTCCACTGCTTCCTTTTGCCGTGGGGTCAGCTCTTTCAAACAATTCACAAATTTTGTGGTGCTCCTGGTGTATAAATGGTCAACCTTTTTCCCTCGAGTCTTCCTCTTGTCCGCATCTTCAGTTGAGGTACTAGCCTCTGCCCTCTGCTGTTCCTTAATTCTATCTCTAAACTTTTGTGCTACTGATAAAGGCAGTACATCATCCACAGCCTGATCTATATCCAATCTTGGGTGTTTGGAAGCTGCAAAAAGGAAAGTGCACAATTACAATTAATGCATAATAATAACTGGATAATGTTAATGAACCGTATAATAATGCAGAAAATGTACTTAATAATGTAGCAACCACGTTTACAACGATTAGCAACATTAAATCAGCTATGGAATATAGTTGTAATGCAAAAAAACATGACCAAAATGCACAAAAAATGTTAAATAATGTTGAAATCTTGACTGCACCAAATAAGCACTGCAACTTCACACCTTCATCAACAAAACTAACACAAACACAAAGAATGTAGAAAAAGAACTGGATAATGTAAAAAAAAAGGTAAACCACTTCTAGCAACATTAAAGCAGAGATGGAATACAGTTGTAATTCAAAAAAACAGGAACAAAATGCACCAAAAATGTTAAATCATGCATGAAATTTTTCTCTACCCACATTGTAGAATAATAATGATGCAAACTAAACAAATAATTCAGAAAATTTAATGAATAATGTTTAAAATTTGCAACCAACTTCAATAATGTTGATATCCAACCGAATAATGCAGAAAAATAACTGCATAATTTAAACAAAAGGTAAAACACTTCTAGCAACATTATATCAGATATGGAATACAGTTTTAATGTCAAAAAACAGGAACAAAATGCACAAAATTTTTTGAATAATGTATGAAACTTCTCTCTAGCCGCACTGCAGAACAATAATGATGAAACCCAAACAAATAATTCAGAAAATTGAAGGAATAATGTTTAAAAATTTGAAACCACTTGGAAGAACAACTACCCAGCTATGTGAAAGAGTTGTAATGCAAACAAATAACCATAAAATGCACAACGAACGTTAAATAATGAACAAATCAATGAAAAAACACAAAATCGGTTTCTTATAATGGCGCAGCATTCTCACCTTCGGTCTGCGTGGGCTGGCTCTTGTAGGGGCGGCCTCTTTTCGACATCGCAAAACTAACACACACAACAACAACAACAGAAAGCGCGTTAAAAAATACACCAGAACCACAAAATTCGAACATTTAAAGCAAAGTCGACAATAATCGTCAAATTGAGGATGAATACAACCGAAAACCCTAAAATCAAACCAAATTCTACTCAGAAACCAACAATAAACATCCAAATATTGATAACCCATCATCTAATGCTCACTATTTCACATTTTTCAAAGAAAATTTACTAAAAAACGAGACTTAATACTCATACCATACACGAAGAACGGAGATGTATACTTGACCGACGTCGCTCGCGCTCTTAAAACTGAACTTTGAGACTCGGAATCGTCGACCCACGTCGCTTTTCACTGTCAAACCCTGCTTCGAAGTCGCGGCCGGTTCAAAGCGATTTCAACGGCGGCGGCTAGGGTTCGGCTTGTTTGGAAAAATGAGAGAATTGTTGTTGATCGTGTTTGATTTGATAGAATGAGAGAGAGAGAGAGTAAGAAGTTGGAAGGTGTATCAAAATCCCGCTTAATTATCGGAACTGCCGTTTTGAAACGTGCTCCAGGCATTATATTTTTACTATTATAACCTTATAATGCACAGAATGCTAATCATAATGCAACACGGGATTAATTTCAGAAATCTAATCTTGACCGTCCACTACTATAATCTAATGGATGTGATTAAAAAGGAAATAGTACTCTAAGGGGTAAAAGTAGTTTAATGCTCCCATATATATATATATATAGAGAGAGAGAGAGAGAGGGTATATACGTATATTACATAACTATTGAAAAGTATAAGCGTGTGTATGTGTAATAATGTGAATTTGTGTATGGAAATATTGTATTACACGTCAAAATGTGCATGGAAATTTAGTGAGTATATGTACATGTTGTTATATAAAAGTACAAAAGTGGACGTGACTAGTGTCCTAACTATTAAGCTATGGTTATATATTTATACTTAATATATGAAATGTTTTTTTTTCAGTAATCATTACCTCACCACTAAATATATAAGTGACACGTAGCACTAAGTACTTAGCTAAGAATATGTCATTTGGAGTTAAATTATCAAAATTTACATGCATGAGTCAGCTATTGACCGACGTGAATGTTTATAAATTATTAATCATATTATAAAAATTTAAAAAAATTAAAAAAATCTATAAAAAAAACGTTTTTATTTAATAAAATATTAAATTAATTGTAAATTAATCATAACCATAATATTAAGAAAAATGAGTGGCCCTAATTTGGTCTCTAGTTCGGTCTTTAAGAATGGATTTGTGGTTAATAGGACTCTCTTTATATATATATATATATATATATATATATAAGAATGAGTGTCCAAGTCACTTCTTTTTTTGTCCAAGTTGCTTTTCTTTTTGTCGAACTCACTTCCTTTTTTCTGTGTGAGTTTCGGGAATATCCCCATTCATGGGTCCGAGATCTACATCTATGAATTGAAAGGTCCGAATGATCAACTCTGCAATCAGTTGTTAGAATCAATAGGTCTTCAAATTGTTCATTTGAAAAAATGGAAACCCTTCTTATTGGATGATCATGATACTTCCCGAAAATGGAAATTCTTGATCAATGGAGGAACGCCCTTTTTGTTCAATAAGATACCAAAGTGGATGATTGACTCATTCCATACTAGAAATAATCGCAGGAAATCCTTTGATAACGCGGATTCCTATTTCTCAATGATATTCCACAATCAAGACAATTGGCTGAATCCCGTGAAACCATTCCATAGAAGTTCATTGATATCTTCTTTTTATAAAGCAAATCGACTTCGATTCTTGAATAATCCACATCACTATATATATATATATATATAAAGAGAGTCCTATTAACCACAACTCCATTCTTAAAGACCGAACTAGAGACCAAATTAGGGCCACTCATTTTTCTTAATATTATGGTTATGATTAATTTACAATTAATTTAATATTTTATTAAATAAAAACGTTTTTTTTATAGATTTTTTTAATTTTTTTAAATTTTTAATTTTTTTTTTACTTTTCTATTTTTATTTTTTTATTTTTTTTTATTTAATAAAAACTTGCTGGAGTAAATAATGATCTATATTCACTACATAATGAACTAAATGAATGTATGTTATGAACTTATTTCTTAATTCAGTCGTGCTATTACTTCATTCTGTTAGTTTATTACTTCATTTATTCATGCTATTACTTCATTCTATTAGTTTATTATTTCATTCAGTCATGCTATTACTTCATTCCATTAGTTTATTACTTCATAATGTGTTATGACATAATTATCTTTCAGTTGGGTTTAGGGTTATTACTTCATTCAGTCATGTTATTACTTCATTTCGTTAGTTTATTACTTCATTCAGTCATGTTATTGTTATAAGCTTATTACTTCATTCAGTCGTGCTATTACTTCATTCCGTTAGTTTATTACTTCATTTATTCATGCTATTACTTCATTCCGTTAGTTTATTACTTCATTCCGTTAGTTTATTACTTCATTCAATCATGTTATTACTTCATTCCATTAGTTTATTACTTCATAATGTGTTATGACATAATTATCTTTCAGTTGGGTTTAGGGTTATTACTTCATTCCGTTAGTTTATCACTTCATTCAATCATGTTATTACTTCATTCTATTAGTTTAGTACTACATTCCGTTAGTTTATTACTTCATTCAGTCATGCTATTACTTCATTCCGTTAGTTTATTACTTCATTCAGTTATGTTATTACTTCATTTCATTAGTTTACTACTTCATTTCATTAGTTTACTACTTCATTTCATTAGTTTATTACTTCATAATATGTTATGACATAATTATCTTTCAGTTGAAGCAAATTCAGTATATAATGAATGCGAAAAATTACTTCATAACATACATTCATTTAGTTCATTATGTAGTGAATATAGTTCATTATTTACTCCAGCAAGTTTTTATCGAATAAAAAAAAATTTAAAAAAAAAATACTAAAAAAAAAAAATTTAATTTTTAAAATTTTTTTAAAAATTTTTAAAAAAAATGAAAAAAATTAAAAAATAAATAAATTAAAAATGTTTTTATTTAATAAAATATTAAATTAATTCTAAATTAATCATAACCATAAGATAAAGTAAAATGAGTGGCTCAAATTTGGTCTCTAGTTCGGTCTTTAAGAAGGTTTCGACATTGATCACAACTCTATATATATATATAAAGAAAAAGAAAGAGATTTTTAGGAGACTTCAGTGGAAGAAAAATAAAAAGAACGGGAAGGGGAAGAAAGCTTTCGGAAAATAGCATCACATGTTGTGGAGCGAGAAGCGGGAACAAGTTCCTGACTAGATTAATTATCGTAAAGGTGTGTATAAATCACATTTTTAATTTTACATGTTTTATGTGGTTAATTGCTATGTATTGAGTTAAATTGAATAATTGAATTATACGATGTTATATTGATATGATATGTGTTTAGTGGTGATGATGGAGATAAATGCTTGGTGCAATAAATATATTAATAGTATATTATATTGGAATTATGTAGTGGAATATGATATGGATATGTGATTAGATATGTTTTGCATATGGTATTGGAATTAACTGAATCATTTGATTAAAGAGGATCTGTGATAGTCATGTCTTGGATCTGAAATCATAGTGGACATATTGGGACCTTTGGATCAATCATAGTGGGACCTTCGGGTCAAATCATATTGGCATATTGGAAATCTCGGGCACATACCAGGCTTGAACTATCACAGCATAATGAACCGAACAATGTGGCATGTGCATATGTGTATGGAATTATTTGTAATATTTGTTGTTAATTGTTATATATATTGGTTAAAGAATATGTTTGATTTTTGAGCTGTGGAATTAAAGGTAAGGTTTATATACACTGAGTTGTGGCTCATATAAACCACTAATATTTTTTCAGGAATAAGATATGAGTGAAGTATTTGGTTGAGATGAGTCGTAGGAATTGCACATGTTATCAGGGTCGGCGGCTGACGCGTTTTGGCAACCTTCTCCTCCTAATCATTTATGCATGTAAATAAGTGTATTGTATATAGAGTGGTGAGAGGGTCCCACTATAGTTTAGAATGTTTGAAATATGTACTTGATAAATGTTGGTATTGAAATTATATAATGTGTGTTTTATTTACTTGACGTGTGGATTATTCAAATTAAATTTTGAATTTATTTATAGTAAGTGTATAAGTCATAAGGGTTGAGGTGTGACAGTTTAGGTGGTATCAGAGCGGGGATAGAATCCCGCTGGGACATGACACTCATAAATATCATACGATACATATTAGTTATAAGTCGCACATGCATTTGAATTATCATGAACATTTGTCACCAAGGAGAGAAGGGTTAGCCGCCCTACATTGTCTATTAATTATAGAGTGCATTTCGTATACATGTTGCATCATATGGGGATTACTCAGACTTTTAGAACAAAGAGTACATGGATCAATGATGAGGTAAAGAGGTAGAAAATTTAAAGAGTTCGGAAGAGTAGAAGTTGTTGATTTTATGTGACTAATCTGACTGAGGCTGGGATATAGTTAAAAATGATAGAATCGGTGTTCAATCAGATGAGTTGTGTGGCAGAAGAAGGTAGGGTATCTCTTCTTTGAAGCAATACTTACTCTTGGTGGGGAAACAGTCCCACAAGCTATGATACAACATCTGGTATTCAGTTCAGATGATTTGTCTACAGAACTCAATGCTAAATATATACGAAGAAGTGTATGATAAGAAGAAGAGAAGGTTTTGTCTTTAATCAAAGAACTATGTTTGTTGATTATGAGCTGACATTATTTCAATATACACGGTTTTCTAGAGAATGTGTTGCGAGTTAATTCAATTGAGCTGCCAGCGGATATTGATTCTCTTGTTCATACACAAGTTTTGATATTATTATGGGTATAGATTGATTTTCACTTCATTGAACCAAGGTAGCTTGTCAAGTAAAAGAAATGGTAATATAATCATCGAGACGGCATCGAGTGATATTTTACGGTAATCAATATATTGTTCCAAGTTTTCTTATATTATCTAGATCGACTTTATGATTTATTGGAAGTGCAGATTTATTTGGATTTTCACCTTATCAGGAGACATATTTCTCTATTGAGCACTGCATTTATTTTTATATCTACTTACCAACCGTCTTCATTAGAGTTTCAAGAATTTAAGAATCAGTTACAAGAGTTGTCTAGTAGGAGATTTATATGACCCAGTGTTTCATCTTGGAGTGCACCAATATCATATTTGAAGAAGAAAGACTGCACATTGCGACTTTATATACTCTATTGAATGTTGAATCAAATGACAGTGAAGAATAAATATTCATTATCGAGAATCGAAGACTTTTTTTTATCAGTTTAAAGAGTCTCTCAACCATTACTGGAATGGTTAGTAGTTCGTTTTATTAGCGACTTGCTTGTATATTCATGAATTACAGATGAGCATGTATTTCAAGTTCGGCGAGATGAACAACTCTATGCTAAATTGAGTAAATGTGAGTTTTTGCTAGAACATGTGGTATTGTTGGGACAAGTGGTGTCAGGTCTTGGAATAGAAGTGGATCTACAAAAGATTGAACTGGTTTTCAACTGGAAATATTTCTCGACTATTATTCAATAGATAATGAAGTTAGTACGACAGAATTCTTCTTTTATATGGAGTGAAGCATACCAAAAGAGTTTTAATGAGTGGAAGCATCGGTTGAATATGTCACCTATTTTGGTTATCTCCGCAGGTACAAGATATTATGTTATTTAGAGTAATGCGCTGAAATATGGATTTGATTATCTTTTGACTTAATGGAAAGTTTATTGCTTATGTTATTTAGAATGGCTATGAATCTTCAGCCATACACAATCTAATCGTGTGGCTATGAATCTCTCTACCAAGAGAAAGAGTTGATAATTCACCACAAGATGAGAGCACACTAGCAACTATCAAAGGGTGAGGCTGAACTCGAGCACTCTGCATATGTCGAAAGAGCTCCAAAGCCGCCTCCTCTCGCCCCTCACTAAAAGCAAATCCGCCTATCACTGCAGTCCAACTCACTACACTAGGCTTCACCATGTTCGAGCTCTCCAACCTTAGAAACACAGAGAATGTGTCGTCACACAAGCCCATCCGAGCATAAGCCAAAATCAAGGCGCTCCAGCTCACTAAACTCTTCGAATCAAGAGATGAGAAGAGAATCAGGGGTACCAGTTGATAACACAAAAATTCAGGTTATGGAAATTTGGGGGATAATTTCACCGTTAAGACTACCGACTTACCTGTATCGGAAGGTTGAAATCGCCACCAGCAATTGTGTGTTTTTAGGTCGAAGGGATGTCGATCTGTGCTTGTAGTTGGAGAAGGAAAGAGGGCAAATTAGGTATAAAACTTGCTTTCAAATTTTCAGAGAAACAGTGAAAAACTTATACCACAAATTTTCCCTGATAGTGAAATGCCTCAACCTCTGAAACTAATCTCAATTCCTAAGAGATCCGCCACTTTTGTATCGGGTCGTCTGAAAAATTCAAGAGCTACCAAACGTTGGAGAAGGAAGTCGCACAGTGCATTTTCTTATCTTTTATGGGTTTTTACCCCCTACCAATCATGCCCTTAATATACTTGCTGATATGGACAAAGATGTGAAAGGATTGAGGTCTAACTATTAGTGGTTTTGTTACATTGTCATTTTTCTTAATATTTTCTCTTCTTTTTATCATTTCTTCATTTCTCTTTTTCAGATGTGCAATTAGTGGTTTCGTTAAGTTATCGGTGCGCACTTGAGAAACTTATTGATTTTGGTGCAATATCAGTAACAATTTCTAATTATTTTTACCACACAGGTGTTTGGTTGATGAGGTTGGTCTTAATCCACAAATATTCTTTGACAAGGAATATATAATTAAATCTGAAAAATGAAGTTTGAGGTTTGTAGACAGATATCAGTGTACTGTTGTACACATTTTTCATTGCTTCCTACAATTGAAATAAAAAATGTTAATAGTAAGATAAAAAGTGTCAATTTAATAAGATGTAAAAAGTTTTGAAAAAAGCTTGATGTTAGTGGCTCACTTGTACTTTGGTTTCAAAGTCCTTGAATAAACAATTTAGCATTCGCATTTTTAATAAAAGTCTCTAACTACAATCTCACCACTTCTGGGCCTTATGGCAGCAATAGATGAAGCCATTAACACCTTACGTCTCTTTAATTCCTCAAGAGCTTCAGGCGTACAACATGTTTGATCATGTACATATATGATGTGCACATAAAATGCAATA
The DNA here is from genome assembly GCF_029641045.1 of Salvia hispanica. Taxonomy (NCBI): domain Eukaryota; kingdom Viridiplantae; phylum Streptophyta; class Magnoliopsida; order Lamiales; family Lamiaceae; genus Salvia; species Salvia hispanica. The sequence continues at coordinate 28,405,671 of NC_142692.1, forward strand.
TTACATTTACATTTCATGACTTCAATGCATCAAAATACTTTGAATGCACATATCTAGGACATCCTGTAATAACAGGAATAATCATGTCCACCGGTTCAGACACTTTTCTAACCAATATATCGAGCACTCTCGGTGAAACCATAACACATATCGACTTCAGTATGATGTTGAGAAGGTAAGATTGTATGTTCACCATCACCGCAATTAAAAAGAAAATCACCAACAAGCTTTCTAAATATCACAATCTCAGTCAGCTCTCTCTCTCATCACTTTCGCCCGTCATGTGATATAGATGCCACAACTTCTCAAACCATAGCAAAGAACATAAGTAAATAATGAGATAAATAGAGGCAACGAAAAAACAATTACTCTCTTCGTCCCTCACTAGGTAAATAATGAGATAAATAGAGGCAACGAAAAAACAATTACTCTCTTCGTCCCTCACTAGGTAAGACATTTCTTTTCAACACAGAATTTAAGAAAATAAAATGAGGTTTTGTTAGTTAAGTGGAGAAAATAAAGTAAGATAGATAAAAAAGTAGAGGGGAAAAAGTAAGAGAGAAAATGCAAAAAATGACTCACTTAGCTTAGATGTCCCAAGAAGAAATATGAATCACTTAACAAGTACAAAATTATACTTACAACCATCGTTGTTAAGGATGCAATAGTGTTCATTCCCACTTTTGCACGTCTGCCCCGACGGAGTGATGTATGTAATTGTTATTTTGTTATACCGCTCCATATAGGCCAAAATTCTGGCCATGCTCCAACTAGTAGAGATGTTTCAAGTAATGATCAGTCACAAAGTCCAACCTTCTCTCCCATGGTTGAATATATATCACGTACCCAACAACTCAATCCTTGTGCTTTTTCCCTCGATGGTATGAACGAAACGCTTCCAAACTGTCGCACAACTCGTTCGGCCTCATGTGGTTTGACAATAGCCCAACATATAATATACTACCTCCGTTCTATAATAGTGGAGTCATTTTGCCATTTTGATAGTTGTATGGCAGCAGAGTCATTTTCCTTACTCTCTACCTTTTTCGTTTTCTACTTTATTCTTCCTTTACTCAACTCACTTAACACAATTATTTTCTTAAATCACGTACCGAAAAGAAATGTCTTCACTACCACGGAACAAATGGAGCATACAGTATCAGTTCTCCAACAATTGTTTATGTTATGGTCCGGCAATGCTCGACCCATATAAGACTAATTTTATAATTATTTGAAATTTAAATTATCTACTTTTGACATGTACTTCAATTTCAAATCCAAATATTTTGCAGTAGATCCAATTCCATGATACTAACGAAACCTCACTTTAATTAGCTACCGAGGAATGAAAACAGCACTATAATACTACTAATACTAACTAAAACACCGTAATAAAGTACTCACTTTGTCCGCGACAAGAGTTCAATTTCTTTTCAACACGGAATGTAAAAAAGTTAAGAAAAATTGGTGAAAATAGTAAGCAGTATATGATTCTCACTTGTATTTATTAATTTTATATGAAATGTGAGTAAAATGAGTTAATGGAATGTATAGCCTATTACTCCCTCCGTCTCTGAAAATTTGTCACTTATTTTCATTTCCGTTTGTCCCTAAAACTTTGTCACATTTCACTTTTACCATTTTTGGTAGTGGACTCAGTGGACTCCATATTCCACTAACTCATTATCACTCACATTTTTATTATTAAAACTAATATACTACCTCCGTCCCCTAAATTTTGACACAGTTTACCATTTCGGTCCGTCCCTGAAAGTTTGACACATTTCACTTTTTACCATTTTTGATAGTGGACCCCATATTCCACTAACTCATTCCTACTCACATTTATTATAAAACTAATACTTTAAAAGTAGGACCCACATCCCACCAATTTTTTCAACACAGTTTTTATTACATTTCTTAAAATCCGTGCCGGGTCAAACCGTGTCAAAATTTGGGAAACGGAGGTAGTATATAAGTAGGACTCGCATACCACTAACTTTTTCAACTCACTTTCTATTATATTTCTTAAAACCCGTGCTGAGTCAAATGATGACAAATTATAGGGACGGAGTACCATATATAGTATAAATGAACTCAAACTTGTATTCGCGGTCGAACTAAAATGGAAAAATTGGACTCCGAGGGAGAAAGTAAGTACTAATAACGAAGTTATGACGGCATATATCAGCAATATGACCTAAGCATGTCCTGCATTTCAATTTTCACCTTAACACACATCTAATCACACACACACGCAGAGCGACAGATATACCATCTCTTAGCGGCTAATATCCATAGATTTCATTCACTCTGAAACAAGTAAACATCAGCCAAAACATTGTCCCGTTTACATCTATAACTCTATGTACATCTACGTTTTGTATGTAATTATTGATCAATCTCTTGCCCACCGCCATTTCCACAATTCAAAGCTTCGGTTAGCACCAACTGTTGTTTCTTTTTTTCACCGCTTCACAATTTTCAGGTGCGGGCATAAATTATCCCCTCCGTGTCTGCGTGAATAACGAGGCAAGTTCTCTTCTTGCTTTCTTTCATTTTCTCCTATTTACATTTTGCACGTTCGAATTTGATTGGGGGCAGCGGCTGTTATTTTTGTAGTTATCTTTTTCAAACATCAATTCTTTGTTACGGGTCATGGAATTGATTGTTTGTTATTGTTGTCGTTTCAGTGTTACTGATTAAGGGACGGAAAATTGCTGGGGGTTAGGAATTTGAATGGGATGGGATTGGGAATTAGGGCTTTCGCGGACCAGCATTTATCTCTTCATGATAGGCTCTATGTTATCTCTTAATGTTTTGGGAGTTTAAATTGTTTGGTGAGCCTAGAATTTCGTTTTAAGCTGTGCAGTTTGATAAATATGTAGTCTTGGTAGGGCAGTTATGCTCCCAGGGTTTTGTTAAATTTTGTAAGTTTTTTTGGGGGCTTTTGAAATTGAGATATTAGATAATATGAAGTGTACTTCAGCGTAATCATTGACTGTATCATCGTTTTCGCTCTGTGAGGAATGCTCCGTATCCAAGTTTGCATATTTGAGTTTCCGAAAATCAGAATTGTAGTAGTAATTTTTAATCCAAGTTTGGTTGGTGATCTCAGTACTTGGGATTTTGGTATATATGTACGTGTAGTAATTCAAGGAAAAATATTCCACATTCATTCCGTGGATGCCAACAATGAGAACTCACCAACTTTAAACCTATCACTTGGGAGATCACATTGTTTGAGATACCCACTTATCATAAACTGCTTACATATTGCATACCTCAGATTCTCACTTTAGATATGTTTAATTGGCTAATTTGGCTTATATAACGAGTTTGCACGAGTGAATAACAATTTCAATCCTGCATATTATTTCAACTTACACCAATAATTTTAGTATGCGACAATGTATTTTTCCAAAGCACTGGTTTGGCTTCCAAAATCGATACAGGAGTGATATTATCATTCTTTGTGGTTGTTGTAAGGACATTGTCATAACTCTTTCCAACCTTTCCCGCAGGTTTATAGCTCTGAAACTTATTATCTTGACTTCCTGTAGTTGCAATTTTGAGTGCAATGACATAAGTTGATAGTGAAATTATAAAACCGGAGGTATGCTTGTTATTTTTGCGCCCAAGACATCTCAGTTATCTTATGTGTGCATTTAATCTTATACCTTAACATATTTTACCCCACACTCTTTCCATATCATGTGCTATATGCTTTGTAATAGTTCTGCATATTCATACAACTTAATGACAGTGCCTGTTCATGGTCATAGTTATCGATTTATGTTGGCTCTCTAATTGATGCTGATTTATATTACTTGCACGGTGTGTGCATTACAGATGCTAAAGGCATATGTTTGGCTTCAAACTTCTGTTCTATCCAACAAGTAGAGCAAGAAGTTGCCATGTATTGCCCATTTATATGTCAAGAAATACATGCTGGCATGGGATCTTCCAAGAATTATCCCATCATCTCTCTTCCTTCACGTGTCAATCCTTCCATGCTGAGCTTGATACTTGATTACTGCCGATTCCATCAAGTACTAGGACGTTCCAACAAGGTTGTATTGGTGATCGGCGAACTTTGCTTTTTCATGTGACCTGATAACTTTTTAGTGAAGAACACACGTCATCTGATGATATGGAAAAATAAGTTCTTGGTTTTTGTTATACTTGAATGCAGGAGAGGAAGTCATTTGATGAGAAGTTTGTTCGAATGGATACTAAAAGGCTTTGTGAACTGACATCTGCTGTTGACAGCCTGCAGCTGAAGCCATTGGTTGATCTCACTAGTAGGGCTCTTGCACGGGTAATTGAAGGAAAGACTCCACAAGAGATCCGAGAGATATTTCATCTCCCTGATGATCTTACAGAGGTGTTCTATCGTTGCCAGCAGTGTACATGCTTAATTTCTTTTTCATTCTTGGGGAGAATCCTATTATTCTTATCTTCCTTTTCTTATATGTTCCATTCCTATTGATACAGGAGGAAAAGTTGGAACCTATCAAAAACACCATGGATGATCCTAGGATTCGGCTTTTGAATAGATTGTATGCTAGGAAGAGGAAAGAATTAAAAGAAAGAGAGAGATTGAAGGTGATCACGTTATTGTTCTTACAGTGTCATAATTCCACCTATATTACTTTAGGTTTCTATACCACAGTGAATAGAGATGTTCAGCGTCTATATACTGCTTGAAAGTGGTTATTCAGTATTCGATACTTGAGACTGAGACATTCTTTAATGTGTTCTTTAGAATGTTGAGACTGAAGAGGATCGCGGGGACGAGCGTTCAGTTGATGACTTATTATCATTTATTAATGGAGGTGGTGAAGATAATCATACATGAATCATTGAGAAAAAATAATATATTTAGACCTCTATTCTAGTGTATAATGTGAAGGTAATTAGGGTGTGATGTAAATACTAAATATTGTTCCTAGCATTTTTGTTTGCTTGTTGCGCCTCAAGTTATGATGAAATCAAATGAGCTCCCATCCCTTTTATCATTCTAGGGTGGGCATTTAATATGTATCTTTTTGCAGATTCTAAGGGGACTAGAACTTCTAAGAGTAAAAAGAAGAGCCGTAAAAGGAAAGATCTCAAGACTGCTTATTCAAACTGCACAAGTACTTCAAACAATACCTCTTCTTCAAATCATGATGTAGATGTGAACAAGAAGGTGGGAGCCCTTTTAATTTGCATAGCTTTGCATATGGTACATGGATTCATGCTGCTTATGTGACTCTTTCAGCCGTGACTGAGGGAAACGGCTGTAGGTATCAATACCTCATTTTTCTAACTTGTCTCAGCTGACTTTGTTATGTGCAGGAAACAAATGAGCTTCACTCTGAGTCTGGTAATCCTTCATTACATAACAAGCTTCTTAATGATGTTTGTAATGCAACTAAGTTGCTCGACCTTGAAGATGACGGATTAGCAGCTGAAGATGAGTTTGATGGGATTGATCCTGCACTAAAAGAAAAACTTGATAGGTACAATTATTGTCTTAAGTGCTTTTTATTGGTCACAGTGAACTCTACTCTAAAAGCTATGTGGTCACAATGTTAAAGAGTTGGAAGAATATAATGACGGGTGTTAAAGTATTTTGCATCATGCTTGGTCGCTCGTCTCTATCATGAATCAATATATCTGAGTGGTGCAGTTGCATGCGGCTGTTTATCTGTTTGCAATTTGCATATATTTAATTGTCGGACAAACATCTCATGCAAAGCTGGCCCATGCTTATAATCAAGAAATAACTTATCCAACTACTTAGTTATAGGCTCTATCAAGTAGAAAGAGAACTTGCCCCAATTCACTCCACCCATAATCTAATGCAAGATTGGTACTTTTTTTTGGAGTTATTTGAACCAAAGAGTGCACACATGTATGGGCATTAGGTTATCAAACTCCTTTAAACTCCTTATGAGACATGCTTTACTGTCCCAGTGTTCTTATTCACTTAACCTTTGTTATATGTTTATTATCTTGGCAACTTATGTTTCTGCTTTGATTCTATCAATTGTTTTAACTTAAAAGGCAAGTACTAGTATTTATCTGTCGCATCTTGAATTCATTCACCAACGTTTTCAATATTGCTGCCACAGACCTCTGTTTCATGAAAACTAGTAGCTTTTGTTAAAATGTCAATACTATAAATTCGACAACAGGTACAACTTCACATTTTTTATGTGTAGTACTTCTTAGTGGACTGCATTTTTATTGTCTCCCGGAAGATTTGGAATTCACTGAAAACTAACTTTTTATTGTCAAGTGTGGTAAATCAAACTTGCTCAATCTACTTGTGTCTTGGACTCTTGTGCAATCTTGGAAGTTTATATATTTTTTCACAGTAGATCAAATTGTTTTGATAGCCTTTTTGTACTTCTCATGATACTAATTCAAATGCTTCTTTCAAACACTTATTCTGTAGACTGCTGCAAATAATGAGTGGGGCAAATAGCTGGGAAATATAAATTAGCACGGCTGTATATTCTCCATGCTCGTATAACTGTTTTTTGTTTTGTAATGTCTGACTGATCAGGGAAGTAGAAGACTTCGCGAGAAGGTTAAATTCAGATTGGCCAGAAATAATGCAAGAAATTCTTTCTCGAGGTCAGGAGAGAAGACCTTTACCGTTAACAGTCAATGGGAATGGTTCCTTGAGGAGATATACAAGTAGGTCTCTTTCGTGTTACTAATGTCTTCCACGTCAACCAAAATATGGTCTTCTTTTTTGTCATTTATTTTAGTGATATGGAAATGTTGCTATTACGCCCTTGTAACAATGTAACTCAAAATTATAGGAGCTTTACATGCAGAAACATCAGCTGAAACTCTTTGCTTGGTGCATGATGCATGATGCATGATTGACAACTCACATTTGTTTCATTCCCCAGGCTCGGATCAGCGCCACAAATGATACCCCGGAAACACCTATGAACTTCAAACTGGACAATTTGACCAGAGAAGTTAATGGTTAGCACCCGACTGACAGGTTGGTTATGGCATGCAAGCTTCGACCAGAGCATACATATCAGAATGAGATTGGCATTCAATTTCACTGGGAATTTTTTGACATTGTTAGAGATTCAATTTTGACACTTGACCTCCACAGCAAACAATAAGGGAAAGAACACGCTTTCAAGATGCCGATACCAGCCAATTTTGCTCCTCTCATCGTCTTTTTTCTTCGTCTGTTCCCTTTCCTTTGCTTTCAAGTTGACGTATTGACTGTTGGTTGTTATAACTTTCTCACTTGTTGTACCAACCAATTTGGATTAGAGATCTTATTGCTGAAAGTCAACAGCCACGAGAGTTGAAGTGTTGTAAATATCAACAAGTTTGATGCTTTCTTCTATATTTAAAGTTGAATCCAGTTTGTATTCTTCGGTCAAATTTTGCAAAATTTTTCCGACTTCCATTTATTATGATTCTTAAAGACTCGTCTATCTTGACTATCTCTATATTGATGAATAAATGCATGGAATCATCGTCAAATTGCAAATAGCTCTTTCTTCAAGTTAGAAAACAGAATCATACAATCTGCAGCACTTCATTCTCAGTTTGGCTTCTAATATGTATCTACATAAACATATTCTCGGAGGAACTTCTTGGCGCCAGATGTTACATGGCATAGCTCAATTATTGTTCGTCTGATCGGAGACGAACATGGGAGCACGGCCTATCAGGCTCACCCCGGGACCACAGATGCTTAAGATCACCTCTCTTCTTCCCTAATGAGATCAATGTGCCTGAAACAGAAATACAGAAACAATCACCCAGCTTAAGCTCCTGACCGAATGCAGAACCAAAAAGGTCGATGCTTTTGTAGTCTAGGGTTCTTGTAGGTGCCTACCTAGCGTGAACGGCACAATGTAGAGCAGTGCAGGTTGGCCATGGCCATCCATCAAGTTGAGAGCCACATATGTTATCAGAAGCCCTGTGATGAATCAGAAAACATGTAAATCCCATCATGTGGAAGATGTTCATGAGAAAAACAATGATGTCGTGTGGAATCGAGCCGTACCTAAGCCATAAGCCAGCATTGCCCAGAGGAAATATCCAGCCTTCAGGCTTTTCTTGGACAGCCAATCATACCTGCAGATACGATAGAATATAACGATGCACGACTGCATGCAGCACGATAATAGGCATTGCTAGTGCGTAGATTCAAACCTTAGGGAAAAGGTGACGAGTAGTCCGGGCAAGATGATATCACCAAATCCAATTATGCTATATCCACCCCAAGGATCAAACATACGAGGGATTTTGAGAAGCATCGGAATGCCATCTTCCCCACTTCCATCACCACGAGCCACCTGCAAGATTAGGGAGCCAACATGTTCATATATGAAAATTTACTTGTCCAATCTCTAGGGACGAGGATGGGTGTGTCGTACTCACCACTATCATCACACTCTTATGGAACCACCACTTGGAGACAAACACCCAAAATATATCATACAGGAAGGCACAACCGAGGAGAACCGTTCCCACCTAGAAAGACGAAGATGCATTCAGGTGATGTCAAGAATATCCATTTCGAGAATTTAATACAAACTCAAGTGTCCTGTAATGTTACAGCAACAAACAATGGGGCTCGAGCTTAGATCGAGGCTTATTGTGTATAGCCAAAAGATCATGACAAGGAAATATTCTAAGTGAACTGCGAGCTTCTTCCCCCTATTGAATGCCTGTTTATTGAAGCTATCATGAAGCAGTAATCGAGTATAGCACAAGTATTAGCAATTACCTTCAGATTTGGAACTCGTATTATCTGGAGAACGGTAATTATCAATGCAATACCCTGTCACACAGAGAACAAAGTCAGTGTTCGTGCATCCAACCAGAATCCATACAATTATCAAAGACTGGTAAAAATTTTCAATTTTACTCCAACCAGTATCTAAATAGAGATCTATAGGTAACTACAGTGTGACCAAATCCAGATAGCGGAAGAGAGCAAATGTAAATCAGTATTTGTGGTAGAGTGGTGTTAGAAATGATGCAATTATGTCAATAATCACAAAGAAACAAGAAAGAGTTGATTCTTACGAGTATATCTTGACCAATCCAAGCATAGGAGGTTTTGCGGTATACAGCCCATAAGATTGCAAAGGCTACGCAGAATGGAGAAACACCAACAGTTAAATATGACACAGCCCCCACAAAAGGTACTTTGACGAAGGTCTCCGCAGCATGTTCAAACCATCTGAAACTATATAGAATTCGGCAAGTTAATGCTTTGACAGAAAATCATAACCATGGACTCGTTAAGTAAAAGATGTATGAACCTAGATGGAAGTAAAGCAAGAGGGGGGGGGGAGAGAGAGAAATAAATTATAGTGGCATATGGCACTCTAAAGAATGAATGTAGAAATGAGAACGATGAATGATAATAGAACAAATGTATCATAAACTCTTTGAGACCCAGTACATTTTTAGGCAATACTTTGCATAAATAAACTGAATTTGAAGATAAGTTTGATGGATATTTTTCCTTAACACCCCACGTCCTATTCTTCTATGAAAAAACAGGAAATACCGAGATATTGTAGTTTGAATAATAGGATAAATACCATGATAGTAGAGCCACCAGACATGTTTGCAAACCCTGCAGTACAAGACAAATGAATTCAGCATTGTCTAGAATCTTCAAGTGATCCAACTAGTCAATTGATTTACATATATAATAGTAGCGACAAATACAACTTAAAACATGATGAGTAGCCAAGTATGATACGATTCAAGCTCCAGAAACAATATGAATTCAAGCATAAGAAACAGAATGCAATCACTCTCACTCAAGCTATTTGGTAAAAGAAACTAAATCGTAAGACAAAAACGTAAATTGGATTAGACTGCCTTGTATAAATACAAAGAACATTTCCATCAACATAAAGCTAGCAGAAAAAAAGAAAGAAAAGCATGGTGTGCTATCATACCTCTACACCACCTATGCAAAAGACAACCACAAGAACCTCAATGAATGCTGACGACATCAACTTGTAGAGCATAATCAAGAAACATGAGGCGATCACAACGAACAAAACAGCTGAAGTTGTGTTGATGTCCACAACACCACTTGAGTGGCCGGTTTCATCAGTAAGGAATTCATCAGCACCGTCCTGCTAGGTTGCCATTACATGCATGTGAGATGACCTGATCTCCCCTGAGATTCATTTACTGGAGTATGAATATGTGTTACCTTTACAAGCTTGTCGTGTTCTATAGCTGCTTCTCTGGCACTCCACGCAGACCAATAAGATGCACATAAAATGGTACCGACAGCCATTAGCCATAAGAACACTTCAGCCACATCAACCTCCGGTCTTTGTGGCGAGTACATCTGAATGGATACTGGAAATAAGGACGAGCCCATCAATAACAATGCAAGGAAATGACATATAGGTAGGATGAGGAGCATGACTAAACTACGAGGATGTAGCGAATTTAGCACCAGAATGGCATAAATCTAAAAGGTGAAGAAGCCAGTTTGATCTTCAACTGATTTGAGGCACCTCACAAGCTTACCATGCGAACTGTTAGTCATACTTTCTTTCAAGCTTTGTCCAGCATCTTGTGGGAGCATGACAACAGGTATACCAACACGTACATCAGTTTCATTTGCTTCACAGACCATCTTGAATAGTTCTGAAAATCAAAAAGCCCGTTGAGGGGTGCCATATCAAACCAGTGATGATATCATGCTAAACAATTTGTTGTATCATGATAAAAACAGGGCCAATGATTACATCCATATGCATTGTTTTCAGTTGGACAATAGGTCCAACCCTAGTGATTCCTTTTGAAAATGTTTTGCAATAATAACTGACGAAAACTGCTACCAGAAGAGAGAATAACTCCAGATAGAAAGTCATGTGGTTAAAAGAAGCCTACTGGACAGCAATACTACAATATAAGCTTTTCTAGAAAGAAGTGAGACTAATGATGACGAGAGAGCATTTACCTTTTTCATTGTTTATGATAAGTAAAGCAGAAGCCCCAGCATCTTCAGCAACGTTTCCTTTGGTGACAAAGCTACAATGGCCACGGTGTACCAAGATAACCTCACCCGCAAGCTAAAGCACACAAAAAGAAGAAAGGTCAGAAGCAGTATGAATGTCGACTCTTCACAAAATCCAGTGAGAAGCTGTGACACTTTTACATTAGACTCATTTTTGGTGAAAGTAGAGTGAGAAATGAGAAGGGAGAGAGAAGAGACCTTATTCCTAGGTGTACTGCAACAATCAGGAGGGTCTGCAAGAGCAAGTTTAGTCTGGTTGGCACGCTTCTCTTTTGATTCCAAGGACTTCCCAAATCGCGCTCCAACACCCACAAACTCAGCCACTTCTTTGCCATCTACCCAAACTGGTACTTTAACCTAACAAAGAAAACGATAGAATTCAATGCACGTGAAATAGAAACCGAAACATGGCATGATATAAAAGTTCGCAAAGAGGAAGGATGGAGCTTGACATAAGAGGGGATTCCACACAACAAGGAACTGCACCAAGATGGATATGATACAAAGCATCAATGAATTATTTGTAATGTAACGAGTGAAAAAAATCCAGGATACAGGCACAGCCAAGGCACACTTATAGCACATATACAATCGGCTTAGAAATTCCATAATTACGCTTCTATGGTGAAGCTAGCAAAAGAAGAAATATATGCAAGTAAAATTTTACAAAGAAACAGTAAAGCAAGCAGGAACTCAAAATTAGTGCAATAAAACCAAAATCCCTTTCCTAATGATATTTCAAGCAGCCAAAAAAGGAGACGGTTATTCCAATTCAACGATAAGCCAATACAGCATAAAATCCATTGATATCTGACTTGTAATGCCAATTAATAGATCATACCCCTAAAGGTCAAAAAACAGTAATGACTTCAAAATAATCCTTTCAAATACACTTCACTAGAAAAGAGGATTTCTAGATACAGAAAACTAGGAAACTCTAACAAAACCCTATCCCCAAAAAAACCTTAGATAACACGAAACAGTCAACCCAAATCAACCTGTGAATAAACAGCAAACCACAAATAACTATGTTCAACATATAGGAAAAACTGAAATTACAGAAGTGTGAATGAAAGCAGAATATCTAACTTGAAAATAAGGTATAAAGAAAAAAGATAAGAATTTTACAAGCACGAAATTGTTTTCACAACCGGGCCTCTTCGGGGCAGTATCGTCATGGTGAACTATATCACCTGCGCAAACCACGGAGCTGCAAAGCAAAGCTGCAAAGAGAGAACTGTAGAGACCACCGTTCCTCAACTCCATCACAAACTTGAAGAAATAGTAATTTATTGAAGATCAAAGAAAAAGGGTTGGTCAATTATCAAAGTCCCCCTTGCCAATTCAACTTGAGGGAACATTAAAACTTATCAGATACACAGATAGATGTACGACGAAGGATGCAAGAGAAAGGAAATGAGACTTGTTTGGCTTTCCCCTTTTCGTTTAATTTTACTTTTTACACAAACAACCCATGTTTTAGCCGTTCAACTGAGCTTGGCCCGCCTAACCATGTGCTCATTGAATTTTAGTACAAGTCGGTGCAAAATTGTTTTAGTGTATTGTTAAAATTTATTCAATTTATAATTTTTTATCTCGACCGTGATGACACTGAGGTGTGATGTTTAACTACCTATCAACATTCATGTTAATGTTATTAAGTTAATTATAAAATAAAGTTCATATTCTAACTCATCATCTAAAAATTGTAACATCCATGTGTTCGTAGTATTATGAGTTGGAGGCTGGGAGCTTTGGTTTGAAGAAACAAAACATGAAAATAAGTATTTCATAAATCGAGATTAATTTTATCAATAAAAATGGATTCATGTGTTTCAACAAATTTAATTGGAAACAATGTTTGTTATACGAGAAACTTTGTTATAGAGAAACATAATTTAATTTAGTTGCATTGGAACAACTAAAATTATCTAATACAAAACTAAATTCTTCAATAGTAAAATACATTTAAAAATCATTAAAATTGGTAAACGAATATTTGTTGGGGATAAAAAAAGGCGTTATACGAAACCTGAAACCGGCTAGGTCGGTCATCTACATCCGTACCGATGAGCTGGGATCCGATGCGGCATTTTCACATATGTTGCTTCGACGCCATTGGTTGCTTTCAACATATTATCGTGATTTTTTCTTTTTTCCCAATATTGTGAAGGCCCAATATTTTGTAGGCCCATTAAGCACTCTAGTCGATTCTATATTTCGAATCTGGTGTTTCTCTTCTTTTCAATTCCCATTCAATTTCGATACTGCGTAAAAACGACGCCGGCGATCCTCAGCTATTCTTTATCTCTTTCTCGGGTTATTTTTCTTCTCTTGTTTTTCAGAAATTTTAGTTTTTTTTTGCTCTGTCGAATTTCATGGGTGCAAGGAATATTCTCTTAGTTTCTGCAGTGGTATGATATTTAAAATTATGGTATCAGCTGAATTGGATATTTTGATTTTCATTTAGAGTTTTGGTGTTTTTGCAACTAAGCTTTGTCTTTAATTAGCATTCAATTGAAGTTTATTTTCCACATTGAAGTTTATCTACACCTGCAACTTCAATATGTGGAAGATGATGTGTTCAGTGGAATGATTTTTATGAGATTTTAATGTAATATTGTTGATTGAATTAAGTTGTACCTAGCTTTAGAATATGTTGGGTTGAGTATTAGTAACTAATTGTATATAAGGGTGGTGGCTTTGTTTTCGATTTTGCTGATTAATTCTAGTCGTTCGCTTCGCAGGTTGAAGGATTATGTTCTTCTCGAGGTTTTGTAAGCTAGGAGTTCATGCTATCGGGAACTTGGAAAAATGTATTCTTTCTTGACCTTCAGTTTATGTGATTTTCTCATTGTACTGAAAATCAATGTACCCTCTTAGGCATGTTTCTCAATGTCCTTGACTCGCAGTTCCAAACTCTTTCTCCATCCATTAATTTGATTGAAGTTGTTTGCATGGAGCTGTGAATATCTATATATATGAAGGTCTTGTAGATTGTCCAGTGAGAAGTAAAACTCAAAATGACATTGCTTGCAAATTTGACCTTGAACCTCTTTTGCTTTGATGAGGTTCTGTTGATTGTTTTTTGTTGTTTTGCAGCTGCTACTCTAACAGTGAGGACTTCATACGCCCCCAAGGCTCATAATCAGTATTTAGGCTCAGTGGTTCGTACATTTTACCTTTTCCATAAGCTTGAGCTTCTCTTTTTGCCACTTTTTGCCACCTATAAGTCAGATGCCTATATATGCATATGATTAGTGACGGCTACAATCAAGTTAATGGACTTATGCATATCTTTGAAGTTTGAATTAGTAAACTCTGAAGGTCGTGATGAAATATGCAGCCTCTTAAGTGGAAAGGAACTTGTAGCTTCACGAGGCCTTGCTCTTTTTTTCTGTTAATGGTTTTACTTAAATCAATAAATTATGTTAAAACCCACAGCCACAGGCCTAGAATCACTGACAAGGAGTTGCATTTAAATTGAGCGATGGAAGGAAGGGGTGGCTATAGTTTTGTGGTTTGTGCATTTAAGATCATATCATGAAACAATTTTTCTGAAAAGACAGAAACTCATTGTTCAACTCTAGAATATTTAGGATCAAAGTAGAGAACAAAATTTGTCAAGAATTTTTAATGAATTAAATACAACAGACTTCAACTGAGAAAGCATGACATGTTTCCTTTTCATTTTGCTATCTGGGATTTACTATTGATCTGTCCATGTTATTAACTCTAATGCATACCCTCTTTCTATCTATGTTTCAGAGAAACAAATTTTTTTGCAGTACAGCACCTCAAGACAAGGAAACGTAAGTCTTACAAACCTAATATCATTCACCGCTTTTTTCATCTCCTTCAAATGGCTAAGCTGAGCCCCTCTGTGGTTCTCTAATGTAAAAGTCTTATTAGTTGAGCAGCCATGTGATGTTTGAAGGGTGTTAATTTTAATGTAACCTCATGCTCTTTATTTTGAGTTTACAGAATAAATGTAATATTTTGCGACAAAGATGGAGAAGAGACGCATATAAAGGTCCCAGTTGGGATGTCGATGCTAGAAGCTGCACACGAGAATGACATAGAACTTGAAGGTAACCTTTGTATATTTGTTTTACAGCTAAGTCATTGTTAAAAAGACACTAGTGAGAACTCCAAAAGAGTTAACTTCTTCGTTTGTTTTAGCATTCTCATAAGCTAAATTAACTGAACTATCTATATCATGTGAATTCAATTCATCACAGGGGCATGTGAAGGATCTCTTGCATGTTCCACCTGTCATGTAATCGTGATGGTGAGATTATCAACCTACTTTCGTCTTTCATTATGATCACCAGTCCACTTCATCTTCCTGGTGAAATATTGTGATGCCCATGGAACAATCAAAATTTTCTAACTCTATTATTCTGATTTGGCAGGACGTGGACCAATATAACAAATTATCTGAGCCAACCGATGAGGAAAATGACATGTTAGATCTGGCATTTGGCCTGTCAGAAACGTAAATCTCTTGACTGGCATCAATCAGTGATATTTGGTCCATGTATCCATTTTTAATCCAATTATTTTTCCCACAGATCTCGTCTAGGTTGTCAAATCATTGCCAAACCCGAACTTGACGGACTGCGTTTAGCCATACCTGCAGCTACACGGAACTTTGCTGTTGATGGATTTAAGCCAAAACCTCATTAGATCATATTCTTGCATATAGAAGATGGAAATAAGTCCCTTCGGTGGCTGGTGAACTGTTTCCGAGTGGTTGATGTTTCGCCGCCTTTCTTTATGGTTGTATCTCCGGAGAAGGCTAGGCTTCTGAGTAACTAGTGGTGTAATGAGCGTTATGTCACAGTAAACGAGATAATTCATTTTTGAAGGAGAGCACAGCTTCATTGCTTGCGTTCTTAAGTTCATTGTAATAGTATTAAAATTACCTATTTATTGCTCTCAAAAGTCGAGAGATTAGGTACTAACCAAAATTTTGGGGTTCCTGTATCGAAACGAGGTGTCGAGATTTGCGATTGCAATTTCAAGAGTAATTTGCGATCACACAGCATATAATGATCTATATGTATAAAAAATTGTATAGGATCTTGAAGAATCAAGAGCTTAAACAAAATTTGAGTTTTAAACTTTATCTAAAGAGCTAAACATTTATACTACGAAGTGAAAAGCTTTTCCACTGCCTGCTTCTGCGTCAAAGTATGGCGGTGCAGGAAAAACACGATACAAAGAGGAGACAAGTTTTACAACAAAATGTGTGTAATAAGCCTATAGAGTGACATTTACATAGTACTACTTATATTTTAAAGGAGATGACAAGGCTTTGGCAGCTTCACCGTCGGTGCAGCCAGTCTTGTATTGCAGAACGGAGAGTGTGGTTAGGCACCATATCGGAGTGTGGAAGCTTTAGGTCAGTCATAGGTGATGTATCATGCCCATTCTCCAGCCATCCTTTCAATGCTTCCGATTCATACGTATACCCATCGGCTGCAACAACAGGATCTTGCATTATTTCCTGCACACAATGATGGTGAAGTTAGGACAATAATGCATAGATTTATAGCCAGTTGTGGTAGGAAAAAGACATGTGGTTGATTTCAAGATTCTTGCCAATATCTATGATCGATACTGTGTAAAAGCATGTGTAAACAGACCTGGAAGATGGGGCATATGAAGTATGCCGGAATGTGGCTTTGCTCTTCAGAACCAAAGCGGAGGGAAGCCCCACAGAATCTTTTCATCGGTTCGAGCACCCTCCACACCTCAGAAGCAAGATCTGGTCGACGGCCACGGTTATTGTAGGCGCAACTGAGAGCGAGATGGGCTAACTGTTTTGCTTGCACGAATGGCCAGTCGCCAGCTGTTGGGTCGAGTAGATCTTTCAACTTACCATTATCCAATGCATATCGGACTTCCCTGGTTATACCCAGTGCAGGTCTTCCTGTTAACAACCGCAATAATATAATTCCAAAGGAATACACGTCGGACTTTGAAGTGAGCTCTCCTGTTGTGAGGAATTCTGGATCCATGTACCCAAGCGTCCCTTTCGGGTCAGTCTTCCAACATCGCGTCGAATGTACTGATAATTCATCATGAGGGAGATTGCGGCATATTCCAAAATCACTAAGCTTGGATACGAAGTTGGCATCAAGAAGTACATTAGCAGGCTTCAGATCACCATGGACAATTCCCTCAGGGTGGAAAGAGTGCAAAAAGATTAGCGCAGAGCAGAGCTCTGCCGCTATACGGATTCTAGTTTTCCACGACAATGGCGGTGTATTGTTTTTGCAAGCTAGACGGTCTTCAAGGCTTCCATGCGATTGATACTCATAAACGAGTGCCCAAGCTTCCGGGCAGGCTCCTACCAAGGTGATTATGTTTGGATGCCTCAACGTACTCAGGATATTTACCTGAAACAAGAAGTGTTAAATTAAAATAGTATATTCGTTCACCATATATTAGTTGAGGAGATACTGGGGCGAGGGGGATGTCGGGACCCTTGTATGAACGAGCAGCGCACTAACTTACCTCCTGTTGAAATTCCAAAGGTCCTTGCGAGCTATCTGGATGCAACATTTTTATAGCCACTTGAGTATGTCGAAGGTTCCCTCGATATATACTTCCATAACCCCCTTCACCAATCTTCAAGGTTTGACTAAAGCGAGCTGTTGCCTCTTCAATTTCGAAGAAAGAGAATTCAGAAAAGAACTGAGATACAGATGAACTTGACGCTTCCTCGGTTTGTCTTTTCCTCAGATCCTCTGCCACCTTGAGGATGTCATCTCTCTGAACCTGTAATTCATCTCTTTCTTTTTTGTACTTTTGCAAAAGTTCAACAGCAGCATACATTTTTTGTTCCAGCGTCTCCACCATCTTATCGGAATCAGTAATTTGACGCTCTAGGAAAAGCTTCTGTTCCTCAGCCACTCTGAGTGCTTCCGTGACCTTACCGAGTTGCCATTTCATATTCTCAGCTTCTTCTCTGGCACTTGCAAGTAATTCTTCAATTTCTCTTCTGTGTCTTTGCTCCTCAGCAAGCATTGCGTTAGATTCTTTGGCCTATAATGTAAAGTCAATATGTATTAGCTATCTCTCAAGTCATTCCTGATGAAGGCTTTGCTTAAAAGATTAGCAACCAGAAGTTAGAGAGCCAAGACTAGAACTGCATGAGCATTATTAGTTTCAATATTTTATGCAATTCTTTTCAAAAATTTAACAGCTCCAACGAACTGATAGAAAAGTTTGTACTAACAAGCAAAAATAGCACTAACTTTTAAAAAATACTATGGCTATGAGACAGAACAAGTGCAATTTAAAATCTATATAAGTAACACAATACATGTCTGTGTATGAAATTGATCCTTATTGTATGAGGAAGAAAATAAGAAAGCCGTGCTAACGACTTACTCGGCGAAAAGCATCAATGGCTTCTTTTTCAGCTTTTTTACGCTTGACTGATTCCTCATAAGCTTCTTTCCGAGAATTTTGTGCTTCCACTGCAAATTGCTCAAGCCTAGTATAAAATTCATCATCCATACTGCTATCCTGTTGAAGATCATCAACTAGTCAGAAAAACATTTAAACAGCTTCTGCTGAGAAGTGTCTGCAAGTTCAACACATTTTGGTTGACGTATATCTACAATTAACTTATTGCATAAAATTTTCAGGAATTTTATAGATTTCATGGAATAGCAATGTATATTGTGTTCAGATTATTATTGGGCATGTAGAGTTAGTTGCCAATGCTGCTTATATAAGACAACTGTTTTATGCTTAAGTAATATACTTACCCTGGATGCCACTGAGGACGAATGATAGTTCTGAGAGCTTGAAACGTGGTCTGCAGCTGAATTGTCAATTATTTCACCAGACGAACCAGAAGAAAAGCGTGAACCTACTGAAGGAGTTCTCCTTGTTTGGTTGTCCCGGTCAGAGTTACCTTCTTGATTCAAACTGCTACAAGGAGAACCTCTTCCGGGGCTGCTAAAATGCATGCCATTATTTTCAGACGTGAACCTCCTATGACTTATTGCTGATCTTTGAAGCTCCATTCGACCCCTTTCCCCTTCAGCAAGTGAACGCGATCTCCAGGTCTGCACAACTTCAGAATTTGGACTTGCTTGAACTGGTGGAGAGTATTCCTCTATGTTAACACCATCTAATTTACTTTCCCTTGATAAAAATGAATCATAGAACTGGTCAGCATAGAGTGGAAACTGTATGAGACTATTCACTGTTTTAAAAAAAAAATATTACAGAACAAATCACAACAAGAATGAACTTGATTCTCAACCACAAATGATCATATTTATGCACTCTATCTAGTTCAAAAGTTAAACACATGGTTTCTATACTAGGAGGCAGGAATTGCAAGATCCTCAAATAATTCGACACTAAATCCATACCTTGTATAAATGCGGTTTCCTTTGCATATGAACCAAATTTGGCAGAAAGTAGGTGCCTCCAAGCGCACATGGATTGCTTTCTTAGACTTTGGCTCCTTCATTTTTCTGAAAAGTATACATAATAAATCACGACTCAAAAAATAAAGTCATGATAGAAAGTTAAGAAATTATGAAGCCAAGGGAAGGTACATCACTAGCTGCCATAATCTTCCAAATGATGAGGCAGACTAGCAAATGGTAAATATTCACTATTCAAATGATTAGGAATGGAATATGCAGACTTAGCTGACTAGCAAAAATGATTAGGAAGATACATAAAAGCTTTCACCCCCAACTCCATTTGGCTAGAAGATTTGCCATATACTAATAAACTATGCAGAGACATGTACAAGATAGTAAATTATAATCTTAATGGGTACATGATCTACATTGTTCAAGAAATTCCTGATTGTTGTATTGTATGGTGAAAATTGTTACAATCTCTCAATTTTGTCCCACATCGACTTGGGGAAGATCCCATCTAATCTATAAAATTGTAGACAACCCTTACCCCTAATGAGGCCTTTTAAGGTGGTGAGTGGCCCATTTCAAATAAAAACATTTCGCAATATACCTTGAGTAAGATTTATCAGCTGCTGCTCCCATGACAAGCCATTTTATGTCACGTTCGTGTATGAGCTGGACTATGCCTTTCTCAATAGAGTCCAGTTCTTTGCATAGTTTCTCAGCTTTCACCTAAATAAGCAAAAGAAATCAGAACCAAGCAGAAGCATGTGGATGGAATTCTCTCCAGATGAATGTGAAACAAAAGACAAAATTTCAATAAGTATATGAATATAGTAAGAGCACAAAACAGTCTGTGTCTATCATAGGCTACATTTGGTGCAACGTTGAACATCACATGCTCAAATCATCAGTTGTCCTTTTAGTTATATTTTCAGGTTGCAAAGACATATAAGAGCACTCCCAATGGGTCGGCGTTAAATCCGGCGAAAAATCGCCGATTATCGCCGGATTATCGCCGGGCGTTGGAGTGAATTCGGCGATAATTCGGCGATAAAACTCCCTTATTATCGCCAACTCCCTTATTATCGCCGATTTATCGCCGAATCATCGCCGCCCACTGTGGGCGCGATTCGGCGATAAATCGGCGATAATTTTTTTTTTTTTTTAAATCTTTGTTTTTTAAATCTTTGTTTTTATGGTTTTTATTTATAGTTTTTTTTAAATCTTTTTTTTAAATCTTTGTTTTTTATGATTTTTATTTGTATTTTTTTTAAATCTTTGTTTTTTTAAATCTTTTGTTTTTTATGGTTTTTATTTGTAGTTTTTTTTTTCTCGTTGTATTATATTTTCCAATGATTAATACAACGATGAATTGTTCATTATAAATCTATTTATTAAAAACATTTGTAGGGAAAATTAAACAATATTAAAAATGATGATGTAAAAATGAAATGTTGAGTTAGGGAGAAATAAGGGAGAAATAAGGGAGAAACCATTGGAGCAGTTGGCTAAAAACTGGGGATAAATTTTAGTGCTGATGTGGCACTGATGTGGCAAGAGTTAGGGAGAAATAAGGGAGTTTTTAGCCGGACCATTGGGAGTGCTCTAAATGGAATACCTAAATTAGAATTTAGGAAAAAACAACGTTAAGAAAACAAAGGGAACAATTCATACCCCTGATTGCTCACAAATCTGGATATACTTGTCAATAATCTTAAGCATCTCTTGTCTCTCATTTTCATGATACGCGTTTACTTGATTTTCTTCCAGCCTACTAATTGCAACCTTAGTACCCACTGCAACCATTAAGAAAGCAAGATAAGTCTGGCATTATATACTTTATATCTTTCCAAAACAAACAAAACAAAAACCAAAACAATGGCAGGAAGGCAGTAGAATAGGATGATAAGTTCAAACTACAATTAGATCTGTTTGATCGTTAAGGAATCATAACTATCATAATGCTACATATTAAGGACTTACAAATTTATTCATGGAAGAAAAAACTATAATAAAAACAGGAAGAGAAAAAATTCAACATAGAGATTAACACTGATTTCCCCAGGAGAAAATAAGAACAGCCCCAATATTCCCATTCTCACTAACACCAAACCACTACAAATTTCACCAACTGCATTCACAAAAGATAATATACTGATCAATCCAATCAATAATTCCAAAACAACTAAACTCTGAAGCTATCCTGCAACAAACAGCTGATTAACAGAAACCACACGCACAAACACAGAGAGAAAGGAATTAATCAACAATTGAATTTGAATACTAACACAATGGTATTTTCTGAGCAGGTTGATGAATGTGAAGAACACAAATCTTCATCCCTCTAGAATTATGCAAAGCCCAAATCAGCGTTGCCTCACTCCCCTTCACATCTTTCCCCAAAGCCACGTACATAGTCTCCTCCCTGTGAGCCGGAGACGGCGCGGTTCTGGGCTCCAATTCCTCCACAATTTCCCGCTCGCGACTCATATTTCCTCTGCTCCTCGAACTAAAACGCGCCAAATTGATGTCCGGGAAGCGGATTCTGTTAACAGCCCCCGGAATTTCCACCAGAGCCATCACAAAAGCTCAAGTAAATCCATCCAAAAAGTGTGCATTTTATATTGATGATGAAATGACTGAACAAAAATGGACGTTGGATTTTAGCTTGCAGAAATGGCGGTTGCATAAAGGGGTTACTTGTCTGGAATCATTTGACATATGCGAAAAAATAATGGAAAAAAAATTGAAGATGTAATATGAATAAAACAAATTTAGATTTTTCGTTATTGAAAGTGTTGGGAAATTAGGAAGCTTGGGTTGACTGAGACTTGAGAGAAGTCACCTCAACTTATTATTATTGCTGCAAGCTTGCAACACATGATAATATCTTGACAACTTACATACTACTCCTCCTAGTCTCCTACCATAATATGGTTTAATTAATAATTTTATATTCTTTGTATGTTAATTGTAAAAGTTGCTACTACTTTTTTACCTTCTACTAGCAATTTCAGCTTAAAGATTACACGTTTGATTTTTTAATTTGAAAAAATAATTTTTACTTTTTTTCAATTACCACAATGCGCTTAGCAATCAAGTTGTCATGCCTTAGTATATGTATCTTCAGTCGATTTAGGTTACAGTATGACATATTACTCCTAATTAAAGTCATTAAACTATAGATATTCATTGTTATCATTGTAAAAATAAAAGATAGTAGTACTAATTAATTAAGTAAATCAAGAGGATGAAAAACACTCAATTAAAAGAAGATAAAGAAAATCAGTATTCCTAGAATTCTATTATTGTATTGCCATCGAATATTGAGTTACTGTTAAATTCTTCAAATTATTGTCCCACATCTGCTTGGTGATAATCCTAACTTCTCTATATAAGTGTGGATAACCCTCCCCCTTATGAGGCCTTTTAAGGGGTGAGTGGCTCATTTCTAATATGGAATCAGAGCAGGGCCCAAGTCGATGATGGTTTATCTCTTTATCTCTTCTCTTGCCTACCCACATGATGGAAGTCTGATGTGTCATTCCGGCCCACACGTGAGGGGGCGTGTTAAATTCTCCAAATCATTGTCCCACATCGGCTTGGTGATGATCCTAGCTTCTCTACTATATAAGTGTGGGGGGCGTGTTAAATTCTCCAAATCATTGTCCCACATCGGCTTGGTGATGATCCTAGCTTCTCTATATAAGTGTGGATAACCCTCCCCTTATGAGGCCTTTTAAGGGGTGAGTGACTCATTTCTAATATGGTATCAGAGCAGGGCCCAAGTAGATGATGGTTTATCTCTTTATCTCTTCTCTTGCCTACCCACGTGATGGAAGTCCGATGTGTCATTCCGGCCCACACGTGAGGGGGCGTGTTAAATTCTCCAAATTATTGTCCCATATTAACTTGGTGATGATCCTAGCTTCTCTATATAAGTGTGGACTCATTTCTAATAGTTACCATGAAACTCTTAGGCTTGACTTGCCCTGACCATATTCTATTAAATTTTTTGGTCATGAATGCGTATATTTTGCCAGTGCCAACAATTAACAATTCCCTTAGTTTCACGGTACATAGATATTATATTTTTCATTTTAATTTAGGCAAAACACATTCTTAGGTCCTTATACTTTAATCAAAATGTTCATTAGGTCCTCGTACAATTTTTTGGTTTTAATAGGTCCTTATACCTTTCTCATAAATTTCATCACATCCTCGTATAATTTTTTCGTTTTAGTAAGTCCTTATACTTTGATTATAACTTTTATTAGGTCCTTATACAATTTTTTATTTTAAAATATCTTTTACTTTTATCTTTATAGACTATGCTAAGTTAAATAATGGAATATTAAAAAGTTCATTAAGTTTAATTAAATTTAGATTATTATCCAAGATAAATGTAAAAAAGTCCCTAAAATAAAAGATTGTACAAGGACCTAATGAAAGTAATGATAAAAGTATAAGGACCTACTAAAACGAAAAATTGTACGAGGACTTGATAAAAATATTGTGAAAAGTATAAGGACTTATTGAAACGAAAAAATTGTACAAGGTCCTAATGAACATTTTGACTAAAGTATAAGGACCTAAGAATGTGTTTTGCCTTTAATTTATCACATAAAAGCTTAATATGTAAAATTATATTTTCTTCCTCCGTTTGATATAAAACAATATTTTCCTAAAATCTTGTATCTCGAGTGTGATGCTACATCGGGACGGGAAGCAATACATAATTTTTTAATTAGTTATGAATCAAGAGAACTAATGCGAATCTTAAAGCAAATAATTAAGTGAGAAATAACAAAAAAAAAAAGTTATTTTATTCCAGTAGATATTTTAATTATACAGTAGTAGTTGTGATACTACTTTCGAATACGATGGATATTATTCTAGATTATCTCTTGATAGAACATACAGCCGCAAACTGATTTGATGCTAAACGAATATTCCTGCAAGTCAAACGAGCGGAAGACTTCGTCGTCGGTGGAGATGTGCAGTCGTAGGAGTACCCAATAATTTCTTCAAATCACATTACCCAGAATAGAGTAATTACCAAACTAAATTTAAATGCATAACCAATACAAAATTTAATGGTCAATAACTTACATGTGACGACAGAATTTTTAAAAAAAATTAATAGTACTACTAATAATTTGTTGAGGGTTTATATTGGACAATGAAGTATGTTACTTATTTTTTTACGTATAATATTGCAAATTTAATGTTATAATACTATAAATTCAACCCCAACCTAATTCATTCAAAAGTTTATGTGCTTATTACTTATGCAGTTGATTTTTTTTAGGGTATCTTGTCAATTGTCATACTCCATCTCCTCAAAATTCTTAAAAATCATTAAGTCATAAACTTAATTTTCACGATTGGACCACTTTTCAACACTCAATTGTTGTATAAGATAGACAAAAATGAGCATTTTACACGAACTTTCTTATCTTAGTTTTTCTATGGGGCCAATTTCTTAGGATTTCCATTTATCGTGAGTGGATTATAACTATAATTAATCTGAAAATGTAGAGTTTAAATCTATTAGGTCTAGCAATTTATATATTTGAGATAACATATGTTGTGATTAAATGTCTCAAGTATTATGTCGTCAATGAATATATTGAGATTTATAATTGTATAAGAGCAACTCCAAGGGAAGAAGGTAAATGAAAAGGGTATATCATGCTTATACCTTCTCAAAAAATGCAATATATCTTTCTAAAAAGCAATCAACTCCAAGGATAAAAGGTATATAGAAAGGTATATCATTTAAAAAAAGTAAAATAATAGTACAAGATGCATTAAAAAACATAAAGTGTAATACCTTCTCAAATACCTACCCCCTTGGAGAATGATTTTTTATGAAATGAAGGTAAATATGGTGGTTATATGATTTTACCTCTCCATTGATGGAGAGGTAAAGATACCTCTTCAAAATGAGAAAAGGTATAATACCTTTTCAAATACCTCTCCCCTTGGAGAATGATTTTCATGAATAAAAGGTAAATATGGTAGTTATATGACTATACCCCTTCATTTACCTCTCCCCTTGGAGATGCTCTAAGAGCATCTCCAAGGGAGAAAGGTAAATTGAAAATGTATATTTCTCATTTACCTTCTCAAAAAAGTAGTTATACCTTCTTAAAAAGTACTGTACTCCAAGGAAAGAAGGTAAATTAAAAAGGCAAATAAAAATAACTAACATTTTACTCTTTCTACCAAGAAGAGGTAAAGATACCTTCTCAAAATGAAAGAAGGTATAATACCTCCCCATATACCCTTTTCATTGGATCATGAATTTTTTTGAAAAAAAAGGTAAATATGATAGTTATTTCTCTTTACCTTTCCATTTACCCTTTCCCTTGGATATGCTCTAAGTCACTCTCCATCAAATACTAGAGGCACTGGCCGAAGGGAATGCATGTTCCCACTAGATCACTAAAGAATAATGTATTATCTCAAAGAAATTTTATACTACTCCCTCCGTCCCATAAAAGTTAAGACAAAACTTTGGGCACAGAGGTTAAGAATTTATATTAAATAAATAAGAGAGATGAAAAAAGTAGGAAAGATAAGAGAGAGTAAAGTAAATGATGGAATAAAAAAAAAAGAGTGATTAGATGTTTTGTCTTTTGTTAAAAAAGAAAATGACTCAACTTTGTTGGGACGGACTAAAAAGAAATACAACTCAACTTTTTTGGGACGAAGGAAGTACTATTTATTAACTATTTAATATATAAAAAATGTATATCCATCTACTATTAAAAATTTTTGACCTTTTGATAGATATAATTCTTAATAAAAAAATAGTAAAATATATAAAAAAAAAAAAGTAAAATAGTATAAAAAAATTATTATATGGCATAAATAGGAGAGAGGGTCAGAAAAAAAAAAGTAGGAGATATAGTGAAAAAGTTGTTGTTGTCAATATTATAAAAATAGAAAGAGATTCATTTCTACATATAGGGCAAAAAAAATAAAAATAAAATACCCCATCCATCCTCCATTCTTAGTCTATTTTGTGTTTGACACGAGTTTTAAGAAATGTAAAAAAAAGTGAATTGAAAAAGTTAATGGAACGTGAGTCTCATTTTTATACGTTAGTTATGTAATAAAATCTGAATGATATGAGTTAGTTGAATATGAGATCTACTTACCATTTATAGTAAAAAATGAAAGTAGACAATAAATAGGAGATGGACGGACGAAAATGAAACAAATGAAAAAAATGAGTATATAGAGAGTAGATTACTTGTTGTGGATGAAGGTACTGGAATTTTGCACTCACAATTTTAATTAAAAAGCCAATAATTTTTATAGACGATCAACTGAAAAATAATTTATGACTGTAGACAAAGATAGGAGGAGTATAATTTTGCACATACTATTTTTATTCAAAAGCCAATCAATTAGATAACGTGAGTGTAATAATTTAGTGGGATATAGAGTCAATTGTCTATAATAAAAAGAATTAAAGTGAGATTTTAAATTATAGAAGTCTCAAAACAGTAAATTAAATTGTGTAATTATTGTTCAAATATAACTAACAAAATACAGAATGGAGTAATTATGTAGGGTTCAAATATCACTCCTCCAGCCTCAGTTCAGACATTTCATTACTTTTGCCGACAACCATTAAATGATGTCATAATGAAGTCTAATTTAACTGATCAAATTAGAAGATATTTCAATATATATGCATTTCTGGAGGTAAAATATTTAATTTGATTTTTAAAATATTTAAATTAATTTTAAAAATATTTAATTTGATAAGCATAGACAATCATATTACCAAATGTCCAAATGTCGAGTCTCTGACACCTCTGTCACGTTTTATAATTTCTACATTAAAATAACGATAAAGCATATTTTTATGTAATTAAGAAAACTACTTATAAACACATAATTTACACTTTTAAAATACACTCCACTTATTTATTAATTATTTTTACTGTCTCAACTAAAATTAAGTGGGGCAAATAAATGCATCTAAAAGAGCAAAAGATTAAAGTTTAGTGCACAATTTATCTTCAATCTGAGGATAATTTTCTTCATACCCTAAAATCATTTTATAAAATATTTACAAAGCAATTATTATATCTCTAGTTTTGTGTCATAGATACGTATCGCGTTTAGCTTTTGTACGACTAGGAAAATAAATTGAAAATAGATCTTAATAAAGTTAAAATGTTTAATTATAAAAACTTAAAAACAGAATACCTATTAAGGTTTGTGTTAAAATGACCCCTCTTAAAATGACACTATGACACCACTTATACAACAATATTATAAACGCCACACAACACTATTCAATACGCTAGACAACCATCTATAGATTGCTATATAGTGTGTTGGATATTGCTGGACAAGAAAAATTGCTGTATAAAGAGCAACAAATTGTTGGCCGAGTTTTTCAATGGTATGATACTATTTTAAGGAGTGGTGACACCCTAACATGTCCATACCTATCAATTTAAGACCCGTAAGACAAAAATATTACTAGTCCATTTGCAATATCAAATTTAGCAAGATACTAACTGATATACTCCATACTCCCGAGTCCTGTCATTCAATTTTAAATAAAAGCCACTCCTGTCATACAATCGTGGTATAGTCAAAAGTAAAATTGGGTTTTAAATAATTACATATTGTATACTCCATATAATTGATTCGAGAATATATCAAGAATGACTTTTCAACGAAGACGCGTTCATTTAATGCATTCACAAAAAATCAACATTTGCAGATACATGATCCGTATGACTCATATTTTTGGGGCGACCTTATTTTTTTTTCTAAAATCATGGAACCATATGTAACGTGGAGAAACTACAGACAATAAATGTATGGATAGATTCTATGCAGAACATAAATCCTGACTAAATAGATGATTACGATTAACTTTCATATTGAGCAATACATCTTTGTTTATTATACTTTATATAATATAGTGCATATAATATATACGTAATTGCATTATGAAAGTACTACCTTTTAAATACCACAGTAACACATCATTTATGATACTACAACGACATCCAGTAAATCCCAAAAAAGTTGTTGAATTATAGTGAAAAACTTCGCATAAAATTAGCACTGGCAAATCGGAAGGTTTCATGAGTATATTTTAAGTTTTGTTAGCAATCTTTTAAAATAAAATCGGATTAATCGCGGTATATATATATATATAGGGATGTATTCAGGTCAGAACGCTAAGTATAAGTAAAACTCAAAACACTTGCAGTCCATTGGATCTTATGATCTAACGGTTAGATTAATGCCACGTGTCATCTAATGATGTAGAATTTTAGACTAATAATGTAGCTCGGATAATAATGTAGCATTTTAGTTTAATAATGTACAGTTTTAGTCTTACAATGTACATTTCCATTCTAATAATGTACCTCGGCGAATAATGTACATTTTTAGTATGATAATGTAGCTTATCACAGCCATCCAATCTAAGGATCTAAGGGCTGTGATTAGTGCTGTGTTTTACACTAAGATGCTGTAAGGACCCTAACACACCCCTATATATATATATCTTTGGAGATTTTTTCATTTTTAATTTTAAGCTTTCAAAAGTTAGCCATTCATTATTAGTTAAAACAAAAAGTTAAAATAAATAATCAGCCATTTTGGAAGTATTCGAGCGATTGCAGAAAGGGCCAGCCCAGCTTAAAGCCCAAATCTATATTGGGCCAAGTTGTTTCAACCCAAATCCCGCCAACTTCTCTCAATATAAACCCCACAAACGGAACTTTTTTCCCTCCATTTCCCCCCAGCTCACGCACACGCTCACGCAGTGTGTTGCAGAAACTCTCCGCAAAAGTTTAATTGATTGGAAATCGGTTTGATCTCGAAATTCTGTTTTCGAAGTTCAACGGCTTTGAATCTGCGAGTTCGCGCCGAAGCTGGATTGCCGATCTAAAAAATGAAAATGAAGATCAACAAAGCTTGCGACCTCAGCTCCATCTCTGTTCTTCCTCCTCAATCTAGGTTTGTTTTCTTCCTCAGTTTGCTTGTGTTTGTGTACTTAACTCTAATTTTTGGAATTAGTTTTTAGATTTGGATGAGTATCTATGTGATGCACGTCGTAGTGATGAGGAAATGTGAAAGATGAGTAGATCAATGTATAATTTGTGAAAAAAAATGCTGGAAATGCTAAAAACGTTACAATGAAATACTGCTTCGATGTTGATTTTTATCCCGTGGTGTTTTTCCTACATTGTACTATCAATTAGGAGATCGAGTGGAGTTTCCAGTGGATTAGAGTCTTCTTCTATCTTCGGGAGAAGCCAAACAGCATCACA
This sequence comes from Salvia hispanica, assembly GCF_029641045.1. Classification (NCBI taxonomy): domain Eukaryota; kingdom Viridiplantae; phylum Streptophyta; class Magnoliopsida; order Lamiales; family Lamiaceae; genus Salvia; species Salvia hispanica. The sequence goes on from NC_142692.1 coordinate 28,435,448, forward strand.
GCTTCGACCACAACAACCTCAGCTGTCACTTTCACAGGGAGTTTCTTCTCAGCATGGCCTATTTTCTCAGTTTTCACAGAATTCTCAAGATGAAGTCCTGACTAATGAGGTGATGATGCATATGATGTTTGTTATTTGTTGAATATTTAGCCACATATATGCATGTTTGTATAGTATACTTACACTTAGTTGTGTGGTTTGGATTAGAATGTCAGAGAGGATACTCTCTCTGAGATAGTTTAAAAGCAGTGTATTCTAATATATTTGAATGCACCTGTTTATTCACTTGCTAAGTTCCTTTGTTTTGAAATATAGAAAATAGGATCTCAAGATAGAGAGAGTTCAGCGAGGAGGACAAGCTGCTTGGCTCTAGTTGATTCTGCACGAGATGAGAATCAGATGATTGCATCTAGAACTTCCAATCACTTGATGCGCAAGTGGTCTGGTCAAGAATACAAATGTAAGACTTGCACCTTGACTATTAATTGAACCTGGAGGTAGAAATCATTTAGCTGGCTAAAGCATTCTTTAGTAGTTTAAAACATTTGACAAGAAGTTGTTCTGGAGTTACAAGTTAGATAATGAAAGTAATAATAACTCCATGAAAATCTGAAATACTTTAATTTTGAATTTTAGGTGGAGCCTTTCTGGAAACAAAGTTAAAGCATTTCTTAGTTAGATTAGTAAAGATGAACCAATAACAAAAAATTTAGTCCTTGTCTTGTTAGAATTAGTTTCTGAACTTCCTATATAAACAGGTCATATTAACGAAGAGCTTGAACACAGAATTGGAACGATAGAAAATTCGTTGAGCAGGCTTGGACTGATCTTGGACTCTGTTCAGGGTGACATCATGCAAGTAAACAAGGGCACAAAAGAAGTAGCATTAGAGAGTAAGTATACCAGATCTCCTCTTGTTGTTATAGAAACTAAATGCTTCCATGTTAAAGGTTTTATTTAGAGAAAAATCCATAAGCTTCCTTCTCCCAATACCAGAAATTTTGCATGTGAAGTGATTGTCTTAAGTCTCTAAGAGCTACCTGATTGTTAGTTGAGTAAAATTTGTCATAGCTTCACTTTGTAGAATTTGACAAAGGATAAATTATGGAATTTAAAGAGTCAGGTTTCTTATTAACCATCAGCTCGTAATTCATATTCATTACTTGTTTGCCATGCTTGTTCAGCAAAAGACATGCGGCAGAAATTGAACTCCAATGAGGACTCACTGCAGCTGCTGGTAAGAAGTTTTCAGCAGACTCTCAGAAAAACTTGGTACTTTCATTAAAGGACATGCTATTGAATTTTAAGCATGTTAAATTACAATTACCAGAACAAAGGGCAAGAAGCCATCAAGAGTTGCCTGGACATGGGCTTAAAATCTCTGTATGATCAACTTAAGCAGTTTATGAACCAAGACAATTCAGGGTTGACAAAGTCATCTCTGTCAGATCTATCTGAGAAAATTGACAGTCAAATGGTGAAATTACAAAACAATCTGCACAAGGATTTCTGCAAAGAAATACAGGCATGTTCATGTAAAGCACTCTATAGTATATCTTTAAAGGACTGGGGTTAACTTTTAAATAGAGGGGGTCAAGTGGTGCTGCCCTCTATATCAGATTTATTTGATCATGTCTTTTGTTCGTATCTTGTAGGCATTTTCTTGCAGTATGAAGATGATCACTCAAAAACAAGTAACTTCCTCAACAAACGGGTCAAAAGCACTTTTCTCTGCAACTGTAAGCCCTTCAAGTATTCATTAAGTGCTTGAGGTATCTTAAATTGCCATTAGAAAACTTCAACATTTTTATTATGCTTGCGTAGGCTGTCCCCTGTCGCCCTTCTCCTCAGGAAGTTCCTTTTCCACACAAGTACGTATCAGGCTTCTTTTGATTGGAACTGGTGTATAATCTTGTATCTTCCTCTTCAATAACACATACATATTTGCTGAATTTTCTCCAAATGCTAGAGTTTTGATTTTACAGACAGATTAGAGTTTATACTTTGTGGTATTAAGTCTTCTGGACCATACATTTTGTGTTTTCATCCCAACAGTGTCCTAGTAAAAGTGGTGCGATGACTACAGCAATTAAGTGTGATTATACTCATTCAAAGCTAAAAACAACATTTCAATGATAACATAAAGTCTGGCAGAATGCTTAAACAATAATTATGTACGTAGAAGCTGGCCATATTTTCTTATTGAGTCTTGACATGCCTGTATGACATGCACCCATCTGCATTTATGGCCTAGAGTACATCAAAGTCTGAATCCCTGCCTTAGTTTCTAGATTATATGGAGTACCTGAATTAAATCTTCTCTTTGATTCATTTCCTTATTCTTTTACAAGCTTGCCTCCATATTTCGTACGGACTGTAAGTTTCCTTGGTTGCAGTACAACAGGGCATTTAAAAACACAGCAAACAACTCTACCACCAAAGATCAAATTGGGAGGCTGGACATCAGTAAAGCCAGAACTTACATCCCCTCAAGCTGGAAAATATAATAAGAGAAGTGAACAAAAAAAGGTTGTAAGATTGGTAGCTTTTAATGCCTTTACTTACTTTCTTTTCCGTGCACTTGTAAGATTTACCTATACTTTTAAGGTATATGTAAGCTTAATCGGCATAGGTTGCTAGTATTAGTCGACTATATGCTCTGCAGTAGTCTCAGATGCACCTTATTCGCAGACTGCATGTACATGTGCAAAATACTTGATGGGCAATAATTAATGAATACTGATCTGCTAACAGGAATGCAATATTGTTATTGAATCAGATGAGGAAATTGATGCTGGTTTTTCCTGCTTGTTCAAGGAAAAGGGAACAGGTAATATTTCAGTTGATTCATCCAACTATAGTTTAAGAGATTCTGTTTGCTGCATAATTTTGTCTACTCAGTACATTTATAATATACTCATTCTGAAGTCTTCAGAGTAGCTTTTATAGCCGAAACGAAGACTTTTTGACAGTCAGTGCTATATGAGTAGTCTGCAAAAAAGCCACAAAAGTCTTGTTAACATTCATCATAAATACATGATCTTATGAAGTTGTAATATAAATTCATTGATCATCATTGTGCATTAACCATTTCAGTGGCGATACCGATTCCAACTGTGACTTCTTTTTTCTTGTTTTAGATATAGTTAAATATTCAATAGATGAAGTCAAAAATGAAACTGCGCGTATCCTTAGGAAAGCCCGGAGGAGAAAGAGAAAACATTGCAACACCATTATCATAGACTGAAGGTATTCCTTGCTACTACTATTAGACAGCTCTCATTTGTAGCTCATAAAATTATCCATTGCTTGACAAATATATTCAGCTATTACTTGCACAAGAAGCTCTAATATATCTAGTTCAACATTTCATTTTGTAGAGCCGTTAACCAAAATTTGCATCTGACTAATGTGCTAGTGTGGTTGTTTCAGTTAAGAATACTGAAGGAGCTCAAATAATGTCGGTGGAGTCTCATGATAAGGCAAATGGTTCTTGGTCAGAGCACTTAAAATAAATAAAGATTATTTCTCAACAGCAGGTATGCTCGCCCCTCATATTCCATGATGGACATACCTTGTATCCCACTGCATCATCTCTCGTTCAATATTTTAGTAGTTTGAAACTCTTGAGGAAGTCATTTATGTATAATCGTGACCCTTAGTTTGATCTTTATTCCTTTGCTGTAAAGGTATAGTTTTCATCAAGAATTGATTCATTGTAAAAGGTATAGTTTTCTTCAAGAAGTGATTCTTTAATGTTACCATAGCTGGATAGAATCCCATCCCTTGCTAAGATCACAAAGCAAATGTGCCCTTGGAAACAGTCTGACAACAACACACGCACACGTTTGTGAATTTTCTTTTTTCGTGGAGAAGCATAATTCAATTTTATCTATTTGAATATATGCAAGTCAAATGAGGGAAAAAGTTGCAAATGCCACGTTCATGTTAGGCTTGTGTAGACTTTAGTTCATCACATATAATTTGATGCATGGTCATTGTTAGCTGGAAAGTGTGGTAAATTAATTATAGAGTATATGGGCTATATCGACAGATTCGACGCCGATAGTTATAGGATCTCAGTTTGTTGTTATTTTAGAACACAACGGTCTAGGTTTATTTTGCTTTCCAAATCACATGTGCTTAATTAATCATGGATATTGCTTATTGCGCACTATTTTGGGATTAGTTTTCGATGAGAAATAAAAGGAAGCACTTGAGATTGAATACATAATTATATATTCCATCTTGGACTATACTAGATTATGTATATTACTATTAGAATCCGATTTTCGTATCATTCTTTTGGAGGATAAAAAGAAGGTCGGTTTTGTCTTAATATTGCTCGAGTGATTCGTTCGCAAATACGGTTGGGGACTACACACCTCTGTCATCCATTATCTTATACAATGGTGAATGACTATTATTTCTTGTTAGGAAAATATTGTTTTAATTATCGAAGATTTCCACTTAATATTATTATTAGCTTGTAAAATAGTTTTGTAGGATAACACCCCAGATGTGTGGTACTTTGTTTTAAATGATAATAAATAAATAATGAATTTGAGTAAATATATTAGTTCAATTTAGGTGTGTAACCTTTTATACATTCTTAGGAATTGATCATAATATTCCTTACGCAAATAGTGTCCAATTATACTAACTTTCTCTGATAGATTAACCACCCCCAACTTTACTCTTCTTATTAACACTTTATTTTCTTTTGTTTATTAGTTTTGGGCTTCGAATAAAACGTTTTGTTAAAAGACAAATGGTTTGGTGGTTAACTCCTAAGTTAAAGTAACAAGTGTGGATCATTTTGATCCACCGGGGAGACAAATTTGGATCATTAACATCTCAATTAGACATCTACTTTTCACTTTGCAATTTAACTTTACAATTGTCAACTTTCAAATTTTCAATACTTTTATAAGCATTTTTGTGTATTACAGCTTACATATTTTTTAATTGCTTAGATAAATTAAATATTTCTAGTGGCTCAACTCGTGATTACTTGTATTCTTATTTTCTGAAGTGCTTCAGTGTCTCGAGTCATGAGGAAATGATCTAATATTGGATGTGACCTAATTTGATAATTAAATCTCACCAAATTACACTCAAATTAATTAATTTGGAACTCTGTTGTTTCGAAAATATTCCTTTGTGCTCTAATCAACTTATTTTGAGAATAAGGTCATGTTTTTGACTATTTATATATGGATCGTTCTTATTTCAATTGCAAAGCCATCATTACCAGATTTTCATCACTAAAGAAATAAGCTGTATAGTATAAATTTCCGATAAAAAAAAAGTTGAAAAAAATCAATACCGCCAAACAGCCCCCCACCCACCATGAGTTCCTGCAAGCTCAAGCTAATAAATTATAATCACCAAATTCTCTCCAGGTAAGCTTATTAAATAAGTTGTTCAACCAATTACGACATGTCAAAAGTAGTTAAAATGTTTATAAATTTCTTCTCATTTCCCCCCTTCTTTTTGGGACTGCGTAGTAATTTGAAAACATGTCAAGTCATGCAATATTGGATCGCATGTGTGTGGGGATAAATAATTAGTTGGTGGTGGATATAATTTAAATTTCAGACATTAATGGGTGCTAGTGCTTGGTTGTGTGCAAGGTTAATCACTCTCTCCCACTCCACACCATATGATATGTTACTATCCTTTCATTTTTTATTTTTTATTTTTCCAATATTCCTACTTCTCTTCTTTGATACGCAAGTGAAAAAAAAGGGTGAGAGAGAGAGATTTTAGCTTCAAGGAAGGAATTTCATCATCATCTCCTTCATTTTATCTTCTATCCCCCATAAGCATCAATATATACAATTACATTTCTGGTTTCTCTCTCTATATTAATAGGAATAATGTGATCAGATGAAAACTTTAAATATTGTACAAACTCAAAACTATGATCTGGACCATTAAAATATTACTAATATGTGTACCCTCGTGTGAGAGGATCCATGAGATAGTGAAACAACACGAGACACCTAATATTGCATCATTTGCTCAATCTATCGCTATCTTAAACAGAACATGTCCCCTGTTTGTAACGACGTCGTCTCGAACCAAATACTTCATTAGTTTCATCACCCAAGTTGCGAGAGATCATGAGATGCTAATTAATTAGACATTTATGAACCATAAGGACATATGTATACTGTAGTTTCTTCAGAAAATAACAATTTTGTGTACCCCATTAACTAGTTCTATCAGGTTCAGTTCAATCCTCAGTAATTTAGAATTTCTATTTATGTGTATAGACAGTAAATTCCATGATAATTTAACTTTTTTTCATAAAAAACTTAAAATAAATATGAATAAATCACTCTAATTAGATAGCGGTAAAAGATGTCCATATAATTTCACATGATGAACTACGATTTAATTGATTGGACATTTCCTTTAAACGATAGATCTATATAAGTAATTTTTCTACGATTATTATACTCACTTTTACATGACTACACGAGTATTTTGAAATTGTAACGATAAATAATATTACTTCAAATATTAAAAAAAACTAATATTTTTATATTTTTATTTTCATTTTCAAAGGTGTGTGAGAAATTATGATATGGTTGTGTTGAGCTGGTGGATGCTTAATATACATACAACCGTATATATACACATAATGGGTTGATTCATTGTATAGAAAGTAGAAGCACAGAGATATACATGCGGTGAGATACACTATCTTTGCGAGGAACTCATCCAAAATTGTAAACGCGAAGTTGTGCGTTTGTTGATTGAGTTCTTGAGTGTTGTTCATGTATGTGATCTTACTGAATTTGCGTATTGAATAAAGTATCATAGTCTTCTCTCGTGGATGTAGGCTTTTATGGCCGAACCACGTAAACCATTATCAACATTTACATGTTTAGCATTGCTTAATAAATTCAGAGTGTCTTATTTCTATCTATTTTGAATGTTTTAAGCTCGATAAAGAGTTACAACGAGCTAAAACTGTACTATAGTGTAGAACAAATTTTATTATACTATATACAAAGAAACGATAATATAACGAAGCTGACCTCTATTTATTCTCCTTTTAACTGTCCAACAAATATAACAATGTACTAATGAATAAATGATACGTAATTTATAGTGTTAACTAATTCAATATATAAAAAAATTAAACAATAATTTGCAAAAATTCCATTAATTGGCGAAAATAATAAATTTAATGTCTGCAATTAGATAATATAACCGCTAAACAATTTAAACCAAGCCACATTATGATGTGGGAGGGCCGACCACTGAATTATTAGTTATGTACAGTATTTTTTAAATCTTTTTTACTTGTGGAGCCAAACCTTATTGAATTCAAATCTCAATTGAAAGTTGATCAGTAACAACAATCACAACTTTCTTTATTTTACTATATGGAGTAGTATTTATTTGTTATAATGGAATGGAAAAAAAAAAGTTTTTTTCCCACTATTATGACTCAAACCTTTAACATAGTTATAGAGTAAATATTTTACTAACTAAATTATCGGTAAGAACAATACTTGAAGATACATTGATGAAAACTCTCAAAGTATTAACTAACAGGGACAAGTTTGCAGAAATGATATTCTCCCTCCATCCTATAATAGGAGTTACTCCTATTGTAGACACGAGTTTTAAGAAATTGTAAATAAATATTGGACTGGAAAAGTTAGTGGAATAAGTGACCCATTTTTTTATATTGATTTTATAATAAAATATGGGTGAAATGAGTTAGTGGAATGTGAAACCTACTTGACATTTATGGTAAAAAAGAAATGTGACTCTTAATATGGGACGGGGGGAGTAGTTATTTGAGAACTATCCAAAGCACTAAGTCATTGAATCATACTCCCTATGTTCCAAAAAAGATGACCTTTCCTTGGGCGACACGAGATTTATGCAATTTTATTTTGTGTGTTAGGTGGAGAAAATAAAATAAGTGAGAAAAAATAAAATAGAGATAAAATGGTTTCTATATTTAGTAATGGTTTATCTTAAAAGTGAACAAACTAAAAAGGAAAGTGTATCGTCGATAGGAGACTACAAATGAATCATACAAATATGCTTACATTCTTCAATTATCAGCAACATATTCTATTTAGCTCAGCCTCCTTTAATTAGCTAGTGAGATGACATCGCTCCTGCAAACTGGCATGTAATCGTACGACGAAACTGTTTCGAGTTGCATGACTAAGTAGAAAACAACAAATATACATTTACATGACTAAGTAGAAAAATAATAAAATATGTAGATTTTAAGTATAAGAGAATTTTATACTAGTCAAACTATAAATCTAACAATAATAAAACATACTATTTTTAGATAATTTTCAATATTATTGCTATACGAATGCATGATCCACGTCATTCAGTGAAATAGGGAGAGTATCAACGAGCACTTAAAACTCAAAACTAAGAAAAATGTGTGCCTTTTAGATTGATGAGAATATTTTCAAGTTTTAACCAGTAAAATTAAATCAAGTGCACAACAAGTCTTTCAATTTTCTTAAATAATTAGTACATATACAAATTAATATCCTTAAAACGACCAACGGAAATACGGAATCCCATTAAAAAGTTGAATGCTAAAAAAAAAATACTTTGAGACTATTACTAACGCATAGTAAGAATATGTATTTAATGTACTCGAAACATCTATAATTTCATGAATCATTAAAATAAATAAATTAAAGGAAAAATAAAAATTAGTGTTCGCATACAAAACAATGGGCTATCTATATTATTACAAGATGTTCGAAAGAAGACACAAATACATGATGTAACACAGCAAGTGTTTTAATATGCAACCGTATACAAATAATAATATCATAAATTGTGGTCCTACAAAATATAAGTATGACAAAATGGAGTAGTTATCACAAGCAAGAAGACAACGATAGTTAGAGTAAGCAGTCTTCTCTCAATTTCTCATACATTACTAAAATCTAACTATCCTCCAAAATCTAACAAAACAAAGAAACATGCAACAGTCATTCGTGTATGTTTAGGATTTCATAATATTAGCAAATCAAAACTAAATCAAACCAAATTGCAATAATTCGATTGGGTATGATTTGATTTGTTTGTGTATATTTTAATTTCCGCATATTAATTAATATAAATAATAACAGTTTTTTAAGGAAATATTAATAATAACAGTTGAAAATTTAAGATCGTACAAGCACAGCAACATATCATTAAAGAATAAAATTGAAAAAATCGGAAATTTGGGTTTAAATTAGTTCTTAATATCAAAATCCGGGTTATATACTTTTTTTTAGACGATACACGTAAGTTAACAATATATTTTTTATTAGATAAAAATCCAAAAAACTATTAATAATCATAATTTAATATATTTCGTTTTATGGTTTGGTTTAAGTAGTAATTTTTTGTAGATATCAAACCTAAGCTACAAACCATAACCATCAATCATAAATTTTAAATTGTAAACTACACTATACTTTTCATATCGTAAAGTAAATTAAATCAAAATAAATCCGATTGATCCGATTAATTTAGAATTACACTGAAGTGTGAATACTTAATTAACTTAACCTAACTTCCTTTAGATGAAAAATAAAAATTCAGACTCGGTAATTAAAAGTTAACCGCTGAATAATTACAACACTTATTTTTCTGTTTCTTAAGCAATCTCTGCACTAAATGCCTTTCTTAAATAATCTCCCTGTATCTTAATTAATCTCCTCTGTTTCTTAAATAATCACTGCTTTTCTCTTTCCTCTTCCTCTGTTTCTTAAATAATCACTGCACTAAATGCCCTCTCCCTCGAGAGAGCTGTCTCTCTCTTCTCCCACACTTTCCAACCTTTTCCTTTCTTTTATATCCGTGTTTGCAGTCGTTAATGGCTGCCCCACACATAAGTTTTTCGTTCCAATTTCTTAATAAGTGGGTGGGTGATTTTTCCCTCTGCCTCTCTCCCTTTTTGGTCGGTGTGGAATTTGATACTCTTCCACTCCAGCGAGCCTCCCTTCAGTTTTTCTTCAATTCGATTCACCCTTAAACTTTTCTTTGTTGAATATCTGTAAATACCTGTCAAAGACAGGAATTTTGTTTCTGGGCTTTTGTGATTGTTTAAAAAAAAAAGAAAGCTTTTTGGAGGGGTTTTCTTGATTTTGTTCCCTTTGTAATCGAGTAATCGGATCTCATTTGGTGTTTCCGTCTGGGGCTAGTCCAGAATTAGTGTGAAATAATATTTTTTTTGAGAGACTTGCTTTTGGTGTTGAGAACTGAGGCTGTTTGATAAATTGCCTCAACGAATTGATATTTCCCAATTTCGTTTATAACGGCAAAATCTTTGCTTGATTGAGTGAGCAGTCGTCTGATATTGTCTTCATCTAACCTCCAAGGCAAGGTTAGATGACTTTGATCTAATCTTTGAAGAGGCTGTAAGATTCCTGAATAAAAGGATTTGCATTTTCTATTTCTGGATCAGCCGCATTTCAGGCAATAATTGTTTCTTGAATGGGAAGACCACATTGCCATTATCTTAACCAACTTCCGCTTTTCCAATCTTGCTGGTAGAGAGAGAAGGTAACAAAGGTGAGAGAGAAAGTTGATTCCTTACCAACCAGAGAGGGCAACATTGATTTGGGGTTTTAGTGTTAACTCGGACAACAGTTGTTGGATAGATTCTTCCGAAACAACATCGGGCTGCATGTTTATATAATGTTATAGGTAATAATAAATCCTAACATTTTTTTTGACTTGGCAGTTTTATTTGTTATCTACCCATTTTTTCCTTAATTTGCCTGTTTTACTTTTGCCCTCCAAACATATTGAATCTAGTTCCTCCTTATCTAAAGAATCAGTATGCTTGAAATGCATTTTCTGAGATTGCATGTGTCTCTCATTCTTCAAAATTATGTTATATGGTAAAATCTGAATTAACCTGTGATTCACTCATGAAGCATGGTCATTTTTTATTCAATTGGATCATTGGATCCAAATTACTATTCAAAAGTCTTCTCATTTAAACATTACGTTTCAACTATTTAAGAGTCATTTTTACAGTTTTGAGGGCTTAGTTATAATCATTCTAGTTTCCTTCTCATCGTGTATTCAGGAATATGCTAGGTGTTACTCCCTCCGTCCCCCATTAGGAGTCACACTTCCGTTTCTGCACTCGCTTTATAAAAATGATAATAAATACTTAAAGTGGAGAAATGGTAAAGTAAGAGAGAGAATAATGTGACTCCTAACTGGGGACGGATGGAGTATTCATTAGCAGTTAAGCATTTTTAGTTTTTGTTCCCAACTAATAAATTGACTTCCTATTGGCTAAGCTTGCAATTAGAGGAGTGTGAGAACCAGAGGTAAATCATTATGGCAAAGAAATCACAGAAGCACCTTTTGAGACAAGAAAGAGGCCAGGCAGGTTGTATATCGGGTTTTATTAACATATTTCACTTCCGCCATGGGCGATCCACCAAACGTTTGCTTTCAGATAGAAGTCTTGCAAACAAGCAAGTAGTCGGTAAGACTGTTCACAGAATTGTAATACATGCCAGCTTGATGTTTCATAGACCAATATTTTTAGATTTAAGGTAGTTTATAACTTTTTAATGGGTTTCTAGGTGGTGAATATTCAGGCAACCAAACTGTTTTACTTGATCCGACTGAAAAATGCGAAAGCATCGAGGTATGTGGCTCAGTCTGATGGTGGCTTGTAATTTAGTTGTTTATTTTCTTCATGGTAGTAATAGTCTCTAATGTATCAGTTCACTGAAGAAAGTAATGTGCTTATGCTTGATGCTGCTAAAACGAGCATGAAGGAACTCATGGAAGAAGAGATGTGTAATGAGTCTGGAAACCCCAAAGATTCTGCTACTGGTTCGGAACATAGTAACTCAAATGATGGAAATCATCTCAAAAAACGTCAAAAGAAAAGAAGCAGAAGCCGCATCAAGTCTAGTGATCTGGATGTCATTGAGCTGGGCACGTCTGAACAGCTGAGGCCTGAGAATGGTAACCAGGTTCAAGAGCAAAGATCTCTAGATAATCTCGATCTGGAAATGATAATGGAGGAGTTGGCGCAGATCAACCAGAAAAACGTGAATGGCTCAGAGAATGATCTTCATGGTGGTCTTGATGAACCCTCTGGTCAGACTGTTAATGTGGTTGAAGAAAAGTTGGTTGCAGCTCTGATACTGCTTGCACAGCAGCGGCTGAACAGCAGTAAACATTTTGGGGATGACGGGAATAATTGTTACTCAAAAGAGTTCATGGATACTTTGCAAACAGTGAGTTTAAATAAGGGCTTGCTGTTGAAGCTACTAAAGGATCCAGACTCGAAACTGGTTAAACACGTGCAGAGTTTAGAGGATGCTCGGTTAGGCAGAGATACAATAACCAATTCACTGCCAGCATCCACTTTGTCTGAGGATAAGCTGGGAAAATTAAAATGTGATGAATCCAGTAGCCACAAACAGAGAAACTTCTTCCGGAGACGTACCAAGTCGCAGGAGAGCGACCCTGTGGCAGGTGATAGAGATTTTCCGAATCATAAGAAAACCGTCATACTGAAAACCGGGCAAGCAGGGGCACAGAGCCCTCAAATCGATACCAGAGTTAGCAGCCTTCGTTTGCAGTCTCCCGGAATGGACGATAAGTTTCAGAACGATAAAAATACATCTCAGTTCTCTTTCACGGAAATAAAAAGGAAGCTCAGGCATGCAATTGGGAAGGAACGACATGGCGTCTCTCCCGATAGACTTAATCTAAAATTTAGTCAAAAGCACCAAAATAGCAATACTGGTGACAAAGGCGGTACTGGAGAAAATCTTTGCTGGAGCTCTCCAAATAGGAACCATTTCTATACTGAAAGATTTTTAACAACTTCTCCTAGTTTGAAGAAGGGAGAACAGGTTGGACAGTTGAAGGATCTGGGTACAGTGGCCGTGAGTGAAACCAGCCAATATTCAAGACTAAGGGGTTCTAGCATCTATGTTGAGGCTAAAAAACATCTCTCAGAGATGCTAAATAATGGAAGTGAAACCCCGGAGTTAGTAACTCGGCAGGTGACAAAGTCTCTTGGTCGAATCCTCTCTCTTCCTGAGTATAAAAATGGTACGCCTTGCTGCAGCCCTAGAAAATACGGTGATGATATCTTTATGACGACCCAGATCAAATTGTCTCCACGTGGCATAGTGAGGAGTGACTTGAGTGGTCTATTGCAAGAAAATCTCAGCAATCAACCGATTCCGAGAAAGCAACATCTGGAGGGTCAACCTGGCATCTCTAGTAGCAATTGCGAAGCCAAAATACAGTCTCTGGCTACTAATGATAAAATCACACTCATAGATGATCAAGAACATTTCATTGAAATTCAACCTGTCACCGAAGATATTTTAGATCCTGAAGGTAATAATATACTTCTGTTTTGTGAAACATAGTCTTGAAGGTGTTACTATTTGATCACACTGAAAATATTCTACTTTTTAAACGACAGCTCGAAGGTCGCCTGGAATAGTTGCAGATACTGTAGAAATGGCTGAATCAAAACCTCGGGAAGAGGAAAAAACAGTTACCAATTTCTCTGAATCATCTAATAATTTGATTGGTGGAGATATCGACACCGAAGACGATAGAGAAGTAGACAATACACAAGTTCCTTCTCAGTTATCAGTAGACTCTTCTCCTAGCTATAAATTGGTGAGTCTCCATTCTTTCATTCTTTTTTAACTCAGAAGACAACTCTAAGCCTGAGCGGTACTAGGTCGAGTCCTCAATCCATGCGTGCTATTCTTCTCTTGCGTTTCCTAAATTGGAATTATCTTATCATGTTTTCATTCTTTTATTTTTTCAGTCATTTTCTGGTGAAGATCAATTACTGCAATCTTCAGAGTCTCCTCCACATGGTCCAGTAAGCACTGAAATTGAAGATTCTGACTTCGTAATGGAAAAATTGGAGCGACCCAGTCCGATATCTGTTCTTGAGCCATTATTCACAGATGATGACATCAGTCCTGCAAGCACCACTTCGCAACCAGGTTAGATTGTTGATAAAGCACTGAAACAGTCTCATGTTAGGACTTCTTCGTTTATCTCTCATACTGAAATATCATCCTTTGTGATTTTTAGTTGGAAAAGAAATCCAGCCATGTCATATCCATTTTGAAGAACAATCTTCTGCTAGCGACCAAGGAATTTGTACAAGAATTTCTCTCGAGGATGAGGAATCTGCATTCGAGTATGTGGAAGCCGTGTTGCTGGGCTCAGGTTTAAACTGGGATGAATTTCTCTTGAGATGGATTTCAATGTATGAAATCCTTGACACGGAGTTATTTGATGAAGTCAAGTTATTCTCTAGCCGACCCCAGCATGATCAGAAGCTCCTCTTCGAGTGTGCGAATGAAGCTTTAAAAGAGGTGTGTGCGAAGTACTTTGGATGCTTTTCTGGGATATCACATTTCAAAATGAATATACAACCGGCTCCTAGAGGGATGGATCTGATCCTAGAAATATGGCGACTTGTCGAATGGCATCTGCTTCAGCTTCCACAGCCACATTCTCTTGACAAGCTTGTCAAAGCAGACTTGGCAGGATCTGGAAAATGGATGGACATCCAATTAGACTTTGAGTGTATTGTTTCAGAGATGGGGGAGACCATTTTCACAGAACTGGTAGAGGAAGCGGTACTGAACTTTTCCGATGGCGCATTGGAGTGTGAGTTTGCAGTGCTCCAAACTGAATCCAACGCCATTGAGGCAACCAACTTGTAGAGTGAGGATAAGCATGGGCTAAATCGGTTTCAAGCTGATATCCTCTTCACATGATTGCTGGAAGACGAGGGGCGTCTCCATACCAGGCATGATGAAGGTCTCAAACATCTACATTCGGCATATCTCAATAAAGCTCACAGATGGTTTGGATCTCTCAGCATAGTAGAGTCGTGTGTAGTTATTTCGAGTTAGGAATCACAAAAGAATGGACACTTTTACCGCACAAAGGCGTCCGTAGGTACTTGTAGGAAGTCATTTAGTTTCGTTTGATTCCATGCCCATTTTTATTGCAGGTTCAGCGGGGTCTAACCTCATAATAGAAGATCAGGGTGTATGATCATAAAATAATACAGCAAGGCTTCTGCATATTTGGTGTGTGCAGAAAATCCTCCGCATGTTTGCAGTATTTGTTTGTTTCTTGATTGCACATAGGTGCTTTGATTTGTAAAGAAACATGGTTGTGTTGAGTTCTCATCTAATGTTTCCATCCACACCTGTAATTTGACTTGTGCAGTAGATGTATTTGTCTATATGCCATCACCCCAGTTGCATCAACTGTGTTCACTGTGCTGCTCGTTGTTTTTTAGAATCGTCTCGTGCAACATGAGAGTATCTGCAGGTTGATTTTTTTAGCAGTTTCTGTGGTCAAGTGTTTGGGCCGCTTTTACACAACAAATTTTTAGTGCTCTTGGCACGTACCCGCAAAATGGAACACGAAGATCCTTCTTCGTGAAAGCTTTGGTTTTTGCTTCCCGGATTCCTCTCCTTCCTCGGTCAGCATTTCCAATTCCTGCAGATGGAGTCCTCTGTGTTTCCAGTGGAGTTTTCTTCATTGTATAAAATAAGGTTACCAATGTGAAGTAGTGATATCGATCCAAATTCAGCACCTACATTGGGACTTGTTTTTTGAATGATATTTGATGACTTCACATGGCACAATAAAATATTAAATCAAGCTACAAATTCGAATATCATAGAGCTAAAGTAATCTTTTTACTTGACCATATTACTAACACAACAATGTCACATCTTTTGCAAGATGAAATACCCATCAAACTGCATGATCTCAGGTGGACTTTCATCAAACACAATGTAGTCGATTTGTAACAAAAAATTCCAAATGTATAAATATGAATATATCAGCTTTATGTAACAAAAAATTTACTTCGTATTTTACATTAAACTCGTAGAGTTATATTGACTGAATTTTTGGTAGTATTACTGATATAGGGTATAACCTTAAAAAGAATATAATAAAGTTGACAATGATGAATTCATAGTTAGCGGTATGCTTCCACTAAAATAAATAGATTGGAGATTCGAGTAACCTTAAAGAAAAAATGATAAATAATCATTGATCATTTTTTCAAAAAAGAGAAGGAAATAAAAAAAATATATAATTTTCAATTCAATAAACATATAGTGATATTTATCGTGCGTCATGTGAAGGACGAATAAAGTAAGTAGTAGTACCAAATATCAAGAACTATTGTAAATGTGGATAATTAAATTAAAGATCACATGTATTAATAATTTAGAAAACAGATATAAGAAAAATGGAGCTAACTTCTACTCCCTCCGTCCCGCTTTAGCAGTCCCATTGACTTTTCTGCCCTCTTTTGTAAAAATGATAAAAAATAGTTAAAGTGGATAAATGGTAAAGTAAGAAAGACAACAACGTAGATAATACTCTTCTCTATATTATTCTCTCTCTTAATTTACTATTTCTCCTCTTTAACTATTTTTTATCATTTTTACAAAAAAAGACAGAAAAGTCAATCGGACTACTAAAGCGGGACGGTGGGAGTAATTAAATCCAAATTTTAATTTAGTTAGAACTATAGAATATTTCCATAAATGCCAATTTTTAGATGACTTTTCTAATTCATTGTGTATTTTGGAATAGATGCGTAAATGTCCATCCAACGCCGAAATTTCAGATTGACGGAAGATTTTTAATGTCCTTTATCCAATGTTGATTTCATTGTCGTACATCCATAAGCGCAACTCAAGTTGTGGCGAAATGCTAACTCCATTGCGCAAACCCAGGAATAGATTTACTTAGGCCATCCGCAACGCTATCTCTTATCCGTCTCTTAACCGTCTCATCTCTTAACTATTCATGGGCCCCACTGTACTTTTCAGCTCATCTCTTAACTAAGAGACAGCACCTGCAACCCTCCATCTCTTAACCATCTCTTAACTATTCATTCAATTTTATTTTTTATTTTTAATTCCAACAAATTCAATTAATAAAAACACACTTCATTAAAATAAAATAAATATTACAACTTAAAAAAAGCCTAAAAAATAGAAAAAAATACATAATTTAAAATCCTAAAAAATAAAAAAAATACATAATTTAAAATCCTAAAAAATAAAAAAACTACTCCGCCGGCGAATCATCATCCCCCGAAGTCGGCGGTACAACTATACCAAGTTGACGTCTCATATACTCAATTCCGGCCATATGGGCTTCAACTTGGCCAGGATTCATTTTTGAGAGGTCCGCCATCGTGGCGACTAGGTACATGGACATTAGGGTGTGCGAGCCCGTGCCCGTGCCGGAGCCCGAGCCCGAGCCCGAGCCCGAGCCCGAGCCCGCCTGGCTTGGTCCGCCGCGTCCCATCCCTCTCGCTCTCGCTCTCCCCCTGGCTCTAGCTGCCTTCGCCGCCTTGGTCCCTTGCGGCCGACGTCGTGCACCGGAAGAAGACCCCCCTACATCATCGGTTGGCGTGCCCTCACGTGAGGTGTTGCCTTCGCCGCCATCACTAGACGAGTAGTGGCCACGCGCCGTGCGCTTCGTGCGTTTCGAGCCCGAGGCCGACTCGACACCGCCAGCCCACCTGTCAAGGTGGTGGACTTGCGACCAAACATCGACAAGCTTGAAATCTTTGCCGACGTCGTCTTTGAAGACCCACAACGCCGCTCTCAGAATGTCGGTTCCACTGGCTCCGCTCTGATAATTCGCCTCTTCTCCCCTGTATATCGCGCAAAATTTTTTGACATCTTTGTCCGTTCGGTCCCAATGACTGCGGAGCATCTTCACGTTGCGGCGGCGAACGGTAGTCGTCGGCCTTCGGGCGTTGTAAAGGTCGGTGACTTTTTCCCAAAAGCACTTGTGGGTTTGTTGATTCCCGACGACAGGATCGTACGAGACGCTGATCCAAGCGTCGTACAAAGCCAACGTCTCGGCTTGGCTGTATGCATGCCGAGTGCCGTCTCCACCAACCTCTGCAGCCTCTGCCTCCTCTTCCTCCTCGGCATTGACGCCGAGACTGAGGTTGATCCTGCCGGAGCCGGAGCCGGAGCCGGAGCCTCCACCGATTGGCCAGTCGGGCAAATTGCGATCAGGCGCCAAAAAATTCTCCGGAATTTGGGATAATCCCGGCGATTGCCCGTACCT
Organism: Salvia hispanica; assembly: GCF_029641045.1. Lineage (NCBI taxonomy): Eukaryota > Viridiplantae > Streptophyta > Magnoliopsida > Lamiales > Lamiaceae > Salvia > Salvia hispanica. The sequence goes on from NC_142692.1 coordinate 28,453,610, forward strand.
TTGGGGGGGGGGAGGGACGATAGTATGCATCCACATCAAAATGTGGTGTTTGGTACGCCGGCGGGGTGGTCGAGCCTTGGGTGCCCGGCGACGAACCGGGAGTACCCAAACAGTTGTACATGCTCGCCCAATCGTCGAACGAGTTCAAGTTGAACCCGACGGAGCGCCGCCTGCCGGAGCCGCCGCCGCTGGAGTTTCCATCGCCGGACATTTTTTCAACAATTTGAGAGTAGTGTTTGTGTGTAAAATGGAAGAGGAATGAGGAATGAAAGTTGTGTTTGTGTGTAAAATGGTGAATGGAGTGTGGAGTATATTTATAGAAGAATAAAAAAAAAAAAAAAATTTGAAAAATTCGACCGTTTGAAAATTTTTTTTTTAATTAAATTCGATTTTTTCGAATTTATAAAAAATAAATAAAATTATTACGTCATAAATACGACGCCCACTCGCGGGCCGGCGAGTGGGCGTCACGCAACGCTCCAGCGCGCGCCACGTGGGCGCGCGCGTCGTCTCGCCAGCTCGAGGCCGGCCTCGCCGTGTCGCGTCGCACGACGAGATGTCTCGTCTCGTCGAGACGAGACGCGCCTCGCAACGCTGACTCGATGCTGGCTCGTCTTGTCGAGACGAGACCGAGCCAAAATCGAGCCCGCGTTGCGGATGCTCTTAGCCTCGTTTGTCCCACGCATTAAATTGACTACACATACCGACAATTCAATCACTGATCTTGAAACTACTTCAATTAATTTTTGAGTTTTAGCATTATACGAATGATCGAACGCCGAATCCACAAATCTAGTACAATTTGAAATATTGGATCACAATTTGAAATGTTTTAAAAATTGAACCAATTTTGCAACAATTATTTTAAAAATAATTGGTAATTAATTTGAAAAAAAAAAACATCACAAAACTCTTGAAAAATATTATTTTATGATACAACTGGGAATGGGATAAAACTACTACATTGCAATGTTAACAAGAATGATCATATTTAAACAGAGCAATTACAAAGCAATCATTTTTTTCTTAGATTTTGAATTATACCCTTTGAATTTGCCTAAGAAACCCAATTGTACAAACAATAACCCAAATTAAATTTCTCATGTCAGCATAAAAGTCAACCCCGCATACAAACACAACACACAACCAATCCGAAAACCTTTAATTTATTTTCACTTCATACCCCCATAAAAACATAGATATATGTTTCACACCCCTAAATTATTACGAGTAGTGATTATTTTCAAGACATTAACGCAATATTCTGCATTGAAAGTATAATTTGTTTAGCTTCATATCGAAACTTTAATAACAAGAAATATACGATGATAACTGTGTATTATATATTCATGACATCTTTAAAGCACATTTTTTATATAAAAATAACTTATTAAATATATGCGAGTTTATATATACGACCTTCTAAATGAGATATATTATACTACAGGAGTACTACTCTATTAATAGACGAAACTACCATAAATCATAATCGTAGCATCCTAGTAAAATAAATCAACCAACCGACTATCATGATTTTAAATGCATACCACAATTTAGAGGGAAACATGCCAAAATAAATCTCAAACAGTGTCTAACCTTTTCAATTTTTAGAATAAAAGACAATTACGCACACATTACATTACTATAACATGTTTATATTTGCAAGAATATTAAATTTCATAAGTTATTTGCACAAAAATCACATCCTATATAATTTACATGCATGTCAAAATCTCATTTGTTAATTAATTTTAACTTTCGACCCGCCCATCGAAACAACTCATTATCATTATAGGTTGATCTTCTCCAAAACGAATTGGCAAAAACAAAAAACCTAATAACCAATAAATTCACGTTCCAAATGAAAAAAAAAACAAAAAAACCTAATAACCAATAAATCCACGTTCCAAATGAAAAAAAAGAAAGTTTATATTAGAATTAAATTTCCACTTCTTAAAAATAGTGATAAAAATGAGTAGTTCATGACTTATTTTGTAATTTTTTCTATGTTTGTAAATTATTCATTGTAAAAAATTGATATTGGTATTATTATATTATAATGCAAAACATGTCAAGCATAAGAACCTCACTTTAATCTTATCCAATATTGTCAGTTAAATTTTATCCAATACTAGGATGCATTATAAAATTTAAAATAAATAGGGTAAAATATATCAATGTGGATTTTAGTAAAAATGTTTTCACGGATTAGTTATAATTATTTGTATTCTAAGAACGAATAAAAAAAATTAAGCTTAGGCGATTCGTTATTAGTTTTGTGGCATGAAATATAAATTATTAGTTATTAGGGGTTGAAAAGGCGAATATAGGATAATGCTTATGGGTGCAAAATTAACTTCCGTTGCTCGTCTAAAAACTCAGTTCCTTTCTCTCTCTAGAATTTCTCTGTCTGTATCTTGCAACCTATAGATACACCAATACATACAGGTACAATAAAACAACTACGTAATCTAGAATTCCCCTGAATTTGATTCCACCAACACGATTTCAAATCCCTAATCTGGTAGTAAACTTCCTGTTATCGATACTTGAAATCTCTCATCGTTCCCTCTGTTTCCGCAATTTCTCTCTCCTCACTTCTTGATTTAAGTTATATGTGAAAAACCCTAGCTTTTGCCATTTTCTCCTTTGAACCCTAGTTTAATCCTGAACTCCCAATACTTGGCAATCGTTACTCGCGGGATTTTGGGATTCGATTAGTTTTAGGATTTCTGACTTTGTTTATCAGGTATGCTTTGATTTTGATCTCGTTTTGGGAACGTTAAAAAATGTAACTTTTTTAATTATGTGCTTCTGGGTTTGTTGCATCATTGCCTATTGATTAGCTCATTTTGAGTTATTTGCTAGTTTAGATAAGTGTTGATTCCGTAAAAATATATGGTGTATGAGCTTTTGGTGTAATTGAGTTTGATGTGCTGAAGCTGTTAATGGCAAGTTCTTGGATTGTTATTTGATAGTGATGGTTAGGAATTTGAATAATTAAGGTGAAGGGTTGATTGTTGGCATTTTATTCTGGGCGAGGTGGGGGTTAAATCTAAAATGAGGGATGTATTGCACTAAACTTGGATTAATGGATATTTTATGTTATCTTGTTAACGCTAGTTGGAGATTTATTACATAAGCAAAATTGAAGTTAAAAGAAAGAATTGAATTGACATCTTTGTTCTGCCTTATATCTTTTCTTACAGTTTATCTGAATGGTATACTACTTTTGTGTCAAAAGTTAATGGTGGCACGAGCCATATTCACTGTTCTGCTATACCTTATGGATAGGGCCTGTCAAGCTCTCTTGGGTATAACATTCGTGCTTTGTAAAACTACTAAATCGGTTTTCTACACAAAAATGTAATTTTTTATAACTATTTATACCTTTAGTTGTTATTTTCAGATGGAACTTCTCTTATTTATTTGATCTATTATGTCCTGTACGATTAAACTTGCTACTTTTCATGGATTATGGCAATTTTCTGAATAGATTGTTCTGGTAGATTGTCAAGCATACAATTCCTTTTGCTGCTCAATGCTGGCGGCAGCATGCAGATGATTGTTAGAAGAGATGCAAAGGTATCATGCTGGCAGCTGCACTAGTGCAGTCAATAACGGTGCAATTTCTGGATTACAGTCAAGGGATGCATCCCGTGCTGACCCATCAACTCTGCCTACTAACTTCTCACTAAATGCAAGGTAGCTATCCACTTGCACGTAATGTGCCAGATTCTATTTTATGAATACAGGGCTAGAGCAGGTCAATTTTCTGTCACCTTAATAAAAAGAATTCTAATGTTCTCATTGATAATCTTTACCCTTTAAGAAATAAGTTACTTTGTAATATGTTAATGGTATTCTAGTTTTCACATCAGACTTAGTAAGTTTTAGTTTCCCTTTAAAAGGTTCCTGTAATGAAGGAGGTACACTTTTGCTCCATGATCATCAATTTGTAAAAGATAAATCCTTGATCTGCTTTGACATCATTCTTGATAAAATATTTGGATGAAACTTTAGCATGGAAAACTGGATTGAAATGGAACGTTCTGAAATAGAACACAATGGTATTAATGTAACCACAATTAAGATTTACTGGACGTGAATTGATGTTAGATTATTGCGTTCATGAAATATTAGTAGTTAAAGCATAAAATTTTATAAATTATCATTCAGCATAAAATAGTTCACGTGGAAGGGTTTAAGCGGTCCTTTTTCTCAGTTATGGGTTCAATGCAGATGTTACTGATTTGAGATGGGCTTTATGGTATCATACATGTAATATGCAATGCTGCCCCCTCTCTTGTTGTATCTTGTATTTTCTTAAATATGTTTGGAATATGTATTCTGGCAATTGGATGATTCTGTTACTCTTATCACCCTATAGATATTGTTTCTTTAAATTTTTTTGCAGATGCTCCTAGCTATTTCACCCTTAGGCAAATTTTTTATTGTTTATATTGTTCATTTTTAGTCAATGTACATAAGCTATGCAATTAAAATCTAACTTGAGTGTCCAATATCTTCCACCAACATGCAGTATGTTTATCTTGGTTTATCAAACTTTTGAAGCTATTTCCCTTAACTGGTCTATTTACCTTGTTTTCACACCCAGACGCACTGCACAGCCAAACCAATACAAATTGAGGTGTGACAAGGAACCGTTGAACTCCAGGTAATTTCAGTATCTCCTCTTTATTTTTTAGTACCTGGCCTACTACATTCTTCACTTGATGGACCTTGGAGGTCCTCGGAACAAGAGGCTCTTTTGATTCTTCCCCTCTCGTCCCATTACTTACTGACTATAGTGTCAGAATCTCAGGCCATATGAATATCTTGATATCCCAGATTGATCCTGATTTTCCATTTTACAACTTTTTTTATCACCCTTTCCTTGAGTTGGCTGTACTTTATGGTTACAGAGTTGGGCCACCTGACTTTCACCCACAGACTCCTATTTGCCCCGAGGAGACACTTACCAGGGAGTATGTGCAATCTGGTTACAGAGAAACTGTTGAAGGACTTGAGGTTGTCTTTAGACCTTCTATGTGTCTTCCTATATATACTTGGCATATGACTCTCTTATCACAATTCTTTTGCATTTGTTACTTACAAATCATCATATGATCAAATTGAACTCAGGAATCCAGAGAGATCCTTTTATCTCAGGTTCAGTATTTCAACACTCCAACTATTGCCAAGTCCAAAGAGGTGCGCAGTAAAATTTAACCAGGAACCTTCTCTTGTTTTTGATGAATTTAGAGAATTGCTCATGTTTGCTTCGTGGTATAAATGAAGTTTTTAACTTAAAAATTGAAATCCATTTGCAGGCAATCCGAAAATGTCATAGAGCAATTAATGAGTCTCGCGCCCAAAAGCGAAAGGTGCTTTGTTCTTCTTTTCTCATCCTGGATAGCGGAGAAAAAATACAATATCTTTTTACTTGAAAATGGATCAATTTTATGATCCTTGTTTTTACTAAAGACAAATCTTAGTTATGGTTATGCCTTGTGGGTACTGATGACAAGCTTTGACAATAATAAATATCGTTTTTATGCAGGCGGGTCAAGTTTATGGCGTGCCACTTTCTGGTACACTACTGACCAAGTCTGGTATCTTCCCTGAGCAAAGACCATGTGGAGAAGACTTCAAGAGGAAGTGGATTGAGGCATGTCCTTTTACTTTAATGCAAATTTCATGAAGTTGATACTTGACTTCTAATACTTATCCTTCGTATAATGGATTGCCTTCAAAAGTTCTTCTTGTGAATTGAGACAGGATTGATTTCGGATATTAGGTTGTGTATGCTCTATATTCTTCAACTATGTAACATCCTTTTTCTTTCATTTGTTGATTTTTCATAAGATTATTGATCGGGATTGAACTACATTATACATTACTATATGTTGGATTAGTACTGTACAACCATAATGAAAACAAAATTATGCTGAATGTCGCTGCATTTCCATTCCAGGCTTGTCTTTCAGCTAGGAGATCCATCTATGATAATGAAATATTCCTAAATTTTCGAAGTAGGCAGCCGAGATGTTCTGCATTATTAGTTTGACAAGTGAAGACTTTTTTGACACTTAGTCCCTTCTAGCTTCTATAAAGTTGTCCATGCAGTTGTGTTAGTGTAAATAGTAAGACTATGGTGCAATTTGAAGGAAATGTCGCAATGAAGGTGGAAAATTTTGTGATATGGCATTTAATGTTCATTAGTGTAGTGATAATCTTTTCATAATGGCTAAAGCAACTAAATTGCTGAAGTGCTTTGAGCTTTTTCTCCAGGGTTTATCACAACCACATAAAAGATTGCGGTCGTTGGCTGACCTTGTCCCTCATGGTAACCGGAGGAAATCTCCATTCGAAGTTCTTATTGCAAATAATGTTCCATTATTGAGAGCAACATGGTTCGTCAAAGTAACGTATCTTAATCAGGTATGGATATCCAGCTTAGAGAATAAGTGGCCGAAGTCTTTTTACAATATAAACTGATTTTTTCTGTCCTCAACTTTGGGATTAGTGATCTTATATTCTATTTCAGGTTCGCACAACCTCTTCTAATTCATCTTCTGGGTACCATGATAAAGCTCAAGTTTCACGTTCAGAACAATGGACAAAAGATATTATAGAGTACTTGCAATGTCTATTGGATGAATTTCTTACAAGAAACAATACTCATTCAGCATTGTATGCACGGGGTCGGTCTTCACAAATGATCTTTACTGGCACAGTGCAACAAAAGAGTGATTCGTATTCATCTCTTATTGATGGTGAGGAACCTTCCCTGTATAATAAGTGGTGGTATGTGGTGAGGATTGTTCATTGGCACCATGCTGAAGGGCTGGTCATTCCTTCTCTCATTATTGATTGGGTTCTGAATCAGCTACAGGTACTAATCTTCTTTTGTTTACCTCTTCATCTTCTTGAGGTCCATCTACAATTTTTGCTGATGAATGTGTCATCCTTTTATGGTACAACCCCAAAATCATGTCACTGCAGGAAAAAGAATTGCTCAATGTTCTCCAGTTGCTATTGCCCATTATATATGGTGTCATTGAAACTGTTGTTTCATCTCAAACTTATGTGCGTACACTTGTGAGGATTGCTGTTCGATTCATCCAAGAGCCTTCTCCTGGTGGTTCTGATCTTGTCGATAATTCTCGGCGTGCATATACTACTGCTGCTGTTGTTGAGATGCTTCGGTATTTGGTACTAGCTGTGCCTGATACTTTTGTGGCTTTGGATTGTTTTCCCTTGCCAGCGTGTGTGATAAGTAATGCAGTAAATGATGGAAGTTTCTTATCCAAAATGGCTGAGGATGCTAAGAAGGTGAAGGGTGGTCAAATCGATGTATCCAGTGTACTCAGGGATAAAAACCATGATGTTCAAGCTGACTCCTTTTCATTCCAAAGTGTTGTTTCATCAATTCAAAAACGTTCAGAGACTCTTGCAAGAGCAGCCAAACCCAATCATCCTGGTTACAATGTAGCAAAATTCTTGAAGGTGTTGGACCAAACTCTCATGCATGGGGATGTTGGAGTTTCTTGCAAATTGCTCTTAGAAAATACTTGGGATGAGATTTATACTGAACATTGGAGTGCTGAAGTGTGTCCCTGTTTACTTACATCACTTAAGCATATTAGTAAGGCTACACCGTCATTACTTTACTCCATTTTCCTCATTTGTGAGTGGGCAACTTGTGAGTTTAGGGATGTTCGTGCTGCGCCTCCTCTTGGTCTGAAGTTTACTGGCAGAAGAGATTTCTCTCATATATTTATAGCAATACGACTTCTAAAACTGAAGATGGCAGCCTTACACAGTTCAAATCCGAGAAACAAAGATCTTGTAGATATCTTTGAAAGTCCAAGCCTTTTGCATGATGTTATTGTATGTTGGATCGATCAACATGAGGTGCATAACAGGGAAGGTTTTACAAGAGTGCAACTTCTAGTAAGAGAGTTGATGCGATCTGGCATTTTCAATCCTTTGGCATATGGCAGACAGCTGATTGTAAGTGGAATCATGGATGGCATTGGACCTATGGTTACCCTGGAAAAGCGTAAGAGACATTACAAACTCTTGAAGCAGTTGCCTTCTCCCTACATACTTGATGCTCTGGAGGAAGCCAAGTTTGCCGAACCTCCAATTCTTTTGGAAGCAATGAATGTTTACTCAAATGAACGCAGGTTGCTGCTTGATGGGTTGTTAGGAGTCAGTAAATTTACTTCCGTTGCAAGAAATGTGGCTAAGAAGAAAAAGTATCTCCACATGTCTGAAAATGGAGGTGGCTCTCCATCTTCTGTTGATCAGTGGTATTTTCAAGCAGCATCCAAATTATCAACAGATATTGACATGGATGTTAAGCTTGGGGAATTAAAAGCTTCAATTTCGGCACTGTTGCAATTTCCCAATCCTTCTTCATCAGCTGATACTGCCGTTGATGAATCTCAAGTGAGCTCTAAGAGGCCTGCTGGGGTCTATAATAGAACTGATGGCATCGAAGAAACATCTGGCTGTGAAGAATGCAGAAGAGCGAAGAGACAAAAATTAAGTGAAGAAATGAGCTCAATCCTGCAGTCAAATCCAGCAGAGGATGAAGCAGTATGGTGGATAAAAAAGGGGCTCCAGTATATGGAGTCATATAAAGCAGAACCACCTCCTAAGCTTGCCAAGCAGACCTCAAGGAGCAGGCAGAAATCTGTCCGAAAAACTCAAAGTCTTGCACAATTAGATGCTGCTCGAATTGAAGGTAGTCAGGGAGCATCTACGAGCCATGTATGTGAAAATAGGATAGGATGCCCGCATCATAGAAGTGTTTCTGATGACATCACAAAACCAGTAGATGTGGTCAGAAAACCGCCCTTGGGAGATATTGTTTCAGTTGGAAAGCTGCTGAAGCAGATGCGATTTGTAGAAAAGAGGAAACTCTCTGTATGGTTGATATCTGCTGTTAAGAACCTAATCGAAGAGGCTGAAAGGACTGTGCCTAAGGTTGGTCAATATGGTAGGACATTTCCTGCTAATGATGGTCGAAGCTCCATATACTGGAGACTTGGCGAAGATGAACTGTCAAAAATTTTATATTTAATGGATGTTTGTCATGAATACACTTCAGCAATGAGGTTTCTTCTTTGGTTGTTACCGAAAATACCTAATAATCCTAGTTCTGCCATCCCCAGTAGAAGTATTATGATGCTTCCTAGAAATGCGGATAACGATGTCTATAACATTGGGGAAGCATTTCTTCTGTCATCTATTCGCAGGTATGCTCTTAATTTCAGTCTTAGTTTTTTATCATCTCATTTGTTGATATTGTTTTGGGGCATACCTGTCCCTCACTAGAATCTTGTCTATCATTCTTTCATTATTTTGCACTTAAACTGTGGTGTATATTGATACACCTGATTAGTTGATTCTGAAAAACTTGTTCTTGTACTCCCCTGAGAAAAGCACTGCATATATATACATTTCAGACTCATAAAATTACTGAATTGTGTTGATTTTTAATATTGTCTCACGCGCCTAATTTTCTCTGTTGCAGTTACGAAAATATAATTGTCGCAGCTGACCTTATTCCTGAGACTTTGTCTGCCACAATGAATCGTGCTGCCACGTTTTTGGCATCTAAAGGCAGGGTGGTTTCCGCTTCACCTGCCTTATCTTATACCCGCCAAATCCTAAAGAAGTTTAGTAATTTAACCAGTGTTGTTGAATGGGAAAAGACTTTCAAATCCACATGTGATAAGCGGCAAATTTCGGAAATAGACTCTGCCAAGTCCTCAGAAGGGGACTTTGGCTTTACCCTTGGTGTCCCAAATGGAGTGGAAGATCTTGATGATTATTTCCGTCAAAAGATAACTGGTGCAGCACGGGTTTCTAGAGTGGGTTTGAGCATGAAGGAAATAGTTAACAAGCATGTGGATGAAGCTTTTCAGTACTTCTACAGCAAAGATAGAAAACCTTATGGTGCTGGAACAAATAAAATCCCAAGTCTGGAGAAGTGGGAAGATGGATATCCCTTAGCTCAGAAAATAGTGCAGGGATTGATCGACTGCATGAGACAAACTGGTGGGGCTGCTCAGGAAGGTGATCCTTCACTGGTATCTTCTGCAATTGCTGCTATTGTTAATAATGTTGGACAAGTAATTGGCAGAATTCCTGATTTATCTTCCAGCAATAATCAATCAGAAAGGACAAATGTCACTTCCTCTTCTGGATCCTTAAATTTTGCAAGGCGCATTTTACGTGTTCATATCACCTGCCTATGTATATTAAAGGAAGCACTTGGAGAACGGCAGAGCCGAGTCTTTGAGGTCGCTCTTGCAACAGAATCTTCTTCCGCTCTCATGCAAACTTTTGCACCTGGAAAGGCTCCTCGCAGTCAGTTTCAAATGTCTCCTGAATCCATTGACTTCAATGCCAATTTACCTAATGAAAATCACTCCAATAAAGCAGCTCTTGGGAGAGCAGCAAGAATAACAGCTGTTTCTTCACTTGTCGTTGGGGCAATTCTTCAGGGAGTTTCTAGCCTGGATAGAATGGTTACCCTATTTAGGATTAAAGAAGGACTGGATCTAATGCAGTTTGCAAGGAGTTTGAAAACTAACATGAATGGAAATTCACGCTCCATGGGAGTTTCGAAGATTGACAACTTGATTGAAGTTTCAGTGATCTGGTTCAGGGTTCTTGTAGGGAACTGCAGGACAGTCTGTGATGGACTTATTGTGGAACTCCTGGGTGAAGCCTCAGTTGTAGCTCTCTCGAGAATGCAGCGAATGCTGTCTCTGAACTTAGTCTTTCCTCCAGCCTATTCTATGTTTGCCTTTGTGATATGGAAACCTATGCTTGATGCTAGTGTTGGAGTACGAGAAGAGTCACATCAGTTGTCTCAGTCACTGGGTGCAGCTATAGGCGATGCCATAAAGCACCTGCCATTCCGTGACATATGTTTCCGTAATGCTCATGGCCTTTATGATCTCATAGCTGCAGATACCCTTGATTCGGAATTTGTATCAATGCTACAATCTAGTGCTACGGACAGCAACTTGAAGGCAGCTGCCTTGGCCCCTCTTCGTTCTAGGCTTTTTCTAGATGCACTCATAGATTGCAAAATGCCAGAACCTGTATTAAAATTGGATGGTGGGAATTGGATCTCTGGTCAAGGTGAGTTGAAAAAACAATGTGCAGAAAATGTGAAAAAGCTTATGGGTAGGCTTGTACATGTTTTGGATACCCTGCAGCCTGCCAAGTTCCATTGGCAGTGGGTTGAGCTTAGGTTCCTTCTAAATGAACAGGCTGTTAACGAGAAGATTATGGAAAACGAGATCTCCTTGACTGATGCAATAAGATCTCTCTCACCCCATCCTGATAAAAATACTGCTTCTGAGAATGAGAGCAACTTTGTCCAAATTATTCTCACCAGGTTACTCGTCAGGCCGGATGCTGCTCCCTTATTCTCTGAAGCTGTGCATCTATTGGGGAAGTCACTCGAGGATTCAATGCTGTCGCAAGCAAAATGGTTGCTCAGAGGTGCAGAAGTCCTGTATGGCAAGAAAACAATTTGGCAGAAAGTTATGAATATTGCTGCCGACATCAAAGAACTGTCTGTTAAGCCTCAGTTCTGGAAGCCATGGGGATGGTTTCATGCTGATACTAATTCAGTGAGTAATAAAGGTGAGAGGTTGAAATCCGAAGCTGGTGCCCTTGAGGAAGGAGAAGTTGTTGATGAAGGGTCTGTTGCTAACCATTCTGGAAAAGAACATGGCCTCTCGTCAACCGAAGGGTCGGTTGTGAGTCAGCAGCATCTGACAGAGCGAGCTCTGATTGAGTTGATCCTTCCATGTGTGGATCAAGGCTCCGATGACTTACGTTATAGTTTTGCAAGTGAAATGATCAAGCAGATGAGCAACATTGAGCAACAAATAAATACAGTTACTCGTGGAGGTGGCAAGTCTATGTCAACCCCTTCTCCTGCAATTGGAAGTCCTGCCAATAAAAGTGGCAGCCGCAAGAGTGCAAAAAGCAGCAGTCCAGGTTTACCCAGACAAGCTAATGTATCCGCTGACACTGTTCCACCTTCTCCTGCAGCACTGCGAGCCTCCATGACTTTGCGGTTGCAGTTCCTGCTGAGATTACTCCCTGTTATTTGTGGAGATAGGTAATTTTGTTTTTTTCTGATTGTTTTTGTCCTATTCTGGTCCTTTTTAATTTAATTGATAAAGTCGTTATGGTTTTAGCCTCAACTGATTTGCCAATCTTAAATATTAGGAGTATGAATGTGTGGTTTAACTTAAAGGCGTTTATTACTGTGTTGCGTTCACATCAGTTTACTTTGATACGAGCATATCATTTTTGTCTGGTTAACTTTGAATATTGCTTGCTGGCTTTCATTGTAGCATGGTATTTATTACTAATACATACTGCTGTATGTAGATATTGTGGAACATCCTATTCCTAAGAATTAAATAACGCACGTTTTACTTATTTTGGCTACAATAATATGTAATCCGACACATGTCACTTTTTGCAGGGAGCCTTCAAGCCGTAATATGAGATACGTTCTTGCTTCAGTGATTTTACGTCTTCTCGGAAGCAGGGTCGTACACGAAGATAGCTCCCACTATGTAAATACTGCACTGACTTCTTCAAATAGGGATGCAGGATCTCTTATGGAGAGTTATACATCTACGACATTTCTGTGTGGTGAAAGTCTTTTTGATTGTTTGTTGCTCGTGCTGCATGTGCTGCTGAGCAGTTACCAGCCAAGCTGGTTGAAACTGAAATCTGATTCAAAGTCCACCGAGTCCGGCAAGGACTATGCTGCTTTTGATCGGGAAGTCGCAGAAAGCTTGCAGGTTTGTTCAACATTTTTCGAGCTCCATATTTCTTTCGAAATCCATATCATCATCGTTAGGAGGGGGAGTGTATCGCAGTTCGATTTCTTTTCTTCGTTGTGTCAAGATCTTGTCGTAATTATGCAGAATGACTTGGATCGCATGGAACTGCCTGAGACAATCCGGTGGCGTATTCAAAGTGCACTGCCGATTCTAACACCACCTGCTCGTCCTTCACTCTCGTGCCAGCCTCCGTCAGTACCATCTACTGCCCTTGCCTGTCTCCAACCAAGCAACCCCGTGACAGTGTTAAACCCTTGCAACTCAAATCCACCTCAGAGGAATCCCGGGCGTACTAACATGAAAACAAAGTCACAGATGTCGCATCCGGACCTTGACATGGAGATCGATCAGTGGACCATTTTGGAGGATGGGGCTGGGGCGGGCCAGCCCTCGCCCAGCTCTACAGGCATCGGCAGCAGCGACCATGCTAATTTCAAGGCTTCCTTTCTGCTAAAGGGGGCCGTGAGGGTGAGGCGAACGGACCTCACATACATTGGTGCAGTAGACGAGGACAGCTGATACAAAGATGCACAGGCTAGGCTTCCTCGTTTTGAAATTGTTTCCTGTAGGTCGCCTCCTTGATGGTCTAATCCCGCGCATCACCAGTTGTTAAGTGCCTCTGTGAGGAGACAGGAGGGGGTGCGCGGGGCGAGGAGACTGCGCGTGAGACTCATTCTTTACAGGTGCCAAGGCGGTCGGGTTGAATTCGAAAACAAAAATCTCTATCTGGCTTCCTCGGGTACGTGCGTGCGATCTGAGGGCCTGCTCATCACTAACCCCTTTTGATTGTTCCAAATTCCTGGATGATGCATTTCCGTAGTTATTGTATATATAGATACCATTTATTTTTCCCCTTTTTTTCTCATCGTCTGAGCTGAGAAGTGGGGCTTGTAGCTTGTTTGATGCTCAGCGATATTTTGTTACAAATATTATGGTTTCCGATTATCATTATGTGGCGATTTTTGTCCACCTTATAATCCCCCCAAATTGATACTCACCTTTTAATATCTTCATAATGATGCAAAGTTTTACCTGTTATGTGTTGGTGAAAAACAATACTGTATTAAACACCATCTAGAACACCAAGAAATTTACTTTCTCAACCAAAACTTAAATAAAAAAACCATTCCGAAAACAAGCATATGAAAATTGCCAACAAATACACAAACAGATGAAACAGTCTCGTGACAGTAAGAAAGGGAAAAATGCTACGAAATACAAAAACCAGCCGGAAGAACTTCCAGACTGTGAACGACGTTCTTTATTCTGCAGAGCAACATCCGATACAATAGTTCTTATAACTGCCTTTATTCAGCGAAGAAAACCAGCAGATTCTATCCTCCTCTCTATCCATTAGAGATCGTCAATCCAGTCACCATAGATCTTGCTAATCTTATCAGGGCCTTTCCATTTTTGATTAGGTCTCTGTCCGGTTCTCTGTATCGCGCTGGACAGTCTCTGGGGCGGGATTCCCATATGATAGCCCTCGGTGTGAGGAAGACCTGCAGCGACAGCATCAACTGATGTCCGCACAAGTTGTTTGGCGTCGGGAGTGGATGGATCTTTAGCATCTGAGTCTGTTGCTCCTCCACCGAAGTTGTGTAGTTCTGTTATTTGTAAGAATTCGGAGCTCATCATCAATATAGAGAAATACATAGAAACACACAACAACAGAAGTAAACAACATGAACACCATACCAATTATCAAGATTTTTTTGTGACTGAAATGGTGTAGCATTCTTACATAGTGTGTAACATTCATAATCATTGTGAAACTAACACGTAGACGCACAAAAACGTAAGTGTTTATTCAGGATGACAAAGGGATAGGTCATTGCTAGGATAAGGAAAACAAATTAACACGAGAACAGGTTAAAATGGAACTTATGTAATCGATGTTAGCATTTGTATACCGATCTCCTTTTTCCTTTTCGGTGCATAACTTAAGTAATGAAATATTGAGCTAACTACTGAAAATAAGGGAGTAAATCTACAAGCATACTTATAAATGCAACATAATAAGATTGAAACGAAATAGATGTAAAATTACAACATAAAACAAACGCCATACCTGCAGCACCATGAGCAAAGTGGCATTTGCTTCCAAAAGGGCAGTATCCAGTAAGCTCCCATTTGTTACAAATCCTTGTTTTCCAATTCGAAGGTTTCAGGGTAGGCCCACTCGTGCTGCCTCCATACCCACTACCACCGCCATTGCTGTTGCCAGTGCCAGTGCCACTGCCTGGGCCCAAGCTTATCGCCACACTTTCTCTGGCCTTGGACTGCTCATCATGAAGGAAAGTGCAGTTCTCCCCATATGGGCAGCCTTCCTCGGTGTAGAACTTCTTGCAGTGCCTTCCTTTGTAAGACCTCTGTGTCTCATCACTAACCCCAACAATCGGGATCTGAAACTCCTCCCTTGGTTCAGCTGATGATGCTCGTTCCTCCTCATGTGCTGCCACGATTTCTTGCCAATTATCCGGTGGTTTTCTGAGCTCCTCAACACTGTGCGCGAAATTACAATTGGTGATGTACGGACAAGTCCCAGCCCGGAATTTGCAACACAGTTTAGTTTTGTAAAACATCTTTCCAATGGCTTTTGACCGGTTAGAAGCTGCCCCGTCTCCTGAATTGGAACCCCTTGATCTCTTATTCGGTGGCTCACTTCCTGCACGAGCCCCATCATAGCTCGAGTTTGAATTGGTGTCGAATGAGGCTTCTCCGTTCCACATCCCATAGTCATCCTCTGTGGCCCAAACTGCTTGATCAACGAGCCCGGATTCCCAAGTCTCGTTGACAGGATTCTGAGAGCTCCGGGATAGAACATGGACCACATCGCCACTGGATAATCGATTCTCACGACGATAATCCATTTCCAGGAAGATAAAAAAAACTCCCTCTCAACAACAAATGTTTCCCCAAAAGAAAGTATAACTAACTTACACCAAGAAATGTTAATCTCCGAATCCTAACCTTTTTGGGGAGCAGAGAAGAGAATCATAGCTAATCAAAGTGAAACACAAAAGAAACCCTAATCTTGCATTCCTTTACGGAGGCAATACCCACAAAATCACTTAAAAATACAAACTTGAGCTAGAAATAGCAAGAAATTAGAAGAGTGCAAAACTAACACTGAAAATATCCAAAACTAATCTACTTTGCTCATCTCTAATTTCACATACAAACATCATCAAGAAGCTGCTTTATTTACACCACGGCAAAACAAGCTAAAATCCTAATACAAAATGGCTAAAAATTCAATCTTTACTTAGAAAAAACAGCAAACACCAGGATAAAAGGGTAAATTGAAGATTTCTCACCAAAATTCAAAGTGGCCTCGAGATCTCGGATGCTGAAGGTTGAAGCTACTAATTTCAAGAAAGTAGTCCCTATACATATTCTAGGTAGTAGATAATGTAGTGAATTCAGATAAATTTATCAAAATAAAGATGGGAATAATTGTGGCGAAGTTAAAGATTTGATTTTTGTTAATTGATCAGACAGTTGGAGGACAAACTAAGGAAGTAATCAGTTAAATAATCTATTTGTGTCTTAATACATCTATTTACTCGGATATTGCAACTTGCAAGAACTAAATATCTATGTAAGCTAAAAAAATTATAAACATTTGGTTGGACACATGTTTAAAGCTAGCATAATTGATAACGTGAAAAGAAAAAAAAATTATATATACTAGTAAAAATAGTATTAATGGAGAATGAAATCTAAGTACATTAATATTAATGTAATGGAGTTAGAAAGTTTATACTACTATTACTTCTCAGAAATAAATTAAAAAAATAATTTATACTTTTTAAGGGACGAAGAAAATATATAATAGTAATTATTTATTTTATGTGAAATGCCGTCTTTGTGTGTGTTATAGATTAATACAGAAAATAGTTACTCATTATACATGTAGAAAGGTACTTTTATTCGTATGATTAAAATAAGGCCGTAATAATCCGGACATACAATCTTAAATTTATTTCACTTTGTCATTTTTACACGTCCATCATTATTTTATTTAATTCCATTTTTATTATACTATATATCCTTAATTCTATAATTTGGAACTCTGTAATTTTTTCTGTACGAATTTAAAAAGATTGAACAAATATGAGCCGTGTTATTTTTCTCTAATATTCATTCTATCCAACGACACAAATCCATTTTAATTCCATTGTATATGTTTAACTTTTTTTAAATATAATTTTTATACATTCATTCCACGTTGCATTTTTTTTCAATTCCACAATATAAGTACTAGTTTTTTATGCAAAATAAGTACTAGTTTTTTATGCAATTTCAATTGGAATTATAAATTGAAATTTAGGATGTTTGATGGGCCAAAGAAATTGTTATATTTGAGTCATTCAAAATATAGTTTTTTTTTGGTAAAGAAAATATACTGAGTATGTATATAATTGTTCATTTCCGATAATATTATCGTCGATCAATTAGAAGTAACTGGGCATTCGTCTTCAATAATCATATTGTGCAATCAAATACACACATATATGATGTCGACAAGCACTTCCCGAAACCACGAACACATCGTATCTTTGATGATCAAAAAATGTGTTTGCAGAACGTTAAATGCTCGTTCTAAGTCTTTACACTCCTAGTGTTCATATCTTTTGGTCCAGACTTTAGGAACCAATGGATGTTGGATATAAAGTAATCATTGGTTCGTTAAATCAATGAAATGAGGTGGTTAGCATCATCATCGTCTAAACTGTTATCGTCGAAGCCATAGTTGAGATTAGAGGTAGCGAATCAAGTATCCGCGAGTACCACCCGATTCGTGTACCTACACTAGAAATGCAAATGCAACCCCACCCCAACTCGATCCGACTGTGCATTTGGATTACCCAAATACCCGATGCGAGTGACCGTATCCAATTAATCAGTATCCGAATATCAAAAATAATTATTTTACAATATTTTTTTTAATATTTCTTCTAACTTTACACTTATTATTCAAATCATTAAATCAGTATGCCATTAGGCCACTTCATACACGGAGATATATCCAAAAACTTTTTTCGGAAATAACATTAAACAATTCTATTCATGCTCAAGAGTATTATGTCCATGTAAGATTGTGAAAATAAGAGGTGGGGCAATAGTAATTAATAATAAATCTAAAAATGAAAAAACAAATCATAGTGCTTTCAATACCGTTAAATTTGAATCTTCAAAGATAGTAATATATAAAAGGTAATAAATCAATTGCAGATGGCTGATATATGTTTACAGGGACCTCAATTTATTAACTGTAGATTCTTCACTTGGATTACAGGCTTACTGCAATTAATCTGATGTGTATTTCTTCCCTATTTAAACTGCATCATTGTAACCCTACTTGCTCATCTCTCTCTGTCTGTTTTTTATTCTATTTTTCAATCGCAAGAATAACTTTTTATTCTTTTTTTTCGATTGCAAGAATCTGTTTTTTTACCTATGTTATGTGCTAGAGTTGCCTTCCAAGTGTTTTTTATCGTCTCATGAATTATGACATACCATATTTGCATCAGATTTAAACCATTTATAGCTATCTTCCTTGTTATAGAACTAAAATTTCAAAAATATATTTGCTGTCGCAAGCATTCTGCTGGTTTACATGTCCAAGACTCTCCTTACTCACAAATGATAAAATTTAGACCTGACTGGATTTCTTAGGCAAAAGTTGCAATGCTGGGTGAGGTTTAGCTAATGTAGTTTACAGAATACGTACAGTTTTCATGGTTAAGAGAATTGCTTCTTTATCCAAACAGTTCCAATTTCTGTACGTATTTCTTTACATTAGCTATGTTTTAGCCACCTTTGATAAGTTTTGCCTAAGAAAACCAGTCTGGTCTATCTATGTCGTCTGTGAAGGAGGAATCATGAGTCGTAAATGCTTTATAATATATGAGGAATCAGTTTGAGTCGTAAATGCTTTATATGAGGAATCAGTTTATGCTGTAACATGTGTGGTATAAAATCTTTCAATTGTTTTTGCTTCCTGCTACCCCTGAAATCTGACAAAGCCATGGTCAAATAAATTAATTTCATAATTAAATTATAGTAGTGATTTCTAATTTTGATAAATTTGTTCTTAATTCACTCTTTATGTAAAATTAACAATTTTTATTTATGGAGTTTATGGTTTATTTCTCTAACTTTAAACTTTTGTAAATATAAGAAGGGGACATATTGTTCAAAGTGAGCTGCGATTCTCAAGCTACATATTTTGACGCTGCATTCAAGCAGAAAAAATGAGAGTTTACTACGAAGATGATATTCAAGATGCGCAGTTTAATTAATTTAGTAGGAGCGACGTAGGAAGCAATGAAGAAGAGGCATCAGAGTTGAAATACGACAACGATATTTATTACTGTGTCCGACCCCCAAATTCCTTTTTCTGGATCCGTCACTAGATGTCGGCAAGCACTTCCTAAATCCACAAACGCCTCGTACCTTTGATGATTACAACTTGTGTTTGCAGAACGTCAAATGCTCGTTCTACTTATTTACACTCTTGGTGCACGTATCTTCCAGTCCGAACTTTAGGAATCAATGAATGAAGCATATAAAGTAAGAGAGAGGTAGAAGGAAAAAGTAATTGTAGTATTTTAAGTGTAGAATGAGGCTCAACTCATTAGAGAGAAATAATTATAAAAAAAATAAAAGTGTATTATTTTTATGAGGCGAACGAAAATGAAAAAAGTTTATATTTTTATAAGATAGATGGAGTACTATGATTTTTGATTTCATATAAATCAGGTTTTATTATGTTACATGTAAACAATTATATTAAAGAATATGATGATTCATTATTCTCTTTTTTTTGAGTTCGAGTTCACCCATAATAAGATTTTTAAAATTCTATTTATTTATTAATGAAAAATCATTAAGTTCGTTATTATCTACAGTTTGCCCTATGATTTTTGTAATTTAAAGTGGAAATTTCACTAAGATTGTCAAAATAGAAATGGGGCAATTGTAATTAATTGTTAATCAACAAATAAAAAATCAAATCATAGTGCTTTTAAGAAAGTAGAAATGGGGCAAATGTAATTAATTGAAGCTACTAATTTCAAGAAAGTAGTCCCTTCACATATTCTAGGTAGTAGATAATGTAGTGAATTCAGATAAATTTATCAGAATAAAGAAGGGTTTGTAAATCAGACAGTTGGATGACAAACTGAGGAAGTAATATGTTAAAAACTTAGGGCGTGTTCACCTTTTTGTTATAGCCAGATAAGGCCTCATTTCTGTCCAATTTAGAGCGTTCACCTTCAATGTATTTAATCTTGCTGGCCCTAGAGATACACCAGGCCCGCACTGTACCTTGAAGAAATAGCCATTTTTCAATTCTTTCAAAAAGGGTGGTAATTATATCTCCATCGATCTATGAGTCCAGAATTGACTGTGAATTTCCTTCTTTACCCATGCATTTTGGCTTCTGCAACCAGCCACCGCCACTCTCTCTCCACTCTTCTCTCTCTGATTTCTTCTTCTTCCTTCTGTTGCATGCATGAATTTATCATGAATGCAACGAGCGCGACCTTGCGTGGGTGAGGGAGCGTATTATCTTACGTAAGCAATAAAGATGAGATGGAGTAATAAGGCACATGAAGGCACATGGTGTTATCCCAATCAGCTTGCTTAGGTGGAGGGTGACGTGGAGAAATGCAAAACGCATGAGGAGTGAAGGGTATTTATAGAAGAGGCCACCACCTTTATCGGCATGTTGAGAGTGTGATTGCTCGTGAGCATTGGGTCGTGGATCCATCGCATCTATCCCATTTTCATATCTCTGTTCTTAGATTTCCTCTGTTTGTTATCATTTGCTGATCGTTGTTGCTTGTTATCGGAATTCTCATTAATATAGCTCATTTTCGTTGTTTATTATCCATCAATTTGTGTGATTGCTTATTATTATCGTTGGATTTACGTGATATCGATCAAAATCGGGAAGTCTCGAGCTAAGATCGTATCAAGTGGTATTCAGAGCCCTAGATTCCGGGCGGGTTCGGTGACACGGGGGTTAGAAATGGAGAAGAAGATGGTAGACATGATTGAAGAACGGATGAGCGAAATGATGGATCAATTCGCGGTGAAACAAGGGGAGAAAGTAGAGGCGATGATTCAGGCGAGCGTAGAGAAGATGACACAAGCGTTCACTGCAATTAGCTTGCAGAATCACCATAATGCGTTGAAATCAAAGGGGGAAGGATCTGGTAGTGGTGCGACTGTGATTCATGGAAATACTGTGAATTCCAATGAGGAACAGGATGAGTGGGATCGATCCACACGCTACGAATTTCCCAAATTTGATGGCGTTGGGTTTGAAGGATGGGTAATGCGTGCGGAGTACTTTTTCGAAGTAGCAAGGGTACCAGAGAGGAAGCGGGTGAAGGTAGCGGCGATCCACCTTGAGGGGAAGGCGATGCAATGGCATAAGGGGTTTGCAGGCTTACATGGTGATGTAGCAAATGTTGACTGGGGATATTATATCTCGGCATTATCCGCTCGCTTTGGTGAGCATGCTTTTGAAGATCCGCTGGCTGATTTGAGAAACCTGAAACAAGTGGGCACCCTACAACAATACATGGATGAGTTCGACGAATTGTATCCACGGGCAGAGATTAAGGAAGGTCAGGCGCTCAGTTTCTTCTTGTCTGGGTTGGTGGATGAGCTACAAATGCCAGTTCGTATGTTCAAGCCAAAAAATCTGGCAGATGCTTATTCCTTAGCTAAACTCCAAGAG
Organism: Salvia hispanica; assembly: GCF_029641045.1. Taxonomy (NCBI): domain Eukaryota; kingdom Viridiplantae; phylum Streptophyta; class Magnoliopsida; order Lamiales; family Lamiaceae; genus Salvia; species Salvia hispanica. The sequence goes on from NC_142692.1 coordinate 28,475,276, forward strand.
CTCATGGTGAAGGCCTTAGGAGGGAAAGCCAGAGGAACACAGAGTGGAGGATCATCATTTGGGAGTCACTACTCGAACACTAAGCCATTGGCTGTGACAGCAACAAGCTCTAAACAACAAGGTGCAATTGGAAGTTGGAGTAATGGGGGTAACAGAGAGGGAAATCGTATGGGAGTCAGAGCAAGTACCAATCTCTCACCGAAGGAAATAGAGGAAAAGAAAGCGAGGAAGGAGTGTTTTTGGTGTACAGAGAAGTTCATTCCGAACCACCATTGTGCTAGGAGGAAATCATTTGTAATTCAAATGTTGGAACAAATAATGCAAGAGGATGAGGAGAAGGAGCAGCCGGATGAAAAGGGTGAAGAGGAGGATGATGGCATTGATCTACAGCTTTCTCTACATGCAGTATGGGGAAGAGAGGGCTCCCAGATCATGAGAGTAAGAGGAGTATGTCAGAAAAGACCTCTGAGGATACTGATTGACACTGGAAGCACACATAACTTCTTAAGTACCAAGGTGGCTGGGAAGATTAAATGTGAATTGGTGGAGGTGACTCCTCGAGCTGTAGAGGTGGCAAATGGACAAGTCTTGCAATGCACTCACAAATGCAGTGAACTGGAGTGGGAGATGCAGGGGTACTTATTTCACTCGGAGGCCCACATCATCACACTGGAGTCTTATGATTTAATTCTTGGGGGGCAGTGGTTATCTACATTGGGGGAAATTAGGTGGAATTTTGATAAGATGAGCATGAAGTTTGTGTTAGAAGGAGTGGAGGTGGCTTTATAGGGAGAAACGTGGTCTTCAAAAAATGAGCAGTTACATGCTTTACACGTTTTAAATCCTCAAGAGGATGATATAGTTGATAGCAAACTGAGCTTGCTCATACCAACTGTGGAAGGAATTTCTGGTGGCTGTTGTGAGCTAAAAATGGAGGAGAGTTGGAAGGAATTAGATCAGATCTTAATGGAGTTTGAGGAATTATTTAAGGAGCCAAAAGGCCTTCCACCACAAAGGGAACAAGATCACAGAATAACACTCAAGGAAGGGGTTGATGCAGTGAATATCCGGCCTTACAAATATGTTGCTAAGCAAAAGGACCTTATAGAGACCATGGTGAAAGAGATGTTAGATTCTGGAGTGATAAGGCATAGCAGCAGCCCTTTTGCAAGTCCTATTGTGTTGGTCAGAAAGAAGGATTCATCTTGGAGACTCTGTGTTGATTACAGATCACTCAATGCCATGACTATTAAGGATAAATATCCCATTCCGGTTATTGAGGAGCTACTGGATGAGTTAGGGGGAGCTCAGTGGTTTTCTAAGATTGATTTACGTTCTGGATATTGCCAGGTAAGGATGGCAACTGAGGATATTCCTAAAATAGCTTTTAAAACACATGAGGGGCATTATGAATTCCTAGTCATGCCCTTTGGATTGACTAATGCACCGGCTACCTTTCAAAATCTCATGAATACGGTGTTCAGAGAATTCCTAAGGAAATTTGTCTTGGTCTTCTTTGATGACATATTAATTTACAGTAGCTGTAAGAAGGAGCATGAGCAACACCTATCCATGGTTTTTACTGTAATGAGGCAACACCAGTTGGTAGCTAAGCGGTCGAAATGCACATTTGGCTATAATAAGGTGGAGTATCTAGGCCACATAATATCTCAAGAGGGTGTATCTACTGATGGGGGAAAGGTGGAGGCAGTGAAGAGTTGGCCTCGGCCTAAATCTATCAAACATGTGCGTAGCTTCTTGGGCCTCACTGGATATTATAGAAGGTTTGTCCAAAACTATGGTGTGATAGCACGACCCTTAGTTAACATTATTAGAGGTGAAGGATTCAAGTGGTCTGAAGAGGCTCAGTCAGCCTTTGAGCAACTAAAATTGGCTATGATCTCTGCTCCTGTGTTAGCACTCCCTAACTTTGCTAAAGATTTTGTAGTAGAAACGGATGCTTCTGGGGTTGGTATAGGAGCTGTTTTGATGCAAGAGGGGCACCCGATAGCATATATCAGTAAAGCCTTATCAGTAAAATATCAATCACTTTCAGTATATGAGAAGGAGCTTCTTGCTATCTTGTTGGCTGTTAAAAAGTGGTATCACTATCTCCAATGTAGGAAGTTTGTTATCCTCACTGATCATCAAAGTCTAAAGTATTTGTTGGAGCAGAAACTCACCACACCAACACAACAAGCATGGATGGCAAAATTAATGCACTTTGACTATGAAATAAGGTATAAAAAGGGGATTGATAATTCTGCAGTTGATGCTCTTTCTCGAGTACCTGAGCCTATGGTGTATGCACTTGCCTCTTATATTATTCCCTTGGAGCTCATTACAAAAATTAAGGCATCCTGGCCTAAGGACTCTCAAGTGCAGAAGCTGATTAATGATAAACAGCAAGACCCTGCCTCTCATTCCCACTTCAGCTGGAATAATGGTGAGTTACGAAGGAAGGGAAAGTTGGTGGTAGGGAATGACTTACAACTAAAAGCTCAGATACTTTCCTTGTTCCACAACTCAGCCACTGCAGGTCACTCCGGTTCCTTAGGAACGTACAAAAGAATTGCAGCTGTTCTCTATTGGCCAAAACTGAGGAAGGATGTTAGAGAGTTCGTGCGATTGTGTGTTACTTGTCAACGGTACAAGCCAGGGAATGAACCACCTGCAGGTTTATTGCAGCCACTACCCATTCCAGCTGCCATCTTCACAGACCTCACCATGGATTTCATAGAAGCTCTGCCTACTTCAAGAGGTAAAAATACTATTTTTGTGGTGGTGGACCGGTTAAGTAAATATGCACATTTTATGGCGTTGGCGCATCCCTTTACAGCAAAAGATGTGGCTGAGGTCTTTCTCAACTATGTGTATAAACTACATGGGATGCCGGTTAAAATTGTGAGTGATCGAGGGTCTGTTTTTGTTGGGGTGTTCTGGAGGGAGTTTCTGGGTCTACTTGGTGTGGAGCTGTTATATTCCATGGCCTACCATCCGGAGACTGATGGCCAATCCGAGGTTGTCAATCGATGCCTTCAATGCTACTTGAGGTGTTCGGTGGGAGAGAAACCGCATTCATGGAGTCAATGGTTGGGGCTTGCAGAGTATTGGTATAACACATCCTATCATTCCAGTATTAAAATGACCCCTTTTGAGGCTCTCTATGGGTTCACTCCTCCCTTACATGTCCCTTATTTACCTGGTGAATCTAATGTAGAAGCTGTGGACATTACTCTTCGTGACAGAGAGGAGATGATTGCTATATTGAAACAGAACTTGCAGAGGGCGGCTGACCGAATAAGGAAACAGGCAGACAAAGGCGAGAGTGACAAGGAGTATGATATTGGTGATTGGGTATGGTTGAAACTACAAGCTTACAGATCTATTCGAGGTCAACACCAGAAGTTCGAACCAAAATTCTTCGGGCCCTACCAGGTGATCGACCGCATTGGGTTAGTGGCATACAAATTAAATTTACCACCTTCGGCCTCCATCCACAATGTGTTTCATGTCTCTTTACTGCGCCCGGCGTCGGCCCCAACTGATCCAGTTCCAGACCTCCCACCTATATCCTACATTAAGGACGATGTTCCCCAAGCTATTCTCGATAGGAAGATGGTTAAACGCCATAATCAAGATGTGACGAAATGGCTCATACATTGGGAAGGTAGGTCCCCGGCTGATGCTTCGTGGGAATTCGCGGATGTGATAAACGAGCGGTTCCCATGGTTCCTTGAGGACAAGGAACCTTAAGAGGAGGGCATTGTTGCATGCATGAATTTATCATGAATGCAACGAGCGCGACCTTGCGTGGGTGAGGGAGCGTATTATCTTACGTAAGCAATAAAGATGAGATGGAGTAATAAGGCACATGAAGGCACATGGTGTTATCTCAATCAGCTTGCTTAGGTGGAGGGTGACGTGGAGAAATGCAAAACGCATGAGGAGTGAAGGGTATTTATAGAAGAGGCCACCACCTTTATCGGCATGTTGAGAGTGTGATTGCTCGTGAGCATTGGGTCGTGGATCCATCGCATCTATCCCATTTTCATATCTCTGTTCTTAGATTTCCTCTGTTTGTTATCATTTGCTGATCGTTGTTGCTTGTTATCGGAATTCTCATTAATATAGCTCCTTTTCGTTGTTTATTATCCATCAATTTGTGTGATTGCTTATTATTATCGTTGGATTTACGTGATATCGATCAAAATCGGGAAGTCTCGAGCTAAGATCGTATCACCTCCCTGATCTCAATTCCTCTCTCAAATTAATGCTACCAAATTCAAAGAAACAAACGAAGGTCGCCACCGTCTCTGCACTCTCCTCGCACGCCCACGCCGCACCAGTCGTTGCCCACACACCGTCAGACCGCGGACGTATTTTGCTCCGGTTGTGAAACAACGATTTGGCTACAGTTTATGTAAATTACATGGTATGCGATTGTATGAATGCAAATGGATGTTGAGATCGATTTTTGTAGTTTCTGTAAAATAAATGCTATGAACAGCCTCTTATGTGTCATGAAACAAGTGAGGAAAAGTGGCTGACATTGGGGAACTGAGTGAAGAAGATGAGAAAGCTCCTTGTTGGCTTCTGATAAAGAAAACTTAATGGGTCGATTTACAAAACTACTAGTAATTTAGAGATTGCAGATGTTTGTTTGATTGGAAAAGGAAAACAGGAATTGAAAGGGTAGGGGTGGGGTTTCTTCTTCTCGTTGAAATCTGCCAAGAACTTCCATGAGGCAATTTTTCATTCATTAATTTCCTTTTTATTCCACTACTAGTTTGCATAGATCTCAAATTAACAAAAAATATGCTCTAGCACACTCCGCCGTTAGACTATTTTGATTGGGATAATTTTTTGATTTTTTGCTATTTTTTGTTTCAAAGAGGAGTGAGAGAGACAGAAACACAGAGTAAGGGGTATTATCGGCCACCAAAAATTGAAGGAAAAAATTAAATGCAAAATTAAATTTCAAAATATCAAAACTTGGGCTATTTCTAGAATACTGAACAATGGGTTATTGGTTTAATTATGTGGGCCACCCAGCCACATTTCTCATCTAGTTTCAATTCTAGACAAAAGAAATCAAAGAAGGTGAACACACCCTTAAAATTGTCGATACTGACCGATCATTGATTGTTTGTTGTAAATTCAGAGAAGATGATTATATTTACCTAGAGAACTAAATTCTCTATGTACGGTGAAAAAAAAAACAAACTTTTAGTCGAGCACATGTTTAAAGCATAATTAATAAGAGCATCCACGGTAAGAATAGCCCAGTCATAGGCCAACCACTTTTTCTCCCTGTCACGTCAACAACACTAAAAATCCATCTGCCACGTCAGCATTTACTCAAATAAGAATAGGTCAGCCACTAAAAATCCACCTACATTTACGGAATTAAATTTGCGATTAAATTACATAATTAAATTTACGAGACATATATGGGAAAATTCATTCATTTCATTAAAAAAAAGGTATATAGATAAAAAAAAAATACATGATTTTATTTTTAAAAAAGGGCTTCCACACACGAGCCCCGCCACTCTCTACTCCTCGTCGTCGCCGCCGCCACCCGGGGTATCTGAGCCCGCGTCTGAACCCCCCACCAGTGCCCTCGAGGCATCCAAATCCACCCGCATGTTCTCGAGCATCGAGTAGAGAAACCTCTTCTCCGTGGGGTCGGTTGCGGCCTTCCACTCTTGGAAGACCGCGAACATCCGTTCCTCCGTTTTTGCACGTGAGAATAAGGGGTACGCGCGTGGGGGGGGGGGGTGCCGAGATGACCTCCTGGGGCGATAGGGGGGATCCTCCCCTCGCTGCCCGTTGCGCCCGCTTTTGGCCAACCGGGCGAGGGTGACGAGTAGAGGATGGAGGGGACGGAAACTCCTCAGCATCCGGGGGGATGTCGTGGGATCCGCCGCTGCTGCCGCTGTAGTCGCCGGAATAATTCAGCCTCTGCTTCTTCGGCCACCCAACGTCGCACCCCGCTCGGAACTTCTCGGAGTCCTTCAGCAACACATAGCATTCCCAGAAGGTGAACTCCTTATACTTCCCCGGCAAGGGGAACTGACTCTCCGCTATCCTCCGGGCGTCCTCCTCATTCTGCCCACTAGTCAGCTGGCGGAGGGCGTTGGCGTACAACCCCGAAAATCGGCCGACCGCGGCCCTGATCCGTTCCCACCCCTTCCGGCACTCCTCCCCACTGTAGTCCTTCCCGTGTGGGCAGTTCTTCCTGTAGACTGCTCTAATCTTCGCCCACATGTTGACGACCCGTTGGTTGTTCGCGCCCAGCGGATCGTCGCAAACCGACAACCACGCCTTGGCCACGCCGGCGTACTCATCCTCCGTCCACTTCCTCCGCGTGGGGATGTCGTCAACAGCGGGCTGCGATGACTCGCCGACCACCTTGGCCTTCCCTTGGCCTTCTTCTTCTTCGGCGCAGCCCGTCCCGCTGGAACGGGAGTGTCCGACTCCCCGAGATCGATCCCCATCTCATGCAATGACAAAAGGTCATTGCCAGTGAACTGCGTCTCCATTTGGGTCGACGTGTGAGACGAAGCCGTCAAAAAATCAAGAGAGGGACGATAGACCGTGTCCCCCCCCCCCCCCGGTGGCCCCTGCATCCCGGGATGCATACCGGGCTGCATCCCTCCCTGCCACATCATCTGTTGCTGCATCTGGGGCATACCTCCTCACCCCGCCGCTGCCTGCCTGCCGCTCGCCTGCACCCCGCCCGACATGCCCCACGACATCCCCCCTGGTTCCCCCCGTGCATCCCCCCCGGCGCTCCAGCCATAATCCCCATCAACTGTTGCCAAGGGACGTTAAACCTGGGCCCATCTGCCGTCCATCTGGCCCCATCCAGATCCCACGGGTACCGTGGGAGTCTGAGAGCCGCTCGTCGCCGGACTGGACTCGTTGTTGTTGTCCATCGCTTGATATTGCTCTTGTACAGAAATTTAGAGAGAGAGAAAACTCGTTAAAACAAGTGGTGCAAATGAAAATGAAACTAAAATCGCGTATATATAGGTTTTCAAAAAAAATTTAAAAAAAAAACGGAAATTGGCGCTGGCCGATCGGCACGCCACAATGGCGGCCAGCGCATCGGCCATCACCCTCAAATCGGCTAGCCCACGCCGATTTTCTCGCCAATTCTCGGCTGGCCGGTTGCAATAGTTCGGCTAGTCGACCGGCTAGCGACGCGAATCAGCCAGCCGCTATTGTGGATGCCCTAAAGTAAAAAAAAAAATAATCTAGTGAAAATAGTGTTAGTGGAAAATAAAATATACTACTGCTAAACTTAAAAAATACTTCATCTGGCACTGTCACTCTTGTTGTGAGCACGTATTTTAAGAAATATAAAGAATAGTGAGTTGGAAAAGTTAGTGGAATATGATTCATTTTTTTATATTAATTTTATAATAAAATGTGAGTGAAGTGAGTTTGTGGAATGTGAGACCTACTTACCAATTATGGTAAAAATAAAGTGTGACTCTTATTGTGGGACATACCAAAATGATAAAATGTGACTCTTATTATGAGACGAAGGGAGTAATTTATATATTTTTAGGGACAAAGAAAATATATAGCATTTGTGTATGTTATAAATCAATACGGAAAATAGTTACTCATTATACATGTAGAAATGTACTTTTAACATCTATTGATTCGGCTATCTAAAATAAGGCCATAACAAGCCGGCCATACAATCTTAAATTTATTTCACTGTCATTTTTATACGTCCATTATTTATTTCATTCCATTTTTTTAGTACGAATTTTTTCTATAATTTCGAACTTTTAATTTTTTCTATATGAATTTTTTTCAAATTGAAGAAACACGAGCCGTGTTATTTTCCTCTAATATTCATTCTATCGTACGACACAAATCCATTTTAATTCCATTGTATATTATATATCTAATATTTTTAAATGTAATTTATATACATTCATTCCACTTTGCATTTTTTTTTCAATTCCACGATAATAGATAATGTATAAGGTCATTTTACAAAATAAATACTTAGTTTTTTATGCAATTTCAATTGGAATTATGAATTGAAATTTAGGATGTTTGATGGGACAAAGATATTTTTATATTTGAGTCATTCAAATATAGTACTCCCTCCGTCCCGCTTAAGATGACATGTTTTCCTTTTTAGTTTGTCCCAACTAAGATGACACATTTCCTTTTTTGGAAACTTTCTCTCTCTAATTAACTAGTTTTAACCCACGTGCGATGCACGACGGAATATTTTTTCGTCATACGATTTCAAATACCTAATTGATTAATTAAAATGAAAAACAGTATAACTATATAAGATATAGAAATAGAAAAATATATTATATAATAACAATTCAATAAATATATACTCCTTAATTCATTTTGCACCTCAGGACATAATATTAAACAAATTTAAAAGGGAATCAAGACAAACATAATTATTTGGATAACGATCAAGTGTTGACACTTTTGAAAAATATGTTTAAAGCAATCATTCATATCTCTCTACCAAAAAAAGTGTAAATCACACTTTTAACAAAATAATAAATTGATAACTCATAATATTCAAGACGTCAAAATTATAACCATAAAAAAAATTCAAATGATTACTACACAAAAATGTACCTAATATTTATTAATTATAATATTTTACTCAACATGATTGCCTATAGATAAACCATATAAAATTCTAATTTTAACAATAGTATTATTAATAAACCAAAATTTGGTAACAGACTATTTTATTTTGTTTGAAAAACTAATTGTTTGATCAACTTGATTTTCTAGGTTATTACAAATATACATATACATGAATTTATATTATAACGCCAGTAATTAATATACAAAAAATAATATATTGAGTAAATATGAAGATAAATAATATGCATGTTTCGAGTTAAAGTTGTTACAATTCTTCCTCTCCAAGAATTGTTAGAAATATAGGAATAAAATTCTCGAATCATATACACACGGTACTCTAACTATTACAATAAAAAAAAACAACAACAATAATTGAAATGTAAATTATAATGAAAGTTATCAAATAAAGCGAACTATAAGTATAGTTGAGATAAACCTCATTTTTGCAAGACAAATTACATCACAATTATTTCTCTCGTATTGACGTAATATCCCCAAAGATGAAACAATTTCCTACTAACGTATATAACATCTCAAATCTGCTAGGCAACGATGAACTTGATGGGGCTCCAAAAATCAAGCAATACAATGTTCCTAAAGTGTACAATAATGTTTAGAGCTTGATATAGAATGGAGATGCTTTTGTTGGTGTATAATTTATCCACAACTCTATGCCTTTTATAAGCATAAAATTAGGACATGAGAGATCATGATATTAAAACATCATAAATTATAAAATTAAGATTATAGATGTTACAAATGTGGAACGTCAATTATGTGTGAATTATATTTTGAATTATGGTATAGTAGTCTCGAAAATTTGTTATCTCATTATTCTATTTTAATATTTGTAACCTACGGTTACTCATTTATTAGCTCTTACATGATTATGAAGTTTTCTGTACATAAAACTGTTGATATAAGGTATTGACCAATGATTAAACAAACGGTTAAAATGTGCAGGAGTATAAACACAATTTTTATTGATTCATTTCACAATTCAACAATAATTAAAGAAACGGTCAAAATTTATAACCTGCTGAGTGCTAAAATAGATTCCATGTCTCATAAATATTCAAAATATAATTCAAAACTTGTAAATATTTCAATTCATGCCCAAAATTTATAAATATTCAAATTAAGGCCAAAACTCGCCTTTTATATATGTATAGATACACCTAACCACTTTTTCTCACACCTTTTCTCTCTCCAATTAAAACATTCATCTTTCTTTCTTTCTCTATTTTAATACTTATACCCACATTTTCTCTCTCAAATTAAATACTTTAACCAACAACTCCTAAAATTCCGTGCCGGCTAAGAAATGTGTCATTTTAGCCGGGACGGAGGGAGTACTACTATTGTTTTTTTTAAGTAAAGAAAATATAGTGGGTATGTTTTTAACGTTTATTCCCGATAATATCATGGTCGATCAATTAGGAGTAATTGGACATTCGTCTTCAATAATAATTTTGTGCAATCAAATACACATATATGATGTCGACAAGCACTTCCCGAAACCACAAACACATCGTACCTTTGATGATCGAAAAACGTGTTTGCAGAACGTTAAATGCTCGTTCTAAGTCTTTACACTCCTAGTGTACAAATCTAGTCCAGACTTTAGGAACTAATGGATGGTGGATATAAAGTAATCATTGGTTTGTTACATCAATGAAAATGAGGTGGCTAGCATCATCATAGTCTAAATTGTTATCATCGACGCCATAGTTGAGATTAGAGGTAGCGAATCAAGTATCCACGGGTACCCAACCTGAAAATTTCGCGTACCTGCACTAAAAATGCAAATGCAACCCCGCCCGAACTCGATCCGATAGTGCATTTGGATTAGCCTACCCGATGCGAGTACCTGTACCCAATTATTCAGTATCCGAATATAAAAAATAATTATTTTATAATATGTTTTTATTCCTATATTTCTTCTAACTTGACAATAATAACTCAAATCATTAAACCATGTATACCATTAGGCACTTCATACACGGAGATATCCACCAACTTTTTTCGTAAATACCTTTAAACAATTCTATTCATGGTCAAGAGTAAGGTAAGATTGTGAAAATAAGAGTGGGACAATTGTTATTAATAATAAATCTAATAATGAATAACAAATCACAGTGCTTTCAATACCGTTAAATTTGAATCGTCAAAGATAATATAGAAAAGGTAATAAATCAATTGCCGATGGTCGATATCTGTTTACAGGGACCTCAATTTATTAACTGTAGATTCCTCACTTGAATTAGAGGCTTACTGCAATTAATTTGATGTGTTTTTCTTCCCTATTTAAACTGCATCATTGTAACCCTACTTGTTCATCTCTCTCTGTCTGTTCTTTATTCTTTTTTCAATCGCAAGAACAATTTTTTGTTCTTTTTTTCGATTGCAAGAATCTGCATTTGTGATTGAGTTCTTCTTTGTTGGAATTTTCTGGTTTTATTAGATGTACTTATTTGTTATATACTTGAAAGAATCAGTTTTTATTCTTGTTGCTGCAGCATGACTTGAATCTATATTATTTTGTATGGAAAATCAGGTCAAGAGGGAAAAGGTACGAATTTGTTCAACATAACTAGTAATTACTGAACATGGAAATAAATGTTTTATTTGTTTCAGGATCTAAATTGTTAGTTATTTGAAATTTGCTTTGGCAGCCTCAGTTTCTATCTAAATGACCGACTCTAAATGAATTTTAATGAGGTATAATTTGGTGGTTTCCCTAATTTCTTGCCCTTCTTAGCATATGGTATCTTGTTGTTACAGAGTGAATCTTTTTCCTTCATAACAAACTCACCTATGTGTCCTAAGATTTTCCGGCACCAGTTGGTAAGTTTCCCACTTTGCTATGTGCTAGGTGCCTTCCAAGTGTTTTTTTATCGTCTCATGAATTATGGCAACACATATTTGCATCAGATTTAAACCATTTATAGCTATCTTCCTTGTTATAGAACTAAAATTCAAAAAATGTATATGTTGTGGCAAGCATTCTGCTGGTTTACATGTCCAAGTACTCTCCTTACTCACAAATGATAAAATTTAGACCTGACTGGATTTCTTAGGCAAAAGTTGCAATGCTGGGTGAGGTTTAGCTAATGTAGTTTAAAGAATACGTACAGTTTTCACGGTTAAGAGAAGTAAGATATCTTGCATTGCTTTTTATCCAAACAGTTCCAATTTCTGTATGTATTTCTTTACATTAGCTATGTTTTAGCCACCTTTGATAAGTTTTGCCTAAGAAAACCAGTCTGGTCCATCTACGTCGTTTGTGAAGGGGGAATGAGTCCCTTGGATATTTTGAACCAGTAAATGCTTTATCTGAGGAATCAGTTTATGCTGTAATATCATGTAAACGTGTGTGCTATAAATTCCTTCGATTGTTTTTGCTTCCCCCTACCCCTGAAATCTGGCGAAGCCAGAACATGAATATCACTTCTTATTTACAAGTTGTAATATGTTCATTTTGTTGTTTATATCATATTTATTTATAATCCATCCATATTTAGGATCTTAACTTGGTTTGCCGTTTGAGTGGGAAGACTAAGATGTGAAGTTTCTGTTTCTCCTGATCTTATTCGAGCCTAGGGAAATATGGAAAGCATGTTTGACGTCGCAGGTGTCAAGGATGGAAATACAATTAATTCACCATGTACAAATACTTTTTTGGAGGAGCTAAACAACAGGATTCTTTTCGAGCTTCTGAAGAACTGAAGAGTCAGAACGTCAAACCAAATCTTTTTCCCTCTACTACTCAAAGAGAACGGCAGACTCAGTTGTGAAAGGTTCCATTTTAAAACGCTGGACAAAGATTTTAAAGATGATGTTCATGGAATGAGAGATTCTTTATTGGAATGAAACTCCAAGAAATTTTTCGGAGGAATAATGAATGGAATTGCTACATGCATTTACATGAATTAGTCTAAACTTGAGGTTTTTCTTTGTTAATATTTTACCTAGTTCCCTAAACATAATAAAGTATTGCATTTTTTTTTTCCTACTGAGAGAGAGATAAGGAAAGACTTGATTTGTAATGAATGACTTATTGCCGTGGCAGAAACTTCAACATTGATATGGTTTTTAGTTCTAGGATGACTAAAACTCATGAATCAGTCCCTGTACATGAAAAATGACTGCACATTGGATGATTTACATATGATAATTTGGCTCCTTCATTAGGAAAAGCAAAAAATATTGTCTATGAAGGGGGCTTCTCTTCTTGTCTATACTAAAACAAATAATTGCACTAAAAAATTTCCTGTTTCTTCAAATTAGCTGCTGCTACTCTTGACTTTTCATCGTTTCATCTACGAACAGTACATCATCAATCCAAGCAATGATGTTAAATGCCAAACCTTCAAGTACTCTTGAATAGCTCTCAAGCACCGCCTGTCCTACATCCTGCAAAATGACATTCGTAGACATGTTAAATCCAGCCTGCACTGTATATGAAAATTTAATTCATCTTATGATTTGGAAAGAGAAACTTGCCTTGTTGTATTGGATTTTACTTGTATCCAATGTAGTTTGTGAAAGCTCGGGGTATCTCTGCTTCAAGCAGAATAAGAGAGTCTCCGCTCTTGCAGCCAAGATATGGTTCTTGTCATTCCTATCTATGTCAGACATGAGATCTTTAACCACTTCCCATGATGTTTTTGAGTGAGCGATGCAAATTTTCCTCCGCCATGTGTGCATGGAAGCCTCGACTTTGTCTGCCAGCTCGAGGGCTTCGTGCTCGGAGCTTATGTTGAGAGAATCAAGCAGATGATTAGGTGAGAACTTCTCCGCATTGTACATGTAGCGGTAGATTGTATCTCCCACAATTGCTTTTCCACTCTGAGTAAAATTGCAGAAACAGTTAGCATTTTCTTCTTCTTTTCATAATATATACAACCAAGAATTTAAACATCACTACCTTGGGCAGGGTAGCCATGTATGATTCTGGGATCTGCATTTCAGAAAGAATGCCACTGTTTATTGCCATTGCTGCCTTGTGAATCTGGCTAGCACGGTCGTGCTTCTGCCTCAGATGTTTCTTGCTTTTCTCGGAGAGGCCACCAAGGGGGACGCAGGGAACAGGTAGCCACCATTTCTCCTCGTTCCGCTGTGTCTGTGGCTGAACGATCCTCCTGAATGATCCAGAACGGGTCGAGTTCCCTGACATACTCCCCTGCTCAGCATACCAAAACTCATTATCCCGGAAGCTGTCAAGAACATCCTGGTCCACAGATCATCATCATCATCAGAGTTTAAATTTTCATTTATTACTCCATCATTTAGTATTTTTTTTACCAGGAGGAGTGCGTCGAGTTTCTTCAAAGCTGGGAGGTTGATGTGAATGTCTGATCTTGGCCTGCTTGCCATCACCTGCAAATTGGATCTTCACTTTAGTACATGAAACTGTGGCAGCAAGTAAATTTAACAAATTTTGCCTCATTTTGTAAGATTTTATTTATTTATGCATACATACCTCTAAAGTAGTCCCATCTTTTAATGTCTGCAATGAAGGTCTGAATTCTAGTATGTAATCACACACAGATAATAGACAGTTCATTTCTCTCTTCCACATCATCCTTTTCTCATGATGCAGTGGCTCTAACCTCTGCTGCTGACCAAACACAGAAGCTGCATTCCATAATGAAAAAAGTCAGACAGAGAGAGAGAGAGAGGGTGGGAGGAGAGATACACAAAAAGAGAGAGAGAGAGAGATATATACCATAAAGATTGGTTATGGCATTTGAGATTGCAACAGCAGTGCAGACTCCTTTACCACTTCCAGACATATCCTCTCCCAGCAACAGCCTTGAAAATCTCTCCTTCATCAACTCCAGCTCTGTAAAAATTATTTCCCAATCATTACAATTCAAAGCAAAAAACATGATACATGATACATTAATCTCCCCCACACACACCTAGATCCATGATCTCATCATCCAAGCCATGCTTGTGCTGCCTCATGCCTAATCTGGAGAGGGCGGCGCGTGCAGGGGACTTGAGGCCTTGCCAGCTGAGAGGCGAGGCGGGTTCAAAGCAGCTGTGATCTTCGGAGAAGGCCGAGGCTTCAGAGTTAGTCCGGCAGTAGGCGAACGAGTCAAGCGAATGATCTGCTGAAGAAGGAGAAGGCTGATATCCTGCATCATAACTCTCATCACTGTTTGATAAGCTCTCCATTTCTCACAATGTGCAACTTTTTTTCAACGCTTTGGGACTGATCACCTATCAAGAATTCAGATAATATACATAAATTCCAGATTCAAATTTGAATCCCAAACCGGGAAAATCACTCTTACAACAAAGGTTGAGGAAAAGAGAGAGGATAAAAAAGCTAAAAAAAGGAAGTAAATGTCACTGTTTATGTTCAGACGTTTGAATAAATTCTGCACAATGTAGCAAAGTTTTATTGCAAAGAGTAAAGCAAAATGGTGAGAATTAACAAAACTGAGCTTTTTATATAAACAACAACAACAATAATAAAGCTAACAACGGCAGTTAGGAAAGAAAGCAACGGTATATTTTCTTTATTTACCTTTTAATTGTGACAAGATTTTGAATTTGAACAGTGGGAATTAAGGGCTACCGTTTGAAACATCTCTCTCTATCACACTTTTTCTTCTCCAAAACCAACTTTTTTTCAGATAATAAAACCCAGAATTTCTCTAACAATTTGGAAGGAGAGGCAATAAACTTGGATTGAGATATAGGGAGTGGGATTGGCTGGGATAGTGGCGTGATATGTGTTAGTTGCCAATGAAATAATTAAGATGGGGGGTTATATTAGTACAATATATCACCTAATAACTATATAATTATAGAAATAGTTAATTACTCCTTTTTATAAAATAATGTTAGGTCGTCTTGGATGCTTCCACGAGCTCAAGGGCTGCTTCATTTGGAATTTATTGTAATGGTGTTGCAAAGATAAACATATAAAAAAGATGATGACTTTAATGTAGTCTACTCAGAAGTAATTATTTTATTAGTATAGTTCTTGCCGACTTATTTTTTATATAGAAATTATGCAAGTCTAGTGTATTAGTTGGTTCTACTCATATGCTCAATACTTTCTAATTTGTGAAGGTATAAATGAATTTGAGTAAATCGATGTAGAAGGACTTGGTGGATTTAATCTTGTGGTTTTTTTATTTTTAATTACATGAGATAAGATTGTTCGCTTTATACTATTATAAAATAGAGGTACCAAAGCAATATGAGTAAAGATGTAATTGGAATTCATGTAGAAACGTTTTTGAAATCATAAAAAATCAAAATGAAAAAATGTGTTGATTCTTGCTTAATATTTTTATAAAAAAAACATAAAGAAACACTGCTGAATTTTTAATTAAATAAATATAGATTCTTTGAACCATACTTAGGTGTTGAAGTGATAGACGTGCACATCATGATTTGCCTGTTATTAGGTTCACAAATGGGTCTTAACAACGTGCATGAGTTAAAGGAGTGTTTCAATGATAGCAAAATAGTCAATGGGTGGCATAAGAAATTAATTAATTAAAGAAAGTTTTCAGAGAAAAATAAGATCTTTGTTAATGCAAATCGGCCAACTCCGGCCATCACAATTAAATTTTCCTTGTTATTTGTGCTTACTGTCAATCATAAACTAAATCAATGCATAATTAAGTTACAGTGATTATAGATAGATGTAAACCGTTTTTTAATCTATTTGTACAGCTAAAAAACATTTAAAAAGAAAAAAAGTATAGTAGCAAGGGGACATTATGTTTGAACAGCTCTATATTTTGGCTTCCTTGTATGTTTCTTGAAAAGTCTCCAACATCGAAATGTGGCAGTATGAATCGGATGATTAATTTAGCAAGTGCTCGTGTAGATTGTTTTTATAATTGATTTTGTGAAAGAGTAATGAATTTAACTCTAATTATGGGCATAAACTAAAATAAAAACAAAATCAAAATGAATTTCTCACATATTTTAGATTTTATATTTTTACATAAATCTCTACCATTCTTGAAGACATAATTTCGTAAGGGTCATTCTACAAGTGTATTACGATATCAGCAAATAAGTCATTGAGCACGATTTGGATTTGTATTAGGTGGAAAAGCATAAGCTTTGTTTGGTATTTATAAGAAGAGAAAAGACTGTGTTGAAAGAGCATATCGATCCACCTACATCACGCATTGCCCTTCCAATCCAACGGTCATCTCGCCTTTGTAAGTGTCGTATCCATGCACAACGATCGAAAGGGAGGATCTCTGTCAGCCTCTGTACTGCCCATCCACAATATTCCTTTTGAGGACGATTCTGCAAACAAGAACAAATTGCATCTCTTGTAATACTAAAAACACCGTATAATATAAGGTCATGCACACTCCAAGCAACGGTATCTTTCCAGTTGAGATGATCGAACACATTCTTGGCTGACTCAACATCTCCAAACTTAGCATAGAGTTGAAGAAGTTGATCAGTCACCAAAACAAGATTAGAAGTAAATCCCCATTTTGCATACAAGAAGACTATGAAATGATTCTCATCCAACACTTTATATGCTCCAATTACTTCTTGGATGGATGATAAGCTCATCAGCATCTCCATTCTTCACCACACAAGCAAGCAGTTCCAAGGCTTTCTGCGGCCTCTCATTTTCAACACAACCACGTATTACGATCCTCCAAGAAACGATATATAAATAAGAAAAAATAAAAAGAAATGAAAATTTGATGTGAGAGTGGTTCGTGAGATCTATGAAGAGTGTTAAGGAATTGGTATTTTATGGATGAATGAAAAGGTAACATACGCGTTCCACTTGATGATCCGTCCAAGAACAAGCGAGTGATTTTCTTAATTCCTTCTCTTTTCCGCCTGAGTGTTCTGATGAGGGATATGAAAATCGAAAATCAATTGTTATTAGAAGACGAGGAACGATTTGCTGAGGCTGAGAGTTACATATTAATATGAAGTGGTATTTAGTTAGAACTTTTATGTTGTTCTACTTTAGTGAGAACAGAATTGTGTTACTAATTGATTAATTGAAGATTAGTTAATGAGTTTCTCTTTAAATCAACTTCTGGAAAGCAAATGCAGAACATGGAACATAAGCAACCACTGCCACAACTAAGTGATCACTACTTGTGTTCATGATCTAAAATAGCTTTACTCTATCTTCAGTGGATTTGTATAATTCAGTTCTAGCCAACAAATCCACTCAACCATTGGAACAACAATGGTAACATTAAAGATGAATGCATTGGTGTCATTTTTTGTTAATTTTTCTTTAAATTGATTTTTTTTTTCTAGTGTACATATTGCAACTCAAGTAGTAACACTGATTCAATTTTGAAATAGTTGGGACACCTCAATATGGATAATGAGTTGGTTGATGCTGATAACTTGATAAACCAACTAAGAATGCTTAAATCGATTAATGTTGATAGTGTCATGGTTGATTGCTGGTGGGCCATACATGAAGCACATAACCCTCAGCAATACAACTGGTTGATGGCATTTTCTCACAATTTTCTTTCACTTACTTTAAAATTCATACTTCTTCAAATAGGTAGTTGTCTCATAGCTAAAGTTGACTTGCCAAAGATATTTCTTACGGGCTTAGGCCCAATTCTATTTATTAGCAGCTAAAGCCCATGAACTGATGAAAGCAGAATATGATTAAAAACTTTTTTTTTTTTTTTTTTAATATAGGAACTGCTAAAATTGTGAGTGATAATTGAAAGTTATGTAGGCCGGCGGTGGTGGTGGTGGAGCTGCCAAAATGCCACAGCTGCTAGCGATGACAGCTTCCATGCATTACGCGCCGTCCGGTCTCCCCGCGCGGAGGCTCATAGGTTTGATATTGTGGTGTTTGATTGTAAAATTCGGAAACTCTACATACTTTTTTGCTTGTTTACGGTTTAATAAATTCTGAAGCACCCTATGCATAATGATCGCATAGAAATCCGGTGGAAGGAATAACCAGTGTTTTTTTTTTTTTTTAATTGCTTTTATTTTCGTATAGCGGCATGGATAATTTAAAATCGTATGGATACATGGTGGGTTTTGATAAATTGTATTTCGTCCTTGATGCTGAAAGGGGTTATTGGTTTCATTTTTGTGATTCTTTCTGTATATCAAGCTTCCCATTACTAGGATCTAATTGAAGTAAAACTTATGTGTCACTGATGAAAATAAAACTGCAATTATTGATATACTTGAGGCCTCTGTTGTGACATAAATGGGAATTGTTTCAGCTGAGTTCCCCAGAAATATTTTCCACTCAGAGTAGGTAACAGTAACACTTTGGGATGATGGTGCCTGGTTAAGCATATTAGGGATTTTCTTGATTTTGTGTTGACATGGAAGCCGTGCTGATTCCCAGTTCTTTCTGTAGTTCTTGGGATGTGTAGTGTGTTTTTTTGTTATCGAGTTTTTCATCTGATGATGCTTTCTGCTGTCATACTCCACATTTCATCTTCAGTTTGCATATTTCAATTTAGAATTTGTCAGTCCTGTAATTCTAAAATTTTCAGCACATAGAACCCCTCATATCTGTAGCAGATTCTCATTCTAGCCTCATCACGGGCTCAGTGAGGCTTTCACTTACATGTTGGTTATTAATATGCTGTAAGATGTAGTTTAGCGTAATGATTTGATAAAATGTGTGCAGAGACATTGAATAGAGGATTTTCCAATGGAGAGTAAGTGTGGAAACTTGTCCCAAGATGCCAAATGAAAGAAAATGCTATATAGAAGTAACCATATAATTGTCTTAATATGCTTGGTTATAGCTAGCTCTATATCGAAATTGTGAATTTTGGTGATATGAACTTGCATCTGTCCATGAGTTTGAAAACAACAGTTGCAAGTGAACCAGTAATAACAACCAAATCGTTTACTTTTTACATGAAAAAAAATTCAATTTTAGTTAATGGCATTATCTTTTGTTGCTGTCATATCTGATTGCTTTCAAACAAGCTGTGGATTGCAAGTATTTCTGGGATGTTGTATTCATTAGAGCTACATCTCTCTCTCTCTAATTTGGAACTATTGATTGGTGTTTGGTTCTTTTTCCTATTCAGTTTCTTCTTATTTTGCAACATTAACTATATTGAGGTTCCTTGAATAAATGTGGCTGAGTTGGCTAAAGGAGGTGCGCGAAGAATATTTTATCGAAGGGGCAAAGTTGTCTTCTTGCTTCAAAATTCTGTACACATGTATTAAAAATACCTCCTTTCTCTTTACCCTCCTCCCCTTGGCTCTATATATTCTCAGTCAATTCGTCTAATAGAGGGTTAGGGTTTCCTCTTTAGCTGCGGCGTCTCTTCCATCCTTTGGAACAAGCCGAATGACAAACAAGGTATGTGTGAGTTGTACATTTATTTGCTGCTTCCTCTCAGTGTGATGGCACAGATTGCTATTTAATGCCTATTTTCCTGCCTGTTTGAAAAGTTGTGTTTTTCTGCAATCAAATTCTTTCCACACTTCCCTTGATTTGAATCCTGATATTTGTAGGTGTGGAAACTGTTGTTTGAGTTCCTTGTGATATAAAACTTGGGGATAATTTAGTATATCTGTTTTGTAATACTTATATTACTTGGAATTGTTTGATTTATGAAATTTTATCTGCTTATGGAATGTCTCAGGGAGTGGATCTCATGTTGCAGATGAAGTAAGGTTCCAATCTGAAAACCCATAGAATAGTGTCAATAAAAGTTGTTTCTTGGGTCTATTAGTAAAGCCAATTGTGGTGCCATGGATGATATGAGTGAAAAGGAGCCTCTTGACTCTAATTTAACGTTAAATCGTAGCGAAAGATCATTCCAATTTGATGTGGAAAGTGATCCACCAAATAAACGAGCAAAGAAGGCCATTGAAAAAGTGCTTTACAAGACAAGACCGTGTTTCCAATTCCGTGCTGGCTCTTGTCCATTCGCTGAAAATTGTGAATTTGCTCATAGTATGGAGGAACTTAGGGAACTGCCTCATAGTCACAAGGAAGAACCGATGCGCTTATCAGAGCAGCCAAGGGAGGTATCTCAGATACCAGTTGTGGGTTTAAATGAAGTTAAACATAGACGTAGTCCGAGGCAGCACTGCAAGGGTTTTTTGTCTACGGCTGGTTGCCAGAATGGTGAGAAATGCCTTCTCATTCACAATGAGCATTATATGGAAAGAAAATCTGCAGCAATATGTGTGCTTCCTGGCTCTGGTGGTGGATTTAAGAGCAATGGAAGTACTTCAAATTGGAAAGCAAGGCTTTGTACCAAGTGGGACTTAACAGGGATGTGTGGTTATGGAAAGAACTGCATTTTTGCTCATGGATTAGCAGGTATCATTCTTTACCATTCTCAGTCCCTAGTTAATGCAATTCATATTCTGCTGTGATATTGTTTGGGTTGCATTTATTAGTGTGCGTGATATTTCCTTCTTGACATTACATTGCAAATGTTATTATTGTTTCTTTGACTTTGCATTTTGCACTGGTATTGAATATTTCATCAAGTGTGTTAAGTATATAAGCTAACTTGAATTGACTTTGTGCTATATATTATAAAATGTTGGTGAAGAACGCTATGCTTGCTTCTTCCTTCCTCATCTTATATGGTGCCCCCATCCTTATCTCTCCAGTCTGAATATCTATTAATGCCTATTGCCTGGGCAGAGTAAGTAATTTCCAACTTCAGCTCCAGATTAATACAGCTGAAAGATGGACATAGAAGCATTAGGAAAATTTAATGTTAATGATTGTTCATTTGCTTGTTTCTTTCTTTGAACAATTATCCCATATCAAACTAGCAATTTTTGATAGAAATCCTTGTCTATCTTTTAAAGAAAAGGGATTGTAACCTACATTTCACTGTTCTACATCCAGACTCTTCGCTTGAGTTGGTCAGTGCAGAATTGGTTTTGTCCAAAAACATGATCTTCGAAGCCACACTAGAGCTTGCAAAACAAGGAGTTATTAGTTACTAAAATTACATTTCTCCTGTTCTTTGAAAATTATAAGTATTTCTGTTTGATTGATTTTTGACTTGATAACGAGCTCAAGGTCATCTTGAACAGAGCTGCAGCAATACCGTGGACGGCAAGTGAAGAAAAAAGATAGTGGTTCTTCAGCCTTGGGTGCCAATCAGGTGGCGTCAGTACCAGCTAAAGCTTCTGTGGGTCATGTTCCTTACTCATATCATATTGGAGCTCCACCAAGAAGGCTGTCTGGTGAGGTACCGAGGACTGGAGAGGTAGCTATCCGGAACTGGAAAGGCCCGGACAAAATTAGCAAAATTTATGGAGACTGGATTGATGACCTCAAGTAGGCTTCCCAGTCAGGCAAGCTCGACATTGAAGGTGATTCGTGCAACCGGATTGTTTTTCATGCTGAAGTCGAGGCTTTTAGTTTGAATTGTTATGTTATTGTCTTAAAATAAATCCCTTTTAAACATTGAGGGAATGCACTACAAACTACAGTGGTCGCGGCTTTGGATTAACGTATTTGATTGTTCAACTGTTTATGTTTGCATGTGCAATTTCTTTAGTTTTACTGAATGGCTATTCGTTTATTTGTTGGAGGATTGAATATAGGTTGTTCTTGAAACAATTTAAATAAATATATGGTATGTATACGGAGTTGGAAATGTACCCTTTTTATTCAAATTTCAACATATTTATGTACATGAAAAATGTTCACAAGGGCCTGCAAATCCACTTCGTATGAATGAGAAAATGAAATAATATTAAAAGATGAAAGTCCGGCCCAAAAGTAGTGGGCCTAAACAAATCCGAAGCCCGCAAAAATTCAAATAGCAACTCCTCAACGCACGAAAGCGTAGTTTCATTCATCCATTTGCTTTTCATTCATCCATTTGCTTCTTCCGTGATTCTCCGATGAGATTAAATTGATATCTTCAGAACCCAGGCGTTTCCTCACAAGTCAGAATCACAAGGTAAACTATCGAGTTGATTGATTTTGCAATTTGGATCTGTAGTGTAGTAGCATTATTGCAATTTGATCCGGGTGTTTTCGATTGAATTTGGCTTCTCTTTGAGGATTGAATTGAAGTTTCCCCCTTCATCTTAAGGATTTTAAATTTAATGGTTTCCATGCTAGGCCTTGTAGTTGAGTGATACGGATGGAAGATTGGAATTTGGATTATACTTTATATACTTCATTTTATGAATTTCTATGTTTCCAAGTCAGTCGATCATGATTAAATAGGAATGCGGATTGGTTATCACATGAGGATTGAGTCGGTTTTCTGATGCCACTTCATTTTCCGGTGGTTTTTGTTGAGCTCCTTCGATTTTGAGTTATCATTGCAAAAACTGGTTAATTGTTTTAAGTCAATTTAGGTTAAGATAAAGAGTATTGAATGATTTTTCGTATTCTAAGTTTATATGATTGTGGGATTTTTGTTGATTATTCTGATTTGGTTTTGGTATTTTATTTTTTATTCTGATATTATAGAGTAGGAAAAGTATGGATTGTGTGGAAAGCATTACAAATGTGGATTGCTCAAAAATGGAGACAGATTCTCTTCTGAAGTCTCTTGAACAATCTCTGATACCTGGAATTCCAGACGATGTTGCACTTTCTTGCTTGGCAAGAGTTCCTCGAAAGTATCATGCAGTTCTCAACTGTGTTTCGAAAAGATGGAGGTATTTGATCGGCAGTGAAGAGTGGTTTAGGTACAGGCTGAGTCATCACCTGGAAGAGACATGGATTTATTCTCTTTGCAGAGACAAGTCTGAGCAACTTTGCGTATATGCTTTAGACCCCGATCAATTTAGAAGAGGTTGGAGGCAAATTCATGGCCCCCCAGATAGCTTCCTGAGGAGGAAAGGTGTTGGGTTTGAAGTGTTGGGAAAGAAAATTTACTTGTTTGGAGGCTGTGGTTGGATTGAGGATGCCACCGACGAAGTCTACTCTTATGATGCTTCCACGAACACATGGGCTAGAGGCGCTCCCTTACCCACTGCTAGGTATTTGTTTCATTGTTAACATTGATCATGAAATGCATCTCATTAGTTGCTGCAGGAAATTAATCACTTTACAGTATGTTCTTGTTTTTTTTTTGTGGTTATAATGTTTCCATTCATGTGAAGATTATTCGAAATAAGAGCTCATGATTTAAAATATGATCTTGTCACAATACTATCTCTGTTTCCCTGTTGAATTCTGGATATTATTTAATATCCAAGACCCCATTAGTAACATCTTCTTTTGGCTTGTGTTGTAAGATTATGCGAATTCCTATTAATCTCTCTCTCTTCTATACTCATTTTTATGACTGCAATCATGGAATTTGAAGCTAGCATAGCCACCATTGAATCCCTTACTAGGAATTACATGTGATTGGTTGCTGATATGAGGATGTTCCGTGCTCTGCATTATCAGGTGTTTTTTTGCACATGAAACACTAGATGGGAAAATTTATGCTATTGGTGGGCTCGGATCGGAATCAAGCGATCAGCATTCCTGGGATATATACGACAGCCAGACGAGTTCTTGGAGTTCTCATGTGGATATAAATGTCATACCAGACATTGAAGACTCAGCTGTCATGGATGGCAAGATTTACGTACGATCTCATATCTCAGCTTCATCATCCCAATTGAATGCTGCTGTATATGATCCCTCCAGTTGGACATGGCAACAGGCTGATAGTGATGTGGCATGTTGGTGTGGTCCTATAGTTGTGGTAGATGGTATCTTATACATACTAGACCAAAACTCGGGAGTGAGATTGATGATGTGGCAGAAGGATACGAGAGCGTGGATTGGTCTACGGAGATTCTCCGAGCACCTTGTACACCCCCCCTGCCGACTCGTGGCAGTCGGGAAGAAGATGTTTGTTGTTGGGAGAGGACTAAATACTGTGATGTTTGATGTTGAGAGTGCAAGCTGTGTAGATGGTGTGCTAGTGAGTTCTTCTGTCTTGAAACTTGATTGCGTTGATGAAGTGATAAGTTGTAAATCATTGGCAATATGAGTTTTTTCCCATAACCAAATGTAATCTCTATCTTTGTAAAATTGTTGCACATGTTATTTATGAAACATAATTTGATATCTCATAATTGTTGAATGATCTTTCTTGCCAGAAATTTCTTAGTACTATTTAAAGATGATTGCAGAAATTTTTGCTTCAAAACTTGGACTATATGTAGATCAATTTCCACTGCCCCTTCCTCGGCTTCAACACAACAAAGAAACTTGAGCCAGACTGGGCAATATGACCGGGTAGACTGAAAATGGGTGGTGAGACCGGTTTAGGTTTAGGTTTAGGTGAGTTAGATTGGATTCATACGAATTGGAAGAACCAGCAATTGAAATAAAAAAATTTAATGGAGCAGTACTAAATAACTCAGCATCCGCAATAGCAGACATTAGACGGACTAGCCATAGGCTAGCGGGAAGGGCGTGGGGGACGTCCGCTGTTGTGTTAGGCTAACGCGACGGACGTCCCTAAGATGGACGAGCTCTCATCCACAGACTAGCACGGTTAGCTGATTGCTCGTCCGCTATTGCGCGAACAAGCAATTGGCTAGCCGAATTTTTAATTTTTAAAAATTTTCTTTTATTTATACTCTATATTTACAACTCGTTGCACTTTATTTTTATAATATTTGATAAACACCAATAATTAAAATGAACTAATCGTATTTGTCAATTTATTTGTTAGGCTAGGCCGTTGGTTAGCCTATTACTAGGTTGTGGGAAGTTGTTCATGATGTGGCAGGAGGTGTTTTTGACTAGTCCTAGTGCTAGCTTATGGGAAGGATAGAGTAGAGTAATAAAGGTTCACTTTTGCTCCATCTTTTAGGGCACACAATCGAAAATGTTTTACTATTTAGATAATTGTAAGTATCATTTAGTAATCATCATTTTATTTTTGGAAAGGTCTTGCATTCCGATAACCAGAATATTTTTTCAGGACATTTTGTTCTGAAAAATAAAAGGATAGGTATTAACTGGAGTAGTTAATTACCTAAATAAGGTGATACATTTTCGAATAAACACAAACTGGCTAAAATCGACCCTCAAAATTATACTCCATCAACGGAAAACATATTTTTCCCATATTTATACCCATTGGCTCGTCTGCTGATATT
This sequence comes from Salvia hispanica, assembly GCF_029641045.1. Classification (NCBI taxonomy): domain Eukaryota; kingdom Viridiplantae; phylum Streptophyta; class Magnoliopsida; order Lamiales; family Lamiaceae; genus Salvia; species Salvia hispanica. The sequence continues at coordinate 28,501,022 of NC_142692.1, forward strand.
TCTTCACTGAAATGGAATCCTAAATTTTGAATTATCACCAGCAATATGTATATTCAAACGCTCCTTCTTCCAATTCCCACCCACACTTCCCACAATCCATTACTTAACTGCATACACAGTCTAACCATCTCCCCGAAATCAAGATTGGGGCTCTGCATTTCTAAGAAAAGGGTGTCCAAAACGAAAATCAGTTGGGGAAACTTGGGTGTGATCAGGTGCGGTGAGATTCAAGCAGATGAATTTGACGATGGGTATTACATGAGGCGTTGCGTTGAGCTGGCGAGGAAGGCCATTGGCTGCACCAGTCCTAATCCAATGGTTGGTTGTGTGATTGTCAAGGATGGCAAGATCGTTGGAGAAGGTTTCCACCCAAAAGCTGGTCAACCTCATGCTGAGGCAATCTCCAATCAGTTTTTCTCTCTTTTTTTATTGCATTTTTGTTGAATATGGAGTTTTCAATTCTATTTTCATTATTTTGAGCTGCCAAGTTTGAGTATTTTGTGCATTTTGATTCTTGCATTGTTGTTTTGAAGATGATGATGATGAGAGCACTACAGTAGTATCCTTTAAATGTTGTAGATAATGTTAGTATATTTTTTGGAGTTTTTTGGGGGGTGTTTGTGTTTTTGTTCTTGTATGGAAAGTAAGTTGGTTTGCTTATTGGTGTTTGTTCTGTCAAAGGCTTGATTTTTTTACCATCCGGCCTGAAGTATTGGGTTTCTAAAAACCGAATTTTATCGAACTAATCTATGCTGCTGTTTGTATCAAGAAACTAGTGATATCTACAAAAACAATTAGGTTGTACAACAGCAAGAAAAATGGTGTACTGATTTTGACTTGGTGTTTAGAAGTTTGGATGATTTATGCAGTGACTTTTCTTCTTTCTGGAGATTTTTCATGTTGATTCCTGATTTATCAACCTTCTGTATGTTTTTATGTATATATGTTCTTGTAAAGATTCTGATTAAGAAAGGTATAGGTTTTTGCATTGAGAGATGCGGGTGATTTGGCTGAAAATGGAACAGCATATGTGAGTTTAGAACCTTGTAATCATTATGGAAGAACTCCACCTTGCTCAGAAGCATTGATCAAAGCTCGTGTGAAAAATGTGGTGGTCGGCATGGTGGATCCTAATCCCATTGTGGCTTCAACAGGGGTGAAAAAACTGCAAGATGCGGGTATTGAAGTGACAGTTGGAGTCGAGGAGGAACTCTGCAAAAGGCTCAATGAGGCCTATATCCATTATATGCTTACAAGAAAACCATATGTTACGCTGAGGTACTTTCAAGAAACTTTCTTGATTGATTATATTATATAACTACCCTCTCCAGTGATCAATGCTAGTAGTTTTTACAGAAGAGATACTTGCTAAAAATTGATGTGTGTGACAGGTATTCCATCTCACTTGATGGGCATTTGCTAGATCAGCTCGGTGAAGAAGCTGAGGAGTGTGGCGGATACTATTCAAAACTGCTGCAAGAATACGATGCTATCATAGTTTCTTCTTCTGCATTGGCTGAGAAGTCGTCTATTCCCATTTCCAAAGAACCCGGAGCCAATCAGCCTCTTAAAATCGTGTTGTCCAAATGTTGGAATCCCCTGATTAAGATTCCTTCTCTCGAAGATGATGCAGCTTCCAAACTGTTGATAGTCACTGAGAAAGACAGTGTTGTGCAAGAAGGAATCCAAACACTATCATTTGAAAAGATAAGTTTACTTGAAATTCTTGAACACTGCAAGAATCAAGGACTCTGCAGCGTCTTGCTGGATTTGACGGGTAACACTCTGGATTTTGAGGATACACTGAAAGAGGGATTTGAGCAGAACTTGTTCCAAAAGGTGGTGGTGGAGGTGCTGCCAATTTTGGGAGGTGATCACGAGAGATATCTGAGTAATGTGGACCTAAAAGGAAAGGTGAAGAACTTGACATCATCTGTGTATGGTAAAAGTGTTCTACTTGAAGGATATTTCTGATCAAATTCTCCTCTTTGCGCTGATAATCTTGTTCAAGAAGACGCTTTGGTGTTGTGACAATGATGTAAGTGGAGGCTGCTACCTACAAGTCTGATTGCTCCATGCATCTGCTGCTGCCACCGGTAAAACTCATGGCTCCGAGCTTGTCATTGATGACTTCATTGTTAACTGCTGCATCTCAGATTGTGGATCACCATGCTGGTGCTGCATTGTTGTAAGCAGTGTGGGAGCCTTGAAATAAACTATAGCGATAAAATGTGGTTCTTCTTTATGTTGTTGTACCTTGGCTTTTGTTTTAGGCCCACTCTACTTTACTTATAAATTCTTATTGCAACAAGATATGCCCTTCCGTTGCCGACTGCACTACGCCCCCGCGGGCACTTATAAATTCTTATGTATTTGTGTTGTGTGGGCAGAGAGAGAGAGAGAGAGAGTCCTTATATTGGCAATTAGAATCCTGACATTTTCACCAGAGATAGAATCCTGCCCTTTTTTACCAAAGAAACAACGAAGAACTTATTGTTTAGATAGAGAAATAAAATAAGAGTAAGTTGACATGCTCTTTTTCTGTAACTAATACTATAAAATGGAGTTTTTAAATATTCCCTCCGTCCCTATATGAGTTAAATGAAGAGAATAAACTAAGATAAATAACGTCCCTATATGAGTTAAATGAAGAGAATTAACTAAGATAAATAAAAAGAGAGCAAAGTATGAGGAAGAATAAAATGAGAGAGGGTAAATTTACTTTTTAGGGCAAAAAGCAAAAAAAAAATCCACAAAATTTGGTCAAATTCTGATTTATCCCTTGGAAATGGGGATAAACCACTGTATATCACTTTTTTGATGCTACTTAGACTTGAATCAACCAACCAGATCTGTTCGATCTCCTGCGGCGAGTGCTGCGGAGCCCGAGTGGCCGGCGAGCGAGTGGTTAGTGGTCAAGATCTCTACGTACTTGTTCCAGTCCAGGACAAGTGAAATCTTCCGGAGGTGGGTTCTGTCGCCGCCTGATAGAGGCAGAAGCGGGGGCCACCAAGAGCTATCTGCATCAAGTCTTTCGATTGAAAGAGGAATGGATTAACTTTTAAAAAATGGCCAATTAGATTATAACTTTGACGATTTTCTAAATGTCCTATAGAGTTTGATTTAAGGAGAATAGAGCATGACTTGACCGTAATACATCAATATTCCAAAAGCCCAGAAAGCAGCTCAATTCCGGCATCCACACTAGCTCAATTCTCCCTAAATTCAACTCTATGGGACAATTCAGAAAGACAACTAATAAAGGAAAATTATTTTTTTTAATCAATTTTATAGCATCAATACTCGTGGTGTCGTTCATCATTAAATTTATATTTATAGATGAAGATAATAGTAAAAATGAAATAAAAAAAATGAGGGATTGTCAATTTGTAATTCTAATTGAACGGGGTAACACTGAAACTCAAAAGTCATATTATTTGGGATTTGAGGACAGAATTTGTGATTAAATACATTTTAGAGGGTGAATGTGAGATTTTAGAGTTTGAGTACACAGTGTATCATCTATAAATATTCCCTTGGTTCACGAAAGTCGAAAATTTGACCGAAAATTTGAATTTAAAGTATCAAGATTCACACAAAATTGGTAGCTGAAGTGAGTCTGAGAAGGAGCATCAATGGACGAGCCGAAACTCGTGAGCAGGAAGAGACCTCTTCCGCATTCTCCCTATCACAAGATGCGTCAAATTCTCCAAGACCTTCGCCCCCATTTCATCCACGTCCGGTTTTTCATTTTATCGATTTCTCTTCCCATCTTTCTTTATCCGCCCTCTACTTTTCTATTCGTGCTGAAATCATTTGTCTCCTACGCAATGGCTATAGTAGTTCGTGTGTATCTCGATGTGCTATCCTATGGTTTCTTCACTTTCAATTTTCCGCATACACTAAATTCTTTTTTCAATTTGCTTTCTCGGCTTAATGGTTAATAATGAATCGACTAATTGACTGTGGATGAAATGTTAGATTCTTAGTTGAATCAGTAGACAGATCATTCAAGAACATTACCATATTGTACAAACTCCCTTTAGTTTTCCCCTTTCCACATATACATACAATAACAAAAGTTAATAGTGCTTGTGTGTATCTGCAATGCCTCAGTGCTTTGGGACACACAGATTAGGAGAAAGTTTTTCTGCAACTATGTGTTTTCTTTCGATATGGCTTCTTTTACTCGAGTGCATTTATCTTTACAGTGAATCCTATGTATGATTATGACAACAAATGTTGATCTGGACTTGGTTATTTCATACTATTAGAGATTGATAATTCGGAATATTAATTGGAAGTTGCTCCCTCCGTTTAGCCATTTTCTTTGTTCAATTTTATCAAAGTGGTTGCAGTGGTATGGAAACTGCTTATTATGTATGAAAAAATGGAGCTTAATTTTTATGAGTATATTCAATAAAAAAAATTGCTGGCTATGGTTTGTAGTGTTTTATATTAAGAGAGAAAAAAATTCACATTAAGTTTGTTGTTGCTAACTAAGCTAGTTCATTCCATTTCTAATAGTACCTCCTAATATTCTTGTGGAGAGTGGGCTCATTAAGTACATGGCCTCATAATTTTGTTATGTGTGCAATCTTGCAGGTGCTTAAGACTCCTGACTTTCGAAATTGCCAAGCAGCTGATGAAATCCGTCAAGGTATGGTTCTCTTTTTGGTGGGTGGATTGATTGACTTTTTTTTTACTGAGTCGAACCCTTCCTTTTTCTTGCATCGTCACTTTGATTTCTTCAACTTGTACATGAACGAGTGTTGATTTTCTTCATAGCCACGAGTTTACTTCCTACTAGTCATTTTCAGAGAGTTTGGTGTCTTTTCTTTTTTCTAAAAAAAAAAAAAGAAGTTCGGCCGTCATTATTCATGTTGTTATGACGTCTTTCTGCATTCTGTAATGTGACAAATCAATCATTTTTTTATCTTTACTTCTGCGTCTATATACTTTCAATCCAGTCTAGTGCAACTGAAATTAATCTGTCTGTACACAATGGTTTTGTCTCCACGGTATGGTTAAGCCTGACCAAAACATGCTACATTGCTCAAGAGACAGCATTTATCTCTAATGCTGACAATTTGTACTTCACAGTTCACACTACTTAGTCTCCTTAACACATGTATTATGCAATAACAAAAGAAGATGCAGATTTATTATGCTTTTCCACATTGGATCTCGTTATCATCTAAAACATGCTTTGCAGGGATGAAGCTTCTGATGGAACTATACCAAGAGACGACAGAAAAGGCCGTTAAGCTGGAAAAATGCAGCAACAGTGACAATGCCGATGCCAAGAAAGCAGTGAAACATGCTGACAATCCTCTGCTGGACGATGTTATGTCTGCCCCGCCTCCAGAAACTCAGGAACAAAGAACAGTCATCATTGGGGGTTCTGCTTTCGGGTGGAACTTCATAACATGCCATAGCAGAAGAGCTGTCTACTACGGGCGAACAAAAGAAGCTTTTCGGGCACTAAATCCCAAGTCTAGCTGAATGTGGAAGTAACATGTTTAGGATTATGTACCAGTTTATGTCAGAAGCTGTATTTTGCAGGTTTCTATCTTGAATGTAGAGAAAATTGTTGGAAATTTGTATTGATGTATTCTATGTTCATTCTTTGCATATCTGGTGGGCTCTAATCCCCTACTCCATGAATTATTAGATAAATAATGCTTGACCTGTGTATATATTGGTCATTATACTGAATTGCAAATGGAAACATATACTCACTAATGAAGAAGAAAAAACTAATGGGTTTTTGGCTTTTTAAACCAAAACCTTTCCCTGAATTCCGGTTTTTCCAATGAACTATGAGATTTGTTTTTAAAACCACGAACTTTCATTTCATTAGGGTTTTCCCCTGGCGGGTCAACGATGAAACCCGGGTTGTCTACATGTTAATTTTAATCCTATTTGTCACTAAATTGATTACTTGGATATTAATACATACAGTCACAATTATTACATAACAAATGACAACTTTTGAATAAACAAAACACAACTTTAACATTTTGAATTATGCTATTCGAGTCGGAAATGTGCTATTCGGGTCGGGTTGGGAAAATCCTAACGAAATAAAAGTTCGTGGTTTTAAAAACAAATCTCATAGTTCATGGGAAAAACCGGAATTCGAGAAAAGGTTTTGGTTTAAAAAGCCAAAAATCCAAAAATAATTCACCTAATTCTTGAAACCTATAGAAACGTATATTCACTTGTACTAATGAGACAACACTTAGAAACGTATATTCACTTGTATAATGAGAAAATATATATTAACTTTATAAAAGTATTTAAAAACACGAGATAACACTTCGTAATTGGCAACCAAATAGTGATAATTAGTTCTATATCATCACAATATGTAAACAATATCATCTATCATCAGGAATGAAACAATTCTAATGGGTAGACGAAAGTGTCTGAGATCATGGGAAGATGTCTCGAAAATTATTAATTTTGTAATAATTGCCAATTTTACGTCTTATGGTGATATTGAGCAATGCAGTATACTATATTGTGAATATCAGATATAGGAAAATTATTTTAGTTTGGACTAGATTTATGGATCTGTCTCACTTATATTATATATGTACTTGCATCAAGTAACATACGAGGGTCCATAGCTCAGTGGTAGAGCAATTGACTGCAGATCAATAGGTCACCGGTTCGAACCCGGTTGGGCCCTATTTTTTTTGCAAACTCGTTTTATATTTACTAATTTTTGTGTAAACTGATTTAATATGTTTTTCTGTTGTGTAATTACTACTATTAAATGATCAATAGGTCCATTGATTTTACAACCAAAAACTACTTTTCTGGATTGTCACAGTCAGTCGGAAAGTGGAAGGGATAAAAAGCGTTTGAGGGAAAACCAACATTTGGAAATATAGGTGGCAAAAGTTACATAAATTTTCCAGACATAACTACAAAAAACTGTAATTCAATATTCCACTTTTGATCAAATTTTAATTAGATCACCTAACATAGAGCTGATAAGAATGAACAGCCCAGAATTCTACAATTAACCTTGCAGCGATTGAGCTTTCAAAGATGGGAAGGGCAGTAGTGTAACTAGCAAGTCCGAAAATTGATGCAGTAAACGCAATCAGAAGCGTCGCATGTCTCTGGGTGGCTTGAAGTGCAGGGGATGAGTTTCTGGGGTTGCCGTCTCATCTTCTTTCCACATTTTGATTGTTTTGTCTGCCTCGCAGGTGATAAGCCTCGACCCGGTTAAATCGTACATGATGGAATAAATACCAGCTTCACTCTCCAGCGAACCTGAAATAAACGATCCGTTAGGTTTGATGCTCCGATCAAAAAGATTTAATAAGTGAAATTGTAAGTTATAAATGTGTACCAGGTTGAACAATTGTTTGTGCTTGCTGAAAATTGTGACCACTATTCCAGTCCCAGAACCATAGACTTCCGTTATCACCTACAATGATTTAAATGGAAGGAAATAGTTAAAAAGAAAAAAAAACACGTGTCGTGTCATCGGACTATTATAGGAAATGGGAAAGCTGGAATGAGCTGCTGCCACAAGAAGAAAATCATTCGAGGAGAGAAAAAACATATTTTCATGTTCGGTAACTCACCTGCTGTGGCCAGTACACCCTCCTCATTGACTGCTGCAGCGTTAATGATCGTTTTCTGTTGCGAGCTGCATGAAGAAAACACGAATAATTAAAATGTCCACTTAATGCAATGCAAATATGCAATTCCACGGTAACTAGGCAATATTTGGAGGGAGAGAGTTTCTAACTTTCTACTGAAGACAATTACCATCTATATGCAACCATCTACTCCAGTCCCCAAGCATTAAAATGTATACTTACTTACTGATGCGGTTTAAAATAACTTCCACACAAAGGGTTCCAAGAGATTGGGAGGAAGATCAAATGACTTCATTGACAAATCTCAAGCTCAATCCAAACATCAATACAAAGAATCGTAATATTTCATGAGACAAGGGAAGTACAACTGGACTTGATTCCACCAAGGAAAACTAATTAGATCTCACTTATAAAATGGTCAAAATAGGTAGCAAGCAGTCACTAAAAGCTTTTAACTTGGCATACAACAAACATATCGAAGATGGTTTACAATAGAGCACAGCACTACTTTATATACACATCAAAAGTCATGAGCTTTAGTACATAACTAATGCAAACATCATATCGCATTTTTTAAATTCACATAGTAAGGTCGTGATTCTAAAATCTTACAGCATGTTGTGCATGAATTCTCCTCTTGGAAGTCTAAACTTCTTAATATTCTCAGCAGACGCAGATACAAAACAGTCCCTGGAAAGAAATGTGAAATTAGGCCAGTATAGGGAAAAACGAAAAAAAGGAATAAGTTAACTCTCTGAAAGTTGCTACAAAACTAAGAATTTTAATGCTTACTCTGTAGGATGTGGAGCCATAGCTCGTACAGATTTCTTGTGATGTGTCAAGGTTGACATTGTTTTACCTGACAGGACAAACACTTTGACTTTAGAAAAGAGAGATGAAACAATTGTTATGTCAAAAATACAAGTGTTATAAAAGAAATACCAGTTCTAAGATCCCATAACTTTATTGTTGAATCATGGGAACCGGTAATGACTTGTGGATCCTGCAAGAACAGTCATGCCATGAGTTAAAACATTAACTTTTTGGCTTACAGCAGATACATTAGACAAAATAGTGATGCTACTTTCCAAGGTCCTACAAATAAGCACTTACTGTAGGTCGTGTGAATACTGAACAAACAGTATTATCATGCCCAGGAAGTGTACGAATTTGCGCTTTGCTGCGAATATCCCATACCTAAAATCATCATGGAATCTAAATTAGTACATCATCACTTAAAGGAGCTACCATACTTGCATTAAATGTATTACATACCCGACAAACAGAATCACGTCCTCCTGTGAGCAAAATGTCAATAGTAGGATGAAGAGCCAAGCAATAAACACCACTAAGGTGACCATGATAAGAACGAATAACCTAAAAATAAAAGCAAGCAGCATTAAAACAAGCATCACAAGCCAATGGATGTACTCAGCTGAAGCAGCTATTGGAATTGCATAAAACACCTTATTCTGCTCTAGGTCCCAACATTTAACTAATTTATCATCACCGGCAGAAAACATGTATGTATGCTTGTTGCTAACAGCCAGACCTGCAAGAAAATTTGGTCCATATATTAATATAACCGAATGAAAAAAAAATTGAACAACACAAAAAGGAAAGGGAGAATTGAACTACCTCGTACTTGGTCGATGTGACCAGTAAGAGTTAGTTTCAATCGGCCACTTGCTAGGTCCCATATCTTCACAGCAGAAAGAAAAAAAAAAGAATTAGCGAACAGAAAGAATACAACATAATGAAATTGAGCACATGGCTTGAATGCGTTGACTTTTCTGGAGAATAATATACTATTTCATGGCAAATATAACAAAGTAAAGATATGAAGACTTGCGAAAGGCAGTCAGACATGATATGACCTCAGTATTAGCACGCAAGAAGTTACTGTCCTCGGAAGTGTATAGTATCTATAAGACCTAACTAAGTATTGAGTAATTGTAACTATTGTGAGTCTGTGACTGGTTTTTCTGGAAACAAAGTAGAACATGAATGTCGAAACTTCAATCACAGAATGTGTTAATCTAACCTTGATTGTCCGATCAGCAGATCCAGTGCAAAACCAAGTGTTACTTGGGTCGATGGCTACAGACCGCACCCATCCCAAATGGCCACTGATTACCTACAGAGATCAAAGCTTGCAATTTAAGGCAGGTGAAAAGGCCAAAAGGAATCACTACCAGCATATCAGTTAGACATGGTAGTAGAATCTCACTCTGTAATTCTTCCAGGGTGCACGCCAAACAGGACGAGGCCATCTGCTTGGAATTCTTTCCATGATGGCAGAAGTTGACATGTTCCTGTTCACCAGCAGAACAGAACAATATTTATCACACAAATGATGGTGTGATCTAAATTGCGACAAAGTTCAAGCTTAGTGCTTCTTAATTCGAAACTAATGACATGTTGCGATATCTGCTATTATCTCAATCAAAGTCCTTATATCTAGTTACTGATCCCCATGCTTCCAACTGCACCATTTGAATGTTAAGAACATGAAACCATGACCAGGCAATCATGTTTAATATATTCCCTCCATCCTGCTTGAAGTGCCGCATATCTTTTGGTCGTGGGTATAATGAAAAAGGACTAGAGTATAAAGTGTATGCCCCACATGTATTAAGAGAGGGAGAGAGAAAAATGATTGACAAGACAACTGGATTGTTGGTGTATTTAAGCCAACTAATTACACAATTAAAATCACTTATTATAATGAGACACTTCAAACGGAAACTGGGACAATTCAAATGGAACAGAGTGAGTAATAAGTATCACCACATTTTATTATTACTCAAAGAAATCAATGAGAATTATAAATAGAAGACCTTTCAGATGAGACATTAGATGGAATAATAGCTGAGCTCCTTTGACCACCAGCATCCGCTCTATACCAAACATTTACAATATCAACATCGTTATGTTACAGAAAGATGCAGCATGCAGTGAGTGAATATTTTAAATATGGTGCATTGCGAAATGCTATAATTAATTTTCAAATCCTAAATCTTTGGACTGATAGGTGATGAAGGTGTAGTGGTACAGTGTAATACTGTGTATAAAAACAAGATTTATAAGATACATACGAGCCCCTCGGTTGCCCTGTCGAGCTAATCACCAAATCTTTTGGTGGCCCTCCCATCTGCGTATCATTTGATTGTTGAGGACCTGTGGATTAGTTTGGCAGCTCAATCAAGACTAACACGAAAGAGAGAGGTAATCATGATTCATGAAAGTGTTAATATGAACAGGCCTGTGTAACTGCAACACTTCTTAACATAATCTGGAGGTCCTCAACAAACTAATAGCTACAGGATTCAAATATTGGTAATACCTGGAAGTGCAAGGGCGTTGGAGGGAGTAGGTTCTTGCTGTACTTGACTTTTTGCAGCATTAGTAGCATGTTCAGATGATGTGGTCTTCACTCTTACATAATCAGAATTGAGCTACAACACAAAATACACGAAAATGAGAATCTGAATTCTTTGAAGAAACCAAGACATTTGTATTGTTACTATTATATGAGATGGATGGAGGGAGATAGTTACTAGACATTCAGGAAAATGGTGTTCAACAGTTTCTACGGGAGCCTAAGTTGTATGCAACCACATTGCAGTTGAACCACCAAACATAACTCATCCAATTCTTGACATCTACGCCACTACAAGCAGGTACCCAACGAAGGCATTTCTCTCCTCTCCATACTAAAATAGTTAATACCGTAAGGCTTTTGTCTCTAAATTGACCCTGGTCGACCCATTTGATGGCAAATCCAAGTAGTTGGTAATGGGGGAGAGTGGCTCGTGGCGTTGTCAAGCCAAGTGCACTTAGCCTACTCTATAAAGAAAACATACAACACCCAACTTTTTCTAAAACTTGCAATACTTTCCACTCTTCGGTTTACGAAAGACACATTGATACACATCTAATCTCTCCTTATACTACTTCCGTCTTTACAAATTTAAACTATTTCAATTTTGTTTGTCTCTTAAAAATAAAAACTTTCTATACTTTCTAGTTTCTATTCAAAGAATGATTTTTCTCTCCGATGAGATGAGACTCATTCACCACTAACAATACTTCAATCAGTTTTTCATTTTATCATTCTCTTACTTTACTAATTATGCATTAAAACCCGTTATGTTCCTAAAGTTTCTATTTTTCAAAGACTTATGGAAAAAGAGGGAACAAACATGGGTTATTCACGACTGACCTTATGACTTATTCGAATCTTTGAGCTGCAGGACGAGAAAAAGAAAAAAACCAGTGAGTAATTAGTTATTAAAGTAGGGATATAGCGCCGAATTATCTAATGAAACTCCGCAAGCAGTAGGGTAATTTAAAATTTCCATAAACCTTTCAGCGTCGGGCGGCGGAATTTGACCGTGGGTAGGAGAGAATAGATCGAGCGACCGCTTTAGGGATTTGAAGCTGAGCTTCTTTAGCGACTGCGGCTCTATGGACAGCTCGGTTTCCATGGCTTCTCCCGGCACTCACTCAATTGTAAAGTCTGATCAACGGTCGGCCACACGACGACAAATCAGTATAGCAATGCGTATGGGGTAAGGAGTTGGGATTTATATAATCTCCAATGGTACAACTAAACCCAATAATACAGTTACAAATCTCCTCCTGTCGTGCTTGAAAACCAATTGCATAAACGCCAAACAAATCTGGAATTGCAATTGCAATCAAGTTCACATTATATTGTTTTAAGAAAACGAGAAAAGTAAAGAGAAGAAGAATGAAACTTACCTAAAGAAGAAGAAGAGAAAAAATAAAGATACAATAAGGAAAGAAGAGGCAGCGAGGAAAAAGGAAAACCGGCAGCGGCGTAGCAATTCTGGAGTATGGCAATGGGCTTTTTGTATGGATTGGGTTTAAAAATATAATAACGAAATTACATAAGTTACTAATATTTTTAAATTTTTATTGATTTTTTTTTTTTTTGCAGTAATTAATAGTGTTCATATGTTCTACTATATGTCATGAATAAATTACGTCTAGTTAATCACCTATATTTACCTAATAATAAATACAATAATTGTTGGATTTGATCAGTAGATAGGTTAAATAGGTCGATATATTCTACAACAAATGGTTTAACATACATTTGGCCAATAAATTATAGGCTAATGATTTCAGTTTTATTTTCTTGACAAAAATAATTATAATAACATTAATAAACATAACACAAAACGCCTAAAACAAATCATGGGTTCAAACCCCACCACCGCTTGGAAACTTTTGACCTTAATCCTTAAAATCTGATTTAGTCGGATTCCGCCAAAGTTGGGTTCAATACCCCTTTAGTAAAAAAAACATTTAAAATATATGAACTATTAATAATCAAATTTCAATACTATACTTAGTTAAAAATGAATAGTAAGGTTAACGCGTAATTGATATAGAAGAGATGTCATTGAAAACGCATAAAAATAAGTAAAGTATAAGGGCATCCACAATGGGACGTAGGATAGCCCGCCCTATGCTCCGCCACATCAGCATATTATCCTCCTACTCTTCCACCTGCAATGGGGCGGACTATAGCTCGTCCTATAGTTCGCCCTAAGCATTTTATTTATTATTTGAATATTTCAACACTACAAAAATTGAAAAATAAACAACTTCATTTCATTGAAAATTCAAACTACAGTATGAAATAAAAAACAACTACAAATTCTCAATGGTTTCAATCATGTCGTTCATGAGCTGAGCATGGTCTTGTTGGCTGCGCATTGAGGTCTGTCTAGCTAGAACCTCACTGAAGCCCATCGTAATCCTCGAACGTAAGGCGGGGTCACCGTGCTGGAGCTAGATCCACCTTCAACATCGGCCCAATCGGTGACATGTCCAACTTCCTTGTTCGACTATCGTGTTATGCAAGATGATGCACACGTACATGACATCAGCGATGACTTCCTTGAACCAAAAACGCGCCGGACCTTTCACTATTGCACCCCGCGATTGGAGCACACCAAAAGCCTGATCCACATCCTTCCGCACAGCCTCCTGCTTTGCCGCAAACGACACTCTCCTCTCACTCATTTGGCAGCTGATCGTCTTCACAAAAACAGGCCACCTTGGGTATATGCCATCGGCCAAGTAGTACTCCATATGATATTGGCGTCCGTTGGCAGTGAACTCAATGGCGGGGTCGCGACCCCTGCATTGATCAGCGAAGAGGTTGGACGAGTTAGGACGTTTACGTCGTTGTTCGACCCGGTGATAAGGCTAATTTCATGCATTGGTTATGGGGTTTAATTCAAACAATTTTCTGGGTCTAACACATGTTTTAAGCCAGATGTGTAGAAGAAATCGCCAGATCCAGGAAGGAAGGAAAATAATCGCATGGTGAAGGAGTTTGGCGAGAAAGTGAGCGGAAAAGGAGAAAAAAATTACAAGACGGAGGAATCGCTAGATGGACGGCAAAGAAGAGAATTCAAGCGAAGATTCTAGAAGATCACATCCACATCTATAAATAGAGACCACGCAACACACATGAAATGATCATCTCTCGCATTTTGCTCTTAGCTCACTTTCACACATTTCTACACACATTTGGGGAAATCAGAAATTCATGGGTTTTGGGGTTCATTTTTTAGTGTTGTTGTGTACCACCGTATCCACGTGAGGCGAAGAAACAATTTACTGCTTTCGTTTTACTTTTCTGTTCGGAATTCTCCTGAGTCTTCGCTATTCGAAGCTCGGCGCTGGTTTATTTTGCTGAACTCACTTATCTATCTATGAAATTTCTATTTTGTGTCATGATGGTGTTTGATTTTGAAGTTCTGATGGTTGATTTTAAGTTTGAAGTTAATTTACTTGCTATGGATGCTTTTCGCATTTGATCGATAGTCTGGAGCTGAATTGGTGTTGAATTGTAGTTGATCGGAGAAATTTGGTTAGATCGGAGTGATCAGAGATGGAATTTGCGGTGGTTTGTTGTGGATTGCTTGGATCCGGAGCGGATGAAGCATCTGATGTTTAGATCTGTTGAATTATGCATGGTTGTTTATTTCTGTTTACCGTTTTTAGTTTACTTCGTCTAGCTATCGTAGATCTGAGCATTTTCTGGTGAATCGCGTTTTCCGACGTTCGAGTCGTCGTATTCTGTTTAAATCTGGGTTGTTGCTATGTTTTATTCATGTTTATGCTTGAATCGGTTGAAGGTATGAAGATGAATGTTAGTTAAATTCATAGTTAGTTATTTGCAGCTTTTCATTCGTACCTTGGCTGTTTTTGGAAATGGTCCCTGAAGCTACTCGGGATGTGACAGTACAAGTGTAGTGTGTGTGCAGTGTTGCGATATTCAAATAAGGCAGGTTCCCCAGATCCAGCAAGTCCACTAGATCACTTGGTCTAGGAACTCGTAGGTTGTGCGGAATCCCGGTCGTCGGACACACAAGTACTTCCCCGCTTCAAAAACCCTCAACCACTTTACTAAACCTAGTATAGGGAAGTAGGGATCGATCCCACAGAGAAGGATGCGTAAGACTCGTAATCAAGGATTTGGGAGTATTTTTGGTGTTGGCTGCTGCCACGCATTTTCTTGGGTTGAGGAAAATTAAAATTAACTTGACTTGGGAATATTAGAAAGAAACTTAACCTAACAGCTAGACCTAGGAGATAATTCTACGGTGGGACCACATCTAAGAAAAAGCAGAGTACGACTGGAAAGTGGCAGAATAACTAACTCTCGTACTAACTGACAGTGACATCGTCTTCTACAACCAAATTCGCATAAAACTTCTTGAGAAAACACATAAGCAAATCAAAAACAGGGCTACTAACTTGAAATCAAATCTATGGATAAATAACGAAGAACTTAACAGATCTGCATACCTAGACGAAGTGAAATAGAAAACAAAGGAAATAAAACAAGTCTATCAACTACTGTTTCTTTCACACGCCAAAACCAACTTCAGACGCTAAATCCACTCCGGATCTAAGCGTCCGACACGGACTCCAAACAGAAGAAATTCTCCATCACGTTAGATTTACAAATTTAAGCTCCGAACACTCAATCAACCACAGATCTGTCACCAAATTCTACATCAAACACCTCAATAACGAAATAAGCAGAGATCGACATAGCAATTTAAGAATTACGCTAACAGCAGAGAGATCTAAGCAACTAGGTAAGTAGAGGCATTCTTCGTCATTCTCGCTTCATTCAAATTAACTAGGTTCATTTAAGGAAAAAACTTCTAAGTTGAAATGCCTCCTATCTTCAATTACTTTCACTAAGGGAATCATGCCGTATTAAATCCACTGGCTCATGTGACAATACTTAAAACTAACAGACTCTTAACATGTAATACGGGTAATGCATTGACTCCTCTCCCCCTCCCACTTCACTCAAGCTTGTCCCTAAGCCATCGTCGTGAAGGGGGGAACAGAGAGATCAATGCAAAACTAAAATCATAAAACTTCTCACACTTAGACCAAGCAATGGGCTAAGTGGGAGAAAGACACAGAAAAACATAGAAAAACAAATAAAACAACAGAAAACACGAACTTCTCACACTTAGACCACGCAGTGGGCTAAGTGGGAGAAGATATAACAAGTGATAAACACATATATAACAGGTAGACAATAAAAAAAAAAAAAGAACAAAAAATAAAAGTTACTTGGTTAAGAGATGTTTGATCATTTCTGGGGCTGGCTCCCTCAGGAGCCAGACTGGGGTGGGACTCCGGGGCGGGTTACTTTCACCTTCTTCCTAGCTGGCTGCTCCAGCTCTTCTTCCTTCTGCTCTGGGGTTTCCGGTACTGACTTTCTCACGATCAATTTTGATTTTGGTGGGGCTGGAACTTGCACGGGAATGGTCGGGGAGATCATCTGAAGCGACTGCTGTGGTCGCTTGACGGAGGGACTGCTATGGGTGGGCTGCCTGACTTCACTGCTGGACCCAGGAGTTGTCCTCAACTGGGTCAAGGGGAGCGTCTGCTGCATCCACTTCAACATTTTCATTGAAAGCTCCACCGCTTCCGTCATCCTATCATTCTGTTTGGCACATTTCACTGCCAAATCAGCAATATTTCCCCTCAGGGTCTGCACTGCCTCCCGATTTCCCATCAATTCGTTCCTTATCCCACCGAGTTCCTTCATCATATCCTTCCGCATTATCTGCATCTCCTTTTTCATGTCCTGGACTTCCTTCCGCAGCTCCTCGATCTCTTCACTTGGCATGGCCTCTTCTGCTTCCTTCGGCTCCGCCTTCACCTTGTCTCCTAAAGAATAGAAGAGAGTTTTGGTGCCTTGAGTCTGCAGCAACCCCTTGTTGAAGAAATAATCAACACTGAACACCTCTGGGGGGTCGCACATGACTACAAGTGGAGCAGCCTTGGCAATTCTCATTTCTATATTCCTCTAGAGGTAAGCGCCGATGAGGTGGCAGGTGTACATATGACGTCCTGGGTTGCTCGTCATCTGGTGGCACGCCTGTGCCATCCAATATCCGAGGTGCACCTTAACACCCTCTGCCATGCACCAAGTGAAGTAGAGATCGGTAGTAGTGAGGGCTGAATTCGCACTGCCCATCAAATTGTAACTGATAAATGTTTGAGCAAAACGGAGGATCCGATCTTCGATGTGGGAGGCTTTGGAGTAGCTGGATTTAAACGCCCCTGATTTAGAGTGCGTGACCAGTTCCCATGCTGTCTGGACTTTGAACCCAAGTGTGTTCTTTGGCATCCCCACCATCCTGTCGTTCCAAGCCCCCTCTTCATCTTCTTCCTTAGTAAACAACCCCATCCGTAGGGACCACTCCCTAATGCTCAACTCGTGCTCCTGATTGAAGAGTCTGAATGTGATGGAATCCGCGTCCAGGTCTGAGGTATTCTTCAAACGAAAAGTGGAGAAAAACTCCCTTGCCAGATCCACTGGTACCCTCTCTTGGCTGTGCTGCAACAGCCACTCAAACCCTATTGCTTGGATATAGGCGCGGAATTCTTTGTCACATGCAATCATCTTGAGCTCCCTCTTGCTATACTGTTTTCCCGACTTGGCCATCTTTCCTGCGCTGCATCGTTCCTTGTACACCGCGATTCTTTTCTGGTCGTCAAACTGTCTCATCTCCTCCAGCAAGCTCTTAGTCAGCCAAATCACGGGGCGTCCGGGAATTGGCTCTTCCTCAACCTCCTCAGAGTTATAGCTTGGCTCAGGGATGAGCTCCTCATGCTCGTCGACAAGGGTTTCCTCGGTCTCAGGGGAAAGGGTCTCCTCGACCTCCTGGACGGAGGGAGCTTTCCTTGACCGGGTAGATGCAGTCGCCGGCGCCTTTCCTTTTCTTGCTTTCTCCTTGGCCAAGTGCGCCTCTGTCTCTGTCGCTTCAGGTATGAAGTCATCAACTTCGTCAAGGAGGCTTCTCCTGGTGCGCCTCCTTTCGGCCCTTTCATCAATCTTGGGCTCACTTGTTTCCTGGTCATCAACCAGGTCCACGATCAATTTTAGCCCTTCCTCGGGCTCCGGTTCCGCCATCGAATGTAGATCTGACTCCGCCAACAGCTTTTCTGGGGTTTCCCCCTCTTCAACCACCATCGGGGTTGCCCCCTCGATATAGATGGGGTTCTCCCCCCTGACATCTCCTGGAATAGGGGTTTCCCCCTCAACAGCCTTCTCAAACACAGGAGTCTCCCCCTCAGTAATTTCAACAGAAACTGGGGTTTCCCCCTCACGAACTTCAAACACAACAGGGGTTTCCCCCTCACATATCTCAACAGCAATAGGGGTTTCCCCCTCAAGAATTTCATCAACAGTAGGGGTTTCCCCCTCATACATTTCCCTACCCTCAAGATTAGGGTTCTCCGGTACATTACTTTCTGTCTCCTTCAAGGTCTCGTCATGCGTCTGTTCACCGTCCTCAGATTTCCTGTGTAAAGCCTCCTCTGTCTCCGCTACTTGCGATCTTGTTTCAGAGAGATTTGCCGGTGTTGCGGCCGAATCTGCCGGAATTGGCAGTGATGGTACAGTCGGCGCAGACGGCATCAGACTGGCGGTGAATAGGGCGTACACCTCCTTCGCTTTCTCTATGCTTCCCACCTTCTGTGTTAATTCGGCCAACAAAGTGGGGTCATACTCAGTTCCCTTGGTCGAATCCATCGGTATAGATCTGAAAGAAAACGAAAAGAACTGGGCGATTTTGTTGTTAGGGTTTCGTCTGTCTTTTAGAGAGAGAGTGAATGAAGAGAGAAGGAAGAGCAAACACAATTTTTTTGTCTAATGAGGAATGATGGAGAGAGAAGGACGACGGTTGCCTTTTCTGGTGAAAAGATGGTGCGGTTGCAGGCGTGATGTAAGCAACCGTACGTCTCCCATAATTATCGGCCAGAATTTGAAATTCAAAATAAATTTTCCCTCCTTGACTCCTTCCTTCAGGCTCTCTCCTGGCGAATCCACTCGACCATGCCCTACAAAATAAAATTTGAAGATTCCAGACCCCTGGGTCGAGATTAGGGCATAAAATACGGGTTCCCCTAGGAGTCTGGTGCTTCGAAATTATATACACATAAGTACATTTTTTTTGTTAGAGAAAAATTAAACTATTTACATGTTGTATTTCCGAGATTCCCTGGTTTAGTTGTGAATTTTCAAAATTATCAGCTTACCCCTTGACCCAGGAATTCATCGGAAATTACCCTCGTCCTTTTAGGCAATAATAGGGAGTGTGTGTAGTGGAATCTCGTCCACAACACACAACTCAGAATTATCCCTATAGACTTTCACTCTATGACCGTTTACAAGGAAAGGAACAGAGTTTGGAGCACTTCCCTGGATCTCTACTGCTCCATTTGCTCGGATGCCAACGATGGTGTATGGGCCAATCCATTCAGACTTCAGTTTCCCTGGCATGAGCTTAAGCCGAGACTGAAAAAGGAGCACTTTCTGTCCCACATGAAGTTCCTTGACCCGGAGGTTTTTATCGTGCCATAACTTCGTTCTTTCTTTGTACCACATGGCAGATTCAAACGACTCCAGCCGAAGTTCCTCCAACTCTTGCAATTGCAACTTCCTCTCTTCTTCGCATGCTATCGGCTTCATGTTCATTTCCTTCATTGCCCAGTATGCCTTGTGTTCAATTCCTACAGGCAAGTGACACATCTTACCAAACACAAGTCTGTAGGGTGACATTCCAATAGGTGTTTTAAAGGCAGTTCTGTAGGCCCACAATGCGTCCCCGAGTCTTTTGCTCCAGTCTTTCCTTGACGGATTAACTGTTTTCTCCAATATCGCCTTGATCTCGCGATTAGAAATCTCTGCCTGGCCATTAGACTGAGGATGGTAAGGAGTTGACACTCGATGGTGTACATCATATTTCTTCATCAAAGCCTCGATGGTGCGATTACAGAAATGTGTTCCTTGGTCTGAGATGATGGCTCTAGGAACTCCGTATCTGTTGAAAATGTTATCCTTGAGAAATTTCGCCACCTCCTTTGATTCGCAAGTTGTGGTGGCCTTAGCTTCTATCCACTTAGATACATAATCCACTGCAACCAATATGTAGGTATTCCCACAGGATGACGGAAACGGTCCCATAAAGTCCATTCCCCACACATCAAAAATTTCACACACGATCACTGGGATCAGAGGCATCTCATCTCTCCTTGAAATTCCCCATGTCTGTTGGCATCTCTCACAACACTGGCAGAATTCGAAAGCATCCTTATTCAATGTTGGCCAATAAAATCCGCTGTCTAGAACCTTCCTCGCTGTTTTCCTTGGCCCAAAGTGGCCTCCACATGCTAACGCGTGGCAATGATTTAACACATCTCTTTGTTCCCATTCGGGAATGCAGCGCCTAATCACTTGATGTGAGCACATTTTCCACAGGTAAGGATCATCCCAAAAATAAAAATTTGGATTCGCTTCTAATCTTCATCCTCTGGGCCCGGGAAACTTCTTCTGAAACCGGCATCTCTCCTGTGACCAAGTAGTTGGCTAGATCAGCAAACCATGGTTCTGCATTCAGCGTGCGCTTCCCTTTATCTGATTCCCCTAGACCGGTCAGAGCCAAAACTGCTTCCCAGTCAGGTGGTCTAGGAAATTTCTCCAAAAGGTACAAATGTTCTCGGGAAAGGCATCAAGTATAGCCTCTTCTGTTTTTCCTTGGAAGATTCTGCTCAAATGATCTGCTACCCTATTCTCCGTTCCTCTTCTATCTCGTACTTCCCAATCAAATTCTTGTAAAAGTAACACCCAACGGATTAACCTTGGCTTCGACTCCTTCTTAGCCATTAAGTACTTTATTGTTGCGTGATCCGTGAAGACTATAACCCTTGACCCAAGAAGGTAGGGTCGGAATTTTTCAAAGGCATACACGATGGCTAACATTTCCTTCTCCGTGGTGTCATAATTCTTCTGAGCTTGATTTAGTGTTTTGGAAGCATAGAAGATCACATAGCTTTTTCCATCAATTTTTTGTCCTAAGACAGCTCCCACAGCGAAATCGCTCGCATCACACATTATCTCGAAAGGATGGTTCCAGTCTGGTGCCCTGATTATTGGTGCTGATACTAACCTGTCCTTAAGCAGCTGGAACGCCCTCTCACATCCTTCGTCAAAGACGAATTCAACATCATTTTGTAACAACCGAGTGAGTGGTTGCGCGATTTTTGCAAAATCCTTTATGAACCTCCTATAGAACCCTGCATGGCCTAGGAAACCTCTCACCTCTTTTTGATTCGTAGGGTATGGTAATTTTGATATCACATCCACCTTTGCCTTGTCTACCTGGATACCCCTCTCAGAAACCACGTGACCTAGGACAATGCCTTCAGTCACCATGAAGTGGCACTTCTCGAAGTTCAACACTAAATGCTTTTCCTGACATCTCTGCAACACTAGATCCAGGCTGGCTAAACAAGCATCAAATGAGTTTCCATAGACGGTGAAATCGTCCATGAATATCTCAATGCATACTTCCAACAGATCCGAAAAAATGCTCATCATACATCGTTGAAAAGTCCCCGGTGCATTACACAATCCAAACGGCATTCTTCGGTATGCATATGTACCAAAAGGGCACGTGAAAGTGGTCTTCTCTTGATCCTCCGGATTAACGTAGATTTGGAAATATCCGCTGTATCCGTCAAGGAAACAAAAATACTGTTTGCCTGCCAATCTTTCCAGCATCTGATCAATGAAAGGCAAAGGAAAATGATCCTTCTTTGTGGCTTCATTCAACTTCCTGTAGTCGATGCACATCCTCCACCCTGTCACTAATCTGGTGGGTACCAATTCATTCTTCTCATTTTTGATGACTTGTATCCCAGACTTCTTTGGCACCATATGGACAGGACTGACCCACTCACTGTCAGGAATGGAGTAAATGATTCCTAGAGCAAGCAACTTCAATACCTCCTTCAAGACTTCCTCTCGCATGTTTGGGTTCAGCTTCCGTTGTGCATCTCGATGAGCCTTTGCACTTTCTTCCAGACGGATGTGGTGCATGCAAAGATCTGGACTTATTCCCACCAAATCTGAGAGAGTCCATCCTATTGCCTTCTTGTTCCTTTTGATGACCTCTAACAACTCCTTCTCCTGTTCCTTGGTCAAGTTGCTGTTGACTATTACTGGAAATGTCTCGTCCTTCTCCAAGTAAGCGTACTTAAGGCCTGGTGGGAGTGTTTTTAGCTCTTTTTTCGTTCCATTCGTCTCCTGGGGCAAGGGATTTTTTTCTGAATTTTCTGGTGAAGTCTCTTTCCCTTACCCAGGAGATTTTTCCAAACTGGCCACATAAGCCGATCCCTTGGACCTAGCTGATTCCGGGTTCCTGCAGAATTCCATAATGGCCTCTATGAGCTCTTCATCTGTCAATTCCTCTGTGTTCACTGCTGCACACCATCCCACAACTTCTTTGTCAATCGAATGGCTCAACTCTGAGTTATCAATCTGTTCCTGTATCAATTCTGTCTCAAGGTATTCTTGGACTAAAGGGTTAATAACATCAACAGCATAGAGATTCTCAACATCTAAAGGTCTTTTCATCCCCTCATCTATGCTAAAGGTATATTTTTCCCCATTATAGTCCAAGCAAATTGTTCCATCAAACACATCGATAATGGTCTTAGCCGTACGCAAAAATGGCCTCCCCAAAAGTACCCCACTAGACTCAGCAGACTCATTATCATTCATCTTGATCACGTAAAAATCAGCAGGATATAGAAACTCATGCACCTTGACTATAATATTTTCCAACATTCCTTCAGGGCAAATGCAAGTTCTATCTGCTAGCTGGATTACTACTTTGGTATCAACCATTCTTACCCCAGTTAACCTTTTATAGATTGAAAGTGGCAAAATATTTATTGACGCCCCTAGATCACACATGGCATGCTCAACCTTGATATCCCCTAAAGAAATGGGTAATGTAAACATACCTGGGTCCGTGCATTTTGAGGGCATCCTTCTTTTTTGTATCACAGCAGACACAGTTTCTCCAATCACAATCTTCCCATCTAGTTTGGTTTTCCCTGCAATAAACTCCTTGATGAACTTACTGAAGGTGGGCATTTTCAAGGCTTGCAAGAATGGCAAGTTGATTTCCAACTTGCTGAAAATCTCCATGAGATCCTCTGTATCATCCTTTTTCTTCTTCGCCTCCCCTCGATATGGAAATGGTTTTGCTCGCTTTACTGCATTTGTGGTAGTACCAGCCTGGGTTTCATCAACTGCTTTGTTTCCTTCCCTGCTTACTTCCTCAAGTTCGGGGTCTAGGAAGAACGGGTCCCTTGGTCGAGGTAGAGATCCCCCTAAATCTTCCTTCTGGAGGTCTCTCTGAACAATGATCTCCATTGGTTCAGCGCCTCCTTCTTGCTGTTTCTGACTCTGTTTCTCTTCTTTGGCTTGCATAGGCGCTTCCTCATCAGCTCCCAGCGTTGGCCCTTCGTAACCCCGCCCAGATCTCAAAGTGATTTGACTAATATTTGCCCGGTCTGGCGGTTTGACGGTAGCAGGAAGTTTACCTTCATTCCCTCGCATCTCGTTCAAAGATACTGCGATCTGGGAAAGTTGTTTTGCCATCATGTCCATGGCGGCTTTTTGCTCTGACTGAGCATCTTGTAACTTGTGCACCATGTCATTGTTGGAATGTAGGTTACCTTGCATGAACTGCTGTGAATTTACCAAATCATGGACCATGTCATCCAAACTCCGTTGTGGTCTGAAGTTGAATTGACCAAAATTTTGTCCTTGACCTTGGTTCTGTCGAAAATTTCCTTGATGATTGTTGTATTGGTTACTCGACCCTTGATTGTTGTACTGGCCACCAGACCCTTGATTCCCTTGATGGTTCTGTTGGGAATTCTGAAAATTGCCTTGGTTATTCCTTTGGTGAGGTGGCACATAGGAGTTTCCTGGGTTGTTTTGATTTTTGTTTCCCCAATTAGCTTGATCCTGATCCCTGTATCCCAGCTGCAATTGTCCTTCTTGTCCATTCCCTGGCCAATTGGACTGCCTCTCCGGAGGGTGTGCAAAATTTGTGAGCTGCAAGGGAGGTGGCTGGCTTTGATCATGGTCAGTCCATCTGAAGTTTGGGTGAGTCCTCCATGGAGCGTCCCTCTGTCTCCCTTGATTCCAACTTCCATCGGGATTCCAACTTCCCATCGAACTTGCTTGAGCGTGGCACTCTCCTTCGTAGGGTTGACGGTAGTATGGTTGCAGTTGCCTTTCCTCTTGACCAAGGGATTTCTCATTTTCCACTGGAGCATGCGGATTGCATTTCTCGATCGCACTTAGCAAGGCCTTTTCCAGTTTATCGATCCTATCTTCCACCTTCTTGTCTTCTTGATCCATCACTGCATTAGCTGATCCTCTCCTCAATATGCTTCGCGGGTTATCATAGGCCTTCTTTGCCTCAATCAATCTCCCCAGCGTTTCCCTGGCTTCACTTGCTTTGTTCTTAGTAAAATTTCCCCCGCTCGAGGAGTTCATCAAGTCCTTTGATTCAGGGTTTGCACCTTCATAGAACAAATAGTAAGTCTCCGCTTCTATCATCCTGTGGTTTGGACAAGCATCCAGCAGCCCCTTGAAGCGGGACCAATAAGAACTTAGGAACTCATCGTATTCTTGTTTGCACTCCTGAATCTCCTTCTTCAAGGCATTCGTCTTATTAGATGGAAAAAAGTAATCCAAAAATTACAGTTTAAAATCCTTCCACGTGTTGATCGAGTCCGGTGGAAGCCTCAGCAGCCAAGTGTTCGCCTCCCCTTTGAGAGCAAACGGAATTGCTCGAAGACGGTAGTCCTCTTCTGTTGCCTCGTTGGGTCGCTTCTGAATGCTGCATAGTTTACTGAACTCGTTCAGAAATTCATAAGGGCATTCATTCCTACGCCCAGAGAAAGTAGGTAGAACTCCAAGCACATTTGTCTTGATGTCGATCGACCTCCATCGTGGATTCGAGACTATAGCATGAGCGGGTTCACCGTCAAGATGTGCGGTGAGCGACCCTATTTCCGGATCGGGGTCTAGTAGATAAGCCATATCTGGGTCCTTCTCCTCCTCAGTCTCGGAATGCTCTGGTTCGGTTGATGTCCCTGGATTCTCCTCTGTCGATGAATTCCACTCCTTTTCACTTTCTGACTCGAACGGGAATGGATCTTCCGTTCTCAATCCTGATCTAGTAGTGATGGTGGATGTAGATTCCTTGATTCGCCACTCGTACTGGCCACTTCCTGATCCAGATGAACTTGCCCAACTTCCAGATTGGAAGCCCGCTTTCATAAACTGTCAGGGAGAAAGAAAATAACAAAAATTAGAATATTTACACCAAATCCTTAATAACAGCAAACGCCATCCATCCCCGGCAACGGCGCCACTTGAAGCTACTCGGGATGTGACAGTACAAGTGTAGTGTGTGTGCAGTGTTGCGATATTCAAATAAGGCAGGTTCCCCAGATCCAGCAAGTCCACTAGATCACTTGGTCTAGGAACTCGTAGGTTGTGCGGAATCCCGGTCGTCGGACACACAAGTACTTCCCCGCTTCAAAAACCCTCAACCACTTTACTAAACCTAGTATAGGGAAGTAGGGATCGATCCCACAGAGAAGGATGCGTAAGACTCGTAATCAAGGATTTGGGAGTATTTTTGGTGTTGGCTGCTGCCACGCATTTTCTTGGGTTGAGGAAAATTAAAATTAACTTGACTTGGGAATATTAGAAAGAAACTTAACCTAACAGCTAGACCTAGGAGATAATTCTACGGTGGGACCACATCTAAGAAAAAGCAGAGTACGACTGGAAAGTGGCAGAATAACTAACTCTCGTACTAACTGACAGTGACATCGTCTTCTACAACCAAATTCGCATAAAACTTCTTGAGAAAACACATAAGCAAATCAAAAACAGGGCTACTAACTTGAAATCAAATCTATGGATAAATAACGAAGAACTTAACAGATCTGCATACCTAGACGAAGTGAAATAGAAAACAAAGGAAATAAAACAAGTCTATTAACTACTGTTTCTTTCACACGCCAAAACCAACTTCAGACGCTAAATCCACTCCGGATCCAAGCGTCCGACACGGACTCCAAACAGAAGAAATTCTCCATTACGTTAGATTTACAAATTTAAGCTCCGAACACTCAATCAACCACAGATCTGTCACCAAATTCCACATCAAACACCTCAATAACGAAATAAGCAGAGATCGACAT
This sequence comes from Salvia hispanica, assembly GCF_029641045.1. Classification (NCBI taxonomy): domain Eukaryota; kingdom Viridiplantae; phylum Streptophyta; class Magnoliopsida; order Lamiales; family Lamiaceae; genus Salvia; species Salvia hispanica. The sequence continues at coordinate 28,527,319 of NC_142692.1, forward strand.
AGCAATTTAAGAATTACGCTAACAGCAGAGAGATCTAAGTAAAATAACTTGAAATTAAACAGCTAAACTCAGATCCATGAGCGATAAGCAGTTAAACATCATCAACATCAAAGTCGACTCCCAAAAGTGAAGTTCGACGGTGGAAACTAGCAAAAATAGCTGAAATTAAAACAATTGTATCTTCGCCCTCACTAGGACGGTGTTACCAAACTCGAGATCTTTAGAAAGTACCCCCCCCTATCACGATTATCCCCAGAATTTTTCCCAAGTGTGTGTGTAAATGTATGAGCTAAGAAGAGTAAAAACTATATCATTGCGCTGCATGCTCCTCTCTATTTATAGGCGTTTTAGTGGGTCCAGCGAGGTATTGATAATGACTTTGTTGCCCTCAGCTGTAGACTCCCTTTATCACGCCAATTTCCTCGTAATTCCTGCTCATTTCGTTCCATTCTCCTGCTAGACCATCTCCTCCATAACTTCCTCGATCTAGCCATTTTCTTCACACACCTGGCTTAGGAAACGTGTTAGACCCAGCAAATTATAACATTACTTTGCACATACCGATGCATGAAATTAGCCTTATCAGTCCCCACCGCATGTTTGTTTTCTATTTAGCTAGATTAGGTAATCTGTCTGCTAGGTCGAGGAATCATTGTGACTATCTTGTTGAGTTGTGCGAAGTTATGGGTATGATGCATGTATGCGAGTTTTTCGTTTTCTAGATCTAGCTGGTAGTTAATTTCATTTTCAGTCTAGTGGTAAATTTCTCAACCCAAAATTGCGTGGCAGCCAACCCCTTTCCAAAATTGAGAGGCTGCCTCTGTTGGGTCTGGGAAAGCGTTTCTCCAAGCCATTCTGTCATTTTCTTCATTAACTTGATCGCGTCAGTCATCCTCTCGTTCTGAGTCGATGATCTGTTAACCAAGACATTTATGCTTTCCTTAATGGCCCACAATTCTCCTCTGGCCCTGTCCAATTATTCTCTCATCGCAGCGACCTCCTTCCTTAGCTCCTCCACATCGGCATTCGCCACCTCCTCTTCCGGCTCCTTCTTCGCCTTATCCACATTCGCTCCCACATTGTAGAAGCACAACTCATGTCCCTGCATGTATAGGAGCCCCTTGTTGAAAAATTATTCCACGCTAAATAGCTCTGGGGGCTCGCACATCGTCACGCTGGGCTCCGCCTTTCCAATTTTCATCACAAAGTTGCGTTCTATGTAGGCGCCCAGGAGATGGCAAGTATACATGTGGCGGGAGGGATTGGCTGTCATCTGGTGACAAGCTTGAGCCAACCAATAGCCGAGGTGGACTTTGATGCGTTTTGACATACACCATGTGAAATAGAGCTCAGTGGTGGTGAGGCTGGAGCTGGCAGTGCCCATCAGGTTGTAGCCAATGAATTCCTGTGCAAACCGGAGGAGGTGATCAGTGATATGGATTCCTTTCGACAAGCTGGTCTTAAAAGTTCCACTCCTAGCGTGTGTGATAGACTCCCATGCTGTTTCCGGTGTGAATCCCGGCATGTTCCTTGGTGGGTCGTACGCTCTGTCATCCCAAATGCCCTCTTTGTCTCCAGCGTTTGTAAACAGTCTCATTCTGAGGAACCATTCTCTGACACTCATTGTGTGCTCAATGATGTTAAAGAGGCGGAAGGAGATTGAGTGTGCGTCTGGGTCGGTGTTTTGCTTGAAGCGAAAGATGGAGAAGAACTCTCGTGCTGCATCTACTGGCACCTCCTGCTCGTTGTGTTTTAGTAGCCACTCGAAACCGATATCCCTGATGTGGTTGAGGAACTCCTCCTCCAACTCTATCTGCTTCAGAGAATCTGGGTCATATCGCTTCCCAGACTTGGCCAGCTTCCCCACTGCACTCCGGTCCTTATGTGTCTGAGCCCGCCTGGAGTCATTAAATTTAGCCATAGACGTCAGCAATTTCTTCATAACCCAGATCTCTTTCCGCTCGAAGTTTGGCACCTCTTCTTCTTCAGACTCTTCCTCTGACTCGCTCTCAGCAGTACCAGATCCAGAATAATTGGGCAGTGTACGAGGAGATTCCCTGACGGAGGAGGTCCTCTGTGACGTCCTGGCCTGAGGAGTGGCTACCTTCTTGCCCTTCCTCTTGCGTTCCATCGCCACTCGACGCTCCTCGGCAGCGTCTACCTCCCCTTCTGACCCAGGTGTCTTTCCCTCCTGTACACTCCCTGCCCTCGGGGCAAGGAATTTTGATCCCCTGGACTGTTCTCCGCCATCCACCTCATCCAGCGCGCTCCTCCGCGCCATTCTTCTTGATGCCCTTGGTTTCACTGGTGAGTATTCTGGCACCTCATCCAAATCTACAATTTCCAATGGCCCATCATCCGTAGGCCCTTGTTCTTCAGCAATAATGGGGACCTCATCCCCTCCAGACTTTTTAGGAATTTCTCCCTCAGCAAACATGGTCGGGGTTTCTCTCTTAGATAGTCTACAATTTCCAATGGCCCATCATCCGTAGGCCCTTGTTCTTCAGCAATAATGGGGACCTCATCCCCTCCAGACATTTTAGGGATTTCTCCCTCAGCAAACATGGTCGGGGCTTCCCCCTTAGATAGTTTCAGAGTCTCCTCCTCAGGTTTTTCAGGGATTTCTCCCTCAGACACGATTGGGGTTTCCCCCTTAGATTTCCAAGGGATTTCTCCCTCAGTACACATGGTCGGGGTTGCCCCCTCAGATTCAAACGGGGTTCCCCCCTCAATATACAGACTCGGGGTTCCCCCTCCACAGACTTCAACATAGGGGTTCCCCCCTCCACAGACTTCACAATAGGGTTTTCCCCCTCAACAGACTGTAATACAGATGTGTTACCTTCCTTCGCGGCTTCATTCACAGAGTAGTCCACCGCCATCCTATCAATCTCGTCCGCAAAACCGCTGACGCTCTCATCTTCAGGTCTGCCACCATCCTTTCCCTGTTCTCCGATGTCTGGGCTCGGCCCAGTCTCTGCATCTGCTCGATCTAGGGTTAGGGCTCCCTCTGAGTGTGGAATAGGCGGTTGGGCCGTTGATTCGTCAGGAATCATCTGCGGCTGTTGGCGGAACGCCGAAAAGCGGGAAAAGATTCTCATGGCCTCCTCTTTACTGCCAAATTTCTCCTCCAACTCCTTCAAGAACGCCTCCTCCTCAGGATTTCCGACGCTAGTGGGTTCTGGAACGGGAGTCGGGCGCCACTCCGAGCGTATATCGAGTACTGGAAAGGTCGTCAGAACCGACGGCTGTTTGGACGAATCGCCGGACGGTGGTTTGGTGGCGGGGTTCTCCTTCCTCGCAGTAGGATCTTGTGCCTTCTCCATGGTTTCTTCATGCACAACACTCGCAAAAAAAACTAGGGTAAAATTTGGGTTAGGGTTTGGGAGAAATTGGGGGAAATTAGACAGAGAGAGAAGAGTCGATTGAATGTTTGATGTGAAAGGGAAGAGTAAAGGTGATGGGCTTTTCAGGGTGGGCAGACAAACGGTTGTGTGGTGATGTAAGCAACCGTACGTCCCCTAGAAAAGCGGATTTTGAATTTTGAATAGTAACCGTCTTCCCTCCAAATTCTCACTTGTGAAATTTCTTCGTCCCCCTAGCAACTCACAATTCCATAAACAAAAAACAAAGGTGAAACGCCAAATTCTCGGGTCTAGGGGTATGAGTAAAATTTCCCCGAAGAGTTTAGTGCTTCGAAAATCTTTTTGGAAAATTAATTTTTTCTCTTTGTTTGGATTTTTCTCATATTAGAAAGCACTTAAACTATTTACACTTGCAAACGAGTATTCTCAAGACTCCCTAGGTCAGTGTACAGATAAACTTTTATTCCCCATTTTACCTGACCTAGGAGTTCATTGAGAATAGCCATTCGCCTGACCAATTAGGAAATAATGGCAGATGCATGCAGTGGCGTTTCTTCCACCACATGCAGATCTGCATTATCCCTATATACCTTCACCATGTGTCCATTGACTAGGTGATAAGGCTAATTTCATGCAACGGTTATGTGGTGAAAAACGTTATAATTTGCTGGGTCTAACACGTTTCCTAAGCCAGGTGTGTGAGAAAAATCGCTAGATCGAGGAAATGCTGAAGGAGATGGTCTAGCAAAGGAATGAGGTGAAGTGAGCAGGATTTAAAAGAAAAGAAGGCGTGACAGAGGGAGTCAATAGCTGAGGGCAACAAACTATCTATACCTCGCTGGGCCCCACTCCAACGCCTATATATAGAAGAGCATGCAACGCACATCATATCACTTTTTCACTCTCTTTTAGCTCACACACATAACACACACTTGGGAATGGGAGATCTGGGGTAGTCGGGTTACGAAGGGTTCCTTTCTTTAGAAGTTTCGCAGTTGCAACACCGTCCGCGTGTGGACGAAGATACGATCTCTTTTAATTTCGTTTGTTTTGCACTTTTGCGGTCGAACTTCACTTTTGGGAGTCGACTTGGCTGTTGATGACAACACTCGTTATCTTTTCGCTTTTGTTGATTTGCGTTTAGTTGTGATACTTTGAGTTGATTTACGTAGATCTCGCTGTTGAGAGTTTATTTTAACAAGTATTATGTCGATCTCTGTTTTATTTCGATGTTGTGGTGTTTGATATGGGAATTCGGTGATAAATCTGTGGTTTATTGACTGATTGGAGGTTGTTGTTCGAATCTGAAGTAATGAAGTGTTTTTGTTGGTTGGAGTTTGTGTCGGACGCTTGGATCCGGAGTGGATTTAGCGTCTGAGGTTGGATCTGAAGCGAGAAAAGGAAATTGTTAGATAGATTTGAGTTTTCTTCTTGTTTTATGCTTTACTTCGTCTAGCGTCTGCAAATCTGTTTAGTTCTTCGTTGTTATGCATAAATTTGATTTAGATTTAGTTTGCTCTGCTCTGATTTCGTTCATGATTGATTTTCTTATGAGTTTTTTTTTACGCAATTTGGTTGTAGAAGATGATGTCGTTGTTAGTTAGTACTCGAGTTAGTTATTCTGCCAGCTTTTCGTCCATACTCTGCTTTTCCAGTCATGGTCCCCACAGTCAGTTTATTTCCTAGGTCTAGGTAATTGGAGTGGTTTTCTTAGATCTGGTGTTTGAGCAGTTAATTTTCTCGCAACGTTCTCTTGTTATTTCGCCTAGGTCTAGCTATTAGCGTAGAAGTTTTAAGATTCCCAAGTCAAGTTTAATTGTTTTCCTCAACCCAAGAAAAAATGCGTGGCAGCAGCCAACACAAAAAACAAGTCCAAATCCTTGAACATGAGTATTACGCATCCTTCTCTGTGTGATCAACCCCTACTTCCCTATACTAAGTTTAGTAAAGTGGTTGAGGGTTTTTGAAAGAAGTGCTCCGTGTGTCCGACGACCAGGATTTCCCGCGACCAACGAGTTCCTAGACCGCGTGATCTAGCGGATTTGCTAGACCGAGGGAACCTGTTTATTTCCTTCTGAACGCACTGAGAAAACAACATACTTTCACTAGGAAAGGAACAGAATTTGGGGCGCTTCCTGGGATCTTCACTGCTCCATTTGCTCGAAGGCCAACGATCGTGTGTGGTCCTATCCACTTGGATTTCAACTTCCCAGGCATCAGCTTGAGCCGAGATTGAAAAAGAAGTACTTTCTGCCCTACTCGTAGTTCCTTGACCCGGAGGTTCTTATCATGCCAGAGCTTTGTTCATTCTTTATAGCACATTGCTGAGTCAAATGCTTCTAGCCTTAGCTCCTCCAGTTCTTGTAGTTGCAGCTTCCGTTCTTCTTCACAGGCTGGCGCCCTCATATTCATCTCTTTTATGGCCCAGTATGCCTTGTGTTCCACTTCCACGGGCAGATGATACATTTTTCTGAACACCAACCTATAAGGTGACATCCCGATTGGTGTTTTATAAGCGGTCTTGTATGCCCAGAGAACATCTTCAAGGCGTTGACTCCAATATTTCCTCTTAATATTCACCGTTTTTTCCAGAATGCTTTTGATTTCCTATTCGAGACTTCAGCTTGGCCATTCGACTGGGGGTGATATGGTGTAGACAGCCTATAATGCACACCGTATTTCCTCATCAACGCCTTTATGGCGCGGTTGCAGAAGTGGGTTCCCTGGTAAGAGATAATAGCTCTGGGCACCCCATACCTGTTGAAAATGTTTGCCATTAGAAATTTAGCTACTTTCTTCGATTCACAGGTGGGTGTAGCCTTTTCCAATATCCATTTGGATACATAATCCACTGCAACCAAGATGTAAGTGTTACCATGAGAAGATGAGAACGGTCCCATAAAATCCATTCCCCAAACGTCGAAAATTTCACAAACTATTATTGGCACTTGAGGCATCTCATCTCTCCTTGAAATTCTTCCTGTTTGTTGACATCTTTCGCAAACTTGACAGAATTCGAAAGAATCCTTGTTCATGGTCGGCCAATAGAATCCACTATCCAAGACCTTCCTGGCAGTTTTCCTGGGTCCAAAATGACCTCCACACGCCAGGGCGTGACAATGGTTGAGCACATCCCTCTGTTCCCACTCTGGAATGCATCGTCGAATTACTTGGTCTGAGCACATCTTCCAGAGATACAGATCGTCCCAGAAATAATATCTAGCCTCACTCCTTAGCTTCATCTTCTGGACCCGGGAAATTTTTGTGTTATTTCGTGTTGTTGTTGATCGAAGGTTGTTGGTTGAATCTGAAGTTATGGAATGTTTTTTTTTGGCTGGAGTTTGTGTCGGATGCTTGGATCCGGAGTGGATTTAGCATCCGAGGTTGGATTTGAACAGGGAAAGTCGAGTTATGCATGGATTTTGAGTTTTCTGTTTACTTTCTGTTTTACTTCGTCTAGCATCCGTAGATCTGTTTAGTTCTTAATTGTTCTTCATTTAATCGTTAAAATCCAGTCTGCACTGTTTCTGATTATGCTCATACCTGTTTCTTCTGAGTTTTTATGCAAATTGGTTGAAGAAGATGATGTCGCTGTTAGTTAGTACCTTAGTTAGTTGTTTTTCCAGCTTTTCGTCCGTACTCTGCTTTTTTAGTTATGGTCCCCACCGTCGGTTTATTTCCCAGATCTAGGTAATTTAGAATAGTCTCTCAGATCTAGTGATTGTTCGGTTCTAGTTTACGTGCATGATTTTGTTGTTTCGCCTAGATCTAGCTGTTAGTGTAGCAGTTTAAAATCCCAAGTTTAGTTTAATTTCCTCAACCCAAAAAAAATGCGTGGCAGCAGCCAACCCAAAAACAATTCCCAAATCATTGAGCATGATTATTACGCATCCATCTCTGTGGGATCGATCCCTACTTCCCTGTGCTAGGTTTTAGTATAAGTGGTTGAGGGTTTTTGAAGAAGTGCTCTGTGTGTCCGACGACCAGGATTTTCCAACGACCAGTGAGTTCCTAGACCGTGTGATCTAGCGGATTTGCTGGACCTAGGAAACCTGTTATTTCTTTCTGTGCACACAGTGACCCACACTACATATCTTCAATTCTGAATAACAATCTTAAATAGACAAGAATGTTTGCAAGACTTGTGATACTACCCATGGGCTACTTAAGCCAGTGGGAGCTAGTGGATCGACAAGTGTAAACATGGATCTTAAAAGGCTAGAATAATGGCTAATGGGTTTTATGCCCAGAGAGAATCATCTTCTTGCCTGCCATTCTGCCTAAGTCAATCTGTATCATATTGTCTATTATAGCCTACATAAATTAGGATGTACGTATTATGATTGTCAAGACAGTTCTCTTTGGTAGAAGTCTTGAGGAAATCATCTGCATTGAATATCTTAATGGTTATGTAATGAAGGGCAAGAAACACGTGATTTGGAAGCTTATGTAGATCATTTGTGGTCTTAGGAAATGATCTAAATCATAGAACATGTGTTTCATCATCGTTGTCAAATCTTTTGATTTTGACAAGTGCCCTTAACATAGCTACAAGTACAAGAAAGTTGAAAGTGCACTATATTTGGTATTTTTTTTGGTGCTCTACGATGATGACATCTATAAATGTTGACAAACAACTAAGAGGGTTATCAATGCACATCCTCCATCCAGTCACCAATCGAGTAGGTACCAACTCATTCTTATCGTTCTCTATCACATTCCTGACTTCTTTGGCACCATGTGAACTGGGCTGACTCATTCACTGTCTGAAATGGAGTAAATAATACCCAAGGATAGCAACTTCAGGACTTCCTTCAGAACTTCCTCCCTCATGTTTGGGTTCAGCTTACGCTGCGGGTCTCTATGAGCCTTTGCCCCTTCTTCCAGTCTGATGTGATGCAGACAAAGGTCAGGGCTGATTCCCACCAGGTCTGAGAGAGTCCATCCTATGGCCTTCTTGTTTCTCCGGATTACTTCCAGTAGATCATTCTCCTGCTCTGCTGTCAAGTGGCTGTTGATTATCACTGGAAATGTTTCATCTTCCCCAAGGTAGGCATACTTTAGGCTCTCGGGCAATTTCTTCAACTCCTTCTTTGGTGTGATGGCTTCCTGGGGGTAGGGGATTTTTCTCCAGGCTCCTGGTTGCCATTTCACCCAAGTCAGTTCCCTCGTCTGGGCTCCTCACTTGAACAGACCCCGTCGACTCGAATGACAGTGGTTGGTGGCAGAATGCCATGATCGCTTCATTGATCTGCTCGTCTGTCAGGTTCCGAGTTAATAGGGTTTCACACCACCCTGCCACCTCCTTGTCAACAGACTGACTCAACTCCGAATTGTTGAATTGTTCCTGCATTAATTCGGTCTCAAGGTATTCCTGGACCAGGGGGTTAATAACATCAACAACATGCAAATTTTCCACATCCAATGGTTTCTTCATGGCTTCATCAATGCTAAAGGTGTATTTCTCCCCATGGTAGTCTAGGCATATAGTCCCGTCAAACACATCAATAATAGTCTTAGCGGTGCGTAGGAATGGTCTTCCTATAAGCACTCCGTTAGACTCAGCAGACTCGTTATCACTCATTTTAATTACATGGAAATCAGCTGGGTACAGGAAATCATGCACTTTTACTATCACATTCTCCAGCACACCTTCGGGTAAAATGCATGTTCTATCGGCTAACTGAATTACTACTTTCGTATCAACCAAACTTACCCCTCTCAACTTCTTATATATCGAAAGTGGAAACACATTTATCGAGGCTCCTAGATCACACATTGCATGCTCAATTTTAATGTCACCCAAAGAAATGGGCAAAGTGAACATACCTGGGTCTGTGCATTTTGATGGCATCCTCATCTTCTGTATCACAACCGACACATTTTCTCCAATTACTATCTTCCCGTCGGATTTGGTTTTTCCAGCTATGAACTCCTTGATGAATTTGCTGAAAGTAGGCAGCTTGAGAGCCTGTAGGAACAGTAAGTTGATTTCCAGTTTGCTGAAGATCTCCATGAAGTCTTCAGTGTCATCCTTCTTCTTCTTAGCCTCCCCTCAGTGAGGAAACGGCTTCATGCGCTTCAATGTTCCTACTGGACCCCCGACTGAAGATTCTTCAATTTCTTTCCTTACTTCCTCAATCTCCACTTCAGGCTCTGGTCTAAGAAAAATGGATCAGTCATACGAGGTAGTGGCTTCTCCAAATCGCCTTTTTGAAGGCCATCTTTTACCCTGGTGTTCCTTATCTCAGTATCCCCTTGATCAGTAGTCAGTTTCTCATCTTCCTTGCTTGTCATAGGAGGTACACTCTCATCATCTTTCATTACTAGACCCTCATAGCCCCGTCCTGACCTCAAAGTAATCTGACTAATGTTTGCCCGGTCAGGTGGTTTCATTGAAGCTGGTATCGTTCCCTCGTGTCCCCTCATCTCATTAAACGAAGTGGCCAATTGTGACATTTGCTTGGCCAACATATCCATGGCAGACTTCTGCTCTTGTTGTGCATCTTGAATTTTGTGTACCACATCATTGTTTGCCTGCATATTGTTCTGCATATGTTGTTGAGAGCTGACTAGGTCGTGTACCATATCATCCAGATTCCTCTGAGGCTTATAGTTCGACTGATTGGAACTCGACCCTTGATTATGGCCCAGTCCACTCCCCTGATTTGGGCAATAGTTCCCTTTACCTCCTTGATTGTTGCTGAACTGACCCCCTGATCTTTGATTTCCCTGGTGTGTATGCTGGAAATTCTGATTGTTTCCCATGGCGTTCCTCTGGTGTGGTGGCACATAAGAACTCCCTTGATTATTCTGGTTCCTATTGTTCCAATTGGGCTGGTCCCCTTGATTGCGATAACTCCAGTTGTTTGGGCCTTCCTGATTCTTTCCTGACCAGTTCGAATTATGTTGTGGTCCTTCTTGACTACAGTTAGGCCAATTCTGTTGGGCTTCTGCTGGACTTGGGTACTGTAGTTGGAGATGTTGGTTCCCATCGGCCCACCTGAAACAGGGGTTGTCTCTCCATGGTACCTCCTTAATCTTCCACTGATTCCAGCTTGTATTCTGATTATTCTGATTCCAATTCCCCACTGCATTCACCTGGGCTTGGAATTCTCCATCGGGCGGTGGACCATGATAGAGTTGGAGTTGATTTTCCTCTGGACCTGGCGGTTTCTCTTTCTCCTGCGAGGTAGGGGAATTCTTCTTTTCAATTGCACTTAGAAGTGCCTTTTCCAACCGATCTATCCTGTCCCCGACTCCTTCTCCTTCTTGTTCCTTTACTGCATTAGCCGAACTTCTCCTCATGATAGTACGTGGGTTATCGTACGCCTTCTTTGCATCGATCAGCCTTCCCAAAATCTCACGTGCTTCACTTGCCTTATTCTTAGTAAAATTCCCCCCGCTCGAGGAATTCATTAAGTCCTTAAACTCAGGATTAGCTCCTTCATAGAACAAGTAAAAAGTCTCAGCCTCCATCATCCTATGATTAGGACAAACGTCGAGCAGCCCCTTAAACCAAGACCAGTATTGGCTCAAGGACTCATCGTAGTCCTGCTTACATTCTTGAATCTCCTTCTTTAAGGCATTTGTTTTGTTGGACGGGAAGAAATAGTCCAGGAATTCCAGTTTGAAATCCTTCCATGTGTTGATCGAGTCAGGTGGAAGCCTCAACAGCCATGTATTGTCCTCCCCTTTTGGGGCAAATGGGAATGCACGCAGGCAGTAGTCCTCCTCAGTGGCATCGTTGGGCCGCTTTTGGATTCTGCACAGCCTGCTAAACTCGTTGAGGAACTCGTAAGGACATTCATTCCTCCGTCCAGAAAATGTAGGTAAAACACCCAACACGTTTGTCTTAATATCAATAGACCTCTGTCGCTGATTCGAGACTATGGCATGGGCGGGTTCACCATCCAGATGCGCGGTGAGTGAACCAATCTCCGGATCATGGTTCACCAGGTGTGCCATAACTACGTTTGCCTCCTCCTCTGTTTCGGAGTGCTCTGTTTCTGTAGACGACTTCGGGTCCTCTCCTCCTGACGAATTCCACTCTTTTTCACTTTCTGATTCGAACGGAAATGGATCTACTGTTGTAAACTCCGATCTGGTGGTGACTGTGGATGTTGATTCCTTGACCTGCTACCTGACTTGAGCGTCCCTCGACCCAGACGGGTTACTCCAGTTTCCAAATCGTGAGCCCTTGTTCATAAACTGTCAAGAGAAACAATAAAGGAAATTAAAACTATATACACCAAATCTTTAAACACGTAAACAAACTACGCCATCCATCCCCGGCAACGGCGCCATTTGAAGAGTGAAGGTGTGAGTGCTGCGTGGTTATATAATAGAACTTCCCCGATCCAGAGAATCCACTAGACACTAGGTCTAGGAACTCAGAGAATCCTCGGGTTACTTGTCGTTGAGCACACAATCACTTCCTTCTCCTTTCAAAACCCTCAACCCGCTATGCTAAAAAGATTAGTACAGGGAAGCAGAGATCGAATCCACAGAGACAGATGTGTAAGTAAACATGCTGAAAGACTTGGAAACTATTTTTGGCTGCTGCCACGCAATCTTCTCGGGGTTGAGATTCAATTCCCAGACTCTGGAAATGAAATTTCCTATCCTAACAGCTAGATCTAAGCAGAGATAACAGAACATGCATAATGGTGACCAAATGAGCTTGAAATTGCTACTAGACGGGGTAAACGGTTTCCTAAACTAACCTAGGGAAGCGTAGCATGTGGGGACCATTTTCCTAAACGACATAGTACGACGGAAAAAGTTGCAGATCAACCAACTAAAGGACTAACTAACAGCGAAATAACAGATGAAAAACAGAGCAAAGCAAGGATCGAAACAGGGCAAACGAAATTAAACCGATTAAAACAAAAAAAACTGAAACTAAAGCAGATCTACGATTACTAAACGAGGTAAACAAGTAAACAGAATTTAAATATCACAACCATGCAAACACGAACAGATCTACACGTTGGATGCTTCATCCACTCCGGATCCAAGCCATCCACAACAATCCAACACAATTTCCATTTCCGATCTTCGCAAGTTCAACCAGATTCAACCGATCAACTACAAATCTCCATGCAATTCAAACTCCACCTCAGATCAAACCACAATATCCACCAAAAACAACCAGATAATGCAACAATAACATAACCGAAACCATAGTAGCAAATTCCATAACAAAATACGCAGTATCCAACGAGAAAGTAGCAAAACACGACCGAGCTTCGAATAGCGAAGACTCGGTAAATCCGAAACACAGACAAAAGCAAATAAAGGATTGTATCTTCGCCTCCCTTGGAGACGGTGTTACACCACAACGGAAATGAAAAGTGAACCCCTAAGATGATTCCCCTAAAAGTGTGTGTGTGAAGAGAAATGGAAAAGCTAAGCTAAGAGTTGATGATGCAGAAGGAGGACTCGCTTCATGTTGAATGCGTGCTCTTATTTATAGGGGGGAGATTCTAGACTCTTCCTGGTGTTTCCCATTTTGCCCTCCTTGCGGATGCTCCTTCGTCTAGTAGACTCTTCCCTTTTTCTGCTCACTTTTCCCGCCAGCTTCTTCCTCCAGGTAATCTTCTCTTTCTCCCTGGGGCTGGCATTTTCTCTACACACCTGGCTTATAAAGCTTTGTTAGACCCAGGAAATCACAAAATTTATCCCATAACCAATGCATGAAATTAGTCTTATCAGTACTCGTCGAACATATCCGTCGTGGTGTCGTAGGCGAACAGCCGGATCGCAACCGTGCACTTCTGCAACGGCGTAAGTCCGGGTCTGCCGACGCCGTATACCCGATACTGGAAGTATTCATCACATCCCTCTAATGTCTGGACAATGCGGAGAAAAAGATCTCGCTGCATTCTAAAACGGCGGTGAAAAACCGTGGGCCCCACCGTGTTTGCTCAGCAAAATAGTCTGCGAACAGACGTTGGTGAGCTACGTCGTGCTCGCGGGGGACAAACGTCCGACGTCGAATCGGCCGAGGGATCTGCGTCGCCGCCGCTTCACGCTCGTGCTCCATTTCTGCCAAGCATTCCGTCGCAGCATCATTAACGCAATCGAATAAGATCCGAGTCAAGACCCGAGTAATGCCTTCCGATGTACTCCATTCGTCGCCGTCGGGATTCATTTTTTTAGTGAGAAAGTTGGAAAGTGAGAGATGAGAGATATGGGAGAGAAAAATTGGGAGATGGGAAATTGGAAGATGGGAAATGGTATGGGAATCGGGTGTTTAAATAGAAAAAAAAAAATTGAAAAAAAAAACGAGTCGCATCGTCCGCGGTATCGTCCGCGTCGCTCACAGTGGGGCGAACGATACCGCGGACGATGCGACGGAAGATGCATCGAGCCTACAGTGGCGGACGAAGGGGCGGAGGATGCATCGTCCGGGCTATCCTCCGCCCCATTGTGGATGGCCTAAAGTGTAAATTGATTGAATCAAATTATTACTATTTGATGTTGAGTTAAGTATGCATTTATGTCTCTAAGCATGACAGGGAATTGATAATAATTAAAATAATAGGGATATTAGTTATTTATAAAATTAATAATTTAAGATTGTGGGAAATTTTCAATCCGATGAAACTCGTCCATATTTTGCTATGCATGAGACAATATTTTCAAAGAATGAAGATAGATTAACATCTAAAATATTAGAATATAAAATGGAGAATAAATAATATAAAAATAAAATTACACTTAAGTGTATATTACTCTCTTCATTCTACAATAGGAATCATATTTGATGTGGACACGAATTTCAAGAAATGTAAAGAATAGTGAATTGGAAAAGTTAGTGAAACATATAGTCCACTTTTTTTATAATGGTTTTATAATAAAACGTGAGTGAAGTGAGTTAGTAGATGTGGGACCTACTTGTTATTTGTGGCAAAAGTGAAATGTGACTCTTATTGTGAAACTGATTGAAATGACAAAATGTGATTCTTATTATGAAATGAAGGAAATAAATATTTATAACATTATAAAAAAAAAAAAAAAGTTTATTTGTACATCTCTAAAGACACTCAAATAAAACAATTTATATTCATCAGCAGACGATTTTTGAACTTAATGCAGCACATTGAAGTCACTACTGGTTTATAACCACATTCTTGTTCCCTCTCCATTGTCGACATTAAGAGTTGAAGATGGACTATGTGGTGCAGTGTGTCGCCGAAGATTTAAATATTGGCTTGGTGTCCTTTTAATTACTGCTTATAGGTTAGTGGGTTCGATTCCTACATCATTATCACTACAGATCGCATGATTAATATTTGTAAAAAATGTAAATCTGAATCTTTTGAAATATATTCTTTGTTTACTCAAAGATTAATTTTAAAATGTACTACTCCCTCCGTTTTGCTATAATTGAGGCGGTTTGGGCACTGAGTTTTAGAAATGAATGGTGTGTGTTAAATAAATAGATAAAAAAGTAAGAGAGAGGAAAATGTGGAGAGAATAAAGTATAAAGTGAATAAAGTAGAGAGAATAAAGGAAGGGAGAGTAAAGTAAAAAAGATAAAAAAGTTACCAAATATAGAAATGACTCAACTATGAAGAAACTTTCCGAAATGGTAAAATGACTCAACTATGGCGAAACGGAGGGAGTATAAAGAAATACACTATAAATTAGTACTCATTTCATCCACAAAATAATACTTCCTTCGTTCCATAATAGAAATACTATTTGATTTAGGCACGTGTTTTAAGAAATGTAAAGAAAAATGAGTTGAATAGGTTAATCGAATATGAGTCTTACTTATATTTATTAATTTTATAATAAAATGTGAATGAAATGAGTTGGTGGAATGTGTGACCTAGTTACTATCTATAGTAAAAATGAAAAATGAAATAGAACTTTTATGGGATGCCATAATAATACTCTTTTTATGGGATGAAGAGAACAATAGTAGTAACTAATTTTGTTCTTTTGCAATATTCACGATTTAAAAAATTATTTACTTGGATATATAGACCTCAAAATACACTGAATCATCACAACAATACACTAAATCATTACACTCTTCACAATTTATTATAAATCGTGGACAGATTTATTACACAAAATATAGTCATAATTTATCCTTTTGGAATCCCATCTTAATTTATTTACATATGATTTCTCGCAACATATTATTTCTAAAATATCAATTTCTTTATATTTATCACACGTGACCCACAGTTTGTATTATCAAATATGTGTAATATTATTGCGAGTGTTTTTCTTATTTCACAATACATTCAATCACAACTATTTAAATTTATTAACTATTTTTTAGGATATGGCTAGGATTAAAATTACAATTACTACTTAGTATTTATTTTAAGAGCTACTTTGATCGTAGATCTATCAATTGTAAGTAATTTTTAATTACATAATCTCTAAAACTCATGAACTTAAATGTATTCTTAATTTCTCTTGAATTCAAATCATCAGTTGAAACTCAATAATTAATAATCAATTTATATGTCCAAACAACATTGTTTTGCTTATCGAACTCACAACACCATCTACTTTGATGCTATATTATCAATTTTTAATGTCTTAAGTCAATTTTAATTTTGCTTAATAAAAATCGTGAGCAATTTCAAAATGCATTAAACTTGATATATTTAGACACAATTATTTTTATTAAACAATCAATAGACATTACTAGACCTGCCCAAGGTTTACCGAATCGACGGTTAAAACCGAAACCGTGAGAATTTTCCCGAACCAAAACCGTCGATTTTTGAACCGTGGTTCGATTCCGGTTCAAATATTTTCGAACCGAAACTGTGCCGGAACCGCCGATTACGGACGGTTCCAAACCGTAACCGCAAAAAATCGCCGAAAAACCGTGAAACCAAGCCGGAACCGCAAAAAAATGGCGGTTCAGGACCGTGAAAAATCGTGAAAAACCGCTGAAAAACCGTCGGTTAGGAACCGAAACTGACGGTTTTGGAACCGGAACCGTAACCGCGAAATTTCTGGAGCGGTTATGGTTGGGGTAACCTCGCGGTTCGGTTCAGATTCGACAATATCCAAAATCGGAACTGGCAGTTCCGGAACCGTGGGCACCTCTAGTCAATAATAGCTACTCTATAGGAGTATTTTATAATTTTATTATTTATTACTAGTACTATTAGTCATTAGAGATTAAAAAACGATTTTCAGAATTTTGAAGTCTTGAATATAAATAAATAGAACTTCGTGGGCTTCTACGAGAAAATCATTAATTATCCTCGCCTAAATTGGAGCCCTAGGGTTTCGTATTCGTATCCCAGTCATCGCCCCAATCGATCGAGTCGCCGAGAAAAGGAAATGTCGAAGAAGAACGATTTAGGTCGAAGGAAAAGGCAGCATGATTTCGATCTGAGAAGTAATGCGTTTCTATTTTTTTTTTGTACTTGTCGATTTTGTGATTCCGTCATAAGCCTAAATTCAAGTTTTGTATCTCTGTTGATTATCAATTTTTGACTTTGCTTTGGATTATTGCGGGAAACAGGAGAGAAAGAAGCGAAGGAAAAGAAGGAAAAGAAGCTCAATGCCAAGAAAAATAAGATGAAAGTATGAATTTATTCTTCAATCAGCTCCCCTGTTTTCTTCTTCGATTATTAAGAATTTGTTTTTAAGCTGAATGTAATCTGCAGTTATTTAATTACTTTTTGGGTTACTGTTTATGCATATTTGTCTAGGTTAAACTGTTTTTGCATGGTTTATTATGCTAAATTGGCCATATCTTTTATGGGTTTGGAGATTATTTAGTTATGTATGTTGAATAAGTTGATTTGTACGGTGCTTAGGTTGATGGTAGCAGTAAGAAGAAAGGTGGGGGTGGATATCAAGTAGGAAAGAAAAAGTTGAAAACAAGGATGACGCCGTTGGCCAAAGCTAAAGCTGCCCAGGCGATGGAGGTCGACAAGTAAGGTTACTGTCAGAATGGATTCAATGCAGCAGAAAATAGGAAATCTGTTGAATCTAGTTGGTTGTAACCTAGTAACTTCCATTTGTTTGCACACTTTGCCTTCATCTATCATTAATTCAATTATGCATTTGTGTTCTTTAACTTCAGTTTTGGATATATTGGAATTTTGCATAGATATATTTTGGTATCCCATAGTTGAGGGAACTCCGCAGAAGGATATATTTTGGTATCCCATAGTGTGACATTTCCTTCAGGTGAGTGAATACAATCCAATCCCTCTTCACATACTTGAGTTTGTGGTCATATAGTAATGAAACCATCAGTCTTAAGACTCTTATCACATCAAGCTTTCTCTAATTAAGTTGAGGGCAATATATAGGAGGCTGTGTTGTGTGCCTGCAACAGTTCTCATCCTAACCTGAGCTGATGATTCCCATAATCCCATCCCAGTGTAGCTTATGGTTAAGGACTACATTTCTTGGGAATATAAATACTGATCTGGTCTACTGTAATAGCTCTCAAGTAGAATCTATGCTGCCTTGTTATCACCATTCCGTGTATTATTGAATGACACACTTGTTCAAACTTGAATTCAAGAAGCCTAAAAACATCTATGGGCTTGTAGTTCTGGAGCGGTTATGGTTGGGGTAGATGAAACTCATGCCATGGCAGGATAGCACTTTTGAAATTCTAAATTCCTCTACTTTTTGGTGCCTAACGAGTGATGCAAATATTGGAAATATGGCATTCAATCTCACAGATCCTGGTTTCGCTATCAAACATTTATTCATTGCAATTGCTATCTCATTTTCTGCACTTGCTTTGCCTTAAAAGGACTGTTGCATCGTGGTCACAGTGCAATCATATCTGGGTACGTGGGCCTGGGTTGAGCTCGAATCTGAGTACCAAATGAGTTCGCTTCAATTCAGTTTTCCCAATATGTAAGGGCACCCGGGGAAACTAACCACTTTAGTTTTATTATTGTTCACTTTTGAACAATTCATCACATCTATCTTGAATCTTCGTGAGAGCCACGAATTTTAAACCGCTGTTAAAATTAAATTTTGGGTTGCATTAGAAAGGTCTAAGATTCTGATACGCTTTTTGTAAAAAATAAACACTTTTCATTACAATTACTACTACCTTGTTTTAATCAAAAGAAATTGCTAGCGGATTAATTTGCTACTACTTACTTTTGAAAGATTAATACTACAAAACGAAATAAATTACTAAACGTCGATGATTAATCATATTGCAAAATTTGTTCTGAATAAATTTTTAAAAATGAGTGCATTTTATCTAGAAAGGAAATGGTAGTCGGTTAAAGTCGATGAGTAAATATTCAGTGCTGATAGAAAGAAAGAGAGAAATTGTTTGTATACTTATGTTTAAGCACTAAAGTTTTATTAAAAGTCGATGGCCCACGTAGGCGAGTGGGATAAAATGTTTAGTGATTGAACTGAAGTGTGACATTCACAATGGCACGAAGATATTAAGATGAGAATTATGGACCAAGCACTCTGTTTTGTCTTGATTTCCAAACCTCTCTCCAACCCCACTTCTCATCTATACCTAATCTCAACCATGTAACATTTTTTTACACGAATAGTATATAGTCTGATACATCTGTAATATACTAAAAATACGTGTGGGAATGATGACAGAGATTTGATATTTACCAAAAACAACATCTGACATGGAAAGGCCGGTATTGCGGCAAAATATCTATTGCGTTCTCAACGGCATTTAGTCAGAAAAACCCAAGAAATAAGCAACTGCATTTCTTTAGATAAGAAGGGCTTCAAAGTTATGGTGAGAGTTCATCCATGGCTTTCATCAAGTTTTCTGCCTTTCTCGAGTCCACTTTGCATGTTTATTATGCAGTATGTTCTCCAGATGGGCTCTGTTGTGGTTCTTGAATTTCGCTTTTGCTTTAAAGATTCTTGTCCTTTTCTTGATTGAAAACCTCGGTGCAATCAGTTGATTTATGAAGTACTACTACTGAGTTATCTTGAATTTAAGTCATTTATGTAAGTAGAATCCTTAGATGGTTAAGTTTGCACATTTGTTACTTACTTTTTTTTTCAGCTTCTTTGTTCATGATTATCATAGGTTTTATTTCATGTCTTGATTTAAAATTTAGCAAATTGGTTGAGAGGGAGAGTTCAGTGAGCTAGATTTGATATGGTTCCTGAAAATTGATTTTTGATGTGTGTTTTAGTTGTATCAAGAGTAGAAGCCCCAAAGTAAATGCATGGATCAAAGGGATGCTATGACATTAGCCGGCTCGTCTCCATATTACATGCAGGTCGAGTCTGTCACGGGGCTGCACAGCTCACCCACTATGAGCCCAATGTCGCACTTCCAATCCAACACCGGTGGCAACCTAAATGTGCCGTCTTTGCCTTTAGATACTTCATCGGCAATGTCTGCTCATGGAGTTAGTGTAGGTCCCCAGGCTATGCAGCAAGGCGAACCTGTGCGTAGGAAGAGGGGAAGACCGCGTAAATATGGGCACAATGGTGCAGTTTCACTGGGACTGTCTCCCTCTGTCCCTAGTCCTACTCTGATGGCAAGAGAAACTCTAAAGAAGAGAGGGAGACCACCGGGGCTTGGACGTAAGCAACAGCTCTTGCATCTAGGTAGTTTTACCCATCTTATACAGCAATTCAGATTAATTATTATTTCTTTCAACAGTGTAGTTAATTGATATAAAATCTTAGAGACTATTGCATTCTATGATTTTTCTCATCAATGCATCTGTCTCTTATTTTGCTGGCCTGTAGTTTCACCATATTGTAAGCGTTTAATGTTCCTCGTTCCTTGTGTTTGCAGCACTACTATATGCTCACTTATAATCATCTGGGTATCGTATCAACCTTTCGTGCGTTTCTACTATATTTTATCAATACTGGTTCATAAGTTCTAAAATGGGATATTTACTATTTAGCTGATTTTTTGAAGAACTAATTATCTTTGAAGGTGGATCTGCTTTCAGTGGAGCTGGAAAACTGACTCCACATATCATAAATGTTGCAGTTGGAGAAGTATGTATATTTGAACAGTTTTTTTTTAACCATAACTTCTTAGTATGATATCTTTGCCTTTTCAACTCAAGCAAAATGGTGATTGATAATTGCTCTGTTGCAGGATATCAAAAGAAAAGTATTATCGCTTTTGCAGGGGCGAAGAGGCATAGTTATCTTCTCGGGCATTGGTTCTGTCTCCGCGGCAAATATCAAGATTTCAAATTCTAGTGGAAGTGTCACGTACGAGGTGAGGTGTTAGCTGAGTTTAAAGAAATTATTTAGGGGAAGAGTATATGAAATCTTGATGGATGGGTTTCATATGGATTTCATTCATTTGCAGGGAAACTTTGACATGGTAAATCTATCAGGCTCGTACATCAACGACGTTGATGGTCCTCACGGCCCAACTGGTGGTCTTAATGTCACATTTTCTGGTCCTGATGGTACTCTCATAGGCGGCCCAGTCGAGGGACTCCTCATTGCTGGAAGCCCTGTTCAGGTGCCCTTAAGACTTTGAAACCAACTGAATTTTACTATATGGCTTACTACATAAAATTTACTATGTTTTTATGTTCAAACAACGTAGTTGATATGCCTTTTTTCTATCTTATTGGTGATGAATTGCTCCAGGTGATTGCTGGAACCATGGCACCTTTCACTTCTAAGGCGAAAACCAAGGCTCCCGAAGATCTGGAACCTTCTGGAGATCCTCAACATAGCACACTTGGAAACTCGGTAAATCCAGCTAACGTTAGTCAGAGTCTCAACCAGATGCGCGCTTGGACGAGTTCAAGATGACGGATGTACATGAAATTGTTGTGCTGACATTAACTGAAGCTGGAAGGAAAGAGCAGTTTGGCTCAATGGATTTGGTTTTCTTAGATGACATAGGCTTTTCATAGAAATGTACATCCCCTCATTAATGATTTTCCCTTGTATGAACAAAGATACTTGTAGTTCATCTTGAGAGGACAACTCAAGAAACATTTGTGTACTCAGTTTTTTTGTATTAATTTGCAAGTTTTTTCTGAATCTTGGTGAGTGTATTATGCATTCTGTCTGTCACAAACAACAGTGAATTGATCCGAATTGAGGAGCCATTTTTAAGAGAATTCATTTGTCTATATTCTTGAAATGGAACTAGAGACAGATATGTCTTTGTTCTAATTATGGTTCTTCTATTAGCTTAGTAAACATAACAAGTAGACATTAACAAGAATTGTTGTTTGGACATATCATTAATCCCACAATGAATCTTTTTCTGTTGTCCATTGCTGGAATCTCTTCTCTGGTAAATTGTGATGGAGACAAATATTGTGTCATTCATTATGCTATTTGTCTGAACTATCACTAAACGGCAGAAAACAACAAGATGCGTGATTCTGAATAGTTACAATTCAATGATTTTTTTTTTCTTATATGGATAATAGTACATATGTTTAGAGATAGTACATATAAGCAATTAAATAGGATACTGTTTAATAAATTTTGTCACAGGTGTGAGAAATGATACAGGAATCACATATTACATGCATTGACATGATTTAATAGAGGAAGAGATGGTAAATATTCTTACATACTAAGCATCAGACCAGGTGATATCCAAGTCGCCCCAGTCGCCTTCGGGAACCCCCAAGGCTTTCCAGACAGCCTTCGAGGCATCAACGATGTTGTTAGGACACGGTGGCTGATAGTCGTGATCGGCATCACATCCCATGGTGGAATCACACTCATCCACCACCATTGCTGTCACACTCCGGCCATTTCCACTTATGGTTACGTTGTTGAGGCATCTGCTCCCTCCGCTGTACCAACCAGTTGATAGCGCGACGACTGGTGTGTCATCAGAGTGGTACTGATTGTCACACTCGGATGGGCCGCCTCCGTCTCCTCCCTTCTGGAAGCTGTTGATGGTGAGAACTGCTTTCGTGCTTCCAGAAACGGGGGGAGAACATTTGTAAGTGGTGTAGAGCTTCCCTTGTTTACAGCAATCGGAATCGTTTTCCTGGTTGCATTGCCCCGGAGGTGGTTTCTTTCCTCTGATTTTTCCACTCGGGTTGCAAGATTGAAGGCGTCCCTCCAACGTCTGAGCAGCAAGGATGATTGACAAAGCAAAGATGGCTACTATTTTGAGACTCTTCATCTTTGGTCTATATTTGTTTAAGATTAGTATTGAAACTCTGAATCTTGGATGCAGAAATGGGATGAAGTTTAAGTGTTTATATAGATTTAGTTTCAGTAGAAACGCCAAGAAAGTGCTCAAATATTTTTACTTCTGCAACGTTTTAGATGACAGAAATACAGTCTTATGCTAAGCTGAAATTCTGTCTGAGTTGATACTTTTTGTCAAGACACATGCATTGGCCTATCTATATTATGCTAAATAGAACAGTAGACAAGAAATCCAATATACATATATTTATGATATATTACATGGTTGGATTTATTCAGAACAAGATAGCCAAATCTTTATTCCATATGCATCAGATTACATATTTTATTTACTAGAAAACAAGTAACTGAATTCTGTTGTTGATCAAGCATCAGACCACTTGATATCCATCTCACCCCAATCATCCTCAGGCACTCCCAGAGCTTTCCAGACGGCTTCAGAAGCATCGACAATGTTGTTGGGGCACGGAGGCTGATAGTCGTGCTCATCATCGCACCCCATGGTGGAATCACACTCATCCACCACCATGGCAGTCACACTCCTCCCATTTCCATGAATGGTGATATTATGGAAGCACCTCTTCATGTTGTTGAACCACCCTGTCGAGAGTGCCACGATGGGGGTGTCGTCTGAGTGGAACTTTCCATCACACTCTGACGGCCCTCCACCGTCATCCCCTTTCTCAAAGCCATTGATGGTGAGAACTGCTTTAGTCTGGCCAGTGACCGGGGGCGAGCATTTGTAGGTGGTGTAGTACTTGCCACTTTCACAGCAGTCGGAGTCGTGATCCCGGTTGCATTTGTCTTTAGGTGGTTTCTTGCCCTTGATCTTGCCACTCGGTTTGCAGGTTTTGCCTTTAGCATCAATGCTCAAGCTCAATGACAAGATCAGGACAGAGAGGACCAAGAATGTCAAGCCAAGATTTCTCATTTTTCTTCTTCTTTTTGTTGTAGGTCTTGCTTTTGTGGTGTGTGAACTTGGATTTGGTATAAGCATATTTATAGTGGCTGATACAGTTAGCACTGCTAATATAGAACTAATGATTGTTCTATCAGTTTTATATGTTCGAGGATTCTCCTTGCAGGCATGAACAAGGAAACCATGTAATTTTCCCATGTAGCCAGAAATATGTGCACAGTGAATCTTGGCTTATGATTTGGTATTTTACTAATATTGGTTTATTCATTGGCATGATGTGAAAAGGACTGCAAAAATGCTTAGGTTTCTACTGAAAAAGCTCATGGGGAAATCCATTTATTCATAGTCCAGACCAGATGTGTAGGATTAGGAAAAGCTTCATACATTTGAACAAGAACTACAGTAGCAACTGTGTTCCTTAAAAATAGGAGTATAATTTTCATTTTATTAATTATGAATATTTTGCCAGAAAGATTCAATATTGATGGAGATATATGTCAAGAAAGTTGTTTCTCAATTTTAAGATCAGACATGATGAGAAACAGTGATGAAATATATACAACGAGTTTAGAACAGTTCTGAAATTGATCAGTTTTAAACCATCGATTTCTCAGAGCAGAAATAAGCAGGATTATACTTTTTATTTCAACAAAAGGGCAAAATAATGTACACCAACACTCAAAAGTAGTAGTATATTCATAAGATGATTTACACAGTAATACAATACTAGTATATTTTTACATTATACAAAAACAAGCATCAAGCATCAGACCAAGTAATATCCAAGTCGCCCCAGTCGCCTTCGGGAACCCCCAAGGCTTTCCAGACAGCTTTTGAAGCATCGACAATGTTGTTGGGACACGGTGGCTGATAGTCGTGATCCTCATCACATCCCATGGTGGAATCACACTCATCCACCACCATTGCTGTCACACTCCGGCCATTTCCACTTATGGTTACGTTGTTGAGGCATCTGCTCCCTCCGCTGTACCATCCAGTGGACAGTGCGACGACTGGTGTGTCATCAGAGTGGTACTTGTTGTCACACTCTGATGGGCCACCTCCGTCTCCACCCTTCTGGAAGCTGTTGATGGTGAGAACTGCTTTCGTGCTTCCAGAAACGGGGGGAGAACATTTGTAAGTGGTGTAGAGCTTCCCTTGTTTACAGCAATCGGAGTCGTTTTCCTGGTTGCATTGCCCCGGAGGTGGTTTCTTTCCTCTAATTTTGCCACTCGGATTGCAAGACTGAAGACGGCCCTCCAATGCCTGAGCAGTAAGGATGATTAGCAAAGCAAAGATGGCTAATTTTCTGAGGCTCATCATCTTGTATTTTTTCTGTTGCCTCGGGATTGTATTAACTTGCTGTGTGTTTGATGCTCAAATAGGATGAATGGATCTATATATAAGTATTTTTGCAGTAAAAATGCCAAGAAACTGATCAAGGTATTCAACTTCAACCAAATTAATTGCTCAAAATAGCTTAAATTATCAGTCAAAATAAATCAATCTTTTCATCCTCACTCTCACGCCACAGACTGATAATTTGGCCTACATATATCATAAAAGATTGAGATTTATTTATTTCTTTGTGATTGTTATCATGGCAAAGTAACTAAATCTTTAACTACTAGAAAATCTTGATCATCACAGACAAAATAACAGTTTTCACTGCTGTTTTGAGCACTCTCTTGTTATTTCCACTGCCTAAATCTGTATATATAATCAGAGTACTGCATCCTAATTTGCATGAGTCATCCAGTTCTTGATCAATACTACTTCAAAAGCAATATATCGAAATATCAATCCAAAATGAGGAACTTCACCTTCACCCTAGGAGGGCTTCTCCTTGTGCTGATCCTTGTTGCATCATATCCCTCTGATGCCAGACTCCAGTCGTGCAAGCCGAGTGGCAAGATAAAGGGAACGACTCCACCACCGGGGGAATGCAACAAAGAGAACGACTCCGACTGCTGCAAAGCAGGGGAGACATACACTACCTACAAGTGTTCTCCCCCTGTCTCTGGAAGCACCAAGGCAGTTCTCACCATCAACAGCTTCCAGAAGGGCAGAGACGGAGGCGGCCCATCAGAGTGCGACAACAAGTACCACTCCGATGACACGCCTGTTGTGGCGCTCTCGACTGGATGGTACTCCGGAGGATCGAGGTGCCTCAAGAACATTGTCATAAGTGGTAATGGGCAGAGTGTGACTGCCATGGTGGTTGATGAGTGTGACTCGACAATGGGGTGCGATGATGACCACGACTATCAGCCTCCGTGTCCTAACAACATCGTCGATGCCTCTAAAGCTGTCTGGCAAGCATTGGGAGTGGATGAAGGTGACTGGGGCGAGTTGGATATAACTTGGTCTGATGCCTGATGCAGTTTGTGTGTTTTTATCCAGTTTTTAAGTACTGTTAAATTATCTTGTCAGAATTCTTGAACTATACTTATCAAGAATGTAATATCATTCAGTTTGTTGAAGGGCTTTTTTCATATTATACTTAAATATTTATGATACATATACTTACCGCATTTTTTTTAATTCTTTTTTGCTTTCTACTATAAGTACAGAAACAAGAGATGTGACCATACATAATTACATATCCATAATTGAAGAACGATAAACAGGAATATCTGTTATACATGAAATGAAGTTTGTGTCGCCAAAACAAAAAGTGGCTTGCTACAGCAAAGAAGCTGCACACACACTTTTGTACATTCCACTCCAGAAATCCATAAAAAAGACATAGCTAAACTAAATGAATTTGAGGAATTCATACTGGAATCTGATGGCTTAGCAAAACAGTAGTAAGCCCGACATGAGACTTACAGCATGCTATCAGTCCTGGCAGGGAGACGGCGGAAGAAGTTGAGTGGTGCCGGCGGCAACTTGTGCCTGAATCTTGGATGCCTCATGAAATATAGTCCTGTCAAGATCACCAGCAACTGGAAAGGCACAGTATACAGCACGGTTGCAGCCACGACACAGAAGACCATGAACAGGACAGTTGCGCGTGGGTCTCGCCAGCTCAGCAGTGCCTGGATCCTCTCCCCTTGGGATGCTATGTCTCCTACCACTGTCTGAATCCTCCCAGCAATGGTACGTAGCCGATCATACCTCATCCTGACGAGATCTGGGTTCCGTGAGGTAGGGAAGGTGTCGAATTCCTCATCAAGCTCATCAGTGTGCACAGTGTCGGCACAAGACAGACGTATGTTCATGTGAGGTGGGTACTTCGGCCTGAAGCGGTAGTTCCAAAGCCCGATGAGGAACATGTAGAGGAACAGTGTGGGCAAGATTAGTTCCGGGAAACAGATGAGCATGATGAAGAGGACATGGACTAGTCCGGTTGTGATCGGGTTCTTCCACAGGGAGACTTCCTTGAACCATTTTACAACAGCAAGCAATCCATTGAAAACCGACATTAGCCTGAAAAAATTAGCCTTGCTACGCCTCATGCTCCAGAGATGTGAGTCAGAATCATTCATGTACTCAACCACTTCTCGTCTCAGAGGGGGCTCTGCACGGCTCAAACGTGCTGCCACTATATTAACAGCTTGATGGCGCAGCATGTCGAGCTGCACCATTGTCAATGGCATCTTGTAGTGCATTTTGGGCAAGAGTGGTTTGGCATACAAGGCCATCATGTCAGACATTGACGAGCATGTGAACCGAATAGCCAAATGCAACTCTCCCATTTTCTTGACACCAGAGGGATGAAGCACCAGCAACGGGTACGAATGAGTATAAACCCGGCCTGTTTCAAGAGTTGACACTCGTATCCTAACTTTACCTATCTTCAGATCTCTGTGACCATTTGAGCCCTTCTCACCAATATGACCATTATCAAAAACACCAACTGTAAGAACCGTTGCTGGATCAGAAACTTCCCAAGTATACTGCTCATTATACTTCGGATTTAAGCTGTCTGTGACCGTCCTTGTTCTGACCCACTTCTGGCCATACTTTGCCACACAGAAAGTATCAGAAGTGCCCCGGCCATTTGTAGTCTTCATGGGGGTAATAGCATCAGCACTCAAAATGCCTAGCTCTAGCAAGCCAATGGGTTGCTTCCATAGCAGCTTAGCTGATGGTCGGAGATCACTGCTATAATGCGTGGATTCATCTAGCACGTGGTAGCCCCCGTCAAGGCAGACACGCAGGTGGATTCTACTAGAAAACCTGTCTTTCTTTGGCTCCTCACTATCAGCTGAACTTGATTTTTGTAGGTTAAACCATCGAGAGTGAACCATTCTGTCATCAGCACGTCGTTCAACTGCTGTCAATGGTATATAAACCTTACCAAGAACCTCATCCTTGTTTGGACCCACACGATCTTCGACCGAAAGTATCAGATGGTCATCAAAAGGTTCGGCAGCAACAAACATCAAATCTTCATTCCACAAAGCATTCATACTATGTGATTGGACAGGTTTCGTCTTCAGAATTTGGTTGCCAATCTGAGCCTTAACATGCACATTTGCAATATGATTTTTCTCACCCATGACCAAGTCCTGTGCCTCGATCACATTACACCGCACATACCATAACCTCGGTGAGTGGTAGACTTTTGAGCGAATATGAGTGGAGGAAACCGAGCTATCAACAAGATTAGCTGCATCTGCGTGCCAAGCTTCAGAGAAAGCCTCGTCAGCTTGTGTGCCCATCCAGACAGCTAGCATCAATTCACCTTTCTTTTTCCCACCTTTCTTGTCCTCAAGTCGATACCATTCTGGAGCCAACGGACTGTCAGGTGGAACTCGTGTGGGGATCTCACGGAGATCAAATCGAACAGTTCCAACAACCTCATCTTTCAGTGTATCCTTATCTTTAACAGTAACTTCCAGAACTGATGACTGTATTCTGTCCTTTGAAAATGTGAACACAGTGTTCCATTCTGGGCTTTGTGTTTTTTCAAAGTGCTTCGTCACTCCTTTATAGTTACCAAGCTTCACTTCTACATATGGGTCAAGACCCCCAGTAGCATCCTTGGAAGGAAGGTCATGAGCTCGAACAACTCTAACAAATAGGAACTGCATTGGCTCGACAAGATCATAGATACCAGATGGCTTCTCCGAACGTCTAACTCGTCCCCCAATGACCTGCCCCCCTCCAAGAAAAGGGCTTGTTTCTTTAAGAGCAAAATCAGCAGGATGCGAGGAGGAATTCGCAAACATGCCAAATGCTTGTGGTTCCTGAGGGTGAGACCTCATCTCATTAACTCCGTGTACATTTGGTTGCTGGGAACCCGTAGGAGGAGGCTGTTGCGGCTGGCTACTTGAGTTAGGAAGATGGAAGAACGTGCGTATTGACCCCCTTTTGCCTTTAGCCGATGTGCCAGAGACAACCTCTTCCCCTTTCTGAGAAGGCAGATGACTGGCATGGCTGCTTGGATGCACGCTCGAACGTGAAGACGAAGTTGTCTCAGGAAGAGGCACTGAAGCTCTGATAGAGGGATCACTCGTCACAAAAACTTTCAGGCCAAGCTCCCCTCTGGCACGGGTGAATAAATTCCCCTTTTCCAATGGATAGTTAAACACAACCGCATCAGCATGGGGAACAAACGACGTACTGGTTAATCTAACCTTCCCAAGGGAAGCTTTTGAGTTGGTGGTTTTGTTGATATTGTAGACATGAGCCTCGAGAATGAGATTGTGCAGGTTATCAGGATTCGCCACGTTGAAATAGAACGTCTCGTTCCAGAATGGGTCAAGGTCCTTTTCCTTTACCGTGGTGTGGAATTTCTGACCATCAAAATGCAGCTCCACAAATGGACTGGACGAGCCCTGCCCGTCTTTGGGCAAAAGGTTGTGGGCTCTTACAACCTCCACACCTAGCTTGAGATTGCTCATGGATTACAACTTACACCACAAAGAAGCAATGTCTTGTTCTAGGGTGAATTTATCAACCTGCTCATGAAAAGGAGAGCAACGTCAAGTGATGATGAAGAATAAAAAAATAACCCCAGTATTTTGGAGATGTATATCTTTTTTCAGTGCCAAAGAGAGCTAAGAACTATTGCTTTGCAGCATGAAAGTAGTGAGCAATAAAAAAGTAAGATCAATTCAAAGTTATGACACTAAAATCTGCATCTTGGTTAAAGCTTATGGAGTACTTACATTATATTCATATCAACAATGCATAACCTCGAATATCCCCAGCAATACTTAAGTGCTAATGAAGCTCGATAAGTCTTTAAAAGGGGTGAACAAATCATTCTTATTTTACTCACTCACTATCTCTAGACCAAAACAATAAGATATGTCAAAATCAAATTACAGATTCATTTACCAGAAACCAAGAAACATTGAATTTAATCACACATTTCATCTTTCCACAAAGAGAAGTTTAAGAACAATAGGCATCTAAAATCTGAACCATGTCAGCTACGAGGCTGGAATAAAGGGCAGAATATCCCTCCCAATTTTTATTCAGAAAGAGCTCCACTTTTAGTTATATTCCAATTATATACTCACTTTACATAAAACTTGCCACTTTTACGATACTTCTATCTATATCATGACTGATTATCAAAACAAAGAAACTCATCAACAAGAAGCCCAGATGCGCAAGATTCTTGAAAAAACAACCATATCAAAAAAATCACACCTTCAAACTAAAAACCCCACACCAACAGAAAAGCACACACACAAAAGGAGGAGTCTTTACAGTAAAAATAGAAAACCCACCAAATATATAAACAAAATTAAACATAAACCGAAAAAGGAAAAGGATTGGGGAAACAAAAATGATAGTACCTGTTAAATTTCAGAGTTTGAAAAGGAGGATAGTGATTAGTGAGCTTCAATTACACAGATCCAACCAGCAACAAATAGGGTGAAGAAGAAAGAAGAGGACGTGAGAGAGAGAAATTATGGTGGTGAAGAAAGAGTAACAGTAATAATAATGGAGAAGCAGGGCAGGGGTCCTATCCTTTTGCACAAAAAAGGTAGTGAGAGAGGAAAATTCAAGGAAGAAGATTAGCAAGAAATGAGAAAGTGGAAAAGTCTTGGACGTTTATTGTACTGTTTTGGACATACGTGTGTTATTTAGCATTCAACCCTCCACATAAACTATATTAGATTATTTAATTATTTTCTAACGAGTTCAAACAGTGATCATCGATTCAGCATACGCGTCGAGGAAATAATTTGATGTTTATACTTTATATTTTGAACTCATGTTTGTTCACATATAACCCATGGTTCTTCAAAGTACACTTTGCATTTTAATTTAATTGTCTAATAAAAAGCACACATGGCACATGTAACTCTAGCTTTGATTTTGGACACTTCTTTATAGCTGATACTTGAATTTGTAGCAAAATGTTTACACCTGAAATATACAATCACAAAACAAAATCGTCATATGCTTTTTTTGTCAAGATTTAACAAATTCCTATACTATCTAAAATGTGTTTATTTGCTGCAAAAAAAGAAAGAAAAGCGTATTAATTAGAGATATTGGCATCTAATATCACGAAACTTTCAAAAGATTGGGTTTTTTCCACGAACTTTAAAATTGGCAAATAATATCACGAACTTTATCACGTGGTTGGCTTTTTCCCACGAATGAAAAAATTCCCACAAATAATACTATGATACCAAATTTTTTTCGTAATTTCTCGACAACAATTCGAAAGTTTCAAGTTTTTCAATATTTGAAGATAATTTTTCTTGAAGCACACCTTCAAAAATTGTTCTTTAATCTATTAAAATAACATGAATTTTTTCATTCGTGGGAAAAAACAAATCCAAGGTAAAGTTAGTGATATTATTTACCAATTTTAAAGTTTGTGGGAAAAACCCAACTTTTTGAAAGTTTCGTGATATTAGATGCCAATATCCCTATTAATTATTGAAATAATTTTAAACTTTTTTGGTCAAATTTGGTGTATTATTCTTTTGCAAAGAAATCTAATTCATAACAACCGACCTACTGCGTGAGAAGGGTTGAACGCTTTGCCTTACATTAAATGTATCATTTGAGTTTGCAAAGTGGTCTGCAATTTTGGATAATATCACCTGATTATCAAAATACTACTACTATTATATTAACCTTCTGCAAATAGACTTGTTACCAGACGACGACAACTATGTTTAATTAAAAAAAAATATTGAGTTGTAATTGTACGTGGAGTATATAATATTACTAATTGGTATGTATGAATGGAGTAGATTAACTTTGGTGTCATCTTCACACCCAACCAAACAAAAAAGCAGTTCCAACTCACCTCAATAAAATAACATACGATTAGTATTATTTAAGGTGCTATTGATTTCTCGTATTGACGCGTTTCTATAGTTTAGGCAATTTATTAAAAAATGGCCAACCATTACCGAAATTTCATTTTCTAATGAATTTCACAATATCTGGACAACAGATTTCGATTTGATTAGTTTGGGACAAAATTAAATAAATTCAGGTTAATTAGTGGCACGTGCGATAGCAAGGGGTTGCTAAATTTAGGTGAAATTAGTTTAGAAATATGGATAATCTAAATTTCTATATAAGATTATAGACTAGCTAGTTTTCACCAGTACGACGTTGTATACAAATTCTACAAATCCAAATACGAGATAGAGAGAGAGGGAGAGAGAGATTTATAATTTATTGATTATTGTTTTAATTAAAGGTGAAGCAAGCAAATAATATTGGTTGGCATGTAATTGATTATCCGTAGAATGGCAAAGCATATTCGTTGATCAGTCGATATCATTTCTCCTTTACCTCACATTTTTCACAAATAAAGACACACATCACAACACAAATATCCGCATTCTTGCCCTAAAAAGGATGAATGTAGATCAAAGGGACACAAATAAACCTGAAAAATATTGTGACCGTCGGATTAATTAAACGGAGAAGTAGCTTTTTACACATATTTTGAGAGAGACATACTATATTTTGTAATATTGCGCTTTAGCAAAAAGAATTGACAGTGATAATACTACAACGCATCTTGATATTCAGAATCCACTAGTATTTCTCTACCAACCAATATAATTAAATCATGCAACAAATACTAAATTGGACTTGTGTTCATAGTCTTACAATAATCGATGGGAACACTGACTCCCAGAAATGTACTCCCTCCGTCCCATTGAAGATGACTCACTTTCCTTTTAAATTTGTCACAACTAAGATGACTCATTACTTAAAATGGAAACACCTTTATCTCTACTTTATTCTCTCTTTCTTACTTTACTCTCTCCTCTCAACACACAAAATAAATTTGCATAAAATTCCGTGCCACCCAAGAAAGAGGTCATCTTCTTTGGGACGGGGGGAGTATATTTCAAATGACAATCATCATACTCTTACTCTACTATAACACTAATTGTTAAAATTACTCATACCCGTGAAGAAAATATACTCATTTTATATATCAAGTGCCAAAAAAGCTTGATTGCTTCAAATAATGAGGAGACGTGATAAAGTTCTTAGTGAGAGTACTAGAGCTTTAACGAGTGCAGTGCAGGTGCGGTATGATATCACGCGATCTAACAGGTCCAAAGGATTCGACTAGACTTCTAAGGCTAGAAAACCATGGAACTATCAGAAAGGGGTCGTTGGATGCACTCTATTCCCTCAAAACCTCAACCCACTATACTACAACTAGCACAGGGAAGTAAAGGATCGATCCCACGAGGATGAAGGTGCTACGAAACTGCATTTGAGGATGTTTTGGAAAAGAAAGGGGTTGGCTGCTGCCACGCAAATTATGGGTTGAGTACTAAAACTACTGGGTCTGAGAGACTTAAACTACTTTACTCTACCTACTGGGTCTAAGAAACAAGAACGTACGGAACATGCATGACTTTAAGAAATGAAATATTTGAGTAATTAAAAAAAACAACTGGAGTTAAGTAACTAGGCAGACTTTCCTAATTTAGACAAACAAAGGAGAAACGGGACCAATTTCCTTAAACAACCAGGGTCTGGAAAAGCAGCTGAAAAGCAGAAGTACATGCAGAAAAGTAAAAGGTCTTGCAGAAAAGTGCTAACATAAAGCAGATCTGATTCTAACTACCACCAAACATCATCTTCTTTAGGAATCAAATGAGAATAACAGAGAAAACAGAGCATTTAACATCATGAAAACAGAGTAAACTTCGGATCCAAACTAAAACGAGAAATTAAAGTCGCAACTAACAGACCTACGCTACTGGACCTAAGAAATGGAGAAACAGAACGTAAATAGCCATGATCATGCAGAAACGTAAACAGAAACACCAGATCTGCCAAACTCCAACTCAAATCCAACATAACTCAACAAATCCAAACAACTCCATACAAAAATCCACAGCCTCCAGCAACCAATAAACAAATCTCAGCTCCGAATATTCCAACAATAATTCAACAACGCAAAATAAAAACAACCGAACAAGCTCGACCGAACAAAATCCAACAAAAGCAAAGGTAAACTTCCATAAATGCAGAGATAGGTTCAAATCCAGTAGATCCAAGTCAACAACTAAGAGTTACGAAACTAAAACGAACGAGTACTTAAAACCGAAAACAAACTAAACAAAGCAAACTAAATATTGTTTCTTCGCCTTCACAAGGCGGTGTTACACAGCAACAAAATAACGACGATGAACCACCACGGTAGCCGGAATCACCCCATCTCCAAGTGTGCAGCAAGTGAAATGAGAATTTTTGAAGTGTGGAACTAAGGAAATGGAACTAGAGCCTTCAAAAGTGAGCGAGGAACCTTTTTCTGTTCTTCAAGGTTTAGCTCTTTATATAGGTGAGGCTCTGATCCCTAGGGCATCCCTCTGGTAATTTGACGCTTTTGCCCTTGAATAAGACTCTTAAAAAGGAATCTGCTCATGCTCTATTCTGTTCCTGCCGCCAGCTTCTAATTCTCCCAGGTCCGGGCGACGACTTCTGATTTTCACTTCAATTCCATCTCTTTTGCATTTGCCTGGTCAGGTAACAGCAACTCCTGAGTCCGGCAGATTTACTACGCATCTGAACTTATATAACGCACATTAGCGCCCCAAATGCACAGATTTTTACCCTAAACCAATGCATGAAACGAGTCTTATCACTTAGCCTTGCCCATTTATTACTACTCCATAACCTAGTAGTACTAGCATATATTTCACTTTTACTCCCTCCGTCCACGAAAAAAAAGTCTTATTTTTTTATTTTGGTCCGTCCATGAATAAGAATCCCGGTTCATAATTACCATAAATGGTAAAGAGACCCACATTCCACTAACTCATTTCACTCACATATCACTTATTCCACTAATTTTTTTTCACCCACTTTTCTTAACATTTCTTAAAACCCGTGTCATTTAGAAATGAGACTCTTAATCGTGGACACGAAGGGAGTATTTGTGTTTTTAAAAGTATGCAATTGATGCGTCAAAATATTTTTGTCTGTTGTGAGGCACGAATATAGTACTACTAACTTTTTTTTATTACTTCTTATTTTAGTAGGCTACACGATTACACTTTTATCATTTTATAATGTAAAGTAAGTCGAAGTTACATGCTACACTACAAAGTCCTATAAATAATTACTCCACAGTACTAGTACAAGTTAGTAGTTATTTTCTTTACTGCGGGACTCTCTCCGTCCCAAAAAATTTATCACTTATTTCATTTTTGTTTGTCCCTAAAATTTTGTCACCTTTCATTTTTATCATTTTTGGTAATAGACCTCACATTCCATTAACTCATTCTCACTCACATTTTATTTTAAAATTAATATATAAAAATAGAACCCACATACCACTAACTTTTTCAATCCACTTTCTATTAGTACATTTCTAGTACATTTCTTAACACCCGCGCCAGATCAAATGGTGTCGAATTTTAGAGGACGAAGGGAGTACTATTTTTTCAATTAGAAAATAAACATAAATTTTAAAGGTTATGCCACGGTGACTCGAACCCCTAACCTTTGGTCTGGATTTCAACCACTTTACCCTTGACCAACACAAACGTACATTATTACCATTACTAATTTTGTAGTATTGTGTATGGGTTATAGAACAATATTTCCAAGTCTCATTATTTGGATACAGATGTAAACTACTCTATTTAAATTAGTCTTGGGCTTCATAGATTGGGCTTTAACTCTTCTCTAATCGGACCATGAATCTTCTCTAATCGGACCATGAATCTTTTAACACATGTTTATATAATTAAATTAATAATATAATTTTTAGCACCTTTATAGATCATGCCACAATTCACTGATAAAAAATTCACATAAAAATCAACTAAAATATTTAGGCCTTAATTACAAATAAAACCCAACACGTGCGATTGCTACATTTTTTTATTAATCTATACAATATATAAAAGGGGAGTTTTGGGGTATTTAGGGAAATAAGAGGAATTTTAGGAGTATTTAGGTAAATCAATTATAATTCAATTGTAATCATTTTAAAAGAATTGTTACCTGTATTATTTTGTACGAAGCTAAATTATTATATGGATGTAAATTTGAATTGAGTAAAGGCCAAATGTGGTCCTCAACATTTGTCCGTTTTATCAATTTGGTCCTGATCATTATCTTTTTTATTATTTGGTCCCTCACAAATGAACTTGGACCGAAATCGGTCCTAAATTGACAGATGCGTTAAAAGTAACGGTCAAACAGGGTGTTTAGCCGATTTTGACCAAATTGTTATTTCAAATATAAAAATTATTATTCTAAAATAATTTAAGAAATTAAAACCTCTTCCTCCAAACCCAACAGCCCGCCAATTCTAACTTTGAAGTTTCTGTCCGGCAGCTCAGTGGCGGCGACGGCTCTACTAGACTTTCGACGGTGCAGCAGCGGGCATCGTAGACCGCGATGGTGCCCCTGACCAGCGACGACATTCTGATCGAGAGCGAGAAGCAGTCGGGACGGCGACGGCGGTGGCTGACGGCATGGAGGTTGCAGCTGTGCTCTCCTAACAACGGCGACACGAAATCGCCTCGGAGCAGTGGCAGCGGCTGAGCGACGATGATGTCCGGTGAGGATGAGACAACGACCATTGGTGGTGACCGGCGACGAAGGCAGCTTTGAAGAGTTTGAAATTTGGGGATTTCCGATTTGGTCGATTTGGGGGAGGATCTCTTCGAATTGGAGATGCACCTCAGCCGACGGAGGCCTGAAACATTGGAGTACACCGGCGTGGCGTCGGAGCGGCGATGACGAGGGAGGACGACAGTTGTAGAGTTCACCTCCTTGAGGAGCTCCGATTTGGGGGCGGATGAAAACAAGTTTCTAAGTTAGAAACTTGTTTTACGAAGTTGAAAATGAAATATCTTACCTCCCGATGGCGACAGTGGCGGTAGTCGGCGAGCGGCGGCGGCAACCGATGACAGTAGCGGCGGGCTGTTGAGTTTGGAGGAGGAGGTTTTAATTTTTTAAATTATTTTAGAATAATAATTTTTATATTTGAAATAAATAAAAAATCTAATAAAAATATTTAATTTGGTCAAAATCGGCTAAACACCCTGTTTGACCGTTACTTTTAACGGTTCTGTCAATTTATGACCGATTTCGGTCCGAGTTCATTTGCGAGAGACCAAATAATCAAAAAGATAATGTTCAGGACCAAATTGATAAAACAACCATATGTTGAGGACCACATTTGGCCTTTACTCATTTGAATTCCATAATTGTAGGGATGGAATTTAACTAATTTATTTTGTTTCCCTATAATTAATCCATGACCATGATGTTAAATATAATTAATTATTATAAGTAATCACACGGTATTTTGTTTGTAAATTTAAAATTTAACACAAATTTGAATTTTATAATTGTAGGGATGGAATTTAACTAATTTATTTATCATTTTTAAAGAATTGTTACTGTATTATTTTGTACGAAGCTAAATTCTTTTATGGATGTAAATGTGAATTTGAATTCCATAATTGTAGGGATGGAATTTAATTAATTTATTTTGTTTCCGTATAATTAATCCATGACCATGGTGTGAATATAATTAATTATTATAATCTATTCCAAATAAAAGTAATCACACAGTATTTTGTTTGTAAATTTAAAATTTAACACAAATTTGAATTTCATAATTGCAGGAATGGAATTTAACTAATTTATTTTGTTTCCCTATATTAATTATCACATGATTAAGGCAAGTGGTAATCATTTTTTTGTTTCCCTACGATTAATGCAAGTGGAGCCTTAAGTGGAAGGAGTGGGAGGTGGAAGGAGGTTACGTGCATAATAATTTTGTATATAAATATGTCATATATATGGTAAAATACCTACTTACTACCTTATAGAACTAAGCATACCATTTTCTTGACGCCATGAAACCATTCCACACTATGCTCAATGAGCTCGAGGAGGCTTCTTCAATTTCTTTGGTTGTCAAAGTATGCTGCATTCGTGTTTTTGACACAACCGCTTTGGAGACAAAACCATTGTGATCAGCAAACAATGTGTTTTACAAGATCGTGCAATACGTTATTTTGTTGGTCGTCGAATGTTTATTTGCAAAGTAATAGTAAATCGTAACTTTTGGACTCAGTAAGTAGCAGAGCAGATTGTAAATCTTCTCTTCACAATGCCTAACAACACAATATAAACTCAATTTACAAGATTTTATTACATTTATCAGTGATGTAATTGTAAGTGGTTGATATTAATCGTAGGATACAAGTGATGTTTTTGCTTATGCCGCAGGGATAATGAGTGCCTTAATCTTTCTAAAATACATTGTTAGAATCTAAAACGTTGTCGTTGAGAAAAATAAGAAAAAATGTTAGTACTATGTTTTTGTTGATCTTGATTTTAATTTGAATGTGCAATGAAGATGAAGAAAAAGTATAGAGAATTCATTTAAGCAAATAAATAAGGTGATGCTCAAGAAGATGTGTGACTCAATTTTTATGTGTTGGAATTGTACCATTTATTTGCTGAAGAAACAGAAAAAGATATACCATTTCTTTTGCCATTGAGATTGTATATTTCGAAATAGTCTTTTTGAAATGTACAAAACCAAGTCGAAAGTTCTGCAATTTGAGTTTGTTTACTATATATCTCGATGAAGTCTGAAATGCCCTTTTTCAACTACAACCAATGCCATGTGTTGAATTATTTGCCAATTTTTACTAAATTTGTTACTAATATCTAATTGTTGTTTACATATATAATCATTTTTGTTTTACGTAGTGTAAATATTGGATTGTTATAAAGTAAATTAAGATTTGTGCATCGCACAAGTGATATACTAGTTACGAATAAAACCCAACACGTGCTATTGCTACATTTTTTTATTTTTTTATTTTTTCCACAAAATTATCCAATAGTATTTTTTAGTTAAAGACTATAGTACAGTATTATTTGAAAAATCCCATCCATGGGCCCGTTCACTTGTACAAAACCAAATTTGTTTTGACACATATTTTAAGAATTGCAGTTAATAGAAAGTGGATAAAAAAACTAAATTTGTTTTGACACATAGAATTGCACTTAATAAAAAGTGGATAAAAAAAATTAATTGAAGATGGATCCTATTATATGGAGAAGTAGTATTTGTTTTAAAGTGAAATATGAATGAAATTAAATTAGTGGAATACAAGGTCCATCACTAAAAATAGTAAAAAAAAGCAAATAAAATATTTATTTGTGGACTGGTGAAAATGACAAAATGAGACAATTATTAATGGATAGAGGGAGTAACTCATAAGTAGGGCTGACAAATCGTGCGAATTGGATCGTTTTCGGGTCAACCCTGTATCGATCCAACTCAATAAGGCCAAACCCTAACCAAACCAAAATCGCCGGGTTCTTTTCTGATTATTGTGTCATGTCAAAAATTGTCTGCCTCACTGTTAATATTTGTAAATTGTAAGTTACTATACAAATTTGCTTAACACGACACTGTAACAATCAGAACATGATATTATATTATAGAATACAATATTATACTATTATAACATAATTAAAACTTTAACACGATTTAAATCTAAATAATATAATAAACTTAGTAATTTTTTTTAATTGACAAAAATAATTTTCGTTCTCATCGGATAACCTAAAGCCAACCCGAAATCATTTAATTCTCATTGGGTCGACCCGCTAAAGACCTAAATCTAATTAACTTAACCTAAATTCATTAATTTCGTACGGAATCTTGTCATAATATTATTGTGTCGTATGAAAATTTGTCAGTCCTACTCATAAGCCAGAATTTTGTGGCTGTTGAAAATAATTAAAAATTACTGCTGTTGGATGTGAAAAATGATGATCCTCAAAAATAGGCAAGAAGAGAGTGAAAAATGATGATCCTAAAAAATAGGCAAGATGAGAGATATGCACCTTTGATTTTCCTAAAAACGCAGCTAAAAAATCTCCCCATCCTCTGAATATTTCGTCAACTTCTTTAACCAAAAAACAAGGATCATTTTGCATTATCTATTCATCTCTGCCTCCATTTCCCATTTGATCACTTCCATCTTCATTCCAATTCCCTCTCTCTCATTACACACAGACACAACATGGTATGTTTCTTTGTTGCAACTCATTTATGATTTTGTTCATCCATTAATCTTGATTCTTGAGATGAAATATCATGAAAACTGCTTGTTTTTTCCTTATCACATTTTGTAGTTCTGTTTTTATGACATTTAATGATATGTTTCCAAGACAAATAGATCATTTGATTAATCCACCAAAATGTGAGGCATGGAAAATATTGGTCAAGATTTTGAACATTATAAATAAGAGATGAAACTGTCACAACATTGTTTCGTTTCCTGCATTTCCTCAATCTTCATTGCAGGCCAACTCAGCCTCCGGAATTGCTGTGCACGACGAATGCAAACTGACATTCTTGGAGCTAAAAGCCAGAAGAAACCACAGATATGTGATCTTCAAGCTGGATGATGCCCTCGACAAAGTGGTGGTAGACAAGATCGGGGGCCAGGGCGAAAGCTATGAGGATTTCTGCAAGTGCTTGCCTGATGACGACTGTCGCTATGCTGTCTTCGACTATGACTTCACCACAGATGAAAACTGCCACAAGAGCAAGATCTTCTTCTTTGCATGGTAAAAATTATTTTATTTTTCCTTTTCACTGCTTTGTTTGTTTCACAAAAATGATTTTGTTTCTTTCTTTCAAATATTGTAGGTCACCTGATGTTGCAAAGGTGAGGACTAAGATGTTGTATGCAAGCTCCAAAGACAGGTTCAAGAGAGAGTTGGATGGGATTCAGGTTGAGTTGCAAGCAACTGATCCTAGCGAGATGAGCTGGGATATCCTCAAGGCCAGGGCTCTTTGAACACACGTTGCACCATCCACCATGTCTCAATCTCATATAAAACGTTCGACTTCTTATAGTTTCGTGGGTGGCTCTTTCGACTACATCTCAACAGGGCTTCATTTTATTTAGTATTTTGGAACTAGTACTTCTAGAAGGATAAAACAATCTGTTTAATTTTTTTTTTGTCATTTTTTGGTTTTGTTTGTTGTGTTTTTTTTACAAGAGTGTTATGATGCATTAGCTGCATCTTCTCTGTGGCAACCTTTTTTTTCATCTCATATAAACAATGCTTTTCAAGAATCATTTTATTGACATCAATGTCAAGAAACACAACATAGCTTCTGAATCATGACACCCTCATTTACAAAACCTCAAAAACTATGCTCTTATGCAACACTAACTTTAAAAGTGAAGAAAAAACCATAAAAAGACAGCAGCTTCCACATTAAACAAGCATGTAACAAATTTTTAAAAAAAAGTAAAGATAAAAGAGTGCTTATAACCGCTGTGGCTTCTTGTTTTGTTCGTCCCAGTACTGATTCTCCCACGCCTCCACTTGTTTAGCCATCTTGATCTTCCCATCAACCAAGGCTTGGATTTCTTGAGGCTTGTAGGGAGGTTGCATCGTGCACGGATCCGACCCTCTAGGCCCCTTCTCCAAGGATTCCTCCATGAACTCTCTCCAGATCCCTTGCGTAGAGCAGGCCACTGACTCCGTGCACAGCTCCACTGCGCCAGCAGGAACAGAGGGCTTGTACTTCATCAGCTTCCCATACTCGTTGAGAAGATGGAACATGTAGTCGTAGACGTACTCCATCTTCAGATCCTCGTGGATGAAGCTACTCCCGGCTTCACCAATGGACTTTGCCTAGAATTTGGACTCGTTTAGGACACTTTTGAGGTTTTTTAGCAAAAAGGAAACAATTTACCTTATCCTTGTGGTTGTTTCCCCAATCGACTGCGAACTTGAGAGATCTGCATTTGTCACTGTCCCTGACGGGCCAATAGTGGTGCTGAGGAACCATGCCTCTTGTGAAGAAATCATACCAACGTAGTGTCATCAGCAAGACGGGGGAGTCGCAGGCAAATATGTACTTCTCGCTCACGGACCACGCCCATCCTTCTATGTAAATCTTGTACCTAAATTTCAAATGCATGAATGAACAACTTTTTTCTTTTGAGGTTGGTTCACTCTTGAATAAGGTGATTGCAGAAAAAGAAAAGCAAGAAGCAAATGATCACCTGTGGGTGCATTGGTTTCCAAGATTGGATTGCTTGTATCCTTGTCGGGACTCTGCAATCCAGTCCTGAAATGCAAGCAAAGCAACAATAAGAATGTAGTTGAGGGATGATGATGACTGGGTGTCGAGAAGATTGCATACCTGAACATAAAGACGAGTGTTCCAGTCAGTTTGAGGAGTAGCATTACACTTCATAAGGTCAGCCCTCCATTTGCAAACACTGGGGTTTCCCTTCCAATAAGCATAGGGCTTTCTATCCTCCCATTTTGTCTTCTTGTT
Organism: Salvia hispanica; assembly: GCF_029641045.1. Taxonomy (NCBI): domain Eukaryota; kingdom Viridiplantae; phylum Streptophyta; class Magnoliopsida; order Lamiales; family Lamiaceae; genus Salvia; species Salvia hispanica. The sequence continues at coordinate 28,569,512 of NC_142692.1, forward strand.
TCCTTCTTTTATGTCCTTCAACACACTTCTCCATGGCTTTATATTCGTCTCAGCCCTACACCACCAAACATTCTTAATTTTCCCCTTCATCATCAATGACCAAACGCCTCAATCCAATTTATCTAGTGTCTTCGGTTTCATTTTACCAATACAAATGAGCTAGACAAGAAATCATATTGGACTAGAACAGATTCAGAAGCCCTAATTTTGTTAAGATTCCTAATTTTCGCGCCTTTTTTTTACGAGAATACACCAACAAACAATAAGCAGGGAAAAAAGGCCTTTGAGTTAAAAAAACAAGATTACCAGCCCCAAAACGACCAGTCGGGAAACACGATATCCAAGCTGCGCCAATCCGAACAGTAGCGGAAAACCGGCGGCGGGGCGGAGTCGGGCAGCCGGAAGCGGCTGGCCTGGACGACTGGGCGGTCGTCGCAGTCGAACATCAGCTCCAGATCGGGAAATCTCCCCGGGTAGGTCCGGATCAGCTGCGCGATCCCCCAAACAGTGAACAGAGCCCGAGTCTGGATCGACGGCCGGAAATTCTCGACGTACACCTTCCCGTCCAGGATGGTGAGGCGGAAATGCGCCGTCGCTTGCGCTTTATCCACCATCTCCTTCGTCACTCCGGTCCGTCTCCAGTGGCGGAGGTCCTCGTGGATCCATCGGAAATATTCAGGGCAGGTCGGCGCCGGATTTGCAGACGGTTCGCGCCTACCCGGGCGGTTTATCGGGCAGGATTTGGTGTGATTCCACGCGCCGCAGTCGAGGGTATTTTCGCCTTTTGCTATAGTTGTCCTTTGGTAAGAGTATTTTACATACTTACCCTTCAAGATTAAATTTACTCAAATCAATAACAACATTTCTCAATAGTAATTTTTATTTTTTAATAAAGTGCGCACTTAAAGTGCAACTTATAATATCGAAACACATGAATTTTCAATTTCTATACCCTCCGTTGTATTAAAATAGAGGCTTTGAACACGGCACAGAGTGTTAATATAAAATCGGTAGGTAGGAGAGATATAGAAAGAAAAGTGATTGAAGTATTATTGACGGAGAATGTGGGCCCTTATAAGAGAGAAAAGACTTGCCGAAAATAGAAAGAAACTATTTTTGTTGGATGCACTAAAATAGAAAATGTCCATTTTTCTATTTGTGTCATAAACGATAATTTGGGCATACACAAAACTAGTACCAAAAGTGATAGTATTATAATATCTTATGTCATTCTCCTAACTCTGTACACTATTATTATTAATCAATATGAATATTATTATTTTAATGTTATAAATTAATAATTAATTTATTTTTTAATATCTTTGAAATATACTACTCATAATTATAATTATTGTTATAATTATATTTAATTTTATAATAATATTATTGTTACAATACTAAACACTAATAGTAATTAATAAATAATTATAGTATAATTATTTAAAATATAAATCATAAAAAATATATAATAATAATAATAATTAGTATTATTATTTTATATTAAATTAATAACTAATCAATATAGTCTTAATAAAAATTTAAAACTTCGAATTGTATTCATAATGATATAAAGAGTTGAATAATTTATTTTTTTTGGTTACAAGAGTTGAATATTTTTAGTTAGGTGTTTCAACTCTAAAATGAATATAAAATAATTTAATAAAAAATATTTAATTAATTTAGTTACTTTAAATAATTAATTTAATTAGATGTTTTGTTCTTCATTTATTATCAATGCAAATAAAACACTAAAAAAAAGAAGAAAAAGAAGAGAATAATAGATAAAAGAGTAAACATAAACTAAGGAGAAAAAAGAAAGAAGAAGAAACTAAAGATGGAAAAAAAAAAGAAAGGAAGAAAAAAAAATCACATGTTTTAATGTTTAATTGGTGGAGTATTATTTAATTATTTAATTGAAATTTCCAAAAATATCTTTCATAACAAAAAAATCACATATTTGGTACCTAGAGTTATTTTTGTCACATGGTACCAAAAACAATACTCCCTCCGTCCCACTTTAGGAGTCTCGGTTGAGTTCGGCACGAGTTTTAAGAAATATAAAGAAAAGTTGGTGAAAAAAAAATAGTGGAATGTGAGTCCTACTTTTATATATTAGTTTTATAATAAAATGTGAGTGGAAAAAAGGTGAGTGGAATGTAGGGCCTATTACCAATTATGGAATATTCCAACCGGGACTTCTAAAGTGGGAATAAACCGGGATTCCTAAAGTGGGAAGGAGGGAGTATAAAATAAAGATCTGGTACCATTTATGTGTGAAAGTGAAAAATCATGTACCAATTTATGTAGTTCACTCAATAGAAAAAAAAAGACTATTTTTTATGGGACGGGTGAAATAGTTATATTGAGTACAAATAATGTTATAGAATAACATTAAGAAATACTCCTGTATTTTTTTGCGCCCAAGTTTTAAATTATACTCCTATATACTGTGAATATTACGTAACTGAAACCGAGAAAATCTAGCACACGTTATTTATGAAATCTAACTACGCGTAATTAGTTCAATTCAAATCATGAGGCTGGTTGGTATGAGGAGTAGCTAGTAAGTATTGATTTAAGGTTGACTAATGTCATGTTATTCTCGGTGCACACTAACAAGATCCTTAAATTAATTTCTCAAGAAAATACTACTGCATTTCAACATCTTCATCTGAATTAATTGTTTAATAGAGGGCATATGTGAGTGTGATGTCCCAGTAGATTTTTGTCCTACATCAAAATGAATGAACAACTTACCAATAATTTAATATGAGAGCAAGCAATTTCATCTATATCCTACTAACTTTTTTATAGTCAAATTACCACTGCAATTTCATATATCCCACTAACATTTTTATAGTAAAAATTGAACATGGCAAATCCCCTTTGCAAAAGCGATATTGTTCACTGAATTTAGTCTACTAATTGTCTCTGCCTAAAATTTAGTATAGTTGATAGTGCACAACGAGGTCACTTTAAAGTTTAAACCCATGGTAATAATAATAAATTCCTTTTACCAGATCTTGTATGAATTCATAAGACTCTATGAAAGTGTAGTAATATTTATTCAACTAAACAATAAAAATATCGAATATAATACTACTCCCTATCAAACAAGATATATTCAAACAAAAAAAAAATCGTTTCACACATAAAAATGTTTCATTAAAGATTGATGTCGGACACTTACGGGGTCAACCTGGCCGGTGAAGATGAACACAGCAAGAACGAGGAGGAAGAAAACGAAGAAAAGTGAATATGATGAACAAAGTGGCTTGTTAAATGAGGGCGACCTCAGAGAATGTCTCTTGAAAGAAGGCCTCAGCCAACATATATTCATCAACTTCTCTTCATGTCCTTTCATGTTTTCCCTTGCTTCTGCCAACACACCTTCTGATTACTGCTTATACATGTGTAATCAAAACTCATCCATCAAGATTCTTGAGAGGGAGAGAGAGAGAGTTGAATTTATATAGAGTTGTGAAACATAGGTAAGAATATGAATAATTGTTTGTAGAATAATCTACCAGTTGAAAATTGAATGTTAATAGTAATGAGAAAGTAATGTATGTCATCTTTAGAGGGCTATTCACGTTGATCTCCTATTGGATGATAGTATACGTCAATTGACCCTCCTTATATCATGCCTTATACATAGGCCGAGGAAGGAAATATGGGGTTAATTAAGTAATCTACCATTAGAATGAAGATAATAATAATAATAATAACAATAATAATAATAATAGTTGCAAATGACCTTTGGTATTATAATTACTAGATATTTTCCTATTAAACACGTACTACTCCATCACCCTCAACAAATGTAGATATCACCTAATTACTACAAATAAACATGAAGGTTTTCTTATAAGTAATAATTATAAAATCTTTTCTACATAATCATCAAGAAAAACTATTTTTATAAATAGGTCAAACTCAAAAATGATCTTGGAAGTCAACTCACGTTTTATATTACAAGCAGAGTGTCAAAATTTAAGATGAATTACTTACCATTTAAAGCTTTACAAATTGAGAAAAGTAAAATATAGAAGTAGGGAATTTGTCGTGAAGCAAGTGAAAAGTGTGATACTAGGAATTATACATGTGAGTAAGCCCACAATTACTGGGAATGACTACATCTACTTCATCTCAAAACATATGCAAACTCATGCTGTAGGAAATAAGCAAGAAGAATGAATCACCTGAAAACGTGACACCAACACATGATGGCCATTTCCTCACCGATTTTCCTTCAATATGATGCATGTATCACAGAAATGAAAGTTTAGTTGAATCAGTCTTTCATGTATATACAGACAACAACTAGTAAGGTAAAGGACAAATACGTTAGTAGGAATATGGAGTATGCTCAAATCCAAAGCAGTCATAATTTCGAATACTGAAGCATTAAGTAAGGAAATCTGTTTCCTTGACCGTATAAGTAAGAAATACGCCGAATTTCACATTTTAAACTGAATAATCATAGGTCTCGACTGCTAGAAAATAATTTATACTCCCACCGTCCCATAAAAATATGGACAATTAATATGACATGAGAATTAAGGAAAAATTGGTAAAGTAAGAGAGAGAGAAGGAGAATGATAGTTAAAGTAGTGCTAGTGCGTGGTAGTGGATAGTGGGACAAGGACCCGCATTATTAGTAGTGTTTAATGGTGTTATAATATGTAAATAAGTTGATGTATTGGGGTAATAAATTGGGATAACTTTCCAAAAATGAAATGCACATATTTTTATGGGACGGTGGGAATACATAGTATTTCATTAGATCTGCTTGGAAATTAAACCCAAAGTTACACATAAACTGCGTGGGTGATTCAATATAACATGAGGCACTTGGTTGTCTAGTATATGAGCTTTATGCAGACAGCACATTTTTGTACCTTTAATTCTCGATAAGTTAAGGTTTGAAGTAGGGCTGGGGAATTATACCGAAATACCGGAATACCGGACTTACCGTACCGAAAAAATACCGAAATTACCGTTTTTTCGGTATACCGTAGTTTTCGGTACGGTATCATACCGTACCGATAGAGATCGGTACGGTAACGGTATTAGATTTCCCATACCGCGGTATACCGCGGTATACCGAAGATTCGGTATGTCGGTATATACCGGTATACCGAAGATTCGGTATATACCGATGCTTCGGTATACCGATTGATAATAAATCTATATTTATATATGTTATATTTAAACTAAATTTCAAAAAATAAGAATTTTTATTATATAAAAATAAAAGAATCAAAATTGGGAACCCTATTTTTTGAAGTAGTTGAAAACTAGATTTTTTTTTTAATATTTTGGATATAATAGATTTTTTCACGGTATAATGGTATAACGGTATGCCGTACCGCAAAACACGGTATAACGGTATATCGGAATGCCATATCGCAGTTCGGTATACCGCAAAAGTACGGTATACCGAAATGCGGTACGGTATACCGATAACACGGTATGGTAACGGTATGGAAAACTGTCATACCGAATTTCCGGTATACCGAACTCCAGTATACCAAAACTTACGGTACGGTATCGGTATGGTTTTTGTCATACCGTAACTTTCGGTACGGTATACGGTATGGCACTCCCGATATTGTATACCGTACCGAACCACCCCTAATTTGAAGAGCAGTCTGACAGTGTTGAAAATCCTTGTGTGACACTGGAGCTACATGAAAGCGTGGCTGTAAGATAAAAATAAAATAAATCCTTTGATTTGTATCCAACACTATATGGCCCACAGGAGAATTAATGCACTGTGTGACCTTATTCATTTGATAACGGAATGATCCTCTCATATAAAGATCTTATTAGATGGTCTCCAGCAATATTTTCATTGCCCCACAATTATAGAGGAAATATAAGCAAAGCTCCTGTGTAAATGACAAATTAACCATTACTTTAACAGCTACCAAAATAGCTTCCAATTTTGAGAATGTGTCTTCACAAGTGCATATGGCATATAAAACTACCAACTAACAACTCCATTTTCTGACCAAACCAGGAGAAAAAGAAAAAAAATTACAACTTGGAACAGTAGAGGTGGCCAAACCAAACCAGACCGCCGGTTAACCGCCGGTTTCCAACCGGCGGTTCGGAACCGGAACCGGAACCGGACGCCGGTTCCGGTTCGAAATCCGGTTACACGGTTTTTGCGGTTCGGTTACGGTTCAAGAAATATGCAACCGGAACCGGCGGTTAACCGTCGGTTCGGAACCGCCGGTTAACCGGAAAATGTAGTCGTTCGCCGATAGGTTCGTACGGTTGCAGGGCGTAGGTCAGAAAAAGGACGGTTAACCGCCGGTTTGTGTCGGAAAACCGACGGTTTGTGTCAGAAAACCGGCGGTTCCTGACACAAAACCGCCGGTTCCCGACGGTTCAGGCGTAGGGTTCAGGCGTAGGGTCTGAAAAGGTGTCGGAAACCGCCGGTTTTCGGTCAGAAACCGGCGGTTTTCTGACACAAACCGGCGGTTCGGTCAGAAACCGGCGGTTTCCGACCGTTTCAAATTTTGAATTTCAAATTTTTTTTTTTTTTTAATATCATATTTTCCCCCCATTTTTATCTATAAATACCCCCTTCTTCATCACTTCTACTCACCCCATTCTTGTGTTAACAAGGATTTCTCTCTCAATCTCCAATTCTCTATTCTCTACCTCATTATGTCAATTTGCTCTCTACTTGTTTACTTAAGTTGTTCATCAATTTTCATAATTTGCACTTCATATTAGTTACAACTTACAACTTGTTCAACTACATTACTATAAAAAAAATATGTCTTCTTCTCGTGGTGGTGGTGACCGTGATCGACGGGGCAAAGGAATTGCAGAAGATCAATCTACCCGTCCGAGAAAATCACGACGACCTACTCGTCGAGAAATTTTGGAAGAGGTTTCCCATGCTGAGGTTGTTCGCTTACAAGTAAGTTATAAAATATTTTGCATATTACTTTTTTTATACATAAAGTCATAACTTAATAAGTTTGAGTTCATGAGTTTTCTATGTTCATCATCTTCTAAATTCTAATTCGTACATACTACGTATACTATTTGTAGATGGAAGAAGATCGTCGTGCAGCTGCAGCCATTGCACTATCCCAATTGGGTGGTCATGGCACGGTTGGCGCCGAATCCGATGCTGATAATTACATCTCGGTCGATGATTACGATATTGATGATGTTAATGTTAATCTGAACGATGATAATGAGGACAGTGACGGTGGTGACCACGAATATGAGGAAATGCCCCCCCCCCCCCTTCACAAGACGGCCGCGGAGAAAAAACTAAATATAAATCTGATATATTTGTGAAACATTTCAAAAAGGTCCCAATAGTTTCTTCCGCTAATGAAGTGCCGGTATTTTTTATGGCATATTGTAACTACTGCACCAAAAAATACAAATTCAAGAAGTCCGGGGGATATGACTCTCTCATCCGTCATATGCAGACGATTCATCCCGAGCTATATGGGCATACCGCTAGCCAAACCCAACTCAACTTCCAAAGTGCGAGTGCCCATGGCTCCGCCTCCGGTTCGTCTCAAACAGGTACGCCGTCCTCCGCTCTTTTAAGATATGATCATAAGCATACTACTGACGTTATGGCTAAATTTGCTGCCATGCATCATCTTTCTTTTGGTATTTATGATAATCAAGATTATGAAGATTCGATGAAAGAGTGTTATAATTTGAACTCAAAAAGACTACCTAGAACTAGTATTCAACGATCTACCAAAAATCAATATAATGAAATGAAAAAAGATTTATCACGATATTTGAGTAACATGGGACACAAAGTGAATATTTGCTCTGATGTATGGACGGACGCTTTCCAAAAGCATGCATACATGGGAATTACGGTTCACTTTATGGACAATAGTTGGTCTTTGAACAAACGTTTAATTGCTTTTAGAGATTTTCCTACACCACACACTGCAAATGCAATTGCTTTTTTAATTATTCAAGTTTTGAATGAATATCAATTATGCAATAAGGCGTTTTCTATTGCTTTTGATAATGCAACTGCTAATACTGCAAGTATTAGCGACTTGATTGATGCGTGCTCTCTGATTATCGATGGTAAGTATTTTCATCAAAGATGTGTATGTCATATTTTGAACTTATGTGTACAAGATGCGCTTTCTTTATGGCAAAAGCATGTTGATCCTATTAGAAATGCAGTTAGAGCGATCCATTTCAAGCTTGGCAAGGCTTGGAAAAAATATTGCCATAACAGGAACATCAGGTATACAACTTTTATAATGGATGTGTCTACTAGATGGAACTCTACATATGATTGCCTCAATTCTACTTTGGAGCATAGAGATGCTTTGTGCGATTTTTTTAGAACTAATCCCTATGGTGATATAGTTCTTACGCCTAATTGTTGGGACCAAAGCATGAGTTTATGTCAATTGTTCAAAGCTTTCAAATGTGCGACCGTTGAATTATCGGGTGTTTACTATTGCACATCTGTTCGTATGTTAGAGCATTGCATGTATATAGCACTTGGTTTTAAAACATGCATGAAAAATGCTAGATCTCGTGAGTTAATGTGTGTTTTATTTTATATGATTGAAAAATGGTTGAAGTATTTTAGTGAAATTCCAACTGTGTTTTTAATTGCTAAGTGCTTGGATCCGAAATGGAAATTAGCTGGCACAACTAAGATCTTAGATTTCTATTATCAAAATTTGCGTTCTATTGATCTTAGTCCACTTCAAAATTTGCCTTTTGATGATGATGAAACCTCGAGAGTTTTTGAACTAACCATTCCTGATAGATCACTTGTTCAAGCTCAATTTGAAAGTAGTTTGCATACTCTCTTTGCCGAATATGAAGAAAAGTATAACCGTACCCACCAAATTCGTCCACGTACACAACATGCTCCTCAGCCGCAGCAATACGGCGGTTTTGGTTTTGCTTATGATGACCCCGATGCTCAATCACAATTAGCCGACTTATAGTTCAAGGTCCACCTCAATGGGATCGGTAAGCGAGTTAGATTTTTATTTGGAAGTACGCCACCATACTTTTAGTGATGCAGGTCCTACACCCGCCCAAATCGACGTCCTAGAGTGGTGGGGAACACACGAGAAAGATTATCCCATACTTGCGTCAATGGCTAAGGAGATCTTTGCAGTCCCGGCTTCCACCGTAGCCGTCGAGTCCGCTTTCAGTGTTGGAGCATGTGTCTTGGACGTGAGAAGAAGCAAACTCTCCACGAGAAATATGGAAGCTGTGATGTTACTTGATGATTGGGGAAAAGCTGTAAAGAGAGCGCAAGAACCAGATTGGGATGCTAGTGAAGAGAGTGAGGAAACCTTCACCGACACCGAGGATGAAGGTGGAGAATGAAGGCCAACCGTCGTCAACCGCCAACCAAACAAGGTAAGCAAGGTAAGAGAACTACGTGGACTTTGATTCCTCAATGCAATTGAGCATTAAGAATACGTAGGCACCTCAACTTAAATTTTAAATTTAAGTTGAGCTCAAGTCCTTTTCCTTTTATTTCTTTTTTTTTTCTAATTGTTTCAACTTTACTTTTAATATGTTTTTTGTAAATTGTAATTTTGTATTTAAATTTTAAATTCAAGTGTATAGTTGTAGTATTGTTGTATTTTGTAACTTGTAATTGTAATATTGTATTGTAGAAATTTACATTCAAAGTTTCAAATCAATAAAATTGCAATTCTTTATCCGTTTATCGTTATCAATTCTCTTTGGATTTTACTATAGAATTGCAATAAAAGTTACTCCCTCCGTCCCAAGGTATTAGACCAACTTTCCTTTTTGGGATGTCCCAACATATTAGACTCATTTCCTTTTTTAGCAAAAAGCATCTATCTTATTTTATTCTCCACCTACTTTTTTCTCTCTTCTCTCCCCTACTTTTTCCCTCTCTCATACTTTACTCTCTCCACTTTAACTATTTAAATATCACTTCCTTAAATCATGTGCCCAAAAGAAGTGAGTCTAATACTCCGGGACGGAGGGAGTATAACTCTAAGATTTAAATAAATCTAAGATTTTTTTAAAAAAAAATAAAAAAAAGTTCCGGCCCGGAACCGCCGGAACCGGTGAAAAACCGGCGGTTAGTAACCGGAACCGGCTGTAACCGGCGGTTAAACCGGAACCGGATAACCGGTATCCGGGCCGATTACGGTTCACGATTTTGACGAACCGGAACCGGCGGTTTTCGAACCGTGGCCACCTCTAGAACAGAGGCTTAGTACGGAATCCACGGATCATTTGCCTACTTGTTGAGTTAGCAACAAGAATTTTGGAGGTAATTTAGGAATCACCATACTTGCCAACTTGTTGATTAACTTGCCAATGCCTTTTTCATCTCATATAAACAATGCTTTTCAAGAATCATTTTATTGAGATCAATGTCAAGAATCACACCACATCTTATGAATCATGACACCCTCATTTACAAAACCTCAAAAACTATGCTCTTATGCAACACTAACTTTAAAAGTGAAGAAAAAACCATAAAAAGACAGCAGCTTCCACATTAAACAAGCATGTAACAAATTTTTTAAAAAAAGTAAATATTAAATATTGCTTATAACCGCTGCTGCTTCTTGTTTTGTTCTTCCCAGTACTGATTCTCCCACGCCTCCACTTGTTTAGTCATCTTGATCTTCCCATCAACCAAGGCTTGGATTTCGTGAGGCTTGTAGGGAGGTTGCATCGTGCACGGATCCGACTCACTAGGCCCCTTCTCCAAGGATTCCTCCATGAACTTTCTCCAGATCCCTCGAGCAGAGCAGGCCAATGACTCCGGGCACAGCTCCACAGCGCCAGCAGGAATAGAGGGCTTGTACATCATCAGCTTCCCATACTCGTTGAGAAGATGGAACATGTAGTCGTAGACGTACTCCATCTTCAGATCCTCGTAGATGAAGCGACTCCCGGCTTCACCAATGGACTTTGCCTAGAATTTGGACTCACTCGTTTAGGACACTTTTGAGGTTTTTTAGCAAGCAAGGAAACAGCTTACCTTTTCCTTGTGGTTGTTTCCCCAATCGACTGCGAACTTGAGAGACCTGCATTTGTCACTGTCCCTGACGGGCCAATAGTGGTGCTGAGGAACCATGCCTCTTGTGAAGAAATCATACCAACGTGGTGTAATCAGCAAGACGGGGGAGTCGCAGGCAAATATGTACTTCTCGCTCACGGACCACGCATTTCCTTCTATGTAAATCTTGTACCTAAATTTCAAATGCATGAATGAACAACTTTTAACTTTTGAGGTTGGTTAATTCTTGAAATGATCACCTGTGGGTGCATTGGTTTCCAAGATTGGAATGCTTGTATCCTTGTTGGGCCTCTGCATACCAGTCCTGAAATGCAAGCAAAGCAACAATAAGAATAGTAGTAATTGAGGTTGAGGGATGGATGGTGATGATGATTGGGTGTAGAGAAGATTGCATGCCTGAACATAAAGACGAGTGTTCCAGTCAGTTTGAGGAGTAGCATTACACTTCATAAGGTCAACCCTCCATCTGTAAGCACTGGGGTTTCCCTTCCAATAAGCATAGGGCTCTCTGTCCTCCCATTTTGTCTTCTTGTTTCCTTCTTTTATGTCCTTCAGCACACTTCTCCATGGCTTTATATTTATCTCTGCCCTATACCACCAACCATATTCTTAATTTCCCCTTCATCATCAATGATCAAACGCCTCAGATCCAATATATCTATTGCCTTCGGTTTATTTTATCAATATATACTACTCTTAATAGGATTAGTACAGATTCAAGAACCCTAATTTTGTTACAATTCCTAATTTTCGCGCCTTTTTTTTTTCCAGAAATAAATCAACAAACAAAAAGCTGAGAAAAATGGTGTTCGAGTAAAAAACAAGATTACCAGCCCCAAAACGACCAGTCGGGGAAGACGATGTCCAAGCTGCGCCAATCTGAGCAGTAGGTGAAAACCGGCGGCGGGGCGGAATCGGGCAGCCGGAAACGGCTGGCCTGGACGGCGGTGAGGTCGTCGCAGTCGAACATCAGCTCGAGATCGGGCAATCTACCCGGGTAGGTCCGGATCAGCTGCACGATCCCCCACGCCGTGAACAGAGCCCGAGTCTCGATTGACCGCTTGAAATTCTCGACGTACACCTTCCCGTCCAGGATGGTGAGGCGGAAATGCGCCGTCGCTCGCGCCTTATCCACCATCTCCTTCGTCACTCCGGTCCGTCTCCAGTGGCGGAGGTCCTCGTGGATCCATCGGAAATATTCCGGGCAGGTCGGCGCCGGATTCGCAGACGGTTTGCGCCTGACCGGGCGGTTTATCGGGCAGGATTTGGTGTGATTCCACGCGCCGCAGTCGAGGGTATTTTCGCCTTTTGCTATAGGGATCCTTTGATAGGAGTATTTTACATACTTACCCTTCAAGATTAAATTTAGCTTGGTTACTCATATGCATAACAACATTTCTCAATAAATAATTTTTTCTGCGCCAAGGTTTAAATTATACTCCTATTTCTATTTATGAAATCTAATTAAGCGTAATTAGTTAAATTCAAATCATGAGGCTGGTTGTTATGAGGAGTACTGTCATGTTAGTGGCTCGGTGCACACGTACAAGATCATCGAATTAATACATAGAAAATAGATATTTTAACATCTGCATCTCCAAATTACTCATGGGATTTTAGATAGCTTTATTTTATGTGTTAAGTAGAAAGAATAAAGTAAGAGAGAAAATAAAATAGATAAATGTATTTTTATTTTCATTAATGAGTCATCTTGATTGTGATAAATAAAAAAAAAGTGAGTCATCTTTAATAGAACAGAGGAAAGGAAGTAATTATTTAATTATGAATGTGATGTCCCAATAGATTTGTGTCGTATGTCTACGTGAATGAACAACTTACCAATAATTCAATATGGGAGCGATCAATTTCATCCATATTACATAAACTTTTTTTATAGTCAAATTATCATTAATTCAATAATGAAGCGAGCAATTTCATCTATCCAACTAACTTCTTTTATCTAGTAAAAATTGATGATTGGCAAATCCCTTTTGCAAAAGCGATATTGTTCACTGAATTTAGTCTACTAGGAGTATTTCTCTCCGCCAAATAAAATTTAATGTACGAATAATTTGATAGTGCACAACGAGGTCAGTTTAACCCCATGGTAATAAATTCCTTTTTTCCAGATCTTGTATGAATACAGAAGACTATAAAAGAAAATTTTATTCCACTTAACAATTATAATATCGAATACTACTACTATCAAACAAGATGTATTCAAAAGAAAAAAAGAAAAAAATGTTTCGCACACAAAAGATTGATGTCGGACACTTACGGGGTCAAGCTGGTCGGTGAAGATGAGCACAGCAAGAACGAGGAGGAAGAAAACGAAGAAAAGTGAATATGATGAATAAAGTGGCTTGTTAAATGAGGGCGACCTCAGAGAATGTCCCGTGAAAGAAGGCCTCAGCCAGCATATGTTCATCAACTTCTCCTTATGTCCTATCATGTTTTCCCTCACTTCTTCCAACACACCTTCTGATTACTGCTTATACTGTGTAATCAAAACTCATCAATCAAGATTCTTGAGAGTTGAGAGAGTTGAATGTATATATAGAGTTGTGAAACATATGTAAAGAAATGATTCGTAGAATCATCTACCGCTTTGAAAATCGAATATCTATACATGTATAAAAGGCAATATATTAAATTAGCTATTAGTTATGGACTTTTCGAATGAATTAAAAAGAATCATAGTAGTAGGGTTTAGAATTCATATATATAGACGTTACTAATTGAGTTGAAAGAATTATAAAGAATAGTAGTATTACTGCTCTATTTAATTTCAAGTAACGCCGTTACTAATGGGAAGTTATATGATTTTAGGCACTAACTTAAATTAAGTGAATTTATTATAATTATAGTACAAATTATAGTACTCTCTCCGTCCTTCTTTAGCTGAGCCGTATTCCTTTTTGGGTTGTCTTACTGTAGCTAAGTCGTTTCCTTTTTTTTTTAGCAAAAAGCAACAATTTTTCTTCTCTCTTACTTTATTCTCTATTTATCTCTCTACCTTTTTTCTTTCCTACTTTATTATTCATTTATTTAACTCGCTTAACACGACTATTCTTAAATCCCGTGCCGAAAAGAAACGCATCTACTACAGAGGGACGGAGGAAGTATGAATCAATGTATAAGCTGTTACACAATAATTGCACTCATGAAAAATTTATTTAATTTAATTTAATTCCTATTAAGACTTTGTAACAAAAGTAATTATTAGTGAAATGCCCAAATAAGTTTATTAGCCTAATTTGGTTGAGAGGTTGTAACATAATATATACCATAAACCCTCTATAAATATGTCTAATTTGCTACTCCCTTCTTACTCACTTTTTTCATTGACTTTTCCCTTTCTATTATTGGATTTTCTCCAACAAGACATTGTTTTCCATATGAATATCACATTCCTTAATGAATTATATGGCTAGCAATACTCCATCGGTTATCAAAGTGAGATATGTACGCCTTTTTGAGATGGCCAAGCCCGACGACAAATCAATTGTCATTGGTGTGTGTTCCATGACAAAATTGTAGAATTATAAAAGATGAGTTTTGTTATTTTTTGTTTGAAGTTCTTATATAGCTAGATGCAATCCGACATGATGGAGAAGATGACATCAGCATAGGGCGATGAAAGTGCTGGAGATGATGAACGGAAAATGAGGCTATTGGAGATAGAGACAAGCAGATAAAAAAGGTTGGGAGAGATTAGAAGTAAGATGAAGGCATATTGGAATACAAGAATTGTAGATTAATTCTTAATTAGTAGTAGTAATAAACTTTTTTATTGATTCCAATCAGTTCTGTCATTTTATTTTATTGAGAAATTTTTGCCGAATTTACTAAGCAATATATTTTTACAAATTTGTTGATTTCACATGTTATTTGATTTTATATATTTATATAATGAATTTTTTATGCTTCTAGATTTCATATGATGATATGTTTATCATTTCAAGAATTATTTCACGGTGTAAAATAAGTACGGGGAAAATTGAATGGATCGTGAAATGCAGTGTGATACCAGTTAATAGTAGTAATGAGAAAGTAACGATTTAGATGACAATATACGTCACTTGACCCTCCTTATATCATGCTGTGTACACAGGCCGAGGAAGGAAAATGGGGATAAACATGAAGGTTTCTTATAATATTATAAAATTTTTACTACATAATCATAAAAAAATTCTTAGAAGTTAACTCCTGCCTTATATGGCAAGCAGACTATTTAGGATCAATCACTTTGTGTAAGAAGAGGAATTGACAGCACCACAAAACTGGTAAAAGTAAAATTTAGATAATTTTGACTAAGCCCACAATTACTGGGATTGCCAACAACAGGTTCATCTCAAAACACAAGCAAACTCAAGCTGTAGAAAATACTCCAAGTAAGATCAATGAATCACCTGGAAACGTGACACCAACACATGATGGCCATTTCCTCACTGATTTTCCATCAACGAACTATTGACCGGATAGAAATTATACTCCCTCTGTCCCATTAAAAATGCAACGTTTTCCTTTTTTTATTGTCCCATTAAAAATGAAACGTTTCCTTAAATGGAAACAACTCTATCTCTAATTTTTCATCTCTCTTACTTTACTCTCTCTTCATTAACTCACAAAACAACACTACATAAAATCCCGTGCCGATTCTCAAATGTTGCATTTTAAGTGGGACGGAGGGAGTATAAAAGATGAGTAGTACGACGTAAGTTTGAATCTACATATATATGATGCATGCATGTTTGTAAATTAGTTGAAGAAATCTTGTCATGTAGTATATAACAAATAACTAGTCATGACGTAAAGGACATATACATTAGTAGGAATATGGAGCATTCTCAAATCAAAAGCAGTGACAGAGCCATAATTTTTCAGCATAACATATCATCATCTTATTTGATTTGAATAACAGCATGTCAGCAAAACTAATTACACATATCATCCTGTTATAACGCCTCTAGCAAGAGAAGGACTCAAAGTTTTGGGGTTTCACCAGCCAGTTTCTAAAATGTGGGCTAGCTTTTAGGGCCTTTGACGCTGCACTGTATTCTTCGGCACAGTCCTGTGATAGAGAAACCATGTGATTCGGTCATCTCCTCAATATCTTTAGACTCAAGAACAGATATACAATATCAACTGAATAAATCATAGGACTCAACTGCTAGAAAATAATTCATTAGATCTGCTTGGAAATTACACCCAAAGGTACTCATAAAGTAGGTGGTTGGATGAATATAACATGAGGCACTTGGTTGTCTAGTATAGGAACTCTATAAAGACATGCCGAGAAGTGACATCACAATTTTGTACCTTGAGTTCTCGATAAGTGAGATCCCTGGTGCGGCACTGTGAAGGGTGATCTTGCTTGAGTGAAATAAAAAGCTCCAACAATCGCTTCCTAAGAACAAAGGATTAAATAGAGTTAATAGCAGCTTGATACTATTAGTTAAAAGATTAATCATGAAGGTGACAATTAGTTCTTGTAGTAATTTTCTGTTTTAGAAGAAAAAAAGGTCTGCAGTTCTAAAAGCAGTTAAGTATGGCCAATCAATGCAGAATTCACTTGGAAATATCCGTTAGCATTCAAGTATGGTGTTAGGTTGTTTAAAAGTTTATGCCGTATAGAGAGTAGTATCCTTGGCGGAAGGAGTTGAAATGACCTACCCATATATGAGATTCACGTGGCCCAAGTTCATTAAGATTCAAGAATATTGACTACGTGGTTTGTTGTCCTATTTAATCCGGAAAACAAAAACTGCAGAGGAATTATCAAACAAATGAGAAATTCTACAATTCCAATATTGCACGTGACAAAGGAAGCCAAAGCAATGATTTCTTATATAACCTATTTAACAACTCATCCTAGATTCAGTACTTAAAAGTCAAGTGTACTAAAGTTTTTGTTGGTGACCTAACAATACTTACTTGCATAAAGATGCCTGTGAAGATGGAAACAATGCACCTTTTGCAGAGGTTCCCTGCTTTCTGCCAGTTGTTCCAAGAATGACTTCATGCAAGCCAGATTTATTCCAGCATATTGAATACCTTCGAATCAAGGAGACTCCAATTTCAGAGATCAGGCATAGCAAGAGTAAAGATAAATTCCAACATCAGATGTATTTTTAAAATTCCCACCCGCAAGTTAAGGTTTCAAGAGCAGTCTCACAATGTTGAAAGTCCTTAGGTGGCACTGGAGCAACATGAAAGCATGGCTGTAAGATAAAAATAAAATAAAGCTTTGAGTTGTATTCAACACTCATATGGCTAACAGGAGAAACAGTGCACTGCATGACCTTATTCACTTTAAAAGGTTTTGTCAGATTGTTTGACAGTGGAATGATCCTCTCATATAAAGATCTTCTTAGATGGTCTCCAACAATCTTTTCAGAGTCAAATTGCGATTGCCCCACAATTATAGAGGAAATATAAATTGGCTCCATGAAGCAGGTAAGCAGAGCTCCTGTGTAAAAGACAGATTAATTAGACGATCGCAAGAAATTACTTTCACACAGTTAGCAAAATAGCTTCCAGTTTTGAAAAGGTGTCTTCAGAAGTGCATATCGCTTATAAAACTACCAACTGAGACAAATCCATTTTCTAACTAACTAGCAGAACTAAATAAAAAAATACAACCCGGAACAGAGGCTTAGTACGGATTATTTGCCTAGTTGTTGATTTAGCGACGGGAGTTTTGGAGGTTATTCAGAAATCACCATACTTGCCAACTTTCAGGCTTTACTCTTATGAGGAAAACTCATTTAGGGGATTTGCTAATTAACTTCTACTACTTCTTAATAACCAACTAGTTAAAGATTAAACCATTAGAAAAATTCTTCATTCTTTTTACAGGTTCAGCTAGTTTCCAGGAAGGATTCATGATGCATCACACCAACAGCAAGCCAACATATAGATGGCCTCTGCACAAATTCATCATATGACAAGCAAATACCTTGAACTCCCACAACATTCCAGCGAGCAATCTTGTCAGAGCAGCTTACAGACAAAGTCGTATCTCCTCGACCAGGCTTCCTGTGAACTGTACCGGGAACTTGAACAAAAGCACCTGGAGACAAATCTTTGAGATTACACTCCAATAATCCAAATTAAGTGCTTTAAAGTTTAAAAGAAGAAAACAAAGACCAGAACGTAAATATAAGAGGTTAATCATTCTAGAAAACACATAAACATAGCAGCTGCAGGCATCCCACCCAAACCACCAGAGCCAAAATAAACCAAAACTACCATTCTGTAGAGACTCTTGCGAATGGAGACATTCATTGTTAGGCTTCTCTAGAGAATTATTACTAATAGAAGTGAACATCTGGGAATTGAGAGATGCATCGCCACCTGTTACAGAAGGATGGATCGCATATTGAGTCCAGTAATCACTAAAAAAAGAAAAGGAAAAGCGAAAAAACTAATACCAACATGGTAATTGCGATATATACAGATGCAATTCCCAGCCATGTTTCAGTTCAAATTTTTCTCCCTCGGATTTATCCGCCCTCAACTGGAAAATTGCGTCAATCATGTCATCATTCGGCAAAGCCGCGCTTCCATCATTGCTAAGCTTCCTATAATTTTTTGCCAAGCAATCAATCTCTGTATAGAAATATCTAGAAAAATGAAGGGAATTTATTAGGTTTATGTCAATATTGAAGATATGAAACTAAAATCCAGTAAGGAACTAAAATCCGAACCTAAGAAGAGATCGCCTGGCGATTACTTCAGCATGCGAATCGTTCACGACATCGCCGCTCGAACTCCACCGCGATCTCCCCAGACACTTCGTCCCCGTGCCCAATGACACCACGCGTAATCCTTCACACCAGACACTTACAAAAATAACTAACGGGCAATATCCAGAGTTATTATCACAAAAGTAAATCCAAAAATCACCAATTTACTCCGGAAAATCTGAATTTACTAACCTTGCGAAGGGCTGGAGAGCAGAAAAGCGGCTAAGACGGTGACTTCGCGGCCTTGAGGCTTCCCTTTCTTGGGGAGAGAATTGTAGACCGACATCACTGCTTCTGAAACCTTCTCTGCCCATGGCTTCTCCGGCGATGACATCATCGCCGGTGGCGCTCGAGTTTCAGCGGGAATATAAACTTCATACGACGTCGTTTGAATGTGCTTTAACCGGCGGGCTTTAATTGGGCTCAAAATCGATCCAATTATATGACCAAACTAAGCCCAATATTTTCATTTTTAGGCCTATAACCCAATTTTACTCAATTCTCATATTTTACATCTTTTAAGATGATTCACATTGACAAAGTTTGTATTTTCAAAGACAAATTGCCCTTTATAAATATATATTAAATGTTGTGATTCGTAAAAATTAAATTGATTATAAAATAGAAATATTTAGATCATGAATAGAACTTGTTAATATAGAAATATAGAATCTTGAATGATAAGGCTGGTGTCTAATTATTGGCGTGATTGGGCAAGTTGTAAGAGATATCTACTAAATTAATAAAAGTGTGTGGTATTGGTGCATTATACGATTGCATATGATTATTTCAGCAACTATACTTTGGTGTGACACCCTAAAGAGGAGCACTTTGACCTAACTTCGAAAAAAGCAATTTAAAGACATGGATAGCCCACATGCATATACATTTTTCAAATGAAGTCTTTATATAAATATTTTTATTATCATAATTAAATTCTTCCCTGGCTGCGATTTTTCTTCGCGAATAAAAATAATTATACTAATTTTGTTAGAATTATATATATGCATGTATGGATGTAATCAAGTGCTAACTAATTATCAATCCCAAATTGAGACCAATTTTCAACCATTAGATTAGAAGATCTTGTGGTTAATATGATGTCAAGTGTAATATATTTTAAATTTAAATAATTATTAATTAAATTAAAAGGGTATTAATGTCAAATCCTATATGTAGTAATTATAACTAACTACTTTCTCTCTCCTCAAAATCATCTCAAATCTTTAAATTTACGTAACTATCTCAATTTAAATTATTTTTTCGCTAAAAATATATCAAAGTAAAGATAATTTAATAAGGATTCCAACGTGATCTCAATTGCATATGTTCCGACGATGTTCGGGTGATGAAATTTGATAAATTATATTTCAATTTTCGTACATATTGATAAGCAGCTATTTTCAACAAATGCAACAAAAAATCTCAATATATTGTAGGCAAAATCTCAATATTATGCATGTCCAATCTCAATAACAATGTGTTGATATTCCAATGTCATATTGTTGATATTTGTAATACACAATGTTGATATAAAAAAACACTCACGAAAATTATCATATGATAACATAATGACGATATTACCCTTTTGTTGATATTTTGTCTACTATTTATTGAGATTTTGTGAGCTTTAATCTCATCCACTCATTTTAAAATCCAAGGATGGAGATTTAGTCTTGATTTTGGATTAGGGTGCTAAAAGCATTAGAATAGGATCAGTAATAATAGTATTATAATTATATTACTACTAGTATGTAGTAAAGAATTACCAGTAGTATATAAACACACTGTAATTCCTAATCAACTATGGATGAAAGTTTATAACTGATGATCTCATCACGCATGCATGTTGTACTATTAATGTGCAATTCACTACATGTGAAATGATGTGTTTGTTGTCGGTTCAAAAAATAAAATTGTGGTGTAGACAAAATAATTTTTGCTTGTACTTTTGGTTTAGCTTCCATGTTTAGGAATGTTGAAGGCCTGATATATTTGTGAAGGTGTCAATATGATTAAGAAGATATATAGTGAGATATGTGTGTGTCATAATATTCCTAACAATAGTAGGGTTCATAATATGATAATGGTGGGATATGAATTTATTCGAAGACTAGTGGTCATTGATTAGAAATTAAGGCCCCCATCTCAAAAGTTAGATAACAGCCTGGCTAATTACTAAAGCATAAATTGTGCTCATTTCCCACCCAACCCCATCAATTAGATACATAAATAAATAAAATATTAACATTAATTTAGAGGTCATTTGATCTTTTTATAAAAGAAAAACAATTGTGTTTGTAAAAAAATATAGGTCGTTTCATCCTTTTTATAAAGTAAAAACATCACTAAAATTTTTGCTGATGATGTGCCACTAAGTTGTGAATCGTAACAAACCGTATTTGAAATGTAGGAAACTAGGTATACCTTGATTTACAGAGATTCAATTAGTGGAAACTGATCTTGATGTATCCTTAAAGAAGAACTCAAAAAAATGACAATAAAAGAAGACAGCATATAATAGTAAAACCGCTAGGATACCAATTGAAAATAGTAGCCAACTTGTACATACAACATAGTTATATCCTTTATAACTCATAGACATTTAACCATGACATTAACAAGGTTCATGCCTTACTAATTTATTTTCAATCAATTAACCTTATTCATCTACAAAAGAGATCTTTCGTATTCTGACACATCTACAAAATAATTTTTGATGTTTTAAGGATTCTCATACAAGATTGCAGGTTGCAGATACTTATGACAATATATCAACAACAACCAACGAATTTATATGGGACGAATTTCAACGCCATGGGTCGAAGTTTAGTTTAGTGCCTCGAGTGACACTAATTTAGAACCATGGCTATAAATACAGAAATATCGTCAGCCTTTGATTACCACATTCAAGTTTAAGGTCTCAAGAACTCACAAACTCTCAAGTACTCTAATAAACATGTAGCCAAAGGGAATCAACATCAAAATGTTCATCAAGCTCTTTCTTGTAATCACATATGTATTCCCTTAGATCTAAGCCATGTTATTGAGACTAATATTTAACTCAACCATAAAACTACTTATTGAGACTTATTTTAACTCAAAAAAAACTACTAATATATACTGAAATTTGTTTAACTGGTGTGTATCGGAATCAATATTGATTTTTTTTACTGAGTAACAGTAAATACTGAAATTCCTCCCCGGCTTTTAATTTTGGTAAGATGAGTTAGTATGACCGGTGAAAAAGATCAAATTGTGGGTTAGAATCATTAGATAGGTCCCACCCAATCATCTAGGATTAAAAAAAATCAAACAAGAAGAAATAAAATAATGGTGAAAAGAATAGTGTATGGATAGAAATAAAATTAAGAGGGGCCCTAGCCACAATTACTAATTCAATACAACCAAGAATTGCATGCTGGCAGGAGCATATCATTAATTTCTTTTCCGAAAGAATTTTGAGTATTTTCGAAAGCATCGGATCCTCTACTTTCACTTATATAAGAAATAAATAAGTGTGTAAGTATAACTGCTAAAAATTGTTCTAAATAAAATTTTCGAAGATGTTATTTTATGATTATAGAAGCAATATACTATATGTCTTCTCAACTTCCACCTATTTTATTTTTACAGTTAACTATAAGCACTTTATATTGATCAAGGCCAACTAACATGTTTTTCTTTTTTGTTATATACTGTATAAATTCCATAAAATATACAAGTAATTCCTCTCATTATATAATGACTAAATAAAAATTAAGGGCTAAGGTAATTCATCTGACTCTCATAAACATTAATGATTGCCGTCGACGTCCTCAAATCTAAAATACGTGGTCTAGTGATGGGAAATTGGACTTTAGTGAAATGGAATTAATTCATCAAAATCTAAAATATCATGTCAAGCACTTGAGTCGAAAGCTACAGTCATGGGATTCCATTATTCATCACATTTCACGTTCAATAATAAATAATACTCCATCATCTCTTTCTATTCATTTTTTAAAAGCATCAGTATCATAAATAATATTGCCCCATTTTTAATTTATTGTAAAATTAAACAATGAATTATATGGCACATTAAAATACAATAGTCGGGGGTCTTTATAAGTGAAATTAATAAACTCATGTATAGATTGTGATATGTTTGACAATTCCTCTTATTTTCACCTCTTTCCTTTGCGTTTAATAAATGTAAGACTGTAGCAACTTTTTTAAACATTGCAATAACAATTACTAGCATTTAATAATTTTCAGCTGCAACAAGTTATAAGGTACTAATTAGTTGACATAATTTTGTGGTGCGTGTATGTTTGACAAACTTTACTAGAAAAATATGTAAGTTGTAATTACGAAATGAGAACATTAAATATAAGCATTTCAAAATCATGTAATACAGTACTGCGTATGTTGTTTATTGACATTATATATACCCTTATTGTTCACTATATATAATGTTTTTATGGTTGAGTTAGCTTTAATAGTAACTCCAAAATTATAAAACAAAGCAACATTATGTCGAAAATCAATTTGACCCAGGACGGATATATTCTGTGGGGTCATCTATGTGGACGAATTGAAAATAACTTTTGTTATCAACGGTATTATAGTAGGTGCTGCAATCTGGAGGAATTGAAAATAACATTTAGTTAATTAATTAGATGACAGTATGCAGAATCGGATACCAATTGAAAATTTTATTAGTAGTTTATTACAGACCATGCTATTTTGTAATTGTTGTCGTTAATATTATTATTATTTTGTAATTGTTGTCGCGCGTTAATTATTCTTTTTTTTTAATAGTATTCAATAAAGGAATAAGAATAACGGAAGCAGATGGTGAATTATATATATACAAAACTATGTTTTCATTTTTCTTTGAGGATATAACAGGTGGTAATAATAGAATATATTTAGTAAACTTTAGAATAAAATATAACGACATTAATTATAGAGATTACACGGTACTACACTGTCGGCACGTGGGAAGTCCACTCTACGTCGCACCCACACGGATCTTCCTGTGCACCCTTAATCCTGTACTTCCTTAGAGCCTATCAGCCTATGGTAAGAATTTAACGGTAACAAGAAAGCGTCCCTTTGCTACTACAGTGAGCCTCGACTTGCAAATACAAAACCGAGGCCAGCAAAGACGGTGGTGAAAACGCAGATTGCGTTGTCGTTTAAAGCACCACAAAATACAGTAATCGAACTCTCTCCATTGCCAACCCTTTCTATACTTCTTTCTCTGTTAGTGGAGAATTTTCTTTGCTTCCTTTTGATTTATTCGCCAGTACAGACACACAAAGAGAGAGAGAGAGAGAGAGAGTGTGTGCGTGTGTGTGTATATAAATATCCATTATCTGTAGAAATGGCAGCAGCGGTGGAAGAAGTTGTTCCGAAGAAAGCTGAAGCAGAGGAGGCACCAGCAGCTGTGGCGGTGATGGGGAAGTCCAACGACGTCGTTAAGCATGAGCCTGCTGCAAGTAAATTCATTTCTCTCCTCTCTCTCTATTCAAGATTCTGTTATGAAAATCTATGATTAACAACTGACTAGCCCTGCATTTTTTTTATAATTTATGAACAAAAACTACTAAAGATTGAATTTTGGTTGCTGGGAAATGCTAGAAATATATTTAAGAGATGTTGTGGTGGTTCATGGTTGTTTCTCCAATACTGATTCAAAATTAGCATAAATCTCTTCTGTGAAATCTCTATGCCATTAGTTGTGATTGAGGTTGAATTGTGAGACGTTTTTTGTGTGATGCAGAGATCCCTGATCCCATAGCCAAGACAGGCTCCAAAGGATCCCTTGATAGAGGTCAGTTTCTCGTTCGAATTGGATCTAGTTAAACATGTATTTAGTCTTAGATTTTGGATTTTGCTCTCTGTACTAGCTTGTGGATAAGTTGAAATTATTTGAGAAAATCACCAAGTGAAGAAGTTGGACTATATAAATTTTGTAGATGTTGCTCTTGCAAAGCTCGAAGATGAGAAGAGGTTGTCATATATCAAGGCATGGGAAGAAAGTGAAAAGACCAAAGCCGAAAACAAGTAGGGCTCATCCCCCATATCTTCTACTAATTTGTATGAACATTGTCATGCTTCAATCTTGGAACATCATATTTAGAAGCATTGCTCTTCTTGCAAATGTGTTCTTGTACAAATCCGGTCGCTAAGATTGTTTCCTTGATGATGACTTTCAAATGTTTCAGACCTCTCCATATAATTGAGAGGTGATGATAACTAAATCCTATGATGATGATGCAGGGCACAGAAGAAGCTCTCAGACGTTAATTCGTGGGAGAACACGAAGAAGGCTGCTCTTGAGAGCGAGCTAAAGAGCATTGAGGTAACAACACATTTCTCAAACTGATGAAGCTTCAATGTAGTTACCAGTTTACAAAACGAGCAATGAAACGAACCACACATGCTTCTTGAAGGAAAAAATGCAGAAGAAGAAGGGAGAGTACGCGGAGAAGATCAGGAACAAGGTCGGACTAGTGCACAAGCAGGCCGAGGAGAAGAGGGCCCTGGTTGAATCCAAACGCGGAGAAGAGCTACTCAAAGTTGAGGAGACCGCTGCAAAACTCCGTGCAACGAATCAAGCCCCGCCAAAGTCCTGCGGTTGCCTCGGTGGCTAGAAAACAAGTGAATCTATCATCTATCATCTATCACCACCAACATCATGTTTGAATATTGAATCATATAACTTTGTTTTTGGCTTCTGTATAGATAGTGTCTTATGCTGTGTGATTCTAC
Source organism: Salvia hispanica (assembly GCF_029641045.1). Lineage (NCBI taxonomy): Eukaryota > Viridiplantae > Streptophyta > Magnoliopsida > Lamiales > Lamiaceae > Salvia > Salvia hispanica. The sequence continues at coordinate 28,595,090 of NC_142692.1, forward strand.
TACTATGCTCTGTTATGTCATCTCATGTCATGTTGTCTTTTTTTGGATTGTAACAAGAAAACAATTGTCTTGAATAAGTCCACTGTTTGTTTGTCTTTTCCTACATTCTCATGTTAGATCTGGCATTTCACTATCACATACTGAAACACAAGTTCACAACCATGAACCATCCATAGATAAACACTAAACAATAAAGTTTGAAGGTGTTGTTAGTAGAGACTACCAGTCTCAAAGGCCCTCTTCAACACAGAACTTACTTTCTCCTTCTCCGGCAGATTTTTCTTAACAAAGTTGTCGTTGCACAATTCATCACCCCATTTCCATACATTTGGAAACTTATGTTCTGTCAAAATATGGAATCCAACCACATCTTGGAGAATTGGAATCCACAATGCAATAAAATTGCCAACATAATCTACTAATCCAATATTGTCACCTCCGAAGAATTTCTTGCCCTTGATTTCATTGTCTAGAATCATGAGTGCTTCTTCGGCTTCCTTCTTCGCCTTCTCCCTCTCCTCTCCTGCAGCCCAACACGCCTTCCACAATGGTTCCGAGCACTGAAAAGTGAAATAAAAAATAATAAAAACGAGGGTTTAATTATGGTATGTACCTTATCCTCGACGAACTTGGCCCAGCAACGCGACATGGCGCGTTCGTAGGGATCTTTGGGAAGAATTGAGGGACCTTCCCACGTCTCATCGATGTATTCAAGAATCACAGTGGACTCAAAAATGGGTTTGCCATTGTGAACCAAAACAGGCACTAGCTTGGTTATCGGATTGTATTGTAGAAAAAGAGGTGATTTGTTTTTGAGATCTTCTTCAATATACTCATATTCCACACCTTTCAGATTGAGGGCCATTTCCACTCTCTTCACAAAAGGGCTAAACCAAGCTCCAAACAACTTCACTTCAGACATTTTTTTATATGTATTTTAACTTAATTTTGGTGGATTGCATGTGTTATACTACTACTACTACTACTACTCTTAGTTTTGGAGGTCTACTTATACTAGAGAAAGGCAAACTTGGTCACTAAGCTAGTTGAATTAAAAAATACTAGCAAACTAAGATATGAAATATATATGTATGTGTGACGAAGACTATAGGAGTATAATATTTAGGATTTGAGATACAATGAGTTGGTAATATTGAGATACAGAGAAGTAGGTGATCGCATTTTCAGCATATTGAGGAGAGACTAGAGAGTGACGCAGGGGATGATCTCAACAACCTACCCACCGTTGATTTTAATCATTTGGCTTTTCAGGTCAATTTTCTTAATTAGTTAAACAATTAAACTTATACTGCTCCTTTTTTTCCTCGTTTATAATCCTAGTTTAAGTTGATACAAGTTTTAAAAAATGTGAATGAAAATGATGAAAAGAAAATATGAATTGTAGTTCTCATTTTTATATATGCATAGTTTTATAATAGAATGTTACTGTAAAAATTTAACAGAATGTAATTTAGTACTACTATATAATATAGAATGTTACTGAAAACCCAAAAATGACAGATTGAGTAATAACGTAGTACAATTAATACAGAATTTTGTGTTGTCCTTTATACAGGAGTTCTTTGACTTTTATAGTAATACTTTTTTCAACATTGATGTACTTCATATGTTACGGAGATTGGGCATTGGATCTACTCATATCCATCCTGATATCTAATTTTACTGTATCGAGTATGAGATTCAGTACTCCTATGTCCACTATGGAGTATGTTTCAATTTTTTATTTTAATCCGTCTCATATAATTATCTCATTTTATTTTTTCTGGTACCTCATTCTTTGCTATTTTTTGATAGTGGACATGTAATTTAGAAAAATATTGGGTATTTGGTAATTCATTCAAATATTGGATATAACGGATACCTAATTAATACACAATTTATTATTTAGAGTATTTTTTATCTCATCGAAAGTAAACACAAAGCGATGAAGTATAACATAAATAACTTTGATACTTGATGATTAATGATTAAATGGCAAGAACAAGAATGATGTTTTTAAGACAATCTCCATCCAAAAAAAATAGACCACTTTTGCCATTTTGGGACGTCCACAAAAAATAGACCACTTTTTAAAAATAGAAAGTTTATCTCTCATACTTTTTCCACTTTTTCTTCCCCCTCTCATACTTTACTCACTTTTTCTCCCTATCTCTCTTACTTTACCTACTTTTTCTCCTCATCTCTCTTACTTTACCATTTCTACATTAAAACTCGTGCCGAACAACAATAGATCTATTGTTTGTGGACGGGGGGAGTATTTTTTTTCCATTACTAGTCCATCTTTCTATTTCGATAGCTTCCTTATTAAATTTTATATTACTACTCCATCCCTCCCACGTTACTTGAGGCGTTTTTTTTCGGCACAAAATTTAAGAAAGCTGTGTTTAGTGAGTTAAATAAAGTAGAAGAAAGAATAAAGTAAGAGAAAAAAAAGAGAGTAAAATAAAATAAAAAATAAAGTTGGTGGGATTAGAGATGTTTTATTTTTAGCCAAAAAGAGAAATGACTAAAATAACTTGGGACAATCCAAAAAGAAATACGATTCAAGTAACTTGGGACGGAGGGAGTATTATTTTTTGCAAATAGATCTCATAATCTATTGACACATTTCACTTACCGCTTCGTTCCATAAAAATATGTGTATTTTTCATTTTTGTATGTCCCATAAAAATAAAAATAAAGACATTTTTATTTATAAAAATTTATCCCAATTTATTATCCATATATATCAAGTTATTTACAACTTTACCACCATTAAAATACTAATAATAATGTGGGTCTCAATATCCACTAAAACTACTTTAAGGCCATGTTTGGTTGCCAGGATTCTGTCTGAGAATGTCACGACCGCACTTTCTAAGGATAGAAGGCCCGGTTGATCGTGACTAGGGGAGGATGAAAGAAGCGGGGAAGAAAGGGGAAAACTGTGGCACAACTGATCTTGAACTGAAATAACTTGGAATATATATAAAAATCAGAGTGCATGGTACAAGAGAATGAAATCTCGACTTTTACATTGCAGCGGAAGAGTCAAGAGCAGATGACATCGTGTATGGAGACACGACGCATCCAAGTACTATTCTATCGAAGGATCTTCATCGTCTATGCTCAACACCGCCCGCCGTCATCACTGCTCAACCTGCACATTTTTAAAACATATGCAGGGCTGAGTACTTGGTGTACTCAGTGGACACGTGCCGAAATATATTTTACTGAAAACTAGTTCTGTCAAGCCACACTTAAGTGAACTCGGGGTTCTAGGAAAAGTTCCGAGAACACTAAAACATTTTCCTTCTCATTTTTCAAAAGTGATCTGTCGATCTATTTTCCTGGAACTTATGCCATATCTGACTAACTCCTGGGGAACATAAGCCCACTAAAACTCCTAGTGAACAGAATTCACGAAACTCCTGGTGAACTGGAATGTATGGGCTCATCCCACTTACAAACCCGAATTCACAAAACTGAAACTCCTGGTCTAGTAGCGACATTGTCCTTGCTAGTCAATTAGATAGGCAAAGTTCAAAACAAAACATGGCTTGGCATAACCTTTGCAACTTTAATTTTCTCATAAAACCTTTTTGGAACATAAACTCATTTTTCTTTTATCAAATGCCGAGCACATACTTTCAAGACTTCCTTTCCTCATAAACATTTTCGACTAAAACTCATTTTTCTATCGGTCAAAGCCGAACTCATAACTTTCAAAACTTCTTTTTCCTCGTAAATATATTTGGAACAAAACTCATTTCTATCGGTCAAAGCCGAACTCATAACTTCGACAAAGGCTAAACAGTTCACGAGTACTCGTAAGGCAACACATAACATCATACTATAAATCACATCACTTTCACTTTATGCAAATAGCACTTTTCATAAAACTGCACATTAAATAGCAAGCTCGCACTTAACATCATATCTTAAATAGAAAGCGCACCAAATACTTTTCATAAATACTGCAATCATACATTAAACTGAAAGCTCACTAAACACTTTAGTTCGAAAGCCCACGTAAAAATACTTTAGTTCGAAAGCCCACGTAACATCATATCATAAATAAAAAGCTCACTAAAACACTTTAGTTCGAAAGCCTACGTAAAAATACTTTAGTTCGAAAGCCCACGTAAAAATACTTTAGTTCGAAAGCCTACGTAAAAATACTTTAGTTCGAAAGCCCACGTAAAAATACTTCTCGTAAAAACTGTAACTTTAACAGAAAGCCCACCTCATTCGCTTAAAACTCCTTAAATTGGTTTTTCCTCACTCCGCCTTTACTCGCAGAGATAGCCTTTTGAAAGCAAACAACGTACTAATAAGACTCAAGAAGTTCTCATACTTATAGGAATGCATGCCCCTAATTAATTCTCTTATCCTTCGTTCACTTCTAGGAAATTTTTAGAAACTCGCATATTAATTAAATCGGGAAATTTAATTAATAGCACTTCTTTATTAAACTTAATTATTTCCGTGGCTCGAGAACGTCATCTCTCTTTCCTCCTATTTCCTTAGTGGCCGCCCAAGGCGTCGCGGGGCGACGCCGGTCGGCTTTCGCGTCTCACACTTTACTACTTTTCTTCTTTGGAAATCTAAATAAATTATTCGGGAATTAATTAATTGAGCTCCAACTCAATCCTTAAATTAATCCCATCCAACAAATAGCTTCTCAAGTCCAATAAATAGGAATTCTCGGCCCACTTCCTAAAAATTAAACTTCCTTATTTCTCCAATTATTCTTTGTTCTATCTCCTAGATAAAGAATGGCACTTGGCCCAATAGTCCATCACAAAATATACACTCAAATAAATTCCTATGGGGCCTACCCCAAATGATTTAAATTTCACCCAGCCACTTAATTTGCCTTAGGCCCAAAGCAGGGACCCATTTACTCATCTCCTCCATCGTGACTTCTCCCTTCTCAAATTCCTATCTCCCAAATTTCCAGACTAGGGATTCTCGAACGAGACGAGAACAGCGGCGGTTCTCCCTCCTCCCTCGCGACCTCTCCGGCGGAATCGTCGTCTCTCCGGCGAATCATCGCCTCTCTGCGTTGCCGGAACTACACCGGCTCCGCCTCCTCTCTCGAATTCGCACCTCGTCTCCTTTCCTCTCGGCGGGATCGCGCCTCACCTGCGTCGCCGGCAAACTCGCCTCGGCCCCCCTCGGCCGAGCGTTCTTCGGCCAGCGCCGGCGGCTCCCTCTGGCTCCGTCTAGCTCTCTATTCCTCTCTCGGCTGAATTCGCCGATGGCAGCCCGTCGGCTCCAAGCTCACTCCCTCCGTCGGGCTCTCTCTCTCCGCCGAGTTCTCTCCGGAAGGCAGCGACGCCATCGCCCCTCTCTCCATCTTCACTTGGCGGCGCCGACACCAGCCGCCGCCTTACTCTGCTGCCCCGGCAGCATCTCCGCTCAGCCGGGCCTCTCAGAGCTCGTCGCTGCCCGTCCGTCGCCGGGCAGCTCCGCCCAACTAAAGCTAAGTCCTCTCCCCCCACCCCTTACTCCTTTTTCGAGTTATGGCAGTAGCTTATTTTTGGAAAAGAAATTCTCCATTGGAGTCTTGTGTGGCTTATGGTGATATATTGCTCAAATTGAAAACTTGCTAAGTTCTTGCTTATGATACTATGCCACTGAATTCATATGGGGGGGGGGGGGGTATCTTGCGGCTATCTCTAATTTGTATAGCTCTAAGCTCTTGAGCTTCAACTTAGTGTTACATGATTGTTATTGTTTTCATCCTTGCTGTGAGGGTCCTATGAAAATTCTAAGTTCTTGTTTCTATGATTCTAAGTTATTGGCTATCTATTGGTTGATCTACATGATGCGATGGAGATGGGTGTTGAGGTTGTTGCGATTACCTTAACGTAGTCGAATCCTCCTCGGTGGTGGCTGTCCTTGCCGTCACCACTCGCTGCCCTCTCCCTCCTCCCTCGCTGCTCTTCTTATGGTGTTGTGTGGAATTTGTGGTGATGAAATGTGGTGGTGGAGGAGGTGAGGAGAGGCTGTTTATATGGTGCTAATCTATTGAAAGCTAGGTTTGAGACTTGGAGCCAAAGGCTCCTATTTTGGGCTTGCTAGCTCTCCCACTTTCGAGCTTGATGATTGTGAGATTCTTGCCGTTTTGGTGATTGTGGCTGATCTTCTTGGCTGATTTCTCGGCCTTGATCGACGGGGAGATGAGAGTTTGTCTCATCTTCTACTTTTGGGCTTGTGTAGGAGCTCGTTCTCCAATGCCCCTTTGTCTCGACTCCCTTTTGATGTTAGAGGAGATGGTGACCAAGATTTTCTTACCTCATGCTCTACTTTGTAGCTTACTTAGCTATATTACCCACTAAATGCTTCATTTCTTTATTTAGCTTGTGCTTCCCTCTCTCTTTACTTGTGTGTAAGTTTCTAACCCCAATTTGGTGTAAACTTTGTAGGTACATGGAGGCATTCTTGGAGCTTGTGGAGGGAAGCAAAATCGAGATTAAGAAGGAGAGGAAAAGAAAGAAGATGCTCCTCTTGAGCTCATTTGGTTCTATTCCCAATTTAGTTTGCTTCCAACTTGAGAATTAAAGAAGTAGGATAGATAGCGTAGAATAGGTGCTTGTTGATTTTATCACACTTGTGGGCATGTATTATTTCCATCGTCCATGTATTTCCATTTCTTCACGCTGTATCCACATTTATCCAATAGAAGTATACCCTTTACTTTTATTCTTGAAATATAAAATTCCTTGCACTTTATTTCCAATCGTCTCTTAGTCCAATTTTTTTTTTTCTCCAAAAACTTTACACGAAAACTCGGGGTGTTACAGAGAAAGTAATCTGATTTCTTAAATTTTAAATTCTTGTAGTTGTTTCAGTTTTTAATCAAATTGAGAAAGTATTCAGAATCCCGAGAACGAGGAAAATTAGTAGTACAACTTTCCAGGGTTCTGAATCATAACTTTTCTTTGGTATTCTTTTTCTCAGTTTTAAGATTCTTACATATTTAATGCACTATCGTATAGTTTATTATTATTATTATTATTATTATTATTAGTGTTATTATTATTATTATTATTATTGATTACAACGTTTAAAAATAATTTAAAATTATAAATCCTAATTAATTTCATTATAATAAATAACTATATTTAAAATTATCATAATTATAACTATATTTTATAAAATTTTATAATATCAATAATTTATTAAATTATTAAAATATAATTAAATAATATAAATAGTATAATACATAATTATTATATTTTATAAATTAACAATTAATCAATAAAGTCGTGAAATTTTATATTATAAAATTTATTCAATTATAATATCAGTAAATATAATAATTATAATAATTATTATAATAATAATTATAATTATAATAATAATAATAATAATTATTATTATTATTTAAACTATCTAATGTATTAATAAATAGTAATAAATAATAGTTATTATTTGTAATTAATAATTTATTAAAAAAATTTCATTATTATTCTTTTTTTATAATTAAGATAATAATAAGTATACTTTTAGTTTTGGTATTTAAATTAAATAGAAATTAAAAATCTTGATATTTTCCAAGAACATGAAAGTAAAGTTTCTAGGAATCAAATTCCCGGGATTAATTTTTCCCAGGAATCATTTTCCTTGCCATCTTTACTTTCCCGTCAACCAAACATGGCCTAACTATCTTTCCTTTCATATCTCTTAATTTACCAATTTTATTTTAATTCTCGTGCCATATCATATGCCCATATTTTTATTGGACGGAGAGATTATATTTTAGGTGGAACATTTTTTTAGTCCATGAACTTTGCCAAACTATTCTTTTTTGGTCCGTAAACTTTGAAAATATCTTTTGAGTTACGTCAACTTCGACTTAATACTATCATTTAAGCTACTTTTTCACTATTTCGAATTTTTCTTAGGACAAAAATACCCTCAGGGACAAGAGAGACAATTTAGTTTATTTACTCTCTCTTCTTCACTTAAATAGTTAATATCTCTTTCTTTCTTCTTATCTCTTCACTAACCTAACTAATCTCAAAACTCTCTAGTCTCTAGATATCTCTGGTCTTAAATCGTTGAACTACTTGGATATTTCGATCAATCCTACACTGGTTATTTCCCAGTTGATATTCTGTTGTTAGTTAGTCTAAGATTCTTGAACATCTCGGGTGTTCTGGACTCAAACTACGCACACCGATTCTGAATTCTTGTGTTTGATGCTTTGAATTCTTCAAATTGGGGTGAGAATCGACTTTGACATGGACAATTAATATGAGGAAGGAAGAAGGGGAAGGAAAAAAAGAAAGAGGAGGAAATTAAATATTTTAATGAAGAAGAGAGAATAAATCGATCAAATTGCCCTTTATGGTCTTAAATATATTTCTTACCGAAAAATATATAAAAAAGTAGTTTAAATGATATTAAGTTGAAGTTGACGGACCTCAAAAGATATTTTCAAAATTTACGGACCAAAAATGATAGTTTGACAAAGTTCGTGGACTAAAAATTATATTCCCTCTATATTTTAGTATACGTTTGCTATCTTTTTCCACTAATATTTAATTAATTTTTTAAACTCTTTTTTGAGTCTAAGTAAAGAATATAATGTGGGACTTTTAGAGTTAAGTATAAAGTTTACAAGAAAAATATTTTAAAAATAATTTTAGTATCTCCATCTCGTAAAATTATAAACTATTTTTTTTTTGTCCATTTTATAAAAATAAAAACTCTGTAAACCTTTTATTTTAATAAATAGATCCCACAATCTATCAACCTTATTTCCTCTATTATTTTACTATCTTCTTTTCTCTTACTTTATCTATTTTTCTCAACCTCCCAGTTACTACTTTACCAATACCTTTTTTTAGATACCAATTCATTTCCTCTAAGACAGATATTAATAGCATGCACACGAAAGCAAACACAAATAATGACGAAAACATATGCTCTCTAACAAATACACCAATCTTTGACATATATATCACACAATGTCTTATTCGAACACAAGCATACATAGATAAGAAACTATTTATCGTACCCATAATTAAAACACGACACTATAAATAAACGATACACATGCTGGAATATTGAAGTCGCTCTTAATTAGTAGAGACTGCCAGTCTCAAAAGCCCTCTTCAACCACAATCTCACTCTCTCCTTCTCAGGCATATTTTTCTTCACAAAGCTATCATTGCAAAACTCATCAGCCCATTTGCATATATTAGGAAATTTATCTTGCGTCAAAATGTGGAATCCAACCACATCTTGAAGAATTGGAATCCCAAATGCAATAAAATTGGCAACCAAATCTACCAGTCCAATGTTGTTGCCTCCGAAGAATTTCTTGTCCTTGATTTCATTCTCTAGAATCTTGAGCCCTTCTTCCGCTTCCTTGGATGCCTTCTCCCTCTCCTCTCCCGCACTCCAACATGCTTTCCACAACGGACCCGAGCACTGAAATCATCAACTTAATTACTTCACTTTCTTAACTTCAATTATGAAACATGATAAAAAAAGGCAAGGGTTCAATTTTGGTACCTTATCCTCGATGAACTTGGCCCAGAAACGCGACATGGCACGGTCGTAGGGATCTTTGGGAAAGATAGAAGGACCTTCCCACGTCTCATCGATGTATTCAAGAATCACACTGGACTCAAAAATGGGTTTGCCATTGTGAACTAAAACAGGCACTAGCTTGGTAATTGGATTATATTCAAGAAAAAGAGGTGATTTGTTTTTGAGATCTACTTCAATATATTCATATTCCACACCCTTCAAATTAAGGGACATTTCCACTCTCTTCACAAAAGGGCTAAACCAAGCTCCAAACAACTTCACTTCAGACATTTTGTATCTGTATCTATGTCTATGTATTTAACTTTATTTTGGTGGATGTGTTATACTACTAATCCTAGTTTTGGAGGTCTACTTATAGAGAAGGAAAACTTGTTCACTAAGACAGAGTGAATTAAAAACTTGCACCTAAGATGTTAAAAATAGTTTTGCTAACAACCAGTTTGACCGAACAATTGGAAATCGTCAATTTCTTAAGGAGGAGTAGTATATTATTCTATGTCCGTATACGTTTTACGTAAATTAGCTTGATAATTCCTCCTTTTGAATGAATACAAAATTCTTACCAATTGGAGTAGTATACATTATAAGAAAATTTATATTATTCATAGCTTTTATTTATTTATTTCTGAGTTGTATTTGTTCTTCAATTAGAAAAAATACCTAAAAAAATTGAACTAATAAGTGATTTACGCATGCAAGTACGTCAGAAATAGAGAAAGGATATATGCATGTAGGAGTATTTATTTTAGCGGTGGGAACGTGGGGTACAATGTGGATAGGGATTTCATTCCTCCCAGCCCATCTTCCAGGTCAATTTATTGGAATAGTTGGGTGTGGGCTAATCAGATTAAATTTACGATCACAGCCCTAAACGTTCAGATTTCTAGTTAGCTCAGTGGGCTAATCGGATGACAATCAATTAAAATTATTTTATTTAACTATTATCGTAAATATTTTATATTTTTTTATAAATTAGTACTCCCTCCGTTCCATAGTAACATAGTCATTTTGCCATTTTGGTACGTTTCATAGTAATAGTGTCATTTTCATTTTTAGTAAAAGTTAACAAATTTTCCCACACCTACTTTACTCTCTCTTACTATTTTTCTCTCTTCATCTCTCTACCATTTTCATTTTCCACTTTATTATCCCTTTACTTAATTCACTTAACATAATTTTTCTTAATCTCCGTGCCGAAAAAAAAAGTCTCCATTACTTTGGAACGGAGGGAGAATATAGTACACATTTATGTCATTAATTCTTTTTATTTATCATTCTCAATATTAATTAATTTTAAAATAGAGGTGCATATATTATAGTACTACATGGTTTTTCTGTTTTGATTTATTTGTGAGTTGTATTTGTTCTTCATTTCGAAAAAAATATCTAAAAATTTCATCTATAATTGATTTATATACGTATGCACCTACGTCAGAAGTAGAGAAAGGATAGCTTGGAGTAGGTGATGGTTGCATCAAATGCTCTCGAATTTCAATGTGGATATATAATGTTTTTTTAGGGAGAGAGATGCCCCCAAACTAAAATGCATTACGCAAGTTATGGTCTCATCAAGATCCCCAGCGTTTATTTAAAATTTTAATCACTTGGCTCTTGAGGCTTTGCCCAATTTTAGTTAATTTTCTCCATTGAATTGAATACCTTTATTAATATACAAGTGATAGTATTAAGTTTTGAGTTATAAACAGCTTCAGTTCGTGTTTGCAAGAGCGTGTCTATTTGTTGTTCATTGCCCTTTTGTTCTTTTGCGTGCATGTGATGTTGGTTTAGGTTAAGGTCTTCTTTTTATATGGAAGGCACACTTGTTCATTGTTCATAGAATGAATAAGTTACAAAAAGATGAATATGGTGCAACAGCCTTTATTTTAAAATGAAAATCGCCGTTGCCGGGGATCGACCCGGGTCACCCTGGTGACAAGTGGGAATACTTACCAGTATACTACAACGACTTAATGTTCTTGTAACAGCCCGCCCTCCTAGGGTACAATAAATGCGGCGGCTGCTACCAAATGGACTCTAAAGAAGTAAACATAGGCTAGGGTTTTATTTAAAGAGTGTTGACCATAGCATTTAGAGGAAACATCAGAGCAGTAAAGCAACAACTTAACCTAGAAGCTTGAATAAGAAAGAGAAAGGGGTATCTTAAATAACGATCAAAATCTCAAGAGTACGACATAATATCCAAGATAAAAATCACAAGAAAAGGGCTAAGGCCTCAAATCGGAGGCAAGATGCAAATATCCCAAAAACAAATCCTAAAGTGTATCAAAATTCAGCGGAAGACGACCAAGAGAAAGAGTAGCTATGTATGAGGACACAACTACGCTTGAAGTTCAAAATATCCATCTTAATTAGTTATCATGCTCAACACCCGCCACCGCTCGTCATCGTTCAACCTGCACATAAGGAAAACACATGCAGGGCTGAGTATTTTGAAATACACAGTGAGCTCATTGCCAAAACATTTTATAAGTTATGCCACCCTTACCAAGTGAACTCGAGTTTTAAGCAGTTATAAGAGAATATCACGAGTATCACAAAATATATTTTCATAGACTGGCCAGTCAAAATAACTCCCCATTTTCTCATCAATTTTCACAATCACAATCTTTCCATGGTGCGACGAAAGTGTGGCCACACTTTTCGCCCACGAGACCGGCCGACTAGCAAGGACGGCTCCCGATCCCCTCGTGTACACAGCCTGGTAGGGTTTGCGGCCCATACTCAGACCCGAATTCGTATAATCACATTCATAGCCCTATAGCCCAATGGCGCGAACTCACAAACTAGGCATCAGGCACACAATATCACAATAAAGCAAACATGGGCATGGCATAACAGTTAAACCACCCTTATAACACCAATCAATACTTTTGACAAAATAAAAGAGAGTTTTAAGAGTAAAGCCCACCTCGACTGCTTAGATTTCAAGTAGTTTCGCTATTCCGTTATCCGGCTTCGCAACCAAAGTTTCACCTTTTAATCACATAGGCACATATCACAAATTAGGTTCAACACTACTCTTACTCATGCATGTCTCAATACTTTTCCCTTTTTCCCATCGATTTATCTTATCATTACTAATCAATCAAGATCATGTTTATCACACAAGTTCTATTCGCATCTCCAATCTAGATCTAACATCGACATATGTCACACAAGAATATTTAGCCATCAAACACACACTACACCAACACAACACACACACACGACACGCACACACACACACACACACACGCCACACACATGTAACATATTCCCATATCCCCTTTATCCCACTTTCACTCAACCAAGATGCATGAGGGCTCAAGAAGACCGATTAATCGGTTAGAAAGAAGAGGTTTCGAGTAGCAAGAAGAAGATTAATATAAGAATACCTTTTTGAGAAAAACGAACGGTAGAAACAAAGTATTAGACTCGGTTCTTCAAGATTCTTGGATCAAACTTCAATTCTTCTTCAAAAGATGACAAAAATATTGGAGAATGGAAGAAAAAATTGGAGAGAGTGGGAGAGAGGAGAGGGGCGAAATTTATGGGGGCTAGGGTTAGGGATTCTCTTATTTATAGTGCTCAACAAGATCTTATCTTTAGGTAACTAAAATAGAATATTTGGTAAGATTTCATTCTCCACAATTAAATAAATAAATATTGTGAAGTAGGAAAGAAGAATTAACAAAAATAGACTAGGGTATCAAGGCATGTAATTTTCGAAATATATGGCTCCCAATTAGCCAACATTTTGTTTTTGGTATATTTTACGGAGTAGAATAAAATATCACGGAGAAAAATAAAATATTAAAAATCTCCCCTTGGAAGAATGAATTAGGCGTGTATTTAGTCTTGTAAATATAAGGAAGGGATTTTTAAATATCAACTAAAATAGATATGGCAAGGTCTCTTGAGGTATGGAAAGATTTGGTAGAATATTTTAATTCTAGGTATGGAAGGAGATCAAATAAGGGATCAATTAAACAATAAAATAATTTCTTCCTTCCCAACATAGTGATTTTCGAAAATCACCAAATAACAAGGGGGTTTCGATTTTTCCCTCTTTAGAATAAGGAATAATTGGGTCTTGGATTTAATTTGGATAAATATCCCAAGAATTAAATTAAATCCAGAAAAATAGAATTTCTTCTTCAAAAATCAAGGGGGTCGAAAATGGCTAGTATTTATGGAAATTTTCTCTAATATTCTCACCCACCCTCAAACAATTAATTCACCTCATAATTTAATAAATCACGTGCCACATCACATAGTCAACAAATTTGACTTTTCAAACTTCTCGGTCAAAGAAGCTCATGCAATAAATCCACTTATCAAATAATTCACATCTTCTACGTCATCAATAATAAATTTTAGGGCTCTAAAATTAGGGTTCGGAAATTCGGGATGTTACAGTTCTTCTTCTTTCGTGTATACGTAACGGAATACTAACATTCAACAACAGTAATTGGATCATTGTTCGACTGCCATTAAGGATCCAATAGGCAATGAAATTTGGCCTTATCCAAGTTGGTCATAAATTGTATTCAAAATTATGTTGAAAATTCCTATAACGCTGAAAATTATATTCGATATTTGTTTGTTTGTTTATTTATTTGCAAACCAATCAACATACTGATCGATTTAACACAATTCAACCAAATATATATATTTTCAGTAGTATGTTGAGGCGAAATTTGAGCTTAATCATTCCAAAAATCTATTCAAATCTAATCAATGAAAATAAGTGCTCAGTGTATAAATGATTTACCTTTTGTTGTGTATATATATCATTGAATAAACTCTATAGAGATGAATTAGTGAAGAATGTAAGTTGAAGAGTAAATTTTAAGTGATAAAAGTCCAAGTCAATCCAAAAAATAATATTACTCAATAGTCTACAGTGACACATTATGAGAATGTATTTGTTTGAGAGTCAAAATTAGAGTGGTACACTTAAACCTAGGATAATAAGATATTTGTCACCAAATAGAGAAGCCCAAAATGCTTGAAAACAAAATTAAGGGCAATAAGTTTATCAGAAGTAATAACAAGAAACATCTTGGAAACATACGTAATTTGAAATAACAAACTCTTAACTCCACACAATTTCTTAGTCAAACAGACAACCACTACCCATCCATGATCCATAGTAACGCAAACCAAACAATTACACATTGAAGCTGTTGTGCTAGTAGAGATTCCCTGTCTCAAAAGCCAACTTCAACGCAGAACTCACTCTCTCCTTCTCAGGCAGATTTTTCTTAACAAAGCTGTCGATATTTATCTTGTGTCAAAATGTGGAATCCAACCACATCTTGAAGAATTGGAATCCAAAATGCAATAAAGTTGGCAACATAATCTACCAATCCAATGTTGTCACCTCCGAAGAATTTCTTGCCCTTGATTTCATTCTCTAGAATCTTCAGTGCTTCTTCTGCTTCCTTCTTCCTCTCCTCTCCTGTGGCCCAACACGCTTTCCACAACGGATCCGAGCACTGAAATCATCAACTTATAGTTCACTTTCTTAACTTAAACTATGAAACATAATAAAAAAGAACAAAGGTTTAATTGTTGTACCTTATCCTCGACGAACTTGGCCCAGAAACGCAACATGGCACGTTCATAGGGATGCTTGGGCAGAATTGAAGGACCTTCCCACGTCTCATCGGTGTATTCGAGAATAACAGTGGACTCAAAAATGGGTTTGCCATTGTGAACCAAAACAGGTACTAGCTTGGTAATTGGATTGTATTGTAGAAAAAGAGGTGATTTGTTTTTGAGATCTTCTTCAACATATTCATATTTCACATCCTTCAAATTGAGGGCCATTTCCACTCAGCTCCAAACAACTTCACTTCAGACATTTCTGTGTGTGTATCTATTTTAAATTTATATTGGTGGATTGGATGTGTTATACTACTACTGCTCTTAGTTTTGGAGGTCTACTTATTCTAGAGAAAGTCTAACTTGTTCGATAAGCCAGTTGTAAAAATAGTGTAGCAAACTACTCCATTAAGATAAGAAATAGTAGTACTATATGTGGTTATTAAAAATATGATGTTTGACGAAGACTGTAGGTTCTCTAAAAAGTGATTTATGTATATTTATTTGGCGGCGCAAGGAAACAATTGAGATACAGAGAAGTAGGTGATCGCATCAATGGTCTCCGATTCGCAGTTTCGCACGCATTTAGAGGAGAGAGATGAGCGCATTCAGCGGGAGAGTGACGCAGGGGCTGATCTCACAACCTACCCAGCTTTGACTTAATCTAATCATTTGGCTCTCCAACTCAATTTTCTTCATTAAGTTGACATTTAACAGACCCTATAGAATATAGGTTTAATTTTTAGTTTTATACTAGTAGAATACGAACAAGAATTTAGTAGAGTTTGCAGTCTATTATTTAAAACGGGAAAATATAAGTGGGACTTTAAACTCTGGACACTCTAAAATGACAGATTATGAGATTATTTCGTAGGGGGAACAATAATGTACTACTACAATTGATACTGAGTTGTGTTGCACTAGTATTTACCGTATTTCTCTAGTAGCAGTACTTTGACTTTTATACTCCATTTGTCCCATAAAAATATACTCTCTTCGTCCCATAAAGATTGTCTCATTTTTTCATTTTCCGTCCGTCCCACAAAATTTATCCAATTTCACTTTTTACAATTTTTGGTGATGGACCTCATATTCCACTAACTCATTCCTATTTATATTTTATTATAAAACTAATATATAAAAGTATGACTCACATTCCACTAACTTTTTCAACTCATTTTTTATTACATTTCTTAAAATTCTTGCCCGATCAAAGTGAGACAATCTTTGTGGGACGGAGGGAGTAGTACATTTTTTGTTGAGTATGAATTTTAATGCACAATTGTTAAATAATAGATAAGTAAAAAGAAAAAAGTAATTAAAAAATTGTTAGTGAAGAATGAATCTCACTTCATTAGAGAGAAAATAGTTTACAAATTTAAAAAATGCATATTCTTGTAGGACTGAATTAAAAGAAAGAATACACATTCTTGTGGGATGGAGGGAGTGAATACATTTTCCAACATCTCAACTCCTTGGTTCATGGTGTTGTACTTGTCTTTGTTAGGGATGAAAATATGGATATTGGGCATTGGATTTATTCATACCCTACCTGATATCAAATTTTACTAGATCGGGTACGAGATTAGGTAATACTCCCTCCGTTCCAGTTCAAGTGATTAATTTCTTTTTGGCCGTTGTTTTGCGAAGATGACAATAAATAGTTAAAGTGGAGAGAAAATAAAGTAAGAAATTGAATAATATAGAAGAAAATTATATATATATATATATTACTACCTTCGTCCAGTATTAGGAGTCCCGGTTGACCATTTCCATCCGTCCGGCATTAGGAGTCCCGGTTAGTCATTTCCATAGAAAGTTAAATAAAAATATTATAAAATACAACACTAAAAACACAAGTAAAAACACATCCAAAGAATAGAACAAATAATAATGCAAATGGATCTCACATTCCATTATCACACACTCTAATTATTACACACTCAATCATTTCTTAAAACCTGCACCCAACTTAACCGAGACTCCTAATGCCGGACTGAGGGAGTATTCTATTAATGATTTTACTTTCTCTCTGCTTTAACTATTTATTACTCCCTCCGTTCCAACTAAGTTGAGTCAAAAATTTTGGGCACGAAGGTTAAGAAATTGTGTTGAAAAGTATGAGAGATGAATAAAGTATGAAAGATAAGGAGATAGTAAAATATGTGATGGAATAAAGTAAGAGGGATTAGATGTTTTGTTTTTGTCAAAATAGGAAATGACTTAACTTAGTTGGGACATCCCAAAAAGGAATACGACTCAACTTAGTTGGGACGGAGGGAGTATCATTTTCCTCGAACACGTGCCGAAAAGCAGTCAATCACTTGAGATGGGATAGATGGAGTAAAATTTTAAAACATACCGGGTATCAAGTAATTTGTTCAAATAGCGGATACAATCGAATACTCCCCATGTTCTATAGTAGTGAAGTCATTTTGCCGTTTTGGTACATTCCATAGTAGTGGAGTAATTTCTCTTTTTAGTAAAAGTCAACACAACTCTTCTCGCCTATTCTTCTCTCTTATTTTATTCTCTCTATTTTTTCCTCTCTCTTACTTTATTAATTATCTTTTTATTTAATACATTACACATTATTTTCTTAATCTCCATATCGAAAAGAAATGTTTCTACTACAATAAAAAAGAAGAACATAATTAAGACACAATTTATTATTTAGAGTGTTTTTTTATCTCATACTAGAAAATAAACGCAAAGCGATTCAGAATGATATAAACTTTGACGTCTTAAAGTAATGGTATGAGAATCCTCTTTACCACGTTCTTAGTGTGATGACAATGGATATTTTGGTAAATCTCAATTCTAGTGTTACTATTAAAACTCTATTGTATCAAAAAATTTCATTTTTCAAATATGGAGGTAGTATTATATCAATAGTATGCCCACGAAAGCAAACAAAAAAAATGACGAAAACATATGCTCTCCAACAAATACCAAACTTTGTCATTACACAATGTCTTATTCGAACACAACCATACATGGAAAATACTATCTTCTATAAATAAACGGTAGACACACTGCAATATTCAGATCACTCTTAGTATAGACTGCCAGTCTCAACAGCCCTCTTCAACCACAACCTCACTTTCTCCTTCTCAGGCATATATTTCTCAACAAAGCTATCGTTACAAAATTCATCAGCCCATTTGCTTATATTAGGAAACTTATCTTGTGTCAAAACGTGGAATCCAACCACATCTTGAAGAATTGGATTCCAAAGTGCAATATAATTGGCAACCAAATCTACCAGTCCAATGTTTTCGCCTCCGAAGAATTTCTTGTCCTTAATTTCATTCTCTAGAATCGTGAGCCCTTCTTCGGCTTCCTTGGCTGCCTTCTCCCTCTCCTCTCCCGCGCTCCAACACGCTTTCCACAACAGATCCGAGCACTGAAATCATCAACTTATAATTAATTTACTTTCTTAACTTAAATTATGAAACACGATTAAAAAAAACACACACAAGGATTTAATTTTGGTACCTTATCCTCAACAAACTTGGCCCAGAAACGCGACATGGCACGGTCGAAGGGATCTTTGGGAAAGATAGAGGGACCTTCCCAAGTCTCATCGATGTATTCAAGAATCACACTGGACTCAAAAATGGGTTTGCCATTGTGGACTAAAGCAGGTACTAGTTTGGTAATTGGATTGTATTGTAAAAAAAGAGGTGATTTGTTTTTGAGATCTTCTTCAATATATTCATATTCCACACCCTTCAAATTGAGGGACATTTCCACTCTCTTCACATAAGGGCTAAACCAAGCTCCAAACAACTTCACTTCAGACATTTTGTATCTGTATCTATGTATATGGTATTTGAGCTTTATTTTGGTGGATGTGTTACTATTCTTAGCTTTGGAGGTCCACTTATAGAGAAGGCAAACTTGTTCACTAAGATTAAGACACAGTGAATTAAAAACTTGCAACTAAAGGTAGTACTACATTAAAAATGTATTTTGTTCCAAGAAAAAGTTGTGTACTAACAACCCTGTTTGACCGAACGATTTGAAATCGTCAATTTCTTAATATTTTTTGCATTGTATATATATCTAATCCTTGCATTTCTTTACTGGTAGCTCTTTTGATTATATTTTTATATTTACGTATATGTTTTATAGTGGTGCTTTTTTTAATTTATTTGTGAGTTGTATATGTTCTTCAGTTTGAAAAAAATATCTAAAAGATTCATCCATGTGCGCACGCACCTACGTCAGATGGTCTTTCAATGTGAGCCCCAGCGTTGCTTTTAATCACTTGGCTCTCGAGGCTTTGGCTAATTATAGTTATTTTACTCCATTAAATCGAACACCTACAGCATCTCCTCCAATGCAAATTGGTCAGCCATAGGCCAATCATAGGCCAGCCACTCTCTCTCTCTCTGCCAAGTCAGCAGCATTAAATATCTACCTGTCACATCAGATTTAGGCCAGCCATAGGTCAGCCGCAATAAAAATAATTCAAGAAATACTACATTTACGGAATTAAAATTACGATTAAATTACGGAATTAAATTTACGAGACATATACGGGAAAATTCATTAATTGCATTAAAAAAAGAAGGTACATAGATAAAAAAAAATTACATAATAAAGAAAAAAAACTATCGGCGTGCAGTCCTCCGTGCCCACAACTCTTCAATTATATCCTTTTGGAGTTAAATATGAGCATCCACTTGGCGCATGTCGGCATATTCCTTGAGGCGGCCGACTTCATCGAGAGGTACCCCACGTCGTACGCTAGGGGTGGCCGTTCCGTGGCTTGGACCGGCTTCATCGTCATTGGCCCAACTGTCAGTTGTACGCCTTCGTCTTCGACGATCATGTTGTGCATGATAATGCAGGTGTACAATATTTGGGAAACGCATTCGACATCCCACAAACGCGTTGGACCCTTAATTGCCGCCCATCGAGACTGGAGCACACCAAATGCGCGCTCCACGTCCTTGCGCGCCTTGTCGTGTAGGCTCCCTTCCAGGCAGTCGGACAGTTCTTCCACTTCCAATGCATACAATCTATGCTGCCTAACATCCCGGGGAACCCATGCTGTTCCCCGTGCATCTGCATCAAATTCTGACAATCTTGGGAGTAGGGCTTCGAAGGTACTCCTCACCGAAAATGTTTATCATGCCCTGACAAAAAAAACTTCAGACATTACAGAGCAGTCGTCTCACCGATGTGGAGGTACTCATCCCACATGTCTGTCGCGCCTCCGTAGGCCAACTGCCTGATTGCCGCCGTGCACTTTTGAATAGGGGTGTGGCCGTGTCTGCCAACCGCATCGTGCCTGAAGCGGAAATACAGATATCGACGCTCCAAAGCGTCAACGATACGCATAAACAACTCCCTGCGCATTCTAAAACGCCGCCTGAACATGTGCAGCTACGTGATATAGCCACTGATGTGCAGCTACGTGATCCCGATCAATCACTACTCGGCGGTGGACAACCCGTGGAGGGCGAGGTATCGCCTACTGTTCCACCCTACGCATGTACCGCTCCATCTCGCGGTTCATGTAGGCCTCCATAGCCTCGTTCATCCTCCGTTCGTACTCCTCAGCATCCCCACCACTACCACCACTGCTACCACCCGCGTTACTCATCGCTGATGATGCACTTGTACAGAAATTTAGAGAGAGAGAAAACTCGTTAAAACAAGTGGCAAATGAAAATGAAACTAAAATCGCGTTTATATAGGTTTTCAAAAAAAAAAACAAAAAAACGAAAAAGGGCGCTGGCCGATCGGCACGCTACAATGGCAGCCAGCGCCAGGCGATCGGCTAGCCCACGCCGCTTTTTTGCACCGATTTCGGGCTGGCCTGCTGCAATGGTTCGGCTAGCCGACCGGCTAGCAACATGAATCGGCTAGCTGGCATTGGAGATGCTCTTAATATACATAATTTTGAGTTATTGCAAGCTTAAGTTTAAACAGCTTCGGTTCGTGTTTGCAAGGGGCGTTTCTATTAATTTGTTTGTTATTATTTCCTTTGTTTCTTCAGTTCTTTTTGCCTTTTGTGTTTGTCATGTGTATGTGATGTTGGTTTTGGTTAAGGTCTTCACCTTAAATGGAAGGCAAACTTGTTCAATGTTCAATATTATAGATTGAATAAGTTAAAAAAAGATGCTATGACTCTAGTACCGTAAAATATTGTCAAAATTAAAATCAATATATAAACATAGATACAAGTGTTCTTTAACATTATTTATAAACACGTACCAAATCGTAGCATTTTAATCTATCATGCTACAACTATTAAATCTAAGCTAAATTGACTCATTAATGATGATGGACATAGAAGCAAATGAATATCAACATCAATTGATTCAATTTGATTATAAAATAAAATATAGAAAATAAAAGACTGGAAGAATCATATACATTGTATATTATGCTTTGATAATCTTTAGCCGATTGTTGCACAACATTTTATAGGCTCCAATTCTAGGTATACATGAAATATATTTTCTAATTCTAGTAAATATTCTTTTGATTTGATTTTCAATAATCCTTCATTGTATATTGTGTTCGATTCTTGCTTTCATGAAATCTTCTTTCCAACCCACATTCACAAGTTGGGTATCTAGTATCCTAATACTTGCAACAATATTCAATGTGATTAGCTTATAATCTATTCAAGAATTCTTAATTCACTTTTTTTAGACCGTTTAATTCAACAATATTCAGTTTGATTAGTTTATAATTTTCAATTTTCGTCCAATTAACCCAAATTGACAATATAAGTACATTGTACTACTACCTCTCACCACGAAAAATAAATCTGGTTTGAATTCTTGATGGAAGAGCAGTTTATATATAACGAAAGTTGTGTGAACTTCTGAATGTGGAAAGAGATCCAAATGAATTTTTTTTTAAGTTGTTCAGCGATTGTCACATTATAGTCGGCAGCTAGCCTTGAACAATTGTTACTCCTGTTAAATGAATAAAATGATTTCTTATTTTTAATCTGACAATTCATATGCCTGTTTTTGGTATTTTTTTATCAGAGGTGAAAAAAATTAAACACAACTTAGAAATTTTTAGAACAGTCTTGTACTCCCTGTTTTAATATCGAAACATATTACCTTTGCACAATTGGGTATTTTCTTACCATATTTCATCTTTGAGACTACCACAAATCAATCATCAGGATTAATAAAAACGCCGTTGCCGAGGATCGAACCCGGGTCACCTGCGTGACAGGCGGGAATACTTACCACTATACTACAACGACATCTTGTTTTTCTTATTTTCCTGTTTTCATTATTACTCTCTCCGTCTCTTAAAGATTGTCCCATTTTTCCATTTCCGTCCGTCCCACAAAGTTTGTCTCATTTCACTTTTACCATTTTTGGTAGCGGACCCCATATTCCACCCACTCATTCCTACTCACATTTTATTATAAAACCAATACTTTAAAAGTATGACCCACATCCCACCAACTTTTTCAACTCACTTTTCATTACATTTCTTTAAACCCGTGCCGGGTCAAAGTGGGACTATCTTTGTGGGACGGAGGGAGTATAAATGGTCCATTCAATAATACAATAATATGTTGTTCGAACATTATTGGATCTAATAGGCAATGAAATTTGGCCATATCTACGAATCCAAAGTTATTTAAGTACTTCTGATAAACTTATTGCCCTTAATTTCGTTTTCAAGCATTTTGGGCTTCTCTATTTGGGTCGAAATATATTACAGTATAAATATCCTAGGTAAGTATACCACGTCTAATTTTACCTCTCAAACAAATACATTCTCATAATGTGTAACTATATATAGAATACTTTATATATTGGATTGACTTGGAGTTTTATTGCTTAAAATTTACTCTTCCATTACATTCTTCACTAATTCATCTCTATAGAGTTTATTCTTTGCTGTACTATTTTCATAGATAAGATTTGAATATATTTTAGGAATGATTGAGCTCAAATCTCACCTCAACATATTTGGTTGGATTGTGTTAAATCGATCAGTACATATGTTGATTGGTTTGCAAATAAATATAATAAACAAATATCGAATATAATTTTCAACATAAGTTTGAATACAATACCTGACCAAAGAAACATCTCAGAAACATACGTAATTTAAAATAACAAACTCTGAACTCCACATAATATCTTAGTCAAACAGACAAACACAAATAATACACATTGAAGCTGTTGTGTTAGTACTTAGTAGAGATTCCCTGTCTGAAAAGCCATCTTCAATGCAGAACTCACTTTCTCCTTCTCAGGCAGATTTTTCTTAACAAAGCTGTTGTTGCACAATTCATCACTCCATTTCCATATATTTGGATATTTATCTTGTGTCAAAATGTGGAATCCAACCACATCTTGGAGAATTGGAATCCAAAATGCAATAAAATTGGCAACATAATCTACTAATCCAATGTTGTCACCTCCGAAGAATTTCTTGCCCTTGATTTCATTCTCTAGAATCTTCAGTGCTTCTTCGGCTTCCTTCTTCGCCTTCTCCCTCTCCTCTCCTGCGCTCCAACACGCCTTCCACAACGGCTCCGAGCACTGAAATCATCAACTTAATTGGACTAATTACCATTCTAAATGCAAATTATTAAACATTATAAAAAAAATAGTGAGGCTTTAATTTTGGTACCTTATCTTGGACGAACTTAGCCCAGAAACGCGACATGGCACGCTGGTAGGGATCTTTGGGCAGAATCGAAGGACCTTCCCACATCTCATCGATGTATTCAAGAATCACATTGGACTCAAAAATAGGTTTGCCATTGTGAACTAAAACAGGCACTAGCTTGGTAACTGGATTGTATTGTAGAAAAAGAGGAGATTTGTTTTTGAGATCTTCTTCGATATATTCATATATCACACCTTTCAAATTGAGGGCCATTTCCACTCTCCTCACATAAGGACTAAACCAAGCTCCAAACAACTTCACTTCGGACATTATGTGTCTATGTATATGTAGTTTAATCTTATTTATTGGTGGATGTATAATGTATTATTGACTATTGTGTGACATTGCTCTTAGTTTTGGAGGTCTACTTATACAACTAAGAAGGCAAACTTGTTCGCTAAGATTCATAGAGGAAGATCTTGCAAACTAAGATGTTAAAAATATGTCGTACATTTCTAATATAATTAATGTGATCGCATAGATGCTCTTCAATTTTAAATGTGGATATTCGCGTGCATATCGAGTCGAGACAGGAGAATGACGCAGGGGATGATCTCAACAACCTACCTGCGAAAACCTACTTACTCTAGTTGTTGTGTATTTATTAAATTCTTCTTAATTTGGTATTGTTTGAATTTAAGTTTGATTATTTATATTTGCTATTCTTGTTCTTAGCTTTTATTAATAACTAATTTCAAGCTTCCCTTAGGCCCCTTGTTAGAAATCTTAAAGAACAAAAGAAACAAAAAATATTTGGTATAGTGTTTTTGCTTGTTCTTTGTGTTTCTTGTAGTAGGCTCAAATACCTTTCCCTTCTAAGTTAGTTGGAACGTTTTTTAAGGGGCACAAAATTTTCAAAAATTGTGTTTAGTAGATTAAATGAATATGCTAGAAGAGATAATAGATTAAATGCTTAATTTTTTTGCAAAATAAAAGGTTACAAATATATTTAGCGGCGAATCCAGGAAAATGGATTTGTGAAATTAATAATTTTATAATTAAATATAATATAATATATTTTCAATAGTAAAATATATATAAACAGGAGTTAAATTGCACAGGGTCATGTTAAAAATGCATATATCTAATCACAATAATTAAGACTAATCATACTTCATTAGATCTTAAAATGAATGAATGAGATTAAGGCCAACAGATTTTAATAAATAGTACTCCATCCATTTCAATTGAGTTGAGTCGTATTCCTCTTTGGGATGCCTAACTAAGTTGAGTCATTTTCTTTGATAAAAAAACAATATATTCAATCATCACTTACTTTACTCTCTCTTTATCTTTCTTGTATTATTCATTTTCTCATACTTTTCAACATAATATCTTAATTTCTGTGTCTAAAAATTTTGACTCAACTTAATTGGGACGGAAGGAGTAGAAAAAATAACAACCAAGATAAAATAGTTAATATGTTATAACATAGTAAAAAAATAACATATAAATAATAAAATATTAATAAAATTGATTCCATTTAAAAATATATATAAAAATAATATAGATAAATTACTAAACATTTGATCACATCAATATTTTTTTAAATGTTTATTTACGGTGTGGACAGGGCGGTGGCGGTGGGGGTGGTGGCAGAGCCGCGGCTCCTATTGCACGACGGAAGAGAGCCGCGGCGGTGCCGCCTCCTGATTTTTTATTTTTTGTTTTTATTTTAAAAATTTTTATCTATAAATTATTTATTCCCAAATTATTTTTTCCATCCCATTCCATTCTATTTATTTTTGTCCAATTAACTTTGTTCTAGTTCAATTAAAATATACCGACTATTGATAAAATAATGTGACTTGTGGTTGTGGTATGGTTGTGACATGGTCATTATTGGGTTGGATAAATTTTGTGGCTGTGGAAGAGTTTTTGTGGCTGTGCCTTGGGCGGAATTGTTGCTGGGCACTCTATTTTGGACACTAGCTTTCTAATTCTTGTTGAGATGCGCCCCTCCAGTCTTAATTAATCCGTCACTGAATATATTTATGAGAGGGGACAGACATGGTTGCATCAATTGCTCTCTGATTTTCAATGTGGATGAGTGCAGATGGCTCGCGTTCATAGGAGACAAAGTGATGCAGTAGATGATCTCAACACCCTACCAACCTTTGTCATTTGGCTCTCCGAGTGAATTTACTTAATTAAGTTGAAAAAGTCCAAATCCTCCAAGTTCACTTTAAAGGGTTTGAGAAATAGCGTTGGCAATTGAAACTAAATATAAAATTATAACTATCACACATCGGTGTTCATATAGAATTGAAACCACTATATAATTCTAATGGGCCACTCCTCCTATTACATAGAACTGAAACTCCTATCACATGGAATTGAAACGACTGCATAATTCTATTGAGCCGACTCCCATGCGACTATTGATGTAATTTTGGCATGTGAGCTATGTAACTACGCTGATGATAATCATTTATGAAATTAATCCAAAAGTCTTATTTCAAGTTTAGTTTAATGCCCTTGTTCGAAAAACTTGAGAAGAACAAAAACGAAATTTTTTTGGTTTAGTGCTTGGTTTGATCTTGTTGCTTTTGGTTAGCTAGCTAATCTCTTAATTATTTTCCTTGTCTAGTGGTAGTTCTTTTTTCTTGCAAGCTTTTAAGGCCGGTTCTTGTGTAGATTTTTTCTTCTTCGTTTCGAAATTTAGTAGAAGAAATAAAAGGAATTTGTAGTGATTTTTTACCCCTATTTTGTTCTAATTTTCGCAAGGTTTGTGATGTAGTATTAATTCGTTGTTTAAATCTGCCATATTGTTCTTCTCTCTCTATTATTATGCTATTAAGCTTTAGTTAATCTTCTAAAAGGTTTTTAAACTTCAGCTTTTGTTTATGATATTTTCAAAGCATATTAGGAAGATTAGATTAAAGGATTGAATTTAGCTTTAGTCATACAGTTCAGCTGTAGTTTAGGAATTTTCAAAGCACATTTAGGAGATTTAATTAAAGGATTTTGTTCTCTAACTTACCTTTTAGATTTAGTTAATCTTCGTAAAGGTGTTTAAATATCAGCTTTTGTTTAGGAATTTTCAAAGCATCATTAGGAGATTAGATTAAAAATAAAAAGATAGTTTTAACTTCCTACCTTTTAACGTTTCCATCTAATTAGTGTTTTAAAATCAGATTTATTCATGCATTCAATCCTTTTATATATCATCCTTATATTAGTGATTTGGAAATCGATGGATCCTTTGCAGTTTAATAAAACCCCACGCCAATGTACGCCGTGTTGGAATAATTGAATGAACAATTACATAAATCTCTCTATGATTATTAACCGAGAACGACGGAGAAGGAGTACAAATCATAAAGCGGAAGCGTACCTTGATCCATCTAGAACAGAACAGCGGAATTGTTGGAATTGCTTTGCAGCTGCTATGGATCTTCCAAACGATCAGAGATGTTCTTCACAATAGTCTGCCGAGAGAATACAGAGATATTGAACGTTCTTCTGACGTCTGGGGACCATAACCCTAGCTTATATTTATATTAAATATAAACTCTTTTATTTTCTATTCGGTCCTCATCAAATAGAAAATCTCATATGGTTTATACACTTATTTCCATAACAAATAAATACACTTTAGCCCAAACTTTATTCTTTAATAGATTACTTTAATTAGGCAACTGAAAGATAGTCATACACATTAAATTAGTCATATAGAAACCCAAATTTCTAACACGCTGAAGCAACTATAATCATGACATTAAGTAAAACAATTGGTTTAATAAGAGTCAAAATAGTAGATGAGATGCAAGTGATGCATCTATGCACGCTTGAATTTGGGGATCATGACATCCATAGGCGGCAGATTTTCCTTAACAAAAGGATGGTTGCAGTAATCAGAGGACCATCTCCATATATTGGGAAATTGATCCTCTGTGATGAGCTCCATTCTTCCCGATGAAATCAGAGGAAACCAATACGCAATGAAATTACCAGCATGATCTACAACGCTAATCTCGTCGCCTCCGAAATACTTTTTTCCCTTGATTTCATTTTCAAGAACTTGGAAGTTTAGAATGGCTTCCTCCTTGAACTTTTCTTGCTCCTCTCCTGTCCGCCAACATGCTTTCAACATTGTATTCAGACACTGCACGCCAGATCACAAGGGTTTAATTATGGGAAAATGTAATGTAACCATCTATTTTAATAGTTGTATGTACCAACACTTGTTTTTCCACAGTAGCGTGCCAAAAACAAGTCAATCACTTAATCACATGAGCTTAAACGGATGAAGTATCATCTAATACAAAAATAAATGTCATTTCAAAGTTCAATGTGAAATAACTAATTACTAATACATTATGTCTCATCTGGAACGCACATATAAGTCCGTTTTCTGAATAAATTTTTTTATTTTGTAATTTGAGAAAATCAAAACTCATTTTCCAATCAAGCATACCCAATAAATCTCGGATTACATTTGATTCAGGTTAGTCGGGCCTAGAACTATTGGGCTTTTAGATTTATTGTCATCCTATACACGAAGGCTTATTAGATACTACTAGGAGTATGTAATATGGTCTCAGCTTTCCCATAACGTGTTGACTACACTAAACTTATGCAATTTGCTATTTCAAATTTTCAATAGTACTACTATTATATTCAACTTTACAAGAAAAATCAATAGTTTAAAGATGGTATATACTACATAGATAATAGATTCATATCAAAATTAAGAAATGATATGAAGTTGTGCGAAGAAATTAAGAAAGTATAACAAGTTTAGTAGACGAACCTTTTCATCGATGAAGTTGACCCAGAAACGAGCCATGGCTCTTTGATAAGGATCTCGGGGCAGAATGGGTGGGCCCTCCCATGTTTGATCGATGTATTCCAGAATTATCATCGTTTCCGCAATCGCCTTCCCATCGTGTATCAAAACTGGCACTTTTTTGTGGATTGGATTTGATTCTAAAAGAAGCTCAGACTTTGCTCTTATATTTTCTTCTACATATTCAAATTCCACACCTTTCATTTTCAGGGCCATTTTCACTCTCGCCACGAACGGGCTATACCAAAATCCCAACACCTTTACTCTCCACATCTCTCTCTCTCTCTTTCTCTAATATTGGTTGTTTGAATTTTTTTTATAGGATATATATACACATACAAGAATATTGAAAGCTGTGTGAACGAGGAAAGGATCCAAATGACTTTTCCTTCATTTGGTCAGCGATTCTCACATTATTATACCTTCAACAAATGTTTCTATTAATCACACTATTCATATGCCTCTTTTGGTAATTTTTGTCAGAGGTCAAAAATTTAAACAATAAAACCTGAAATTTTTAGAGCAGTCTAGTACTATCTGTTTTAAAATCGAAACATTGCCTTTGCATAATTAGGTACTCCACTATTTTCTTACCAAATATCATCTGTAAGACTACCACAAAATAATCATAATTAAAACTAAGAAATTTTAATATAATTAATTGACCCGGCAACTTGTCCTCTTTCTTTTGCTTTAGTATGAAAAAGTCAGCTTAATTAGGAGAAGACTATTCCAGAAGCTTCGAAAACAAAATTCAGTCTAACCCTAAAACATATAAAAAAACACGCCGTTGCCGGGGATCGAACCCGGGTCACCCGCGTGACAGGCGGGAATACTTACCACTATACTACAACGACATCTTGTTTTTCTTTTTCGTTTCTCGTTTTAATAATTACAAATAAAACGTAACATTCTATAATAGTAATTGGATTATTTAGATATTCGACTACAATCAATGAAATTTGGCCATATCTACGAATCCAAAGTTATTACTTCTGATAAACTTATTGCCCTTAATTTCGTTTTCAAGCATTTAGGGCTCCTTTATTTAGGGCCAAATATCTAACTTTATAATCCTAGGTTTAAGTCTACCACGTCTTATTTTGACATAATAATAACGTGTCTTTTTATTGAATATTATTTGTTCCATAACTGGATTCATTGACTTGATTTTTTATTTCTTAATTTACTCCTCCATTACATTCTTCATTAAGTCATCTCTATAGAGTTTATATATGTTGATTGGTTAGCATCAAATCCAATTATTTTCTCCATCATCCCATCAAGCATAGATTTGTAGTGACAAGACATTACTAAGCATTAGGATTAAACAGTTGGACATATTAACAGTTGGATGTACAAGATTTTTTGTTTGTGATGCGAGAGGTGATTACATGACACGAAAAAAATAAAATAACACCAAAAATAATCTTACAGAGTATTATTTAATTTTAAAGTCATATATTTCAAAATACAATAAAATTATACAACATCTAATTTATTTTTTTGACAAATCTTCATTTCTTCAAAGTTATTGACAACAATCACAAAAGAAAATGATGTAATATATGTCTAATTTATAATCTTGTTCTTCCAAGTTATTGAATGTTTCACTTAGTCATTTTATTTTCGCAACACACTAAAGAGTATAAAAATAGGATATGAAACCAAAACCTTGCACAATTTGTAATACTATCACAGAATACATCTCGTCAATCAGCATTTAAAATAAAGATATGCACACTACAAACATGACAATTCAAAGACCACAAACATCTCGCCACAAACAACATGAACCGGAGTTCAACACAAGGCAAAAAAAAATGGTGAATTTTGAATAAAACATCATCAGATTCTCCAAATAAAAACGGTAAAAAAAATTCCATCATAGCATCCTCAGTTCTGATTTAATAATATAATCGAAGAAATTGAAACCATTAATTGAATTTTACTTCAGTCTTCGTATAACTGATCAAAATCACAAATGTTGCACACTCAATTCATTAAAGTAGAAGACATAAATGATTGCATCAAATAGAATTGAAGTGCGACCAAGTATTGGGATGAACCTATATGGACTTGAATCTTTCAAATAGAGCATCCTTGCTAGGTAGGATTTCCTTGAGAAAGTTGTCATTGCAATAGTCATTCATCCATCTCCATAAATTGGGAAAATTTTCCTCTGTAATGAGATGGACTCCCTTAACCTCCGATATGATTGGAACCCAATATCCAATGAAATTGGCAGCAATATCTACAAATCCAATATTGTCACCTCCAAAAAATTTCTTGCCTTTGATTTCATCTTCAAGAAACTTGAGGGCTTCCATTGCTTCCTCCTTGGACTTCTCTTGCTCCTCTCCTGTACTCCAACAAGCTTTCCACGTTGCAGAGATGCACTATAAACACAATTACACAAACATGAATATTAAAAAGAAAGTGAAAGAGAGAGTAGTTAGTGAAGTGGAGATGAGGTACCTTTTCATCAATGAACTTGGCCCAAAAACGAGCCATGGCTCTTTGATAAGGATCCTTGGGAAGAATTGGTGGACCTTCCCAAACTTGATCAATGTATTCAACAATGATCACTGATTCAGCAATGCCCTTCCCATCATGTATCAAAACAGGAATTTTTTTGTGAATTGGATTGTGTTGTAAGAGAAGGGGTGACTTGTTTTTCACATCCTCTGCTATGGATTCATATTCAACCCCTTTTAATTTTAGAGCTATTTCCACTCTATTCACAAATGGGCTATACCCCAACCCTCCCAACAACTTCACTTCTCCCATCTCTCTCTCTAAGCTCTTGATCTTTGGATTGAATTAATGGGTTTCTGTGGTTTCTTTATTAGGGGCAATAGAATGTTCTAGGTACTTACAGAGATTGGTTTGATTTTTTCTACTCATTAATTATGGTTTGGTTTGAAGTTTATTACTCCCCGAGATGTCACACTTTTCATTTTTTAGTTTGTCCCATTAGAAATGTCATATTTTCATTTTTAGAGAAAAATCCCCCTTATAATAATTTAAACATTAATATTTTTTCTTTTCATTTAATACACAAAATAAAACCTCCTAAAATCCTTCCTACAAATGTGACATTTTTTGTATGACAAATGGAATACTTACTACATTGATTAAATAGTATTGGCACGTGTTAAGTAGATACGGAAATTGTCGCCGTAGACTACTTTTACTTACTCACTCTCTTCCCAAAGAATATGTACTTTGGATTGGATACGGATTTTAATGTAAAATTGATAAAGTAAGAAAAAAGAAAAAAAAAAATAATTAAAGTATTGTTAGTAAAAAATAATTTTTACCGAAATTTTTTTTTTTTCAAATTAAAAAATTTATTTTCGTGGGATAAACCTAAAAATAAAAGTCATATATTCTATGAATCTAAGGGAGTAATTGCTAAACAGTAAACACACATGTCATTATCATATGAGTAATAAATTTAATCAACGTATGCAATGATGTCAGCCGCCTATATCTTAGAAGCTCACACAACTTTTTTTTTTATTTTTTATTTTTATAGTTTATATTATGTTATATGTGCTACATTAAAATTAAAACTATGGATATAAATGCAGCTTAGTGGTATTTCTCCACTCATCCCGTTTCTCTCCATTTCCCAATTTAAAATAGAGGGAACATTCTTTTCTTTTATGCAAACTTAGCTGATATTTATCGTCTCATAATAGTTGTCACTCATTTTTATTATGGTCCATTTCATAATAATTATCACATTTTATTTTTACCACAAATGGTAAGTAGATCTCACATTCCAATAACTCACTTCACTCACATTTTATTATACGATCAATACAAAAAAGTGGATTCCACATTCCACTAACTTTCCAAACCAACTTATCTTTACATTCTTTAAAATCCATACCAACACCAAAAATGACAATTGTTGTGGGACGGAGGGAGACCTGCCCAAGGTTTACCGAACCGGCGGTTAAAACTGATACCGTAACCGCCGGTACATGGTTCTGAACTGAAACCGTGAGAATTTACCCAAACCGAAACCGTAGATTTTTGAATCGTGGTTCGGCTCAGATTCAAAAATATTCGAACCGAAACAGTGTCGGAACCGTCGGTTCCGGACAGTTTCAAATCGGAACCGTGAAAAACTGTCGGAAAACCTTGAAACCAAGCCGGAACCGCAAAAAAACGGAGGTTCAGAACCGTGAAAAACCATAAAAAACCGCTGAAAAACCACCGGTTCGGATCCGAAACCGAAACCAACGGTTTTGAAACCGGAACCATAACCGTGAAACACCCTCGCGATTAGGTTTTGGTTCGGCAATTTTCAAAACCGGAACCGGCGGTTCCAAACCGTAACCACCGGTTCCAGAACCGTGGACACCTCTAGACGGATGGATTATATCATTTTTGGTCTGAAACGTTTTTCAATTTAATATCACAAGAGTTATTTTTTTCATTGTTTCAAAAAAAAATTAGACAAAAATACTCTCAATATCATGAAGAACAATTCAGTCTATTTACTATCTTATTCTTTCTTCTTCCCCATTTCTTTCTTCTCTTTTTCTTTCTTCTAAGCCGAGGGTGCTATACTGTCTACTGATGTGGGTCCAAAATATCGAGATATAAATACATATTAGTCGAATTCAAACCATGTTAAATTCGTTACTCTTATATTAGGCTGGGGCTGTCTTCAGGTTATGAGATAGTTTAAGTTTTGTGTTCAACATTCAGCTACTTTGTCTTAAAAAAAATTCTTTGATTAATTTGGTTTAGATGTTTTTATGGAGTTGAACAACGGAGATGCGTACAAAACTATGAATTGATGAAAGTAACAATAATATGTACTCCATATTGCTTTGTGACCGAAAATAAACTATGAAATAAATCGGTTGCAAAACAAAGAATGCTATGAAATCAAGTAGTAACTGACAATCTAATGACTTCAACTAATTAATTCTTGATCTTCATATTTTGCAAGTGCAGAAGACATTTTTTTCTCTGGTAGCCTAATTCATTAATTGAAGCCCACAACCGAACCACAATTTCAGAGAAAATATTCAGTGGTCCTTCCACACTAAAGTATCGTTATGAGGTGGTGTACTCACCATTTAATTTTTGACAAATGCAAAAATAAATAGCTCACATCCGACTAGACATGTCAACTAATAGAGTTATTTTTAGAAGATATTCATTAAATCATTTTTATAGAATTAAGATATTCATTAAATCACTTTTATAGAATAATGCATAATTTTTAATATTGAAATTATCAATATTTTTTTGCCTCTGTATACACTACATACTTATACGTATAATAATAATATTTTATGTGTAGTCATCATCTTTTGATAAAAAAAAAAGGTATAATTAAAGAGTACAACACTTTATTAGTATTATTTAAATTTTATGATTATGATTTTCTTTATCTTATATGTTTATACATAAAAATATATATATATAAGTGAAAATGCACACAAATAAAAAGTATGATCATGATTTAATTTTTCTATTTTTTAATTGCATTTAAAGAGTTATATATACTTAGTAACTTGATATGAATGTAAAAGCTAACTTATAACTATTTAAGTACATAAATATATTTATATATAGGAGGAAAAAATATTACTAGCAATTTTTATATTTTAAAATTATACAATATTACGTAAAAAGTGGTTTATTAAAATTTGTAAGATTTTAATGCATTAAATAGGTTATATATTTACTTAGTAACTTAATATAAAATTAAAAATTAAATCATAAGTATAAGTGTGTCAATATATTTATATAAAAGAAGAAAAAATATTGACAATTTTCATATTTTAAGAATTAAGAATTTAAGATTATGCAATATTCTATAAAAGTGGTTTAATAAATGAAACGTTTTCCTTTTTTCTTTGTCCCATTAAAAATGAAACGTTTCCTAAAATGGAAATAACTCTATCTCTACTTTTTCATCTCTCTTACTTTACTTTCTCTTCTTTAACTCACAAAACAACACTGCATAAAATCTCGTGCCGATTTCCAAATGTTTCATTTTAAGTGGGACGGAGGGAGTATCTTCTAAAATTACCTTCATTAGTTGGCATGTCTAGTCATTTATTTTTCCATTTGTCAAAATTTAAATGGTTGAGTACACCACGTCATAATGGCACTATGGTGTGTGGAAGAACCACTGAATATTTTCTCACAATTTCAATATTCAAGACAATTTTAACGAATAATGTAACCATTTTTTTCAGCTTTCAAAGTTTAACGTTCTTACAGTTTATGTCCCCATTTTTTAAAATTCAACTGAAAACGAAAAGGTTAAAAGCTACAGTTCTTTTAGAAGGATTCAAATTTTAAATGTGTAACTAAAAATTTGAACACAAAGTACTATAAGCGTGCGTCGCTATTTAAAATGGCCATGTTGTGGAATGTAGCATCAGCGGTAATAAACCTTAATTATAATAACCACACAATACTACACAACTTTTTTCAGATTTTCATTCACCTGTAAATTTAATTTTTTGTTAAATAAACTTCTCTCATAGTTGCCAAAAACTATTTCTCACTTCACTTCAGGTTCGATACAATAATTGTAGTTAAAAATGTTTTGAGTGGAGAAGAAACCCACCACATGCGAGAAAAGCAGGAAAAAGGAAAGTGGTAAGAATAGCCGAAAAAAGAAATTTTGATATGCTGTTCATCAACCGAAAAAAAAAAAAAAAGTAGTACTCTCTCTGTCTCCTAAAATTCGTCACCATTTGACCCTGTTAGAAAGGAAAATATGTAAGCAAGGAAAAAATCAATTAGGAGTGAGGAGATTGTGTAGAATCACGTTAATTAGGGAATAAGTATTAGAGCAAATCTTGTCATATTTATGTAATCCTTGGCCTATTTAACAGAGGCACGTATATTGTACTCCCTCCGTCCCAAGGTATTAGACCAACTTTCCTTTTTGGGATATCCCAACATATTAGACTCATTTCCTTTTTTAGCAAAAAGCATCTATCTTATTTTATTCTCCACCTATTTTTTTCTCTCTTCTCTTCCCTACTTTTTCCCTCTCTCATACTTTACTCTCTCCACTTTAACTATTTAAATATCAATTCCTTAAATCATGTGCCCAAAAGAAGTGAGTCTAATACTCCGGGACGGAGGGAGTAATTCTTTGACAAGTTAAATGAATAGAATACCAATCTTCAACATGGTATCAGAGCAAAGGCTCATAAAAGAATCATCACCAGGCCAAATCGGACTCGGATTCACGGCAAAGAATCAGCCACAACAACAACGACCAAACCCGCAGCCACCGCGAACCGCCGCACAACAACCAAACTACTGAGGGGGGTTCAAACCCCCCAAATCTAAATTGTGGTGCTCACACTGTGGGAAACACAAACATACACGGGATACATGTTTCCTCCTCGTCGGATTCCCAGGGTGGTGGGACGAGAACCAGAAAGCAAAGACTCGGCTGACAATAGCGGAGGATGGCGGCGGGATTTTTCCGCAGGGGACGGGCAACCGAGAGCTCGCCGTCGCCGTCCATGGGAGAGCAGGAGAAACCGGTCAGCAGCAGGGTGGCGACGGAAGACCCGGTGAGGCTGCTGGAATTGGTGAGGCAGCCGAGAGGAAGGGAGGCGGCGCATTTGGTGGTATCCGATTAGAGTTGTCAAACTCTAACCCCCAATTTAATTTGCACTTTAGCCCCTCTAAAACTCTAGATGCCCAAAATAAAACCCATTGCATATTTGCATGAATATATTAAAATCCAACCCCTGTGTTTCTAAGCATGTTCAAATAGGACCCCAAAATAAGAAAAATCGAAATAGGGCTCCTAAAGTTTCTGAAAAATCCTTTGTGAGCCCAGATCGTTTTGCACCTCTAGAACGGATCCCGATTGCTTGTGTTACCCAAAGTAAAACTGACCCTAAGGAGAGTGGGTGGATTTTTGACTGTGGGGCAACTGATACTCTGTCATATGATATGAAAGATTTTTCTGAATTTAATGGGGCAACTAAAAGCCAAATTCAAACTGTCGATGGAAAGTTGACCGTTGTGGGTGGGAGTGGAACCATTAAAATATCCCCAACCCTAAAACTTACAAACTATGTGCCCAAATTATTTCATAACTAATGTCTATCTGTCACGTGACGAAAGAGTTAAACTGTACGTTACTGATGCATCCAAATTTCTGTGTATTACAAGATATCAGGACGAGGAGGATAATTGGGCGTGGCACTGAGCGTCAAGGTATTTATTATGTGGATGAGACTACTCAACAAGGTGGCACCGCGATGCTTGCTCACAGATCCGCAAATCGGGAAGCTTGGCTGTGGCACCGCAGAGTGGGGCATCCATCATCGGGTTATTTAAAAATGCTTTTTCCAAAGTTTTCTCATTTTAAGGATATTACTTGCGAATATTGTGTTTTGGCAAAAAAACCACAGACAATCCTTTAGATCAAGTGATACTCGTGTTAAGACTATTTTTTCTCTAGTGCATGCCGATGTTTGGGGTCCAGCTCTTATTGTTAGTGATCATGGTTTTAAATATTTTGTTATTTTTGTGGATGATTGCACTAGATTGACTTGGGTATATTTTTTGAAGCATAAATCTGAAGTTTTTGAAAAATTTACCCGTTCCAAACACAATTCCAAACCACAGTCAAAATTCTTAGATCTGATAATGGTAGGGAATTTGTCAACAGAGACGTGACCGATTTTTTTTAAAAAAAGGGGTTAATTCATCAAACTACTTGTCCTTACACCCCCGAACAAAATGGGGTAGCTGAACGAAAGAATAGGATAATCCTAGAGGTCACGAGAGCCCTGTTTTTTTACTCCAATGTTCCTAAATTTTTATGGCCCGAAGCTGTTGCCACTGCTGTCTACCTGATTAATCGTTTGCCTACAAAAATTTTGGGTATGAAAACTCCTTTGCGGACTCTCGCATCCCTTACTGATATTCCCCCACGTCTCACACTTCCGCTCAAAATCTTTGGTTGTTCCGTTTATGTGCATGTGCCGAAACTCGAAGGAGGAAAGATTTGCAAACTAAAACGAACATTATATGGGCTAAAGCAGTCACCTAGAGCTTGGTTTGGTAGATTCTCTGAGGTAATGAAGAAGTACGGGTATGAACAAAGCAATTCTGATCACACATTATTCTTGAAGAAAAGAGAAGGAAAGATCGCATGCCTCATCATCTATGTAGATGATATGATTCTCACGGTGGATGATGAAGAGGAAATAAGCAAGCTGAGGAAGAATTTGTTTGCAGAGTTTGAAATGAAAGACTTGGGATTACTGAAGTACTTTCTGTGTATAGAAGTGCTAAGGTCAAAGAAGGGGATCTTCATCAGTCAGAGAAAATATGTACTTGACTTGTTAACAGAGACAGGACTACTGGACTGTAAGCCAGCAGATACTCCTATGGTTCAGAATCATGGTCTGCAGATAGTTGAAGGGGCTGAAGCCACTCACCGCACGAGATATCAGCGTTTAGTTGGGAAATTGATATACTTATCCCACACTAGACCCAACATAGCTTATGCAGTTGGAGTAGTTAGTCAGTTCATGCATGCACCTCAAGTAGCTCACTGGGAAGCAACACTGATGATTGTTCGATATCTGAAAGGGACGGCGGGCCATGGGATTCTATTCGAGAATCATGGACATGTAGAGATTCATGGTTTCACAGATGCTGATTGGGCAGGGAACCTAAATGACATAAAATCGACTGTTGGATATTTTACCTTCGTGGGAGGAAATCTTGTCACCTGGAGAAGCAAAAAACAGAAAGTGGTAGCCTTGTCAAGTGCAGAAGCTTAATTTCGAGGGATTAAAAGTGGGTTGATAGAGATCCTGTGGCTGAGGAAATTGATGACTGAGTTGAACTTAAACTCAAAGAAGTCATGTAAGTTGTTTTGTGATAATAAGGCGGCAATCGGTATATCTGAAAATCCAATTCAGCATGATCGGACAAAACATGTCGAGGTGGATCAACATTTCATCAAGGACAATATAGAGGCCAAGACAGTAGAACTTCCCTTTGTGAGATTTGAAGATCAGTTGGCGGATATACTCACGAAAGCTGTCGATGCAAGAAGCTTCCATGAGGTATTGAGCAAGTTAAGTATGGGTAATCCCATTACTTAACTTGAGGGGAAGTGTTAGAAAGAAAAATATGTAAGCAAGGAAAAAATCAATTAGGGGTAAGGAGATTGTGTAGAATCACGTTAATTAGGGAGTGAGTATTAGGGCAAATCTTGCCATATTTATGTAATCCTTGGCCTATTTAACAGCGGCATGTATATTGTAATTCTCAGACAAGTTGAATGAATAGAATACCAATTTTTAACAGACCCGACACGGGTTTTAAAAAATGTAATAGAAAGTGGGTTGAAAAAGTTAGTAGCATGTGGGTCCTACTTTTATATATTAGTTTTAAAATAAAATGTGAGTGAGAATGAGTTAGTGGAATATGGAGTCCATTACCAAAAATGGTAAAAGTGAAAGGTGACAAATTTTTAGGAACGGACGAAAAAGGAAATAGGTGACAAATTTTCAGGGACGGCTACTAACTAGTAAGTGACATTTCTGAAAAATAAAATAAATCTTTCATTGGGAAAATATACGACTTTTTAGAAGTTACTTCCTACGTCAGCGAATAGTAGTCATGTTTTTCCATTGTAGTCTATTCGTGAATAGGAGTCTTGGTTCATTTATACTATAAATGGAAATAAGCCTCATATTCCAATAACTTATTTTAGTCACATTTCATTTAAAACTAATAAATATAAGTGAGATCCATATACCACAACTTTTTTCATCTTAACATTTCTCAAGATTCCTACCAGAAATAAATGAGACTCTTATTTGCGGATAAAGAGATATAATTTATTACTATCATAAACAACAATAAATTTAATTAAAATAAAGAGATCCAAACCGTTTGATTTCACTCTAGCATGCATCCACATGCCGAAATAATATGCCCAGATTAAAAGCCTTCATCTCCATATCTATTTATGTCAGTCTCTAAAACCCAATTCAAAAATTGAGAAGAAACTAGTACTACCACTTAACTTTATCATACACCTCAACGGTTATGATTTATGAAAGGAAACTACTATTAGGCAATAGTATTATTCTTTTTTCTTGTAATTTTATCTTTCAATATATTTGTTAAAACACAAAATGTGTATATTTCCAAATTTATTATTTATGACTAATTTAAAAAAAAAAATTAACTTATAGTAGTATTTATGAATTCTCAATTTCAACTACACATACATTGACCCAATTTGTGGCATGTCCAATCAGCATACCATCTAATAAGAGTAATATCTAGGATATTCTCAATTTGACAATTTTTTATACGATGAAGACAGAATGAATAGAGCGGGCACACTGAACATAATTTTTGTCACCTTGTATTGATTGATATACACTACTATGTCTTGGCTTTGACATCCTTTTCTTGTCTCTATTGTATACGTTTAACTCAATCAAGTATTAATGAATAAATATCATATACTCAACGACTTACTGTTCTTTTTCTTTCCTTTTATAATATTTTTGAATGTATGTATATTATACTAAGAAAAATAATTCCAACTTTCAATTTAATGAAACTGTAAAACAAGATAGAATTCCAATCTCGAAAATTTCAGCCTTTGCATTGATATTTATAGTTCAAATATTTAATATCGAGAAGATTAACTAGTATGTGATAGAGTTGTAAAATATGTTATGTTTAGGTTATAAGATTATATTTGCCCTGATAATGATAATAATTGTGGAGTTGGACAACCCGATAATAGCTCTAGAAAAATACTAGTATTGACAAAAAAAACCATCAAATGTTACGAAGAGTATAAGATAAAAAAAAAATAAAAAAAATCGTCAGGACGTGATACAACTCAATTATAATAAAATTAGAATTAAGGAAATGGAGTATTGCAGTGAAATAAATAATTAAATACAAAAACCGAATTCAAAATCTTAAAATTCAAATAACTGATCAAAATCAAACCTATCATGTTACATGTTCGAACCAAGAAGTTATTGTAGATATAATGTTAGAGCATAAATGATTGCATCAAATATAGTATACTAATCGACTAGGATGAAGTAATAGTTTTAAGCCTAAATGATAGCCTTTCAACTAATGCATCCTTCTTAGGTAGATTTTCCTTAACAAAGCTGTCACTACAATACTCACTCGCCCATCTCCACAAATTGGGAAATTTTTCCTTTGTCATGATTTGGACTCCCGTCAACTCCGATATGGTTGGAAGCCAATATCCAATAAAATTGGCAGCAATATCTACAAATCCAATATTCTCACCTCCAAAAAATTTCTTGCCTTTGATTTCATCTTCAAGATACTTGAGGGCTTCTAGTGATTCCTCCTTTGCCTTCTCTTGCTCCTCTCCCGTGCTCCAACTAGTGCACTATACACACGAATACAAACATAAACGAGAGAGAAAGAGAAAAAATAGTTGGTGAGGAACCTTTTCATCAATGAACTTGGCCCAAAAACGAGCCATGGCTCTTTGATAAGGATCCTTGGGAAGAATTGGTGGACCTTCCCAAACTTGATCAATGTATTCAACAATGATCACTGATTCAGCAATGCCCTTTCCATTATGTATCAAAACAGGCACCTTTTTGTGAATTGGATTGTATTGTAAAAGAAGAGGTGACTTATTTTTCAAATCTTCTGCTATGGATTCGTATTCAACTCCTTTCAATTTAAGGGCCATTTCTACTCTATTCACATAAGGGCTAAATCCCAATCCTCCCAACAACTTTACTTCTCCCATCTCTCTCTCTAGGCTCTTGATCTTTGGTTAATAATTGAAGTATGGATTTCTATGGCTTCTTTTATTAGGGGCAATCAATGGAATGTTCTAGGTATTTTACTTCACTGATTGAGTTGTATCAATTCGGTTGAAGCTGATATTAATTGACGTGTGCAATCATCTCAGCTGCCTATATTCTTCATTAAGTTATTATTATGTGAAATTAATATTAATTGACGTGTGCGATGATCTCAGCAGCATATATATTAGCAGATACAACAACTTTGATAAAATAATAAATTACGCTGAAAAAAAGGAATACATTATTTTAATTCATACTCGTATATAGGAAATGCATGTGTACTACGTACGAGAAATGTTACGTCGCATCATAGTTTATTAGTCATAAATGGTGCCATATAATGATCGATCTATCTGGACTTCAATATGGCAATGTAACCATCTTTGTCAGGTAAATTTTCCTTGACAAAAGTGTCACTACAATAGTCATCTGCCCATCTGTATAGATTGGGAAATTCCTCGTCTGTCATGAGTTGGAGTCCCACAAAATCTGCAGTTATAGGAAACCAATATGCAATGAAATTTGCAGCATGATCTATTATCCCAATCTTGTCACCACCAAATAACTTTTTCCCCTTTATTTCATTTTCAAGAAATTTGAGGGCTTGTTTTGCTTCCTTCTTCAACTTCTCTTGCTCCTCTCCTACACTCCAACATGCTTTCCACATCGGCGGTATGCACTGCAAAGATAACAAAAAAACAGACAATATCATACTAATCTGAGTTCAAGTGTGTATCATCGAATCCATAATTTGGACATTATCAATATATTAATACAAGTGAGCTACACTACTAAAAAAAAGAAATAGTGAGTGAGGTAGAAGAACCTTGTCATCGATGAACTTGACCCAGAAACGAGCCATGGCTCTGTCATAAGGATCTTTGGGAAGAATGGCTGGACCCTCCCACACCTCATCTATGTATTCAAGAATCACCATTGATTCAACAATAGGTTTGCCATTGTGTAGCAAAACTGGCACTTTTTTGTGAATTGGATTGTGTTGCAGAAGAAGAGGTGATTTGTTTTTAAGATCCTCTTCAATATAATCATATTCCACACCTTTCATTTTGAGAGCCATTTCTACCTTCCTCGTATAAGGGCTAGACCAAGATCCAATCACCTTCACTTCTGCCATATTTTGATGTGTCTTTATTTGGACTACTTGATTTTGGATTTGGTTGATGAGCTATTCTTATAGAATTGGCTGAACTTGTTCTACAAGATAGATTGGGTATTAAAAAAAATTGAATCGGATCCTTGCAATTAAGATAGCCAGATCTTATGTTAAATTTTATTAATTGATTGATTGATCATATAGTTTTAGCATGTGTCATGTGATCTCTTGAAGAAGACAACTAGGTAAATAGTCCTATAATATTTTTTTTCAAATGCAAATTTCACTCAAAATATATAAGGTGTTGACTTTCTTGATCTAGTATCAAAAAGGGTCGAGTCTATTTATGAACTAGTATTTTTTTGTCAATTATTTTTTATTTTTATTTATTTCATTTACTACTATTTTTCATTTTTTCCTTCTCTTTCTTTATTGTCCAACCATTTCACTTTCTAGTTTTTTCTTCATTATTTTTTTAATTGTATAACCCTAAATATCAATATGCATATGTTATTTGATCTAGTTGAGGAAGAAAACTAGGTAAATAGTACCATAACCTTTTTTTTAAAATTGAAATGAAAACTTCGTGAATCTGTGCATATATAATCTCAGCCAGCTTCTCATAGAATAAGGTTTTAATTTACCTTTTTTGGTCTACTGTACTAAAAAAACATATTTTTTTTAAGGCCACAAAAATTGAGACACAATTATTTGCGTTGGAAAAATTTTAAAAATAACAACAATTTAGTATGCAAAAGAACGCATTCTTAAATGAAGGGCAAATTAATTTAATCTTTTTCTTTTAAGAAGACTTTCATTTGTATTCTCTAATTTTAGTTAGGACATCAACAATAAAGACAGTGTTTAACTTTAAAGTGTGTTGGTATATTTAAAAATATATATTAGCATCCATTCCATTCAAAATGTTTTTAACGATTTCTTTTGTTGTATTGTCATAAAGTGTGGAGTCTATTATGTCCTGAAGTAGTTTTCGTCATTTGTTATTCAACATCAATAAATCATCGACAACCATTGCATTATTTATTAGGAGTACATAGTTTTCACTTAATTTTATATACGGAGTATATTTTTTAGTTGGGAAAAAGAGGCCGTTAGAACTGAGAACTGAACACCAAATATCTGATTGACATAAAAGAACTTCATCATTAATTGAATATCTCGAAAGCTAGTTTTCAGTTTTGAAAGCTTAACGTTCAAAAAAGTTATGTCCCCATTTTCAAAATTCAACTGAAAACGAAAGGTTTAAAAGTTACAGTTCTCTTACAATGATTCAAATTTTAAATGTGTAACAAAATTTAAGGACGAAGTATAATCGTCACTATTTAAATTGGCCATGTTGTAGCACGATCGATACAAATTTGGTGCACAAAATTATACTAATGACAAAGTACAAGCGACAATTTTGAAAAGCCCATAACTTTATTTAAACCCAATAATATTTATAGGATGAGTTGTATAATATTTTATATTCTTTTTTTGGTTTGACCAAAAGGTATAACAATAGTTTATCTATTTATATATAATCTGGATTTTAAGAACTTACTGTGTATAGTAATGGATAACACCAACAATATTATTAAGTTTGCGGCTATTTTTTGTTCGTTTCATAACAAAAAGTTGTTGGGATACCAAGCACAAGATTTTAGTGTGTTAATCGACGGTCATTTTTGTAAAAAAAAGGAAGAACATAAATTTCACAACTCAAGCAAAATCATCCTGATCATTAGTCATTACCCAACTAAAATTGCAGTACACTACCTAAACATTCATCTTGACATAATCGCCAGAGATCAAACATTAATTGATCGAATCTTCGTGTTAAACAACCCAAAATTAATAGTGAATTTGACAATGTTGTTGACTATTAATTCCTCAAAGTTAAGCTATACAAATATATTATATATATTCAAGTTGAAATTGTGAATTAATTGACCCTATGTTGCAAATTTCAGTTTAATGAGCTTACATATTCTTACGTATATAGAGCTTCAGTCGGAAACTACCAAGTAAAGAAAATTAACTTAATTTGTACTGATTCTGTCGCACAAGCTTAACGTAAGTAAGTTGTACATACCATTATTTTATTTTTTTGCACAACCTATTTTAATTAATATCCCAAATTGTTTGATTTTTCTTTAGTTTGGAATATATAATATGCATCCATGATCCATATGTCAAAATATGATTCCTAGATAAAAACCTATCTATGTCACCATATCTCTTTATGAAATACTTTAATTCCAGTTCAAAATTTAAAAAGAAATTGCCTAACTTTATAC
Organism: Salvia hispanica; assembly: GCF_029641045.1. NCBI lineage: Eukaryota > Viridiplantae > Streptophyta > Magnoliopsida > Lamiales > Lamiaceae > Salvia > Salvia hispanica. The sequence goes on from NC_142692.1 coordinate 28,640,030, forward strand.
ACGCCTCAACGGTTATGAATAAAAAGTTTGGCGATTGTTATTTTTGTTCTGTAAATTTTAATTGTAAATATATTTATAAAATACAAAATGCATATGTAATACCTATATTTAATTTAGTTTTCTGAATTTCCAAATGCATGTGTCTTATCACAAATTAATACTACTAACTACCAGCACTGTAATTTTAAGGCGACGCTAATTTTGTTTGTTTTTTTTTAATACAAAGAATAAAATAATACTAAAAGAAACCTTGCTAATTTTTTTGTATTTCTCAATTGCAGTTATACCGAGTTATTTGCCTTGACTTGCATATAACATAATCTTTTACATCTTCACATAAAATCTTTCAAATATTATTATTATTACTACAATAATTTATCAAATATGTGATCACAAATTTATTTTGTAATAAATACTAAAAAGACCACAATCTACCTCATTGCAATTTGTTATACTCTTCAGTAATAATTTCTATTACCATTGAAATATATTTAAGTGCTTGAAATCTTATTATTGGCATTTTGTCCGATATAAGAAAGAAAACCCCCCTCAGAAGCAGACACGGTTGGAGTAGGAGAAGATGTTGAAGACTCCTGTGGGAGAGAGAGAGGTTTTGTACACAACTAAACAAAACCTGAGCCTTTCTTCCTACTAATTTAAGCCCACATTTCCAAGAAAATCAAAACCTCCCTCTGCACTCTCATTAGGTTCCAAATCAGTCAAATTCTTGAAATACTGTCAATTTGTGGTGCGAATGTCTGCTTTGTTGATTCAAGACGAAATTTTTAAAAGGGGGAAAGAAGGGTTATGTGAGAGTGAGTGCACATTTAGAGAAAACATGGATTCGAGCGGTGAAAGCAGCATTTCAAGCTCTGATTTTTTGGCCTTGGGGTTGAGTAGTAGTAGTAGTAGCAGTTTTCAAGATTCATCTTCGCAGCCTTCAACTTCTGAGGCCTCTGAAGAATCCCACAAAATCCACGTGGAGGAGATGAAGTTTGAGAAGAAGAGATCATCTCTATCAGGTGAGTTGTGTGTGTGGGTGTGTGTTTATTTTAGCGATCGTGTTGAGAGAGAGAGAGAGTATTAGCTTCATTAACGTTGTCATGCATTTTGATGTGTAACTAGAATTTGAGATGATGAGAGAGAGATTCTCCAAACTGCTGCTTGGTGAAGACATGTCTGGTCGTGGGAATGGTGCTTCCACTGCTTCGGCTATCTCCAATGCAATTACTAATCTGTGTGGTATGTTTCAAGAAAATGATGCTTATCTTGCTCGATAATGTAGATGAATTTGTAGGATGGTTAGATTTTGTTCTCTTACTTGTTTGATTACTGTTTTTAGCTACTCTTTTTGGACAAGTTTGGAGGTTGGAGCCTCTGCAGCTCGATAAGAAAATAATGTGGAGAAGGGAGATGGAATGGATTCTCTCCGTTAGCGATCATATTGTCGAATTCGTACCTTCTTGGCAGACATTCCCCAATGGAAGTAAACTCGAGGTGTCCATGATTTTGCCATACTTGTTATCATGCCCCCTGAGTTGGATGTATCATTTTGATCTATGCATTCAAAATCAAGCATGGTATTCTTAAAATTGTTTGATGAGTCTTTGCTTGTATATTCAATTCCATGTTACCTAATAGGCTTTCTCCATTGAGGTGAGTGTGATTTCGCCATAGATGTATACATTAAACTTATAGTCATGCTTCGGATGTCTCATTTTGATCAATGTACAGCAAGTTAAACATGACATTTGACATTAGGTCTACATTCTTGCTCAGTTTTATTGAAATTGAGTGATCTGGCTATGCTTGAATAGTTGGACTCCATGTTATCTAACCCCCTTTCTCCAGTTTAGGTGAGTACGATTTCACCACAGATATACACACATTGAGCTTATAATATCTCTCCTAATTTGGATGAATCATTATGATGCTATTTGAGCAATGCACAAGTTTACCTTTGTACAGCGTTTGTTGGCATATTATTTATATGAGCATCAAGGTTATAATTTGACACGATTTTCTTGAAATAGTTCGACACTGAACCCTTGTAAATCTGCATCAATCTTCATTTATCAGTTTGATCTATAATTACCTTTGGGAGCATCAAGACTCTATAATCATGCACGTTTCTCTTTAACTTATCGTATCTTATCTTCTCTGTCTCGACTCAGGTCATGACAACCAGACCGCGATCAGATCTAAGCATTAACCTCCCTGCTCTGCGCAAGTTAGACAACATGCTTCTTGTAAGAGCTTTCATTTATTTTCTGTGAAATTTTTCTATATTTGTTTTTGTAATGTTTCTGAGATATTAACCCCTTTTTTTTGTTATAGGAAATCTTGGAAACATTTGAAGATTCTGAGTTCTGGTATGTCGATCAAGGGGTAGTATCTCCAACTGTCAAAGGTTCATCATGCTCCATCATCCGTGAAACCCTCCCCCATCAACAAGACAAATGGTGGCTTCCCATGCCTCGTGTCCCTCCCGGTGGCATCAGTGAGGACGGAAAGAAGTTGCTGCAGCATAGGCGCGACTGCACGAACCAAATACTCAAAGCTGCAATGGCTATAAACTGCGCGACTATCGCAGAAATGGACATCCCCGATTCATATCTAGAATCACTCCCAAAGGTATTGAGCTTCAGCTTCTTCACAATATAACTGTGATGATTCAATGCTGGTTATCTCTTGTGCAGAACGGGAAGGTGAGTTTGGGAGCTCGTATTCATAGATATATAAACTCTGACCAATTCATGCCTGAGTGCTTGCTCGACTGCCTCCATCTGTCCACTGATCATCACGCTCTCGAGATTGCCAACAGAGTGGAGGCCACAATGCTTGTGTGGAGGCGAAGAAACACCTCAAAAAATTCCTCACATGGCAGCACAAACAAGTCCCGTTGGGAAATGGTCAAGGATTTCGTGGGTGATGGAGACAAATGGGAGGTGCTCGCAAATAGAGCAGAGAGGCTTCTCATCTGCCTGAGGCAACGGTTTCCCAGTCTACCTCAGACCACCTTAGACATGAGCAAGATCCAATATAACAAGGTACTATATAAATCTCCCTCCCTCGTTTAGTTGCATTACTCGTTACTAACACATACGATACGTATGATCAGGATGTGGGGAAGTCGATACTAGAGAGCTACTCAAGAGTCCTCGAGAGCTTGGCGTTCAACATTGTAGCGCGTATTGACGACTTGCTCTTGGTGGATGAGTTGTCGAAGCAGTCAGATCAGCTGGTGGCGTTCCCAAAGATTGGTACGATCAGCAGCCCGTACAGGACGGCCTTGTCGACTCCTAGCTTCTCGCCTCTGCGGAGATCGCCATACATTGAGAGCAGCAAGCATCACCTTCATGGATTCGGGTTGAACAGGATTCAGCGGACTGATTGTGCGAGTGTGGATGGGAAGGGGAAGATTCTCGGCCGGAATATGCCTACGAGTGTGGCCATGGAGATGTTGGAATATGAATCCCTTGATACTTAAAAGGGGATCATCAGCCCAAAAACAGATTAGTCTATGATTGAAAAAAATGACCAGTTTGTTTTGTTGTTTTGTTGTTGTAGTGTGTCTCTGTGTCACTGTGTGTGAGTGTTTGTAGTTATGTTTAAGGTTCTCATGAGCTGAGAATGTTACACTGACGAATTTGATTGTAATACTCAAGCTAACGCCATTGTCTAACAATGATGTTATTTTGTTTATAAACATTGAAAAAACTACTATTTTGTGTGCATACTAGATGAAAGTTTAAATTAAATTCACATATTGTTTGAGTTTAATATAAAACAAGAAAAACATAGACAATAAGTCGTTGTAGTATAGTGGTAAGTATTCCCGGATTCGATCCCCGGTAACGGCGTAAGATTTTTATTTTTAATATAATGTTTGTGTGATTAATTTAATGAAGCATGACAAAGCAAATTTCGGAAACCAGCGCTGAAAAAAAAGATTATTATTCATTAATTGCACATACATAACGATTTCAACATTTTGTATATAAAAAAGCTAAAGAATATAAAAATAACCTAATTTTAGCTATATCTATTTATATAATTTCACTCTCGTATTTTATTTCATAAATTAAACCGGCTCCCCGTGTCTCCTTCCCGTAGGCGAATCCGAACTCACAGGGGAGCCGGGATGCGCTGCTTTCCTGCGCGTGGCGCGTATATAACAAAAAATAGCCACCAAAAAGGTGGTGACCAAACCGCCGACAATCACGCCGCCACCGGCGACGGATTTATCGGCGGAGCGGCGGTGGTGGTTGGAAACCATCTCCTCTTCTTGTCCAACGGGTGCAGTTTCCTCACCGGTGGCGCTCACTTCCGGCCACGCGGGCGCTTCGGCAAAGCTCAGCTTGTTTACCATATTTTGCTTTCCGAATTTTCTCGGCGCTTCCGACATTGCTAAAATTGGATGGGATTTTGTTAAGACCAAACACAAGAAGAAAACAAGAAACTTACCCATTTTTAGTGGATTTAAACTATATGTGAGTGCGATTATAGCTAGCTAGTTTCTTGAATGAAATTAAATTGTGAGATTCTCATTCATTCTTGATTACTATATATGTGATCTAGAGACACAGGGAATGGATGGTGGATGGAAAGTTCCATCAATTTGTTTGATTTCGGACAATAATTTAAGAATTGCATTAAGTGGGGCTGTCTGCAATGTAGGGGGAACCAAGGAACACAGATGTAGAAGCATTAGTGTAATTAAATAAATAATTGGATTTTTAGGTTCAAGGGAACATGATCTGCTGCTGTGTTTATTTGTAAAACTCTATTTTTTAAATGATATGGTCAAAATATTTTTATCTCTCTTTGGTAGATTTCAATAATAATAATAAGAGCTCAGGAAAGAGTTATCTAGACTCTGCCAAATTGGTAGCACAATTTAATTTGCATAACAATCTTAACAGACTAGTATTTTTTACATTAATAAAATCAATTAAGATAAATTATTATGTACTCCATCAAGTTAGCATATCTTACATATCAAACGGATACTAAATAATTAGTATATTGATGATACAAAAACAATAGAGTTTATTATAAATGATTTTGTGCGATAGTAAGCAAAGGACACATACTTTATTTAAAGTTTACGTAACTTTATTCGTGATACAAAGACAATAGAGTTTATTATAAATGATTTTGTGCGATAGTAAGCAAAGGACACATACTTTATTTAAAGTTTACGTAACTTTATTCGTTTTTCGTTTTGCTCGCTGTGCCCTCATCTTGAGCTTTTTATCTTGTACCAAAAAAAAAGTTTTAACCATTAGTTATGCCCTTTGATTACATTTTATATTTTTATAATGCTGAGGAAATTAGTGTGCAAAAATTAACCAAAATCGAATCCAGCCCAATCTTTGAATTTCCAAAAGTATATAATCAGAAAAGACAAACTTGTATCGAATGCTCCATCACATTAAATTAAGGTTAATTATAATTAAGAACACAATGTGTGCCATGTCGGAGGCCTACAAAATTTCTCCAGTAATCTACAATAATCAAAATTGATGTTAGCTTTTGTACCTTCAATAGTGTAAAGTACTATTATTTTATCTATCTATTTTTTGTTTCAATCTAATTAATTAATAGTATTTCTGTATAATTGCAATTGCAACTGCAACTGCTATTCAATTATAATACGCTCTATAAGTATAGTTTCATATAAAAAAGGGTCATCATTCGATCCAACTTATAGAAGCTTTTGCATTGTATTTTACTAATATCTATATATGGGCTTTGCTTGTAAAATCTGAGACAGGGAGAAATTTCTGAGATATATGAAGATAATAATTAATTTCTCTGTAATATTTACATTGTATATGCCATCTTATTGATACAACATTTGTCTTCAACACAAGCGTGTCAATTTATTTTTAAGATATTTTTGTCAGGTTGTGTCTCTTACAATAAGATTCAAGAATATGATATTATGAATTATTTGTTAATCACATTAATAATTATATCATTTGCTGGCAATTAATAATGCGAATCAAGTATGCAATATATTAGTTAGTTGCACGTGTGGCTCTAGCAAGGATAAGCCATCATTTTTTTTTCTTTTTCTTTATTATTTATGAGAAAATTCAAAATTGACATATGTTATAGTTGTATTTTCAATGAACCTTACCAGTCTTTTCGAACTGACAAAGAAAATATATATGTGAAGAGTAAAATGGACAAACAAATTTCACAGAGTCTTTTATTCACATTAATTAAAATATTACTTTTCTCCGTCCCTATAAATATAAATACATTTTTAATGGAACGGATGAAGTATTAATTTTCAATATCACTAATAAATTAAATGATAACTTATTGAGCGGCTGTTTCACCACGAGCTAGGCTAATACTGTAATTCAAACTTATATTTCAATAATATAGTCATAATTTTATTTGTTTTTATAATTACAAATGTATCATTAGAGATGAGTTTGGATCCCAATTTTAACCTACTTAAAAATGAAATAGTCTTGCACAAAATTCTCCAGATAATTTTTACATCCATATCTTCAGCATTATTAATAAATAAAGGGGTAACTGCTTTTAAAGTCACCAACTTTCCATGAATTCCGGTTTTTCCCACGAACTTTAAAAAGTTCGTGTAATGTCACGAACTTTTTTGTCGGTTGCCATTTTCCCATGTCAGGTTTTCCGGTCTGATTCAAACTGTTCGTTTCCTATTAAGACAGTGTCCAAATTCTTTTATCTTACTATCATTATCTTCGTCTTTGAAATAGCTTCGCGTGGGTACCTTGTACGCCTCAATCGGAACTCGGATGAAGAAGTTATGGCCATTATGATGGTACAAGGTCGCACAAAGGTCGCAGCCTTCATCAAATGGCCATAACTTCTTCATTTGAGTTCCGATTGAGGCGTATAAGGTACCCACGCGAAGCTATTTCAAAGACGAAGATAACGATAGTAAGAAAAAAGAATTTGTACATTGTATTAATAGGAAACAAACAGTTTGAATCAGACCGGAAAACCTGACATGGGAAAATGGCAACCGACAATAAAGTTTGTGACATTATACGAGCTTTTTATAGTTTGTGGGAAAAATCGGAATTTATGGAAAGCTTGTGACTTTAAAAGCAGTTACCTCATAAATAAATAATGAAATAAAGTGTCAAGAAAAATTATTGTCAGGAATTAACAATAAAATAATACTAGTAGTAATATTAGTAGTTTACCATTTGGAGGGTAGACATACTAGAGCTATTTTTCTGGGTCAAAAATTGGGCTAAATAGCCTAATGGGATTTTGTAAACTGGGCCCCATAAATTATTAAGCTAAAGATTTGGGCTGAAAGAGTAAAGTCTGCTAGACTTTATCAAAACGTTTATTCAATCAGCCCACTAAAATTAAAAAGTTAACATTGAAAATCCGATAATATTCTAAGACAATTAATTTGCACTTAATTATGCTGCAACCTAGTTAAATTGATCCGGCAATGACCTAAAAATGACATGAGTACGCTTGGTTCTGTGTTTTTATATTAAATTGCGCTTTGCATGGATCAAAACTCTTTCGATGTATATTTAAAATTCTCATAATTATATATTCGACATCTATACATTGAGTATTTTCCTCATCAAGCATTGGGGTTATCATGCATTCCGCATTGAGAGCTTGCTAGGAGATATGTGATGTATTTAGCATTCCTATAAGAATAATGACTTTATAATCTTCATTTAGTAGTAATAAATAGATTCATTTCAGCAAAAATGCAAGCTCCTATTTGCACAAATAATTGATAGCATGGATATTCTGATGATAAAATTTTATTTTTATTCTAAAGTTCAAATTATAAAACAATATTACATTTTAATATTATTATAAATTTGTAATACTCCCCCTATCCTTTTAAAATATGAATTATTTTCATTTTAGTCCCTCCCTTAAAAATTACTAAGAAATTACTATTTAGAAATTTTTTCTCCCTAATGAGGTGAGACTATGATCCACTAATTAAAATCCGTGGCCCTTCAAGGGTTTATATTTTTAAGGGATGGAGGGAGTCGATAATAAGAGTCAGAATACTAAGAGTTCGAAGTGATTGATAAGTTGAAGCTCTAATTATAAATTGATGTAGAAGATAATTTTTTACTACATAGTTAAGATTTTAGATTTTTTTTAGATACTTCGATTCTATGTGGCAAAACTAATGTTCAATCATTTATCGTTAATATTATGTTAAAGTAGTAGCTTTTTTTTAAACGCTTTGAAGTTGAATCTTATATTTGTAATAGTATGATTTTGTATATCTTCAGTTTTTGAAATATTTATATTATCTAACTATATAATCATTAAAAATGAAAAAATATAGTACGTATTAATTATCATTGTTAATTAGTTTAACTAGACTAGCTCGAAACCTTAAAGTTTCCATAAGAGTTCAATATATAGTTGTAACCCAATAAAATTTATGTTCGATTAACACACAGTCTAGCTAAATATAGTGACCTAAAATTTGATGGGATATCCGATTGGCATCCATATATCTCACAATTCCATTCACAATATATCTCCTATTTCAGGACTATTGCTTCGTAGTGTACTAGAGGAAATATATTCTTGTTTAATGTATTTTACTGTGGAGCACTGTGAATAGCCTGCGTTTAACAGTATAACAATATAAATTTCTACTTTTAACGAATTTATTGAGAACTAATCAATTAATTTTCTTTTAAAAAACGAAGTTAATGCTATATTTTTTATACTAGTAGTATTCATAACTACTATAATATGAAAATATAAAAGTCTATCGCATTCATAGGCTGATATTGGGATTGATATAGAGATTGAACAAGTACACGTCCCATATATGCTCCTCCAATCATGGATTATAATTTGGTCTTATTTTTATCGAGTTCACGGAAAATAGGCATGGTGCGTTTGATCATGGTATAAATTTTTAGTGCGTAGGGCATTAGCTTCATACAATAATTACACATTTTTTTTGCTTTTATTTGATGCATGTGGGTGGGTTTCTCTCTAGCTAGGCTAATTATGTGGTTAGTGTATTCACACATTCTAAAAGTTGTCCACTTCCATGCTTGTTTGTGGTTACGATGAAGCCCTCATTTAAATACAAATGAAAACCCTTAACAATATTCGTGAAAATGATGATTAATTATAAACACTATTGCATACCTTATTCTTTGGTGGCTACTATCTTTTTAGTACTGTATTTTGCATAATGCTTCATTCTGTTTTACGGCAGTTGCTAGCACTACAAAAATAGGTGTTACCAGAATGTAGATACCTCCGTCTCCAAAATATTGTCACACTTTGACCCGACATGGATTTTAAGAAATGTAATGAAAAGTGAGTTAGAAAAAATTAGTGTAATATGGGTCCTAATTTTATATATTAGTTTTATAATAAAATGTGAGTATGAATGGGTTAGTGGAATATGAGGTCCACTATCAATAATGATAAAAAGTGAAATGAGACAAATTTTGTGGGACGACGAAAATAGAAAAATGGGATAAACTTTCAAAGACGGGGAAATATATTACTGTACTTAGTATTTCAATCCAAAGTTCACCAGCTGATCTGAATAAATTGAAACGATATACAGCCAACGTCGATTTTTGGCTATTTTAGTTAGTTGGATTGACAATCAAAAGATTAAAAGGTAAAAAATAAAAAGTGACTCTTTCCGTTTTAAAACTAGATTAAGTGACAAAGTTGAATATCAGAAAATTCTTATTAACGATAAATAAATATTGTATAAAATTCCACAACCACCTTATTAACTGACTAAACTGAAATTTCTGGCGACTATAACTCCTTAAAATTCTTTCTTGATTTAGTAGTCGATTACTATCATTAATACACCTCAGATTTTAGCTTTTTCTGTGGTGGAATTGTGGTAGGCAAATGATACTGCGATTGGACAATAGAAAAATTAAGTATAAAATTAAGATGAATAAAATGTGGGTGGTGATGAAGAGGGCCATAGCTTATATTCATCACATATTTACATTCTGCCTAACATGTTATGCATGAATTAGTGGCTTCCACCATCTATGGTTAGTCAAAAGCTATGTAATATTGCTCCACACAACACATGTGAATCGTGATTTTATGCTACACTTGTTTTGCCGTTACAATTGGATTGGAGGATCTTTTTCTACACTGCTATAAATATTAACTTCTGGATATATTTAACACTTTTCTATATTATGACGGTCGATTTTGAATAATTATTTTGTAATCGATGAAGATATAAAGACAAAACAAGTCACAGCGAATTTCATTAATTTTTTAATTGTATGAAATAATTAAGAAATATATGTTATACAATTAAACAAAAGTCAACTAAAAGTTAGTATAATTTAAACAACAATTTTATTTTTTATTTTTATTAAAAGTTTAGTTTCAATATGATTACAGTTAGAAATGCTAAGTTATTTTTATATTTTAATAATTACAGTATCGTAACCAATCCTAATAAGTATTACATGACGTAATAAGAGAGAATAATATAGATAAGAGTCTTCTTTATATTATTCTCTTTTTTATTTTACTTTCTCTCTATTTTAATTATTTATTATTCCCTCCGTCCACGAAAATAGACCACATTTGTCATTTTTGGTTGTCCACAAAAAGTAGATCAAGTTTGAAAAAGGACTCCACATTTGCTATCTAACACAATTAAACACTACTAATAATATGAACTTCACATTCCACTAATTAACATTACTTTTCTTTTACTTTTTTCTCTTCTCTCTTACTTTACCAAGTTCACATAAAAATTCGTGTCATTCACAATGTGGTCTATTTTTTCGTAGACAGATGGAGTATTATTTTTCAAAATGAGTGCTGAAAATGAAACCCTAAATTCATCTACTGTAGAGAGACGGATGGAGTGTTAAATTTCACTAAAACAAAAATATGTTGAGATTGATTATATTGGGATAACCATTTGAGGAAGCTTCTTAGCAATTGCTAGAGAAGGGTAAAAATAGACAACGTATATCTTGGGAAAACAGGTAGAATATAAACATCATAACAAATGTTGGCAAGTTGTAATTGGAAGAAAATTAATTAAGATTAAGTGATAAGATTGATCATAGTATAGCACTAAATTTGTTCAAAAATCTTTTCATCCACTATTTATGGTCGAGGGATTTCCGAAAATTTTAACTCAGCATATTTGTCAATATCATTTTCTCTATCAAATTATTTTGTCTATTTGATTGATGTACTTGGTGAAAGAGCCATTTTCACTCCATTAGCATATTAGTTCTACTTGCTCCTTCTTCCTCGTTAATTGTCCACTTTTGCCACTTTTATCCGTCCTCCACTAATTAATCATTTTCACTTTTACTATAAATGATAGTAGATCACACATTCCACTCACATTTTATTAGCAATACGGAGTATAAAAGTGGTACTTGTATTCCACTAATTTTTTCAACTCATTTTTCTTTACATTTCTTAAAACTCGTGCTGAAATCAAAGTAGACAATTATTGAGGGACGGAGGGAGTATTTATTTTCTACTACTATAATTATATTCCATGTCTTGCGGCTATTTTTGATATAGATAAATCAATTAACAATCAACATGTAGATTATGGAAATCAAAGTGAAAGTGGACAATGGAGCTAACACTAGATTTTAGTAAAGAAGTGCATGAAGTGGCAAAACATGGAATCAAAGTGAAAGTGGGCAATGGAGCTAACACTAGATTTTGGCTTGACAATTGGATTGGAGATGATGCCCTCAAGACTCTATTCCCAAGGTTATTTGTAATTTCTACTCAACAAAATAACCTTATTCGGGAGATGGGTAAATGGGAGGAGAAAAAATGGGTTTGGAACTTTACATGGAGAAGAAGTCTTTTTGCTTGGGAGGAAGATTTGGAAAGGGACCTCTATCTAGCCGTGGATCACAAAACTCTGAGTGAGAGTGATAGTGTGAGAGATGTGAGGATGTGGACTTATAACAAACTAGCTCCTCTCCTTTCTCTGTTTCTGATTTTTACTTGCAGGTTACTCACATTTTGGGGAAAGAAAGGAACCAATTCTCTAACGGAAAGTTGGCATGGAGAAATGTGGCCCCACCGCGTGCACAGCTTCTAATTTGGTTTATATTGCAAGGCAGACTAAACACTAGGCAGAGACTCTTTCGATTTGGCTTCCCTGGAGTCAAAGATGAGCTTTGCATACTGTGCAGAGAAGAACCAGAAACAATTGACCATATATTTTTCATTGCAGATTCTCCAGTAACCTATGGTATTTTGGATGCAAGTGCTGGAATCTCACCTTTTGCATGCCCAAGGACCCAATATCTTGTTTTCTTACATGGATGGACACACCGTTCAGGAGATTTGATAAGAAAATTTGGAGCTCTCTTTTCTACGTGATCTCTTGGTCAATCTGGTGGCTCAGGAATAAAGTAATCTTCGAAAAGATGAAACCAAATTGGGATGTATAGAAAAAACTACTCCTTTGGAGGCTTGGATTATGGATTAAAGGATGGTGTCCAAATTTTCCTTACTCACCCGAGCAAGTATGTGAAGACCTACCTAAAGCTAGAAGATGGTTGGGACACAAATGAAGTTTATCTTGTGAGTTGTGGCTTTTCATCTTTAGTGTGGATGTTTGGTACTTTGCTGTAGTTTTTGGTTTGTCGTGTGTTCCTTTTGGGCTGGCTTTGTTTGCGGCAGTTGTTGGTTGTGATTGGTATGTTGTTTTGTGGCGTTTTTTTGCTTTTGGGGAGTTGTAGTTTTTGTTTAAGTTTTGTACTCCTTTGCTCACCATGTTGAATGGTTTGAGCCTTTCTTTTTATAAAAAAAAATGGAAAACAAATTTGTTTTAGGTGTGAATTTAGAAGCAAAACATGAGAATAATAGAATTAATTGTTTTTGTTTTTTTTTTAGAATCACTAATACTATTGACTATACTAATGCTGAATAATCTATAATGCAAATAGTCATGCATCTAATAATAAGTTGATTAATTAATTAATTGAAGATAAACAATGCAAAATAATTGCGCATCAAATAATAAATTAGTTTAAGATATAATATTTCAAGAATTAATCATATCAAATTGAAATATTATAATTTATTCAAGAAACTTGCACTACACATATTATATGTATTAACATGATCGAAAATTTTGAGTATCAAACAAGAAAATATAGACAGTTTCATCCTTTATATGTTGTATTGCTTTATAAGTATGGAATTAATTGGAACAAAGTACTACTCATTTAAGGAACGTTTTTTTTTCTAAATTGTTGTTATGTTTTAAAAATTTTAATGCAAGTAATTATGTCTTAATTTTTCTGTTCTTAAACACTAGTAAATTTTTTGTAGTATGTAAGGAAAAGTTATGTTCAATAAATGCAATATTTTTAATTACCAAAAATTGCAATATTTTTACCACCTCGAAAAAAAAAAAACTACACCGAAGCTTTATCCCAATTTAAATTGCATAGTCCTAGACCTTAATCCATTGGAAACTTTGGAAGACTTTATAAAAAAATAAAATCCAAAATTTTGTCAAATACATCAACGTAACTTTCTTTCTTTTTAATATTTTCGAACAAAAAATAACAGTAACATATGCATGCTCCTTGGAACTTTTGAGTTTTTCATAAGATAAGTTTAATCATTGAAACAATTTTACATATTGTATACTCTTGAAATATTATAATTTTATAAACTCTTAATAAGCTTTAGCGAAATACCATCAGATAAAAATTCCACGTTAGTGCGCTTTTAATTAAACACGAATCCACATAGTGTGGCTACACTATCGTTATTGAATTAAGGCTTTATCTAATGGATATTTTGTCATGGTTGACTTAAAAAGTTTAATTAAGAATGATTAACTTGGATAAGTATAGTTTAATGCAAATGAATGTTGGTCGTAAAGCAACTTAATAATTAGCTTAAACTATACAAACTATAAAAGCATCCAATATATTGGATGCTATTCCTTGGTATGTACAAACAATGACCATTCACCATACCAAGTGGAGAATCCTCTTATTCTCAATCAAAATCAATGATAATTACTAGTGTGCAAAACATTTAATTGGACCCACAATTTTGGGTTATTTATACCTTCACTCTAGAAATCGTGCAACCTTTTATTATTTATGGTATCTAATTTAAAAGAAAATTAAGTTTTCAAAATAATTATTTCCATAAGATGCATTGTAGGAGTATATTAGAATAAACTCATTTATCCGTGCATTATTATACTACTAATAGAAAGTAAAATTTAGTACTATATCATAACTAATTCTCTTTATATATAAATAAATGTTAGGAACAATTAATAATTGAATAAATAAATCCACTCAAACACATAGTATGAAAACCACATATCTCTCAAGTTGAGGGACCAAAAGACAATTTTCCTCAAACTAGTGGACAATAAAATTCAGCTGAGTAATAATCGATCCTCTCTCATTCTCTCCTTTTGTGTATGTATACATATGAATGACTGGCTAAAGTTGAAAACCCAAACTTAATTAGCAAAGTAAAGTGAAGCAAGAAAATGGATGAAAACAAGAAAGAAAATGAATGTGCAGAGCATGATGAGGAGAAATGGGTGTATGATTCTTCTCTTGATTATAAAGGAAGAATTCCGCTTCGAGCTTCAACTGGTGCATGGAAGGCTTCTCTCTTCATTATAGGTATGAAATTCCATAAATATTATGCATAATGTTACATAAAATATTTCTCACAATTTACTCAACTTACTATTCCAGTTACACGTATTAAATTAATAAGATTTGTGATGAATTTGAAATGATATTATTGTTTTCCATTAGTAAATGTGTGAAGATGCGCAGATAGGTACTCCTAGTTTTTTATTATCACATATTGTAATCAATTTATTAAATATTTCACATATTTTTAAATCTCGTATAAAACTGTATATGTAGTACTTGATTGCATGAAGAGAAAAATCATACAATAGACCTTGTGTGTTATTATTTTTTGTCTAACATTTTCTGGAATCGATAGTGCCTAGTTTTTTATCTAAAAATTATTGAGATTAAGTGAAAATATATGCGTTTGAAAATCATACTATCCTTTAGTCAAAGGATTTCATATTGGATACATAGCTGTATTTATTTTATTTAAGAATTTCATAGTGGATGTAAGGTATAATCTTTTCTATTTTGAAGAATATTAACGTACTAATCCTAAAGAAAAGAAAACAACGCGCCTTATAAAAGATCATAAAGAAATCAGTGAGTGGGGAATGAGCATATATATATATGATAGTACATGCTTTAATTCTTTTTCCAATTAATTAAATTAAATGTCATTCCTGCACGAATCTTTTGGTTTGACTAACAGAAAATCTTAGAATGCAACAATTTTTATTACTAATATTTGTTGTGTGTCATGAATATTGCGCATTCATATAGTAATATTTTTACCGACAAAATAAAAGTTGTTACAAAGTAGAGAATCCAACACCTCAAAGTGGGCTTTTTGTAATGACACACTTAGCCTTGATAACTGATAAGTTAGAATATAATGGATTCGCTATAAACGAGGTATATGCTCTCACCTACATAAAGTTAATTAAATGTGTTTGATTAAAGGATGTCTTAGTCTTGAACCAAAATATATAATGAATTTAATTACGTCATTAATCAACATTTAGTAATTAGCCGTAACGTAATTTAATTATTTTTGGACAGCAACGGAGTTTAGTGAGAGATTGAGCTATTTCGGTCTAGCCGTAAACTTGATCATGTACCTAACCAAGGTACTTCACCAAGACCTCAAAACAGCAGCTAAGACTTGTAATTATTGGTCCGGTGTCACCACAATGATGCCCTTACTTGGAGGCTTCGTCGCCGACGCTTACCTCGGCCGATTCTCTACCATTATCGCCTCCTCCGTTATCTATATAATGGTAACATATTATTCAACATTTCGACCTTGTAAAATGTTCAACATTTCAACTTCGCTTACACTTTTTTTTTTTTTGGCTCCGTGCAAAATTAGGGCTTACTTCTGTTGACAATGTCAAGAGTGGTCCCCGGTCTCAGACCCTGGGACGCGGGGTCCACCAACGGGGTCCATGAAGTCGTTTTCTTTCTCGCAATATATTTGGTATCGGTGGGTACGGGAGGGCATAAGCCCTCACTGGAGAGCTTCGGAGCCGACCAATTCGACGACGATCATCCAAAAGAGAGGAAAAAGAAGATGTCGTTTTTCAACTGGTGGTGTTTTGGGCTTTGTTGTGGGCTTTTACTTGGTGTGACCGTCATTGTTTATATTCAAGATCATGTAGGTTGGGCCGTAGCTGATATTATTCTAACGGCGGTGATGGTCTCGACTACGGCCATAATTTGGATAGGACGGCCGTTGTATCGCTACCGGAAGCCGATGGGAAGCCCCTTAACGCCGATGATGCAGGTGATTGTAGCCGCATTTGTTAAGAGGAATGTACCGCATCCATCAGATTCCGACCAATTGTACCATGAGGTTCCTAAATCGGCTAAGAATCAAGGGAGTAGGATTCTTCTTCACACCAAGAAACTAAGGTAACAACACATCTCCACGTTGTGTCTAGATATATCTCGTGTAACACGTCTACGTGCTTAAAACCGGTTGCCACATTGTCGCTTATTTTGCAAAAATGAGGGTAGATGGGATAATTGCGAAATTTTCATCTTTCTTGACTAATTTTTTATATTTTGGAAAATGGGCGATGGACGTGAATTTGACCATCTATCATGATTTATTTGACAATATGCAAAAAGGAGAGATATGAATAGAATTTTGGTACGTAGGTTTTTGGATAAGGCCGCGATCATCGAAAACGACGACGTTTCGAAGGCAAATCCATGGCGTCTATCAGCCGTAACAAAAGTGGAAGAGTTGAAGCTGATCATCAACATGATCCCAATATGGATGACGACTCTCCCCTTCGGCATCTGCGTAGCCCAATCCTCGACATTCTTCGTGAAGCAGAGCACCACCCTCAACCGCACCCTCGTCGCCGATTTCATGATCCCGCCAGCCTCCGTCTATGGCTTTGCTGCCATCAGCCTCGTCATCTCCATCTCAATCTACGACAGGCTCCTCGTCCCCTTCCTGCGCCGCCTCACTGGTAACGAAAGGGGCATCGACATCCTACAGAGGATCGGCATCGGCATGATCTTCTCCGTCGCGACGATGATCGTCGCCGCCTTGGTCGAGAGGCGGCGGCTCGGCATCGTGAGCAGCAGCCCCGCCGGGAATTCACTGTCGATGAGCGTGTTCTGGCTGGCGCCGCAGTATGTGATCATCGCCGTGGGAGACTGCTTCACTCTGGTGGGGTTGCAGGAGTATTTCTATGATCAAGTGCCGGACTCAATGAGGAGTTTAGGTATTGCTTTTTATCTGAGTGTGTTAGGGGCGTCGAACTTCCTTAGCAGCCTCTTAATAACATTGGTGGATCATGTGACTGAGAGGGGCGGCCGGAGCTGGTTCGGGAAGGACCTAAACAGTAGTCGGCTCGACTATTTCTACTGGCTCCTCGCCGGGATCACAGCCGGGAATCTGTTTATCTATTCCTTTATAGCCCGGAGATATTCCTACAAGAATGTGACCAAAACCACCACCGTCGCCGTTGCTGATTGCTACCAAGCTACTATGCCTTAGTATTATTGCTGCACTTATACATATCTACTTTTTTAGTATACACTTATATGATTATATGCATAATATACTCCTAGTATGTAGTTATTGGTAACATCAGGGCCAGGCTACTCAGATCTCTCTCTCTCCTTTGATTTTGCATATATAGAGCACGTAATTTTAAAAATATTTTCAGAATATTGTTTCACAATGTTTTGTTTTTTTAACAATTACTGCTCAGAATATGTCGATTTTTATGAGCTATGAGTTTGATACTAGTATTAGCTAAAGCTTTAAATTGAATCAATAAACTTGTACACAGATTAAACTCGAATAAAAAATTAAAAATAAAAATTAAATTTAAATTTAAATAATAAGTTCGAAGAAAAAAGGAGCAAGAGAAGACACAGATGAATACACAGTAAAAGTTCTAATTTTTGGTATTCATCAACCATCAACTGCATAAACGTATCATTCATTTTAGAGACCAATTTATAATACAAAACCTCACCTATAAACGCATTAATCACAAGGAGAGGTACTTCAACTTCTTCTTTTTTTCTTTTTCCTTTTTTTGGGTTATTAACCGATTAAAACTCGTTTTTTTCACAGATATCTGTACAACATATATAGTTTACCATTGTCATGAAGGGCAGGGTCGGCCATCATCAGCAGCCTTGAAGAGAGCCATTCTCTGAGACTGTGAGATGCTTTGCCTGTTATTCAGAACGTCAATGTAATTCTTGATACGGTACCTATCTGAGCTCGTGAGGGAGAATGGAGGATTCAGGATGAGGCAAGGTGCTTCCACAAGTATAAACTGTAGGAGATGAGCTGCCTTTGAATAAAAGACCACAGCGTTTCCTATGTCACCCATGTATTCGTCTACCTAGAAACAGAGCATAGTAAAAGAAATTCCATTTAGTTTTCTACCAATGTTTTTGAAGACTAGTTCTTGATTTAGGCCTAGCATGGGGCCGCAGCAGAACAAATGAGTTTATGAATGAGTTCAACTGTGGTGAGCCAGTATAAGATGGTGTCAAACTTTCATACAGCATGTTCTGATCCAAGAAAAGTAGCAATACTAATACATTGACTAAGTACTTACTGCTCCTCGTCTGCCTAATGCAAGAGCAGACTGATATATGAGCTCCATTGCATCTGGCATCTCCATATTTCCTGAAATGAAGAAGCATGCCTAGGTGAGATTGCAGACAAATGGACTTCTACAAGCCCAAGCCCTACTGAGAAAAGGATGAACAAGATTGTTGGTTCTCAAAGACAACTATGCGAACCATACCAGGCTCTATCATTTTAGCAAGCTCTTCAGCATTCCCAACTTCATGAAGAAATGCTCTCTCAATCAGTGAGGAGATATCATGAGGCTCTAGATTGTTAGCAATATCAAGACATTCTTGGGCATCCGGACTATGTCGGAGGTTAGAGACTTCTGTCAATCTTGTAGTCTCTTGAGACGAACTTCCTTCACTAGCTGATGCGGCATAAGTGTGACAAATATCCAGTGCTTGCTTCCATATAGCAAGAATTACAAGCTGGATAGAAAATGCCTCTAGTTGCTTTCCTCCATCAGCCTAGAAAATTACAACAATTAACATCAAGTTACAACATGAGGATAGTGAACCATATCCAGGCAATCTTCTCGTGCTGCTGTTAGGAATCAAATGTTATATGATGCAAAATAAAAGAATCATAGAACAACGTAAATAACTTCATATACCTTATGGAAGATTAGCAATAGGAAGGATGTGACTTGTTAAATTCATATTGAGATTGAATATATAATAGTAAAAACCAACCCATTCAATTTCTCAATAACTTTTCCCAATCAACCACCATTTTTTCTCCTACTTTCTCATTCTCTCTCGTGATAAATAGTACTCCTATGTCACATATAAATAGCCAATTAATTCACTTACACTATTCAAAGCAAGGAGCAGGCGGAACACAAACAAGAATCGTGAGCCAAGGTTTATAAAGACAACCATTAGCCAGGTTGCTTAAGTAGATTTCTGATAGCGAAGTGCTGCAAGATACCTTTTCATTCACTAATTCAGTTATGGAAGATGCACAGCACTGCAATGACTTGATTCGTGTCATGCAGTCACTTGGTGGTTGTTCCATATCCATTGATCCTTGCGAAGTCCTAGGAGCAGAGATGGCACTTCCTAGATTCCCGGTGTCATCAACACGACCAGTTGCTCCACCTCCAATTGACATTGGTGAACTTGTTTTCTTCATTTTTCCAGAAGCAAGAGGTTGGTCAGCAGTTTTAGAGGGGAAATGTCCTTGCTTAGAAGCACGTCCTCCCGAAGAAGATAAGTCTAGTGGAGGACCTGACACAATCACATAATCCTGGTCGATTGACTCAAGTGAATCCACGACTGCCAATTTGGGGCAAAATTAGTAAAAGAAAATTAATGCCCAGGCAGAAGATAACCAGGAGGACTCTATTCTGAAAAAAGGAAGCAAAATATTTGACAAAATATGCACCTTTTGGATGACTTTCAAGTGTTCCAAGGTCATTCCTTTTAAGTGATTCTTTCAAGTTTCCTTCTGAAAGTTGACGACTGCCAAGATTGGAGCCTGTAATTCTTGTTTTGCATGGGCCACTATTGTTCTTGGAAGAACCTACTCTGGTCGCAAGATTTAAATAATCTCTCTGCTCAAATTTTGAATCAAGAGAAAATCCATACATGGATCTCATTGTTGACCTCTTAGGAGATGGACTGCCAACCGGCACACCGGAATCATCATCTAGACTAAATGGTAAGCAATCTTCTTGAGAGCTTTCTTCTGTATTCCTCCCGGGGAAATCATCTAAGTCTCTCCGTGATTGCCTATTACTGAGTACAACAAAGAAGTGTCCCTATTCAGACCTATAAAGCTTGTATTCTCAAGATATTGTAAACTTCTGGCAGCACTTACCTGAAGGAATCAATTGGCTGCGTGTTGGACAGATACGGATGGTTGAAAAATTCTTCAAATGTCAAACGCTCAACTGTGAAGGAACTCATAGACCAGTCAGATTTGGGAATAGAAGGGAGAGAAAAGGAACTATAAAGCCCTGACTTTAGAGAAGCTAGTGTCCAGTGCAAACCATGCAAAGCTATGAATTATCATTTGTTATTTATATTAATCGTGGAAGTACTGATATTCTGAAATCTGAAGTCAGCTAACAAAGAAACTTTCAGGTCAAAGCTAAAAATGTGAAAGAGTTGAGCATGTTTAGCATATCAGAATCCAAAACATGACGATTACCTGGATTACGCCGGAGCAGTTTCGTACACAAATCTATGCAGTACGGGTTCAAATCCTTGGCCTCTGGTGGAAATGGCAAATCATTTGACTTTATGATGTTTTGTAGCAGCTGCAAAATGAACCATGAACCATCCTATTGGTTAGTCAACTAGGCTCTTCCCCATTAGCAAAACTAGCTTCAGTAAAGAAAAGGAAAAACCATCCTTGAAGAGATAAGATCAAGAAACAAACCTGTATCTGATTACATCCCGTGAATGGGGTTTTCCCTGTTACAAGTTGAAAAAGAATGGCTCCGACGCTCCACAGATCTGCCTGTGTTATCAGTCCAAAATTAGTATAGGAATAGATGGGGGAAAATCTGTTTCAGTAATTGATAAGTGAATCTCACCTTAGCATCATACTTCTGAAGTTGCATTATTTCTGGAGCCATGTAAAGAGGTGAGCCACAAAGAGTTTCTGCAAGGCCTCTCGGTTGTAAAGATCTGTATAAAGCATAAGTATTGGGAATTTCAGAACTATGCTTATCAAATTATCGATCTTTACAATATGATTCATGACTATCTTAGCAAATGCCACAGAACATTCTTACAATCTAGAACCTTTTCCCACGCATCTTTGATGTAATTTTTGCCTTTTCTGTTTCATAACATTAATGCTTAATACCATCTAGCAACAAGTAACCAATAAAAACATGTTTTAAGCATGTCAAACTGCAGAGAGCGGGAAGCCATCATAAATTGCTTTGTGAATTTTTGTAGATTCCAAAGTAAAAACCAAATGTTAACATATTACTAATATATCTGGATAGATATGAGCAATAAGAAAAACATCAAAACAAAAATTATAGAAATAACACATTAAGATGGCCTAAATACGATAATTAGCACCAGAGCTTGAGAAAATCAAGGCAATGTGTTTCAGGCTCAATCAAGGTGAATTAATAATGAAGATCTTAGCTAAGCCCAACAATACATCCATGGATTTCTTCATCAAAGCAAAAGAACTAGTCATGTATCCTAAGTTAATCGAGATACAGAAAAGCAAGGTGTAGCTAATGAACTCATGAAACTGTATACACACTAGAAGAGAAGATAGCTATACCTTGCAAACCCAAAATCAGCAATCTTCAGGGTGCTATTATCAGCATTGGTGGAAAGGAGTAAATTCTGTTTCAACAATAAGATACATTTAAATGACATGTATCAATAAAAAATGCCATTTTTCACTGGACATCATGAAAAACTTGTTTTGACTTTAGAGGGTGAGGTAATGATTGCATGTCATCTGTTTAAACATAACATGTCACTTCTGCCTGAAAGCTAACAACGTAGCAACCTATCTTAATTCTTTACCTTCAACAATTTATGTTGATTGGGTATACTTATGGGCTCATATACTACTGGTGAATTGAAAAGAAAATGGGAGAGGTGTGGTAGGAGGAAAAAGCAAGGAGCGAGAAGCAAAATCGTAAAAAATATGACAAAACTTAACAAGTCCATGAAGCTCATTGTATGAAGAATTAGGAAACTATGAAAACCACAACCTAGGAAAGGCGTAAAAATAAAGGTAGCTTTTAATGCAAACCTGGGGCTTCAAGTCCCGGTGAATAAGATTGTTGTCACGGAGAATTTTCAGACCCTCCGCTGCAAAAGAGGAGATATAACTCGGATGTGTTATTCTACACGAGAAACAAAGACAACTAGAGAGTAGGGAGAGAAGAATAAAAAAAAGAAAGAAAAAAAAAAGAAGCGTGAAACCTAGTTGCTGCATAAAGTGCTTAGCAGTTGCTTCAGACACTTTTCCTTGTCGTTGTTGAATATACATTGAAAGGTCGCCCCCTTTGCAGTACTCCAAAACAATGTATATCTTCCCAGGTTCCTACAGTTATACACAGTAAACAATTTCCAGTAAAATGAAGGTATTATCTTAACCTGTGATAAATATCCAGCTTTTCTTAAATGTTTGCAGGATCACATTAAGCATCACTTTTCCTCCAAAAGAATTCAATAAACATAACGTGCAATGACCAGTTTCTTCTTTTTATTTCCATCACATGCAAGAAAACAATCATTTGTTGCTCATTTCTCACTATAATCACAGAAACTCAACTAGTCACAACAAAAGGTTTACACTGCCAAACTGAAAATATGCGAAGGTAAACACTACAGCTACAATAGCAGCAGCTACCTTCACCTCCTGATAACAAAGTTTTCAGTTTTAGATGTGATTTACAATATGGCATTAGATACTCTCATTAAATTCTTTCATAATTTTGCTCTTCCTGTCCTCATGTTGTAGCCTTCACTCAGAATCATCAAGTTACTCATTCAACACAATAATACCACTTAACCACATTATCTCTAAATATACTTCACACAATATCGAAATTCCCAATTATACCAAAAATAAACATACACACAATTTGTACTCCATTTCGTAACCCAACAAAATGAAATCAATCAAACAGTCGCACTTTCACGACAACCTAGCAACTCGCCAGCACTCCAAAGCACAATTTCAACAAAAACAAGAGAGTAATCACCTCGATCATATCGTGCAACCGGATAATATGCGGGTGATTGATCCTCTTGAGGATGAAAATCTCCGACTTGAGACTCTCCTGTAGCTTGGAATTCAACCTGGCGGTGGCGATCTCCTTGATCGCGACCTCCGTGCCGTGGACGCGGTGGCGCGCGTGCCAGACCGTGGAGAAGGAGCCCGCCCCAATCTGCTTCCCCACCACGTAATCGCCAACGGCGTAGTACCTCCTCATCGGCTGCGCCATCGGAGACAGCTAGCAACTTCAATTATCGAGATTTAGAGCTCGAATCAAAAGGAATTGAAGCTGAACTCCCAGTGATGGTGATGGTGATGATGTTGTGGGGGTTTTATTTTTTGCTTTGTTTTTTGGGGCGATGAATTGATCAATGTATTTATAGAGTTTTTGAATGGGATTGGATTGGTTGATTTAATAATGTTTGTGATAATGAGTTTGTATATTTTAATGCGCGAAATTCATTAAATTTTTACATAGTACTATTGGTTTGGCTTATTTGCGGCCTCTTGCGTGGAACTCCATCCGTCCCCGACTAAGAGTTACATTTTGACCGGGCACAGGTTTTAAGAAAGAGTAAAGGCCAAAAAGTAGTCCTTAACATATAGCCGTTTTATCAATTTAGTCCTAAATATTATCTTTTTGATTATTTGGTCCCTTACAAATAAACTCGAACCCGAATCAGTCCTCAATTGATAAAACCGTCAAAAATAGACTGGTGATTGCAAATTTGACTAAATTAAATTACTAATTATAGTTGATTATACCTAATTAAACTTCTTAATTTCTATTAGCAAAAATTGGTTCATCCGCCCCCAAATCGAAGCTCCTCAAGGAGGTGAACTCCACAACCGTCGTCCTCCCTCTGTCATCGCCGCTCCGAGATCCTCCCCAAAATCGGAAATCCCCAAATTTCAAACTCTTCAAATCAGCTGCCTTCATTGCCGGTCACCACCAATGGTCGTTGCCTCACCCTCACCGGACATCACCGTCGCTGCTCCACGGCGATTTCGTGTCGCCGTTGTTGGGAGAGCACAGCCGCAACCTCCATGCCGTCAGCCACCGCCATCGCCGCCAGTCAATGTGAATGGTGTATGTGAAGAGAAAAAGGGAGAAGAGGGAAAGGATTGTCTTAGCTTAATCGAGGATTGGATTAGTCAATTGATGAATTGAAACGGTGAAGAGGTGGCGGCGCCCATGGAAACTGATTGCGCAAGAGAGAAGAAGTGAGATATGATGGGAGAGAGACGAATTTTTTATTTTCTAATTTATTTTAATAATTAAAAATATTAATTAAATGGTTAATTTTGGTCAAAATCGGCTAAACACTGACCGTTACTTTTAACGGTTATGTCAATTGAGGACCGATTCGGGTCCGAGTTCATTTGTGAGGGATCAAATAATCAAAAAAATCATGTTTATGACCAAATTGATAAAATGATCATATGTTAAGGACCACTTTTGGCATTTACTCTTTAAAAAATGTAAAGAAAAGTTGGTTGAAAAAATTATTGGAATGTGGGACTCACTTTTTTATATTGATTTTATAATAAAATGTAAATGAAGTGAGTTAGTGGAATGTGAAACCTACTTACCATTTATGGTAAAAATAAAATGTGACTCTTAATTGGGGATGGACTGAAATAGAATAGTGTGACTTTTAATTGGGGACGGAGTGAGTAATTCAAAAGGTCTTTTACTACTTTACTTAATTTTCTAATAAAAACGCTCTTCAACTATGTAGAGGTATATACCGTA
Source organism: Salvia hispanica (assembly GCF_029641045.1). Classification (NCBI taxonomy): domain Eukaryota; kingdom Viridiplantae; phylum Streptophyta; class Magnoliopsida; order Lamiales; family Lamiaceae; genus Salvia; species Salvia hispanica. The sequence goes on from NC_142692.1 coordinate 28,665,261, forward strand.
TATTTAATCATTTTTAGAGGCGAAATAGTGGTAAAAATGGTGTGTGGATACTGGATAGTGGTAGGATCTAAACACACTCAACAATAACATACATGTGTGGGAGTAGACACCCACAACAATATAAAAATATTAATCCCACCGTTGATACATAATACGCTCAGTTTGACTTAGTATGATTTTTAAAACTTCAATAGAAAGTAAATAGAAAAAAATAGTGGAAGGTACCCCAACCTTTTACATACTAATTTTTATAATAAAATATAACTTAGATAAAGTAAGTAGAACGTTATATTTTAGATAAAGTAAGTAGAACGTGGAATACATTCTAAAAAAAAAGTAAATAAACACATTTGTTATTGTATGAATGAAAATGATAAAATTAGATGATTATTGGTGGACGAAGAGAGTACTTAATTTTTCATGAAGAGTGGAAGAACTTTTGATAAAAAATTAATCCAAAATATTTAAAAATCTCTCAAGTAAAATGTATTATTCTGTTCATGTAATAAAAAAAGTCTCAAATACTAGTATTTTATTAGTAAAAAATATATAAACGAGCAAACATCAAGGCATAGAGATATTTTATGTAGCTCACTACTAATTTGATCTCCACTAGGTCAAATAAGTTTGTAAATAACAAGCTATAAATATTAGTTCCAATAACTTAAATTCTGGTTAAAATAAGTTTATCAACACTCAACTTATTTTTTCAAAATCTTATAAGCTATCAATTATTTTACAAAATATATTTATTATACTATAGTTTGTTATTTTCAATGTACATACCTTTAATTTCATCTTTCTTTCATTTTTGGGTATAATTGGAATTTTCTCTTCCTAATTTATACCCCCTATGTTTTTCAAAAATAGCAACTATTTCCATTTTGGATCGTTCCTTAAAAATAGAAAGTTTAGAATTTTTCAATTTTAGGACATGGACCTCAGAATCCATTAACTCCACTTTCACTATTTTTTCTCTTCCTCTTTCTTACTTTACTCATTTTTCTTTTCATCTTTCTTACTTTATCAATTATTCTCACTTACTTTATCAATTATGTATTAAAACTCGTTCCGTTTCAAATGTTTCTATTTTTTTTAATACGGATGGAGTATTTCTCTCTGCCTAGTAGTACTTCAACTCCTAACTTGTATTTATCCTTTAGCTTACAAACTCAATTATCAAAAAGAAAATTATACCTAATGATACAATGAAAATTGGTTGGAAAAATTATGAAGTTTAACATTTTTAGTAATTGTCACATGAGCTTTGATTTGGGTGAAATTATACGTAATTATACAATGAAAATTGAAGTTTACATCTCCTTTATCAATTTGAGACATGTGTGTATAATATCAACAATATATTATATGTACCTGAATTTTGTTATTTTTACGAGAAAGTTTTTAAAGTATGGAGAGATATTAGAATTGTATAGAATTCATTGTTGTTCGAGGATTAAAATTAGGACCCGTTCGCTTTGTCCGATATGGTCACAATTGCCATAAATTCATGGCATTTAATGCCATTCGGTGTATCCGATAATGACTTGCAAAGCCCAAGTATTTACACTGTTCCTTTCTGATATCATCAATTTCAAATATTGAGAAGGGCGGTGGTTTTTTTTTTCCTTGAAACCAACACCCAAAAATTAGCCGCTTATTCCCCATCTACCCTTCTCATTTTCACACTCTCTCACCCCCTCCACCATATTTTCGAAATTCCCAAAACGAGATCCCCAAATTTCTGAAGACGCCGAAACCCTAGCAGCCGTGGGCAGCCATGTTCCTGTTTCTGTACTCACTCTCTTAAAAAGGAGAAGTCTTGCACAAGAGAAGCTCGGCTTCGGAGGTAGTAGTCAACCGGATCTGTGAACCGAGAAGTAGCAACAGCTCTCAGATACGGGCGACGTACAAACGCTATTCTTTGCTTTTTGAAAGCATTAAAGGTAGGATATTAGCATAATTTTTATACAAGCTAGGAAAAATTGGTGAAATTTTAAGGAGTGTTTGTGTGGCAGTGAAAGAGGAACGGCTGCTCTAACTACAAAAATTTCGACGGACACCAACACTCGTACAACCGCCTCTCATCACCAAAATTAACCAGGGTACTAAGCTCACGCTCATATATTTGTTGTGAATTTTCCAGGATTTGTCCTTCCTATAGGCATTAGAGTCTGAATTAATCAGGAATAATAAGCTCCCAAAGCTCTCTGAACTGCTTAGTATTGTTTTGGTTTCTTGTTTCCTTTAGATGCACTGCATGCTAGTCGATCATGTTCTTCATGTGTGACTGTTGCATTGTACACTGCGAATAGGTGTTAAATTAACTTTTTTTAGGAACAGTCTGAGGTTTGATCTTGTTTACTCAACTGATTAACAGATGAGTTCATTACTAAAAAACCGGTTTATTTTGCGAAAATGGTTTTTTCTGATTTACTAGAACCTACATGTGCACTTACCTGGTGGAGCATACACTCCATTTTTTTTGTCGTGATTAAACAAATCAGCACGATGCGAACACCCTCAGTTAATTATGCCCGCATACAATTGATGCTTGAAGACATCATGCGTGTATATCGGATTGAGACTACGATACTCGTACATCGTTTCCTGAAGGCCCAAACTAAACAAAAGAGGCGTAGGGTTGTTGAACAAGCTAGGCAATACAGCGTGTTAACTAAGGTTCCCGAGCAGCTGCAACGTCTGCATAGACTCATAAATGTCACAGACTTAGATTGCATTGATAACCTTCGCATGGATCGCAACACGTTCGGCAAGTTGTGCCGTATACTTAAGGATCGAGGGGGTTTGCACATAGGTAAGTGTCTAGGGATTGAAGAACAGGTTGCGATGTTCATTGGCGTTCTGTCGCATCACAAAAAAAACCGGGTAGTCCGTTTCAATTTTATTAGGTCGGGATCTACGGTATCCTATTATGTGAATAAAGTTTGAGGTGCCATTCTCAGTCTTCACGATGTATTATTTGAAAAGCCTACCCCAGTCCCGGATGATTGCATTGACCATAGATGGAAATGGTTCAAGGTTCGTACCATATAGTTAATGTGTTCGGTTATTAATTCTTCAATTTTGTCATATGTGTCTGATGTGGTGTTGTCCATTGCAGGGTTGCTTGGGTGCCTTGGATGGTACTCATATCAATGTGTTGGTGAGCAACAGTCATAAACCCCGGTATCGCACACGCAAAGGATCCATCGCAACAAACACATTAGCTGTATGTGATAGAAATATGCAGTTCGTCTATATCCTACCTGGTTGGGAAGGGTCTGCCGGTGATTCAAGAGTGCTGAGGGACGCCTTATCTAGGCCCAATGGGTTCAGAGTCCCGCAAGGTAGGAAGATACTGACAAAAAAATTGAATAACCCAAAATCCTCAAACAATAATGTTCTGATTTTTCTCAATGGGTGGTTCATGATAATGTGTGTAGGTTGTTACTATCTCTGCGACAGTGCATACGCTAATTGCCCCGGCTTCTTGACGCCGTACAAAGGGGTGCGATACCACCTGAAGGAATGGGGGGTTGGCGACGCAGCTCCACATGATCCTAAGGAGCTGTTTAACATGCGTCACAGCAAGGCTCGAAACATTATTGAACGCGCCTTTGCTGTGTTGAAGATGCGTTGGGGGTTGTTGCGTAGTTGCTCTTTTTATCCAATTCAAACACAAATCAGATTGATCATGGCATGTTTCCTTCTTCATAATTTCATCCGCAGGGAGATGAGTACAGATCCCGTGGAAATCGCCCTCGATGTTGATGTTCCAATGGTCGTTAATGGAGCGCCTTATGTTGCTAACAACTACGTTGACTGTGTCGACCCATCACCGGAGTGGACTGCACTACGTGACGCCATAGCGCAGGAGATGTGGAATACTAGATAGATCTATCGTTTAGAAATAATTACGCTTGTTCTCTAATGACTTTCTTCAAACTAAGTACCACCTGAAGTGGATATTTTGTTTTGTTGTGCCTTATTATGATTGTTTGCGTCTACTCTATGTGTTATGTGTTGTGCTCAATTATAGATGATTTGTAGTTTTAATAATGTATTTGTTGGCTTACTCTCAGCAAATGTCGCAACGGGTCGCGAAGGCTGATGGTATTCCCGAATGTGGGTGTGGCTGGGGAAAGATGGAGATGCGAATGGCAGGGAAAAACGCGATCAACGCGGGACGTTATTATATGAAATGTCCCGCTAATCTCAACCATTCGGGATCCTTTCATTGGTGTGATGAGTATATTCGAGGGCTTAGCGGCAACTCTTACATTGATGAACGTGCAAACATTCCACGATTGGATCAGGAACGTACACCTCCCATTCGCCCAAGGTTGGAGCAAGCATCTAGAGCAAGTCACATTTGCGCCGGGAAACCTGTTTTGGATTTGAAGACCCAAATGTTAATGTCGTGTGTCGGTATTATGATGATTGTTGTAGGATTCTTTATTGGCAAACTCGTGTGAATTATGTGAACAACATGTTATTTTGTTAATTATGTAATTAGTAGCTACTAAGTTCCAAGACTTGCAATTTGTATCTTATTTTGGTAGTTGAATATTTTGGTGGTCTTTGTACTATATTTAACTATGTTAACGTTTTGATAAACTTTTGAATATAGTCTCCCCTTTTAATGATTAACTACAATATTGGTGGAGTTTGCAGGATATTTGTTGATTTAAAAAATAGCACTAGTAGCATAATATTTTGTGTGGGACTACTTTCAAAGGAAACTACAATGAAAAAAGTACCAACAGTCAATTAAAACGTGTATAAAATAATACTCCCCCCGTCCACAAAAAATAAATCACTTTTGTCATTTTGGGACGTCCACAAAAAATAGCACCATTTCTAAAAATGGGAAGTTTATCTCTCGTACTTTTCCCACTTTTTTTTCCCTCTCTCATAATTTACTCACTTTTTCTCCCTATCTCTTTTACGTCATGTATTTTTTCTCCTTTTCTATCTTACTTTACTATTTCTACATTAAAACCCCTGCCATACACAAAGTGATCTATTTTTTGTGGATGGAGGGAGTATATTTTAGTACATAATATATTATATTATGTATTGTTATTTTGTCAAAATATTGGACCAATAAAACTACGAAAAACATAAATAGTGAGAAAGAATTGACTGTGTAACATATTCACACGCTCCACCAATTTATTTTCTGGAAATTTTCAAATTTAACAGGTTCATAGATAAATGACAAATGAAGACGTAACATTATCTCCATAATTATTACCTAGATCTCACCACAATAGAAATGGCAAATAACAATACAAATCAAATTAAATAGAAATATAAAAATATGGTCGTGTTGGTTTTATAAACTTTTGAACATAGTCATCCCTTTTAATGATTACCTACATTATTTGTAGGTAATCGTTGGACTTTGCACCAAGTGTAATTGTGATTACATTTTCATAAAATTTTCATCTGATAATCACGACCTAACAATGACGAGGTTCCTTATTTTCCAATATCGACTAAAACCATCAAAAAAAAACAATCTAAGTTCAATCTTGATTTTGCTACATAAATGAGTAATAGGGTTAGATATCTGTCAATCATCCCTATCACAAAAAATCCTAGCAGGCTGAGTTAATGTTTTATTTGGCTCGATGCAATGAGTAATGGAGAGTAGGTAGATGTCATTCAACTTAATCACAAAAATTACAAACTATTTAATTGGCATCACCCACTTCGATCTACATACAACTACTTTCATGCTCCCATTCTTACCTCAAACCATGATCATCCCTCCCCAAGCAGCATACCTATACTACGGTAACTGGACGGCGGAAGTCGATGAGATTGTGCTGACCACGATCATCAAGCTAAAAGGTGCCACGCGATGGACGCTCCCTGACTTCCCCAACTGGTTCTTGCTGACAGCACAACAAGAGGTGCGGACCAATCTTGACATCCATTTCACTGAGGCAGAAATCAAGCAACGGCTTGATTTTATGAAGCTTAGGTTTGAAACGTTCAATTCCACTCTCGGTGAAGGAGCTTCGTGGGACGTCGGGGCAGCATATGTTCGTGCGAACGACAACCTCTGGATGGCTATTCTGCATGTATTGTTTTTAACAATAATGTATTATGTGTATGACTTATGACTTAAGTGGGAGCTTACAACTTGTTCAGAAAATCCCGTTCGCCGGGGCGTACTATCATCGTGATGACCCACATTTCTCAAAGCTAGCATGCTTGTACGGGTCCGAAGACCTGAAAAAGGAGCACGAGGTTACAGTTGTATTGCTATCCGACAGGACTGAGAAGATCTCGGCTGAGGAGCCAAGTTGCTACGAGGTTAATGAGAACGAAACAGAGGTGAACTCGCCTGCGGTATTCCCGCCACATTCACTTCGTCGTAAGCTCTTTCTGGATGAAGAAGAACCCCCTACTGATCGTGAGTCTACAAATGAAGATGGCATATGCTTCATTGACCTCGACGCGGATGGGAAACTGCACACTAAGATGATGGGGAAGGGAAGGGCCTTGCTGACCCAGCCCGGGCGAAACAGAGACATAGGTGGCCCTTCAAATCTGTCGTCCAATGCGAGTTCGTGTGCATCCAATTCCCCAAAGTCGCGATGGCCATATATCTACAAAAAACCAAGAGTGTAGTATGTGTCGTTTGGATCGGTTCGTGGGTGCCCATTTATTTGATACGCTACCACATATTAGATTAAGTCGTACATTTTGAACTATATGTTTGGGCCCTACCTTTTGTGAACCATAGTAAACTAATGAATCGTTTCATAGTTTAAGCTTAGTTTTAATTTGGAGTGCATGTGGATGTGGGGTCTGCGGTGTTGCCAATTTCTATTCAGGAAAGGGTGTTCTATTTTGGCCATATTTGTGTTGTATGCCTACTTCTTGTTTGTTACGATGAATATATGAACTACTATTGCTCCATTTGATTGTTTATGCATGAATTGCAATGTCTGCATACCACAACAGAGTAATACAAAACGTAGTCGATTAATAGAGCAAAAATACATACGGTAACTACACATAGCATACGTGGGTCGCATCAAAATAGTAGTACGTTAATGGCTAAACATATATGTGAACGCAGCCTCAAAGTGACAACCTAATTGCAAGCTACGTTCAAACGCCATCAAAATCAGTAAGTTCGCTAGAAATATCATAACATATGCATCATATATAGCCAGCTAAGCAGAGAACGGCATCAAAAATCCCAGAACCAGGGCTCTTCAAGCCTTGTGCGCATTGTCCTCGATAAGCATTAGCAGGTACCCAAGGCGAGTGTTAGCTGGCATGCCCATAAATACCTCCATTCGTTGCGGTTTATAGCCTAGGATATTACATAGCCGATACTTCTGGGCGAGTGAGAGTCCCTCCACCGTACCCAGCTTATCAAACACAACTTTCCTAGCCTCACCAAGATCAAACTCATATCCAATCTTTGCCGAAATCACTTCCAATCTGGAGTTGGTATCATGGTGGAGATTAGCTAGGAACTCCATCAATGCAGAGTCAGCTGCATCGACCTTAAGCTTCTTGGTACAGCAAGACTTTGTCGTCGAGGTGCGTTTGCCGCTGCCTCCAGTGCTCGTGTCCTGAGTTCCCACCGGCTGAGAGCGGGGAAATGTGTGTTCTGGTTCCAGATCGTCCAAGCTCTGAGTGTACTCATTTTCATTGACCTCTGACGCCGCGGCAGCAGGGCCACGCATACGTCCAGCCGCATCATTAACCTGCTCAGCACGACCTCCGCAAGCACGGTCCTTGCCGAAGATTATCTTCCATGTTTCCCATAGGGGCCAGGACTTGTGGCGCATAGACTTGGCGTCCTTGTCGGCCTTGATCAAACAAGATTACTTCTGTAGTTCAACATTGATATATACCCAATCTCAACACAAAATTGACAAGTACTTACCATGACAATTGTTTCCCATTGATCGTCGTCACATTCGATCTTGTATTCATTGTCAGAGTTGAACCCGACGCCGCTCCTAGCAAGTATATTTTTGAGGCTAGTGTAGTGTTTCTTCCAAGCAGTTAACTTGGACGTTACATGAGGTTGGCCTTTGATGTCAGTGTTTGGAAATTCCTTGCGGATGGCGTCCTCAATCATCCCCAAATAACCAGTCCGGAAGCCGTTGTCAGACTTCCACCCTCTCGCCACGAGGTCGGCCAAACAAACAGCCATTATTTCTTCCTCTCGCACCGTCCACATCCGACGAGAGCGATCGCCTTTGCGATATTTCCGCCGCGGACTACGAAGCTTAACCGGTCCTATAAAATAAAAGCCAGTAGTAGAATTTTGAGCGTGATAGGTACAATTACGGAAACAGAGTATGGTAGACTTGCAATCGAATCTGACCGTGCGACTGATTTCCCCCTTCGAGTACTCCAGAACTCCTCATTCCAACCGTATTACTAGACATCCATACAAAAAAATAGACCAAATCAGACTTACTAAAATGGTTCATAGACTAATTAAGGCACATATTTTTCATATCAACAACAACAACTCCAACACAACCCCAATAAGACACGCATATACAAGATAATACAGGCATATCATCGACGACATTTTTACCCCACAATCAAAACGACAATATGCGTACAATTTCGTATGTACACGCATGTATGAAGGGGTGTTATCGTGTACCTCATTTTGAAGCTCCAATGGGTGATGTCGAGTGTGTTCAATTTGGGTGGGAAGTGATTCTAATTTGGCTGCCATATATTTGAAGAGCGTCCAAAAAATTGAAATGTGCAAAAGTAGCCGCCTTTTTTTCAATTACGCGGGGCGGTGTTCTGGTTTAAAATTTTTAAAGGGCATCGATGTCTTTTTGTATAATTGCTGACTCATTTAATATAACATTATGAAGAAATATTGAATTCAATATGGGCCAAATCATATACCCCGAACGACGCAATTAGAAATGTTAGAGGTGGGCCACCCCAGAAACAATTCTGCTCTAGTATTTTATCTGATAGTGACCCGTCGGACAAAGCGAACGGGTCCTTAGACTAGACGTGGCCACGGTTCGTAAAACCGGCGGTTCCGGTTCGGAACCGGCGGTTCCGGTTCATGACATGCTTGAACCGTAACCGGTCCGGCTATGACGGTTCCGGTTCCGGTTTAACCGGCGGTCACGGCGGTTCCGGTTCCGGTTAATAACCGTCGGTTTTTCGCCGGTTCCGGTTCATCCGGGCCGGTTCCGGTTCAGTTCCGGTTTGTTTGTTTGTTTTTTTTTTTTATTTTAAAATCTTATAGTTATTACTTCTAAATTCTATAGTACAATCCAAAGAGAAATTGATAATGATAAAGAATTGCAATTTTATTGATTTGAAACTTTGAATGTAAATTTCTACAATACAATAACAAGTTACAAAATACAACAATACACTTGAATTTAAAATATAGATACAAAATTACGATTTAAAAAAAAATATATTAAAAGTAAAGTTGAAACAATTAGAAAAAAAAGGAAAAAGATTTGAGCTCAACTTAAATTTAAATTTTGAAATTCAAATTTTGTAAACGGTCGGAACCGCCGGTTTTTGGTCAGAAATCGGCGGTTTCCGACACCTTTTCAGGCCTACGCTGCAACCCTACGCCCTACGCCTGCAACCCTACCCCCCAACCGGCGGTTTTGTGTCAGAAACCGCCGGTTTTCCGACACGAACCGCCGGTTTCTGACCAAAAACCGGCGGTTAACCGTCCTTTTCCGACCCTACCCCTGCAACCCTACGAACCTACCGGCGATGACCATTTATTTCCGGTTAACCGGCGGTTAACCGCCGGTTACGGTTTCAAATTTTGTTGAACCGTAACCGAACCGTATGTCGAACCGTAACTGGATTTCGAACCGGAACCGTCGTCCGATTCCGGTTCTGGTTCCGAACCGCCGGTTCAAAACCGGCGGTTAACCGGTGGGCCGGTTTGGTTTGGCCATGTCTACCTTAGACTATAAAAATGTTAACTTTAATTTGAATCGTCTGGGTGGTGTAGTCGGTTATCACGCTAGTCTCACACACTAGAGGTCCCCGGTTCGAACCCGGGCTCAGACATTTTAGTTTATTCTATTTTTGATCTGGTACGTCTCTTCTCTTCCATTTCATTTTCCCTACATATACGAAAAGCGTATACTCAAAATCAAAATTTTCTTCTTCTCACTTCTCATCACACCACCTACGACCATCTGCACTCGGAATCTTTGTTCCTTTTTCCCCCTTTTCCGCCTAGGTTTTCTTGCCCGCGATCTGCCGGATTGGCGAATTTTCCGATCGATCCTTGATGGATTGGAGTAACGTGACGGCTGAGGATCTGGTGGAGGCGTTGCGAGAAGTGGACTGGTCCACGCCGCCGCGTCCCTTCTCGGAATTCTTCTCCCGATTCACCGTCCCCCGCTCCCAGACCAAATGGACCAGTCGCCTCAAGTGCAATCTCTACTAGTACGATCTATTTCTCTCTTTCTTTTTTACTCCCGAATTTGTATTACTTACTGTTTCATCAATTGGAAAGGACGATTAGGGGAAATTTATAAATTTTCCAGCTGCTTCAGAGTTTCGCTTTTTTTTCCCCCAATAAATTTATGATGTTCTTGTGAATTTGTAATTGTATCAATTTCGAATTAATTTCCGCATCTCATGTATTCCGGTACTCATTTCTGAATTTATTTTTTTAATTTGCAGCTACAGGACTAATTATTTCTTGATGATCATACTCATTCTTGGTAAGGGTGCCTATGACGATGGTTTATTTTCATGTTTATTTTGTATGCCCAGTGCTGGGATTCACCACATCTTTAAACACAATCACACTGTCACCATTTGGGTGCCAAATTTGTGGTGGATTTTAAAGCAGGGCGTTTGTTGTAGTATGTGGTATGTTTGTATAATTGTATGTGACAGAGAATTGGAGCATTAACATGCGTGTGGATTTCAGGGATGGGATTTCTTAGGAGGCCGCTTGCTATTGTTGCCGCACTGACTACTGCTTTGAGCATAGGGCTTCTGAATGATAGGTATGCATGTCTGGCTAAACTGTCAATCTCACTTTTGGATTTAATTGTTGACATTTCTGTTGATGAATGGTGAGGGGTTGGCCGACCTGAAGAAAAACAATTTAAGAATGAATGATAGAAGATGATAAATAAGGAAAATGTTCAAGAAGGTGGTGCATGGATGATGGACCTAGAGTAGAAATGATTAAATTGATAGGATACTCGAATTTAACATGAATCAAAATGGTGAAACATCTTATGGTCCTCTTATGGGGGTTGTTGTTTATTTGGTTTTCTCTTTTACTATTTCCTTGTATATGTTTGTTTAGTTTTGCAGCTACTTTCAGTGAAAAGATCACAAGAACTATCAGGCAGTTTTCTCCTCATTTAGCTGCTAAACTTAGAGCTCCCCTTGCGTAAGTACAGTTGCTATTATAAAGTTGCTTACTGTTTGATGATTTATCTTTACCTGGAATGTTATTTATTTAGGCCTGTTATTCGTGGGCGCCCTTCTACAAAACGAGCAATATTTATATGTGGACGGCCTCGATGGGTATCTGTTTTGGCATTTTCTGGAGGTAGAAACTTCTTCATTTTCCCTGTTTGTTGACTTATCATTAGGTCTTGATTGTTATACATTTAATAATTATGGTTTTTCATATGGAATATATCATGCAGTTAGTTTCTTCCTATGGATTGTTTCTTGTGGTGCTCTTATGGTCTTGTGGGCACTTGCTATTGGCCTTCTCGGTAATCTTCTATATCTCCCCCCCCCCCCCCCAAACAAAAAAAAATAATTATTCCAGCTTTTCATTTATAAGTCTCTAACTATGTATTCACCTCCACCCTCCTTTTCCACAGCTACATTGCTTCATGCAAGCTTTAGAACACCAAACCTGAAAGCTCGTCTGAACACATTCCGCGAAGAATTCCGTGCTGTGTGGCGCAATTATAGTGATCTGTAGCATGGCTGAGAAAATGTTAGATTCTGCCACTAAATTGCTTGATGTTCATAATTGAATTTTTTTAAATCTTCATATGTTGGCTTTCATGCTCTTTACTTATTTGAAATCTTGTGCTGCATTACCTTTTGGAATGGTTTTTTGCATTTTTGATGATCAAGATGATTTTAAATAGTCAAGCTAGTTGTGTTGCAACCACTTTTCTGGAATTTCAGATGGTTAAGCTTGTGTTTCTCATGGTCTTAGACTCGTAGCTAAGTCCTTTATTTGTTGTTTTCTTTGTTTATTGACCAGGAAAGATGCATCTTTTTGTTATTTACTACCCAAAATGTGTTTTCACTTTTGATTTTCCAGTAGACAAAGCACAAGGGGAGTCTTTGACAAGAACAAGGCAACATCCATCTATTCCGTTTTTACTTTTTGATTCATGTAACTAGAGCTATATTTGACAATAGGGTATCCAACAACAGCTCTAAACACCATGTGTATATCTATATAGCTTAATACATGCAGTGCACTGTTTAAGACTCAACCAATAGCTTTGTTGTTGTATGTGCTCCTCTCTACTCTTGGTTGTGTTTATGGTGACCAAATTGGTGAAATTCCTCATCTATGTAGGTGCATGGTGTTGTCTACAAGGATACCACTTGGTTTCTCCATCTGACAAATTTCAAAGCACAGACTGCTACAATCTACTCATTAGTACTTTAGTAGGATGCTGTAAAAAAAATTTAGCTACTTCATCCTTGTTAGGTGAATGGGCGTCTTAATATTCGATTTTAAACAAGTTTAGCTCCTTTGTTATGTAAATGGGCATCTTAATAATTCGATTTTGAGAAATGTTCAAGGCTATATTTCATACAGTGAATGCGGGAGAAGTCCAATATTTGATTTTGGGAAATATGTGAGGCTGTATTTACCACGGTCAGAATGTGAGATAACATGTATTTTTATCTTCCAAAACATAAGACAGAAATACAATGGCAGAATTTACATACATTTGGAACCTGAATTTTGAAATCCAACCTACTGCTCCAAGAAAGGAAAAAAAATGCTTCTAAGAATCTACCATTAGCTTTGTTCCTGTGAGATCACTAGGAACACACTGATATCACTATCTCCTCCGTTCCTATCTCACTTTAAAATGTGAACAAAGCCAGGGGGGAAATCACAAAATACATAGAGATGCAGGCCATGAAAGTGCAGCAAAATAAATATTGTGCAGTGCATAGTTGCAACAACCTAAAGACGTTCAGGAAGACCCCATGTCGCCTTATGCAACTTTAGTTTGTTCGAGTTGTCTCACAGAGCAACAGTGTGTGCCACCAACCGCATGCAACATTCTTCATCTTGTGATCTTCCTTGAGCGTTACTTCCTCTGGGATGTTTCTGTCTACCGCATCTCCTAGGCCGAGCTGGATTTGAACCAAAAAGGCAAAAGCAAGATATGATATGAGAAATCCATAGCACATGGAATGAAATGTCGTTTGTGATGCATGTGGTGTACCTGACCGTATTTGTTCCACCCCCAGCAGAAGAGTTTACCATCCTCTGTGAAAATTATGACATGAGAAATTGTCGTGCTGCTCTATGAATATAATTACCACTATTATACATGCTCATAACTCGGCCACCAACAGCTCTGATCTAGTTATCATAGGATCCTAGCTTCTTCTATATCACAACTTACATTGTACATTGATGCCATGGTAATACTTCACACTTGGAAACTACTATGAACTATTGAAATATGAAAAACAAAATGTACTAAAAGTTAGTGACAGATATCTCAACAAGTACTAGTAATCACGTTTTACCTGTCAGGATAGCATTGTGACGAGCCCCAGAGGATGCGATTTTGGCTTTCTTACTTTCCAGAACTGAAGCATCTAAAAGGCGGGGGACAACCTGTAACATTTTGGCTCTTAAAGTCAAATAACTTGTACAATACTTGGCCTGCTCTATACACCAAGTTTCAAGCAACGTGAAAGCAGCACAGAGACAGATTTGCAGCCGGAGAGTCATGATACCCATGGAGTTGGGAAGTATCTCAGTGTTTAATGTAGGTCATGACCTTTTCAGAGTTTTAACATTTATTAATATGAGGATGTCTATTTGTAGAAACAACTAAACACATATAATCGGGTCCCACAAGAACTTAAGCAGTTTGGGCCAAATGGTTAGCCAATTCAACGAGGCAAGAAATCTTTTAAATTGCTTTTTCTTTTCCCTGCCCCTTTCTTGTCAATTTCCATTCAGCCCTTGTGCAGATCTCATGGTCGATTTCGAATTTAGGCAGTGTATGACATTTTTGAATACCTGCTTATTCTCTTTTGCTTCACACCAGAGTACTTGAGATCAACTTCTATAAAACAGATCAGAGAGCAGCCAGGTTCAGAACACAATAATATACGACTCTGGCTTAGCTTACCTCACACTGATCTTGATGTGTTCCCAACCCCAGTTGGCCGAACTGATTCCCACCAAAGACATAAACACGTCCATCAGAAGATATGCATATCGTATGCCAAAGTCCTGCAGCAACAGCTTTGATCTGAGAATCCCTTAGAAAAGGCACAAATGTTGGTCGCAGTATATCCTCGGTATTTCCTTGTCCACACTGCAATAAAAAGCTTTTATAAAAGATCAAACTTTACAGCAGATAATATTTATGAAGCCTCAACATGCTTGAAAAAGTTTTGGACATGCATGTTGCAAACAAAGCAATAGAGGAAGTCACAGGGTGTTTCTGGGTTGAAGTGTAGATGACATCGAAATATTTTGCTAAAACCAGCAGAATATAGTCATGGAAAACAACTTTGATATGGTTCTTCATATTTCTCATCTGGTTCCTGTCTACTCCCCACAGCTTTTGGCTTGGCTTGTATTTAAGCAGGCTATTTGCACAAGCATAGTCCTTTTCAATGAGAAAAAGAAATACTACTACAATTCTTCATCTCAATACTAATTCATATCTTTAACCTAAGACAATATTGAGCTCTTGGGAAGGTGTATGTATCCTGTCTACATCATCATAAGCATTTATTCATTTCCACAAGTAGAAAGCTTTTTGAGTTGATAACAGCAAGAGTAGCACATCTCATATTGAAAGTGTCTGCCCAAAGTTGAATGAAACTTCAGTTAAAGAAATCTTGCAATAAGTATTACAATCCAGTTGATTATACAGCAATGCTATAATTTGTACCTATATCTGTAATGCTTTGTCATGAGATTCCAAGACAAAGCAAATGTGTATATCACGTAAAAAAAAACTCACCTGCCCATAAAGACCCCAGCCAAAGGCAAAAAGCACACCAGTATCTGATGCAAAAGAAAATAACTCTATCAGCAGGGGAATAAGGTTTCCACATATTAGTGAAGCACTTCCGAGTTACCTGTTATCACTGCACTGTGCCTGCCTCCACATGCAATACCCTTTACGTAATTTCCTATGGATTTTTTTCGTTCAGCTGCTGAGTCATCACTATTTTGATTATTTACTCCAGAGCTCCCTCCTCCATTCAATGATGGGTCAATACAAGGTATAAGATGAGGAGATGCCACCATTTTTATCCTAGATCCTAGACCAAGCTGGCCTTCTCCTCCGTAGCCCCAACCCCATACCTGTCCCACATCTAAAATCCGGTAAAAGTATGATGCATCAGCTCTTGTTTATACATAAATATCTTCTTCCTTAACATTAAAGTCTTCTTGCTAAACATTAAAGATCTCCATAGCTTCATACTTCAAAATACCTACAAGACCTCCAGAACTATAATGTAACCACACGGATATAGAAACTACACCAAAAGTGTAGTTTGCAGGCGGAAGCATATAAGAACTTTACCTGACAATGCTAAAGTATGGCGTCCGCCTGCTGCAACTGAGGTGATCCTCACCCCAGGATCCAGACTTACAGGACAAGGCGGCATTGAAAGTGTTTCATCTGCAGGGGTTAATGCTTCAGAGTCTTGCTGGGGAACAACTTTTCTCCGTTTTAGCATCTCATCTCCAGATAATTTGTCATTTGAACCCAAAACTGATCCAGTGGTAGAATTCAAACTATGAGACTGAGGAATCCCTCAAGCATTAACCTTTGTTATCCATTATTATGTATATTTGTGCAGTTCATATATCTATTCTAAAACAGTTTTGGAAAAAAAGAATTCTTATAATTAAATTATAACTAAGATACCTTGGTCAGTTATTGTTGAACTCTGTCTTTCGCCAGTTTGATCTTCACTAGTTTTTAAAGTGTTCCAAGTACAGGTGATTTTTACAGACGGAACACACTCCTTCCAACCCCATGTGTACACTTCACCTTTGTCTGGAAACATGAAAAATTACTCTCATAAGTAACAATGCGGCGTGAGTATGAAAGGAAAAGAAGAACTCCATTCAGATGGAACTGCCGTTCAAGAAAGGAAACAGATAAGAAAAAGACTTTTTGGATATACCTGTTACTGAAACACAGTGTGCCCAGCTGGCAGCAGCTTCCGTGATCGGATTAGGTGATGGAAGTGGATACACCTCTGGAGTCTCCTATATGAGGTAAAAAATGAAGATGTTGAATCAATTAAACAAATCAGGAAGTGTCTAAGGATTTAAGTTAAAAAACGATAGCTGGATTACCCCATGTTTCCCTGAGGCAAAATAGCTTTGGCCTTGGTCATCAGAGGAACCCCAAGTAACAAGTTTCCCAGAGGCTGCAAGAAATGCTTAATTGAATATAACAATGCCTTTCATAGAGAATCAGAAAACAGAACCCAAGCGACCTATATCATGTTCTCCTAAAGAACCACGACGTGAACACATTAACTGTTACATCTTCTTACCCTAGGCCACAAGTTTACATCTTTTTCTGATGCAAGAGAAGACAACTCACGGAAAACTCTACATCCAAGACAATAGAAGATGACCAGGTAAGCATTTTCATAAGAGTACCACCTAAATTTCATCCAAAGATGTACAAACTTTTCAAATTGTACAAACAATGAAACCGTTGATAATTTCAACTTCAAATAACCTAAAATCTGGATATCAGCAGCTCCAATAGTAATCATCTCGTCCTTTCTCAACCTAACGTTTGTCACTCTGGAGTCGCACCTAACAAAATTTCAGTCTTTTCAAGAAACTCATACGATTTTGCATACTCATTCCTATAACTCTGTCCAAGATGAAGACTTCAGCTTGGAACCTATTCACAATCAATCCCAACACACCACGGCGTGCAATATGTCTTGATTCAACAAAACTATTAGTTTTATAACGCACAAGTAAACCATCAATTGCTCAGAACCGAAGATCATAACTCCTTGACTGAAATCAACTATTCAGTGTACAGCGCACATAGCTAAATTGCATAGCCTATTATACTCATAACTAATAAATTCGATATCACAGCCAATAAATACGAGAACTACCGGAAATCGCCATGCCAAAGCCGCATCCGCCGGCGCAAATATCCTTCCACGAATCTCCGGACGCCTCCGCCTCCGGAAACCGCACACTCGCCGGCGAATTCAATGGAGATCTTTGCGCAGTCACTCCCGGAAAATACCCGCACATTAACACCTCCAACTGCTGCTCACTCTCATCATTAGATCCATCTTCCTTCCTCTCATCTCCATTCATCACTCAAACAAATATCCAGAAAATAAGTTGAATTTCTACGTCGATCTGAAATTTGAGTCCACATATTTTCACGGTGTTTTTAATAATCAGCACAAGCGCAGTGACGAGGGCAAAATGGTAAAGTCACGCGACGGGGTTTAATATTTTAATTTTTAAGCTTTGTTCGAATCAATTTCTAGCTCATTGTGGGTGCCACGTTGGACGCTCATGATAGTATCGTGCCACGTTTCGACATACGGTTGATCGGAATTCTGCAGTTAGATTTAATAAAGTTCGTCCGGTTCGAATCGAGAAAATACTGGAAGTTTCTGGAAAGTGATGCGTGGGGTGTGTTGGAATCTTCTTCGCTTCCAGATGGTTCTAGCAGTTGAGCGACACGTGGTGGGCCACGCTTTAATCAGCTCCATGTTTACACACTATTTCAGACTTTCAGTATAGATTCCCAACTTTTTATACTTTCATTTTTAGTTAAAAGTAGAGACAACAAATAATCCTTTAAAAAGCGTGCAAGTTCTTGAAATCGAATAATAAGATCATTCATTATTTTAATATTTTTTACTTGAAAGCAACTGATGATGGAATTGTGGAATTTAACTATGTACATCTCCAGCCATTTATACGAATTAGTTGATAAAATTTAATTTTCAATATTAATTAAATAATTAAATCACAATCAAAATAAAATTTAACTGAAATTATTTTTTAATTAAATTTATATTTTAAATTTTTTTAATAATATATTTAAGAATTTCATATTTTTTTTTAAAAAAATTTACTTTATAATAGTTTAAGATAAAGATAGAGAAAAAGGATCTGATATAAATTAATCAAACACTTAAACTATAAGAAAATATCATATTCATATAAAAAAAATAGACAAAATATCATATTCATTATCTAGATATGAAAGTCCAAAAATGTCCTCCAATACCTTGGACTAATTTTTTGAAATGAACTAAAATGATACTCTCTTCTCTTCGTTCCTTCATAGTTGAGTCATTTTTCTATTTCGAGAAGCTCCCTCATAGTTGAGTCATTTCCATATATAGTAACTTTTTCCTCTTTCTTACTTTACTCTCTCTTACTTTATTCTCTACTCTATTCACTTTTTACTTTATTCTCTCGACCTTTTTCTCTTTTTTATTTTTTTTATCTATTTATTTAATACACCCAACATTCATTTCTTAAACTCCGTGCCGAAAAATTCCGCCTCAACTATGAGGGAACAGACGAAACGAAGTACAAATAAGACTGTATATACTACTCCATATAACAATGTATCATAAAAAATCACAATCACAACAATTATAGTATAAAACATAAATACTATCTTATACACAATCACAACAATTAATAAAGTTAATGATCAGTAAAATATATGTGTTTGTTTTGCTAAATAATGACGAGTAAAATATAAGGATAAACAACATAAAATAAATATTATAGTACTTCATCAGTACACGATTAATTGACGATTAATTGATGTGATTTGACTCAAGCTCAGATTTTAAGAAATATGAAAAATAGATGGAAAAAGTTAGTAAATGTGAATCATATTTGTATATACTAGTACTTAGTTTTATAATAAAATATTTGTGGAATAAGCTAGTGGAACGCTCTAAGTGGAGCATTTCGATTCTGTCAATAAAGTTTACGTAATGTTGTTTTGTGAATTAACTGAAGAGAATAATGTAGTAAAAGCGACGAAAAGAATAGAGAAAGTGAAGTTTCTATTTTTATAAATGTGGAGTATCATTTAGAGCGGGACTTCTCAAAAAGGAAAATGATTCATGTAGAGTTGGACTTAGGGAATAGTATATTATTTTGTGATCTAACTCTATTAAAATAAAAGAAGATAATATTCCTACTAAAACTGAATAAATAAAGGCATGGGAGAGCTGAATGACTTTTCCAATACAAATATTTGAATTTATTTAATAAGAGTAGTAAAAATATAAATGTACATTTTAAAATTAAATTGAAACAATTACAAAATTTTACACTAAAAATACTAACAGAAGTAGAAGACGTGATATAGGCAAGCGTATAGGTAGGGGACTTGACAATGACATTAGCCAATTTTACTATTAATAATTAATTTAATTAGTTTTGATTATCTCACCTTCTTCGACAAGAGCAATTGACAACCATTAATTTAATTAATTTAACTAACACATTAAATTCTAACTCACTACCAAATGGGCCTAAATATATAATCTAAGGGCTACTCATTTCAGTATTTCTAGATTTTGGGCCTGAAGCTTCATTATTGCTTGTGGGCCCAGTTAGAAGGCCTCTAATCATAGCAGATCTACATGCAGCCCACATATACATGCACTACTACTTTCTCCCTTTATTTTATTTATATTAATAATTTAATTTATATAATTCCCTCCCATCTTACAATCTAAGGAAAAATATACTAATGCATTTCATCAATAATAATACTCCAATATTTTTATTCTCAAGTACATTTTATTTAATATAATAATCTAAAATATAACAATCATGTATGGTAACACTTGGTGAATTATTTGTAGTAAAGAAAGCGGCAAACGCATTCATATTTTTTTGAAATTGAAATTTAATCAAATAACATAGACCAATTCATTCAGTCCGGTGAGTTCAAGTCGGAATATGGCATATATATATGTGCCCTAACAGAGTTAAACACATTATTTAATTAGTGCATTTGACACTAAACAATTTCGTAATCAACCTCAATTAAACTAGATTTAATAATTTTCTTCCTCTATTATAAAATTTATCATTTGTGCACTTTTCGCGAGCACAGCTAACATTATTATAGGTTCACGTCAATTTTGTTGATACCTAGTCATTAGTTATTATGAAATTGTCAAATATACAAATTGTATAAAAAAAAAAAGTTTAATTTATTTTTGTTTTAACTATATAAATGGAAGAGTTGGATGGATTGATAGTTGAATTTGAGAATTAGATCATGGTGGAAGGTAAACAATTTTATGATTTATGATTGTTACATGGAAAATGAAGCACGCTTTTGCCTTTTGGTGCCGTCAAGAGCATTGTTATTGGCCATGCGTCTATGCCACCTAATATATATATATGCATAAACTACCAACCCAAACGACGTCATCTTGTCATGCGACGTGCTTTTATTTATTTATTTACCTTTCATGCATTGCTACGTCAATTTTGACATTGGATTTTGTTTATTATAATATGCCAAGTATGATTAAATGAATAATGATATATGTTGATCAAATAGGGCATAATAATAGAATGCTTAATATAAGAGCTTCAAGCCTACTGATGCGACTTTTAAATTTTTGTCCGTTCACATGTAAAAAAAGGCATGATAAGTTGGATATTATTTTGCATAATTTGAGCATTGATCATTCGTAATGTTTGCTTGCCACTTGTCAAATAATTAAGTACTATATTAAAATGGTAGTTAAAGGATCAAGTCTGTGCCGCCTAGTGTGACTTGCGATGCCACATCGGTAGATCAAACAATTAATTAGAAAGTTATAATTATCAATTTATGTTGGTTTAATCTTGTGCATATATAATGACAAAAATAAACAAGTAAAATGACCGAATAAAGTGGCACGCGTCGACACGTGTTTCCATTCATGTAATTTAGGTAGTTTAGTGTTTGGTTTGTTGATTGTTACACTTGAAGTAATTTTCAATAATAACAAAAACAAATCTTAGTAAAACACGAATAGAGCTGCAGCACTTTCCCTATTTTATTTTATATTTTCATTTTTATATATCAGCATAATAATTTTATTTTATCTATAGCAGTTGCAATTGAAAGACGCATTTAAGCTACCAGTTTTTCTATACGAATACAATCACGTCCTTTACTTCTTTATGCACATTATATCAATGAATAATTTATCACGAAAAGGTGATGAATTAATTGGAATAAAATTAAAGCAACCAAGTATTCACTTGAATATTATTAGTAATAAAGAAATAAACAAAATATAGGAACAAGTAAACAGATGTGTACAAGATAAATTATCCAAACTTATTAGCACGCTTGCTAATTTAATTTATTTCAACAACCCTTTGACCATAGATTCTTACGCATAACATGCCCTATCAATTAATCACACTATATAAAACACAAGTGATCAAATACACATATACAGTGCATGCCCATAAGAATAAAAGACAAAATAAAGAAGACTATAAAATCTAAAACCAACCTAATCTCATGTCCTTTATACACTTCCACCAACCATCCCTCGACCTCGGTCTCCTCATGGCTTCCGGCCATACGATCAAGTCGTTCCGATGCAATTTCTGTGATCGTGGTTTCTCCAACGCGCAAGCCCTAGGCGGGCACATGAACATCCACAGGAAGGATCGAGCTAAGCTCAAAGACTTCTCCGACGAGAACTTTCTTTCTTTGGACATCACCAAGGCCAATTATCCGGAGAATCCCTCAGCCAGCGAAGAGACAAAGAAGGCCGCGAATTCTAACGACGAGATTCAAGATTGTGCTCCAACTTCCAAGCCCATTTCGGTACGTGGTTTGCCATTATTTTCAGTTAGTGAAGATGAAAAGAATTCAGAGGAGAATAAAGTGGAGTTGATCCATGGCGGATTAGATCTTGAACTTCGATTAGGGATTGAGCCTTATCATGATGCAAAGATTAATACCTAATCCTTACAATATCTATAAATACGATATGCATACGTCCATTTAATTAATATGTATGTGTATAGTTTAAATATATGGAGCTCCAACATACTGAATGGATTAATAGATTTACACCCAAAATTGGTTAGGATTCGAATATATATACGTTGAGGCCAAATAATTGTACACTCTTTTATTCATCAGTTTGCTAATGTAGTCTGCACAACGGATTATTTGTAATGAACTATAGTGCTAAGTAATGGAAATTGATTTAAATGGATTATCTTTTTGAATATGACGGAATATATAAAATTGATTTAAAGATGAGACATGCTTAATAAATATATCTGCTGGATTTTCACTTTCATGTATCTTTTCAAGTTGTAGAACTTTCATCAACAATAAATGTTACATGTAATGATACTTCAATTCCAGATACTATGTTCTTGAATGAAATGATGAATTGTTTGTCAAGAAAATAACACTCTGAGTGTCATTTTAAAATATGATATTCTTGTTCTTCTTTCCAAATTCATCTAAGAAACTCCACAACCACACCATCTTCTTACTTGCTTTCATCACAACTACATATTTAGTCTCCATAGTAGACGATTCGACAATAGTCTGCAAGTCAGAAGTCTATGAAATAGATGTACCGCCATAACTAAATACATGACCGGTTCATTGGATATCAAGTTTTGCATCCACATAGCTTGCTAGCTCAATTTTTCTTGACATTGAAAGCTTAAGACTATATCATGTGGTACCTCTTACATATTGAATAATCCTTACAATTGTTGCTTGTACGGATCAGCCATGAATCGACACACTACTCTCACTATTTGCGCAATATTATGCCTTGTACATG
Source organism: Salvia hispanica (assembly GCF_029641045.1). Classification (NCBI taxonomy): domain Eukaryota; kingdom Viridiplantae; phylum Streptophyta; class Magnoliopsida; order Lamiales; family Lamiaceae; genus Salvia; species Salvia hispanica. The sequence goes on from NC_142692.1 coordinate 28,688,370, forward strand.
CACCATTGCATGCATAATAATGTGAATCTCAGAAATGTAAGGAACTTTGATCATCTCAACACGTACGTTCCTTTCATGTACTTGATGACTCCTGATTGCCCAAATGCAAACTTGTTGGCTTCAAATAAACCATCTTGAATCTTTCTAGAACATTTTGAATGTAAGCATGTGAAAAGATACAAATCCTGGCTTACCTTGTCACGTTTAATTCTCATCCTGGCTTACCTTGTCACGTTTATTTCTCATGCCCAATCTAATTGACCTCTCTAAGATTCTTTATGGAGAATTGTTCGGACAAACGCTTTCTAGTTTGTTCATCTCTCTTGCATATAATAAGAGGATAAGACAGCTTTCTTCAAACCTCTTATGATAGCAATAATGACCGACACATTTTATAGCTAATCTCCATCACGAATCTATCAAATTTTTTGCACTACTTTTAGGAGCTTGCTTTAGACCATACATGGTTTGTGTCATGTACAACTAATCCTTCAAATTACCATGATGAAATGTTGCCTTTTACATCCATTTGATGTACCAATAAATTTTCTGCAACCACCAAACTCAATACCGTAATGGTGGTTAGTTTTCAAAACGAGAGTAAACACACGTATAACAAATACTGTATCGTTGCTTAAATCTGTCGACAACCAACCATCTGTTTCACCTTGATTCGATAGATTCACTTGTAGTGCAATGTCTTCTTCCATTTCAAAAGTTTCATGAGCTCACACGTGTCATTCAAGAGAAGAGATGCAAACTCATCGTCCATGATTATGTATTGCCCTTAGGCTTAACACGGGCAGTAAGTATTAAATAAAATTTTGGTATTTTGATATTTTTCTGTTCCTAATATAAGTCCTTTAAGTTTTGACTGATTCACCATTAAGTCTAATTCTCGAACAAAAAACAAAGGTCTAACAAAACAAATTGAAGGGCCAACTTTCATAATCTAACTATGAATTAATAAGATTGGCAGTGTGAGTGGGATGTTAAAAATCTAGGGTAACATTAAATACTTTGCGAATTCGAATAAGACCGGTCATATATATTCCAAATATTTAGCGAATACGAAGAAGACCGGTCATATTTATTCCAATTTCAGCAATTTGATTTCAACATTTCTTCATGCCAAACATTGGCATTGTAGTATTAAAGTAAAAGGTGGACGGATTAATAGTTTCGGTATTGATTAATTTTCGTACAAATACAGTCACTCTTTTATACCTTTATAAGGAAAAATAGCGTTCGTATTTACATTTTTTTCTATTTTGCATATCAAGAGTAAATAAATGACGTCAAAGACTATTCTGAAAATAGGCAAAATAAAGGAATAAAATCCATTTTGTAAAAGCCTATAGATCATACTAATAAATAAGCAATATATGAATATTAAATACTTATCTTCACCAAATCCACCGAATTAAATAATACTATAGATAATATCATACTAATAAAATGATAGAGAGAGACTAGCATGCATATCACAATTAATTGATTGCCTTGGTATTAATAATTAGTTGTGTGCACATCTCAAATATTTGAAAGAATATTTTGATTCATACGCGCACCAAACAATCTATAATGGCAAAGTGTTGTGCTCCACTCCTAATCAATGAACCTTGCATTTAAACCAAAAACTGCAAAACTTGACGAAATTAGACTAACGCATTAATCATCTGCAAAAAAACCTAGATTTTTTCCCTAATCCCATTCCCATCTTCAACAATCATTCGAATCAAGATTTTAGCATAAACCAACAAAAAAAAATAAAAAAATGCCGAATTCATCATCACCGGAAGCCATAATCCACCACGACCCTTTAAAGCCATGGAAACACCTCCTCTCCCCACCGCCGCACAAAATCCCCAGTTTGGCCTCCAATTTCATGAAAGCCCTCTTCGCCATCTGCATCTTCGGGGCATTTTCGGTATTCCTCCTGTCGTGGTCCCCCACATGGCGGGCCCACGACTGCCCCGAATGCAATCGCGCCATCCGGGGCACATTCCGCCACATCATCACCAACAGCGACCTCGGTCTCGTCAGCCGAGACCGAGATCGCACCAACCTGTCCCACGTCCTCTTCGGGATAGGCGGGTCCGCCCAGACGTGGGGCACGCGGCGCCGCTACTGCGAGCTGTGGTGGAGGCCGAACGCGACGCGCGGCCACGTCTGGCTGGACGAGCGGCCGGAGAAGGAGTGGCCGGCGACGTCGCCGCCGTACCGGGTGTCGGCGGACACGGAGAGGTTCAAGTACACGAACTGGTACGGGTCGCGGTCGGCGGTGCGGATCGCGAGGATCGTGAAGGAGAGCTTCGAGGCGGAGGCAGCGGGGGAGGGGGCGGAGGTGCGTTGGTTTGTGATGGGGGATGATGATACGGTGTTTTTTACGGAGAATTTGGTGGAGGTGTTGAATAGGTATGATCACAGGGAGATGTATTACATCGGGGGGATTTCGGAGAGCGTGGAGCAGAACGTGGTGCACTCGTACGCGATGGCGTACGGCGGGGGAGGGTTCGCGGTGAGCTACCCGCTGGCGGCGGAGCTGGTGCGGATATTGGATGGGTGTATTGATCGGTACGCCTCGTTTTACGGCTCGGATGCCAAGGTGGCTGCCTGTGTTAACGAGATTGGTGTGCCTCTCACCAAAGAGCTTGGTTTCCATCAGGTTTTTTCTTCCCATTTTACCGTTATGATACTATTTTATTTATCATCATATTTTTTTTCTTTTTTACTACATAAAAATCGATTTTTTTTAAGATGAGGAGACACATCAAAGGAAAAATAATTGAAGTTGTAAGCGAAGAATGTGAGAAAAATGATGGAACGGTTAAAATATAAAAATGTCTATTTTTATGAGAGCGGTGAAGTATAAAAGTTGCAATAGGGCACATGCACATTGCCAAATTAATCTTGATTGACGTCAAATTATGTTTGGTGCCACATTTTTTTAATTTGAAAATTAAATTATGAAAGATGAAAACTTTGCAACTATCCTATCCACTCCAATTCTGGTGAAATACGTGATGATGAGGCAATCGATTTTAAATACGTGGCTCACTTCTTTACGGTGATACATATTTATGTGGTGGTTGATGTGTTTAAAATCAGCCGGTACACAACCGCATATTTCGCTAGAAATGAAGCAAATGAGATAATTGTGAAATTATCATCTTTTGTGATTTAGCTTTTAGATTTTGAAAATGACATAAGATTTACTATAATTTAACTATTTCTCATAATTTAATTTTCAGATTTTGAATGTGTGACACTAATCATAATTTGATTGTCTTTCATGAATTATTTGGCGATATTAAAAGTTAATACATGTTGTATAAAAAACATATAATGTTTGATGTATATAGTATGTATATAGGATGTGTTTATTAGTACTACTTAGGGTTTAGGGTTTAGGGTTTACAGTGTTTCAATTTATTTATAGAGAAAATGTGAGCTTTTAAAAGATTATGTGTGAGTATGTGTCTTGCAAGAAAATCGAAAATAAAAATGAAGCAAAATTAAAATAGAGTGTTAGTTGACAATATTTGGAATGAATATTTGAGATGTACAGATGGACATAAGAGGAAGCCCATTCGGCCTACTGTCGGCCCATCCCATTGCACCCCTCGTCTCACTCCACCATCTAGACTACGTGCAGCCCCTTTATCCGGGCAAAAATCGGGTCGAGTCCATAAAAAGGCTAATCCAAGCCTACAATACGGACCCGGGTCGGGCGCTGCAGCAGAGCTTCTGCTACCACCCGACCCGGAATTGGTCCGTGTCTGTTGCGTGGGGCTACAACGTGCAACTCTACCCGTTTTCGGTGACGGCCAAGGATCTGAGCACCCCGTTACAAACATTCTTAACGTGGGGGACCTGGAGCCAGTCGCCATTCACGACCAATACCCGATCCCTAAGCTTCAACCCGTGTGACAGACCCATTATCCATTACTTGGACCAAGTTAACGGGTCCGGGTTGGGTACCACCACCACGTACAGAAGGCCACATCCCGCACGCGCGAGGCGCTGCAAAAATGAGAGCTATGCAAAGGCGTATTCGGTGAAGGAGTTTAGTGTTATGGCTGCTCCGCTTGATCCTCAAATATGGAACAAGGTATGTACAATCTGTTTTTTCTTTTTATTTCAGATAAATTAAAGATAAGATAAGATCATTATTTCAAAGTATGTTCAAATTATTGTGTTTAAAGATATTAAATGGAATGCAATATTTCATTGGCATTCTAAACATTTTATTAAATGGAGTTTAGTTTTTAGTATTTCTAAACACTAGACATTGCATACTCCAAAAACTCCAAATGGGCTAAGATGGGCTTAATGCCCTGATTAGCCTCTTGGATTGAGCTAAGATTGTCATTTATTGTTTATTTTTGGAAATCCATAGACAAAAGGTTATATGTATATATAACGCCTTTTCATTTATATTTTAATAAAATTAATTACTGCTAGTATATTAATAAATGGGAAAAGAGCTTTATTTTATTGTTTAATTATGTTAATAAATATAGAAAACAGCATGTCATGTTTGATTTTTCATAAATCAATTTACAAATTTAGGATAATAGAAGAATTGTGTCCAAAAATAGAAAATAAAGAACTTAGTGCTATCTAGAGAATGTTAAAAGTTTGTACAAATTACTACTCTATTTAGTGACAACGAATTGGGTGTTAATTAAATGTCAATATATATACTGTATTTATGCTAGTGTGCGATGCAAATATTTAAATACTGTATTGGCGTTATCATTACTAATTATTTTTAATAAAAAATTTAGGGGCTACGTAGGCAATGCTGCGAGATAATCGACGGCTCAGATAAAGTGGACGGCGTCTTGCAGGTGAGAATCAGACGCTGCAATCAATGGGAATCAGTAACGCCACGTAAGACGTTTAGCCCTACAGAGAAGAAAAATGAACATTGACCTTTGATTTGACTTTTTTAGATGTACAACTTACATTGCTATGGGTACAGTAGGTCACGGTTCAAATTTGCAACCATATGTATAGTGTAGAGGTGTTGTTTTTTGTTTTTGTATGCTCTTCTACAGTCTTGGAAAAAAATTATAAACTTCGCTTAAAATGTGTTGTTGTTCATTTCTAAATAGTTTCGTTAATAAAATGGAGTGATTTCTTCTTAGGGGTTTCATTTCTAATCGAGTTATGCATAATTACTTCATTCATCTCTTTCTATTGCTGCTCATAAGTTCAAGATTAAATATATAGACCGCATCAACATATAGCAACTATAAATATTTCACAAACAATTCAATGAAAATTATAATCTATTACAACAAATCATATATAGGCATAAACATAGTTTTACAATCTACATAAAATTTAGAAAATTTTAGTATGTATACTGAATGTATCTACTCGTTGGTGAATGCATCACCAATCACCGTAGTTTGAATCTAATGATTGACAAAAATGTCAACTTTCTAATGTAATTAATTTAACGACCATCTTAGTATTTTAAATCTTCAAAGCATATTCTCACATTCTCACCAACATTAGATAACCACCCATGTTAACATTGCACAATCATTTTATAATTGTTAATTAGGCCATCCCTTCTAACTAGGATTCACAGCCTGTTATTGCAGAATTATTTTGGAATCCATGTGTTGAAAATGGAGGTGGTGTTCTAAGGAAAAGAAAATATGGTGTTGTTGAAAAACACACAGTCGTATGATTATTCAAGTACTTTATAGGTAGTACTACTAATTAATAGTGAAATAGTTGTAACATATCTCGTTATATGCAAAAAGCAATAATTTAATTATATCTCCGTCAAATGACTAAATAAATACTCCCTCCATACAAAATAATGACTCATTGTCATTTTAAATTTTTGGAACGTATAAGACTTATTTATTTATTTTCAAATTTCGATAATTGGACTTCATCATTCATTAAATTATTAAAGTTATATTCCATAATAAAATTATTCCATTATTACAAACCTTTTCATTCACTTTCTTACACAAAATCAAATACTCCATTATTCCATTATTACAAAAGTATTTTTTTACAACTCACGCAAAGTCAAAACATGTTTTTTTAAATTATAGATAGGAGGAGTAAGTCGTTTCCAAATATGAATATATTTTAAAACTATTATCAAAATAAAATTTATCTAATATTACTACTGTTTCAAATGCGCAAACTAATTAACTATTGACGAAAACTTCTATATAGTACTACATCCTTTGCGTACACATGGATCTTAAATCGACTTAGATCTGGTCAACATTTAACCCGATATACAAAATTAATATTCCCCCCAAAAAAGACAATCCTTATTATCTTCCTCTCATCGCCACCACTCGGAAATCAGAGAACCACACACTCTTCTCGCCTCCTCCACTACTATTACTAGTACTGCTATTTATTGACTCACGACGTCGACATGTCGGTGTCATCGCCTCTACTGATATTCTAGACTCTTCTGTGAGGATTTGAACCTCATGCAACACTATCTCTCATGATCAGTATCATACCGTATTTACTCTTGTGACATCCATTGTCCAAAGTAAAAAGTGATTCCCAGTGACACTAGCAATGGTTCACAATCGATTGTCCACATCTACTTATATAAGTTATGAACATTGTTTACTTATTCTACAAAATACCAATTTAAAGATTTTTTTTTGAAACCATGAACAGACCAAAGAGTGCCTCTGAAGTTGAACCATTAATATGTTTATACGCAAAATGATTGGTAGATGCTCAATTGTGACCATTCAAACTTTCTACATAATTCTTGGTTTTCACATTCACTACTATATATAATATGTTAAACATGTAAATGATTAGTAGATGACCTTGAGTTTGTGATCATTCCTTACTAAAAGAATCTCTATAATGGCTCATGCATGTTCACATTACTCATTGAATTCTGTTGACAAGTCCTTACTCCATAAATAGGGTTATCTAATCAATAGTTTGTTGAATTGACTACTACCATTGTAGACGAGTTAATAAACCAATCCGTTTTTACACTATATAGAAATTTTATGCTTAAATAACGTGTCAAAAAACAACAAATGCAGATTAATTACTGCTTCATGATGCATAGAAGTTCTTGTACGTGTTCCAAGCTTTACAACTCGGCGTTGATTTCGAACTTCTTTAGTCATAATCAATTAATAGTACAGTTATTTTCAAAATTTCACTTTCTCATAGAGATGTAGAAGAAAAATATAGTAGTATAGTATATTAGAAAGGAAATCTCTACAAAGCATGCACGCGCAAGTTCAATTCAATCAAATTTCAAACTGGAACATGTAAATTTCATAGTCCAAACTACAAAATTAGTAAAGAAAATTGATTTTTTCCTGTTCGCCAGAACTTGTAATAATGTATGTGGTGCTACATATGAGACGGGGTCGTTTTATCTTTAGAGATGCGGACTCGTCTGAACTAAGAGCACTATATATCAAAGTGTATCTGGTCTTGTAGAAAGAAGTCTTCTTCAACTTGACTGTAGTATTTAATATCCGTGTATTTTCAATTTTGAAGTTTTAGTTTCCGCGTATTTATTTTCGATGCTAATATATACAATGAGTTTGTAAGTGTCCAACAAATTAATTTATAACCAATTTAATATTTTAATTAATTATACAGATCTCGTTATATTAAATTATTGATCTCAATCATTTTTTAAAATAATATACGTACTTTTCATGTATAGTAATTATTGGATGATGTTTCATAAAAATTGTAAGATTGGAGATTTCAGGAATTAAAAAAATATATATAAGTCGGGAAAATATGCATGTATGATGCATTTTTTTTATGGTTAAATGAACACAAATTTGACGTATGATGTATTATTGATTCTTAATTTCTAAGTTAAATGAAGTCGACAATAAATAGCTCTAATTGTAATATATCCACTTCGACAATACTTATGTATGAAATCATAAAAATATTGGCGAGTTGTACTAATTGACAACAAACTAAATTCTACTTAATTAGCTGGTTTAGGCGATGCGTATAAAGAGGGATTCTTGTTAGCTTCCTAGTTCTTACGCTATAAATTGATTTTTTTTCTTTGGTACTATATTGTATAAGAGGTCGATCAATGTGAAAGTTCAAATTTCAAATAAATTGATGTCACGGATCTTATTATGTGGAAATCAGTTAATGGTGTTAAAATAAAGTGAACCAGGTTAATAAAGAAGTTGATACTTTTTTCTAAAAATAAATCAATTCCTAAGAGTGACAGCCTTAAATACATGTTAACGTTTGCGATACGTGTTGATAAGTACTTAGTTCGTTAGGAAAATATGTCTTAATTTCTAAGTTAATGAAGTCGGCGATGTTGCGAAGTTAGATTTTTTGGTAATTTGACCGAGTTCATTTGATTGTGTGGTGTGAAATCAGGAAAGCTCTAATTTCATCTGCGATATTTTAATTTTCAATATCAACTTTTTTATAAAACAATTCTTTTAAAAGTTCAATGGTATCCGAAAATATGAAAATACGTCAAACGACATGGCGTACTACTTATTTTAATCATATTTTAAATAATTTAAAAATAAAAATAACTCTTATGGCATTAATCTTAAGCGATGGAGATGGGCCAAGTTGATGGCAACCCATAGATCATCCGAACTATTTTTTTTTATTTTTTTATTATTATTTATTTGTTTATTATTTATTCACTTTAGTACTTCATCATATATATACATCGTTTACTAGGGAAGAGGAATGTGACAGCGATTCTTGTTGCCACATGACTCTCAAATCTTGTTCAAAAACTATTTATTTTATTACTAATGCGTCTAAAATTTAATGGGTGTGCATGTTCGTCTATTGCGATGTTGAGGCTAAGTTTGAGCCATGTGGCCTTCTTTCTTTGCGAAACTATATTGTATGCATTAAATTAAATTACATTATATGGTCCACACAGTACTTTTATATAATTTTGACTATAATATCGATAAAATGTTAATAAGTCGTAGTACCATATATAAATATATAATGTAATTATTTAGAGCTTTGTTGTAAAAATTATGGACTTATTTAAATAAATGTTATTCAGCCTTCTTTATTTCGGAGTTATCGCCACATTAGTCAAAAGATTAAATTTTAAAACTTTGGTTTCTTCTAAGTACTCAGAGTGTGAGACAAAAAAAAATTACTACTAATATTAAGGGTGGTCAATTGATGATTTCGTCATAGTTGATATACTATATATGTAACATTTTGTAATCATTTGATGTAAAACTATCTTCGTAAATATAGTCAAGAGAAATATTTTATTACAGATAAATACATCAATAATCCATTGCTTAATTTATACTACCTCTGTCTATCAAAATTTGTCTCATTTTTCCATTTTCATCCGTTCTTTAAAATTTGTCTCATTTCACTTTTATCATTTTTGGCAGTGGACCACATCTTCCACTAACTCACTACTACTCATATTTTATTATAAAATTAATATATAAAAGTAGGATTCACAGTCCACTAACTTTTCAACTCACTTTCTATTACATTTCTTAAAATCCGTGGCAAGTCAGAGTGGAAAAAGTTTTAATGGATGGGAGTAGTACTTATATAATGAAAAATACATTACTTTGATGAATCCCCAATCCATACTCGGACTGTTCAATATTTTGTTCGTCTGATTGCGTAGGAAAATAGCTTCATTTTTTTTATCTGTCCATAAAAGTTAATCTTATTGTTATTTATGATAATTTTGTCACCGTTTGTTCTCTTTTTTTTTTATCTCTAATTTTTTTTTATCTCTTTCTTATAATCATATTTTAATTTTTAACAATGCAAATAAAAACACAAATAACACTAGTTATAGTGAGTAACTAGTAGGAGTATTTTTTTCTCACTGAAGAGAGTCTAGTTAAAGGAATACAAAATAGCCATATACCGATCTTGTTTTCACATCATTTTATTTAACTACTACTTTCAATACGAAAGAGCCATATGGAGTACCGATCTTGCTTTCAAATCGTTTTATTTAACTACTCCTTTCATTCCTTATTAATGGACACAGTTTCATTTTTCATCCGTCTTCAATTAATTGACACCCTTACTTACTATTTTTTGGCAATTGACCCTACATTCTACTAATTCATTCTACTCACATTTTATTGTAAAAGTAATATATAAGCGTATGACTCACATTTCACTAACTTTTTCCACCTACTCTTCACTATATTTTTTAAAATTTGTCAAGCCAAATGATGTCAATTAATAGAGGACAAAATAAAATGCAAAGTTTGTGATATTCTAAACTTAAAGTTCGTGGAAAATATTAAATTTTAGCTAAAGTTTATGATTTTAGAGACCAATATCCCTATCAAACAACAATCACTTTTATAAAGAAGTCAAATTTATTTGCAACACACCATATGTCTATATTCATAGAACTTTTATTTATAATGATAATTATATTAATTATATAAATAATAACTTAATAAAACTACTTTAATATACAATGAACATTAAATTATATATAGTTAAAGCTTTTGGCGAGATAAAGCTAACCCAAGTTTTTGTCATTATTAAAAATCTACCCAGTCTGAAAAACAGAAAATTTACTTTGATGCCAATATATTTGAAGTGGAGAACAATAGTAACTTAAGACGTGACACCTACGTACCAGCTTATTTAAAACCAATGGTAAGACTAATGCAGAAGATAAATTTAATTAATCAGCTTAATGAGATTAGATTTTTGAATATGATTATAATAATAAGAATAAAATAAGCAAACAGATGAGCCCAATTAAAAAATAGAAATCCGGCAGAAAAAATGAGCCACGAAGAAATCGTCAAAACACTCCATTGATTTGTCCATCACTCATCAATCATCATTTGAATTCCCAGTAATTCCTTAATGATGCGATGGTCAACACTCTAGATCTCCTCTACAGCTCGAAACCCCTCTGTCAATTCCCTCCATCTGTACGAATCTAACTCATTTCTCACTACCACCTCCAAACTTATTTGCCAACGCGTTTTCAACTCCCTCCATCAAAATTCCTCATATAAATAACTACCTTAAATCTCAACCTTCGTTAATTCCAATTTTCTGAACACAATAACAGAATTTGTTGGATAACACTTGAAAGCAGGGGATGGTAGGCTTCAAGGCCATGGGGTGGCTGCCGGAGCCGAAGAAAGACGGGAAGAATCTCGGAATTCTCGCATTCGAGACGGCCAAAACGATGTCGAGATTGATCTCTCTCTACAAATCGGTCTCCGACGAAGAGATCTCGCGCCTGAGAAACGACGTGATCCGATCTAAGGGAGTCGCGTTTCTGAACTCCGGCGATGAGAAGTTCCTCCTGAGCTTAGCCAGCGCGGAGCGCCTCGAGGATCTGGATCACGCCGCTGCGGCGGTGGCGCGGCTGGGGAAGAAATGCACCGATTTCGGTCTGGAGCGGTTCGATCTGGTTTATAAGGAGTTGAAGAGAGGGGTTTTGAACTCCGGGAAGATGAGGTACGGATCGGCGACGGCGGAGCGGAAGATCCGGAAGATGGAGAGGCTGGTGGCGGCGACGTCGGGATTGCATGCGGCGGTGGAGTCGCTGGCGGAGATGGAGGTTTCGGAGAGGAAGATGAAGCAGTGGAAGAGTAAGGATAACGAATTGCACAAGGCGAATTACGATAATTTGATTCATAAATTGGAGATTCAGCGCAGAGAGATTCGCAATTTTAAGGAGATTTCTCTGTGGAATAAATCGTTTGATAAATGCGTTGATTTGATGGCGAGAGTCGTGTTCGTCGTGCACAGGCGCATCTGCGCTCTGTTCGGGCCGAGAAAGCGGTTCCCGATGAAAGAGAAAGTGTTCCCGCATTCGGGCCCGCTTTTAACCGCGTCGAAGCCCGTTATGGTCCGGTTCTACAGCCGGAAATCGGGTATTTTTGAAGAGGAGGAAGCCGGTCCGCAGACGAACCGGGTTTTCCACTCGGCCAAACCGGAAACAGTGGGCGGTTCGGGTCTGGCCCTGCGGTACGCTAACGTGATACTAACGGCGGAGAAGTATTTGGACTCTGACGTGGCAATCAGCCACGTGGAGAGGGAATCTTTCTACGAGATGCTGCCGGAGAATCTCAAGTTTCAGGTGAGGGCGAAGCTGAGCAAGAACATGCGGTGCGCGGGGGTGGAGGAGGGCGACGCGCTGCTGGCGGAGGGGTGGCGGGACGCGGTGGCGGAGATACTGCGGTGGCTGGCGCCGGTGGCGGACGACACGGTGCGGTGGCAGATGGAGCGGAGCTTTGAGAAGACGAGGTTCGACGCGAGGCCCACGGCGCTGCTGCTGCAGACGCTGCATTTTGCGGATAGGGAGAAGACGGAGGCGGCCATTGCCGAGATCTTGGTCGGGCTGAGCTGCGTTTTCCGGTTTGAGAACCGGCGATTTGTTCATTGCGATGAGTTTTATTGAAATGTTTCAGTCCCCATATATCTAATTCATACATATTGATACAAACAGTATGAAGTGTGTACAGTGATTGCTTAAGAGTTAAGAGTATTAATTTGGTGAGTGATATCAATTCTTGATCAATTGAACCTGATCAACATTTTGGAATGCTATTGAGTGTCATTACTAACCCATGTCGTTTTTCTTTTACAAGTTGATTTAGTTAAGTCTATAAAATGTTGTTATTTTTGTTGATTTGACTTTATTGGTTTGTTTTATATATCGAACTAGTTTTGAACGCTAAACATCAAACACACCATTATAAAATAATACGGAGTTCATTATTACAACTTTATTTGTATAGCATAGTTTAAAAATCTAAAGTACATTATAAGTTTATTATTAGTTTATTAGAATGAATTCTAAGTTGTCTTATAAGGTTTAAGACTGGTTTGATATTGTTTGGTATTTAAGGTTTAAGACCGGTTTGATATTGATCATAGTCTTGACTTTATATATATCCTTCCATCTCTGAAAATTTGTCAATTATTTCTATTTTCGTCCATCCCTAAAAATTGTCACATTTTACTCTTGCCATTTTTAGTATTGGACTCTACATTCCACTAACTTATTCACACTAACATTTTATTATAAAACTATATAAAAAAATAGAATTTGCATACAATTAACTTTTTTAATCCGCATTCTATCTTATTTCTTTAAATTCATGCCGAATCAAATGGTGACAAATTATAAGACTATCACCAGCAGTAATCCTCGTAGAGAGTCACCAGCAAAAGACAAACAAAATTTGAGAAAAAACAAGATTTAGAAATTTAAATATTTTTTTACCCTCTACCAAAAAAGTGTGTCAGCTGACCCCAACAAAAGTTAGGGGCTTGAACACGTGGCACAATATTAGTGGTTGTTAAGATAAATATTTTTATTTTTCTTTTGTTATTTTTTTATTTTATTTTAATTGTATCAGTTGTCTTTTTATTTTTAACTTTTAATTTGTAATTCATTTCTAACTTTTTATTTTTAACTTTTAACTTGTAATAATTTATTTCTAATTTTGATATTACCGTAGAACATTTCTTTCATTTTATGTAATATTTATGCTATACTTTAATTATATGAATATTTACTAATTATATACTATAAATTTTAAATAAGATAATTTGTGTTAGGCAGTGGGCTTATATTATTTGGGGAAATGAGCCGGGTTGCGGGTTAGTGGGTTACGAGGGACAAAACAACTGCCATAAATGCCATGGCTCCTCCATGATGGCACCGGGTCAGAATTTAGTAAATGGGCTGGGTTTTAGGCAGTGGGCTTATATTATTTGGGGAAATGAGCCGGGTTGTGGGTTAGTGGGTTACGAGGGACAAAACACTGCCATAAATGCCATGGCTCCTCCATGGTGGCACCATCAAAATATTTAACTAATGGGAGTAAAAATTATACTCTCTCTGTTCCATAATAGTGGATCCATTTTTTTTAGCATGGAAATTTAAAAAAATTGTATTAAGTAAGTTAAGTAAAGAAAGAATAAAATAGGCTAGGACAACAGAAGAGAGATGAAGAAAGAATAAAGTAAGAGGAGTAAAGTAGGTGAGAAGAAATATGTTGACTTTTACTAAAAAAGGAAATGACTCTACTACTATGAAACGTGACAAAACGACAAAATGACTCGACTACTATGGAACAGAGGAGTATAAGTTGGGGGTTGTGTATGTGGAAGAGAGAGAAATGAATATTTTACTCCCGTCGTCCCCCATTAATTGTCCATTTTGATTTCGGCACAAATTTTAAGAAATATAAAGAAAAATGAGTTTAAAAAGTTAGTAGAATATGAGTCTCATTTTTATTTATTGGTTTTATAATAAAATAGTGATATAAGTTAGTGCAATGTGAGACATACTTACCATTTATGGTAAAAGTGAAAGTGAAAAATTAATAGGAAACGAATGAAAATAACAAAAGTAGACAATTAATGAGGAACGAAGAGAGTATTAAAAAGTTGACTGGGGTTGGGTTGAGTGGGGTTTACATATGGATATAGTCTAAGGGACCTTATCAAATTTATAATATCAAACTGTCACTATTGATTAAAATATTTGTGCTCAAATTTTCAAATGGAAATGGTCTTACTATTTATTATTGAGTTGAAAAATGAGCACTTCAGTATTTGTACTATCATAAATAATACTACCACATTGTCGAACCAATAAATTATTGTACAACAAAAATATCAATGGAGCCGACTAAAGATTTGTGATCGATTGAAGAATTTGTTAATGTTTATTACCACCTTTTAGTATTTAATAAAGCCGACTAAAAGATTTGTTTTTCCGTATATGTACTCTATTATCTTGACTCTTAATTAAAGAAAAAACATTGAAATGAATATGTAGCTTCGTTCCTTACGTAAGCGTACGTTATGAGTAGTATTTGAAATGAATATATACTGTACTTCGTTCTTGAAGCGTGTCATACTTCATCCGTCTAATTTTTTTTAGTTCGTTCCGCAGAATTAGCTTTTTATTTTTATTTTTATTTAAAATTTTTGGCAAGTCTTATCTTTCATATAAGGTGAGTCGTACGATCCATTACTAGTACTTCAATAACTTTTCTATCTATATTTTTCTTACTTTATTAATTTTATATTAATATTCGTTGTATCTCTAAAGTTTTTATTTTTATGGTACGGTGGAAATATTGAATTAGTCTTGTACATGGCCCAACTCGAGACTTGATAAATTTTAGACGTCAGTTTTGTAAGAAATACAATGGGGCTCCAAAGAAAATAGAGGGAGTGGGAAAAATGAAAGGGTACATTTTTAGGTAAAAAATACTCCATAAAGTATAATAAATAAATTTTGGCATTTGGTTGATTAAAACTCAAAATAAAAGATGGGGCTGTAAGGTGAGCACGTCAAACGGGTCCCGTCCAATTGAAGACCCAAATAGATAATGCAAATCGCAGCACCAAGCAAATCCATTTGAGATATGGCGACTTTAGCACCAGCATTGTCATCCCCCTTTCTCTGTGCCTTTCACAACCCGACCCGTCTCCATACTCACAAACGGGTCGCCTTCAATATCCGGGCCGCCAAGCTCCCCGACGGGGTACCCTACTCTCTCTTTTACTTTAATTCTACGTTTGTGCAACAATTGGTTTATTTTCTCAAAAATCCAGGTGATACTGCCGAAAGAGCAGCCAAAATTTCAAGCCCCATTTCTGGGGTTCACGAGAACAGCTGAGGTTTGGAATTCTAGAGCTTGTATGATTGGCCTAATTGGGACTTTCATCCTTGAATTGGTATACAATTATTTACTCAAATAACTTCACCAATTATTCTTATTTTTAAAACAACTTTCTTCTATCAACTTTGATGGACTACTTATAATCCCATCTCTCTCTCTCTCTAGATTCTGAATAAGGGACTACTACAGATTATTGGGGTGGAGGTTGGAAAAGGTCTTGATCTTCCTCTTTGAACACTTTCAGCCATCAACACCAGCAACGAGATTGACTCTGTATTTGCTTTTGCTGTTGTTAACATTTACTTATCAATTCATTTTGTTGTAATGAGGTTTATTACTACTACTATTCATAATATTGATTATGTGTAATTAAATATAATTTCTTTCTAACTCTATATCATTGGCAAAATTGAGAAATTAGAGGGCTAACTAGCATTTGACCGAATTAGCCCTAGAATTTGACCGAATTTCATAGCTTTTGTTACTATTTATTTATTTGACCTAATAGTGAATTGCAACTACGTTGATAGTAGTACAAGATATCCTATTTTTTAGTTAAATTAACATAAATTTAAAAACAGTGTCACAAGAGATTCTTCAAACAATATCTAACATATGGCCTCGAGCATTAACCACTGCACCATTAAATCAACCCATTAGTAATTAACAATGACATCCTACTAGGACTATATACTGCCCAGGCATTTGGACAAAATAGAACCATATTTGCTTGTCACTGAATAACGTTACTGACAAGCGTTCTTATTTTGACTCGGGTTCTCTTTTCACAATATTGGAGTATTTAAAAATTATACCAAGGAAATCAACGTGCTAGTATGATTTCCCCCTTTTCGTGCAACTTCATCATCACCAAAAAAGTACTGCTCCAAAAGATACTAGTAGTAGGATAGAATTTTAGAAAGACACAATCCTATCTACTACTTCTACATGGATTACAAGTAAATCTATCATGGGAGCCAAAGTGCAAGGTTATATTTGGGGAAATTAATATATGGAGTAATCAATTATAATGGAAAATAGAAAATAAAATTAAGGTGGATTTATTCAAATGCACAAAACTAACTATCACGCCAAAATAAAATAAAAAAGGGAACATTAAAAAAAAATTAACATTGCGTAGGAAGAAATTGCTTGAAACTTAAAATACTAATATGAATATACTGTTCTAGTTAATTACTTTTGTGTTTGTGAACCTACATGATTGACAACTCCACAGCCACCAAACCGAGCTTCTCAATCATTCCTCCAATAAACTACGAGTTATCCATGAATATCATAATCCACTCACTCTCTCTCCCTCTCTCAATCAATACAACAAATATTTCTTCATGCCTACAACTTTGCATTTGCATTCTTTATTATGAAGCATACATACATATAAGTGATATGACCTCATCGCAAGCTTCAACCTTATCTATATTACGGTTATTTA
The DNA here is from genome assembly GCF_029641045.1 of Salvia hispanica. Lineage (NCBI taxonomy): Eukaryota > Viridiplantae > Streptophyta > Magnoliopsida > Lamiales > Lamiaceae > Salvia > Salvia hispanica. The sequence goes on from NC_142692.1 coordinate 28,705,506, forward strand.
TGTATAAATACAACTTACACAAAATTGTTTCATCATTAGTCACATGAAGTATAATTATATGTAAGATCTTACATAAGAATATTATTTGGTTTAGCGTATAATAAAGTAGCATCGCTATTGGAGTATTATTTAATAGGTAAAATGCAACATTTAGCATGCATTGAATTAAATATTACATAAAGATAATACTTTGGTGATAACATCGTTTGACAGTGGTCTAAAACAGAACTAGGCTGTCTTTGACACCACTCTAATGTTGTTTTCCAACTACTATATGTCCGACTGATCAAACAACAATAGTATATTTTACCTTATTAATGTTTCTATTCTAAAACTTTCCAATTTCAACCATTTAAATAATCCAATTATTCATCACCTAACAAACCAAACACATCCCCTATATAATCTGATTGGCATTGTTCTAGCATTACTACCAAACAAACAACATCATCTTCTATTGCAAGAAGAGCCAAGAAACAACAATGGGTGCCTCTAATTTGCAAATCACACTAGCATTGTTTGCAGCATTATTGGCACTGCTCCCCCTTCCTCTCCGAGTAGAAGCAGCCACGAGGCACTACGAGTTCAACGTATGCTCCATACACTCAAATGTTTTTCTTTCATTGTTTATCATTATGTTAGTCTTCATAATTATCAATGTTTTCCAGATCAAGATGCAAAATGTGACGCGATTATGCCACACGAGGAGCATAGTCACAGTGAATGGGAAATTTCCAGGGCCTCGGGTCGTGGTGAGGGAGGGCGACCGCGTCCTTATAAATGTCACCAACCTTGTTCCCAACAATATCACCCTCCATTGGTATGTGTATAAAAGGAGTTTAAATGATTATTGCTTCGATATTAATATTAACTAAGCCGATAATGATATGACAGGCACGGAATCAGGCAACTTAGGAGTGGTTGGGCGGATGGGCCGGCATATGTAACCCAATGTCCGATTCAAACCGGGCAAAGCTATGTCTACAACTTCACAGTGGTAGGACAAAGGGGGACTCTTTGGTGGCATGCACATGTCTCTTGGCTTAGATCTACTCTCTATGGCCCTATCATCATCCTTCCTAAGAAGGATGTGCCCTATCCTTTCCCCAAGCCATACAAACAAGTTCCTATCATCTTTGGTAACAAATGACTCAATCATATTTATACACTAGTACTATTTTAATTTTACATTATAACATACTAATGTAAAATATATACCATGTGCAGGAGAATGGTTCAATACCGATACCGAAGCCATTATAAACCAAGCTATGCTAACCGGAGGTGGCCCAAACGTCTCTGACGCCTACACCATTAATGGACTCCCCGGGCCCTTGTACAACTGCTCCGCCAAAGGTACATACTTAATTCATCTCAACCTTCTCTACTTTCACAATCACTTAAGACCAAAGGCCTTAAGTTTGATACCTTTGAAAATTTATGTTTATTTACTAATAAAAAAATAAGAAGAGAGTAATTACTACATTTATTTGACAGATACATTCAAGCTAAAAGTAAAAGCGGGAAAAACCTACCTCCTCCGCGTAATCAACGCTGCGCTCAACGACGAGCTCTTCTTCAGCATCGCCAATCACAGTCTCACCGTGGCCGACGTGGACGCAATCTACGTCAAACCCTTCAAAACCGACACCATCCTCATCGCGCCCGGGCAGACCACCAACCTCCTCCTCCACACCAAACCAACACCCCCGGCCGCCACATTCCTCATGATGGCCCGGCCCTACGCCACCGGCGCCGGCACCTTCGACAACACCACCGTCGCCGGAATCCTAGAATACGAATCCACCCCCCCTTCCACCAAGCACCTCCCCCTCTTCAAACCCTCCCTCCCACCCCTCAACGACACCGCCTTCGCCACCAACTTCACCAAGCGCCTCCGCAGCCTCGCCACCCCCACTTTCCCGGCCAATGTGCCCCAAACCGTCGACAAACACTTCCTCTTCACCGTCGGATTAGGCACGAAGCCGTGCGACCAGAACAACGCCACGTGTCAGGGCCCCAACGGCACCAAATTCGCAGCATCCGTGAGCAACATATCGTTCATACAGCCCACAACAGCCCTCCTTCAAGCCCACTTCACCGGGAAGTCAGGCGGCGTTTACGAGCCGGACTTCCCCTACAGCCCTTTGCAGTGGTTCAACTTCACCGGGAACCCTCCCAACAACACCATGGTCGGAAACGGGACAAAACTGATGGTTCTTCCGTTCAATGCGAGTGTGCAAGTGGTGATGCAGGGCACAGGCATTTTGGGGGCGGAGAGCCACCCCCTCCATCTTCATGGATTCAATTTCTTCATCGTCGGCCAAGGCTTCGGAAACTACGACCCCGTTAACGACCCCAAGCGCTTCAATTTGCTCGACCCGGTCGAGCGGAACACGGTCGGCGTGCCGCCCGGTGGATGGGTTGCTATCCGGTTTTTTGCCGATAATCCGGGTTAGTAGTACTAATTTGTTAATTATCTTATACTAAGAATTAATTAATTGATTTAGGATTGTGTGTGGAAATTGCAGGGGTTTGGTTTATGCATTGTCACTTGGAAGTTCACACGAGCTGGGGACTGAAGATGGCATGGCTTGTTTTGGATGGAAAGCTTCCCAATCAGAAGCTGCTTCCTCCACCATCTGATCTTCCTAAATGTTGATTTTTTAATTTCATTTTATCGGATGCTAAAGTGTGGCCTTTTCGAGTTTTTTTTTTTTCTTTTCTTTTTAATTTAAAACTGAGATCTCGTCTGTCCCAGTTTTGTAATATTCACTTGGTTTGTTGCATTAGTTGAGTTGAGATTTGTACAAGTGAGACCGCTAGGCATGCATTTTGGTGGTCTTTTGTAACATTTAGTTTATTTTAATAAAGTGATTTTTTACAAACTTACTTTACTTTGGGAGGCTACTGATATGATTCTTAATGATGCTGTATTGTTCTCTAACATAATCAATTTCGCAACAAAGCTTCTCGAAACATTGGTATAGAATTATTCAACAACCTAATTAGGAAAAAAAATACGAGCCCATCTCAGAGGAGCAAAGAAGAATTGATAGCATCAATACTTGGTTGGATACATCATAAATATTCTCCAGTATTAAAAAACTTTTTATTGTTTATAGATATCTACATGGAAAAACCTTTGACCCTGCGCACAAGTTACGGTTCATCCCAATGACCAATGACAAAGCCAAAAAATTTATATTGGGCGTCTTATAATGTATTTTTTTAATGTTGGCATCTTTAAAATTGCTACAACAATGGACAATTGAAAGAGATTTAAATGAATAATGAGAGAGAAAAAAAATTAGAGAATGTGTAATAGAAAATAGAAAAATATTTATATGCCGGTTATTGGTTATAGTTAGAAAATTTGATGCAAAAATAAGACTAGAAGTAAATAAAATAGTTGTGGGAGTAAAACTCTTGAACATAAAAGTTTAAGAAAATAAAACATGATAAAAAATTGATTTGAAGGCTTAAAGATTCAAACTTGGGAACCTTATTGTGTAAGAAAATAAAACAAGATTGATTTGTAGGGATTCGAACTCGGAGAACATAAAAGTGTAAAAAAGTAAAACAATGAAAGGAAAAAATGGGAATTGTAGGTGAAAAATAAATAAGGATAAATAAAGTAAGGAAAAAAGGATAGGTTTCATAGCTGAGGATAAATAAAACAAGGGAAGGGATAAAACAAGGGAAGGGAAAAAACAATTGTAGGTGAAGGATAAATAAAGGTTAAATAAAACAAGTAAATAAATAAGATTTGTAAGACATGAGATTTGTAGCCTAATAAATACGAACTCGGAGCAATAAGTTTAGTAGACTTAATCACTTCATTGGCTGGGGGCCATTGGCCCTAAGCCTTATAGTGCCTTCGTCCCTGATCTAGAAAATGAAACTCGTGGGATCAAGCATAATGATTAATTAATAATAAAAAATATAAAAATATTTATTAATTAGCATTATCTTCTTTTTGTATGCAATAATTGATCACTACGAGTATCTATACCTTGAAAACGACTTATAATTCTTTCACATTAAAACTATCAATAGGTTTTCGTAATTATAAGGATCAACAACAATCTTATTTTCATCCATTTCAACCTTGTCCGATTTCCTATCAATTACAAAATTATTTTCAAGTATCTATTATTAGAAAATGAAAGATTTTGACATTATATTCAAGATTAACTAATGTTGATAAAAATTTTAATATTACTATTCGACATAAAATTATAAAAATTATAATCTTTTAAATTTATTATTAGTAGAAAATTTGACTTCAAATATTCATTATAGTCAACGTGATATGGAGTAATATATACTACTAGCACTTATTAGAATTTAATATTAAAATCAAAGAATAACTAAGCAATAGAAAAAAAAAAAAAATGTAACGTATATGAACTAATAGTAAGAAAAAGTAAATGCATGTGTCAGAGAATTTTGGCCGGCAATTTTATTCAATTTAAGGTATTATACCATGCAAAATTAATGACAAGTAGGTCTGTCAAATTGGGTACCCGCGGATACTCGATTCGAAATTTTTGGATACTTGATCCCGAAATTCTCAAAATCCAATACCCGATATCTGACCCGAATTTTATTTCGGGTACCCGGATACCCGACTCGGGTATCCAGTCTCGAAAAATCAGGTATCCAGTCCCAATTGTGATTTTGATTTTTTTTGAAAATTAACTACAAACCTTTAGAATTTATTTAATATTATTTAATTAAAATTCAATACAAAGTTGAATTCTTATAGTAGCTCGAATTTAAGAGAAAATAACTACAAACTTTTAGGAATACAAAATTCTTGTAGTAGTTCGAATTTAAAAGAAAATAACTACAAACTTTGAAAAATACAAAATTCATAAGTTATAGTACATATTAAAATCTTTCATCCATCCACAATAAGTCAATAACCATCAAAATTCATAAGTTCAAACATTCATCCTTTATAAATATCACAATTCAATAATTCATAAGAATCAAGATCTAACAATAATATCATCAAAAAATTCAAAATTATAATATCACAAGTCAATGAAATTAAAATGTAATTAAAAATTAAATTACATATATTGTATGCTAACTATTAAGTATTAATTAAATTACATTTAATTATAAAAAAAATATAATTTATTAATTTTAGAAAATAAATCGGATAATTCGGGTATACCCGATCGGATATTGGGTAACCCGATACCCGATAATCCAAAATTCTCACTACCCGATCCCGATCCGATACCCGAAAAATCGGATTTCGGATATCCAATTATCCGACTTTTTCGGGTTTGGATATCGGGTATCCAATAGCCGATATCCATTTTGACAGACCTGACAAGTGTCAATGAAATATTAAGCCATAACCTTGTAAATTAGGGGGGGGGGAGTTCGCAGTCAATTTTTCTTAAGAAAGTAAGAGTTCATCATGAAAAAATGTAAGCAAATAGAACTTGCTCCTTTCATAATTTAAGGTCTCATTTGGATTTTATATGTGTTTTAAAAAATGTAAACTAAAATGAATGAAAAAGTCAATGAAATAGGAATTTCCTTTTTTGTATTATCAATTTTAGAACGACATAGGAGTGAAATGATTTATGGAATATGAAATTCATTTACAAAAAGTAAAAAATAAAACTTTAAATTGTGAATGTACTATAAAGAAAAATTGAAACATTTTTAATTTTAAATTTAACGCAACTCCATCTTTTATAATTTTATAATTATAACGCAGCTCCATCTTTTATAATTTTAAATTTAATTGGTGCAACATATATACGCATATATTTACATGTTCATAGTAATTTTAATTTCTGTATATAATATTAAATATAATGACTATTTCCAGCAGCAACCATCTATTATATTTTTTATGAAGTTTTGACATGATACATTGAATATGATTTAAAGTAGTAAAATTTAGATCATCTTATTATTATTAACTACTTTTATATTTTAACATAACAAATATTCATTTATATAGTTAATGTGCAAAACTAAAATAAAATAATTATACTATAATTATTTATATAGACGATTTAGTTTTTACCATTCAATGCTAATTAAAATAAATCATTAATTTGTATTTGTGTAGATTTTTGTATATATGTTTAGATACAAACCAAAATTTTTTTTATCAAATGTTAAATGGGGTGCAATATTATTTTAACACTCAATTGACTTTTGACGATTATTCATTTATCTTACTCATATATCTATATATTTTATGAGTATATATATGATTGTCCAAATTGACATAATTTCCATAATTTAGAAATATTAAATATATTTCCATAATTTATGCATCTAGCTGGAATATAGTTGAAAGAGAGATTTTAAATGTTTCCACATGTTAAAATTTTATTAGTAAGATATACCACATCACATTATCACTTTGGTATTGCATGACTAGGAAATTTTTTCTCAACAACATCAGCTTTTGCAATTCTTGTTAAGTGAATGTGTTAGGGCCAGTAGCCTCGTGAGATTGAACCGGAACAGCCGTTGAATCAAGTGCAGCTCCAGTTCCCAATTGTGGTGGGGTCGGTCACCCACGACTCCACCCAAATTTATGGGTGCCTTGAACTACAAATTAGGACAAGAGAGTTTTTTTTTTTCATGCCTAAATCTATACATATATAAAAGGAGAGTTTTGGAAATATTTATAAAAATGCCATTTTAATTAAAAAGTTATTTATTGATTAAAATTATTATTATTAATAGAGTTTTTAGATATTGCAGTTATATGAATGTGATTTGACAGATAAAAAACTGCTACAACGTGGAGTGCTAATTGAATGCATGTAATTGTTGTAATATAAATTCAACCATTGGGACTTTTGGAAGCTTATATTTCTATATTGCTAGCCTATTTCGCATGATACAGTAAGTTTGATTGATGCATAGATGTTGTATGATGTATACTTTGAATGTAGGGTTACATTATGTGTTTCTATGATTTATGGTGGAATTTTAAAGGTTTAGAAAATTTATGCTAACCTTTAGTTTTTATTTATATCATTGTGGAGTTATCTTTTTCGTGTGGTTCTGTGTTTTTTTTTTTTTTTAATTTTTTTTTCCTTCATTTCTTGCATAAGAGAATGAGTAGAGGGTCGTGGACGAAGGTTGACGATGTGGTGATATATCTGTGCAGCGTCATTTTACTGCCGCCATACTCCTATTCAATTTTACATGTATGGATTTAGTCTTTCTTAATATTTATATTATTATTATTATTCGTCTGATTAATTATAAATTAGATTTATTAGTTATTGGAATGAACTATAAGCATTCACCAAATTTAGGTTTCTCTATATTATTGGCCAGTTATATTTTTGTTTGTTATTAGTCCTTACTAATTTATATATTACCATCCTCTTAAATCACTTAAATCATATATTACTACTATATTACCACCATTTTATTTCTTTCATATTTTAATAATCATAAAAAAAAAATTCAATAGTAATCATTAAATTTTCAGCTGTCATTCTATTTATATATTATTAATTTTGTTACATATATTTTATTATTTAAATTTTGAATTATATATGTATTTTATTACAGTTATAAGAGGTGCAAAGCAAATCGAGTCATTTTATCTTCAAGTGTTGTTGGAAAATGAAAAGAGCAGTAAAGATTTGACAATTTTAGTTTATGAAGACGATGCTACTGGTTCTTTAAATTCTAGAATTAAGTGTATAATAATTCACGGAAGTGAATTATAGGAGTTTTAGTTGGAGTAGTGGCTATTGATTACAATTGGATGTGGACCGGTGAATGTTTTATTTTAGTGGGAGTAGTGGCTCTTAATTAGTCTTGGAACGTGGTTTACAAAGATTTAAAAAAATAGTATGTAAAATTTTTAATATGCAAATCCAATATACTAACAAATGCGTGCATATTATTATAGTGAAATAATTGGCGAGTGATGGAATTGAGAAATGTATAAAAGTGGTGATTTAATTACCTATTTTTATAACTTATGAGATGAACCAAAAATCAATTAAGGAATTATGATTTAATTGACTAATCATAAAATAGTTGTAAATAACTATCATAATGTTAATAATAATAATATGTATGTATATTTTTGCCAAAATAACCAATCAATATATTTGTGTGTTATTTTTTTTCTTTGTTTGATTTTATATTTTTTAATAATTCTATTTTATTTTATATATTTATGATTTCAGATTTTATACAATGATATTTTTATGAATTTATAACATCATTTTACATTATAAAATAAATTTAAATAAAAAAAATGGATCGTGCATCGCACGTGGGTGATACTAGTTTGTAATAAAACTACAAATTTGGGTTAAATCATTCGGGTTGGATAGCTATCGGGTCAATCTGATAACGATTCAACTCAATTAGGTCTCCAAACTTGATAGTTGAAAAATTCTCAATATGAGTAGTTTCACTTTTATATTATTGGTTTTATAAAGTAATAAAATGTACTAACAGTGATGATTTGTGGAGTGTGAGACTCGCTTACTAAAATAGAAAATATTCCTATTAAATACAACTTAAATCGTGAATTTACCTAAGAGAAAAATTGAAACATTATTCGGTGACGAGAATATTACTAATAATAAACAGACTAGAGGTGCCCACGGTTCAGGAACCGCCGGTTCCGGTTTTTGAAATTGTTGAACCGAAATCGAACTGCGAGGGTGTTTCGCAGTTACGGTTTCAGTTCCGAACCGACGGTTTTCCTGCGGTTTTTCACGGTTTCGAACCGCTGGTTTTTTTGCGGTTCCGGCTTGATTTCACAGTTTTCAGGCAGCTTTTAGCGGTTCCGGTTTGGAACTGCCCGGAATCGGCGGTTCCGGCACGATTTCGGTTCGAAAATCAACGGTTTTGGTTCGGATAAATTCTCACGGTTTCGGTTTTAACTGCCGGTTCGGTAAACCTTGGACAGGTCTAAAACAGGCAATTGAGGCTTGGGATGGGCTTCTAGCCGCCAGTGGATTGAGGCCTCAAATGATGTCGGGCAAGAGTGTGAGGGCCGCCAAGACGATGGAATCGCCTTTTGCTGCAATAAATAGGCAATTAAATACTAATGGGCTATGGGCCAATTTGTTTTGTCATGCAGCCTAATATACAACAACAACAACGCCTTCTTCATCTCCTTGTTAATAGAATGAGCTAGGGTAGTAGTCTCGTAATGTCTATTTAGTTAATGACATGAATTTTGTTTTCAAATCAATTTAGTTCATAACATGGATGTTGTTTTAAATCAATTTAGTTCATAATATCGATGTCGTTTTTAGACCAATTTAGTTCATACGAGACCTTTATATTTTTAATCAGGTCTTCTATTTCTAATAATTGAGATGAGATTTGCTTTCTAATTGTGAATTAAAAATTAATTACTTTTGTTACTACGCCTAATCTATAGAGATATATTCTATAAAAGATTTACTACTAATTATCCCCGGATAAGGATAATCTCATCGAATTCGAGGATATATATCCTCCATTTAGACAAATTAATTCACCTTACGAAAGAAACAAAGCCTTTAAAAAAAACGGCGTTGAAATTGTCGAGACAGAGTCGTAATCAAACCGGCACCATCACGTTCCCATTCCGATGTCAGAATCACAGTTTTCTTGTCATTCATCTACTCGTAACTTCTAGTTCAAGAGACACTGAACCTTGTTAGTTACTCTGCAGATCACGATGGAGCCTCAACCAACTAGGTACTCCTTATTTTCTGTTTCTTGATTTTTACTCTTCTTACTCACAATTTGCTTCTTGATGACCTTTGATTGCTCCTTTTTTTTTCTTGATCTTCTTTCTGTTGTTGTTTCCTGTGATGCAAAATTGCAAATTGCAAATGGTATGTATGTACTCAACATTTGATTACGGAATTCAATTAGGGTTTGTGATAAAAAAAAAAAAACAAATCATGGATTTGATTTTGTTGAATGCAAAACAGAGAGTTTGATTCTGTTTGAGAAGAATCTGATCCATGTGTGGGATCAAAAGATTTGCCCTAATTTGTCGTCATTCAATCAATGTAGCAGGGATCAGAAGACTTGCTCTGATCTGATCACGACTGTTTAGGGGTTATGTTGCTCTTCAATTATTATATACTTATGCAAGAAGAAGTTTTGCAAGACAAATACTTTGGAAATTAAAAAAGCCCCCTTTACAATTGAGAACATAAATCAGGTTAAAAATGGTGTCTTTAGGCTTTAGGTGTATATATGCATACATTCTTGATGGGGGCAGCATGTTTCTTGTATGTTGTCAGTGTAAAAGAGCCATCTTTGTGCAACCAATCTTGCTATTGCTTGAATATGGTGTATATCTGCTTATGCTTTATGCGATCTTACTAGCCGGGGCAGCTGTTTTCGTATTCTAGTCCAATGGTTTGGTGTGTTTTGTCGATTCTAAGACTGATTGTTTTCTATACACCAGCATTGCTTCCTTGAAGAAGAAAAGAAAACAGCAAGATTCACAGCCGGAGAAGCATCTAGCAAAGCACGTTTGTCGAGAGAAGGTAGAAGGCGATGAACCTGCTAGAGGTTGCGAATCAGAGCCAGAATCCACAAACAGCAACAGCTTCCACAGCAACTGTGAAGATTCGTTCATGTGCAGCGATGATGAAGACAAAACTGATGGAGGGTTTCAAGAAACGCCCGCTACGTCATCTGCTAGCTGGGCTGGTACCTCTTCCGGTGCCAGCCCCTATTCCTCGGAGAATAGGTCATCTGTCAATATAAGCACCCGTGAGCCAGAGTCCTTGTCCATGAACGAGGATCAACATGATCAGCACGATGTGGGATTCGGATGGGAAGGCCACGCTGAGATCGAGCTGTACACAGATAAGGAGCTAGAGGATCTGCTCTACTCGAACGGGGCAGCCCCCGGTGGTGCCTTTATTCTTTCATCCGGAAGGTGGTCTGTTGATCAAGGTCAAAATTTTGATTCATTGATAAAACTTAATAAATTTTCTCTTCTTTTATTTAGATTTAGTTGATTCTTCACTTTAGTTTTTTTGATGTTGTTCAGGTGCAAGAGCTATGCAAGAGGAGGGTAAGAAAAAGCTGACAATTGATAAGGAGTTTGAACAATTTTTTTCTATGCTTATGCTTTAGCAAATATTTTAGTCATGAATTAGGAATAGTATTTGAATAATTTCTGTATACATTTGAGATTATCATTGCAACACACATGAATACAGCTTTCAAATAAGTCATACAAATCTTCAACGCAACATGTAAATTAGTACTGCTACAAACTAATTAAGCAGCATTCACATTTCACAACATCATCATCATCAAATCAAACAAGATATGATAAAATTAATAAATTAAATGACATAAAATCTAAACAGAAATTCTGAAACTAACTTTTGCTGTTTACCTAACTTACTAGAAAAAATTGAACTTGGACAAGGAAAATAACAATGCAGTGATACCAAACATGCTAAAAACTAAGAGATGCTAAGTCCGATTTCGTCTGCTTCGATCAGCGCTGACAAAGAAGTTCTCAAGCTCCGGAGACCGGAAAAATGCATCCGACTGAGGCTCCTTGTCATGCAGTGGCGGCTGTTTCTTCTTTGTTGGCGGCGGCGGACAGACCAGCGCCGCCGGTATCCTATGCTCCTTATCCTTAGGCGTTGTACATTCTTTCTCCATTTCCATTTTGTCACACTCAACAATAATGAATACCTATGAATAAATCTTGTAATATGAGATGAACAATTTTAATGTAGAATATCAACTGAGATTGTTTACAACTTTATATAGTATAATGTTGGTGGCTACTTCTGTTTAAGAAGTAGTGGGAGAAGTGGGACTTGGCATGGGATCGTTGACGGTTACTTATTGAGAAAATGGGAAAATGCTTTTTTTTTAATTGAAGTGAATTTTAATTTTGCGGTTCGTGGGTTTTATTTAAGTGGGAGAAGTGGGAATTTTTACTTGAAAATGGGTCACTATTTCATTTATAGTAATATGATTTTCAAAATTCACTTTTTATATTTCATTTTGACGTACTACTATTTCCTGAGCTGGGGATTAGGAGTTGAGATTTTATACCACAAGCTTCATAGATGGGTCGCAAATTGAAGATGCAAAATCTCAATATTTTTTGGTTTATTTAATATTTTGTTGGTCAAGATTCAAACCAAGTCAACAATGGCACCTACATCCACTGATCCACTTACAAGTCAAAAATGGCAACTTTATTCTGTTGGGTTTTGAATTTAGTACTGCATTTTCAATAAACAAAGCCCAATTTCAAGCCCAAAACTGAGGAGGTTTATAGCCCAATATTCTAGATTATGTAGTTTATTGAGCCCAAATGTGTGGGTAGTTCACTCATAATTACAATATTCTTTTTCAATAATTTGAGAAAATAATCAATCATCCTGACCACAAAATATTTTGTTTGTCAATGACTATTATGCTAAATACTGGGACAGTTGGAAATCGTGCTGAGGATGAAGGTTGATGTGCTAGATTCTTCTAGAATGTACAACCATTTAAAAGAAATCAAATTAATTTCAACGTTTTTCTCTAGATACTGGAATCAATCACACAAGAAACGAGTACTCTAAAATAGACTATTAAAAAATTCTATGAAAATGCTCTTACAATGATGGTATATATTGATGAGAAATAACAATCATTAACATTTTAATTTTGTTCTACTGTAAAATGCAGGGCGTAAATGTGTTCGAGCATCATTATTTAGAATCAAAAACTTTATATTTATCAATTTACCACTTGTTTATCGAATTTATGTTTTTTTTTCATTATTCTAATTTTTTACGAGCAAACCAATTCTCATTAGATCGATACGGCACATATCATTTCTAAGCAATTATACCAAACATCCTCGCATGTAATCATACGCAGTAAGTATATTTTATTAATGTTACATTTTTTTTCCCGAATCATCAAATTTACAAATTTTATAAAAATCAAAATCATATTTCAATAAAAAGAAAATTGTTGACTACACACCAGCAATGGAGACAATATAATATGAACACACACACAACGTTAAATTTTGTTGGGTCACCATTCTTTTGTTAGTGCTACTCCATTTATTAAAATTGTAGTATCCTTCAGCCATATCTTCAAATTCTGATTGTGAAAGCTGGCAAAGTTATTTATTGGCTTTGATTCACGCATTGAATTTCAACACGTAGCACTACATATCTATCAATGATCTAATATTGTAATGAATTGATTTTAGATCTCATCTCATAATAAGTAGTAGTATAATTTATTTATTTTCCTATAACAATCGTAATATAAACGGTATAGAGACACCACGCACTACCTAACCGAAAAATGCTAAAAAAATTGAAAATTGTGGCCGAGTTTTAGGGGTTAGTGATGAGTTGTATGATTGTGTCCTATGATTTAGGCCAGTAAATAAAAATAACTGAGTTCAATTGATAAATTTATCCTACTATATAAATTAATTTGTGTGTGATAGTAATATTTAGTGTTCATGTTGCTCAAACTTAGCTTAGTTAAAACTCGTTTATACTCGTCGAATAGGTGTTAAATCAGTCAAAACATAATTATCAAAGCTCTATGTTAAGGAATCATTGATATTACTATGATGATGTTGATTGAAATTGTATATTCTACTATATCAATTCATGCCATTTGTAAAACGTGGCTAATTTATTTTGAAGGCCGTGAACTCTTTTACAGATTTTATTTCAGTATTTTTTATTTGATCCCATAACTATTTTAGAAATTAAATGCTCAGAATGTAAGAAAAGAAAGAAAATAGAATAAAAAAGCTAAAATGAAAGGAGATTTTGTACTGTATGAAAACTTATGTGTGGGCGTCCACATATTAGCGTATTATAGATTTAACTAATTACTTTGACTTAGTATTTGAAACTTTCTGTTTCCACCGGGATAAATGGTGGAAAATTTGAAAGACATTAGAGAATGACAAGACTCCGAGATCATAAAGGGAAGAATGGGAGTGCATTTGGATCCTCAATCTGTATCAAATTTCCTTACAGAACATTCTTAGATGGGGTCGAGATCAGCGAGCGTGTCCTCACGGGTATGTTCTTCTCTTCATGAGGATGTGCGAGTCTAGGTTGATTTCTTTGTTGTTGACTTTTTGAGCTTTGCTGCCACTTTGTGTTTTGTTTGTGTTCCTCCTCTCCGTTTGTGCTTTTGGTTTGTCGGGGTGCCCCCGGTCTCAGAACATATTGGGTGATTGTGAGGGGTTTTGGATTTGGCTCGTGTGCATGTGTTTGTTTTGCTGCAGAGCTTGTTTGTTGTTCTGGTGAACTTTTGCTCACTACCCTTGCCAGCTTGATCATTTTACTTCTATATATAAAAAAAAATCTTGACTTAGTATTTTAATTAGTAATTAAATTGATTAAATCATAATTAGTGTTTAATTAACTCCTAATTATCTGGCAGCCATTTGGGCCAGTGGCCACCACAAAACGGATTAAATTAGCGGAAATTAAAAAATGAGGTTGAAAATAGAAAGTGCAGTAAAATTGCGAGCTGAAACAAGAAAAAATAATGAGCCAAAGGGATGTGTAAATTGTAAAATGGTGGGAGCTAATGCTGATAATGATTAATGACACCCTATTAGCACGGATTAAGATTCACTTACTACAATTACATGATCAATCTAATATCAAATTATCCTCTGAACAAGTCAAATTACATAGCACACCAAACAACTAAGCAATCCTCATATATGTTAAAGAGATAACTGCATTAGTGGCCAAAAATATAGTACTCCAGTATATAAACAACAAGATATTGAAGGTGTCATAAAACATGGATTCAACAGTGTAGAATAACTCAAAAAAAAGGCTAATTTACAACTTGGAGTAACATTTAAAGTTTAGCCAGAAAACAATGCTGCGGAATTTATTTAATTAGGCATTTGAGCTTTTATTATTGGGCCAATGTTAATCATAAACTGCTCTTTTACTATTGAAATCAGCATAGTCCATATTGCGTTATCACTCATTGCAGCAGACTCCATAGTTCTTAATTACTCGTTGCGGGTCATTCATAATGTATTAATTACACCCTTTTATTCGAATTTTCTATTCTTTTCTTGAATTTGTTCGCCATAAATTAATAATAGAAAACAATTTGGTTTGAGGGTTCACTTTATTGAGACATATTGGGGTTTAATTTATTGAAACAAAACTTAAATTAGTGTTGTGATTTATTTCTATTATGTATATTCGATTCTATTTTCATAGAAATTAATCATGATTATCTACTTATATTTTTCTTGTATTTATTGAACTATATTTTCATAGTATATTTTCTACTTTTGAAAAGTTCAGGCACAATAAAAAAATAATTATTTAATTTTATTACGCCCAATTCCACAATGTTTAGTTCGTGGATCCATCACTAAATCAATGCCATGCGTGATTTGTATTTTGGTAGAAAATAATTTCGATTAGTCAAAATTCAAAATCTATCATCTGGAAAATAATGGGTACTAAAAATAATGAATGATCGGGTATATAGAGTTGCATTTGGAAAATATTTCGTTTGTAAAATCAATACTTAAATCAAAATATGATAATATCTGTTCGAGGCGTTATATTGCTAACATTTTAAGTTACTAACCTTGTTAACTTATCAATACAGTGTATTAAAAATGTTAATACGAATACATTAATATCAAAAAGTTATATATAAAAATTGTTTAAAAATTATTTAACAATTATATTAAAAATGTCAACACAAAATGTCAAGAAATTATTTTTGGGGACATTGTATAATGTATATAATCGTACTCGTCACATCTCATCCGTTATATATGAAATCTTTGGTACATTAATTTATTCTAGAAGGACTAATTATAACCATACAAAGTTTCGAAGGTGATGACGAGGACGGAAGTGGAAGATTAAATAGACTCCACGTTTTTAAATAGAGTGGTTACTTTTAGTTTGTTTGTCAATTTATTGTGCAGTAATCATATACTATTTCACAATCTATCTAATCACTTAAAAAATACTCCCTCTGTTCCATAATAGACCTTACATTTTTCTTTTTTAGTTTGTCTCATAAAAAATATCACATTTCTTTTCTTTTAGAAAAAGTTCTCTCTAACATTAATGTAAAAATATTATTTTCTCTTTCCACTTAGAGCATCCACAATGGTCGGCGAGCGACCAGCTAGCAGATTCCCGGTGCTGGCCAGTCCGCTCGCCGAACCATTGCAATCGGCGAGCGTGGAATCGGCTAGAGAATCGCCGAGCGCTCGCCGATTCCTGGGCACTGGCCGAAGCGCTCGCCGATCCGCTCGTCGCCATTGTAGGCTGGCGAGCGATCGACCAGCGCGCGCATTTTTATTTTTTATTTTTTATTTTCTGAAACACTATATATACGCGATTTGAACGTCATTTTTATTTGCACCGCTTGTGTTAACGAACTATCTCTCTCTCTTAACTTTTGTACAAGAACAACAACGCAAAATGAGTAACGCGGGTGGTAGTAGTGGTAGTAGTGATGAGGAGTACGAATGGCAAATGGACGAAGCATTGGAGGACTATACGTCTGGTGAGATAGACCGGCTGATACAAAGGGCTTTGCAGCCGGCGGTACCTCGACCTCGACCCGTTGTCCACCGCCGAACAGTGATTGTTCGGGATCACGTAGCTGCACATTAGCGGCTATATGACGACTACTTCGCAGAGCAGCCGCAGTTTAACGCCAACCTGTTCAAGCGGCGTTTTAGGATGTGCAGGGAGCTGTTTATGCGTATCGTTGACGCTTTGGAGCGTCGATATCTGTGTTTCCGCTTCAGGCACGATGCGGCTGGCAGACCCGGCCACACCCCTATTCAAAAGTGCACTGCGGCAATCAGGCAGTTGGCCTATGGAGGCGCGACAGACATGTGGGACGAGTACCTCCACATAGGTGAGACGACTGCCCTGCAGTGTCTGAAGAATTTCTGTGAGGGCGTCATTGAAATATTCGGGGACGAGTATCTTCGAAGCCCTAATTCCCAAGACTGTCAGGATCTGATGCAAATGCACGGGGAGAAGCATGGGTTCCTGAGGATGTTAGGCAGCATAGATTGTATGCATTGGGAGTGGAAGAACTGACTGCTGCCTGGAAGGAGTTTTACACCACCGGCTACAAGGGAAAGAATCCCACGATGATTCTTGAGGTCGTAGCTATCACACCCAACCCCTCTTATGCATATATATTTATAATTGACAATTATGTCTTAAAATATAGTAATCAAATATCCAAATAGAAGACCACCCAAATACTTTAATTCCAAAAGTCTACATTTATTAAATACATACTTTTAAATATTGTAACTTACTCTTAAAAGTATTTGTCATTTATACGAATCACAAATCAATGTATATGAACTCTACCTTTAATTTCGCATCACACAGTTATCAAACATATTCTTTTTTTCAATACATATAACTATAAACATTAAATATCATAAACAATTTGCACATCCATATGCATATGCCTCTCTGTTCAATTTATTATTCTGTGACAAATCAAGCCTAGTATCTGTCCGAGTTTCCTCTATGACCCGAAGGTCCCTCTGTAATTGGACTCATAGGTCCCTCTATATTTGGACTCATAGGTCCCTCTGTAATTGACCCTAAGGTCCCTCTAGTTGGACTCATAGGTCCCTCTGTAATTGACCCGAAGGTCCCTCTAGTTGGACTCATAGGTCCATTTGTAATTGGACTCATAGGTCCCTCTATATTTGACCCGAAGGTCCCTCTGTATTTTCAGATTCAGTTCAAGACTGTCACATATTCTCTTTAATCACATGATTCGAATAATTCCAATACCATAAATCAAACATATCCATTGCACCAATTACATATTCATATATTCCATCAATTCCTCTCATACTATAGATAAACATCTCTATTACACAAATCACATAACCATATCATATACTATCAAATATGTAAATATATCCCTTCGTCATATTTCCATATCATATTCCACCATTTAATCAAAATATTCACCCAATATTGCAATCATCAATATAACACATATACAACTAAAAATGTGATTTATATCTCTGGATACGAAAGATGATCTAACTGCACTTTTGATTCTGTGTTCCATATCTAATTATCGATCATCACCTTTTGCCACTTGAGCCAGATTCCTATATATTTCTTTTCTACGATTTTCGTTCCTATTTTTTTTTCCTCTCTCCTTTCTCGTGCAATATTTTCGAGACATAATCCTATACAATATATATAATATATACATATATATATTTAACCGACTTATTGGGCGTGATAATTTTTCATGTTTTTCATGAATAGCCAATATTGTGTACACGTTTTTATATGATGTACACGTATAGGTATATTATAAAACGTATAGGTATATTATAAAACCTACATATAAAATTGGGTGACTAACCTTTTCCATGCAAATACACTGTATACATTTATATGCATATACATTTATTATATAAGTTAATTCTGTATCACTAAATATTGGCATGCACACAAAAATATACTTCCATGGACAACTTTACGTTTATTACACATGCATATACGACTACTATTTAAGATAACACAAATACATGTACTATATAATTATATTTAGTTGTAAATAAAATTTCGGATAACTAATTGTATTGATTATTCTAAAACTATTCGATACTCCGCATTATATATTTTTTTTTATAATAATAATACAAATTTCGGATAAGGGAGGTTACAGTAGCTGATTACCAGCTGTGGATTTGACATGCATATTTTGAGGTAGTCGGGTCGAACAACGACCTAAACGTCCTCAACTCGTCGCCCATTTTCAACGAGCAGTGCCAGGGCGTCGGTCCGGCCATTAATTTTGTCACCAACGGCAACCGACATGATATGGGCTACTACTTGACGGATGGGATATTGTTGGGACTACCGCAGCGGAAGACACGGAAACCAAACAGGTCCTAGAACGGATCTATTTAGGTGATTATGCATTCGACTCCAATTTCATGCAATAAACATAGATCTATAGATATAACATCAAATAAACACATAATCATGCATATTCGATGTAGATTCGATTGTTACCTCATAATCCATCATTGGATTGACGTTGCTAGCTGCACCACCAGGAGATCCTTGGTTGATCGACCACGAATCTTCCGTACTATTCCCTCGTCCTTGATTCTCCATCCGTGTGGGCGGATCTTAGAAAACCAATTAAATAACTTTGAATGGATCTAGGAAAACCCAATACAAACACCAAATTGTCTAGATCTAATCCTATGAATTAGGATAGATCAAGAACAATAATCAAAATCCTAATTCTCCCACAACTATGGCTCGAAAATCGAGACCAAGAGGAAGAGGAAGGAGGCGCCGATTTCTAGGCACTAGGGTTAGGGTTTTGTGTTGTCTTGGATTGTGTGCTAGGGTTTCCCTTTCATTCATTATTTATAGTGGACCTTATTGGGCTAGTAAGGGGATCCATGGAATGACTTAAGTGTTGGGCTCACCCATTAGATAAATTACTAATTAAATCAAATGACCCATGATTTAATATATTATCAATGGAATATTATTTTGTTCCACTAAAGAATAATATTGCACTCCCACTTAAATCACCAAATTACAAATAACTTGGGTCCATTTTATTTTATAATATTTCCCGCGTTTAAGATTATCCTGATCCGTCAATTTAATTCTTTTGTCTGCTATGTGACTAGAATTAAATTAATTCTCCAAAGAGTTTTTCTAGTTTGAAACTTTATTTATTATTCGTGGAATAAATTCCAACTGCGCAGTTTTCTGAATAATAAATTCCTCTTTCAAACACCTCTTGGGGATCACCCCTTAGGGATTTAATCATACCACACTGGGCACGCGAATTCTATGAAATAATATTCCAATACCTTCATGTTATTCAATTACTACCACCCAAGATATCATGAACTTGAGTTACGTACAAACTCTCACATATTGATAAGTCAAAGTGGCGTTTGATTGAATAAACAATATTGATATTAATATCATAGACTAGAAAATACTAAACTTTCTGAAATATATTCTTTCAGTAGATAGCAATAAAGAATACATTTCGGATTAGATCCTTTCAGTGCTTTACCACACCGGTGTTACTAATCTCTTCTTAGGTAAGAGAGAATTATCACAAACACCGCAATCGTACCAATAGGTAGCCAAAGCCTATCTAGGTTGTGAATACGTTTTTCTTCTTACTAGATCTGGCCAAGTCCCCTACTGGAAAACTCATGAGGAGATTCATCGAATTTCCCTACTTGACCTTCTTAGTGAAAAGCCTTAGACTTGTTTATTATATTTCAATAATAAACCATTATATTATATTATTTATTCTCATAAATAGGTAAACAAGTGGACGTGGCGTTTCTCGTATACATGCATAAGCTGACTGTACAAAGGCATGTACGCTCGAAGCATCTTTTAGTATACAAACCCCAACAGATATACCCTAGGTGGCCCGTCTTTGTGAAGACAATCAGATGCGCAAATGAGGACAGGAAGGCCTACTTTGCGGAACGACAGGAGTCGGCGCGCAAGGACGTGGAGCGCGCATTTGGTATGCTCCAGGCTCGATGGGCGGCAATTAAGGGTCCAACGCGTTTGTGGCATGTCGACTGCATTGCTTCTATAATGTACGCCTGTATTATCATGCACAACATGATAGTCGAAGATGAAGGTGTACAACTGACTAGTTGGGCCAATGACGATGAAGTCGGTCCAAGCCACGGCGTGGCCACCCCCAACGTACGGCGGGGGGTACCTCACGTTGAAACCGGCCGCCTCCAGGCACATGCCGACATGCGCCAAGTGGATGCCCATATTCAACTCCAAAAGGATTTAATTGAAGAGTTGTGAGCGCGGAGGACTGCACAGTGATAGTTGTTTTTTGTTTTATTATGTATTTTTTTTAATCATGTAATTTTTTTTTGGCGCACTTTTTTTAATTTAAATGAAATTATTTCATTTTCTCGTATATGTGTCGTACATTTAATTCCGTATTTTGTGTTTAATTTCGTAAATTTTTAGTTGTTTTTTTTAATTTTGTTTGATGTGGCTAGCCTATGGGCTATGACTAGTCTATTGCTTGTCCAGTTGCTTGTTCTGATGATGTGGCAGGAAAAATTTTAGTGTTGATGATGTGGCAGGAGGAGTTTGTGGCTAGCCTATGACTGGCCTAAAGCCATTATGGATGCTCTTAACCACAAAACAACACCTCCTAAAAACATGTGTCAATCCCCAAGTGTGACATCTGCCATGAGACGGAGTAATTGTTCTGAAAATTATATACAACGTCCCCAAATCCATAATAGATAATTAATTGATAATTAATTCTGAAAACATATTTCATTTTTAACTAGTTTATAAATTCATATAGAATTTAATTATTAATTCACATCTATAGTTTAATTGAACTCTAACAGCCTTAATTTATTAGTTTGTTTGTCGAAAATTTCATTTTTTCTATATTAACTGTGTACTACTATGACGGACTAATGGTAGTAGTAGTATCGTCACAAAAGAAAGACATGTAATATCATAGATTTGTAGGATGGAGAGCTCATAATATTTTGGGACCGGCCAAATAATGTTAAACATGCCAAAAATTGAAAAGGAAAGAGCAAAAGGAGTACAATAGTACTGGTACAGGCTGTACACTGCTTAAAATTTTGCAAGAAAATAAATACTTAATTCATATCAAGGCTGTCAACGTTTTCATTTTTCAGGAATTCCCTAATTTGAATTCACTATCATTTTCTATTTTCATAAAAGTACAAGAGCTCAAAATTGATCGAACGATCATGTCGTAACTTAAATGTTAGTATGTGTGTTTCCTTTTTCTTTTACAACTGTGCTTATTTCTGAACCATTATCCAACCTTTAGTTTTTTATTATGCGACCCTCCAAAGTTTCACTTATGCCATCTATAACCCGTTTAGGACAACTGTCATGAATAACATATTGCTTAGTTAATTCACTTCTGCCACATAACTTTTGGAATATTCTTATTATAATTAACATTCTCAATATTGTTAGTAGAATATATATGTTGGTTGTTGTGTACCCTAAAACAACTTGTGACAGTGAGCAAAATCAAGACAACAAGTGTCAAGCAAATTATACATTATACTACAACAAAGCTTTAATGCAACACCTAAAACCAACTTATTGAGAGCATTCCCGACAATAGAGCTAAAAACTAAAATACTTCGACAAATCAACACAAAATCAATAATCCACTAAGTATCAAGCAATCAATAGAACACTGCAAACTTACCACACAATAAAAAAAATGAGAGAGAAAAAAAAAAAGATGAGCAACCAAGAACCTGGTCCTATCATTGAATGTGGCATCAACCTTCGTTCCATTCTTTATATTCTGCCAAACTTCCAATAATTGTTTGACGGTGAGAGGAAATATCGTATACCGATTTCTAATCCATAATTTAAATTGTCAAATAAGTCTTCTTTTCTCGAGCTCCTAGTTAGGCTCTAAACCTTGAAAGGTCACTTAATTCCTTATATTTCACGAGATGACGCAGAATATAGAAATCGAAACTTTTTTTTGTCTAAAATTTGCAAAGTAGGAAGCTCGGCCAAGATTGAAACACATCAACAGATCTTTTAGTAGACGCATAGATACAAATTTGTGTTACTTTTAGTGTAATTTTTATGCTTTTTTATATCTGTACCTTTTGTGTGGCCAATCCATTTGTAAAATCAACATAACAAATAAAAACAATAATTCCAAAACAACATTGATAGATAGCTTATAAAAGCACATGACCATGAAATGTTGCGTTTTGATTGGTACATTTTAGAATCTTGATCGTGAAGCTAAAGTTTTAAAAGCCAATTAATAGATAAAAACATGTGTTGGGTTTACAAAGCAAAAGAGATCTTTGTATTACAATCATGGTGAAAGACATCATTCAAAATAGTGGTAAAAAATTTAAGACTACAACTTGTTTTAGTATGTCTACTTAATGGAGCATTATTGGTCATAAGCTTCCAAAAATATTGCACCTTCTAGCAAAACTTTAAACAATACACTACGTACTCCAATAATTCCATCTTCCACTATATAAAATATTTTGTTATTTTTGTATCTTATAGACTATACTAGTATACCTTTGTTAATGTCAAAGACTTAAACGACGAAAACTCCAAAGACAAATACAAAGCAATATATTCAAGCAAAAGCAAAAGTCCACAAAAAAATCATAAAACTATTGAGAAGTGTATGATAAGTGGAGATCATCTTGCAACTATACCTAAAAGACATACTTGATCGCTTCTACTCACCATAGATTATCTTTCTTTGACCTCCTTGAACACGTCCAATTTCTATTGCCGTTCAAGTTATCAATAGAGAAATCCTGAACAGTAGTATCCTTTTATACAAATACCGAATCACAAGAATAATTGTCTCATATCAAGCTTCCAATTAGGCTTACCTACTATTTATATTAAAAAGAAAGTACATATCATATCATCATCCAACTCATAATCTTTTATTTAAGCGATATTTAAGACCTGTTTAGGCAACTTCATGTGATGACGACCCATAATAATTTATTAGATTCCCATTTTATTGCAAGCGTGATGCAACAATGAGATCTCCGTTGGTGTTGCTTTCACACAACTACCTCGCTTACTAAAACGACAATTTTTGAATAATTACAAAATAGTACTGTTACTACTTCACCATCTATTATTATTTATACATGTATATGTAGTGTTTTTGTGTGTGTCATGAGCAGAGCCATCCAGCAAAGGAGGTCCAAATAATTGAGACATCACAAGGTTTTGATTAAAAGAGTTTAAAGTGTAGTTTTATTAATGTAATAATTGATGCTAATCTAATCATAATGATGACTGATAGATAAGTCCCAAAATAGTGATGATATAGTCACGTCTAACTAGTTAACTAGTTAATTACTCCCTCCATCCTACTTCAGATGGCCACATTCTTGAAAGGTACGAGATTTTAAGTAGGATGGCCACATTCTTGAATGGTACGAGATTTTATGAAGTATTGTTAGGTGAAATAAAATAAAGAAAAAAAATGTAGTTGAATATTTTAATTAGAAGAGAAGAGAGAGGATGTTATTTTCAAAATTAGAAAATGGTTATCTTCATTGGAATAAACAAAAAAGGAAAGGTGACCATCTTGAAAGGGACATGGAAAGTATTACTTATTTATAAGGATACATATATTTAAAATAACACCGTGATATAATTACCACGAATATGGATATTATTTAAAATAAATGGGATCGCGCTACAAAATTCGGGGTTCGTGCAGATCAAATGGTGTAAACTCCAATTAGGATGTACTCGTCTCTATGATTAACAAAAATAATTTATATACTAGTCATTTTCAGTATGAACATTCAACATGATATATTTAATTTTATCTTATCTACTCTCCAAAAAATCTATGCGTTCACACGTTTTAATTACATTCACGTGGAAAATTTATGAAATAAATGTGTATTCAAATTATAGATCCTTTCCTTAAATTTGTTACATTTCCTCGGGGCATCCATACTACACGACACACGTTCTTGACTGATTTGCAGTACTTGTGTTGTAGGCTGATTTGCAGTTCTTGAAAAAAATCCTTAGTTACTCAAAACTAGACCTGCCTGCCGCCTTTGCGGTGCAACTGGAAGCCACACGGCCGTCACAACATATATTTTTAGAATCTATTTTATTACAAAACCAACCTTTTTTATATTCAAATCGGTTTTCATTTATAAAGTTCAATTTTTTAAATAATATTAATTCGAAAAGTAACACTAGCTTTGGACTCATAAATTGGTAAAAGACTTTATTACAAAAAGAAATGATATGGTAGTTTCCTTTTGACCGGAAATGTTTACCATATTTTTTGCCTTGTATTTTTCGATTTTGCATATGTAGAATCAGTAGAAATTTGAATTAATATATAAAAGTAGAGAATAATAAAAATATGAAGAAATAGAAAAATTGAATTGTGGCTGAAAGAATCTGAATGTATTGTAGCTAAAATGAGATTGATTTTCAGGTCACCATTATGGACGACCTTAGGTGCCTCTCTAAAATTGAATTCGTAGTAAACTGTTGATTTATTTAATCACTAATATTTTAAAAGCACACAAATTTTATGTTACTAGATTATAACTTGCGAGGTTGTCATGGATAACGCCTACTGGTTAGAAAGATTGTTGATTAATTAAAAGTCAAAGAAATATTAATATATACATAAAAAAACACGTAGATTGAATCATTTTGACGCCAAGTTGTAAATTAATAGTGAACTATACTACTATATTTTACTGTAACTTGCTTCGATTGAAATCACTCAGTGTAGGAAAGTATAATAATTGATGAATCAATCAATTGTCTTATAGTTATTAGTTTTATTTTTCACAAACTATAAAATCTATTGGTACATGCTTTCCTGGTTGCCGCATTGACAACGTCGGATCGGAGAATAATTTATAGAATTTTGGAATTACTATTGATTTTTTTTTATAATCACTCAGTCTAATAAAATAGTGAATATTTTATCATTTTTGAATGCCTCATATATTGTACACTATTTACAGAAAAAATTAAATATGATCAGTGTTATATACATTAACTATAAGTATAACAAAATGAGATTATTTTGGTAGTCACTTAAATTCGTTTTGTGGGGAGGTAGAGGGCATATGAATTGGTGGGAGCTAACCTTTGTAACTAAGGAAACTACAAACTTTATAGCTGGAAAGCAATATAGCAACACTACAAAATTTATATGTGTTTGTATTGTCCACACCAATTCTTTTCAAAACCTTATTTAGCCAATTCTTAGCTAGTGATGAACAGATCCACAATTTCATTTTTCTCTTTCTTCTTTATTGTTATATTTTATTTATAAAAATACAGCTTGCTCCTTAAATTCATTAATAATTTAGTGTCAAATGGAATTAAATTAAAGTACACTAGTTTGGTTCATTATGTGCAAGGTGGAAATTTGAAAAATCAAATCAAATTATTAGCTGTAAAGTTTGATTTTTCATCATTAAAGAGTGGTACTTAGTTGAGGGCTCTTAGAAACCAATCTCGTTTCTTTTTTTAAACTTTTGATGATAAATAGGGTATATATAGGACATTGCTCGATATGATCCTCGTTTTTTATTTGAGATTTGATGATAGATTAGTTTAAAACATACCAAGTGCAACATTTATTATTTTACTCGCGAGACATTTACCAACTGATGAACTGAATAAACTATTATATTTAAGTAGTAAATATATGACAAATGGAGGTAGTACTTGTTTTAATGAAAAAAATTATATTTAAGTAGTATTATAATATTTAAAGATATAGTATAATTTTTTGTATTTTTTATACCAAAGAAATAAATCAAACTCGAAATATAAATATATTTTGAATATTTATTAAGTATTTAATATTTTTTAGTTTGGTTATATTGGATTATTCGAATTACAGATATATTGATCACCCATAAACATTCATCCAATTAAAAAATATCTCGAGCGGGAAAAGAATACAGTGACAGTGCATTATTAATAGAGTAATCCCTAACTTAACACATTTATTAATGGCCCATTATATATTATAAACTAATTAATAGTTTGGATTTTGAATGTCATCGAACTCAGTTACAGACTTTGAAGGCTACATCCAAGAATACGAAAGGAAAGTGCCACATAGTCAAACCCATCTTAAGATTAATAAATTCTCTAAATTCACATATTTTCAACGTGCAACCAACCACAGATCTTTGCTCTTGTATATTTTCACCGCGTTGAGTAGTTAATTTAATTCTCCCCCAAATATTAGCTTAATTTTGATTCTTACATTGAGACTTGTAGAGCGATATTATTAATCCAAGTAAAATTCCAAAAAAATAAGCCTAAAAAATAAGTTAAAGGTACGTAGTTAATTTTAATGCTTACACAATTACATAAATGAACTTTATAGGATTAATCATGTACACGGTGCATCCGAATTCATAGTATTGTTCGCTTTGGATAAAACTTTACTTATGAATAATTAGTACTAGTAATTTATCCAATATCGGAAGCAATTCCTATTTATGAGATTCATTTGTATCCCATACATTTAGGGGGTTAACTATAAATTATGGTTTGGAGTAAAAGATAAGATATTCAAATAAGTTTAAAATTATGTAATTCATCACATTTTAAATACAGTAACTTTTATTTATCTATTGCGTGACTGAAATAAATGAGCATAATTTGAAAGTATGCTGATTGCTGATAGTGATACTTAAGATTTAAACTTGCACTTTTCTGTTTATGAAATTACTCCTAATTAACTATAGATCAAACTTGACCAACCTCCTTAACAAAGGGCGAAAATGGGATTTCAAGTGTAGACGTGTTTAGAACGGATCGGACATTAATTATTAAGTCTGAGATTCCCTGAAAAATTAAGTAAACGTGTTCATTTGATTTACACTCAAATCAATTAAACAATAGTAGTAATAGTGAAATAATTAAAGTAAAAACACGCAAAGGTTGGTCTATTTAAACAGGTCATAACCAAACGAGTCTCCTCCCCCTCCCTCTTCCTTCACTCTTCTGCTTACATACACAAACTCTCACTTTCGAAATTCTGCTATCCCATTTTTCCTCTTCATTTTTCAATCCATTTTCCTTTTAGGTAATTTACTAGTTACCATTTTCAGTAATTTTTTTGGTGCATATATAATATGGTTTTATTAATGGAAATACGTATATAAATAACACTAATATTAATGTTTTTACATTTCAATAATTAATAGTAACTCTGTAGCTCTAGCATATAGAGAATAAAAATGCCAACATTTGCTCATGAGCTATGAAATTGCACAAGTACTAATTAATCTGAATCTACATGCTGAGTTTAGTGCATTTTTCTTAGTTATGAAACATAATGCTCACATTTTCTAGCTTTTCTAGATCAAGATGGCATACGAGGATCGATTCGGGCAGGTGCAGAGGTCTAAATATGACTGCCTCCTATTTGGTAATTGAAGATCCAAATTCATCTATTCTTTGTTATGTAATGAAATGAAATGTGACTGACTGTCTTTATTCTTTAATTCTTGTTTAGATCTTGATGACACCCTCTACCCTCTTAGCTCCGGCCTAGCAACTTCAGTTCTCAAAAACATTCAAGGTATGTATATAGATCTCTCTCTGCTTCGATTAGTACTTCGATTTTCCCTTTGATGTAATGTCATAAATGTTTAATTGTCATTCCAGCATTCATGGTCGAAAACTTGGGCATTGAAGAGCGCAAAATCCCTTCACTATGTGACCTTTTGTACAAAAACTATGGCACAACAATGGCTGGTCTTAGGGTGAGCATTTGTACATATATAGGTTGTCTTGACATAGTTTTGTCTGAAAAAAGACTAAGAAGGATCATAACACAACGGATCGCTGTTTTGCAGGCAATTGGCTATGATTTCGACTATGATGAGTATCACAGCATTGTTCATGGGAGGTTGCCTTATGAGAATCTGAAGCCGGATCCTGTGTTGAGGAGCCTCTTGCTGAGCGTGCCTATCCCCAAGATCGTGAGCACATTTCTCGTGTTTTTTGGAACTTTTTAGAACATGTGGTTGGTTGAAGTTTTGTTGACATTCATCAATTGTTGAACTATGATCAGATCTTCACCAATGGTGATCACATCCACGCCGTCAAGGTGCTGAGGAGACTAGGCCTTGAGGACTGTTTTGAGAGCATAATCTGCTTCGAGACTCTCAATCCTGTCCACAAGAGCGTTGCATCGGATGATGAGGATGATATCGCCTTTTTGGGCTCAAAACCGGCTCCCAAAAGGACTCAGATATTTGACATTATTGCACATTTCAATAAGCCTAATGCAGAGCAATCTGGATTGCCTAAGACTCCTATAGTTTGCAAGCCCTCGGAATCTGCCATAGAAATTGCTCTCGAGATTGCCAAGATCGATCCTCGTAGAACAGTAAGTTTGTTTCATATCTGAGACATCATGCTAAGAACTAACATTCTTGATTCAGAATTTCAGACATATATACTTATTTTAACTGTCTTGATCTGCAGCTCTTTTTCGAGGACAGTGTCCGTAACATTCAATCTGGGAAACGCGTTGGACTAGACACCGTGCTGGTGAGTTGTTCGAATCATTAACACAAGATTGCAAGAACTTATGATTCTACATATGAGTCTTTAGTGAAAATTCGGAGTGTTTATAGTCTAAATTAGAGCAATTGTTGATGCAGATTGGGAAATCACAGAGAGTGAAGGGTGCAGATTATGCACTAGAAAGCATTCATAATCTCCGAGAGGCGATACCGGAGCTGTGGGAAGCGGAGAAGCCAGCTGAGGCTAACTACTCAGGGGTGGCTGTGGAGACTTCTGTCATAGCTTAACTTAATATTTAACCTAACTATTTCATTTCATTGCAAATTTCTAAGTTCCATGTTACTACTTGTCCATTAATGATGTAAATTCTATGTTGGAAATGGTATCATCTAATAAGATGTTGGTTCATTTTCTTGCAATAATAATGTGTTGGCCTTTTGCTTTATTTGTGACCACTCAATGTAGTACTAGTACATTTTGAAGTACTACATGCATTGTGATCTTTGTTGCTCGTGTAAATAAAATATGGAGTATTATTTGGGGGTAGATAACCAACTACTTTTGACATAAGTTAGAAAATGACATTAATGACTCCATCCATCTTTTGATTTGTTGAAATGTTGATAGTCTCAAAATATTCAATAATAGCATACATCATTATGATTGTTAGTTTTGTAAATGTATTTTGGCCCGAATTTACTAGTATCATCTTTAAATATAAAAATTTGTCTCCAAAGGACAATGGCCACACAACAAAGTAAATATTGCACGTAACTAGGGTTTTTTTAATGGTTAAATGAATATAAATTTAAAAGTCGCGCTACAGAATATTTAAATTTTAGACCTTTAACCTCAAACATTATTAATCTCTCTATCGCTTGGTCAACTCACAAGCACGTCACAATTCATTTTTCTTAGTGCAAGAGTGTTGTCCATAATATCTTGTCACTTTTAGAAATGGGGAGACTGTGGGATTGACATGTCAAATATTATTTGTAGGATTAATCATAGTCAAACTAAATGGCCAAGATTATTTTATTTCCATTAGTGACTTTAAGAGTGATATAGGACGGTGAGTTTTTACCTCATACTTATACATCATTGAACCATTATATTTATTTAATATTGTCGTGTTCCCTTAATGCTAAACTACTTTTTCTAGTCACGCATTTGTGTTGTCATGCTCCCATTATGTATATTTAGTAAATAATCCTAGTGGTCTATTAGTCCCTATCCAATGTCATAATCATAATTATATACACATGGTTAAATTATTAGAAAAGTCACGTAGTTTGATCATTTTGATTTGATGTCACGATCATAATTATATATACATTGTTAAATTATTAGAAAAAACACTTAGTTTAATCAATTTGGATTTGCCTGTGAAAAATCAACTTGAAAACATAAAATTTGAATTTCTCTGCAATTATTTAAGATGAAAAAATATGATCATCTACTTGTTATATATTGTAGATGTTCATTAACTAAATCGTATTGTTTTTTATATGAATTGACGACGTCGCTTAGTTCATCGGTGGTAACGTCTATATCTAATTTCTTTATTAACGATATAAATTTCACCAGAAAATTTCAATATGGGACGATTATAAATAAATCCATGCTTCATTAATTTTTTGGCTAATATTTAAAAATTTTGAAAATTTAACCAGCTTTTATAATTTTTCATTGCCCATATGTATATACAGACTGAAGAATATAGTTGAAATGTTCCTTCGGGCACTAAACATTGTAACCATATGTCATGTAACTAGATATTTAGAGATTAAATCTCACCGGTCACCATCCCCAAATAAAAAAATTAGAATATAATCATATAGTTCAAATATAAACCAATTACTCCCTCTGTCCACAAAAATAGATTACTTTGTGTATAGCAGGGTTTTAATGTAGAATTGGTAAAATAAGAGAGAAGAGGAGAAAAAGTAGGTAAAGTAAGAGACATAGGGAGAAAAAGTGAGTAAAGTATGAGAGATGGAAGAAAAAGTGGGTAAAGTATAAGAGATAAACTTTCCATTTTAAGAAAGTGATCTATTTTTTGTGGATGTTCCAAAATGGCAAAAGTGATCTATTGTTTGTGGACGGTGTTTGTGGACGGAGGAAGTATAACTATGAGAACTATGACAACCTCCGCATAGCATTTTTATGCGACTTTTAAATGCGTATGGTTCAAACGATTTTACAAATATCACAATAAGAATTTTTAGTCTCATGTATTAAGATTTTTAATTCTTCTTAACTACTCCTTCCGTTCCATAGTAATAGGGGCATTTTTCCATTTCCGTCCGTTCCATAGTAATAGAGTCATTTCTCTTTTTAGTAAAAGTCAACACATTTTTCCACACCTACTTTACTCTCTCTAACTTTTTTCTATCTTCATCTCTCTACCTTTTTCATTTTTCACTTTATTCTCTTTTTACTTAACTCACTTAACACAATTTTTTTTAATCTCCGTGTCAAAAAGTTTTGCCTCCATTACTATGGAAGGGAGGGAGTATTATTATTAGAAATAGACCACTAACCGCTTAAAAGGCTTTATAAAATGGAGAATTATCCATACTTATATAGAAGAGCTAAGATCATTAACAAGTCGACGTAGGACAAAATTTAATAGTTTTAACACGCCCCCTCATATTTGGGCCGGAATGACACATCGGACTTCCATCACGTGGGTAGGCAAGTAAAAAGATAAAGAGATACAATCCATCTTCGACTTGGGCCCGCTTTGATACCATATTAAAAAATGAGCTACTCACTCCTTAAAATGTCTTTTAAGGGATAAGATTATTCATATTTATATAGAGGAGTTAGGATCTTCACAAAGTCGATGTGAGATAAAAGTTAATAGTTTTAACAATTATCCAGATTATTTGGAATAAATGGAGTTCTGACTATAATTTGATTTATAAATTTGATGATTTTACAATAATTAAAAAGCCGAAATAAAAATATTACTAAACTTTTTGTTACGAGCTCGCAGGGATGAAGACATTTCATATTATCGATATTCTACATTCCACTATGTCAAATCGAGATCAAATTATATCATGACACGTATCGATGAGAAAAAGGAAAGAAAATATGAGCTTTATTTAGGTAGCCAATTTTTGACAGCGAAGTGTAGAATGAGATTCATGTGTTTTGTAAACTTTAATCCCCTTTCATATTTTCGACTTTCGTTTTCGAAAGCCAAAATTCTCTCTTTAATACACTTGTTCTTAACTAAGAGTAGTGGACGTGCAGAGGATGATTTGTGCTTACAAAAATTATTAGATCCCATTTTTGGGGATTAATTGCAATTGATATAACATACGCCACAAATATAGTTAGATCGAATTTTATCATAACACAATAACAAATTCATGGATTTTCATTTATATTGGTGGGAAAATATCAGTCATAATTAACAGTAAAAAAGATTAAATAATAACGATGAATTATTATTGATAATTGATTAATAGCAATCAACGCTATTAATTACCTATATGACTTATTACGGATGAGTTTAATGATAATTTAACCGCCGAAATCACATTTTTGCCATGGCTCTGAAAATGAAGAACATAAATAAAGAGTTGGGCCCAAAAATCCGGAAATGAAAAATCAAGCCCAAGGATTGAAGGATGCTTTAGTTTAGGAAAATCTTGGGATACTAAAAAATTGAACATGAATCGAAGCAAAGACTTAGAATTTTAATCTACACTAAATCGAATCAAGGAGTATTTTTTTTTTATTTTAGTAGTAGTTATAGTATTTTTTTATTTTAGTAGTGCTAGTAATAATTTTTTCATTTTGTGAGATCCAACAAAATTAATCTCTACCAGTAAGTTTTTTTTCTCGAATAAATCAGTCCTATTTTTTTTTTGTTTTTATCTATTTTCTGATTTAACATTTGTATTAAAAAATTTAAACTCGTCCAGAGTTAAAGATTATTTTTATGGATGAAGACATTATTATTATTATTATTATTATTAGATGTGGTTGATTGAGATAAGATGGAAGCTTGAAAAACGGATAAGAAAATCAGCAAAACTGCGGCAGACTACTCTGATTTGCTGAATAAAAAATTCTGAGCTCCGGCGGCCGCCGTCGCATGGACAAAGATCCGTATTAGTAGCAGCTATGGCAAATGTCTCACTCACCTCAGCCGCCACTCATAATTGCTGGACCTTCAATCCTATCCACACATTCCCTATTTCTAGGGCTGCTTTCCCCAATTCCTCTGCATTCCGATTTTCTCAGCCTCGAAGAGCCACAATTATCATGTCTACCTCAAGCAAAAGCACTGTTCTTGTCACCGGTGCCGGCGGTCGAACTGGTATAACATCAACTTTCTCTCATCGCTTCAATGTTGGATTATTATGTGCATGATTTCGAATTTGTTTGTTTGCACTTAGCATGGTATATATAATGTAGACTGATTTATTACTCCACTTCAAAGGATTCATTAATTTTGTTGGTTTTGTTTGATTTTGCGATGAATGTGAGGGTTTTCAAAATTATGAGGCGAAAATGTGTTGCTCCTTTAAAATTGTGAAAATGTTGGAAAGAGGTGAATTATCATTAATCAACTTGATGGCCCTGCAAAATTAAGAAACAGAGGAAGAAATAAAACCCTAGTTTGTGCCTTGCTGTTAAAAAATTGGAGTTGCTGTTTTAGAACAATTAGATTTCTTTAGTCATCCTTCATTTTGCTTGCTGCGCTGACTTAATTAGCCTCAGTTTTCTCACCTTGGTGTGAGTTTTTCTTGATCATTCGCTGTGACGTGTTGTTTGGTTGCAGGGCAAATTGTTTACAAGAAACTAAAGGAGAGGGTGGATCAGTATACTGCAAGGGGTTTGGTACGAACACCGGAGAGCAAGGAGAGCATCGGTGGTGAAGACGATGTTTACGTTGGGGATGTAAGAGATGCTGATAGCATTGTTCCAGCTATTCAGGGGATTGATGCTCTTATAATTCTCACTAGTGCTGTGCCGAAGATAAAACCTGGCTTCGACTTCTCTCAAGGTGGAAGGCCAGAATTCTATTTTGAAGAAGGAACATTTCCCCAACAGGTTTTCTGTTTTCGCCTGTTGTTACTGCTGCTAGATTTTAATTGTTCCCAGTCACTAATGTATCTGGCCTCATTTTCTTGATTCTAGGTTGATTGGATTGGGCAAAAGAACCAAATAGATGCTGGTGCGGCCCGTGCTTATGCTTCAATTGCCTAGTTACCTGTTTCCTATTGTGTTTCTCAAAAAGACGTGTTGTGTTGAACAGCTATAGCTGCTGGAGTGAAGCAGATTGTTTTAGTTGGATCAATGGGAGGAACAAATCCAAATCACCCTCTAAATAGCCTGGGAAACGGAAATATCTTGGTTCGTCCTCCTGTTTCATTGATTTTTTCATTGTTGAAATCCAAGATTAGGTTGCTTCTTGGCTTTCACTCTATCACACATTTTCACTCAGTTATAAACTCCATAAATGCTGTGTTGCATGATTCAATATCAGCAACTAGTCACTCCTAGGCTGCACTGTTTCGTGGGTTCATATGTTTCTTCTTGAATCGCAGGTTTGGAAGAGAAAGGCCGAACAATATCTGGCTGACTCGGGAATACCATACACCATAATTCGGTATTGCTTACTTTTTTTCTACATCTTGAAAAGATTCACACTTTTAGTGTCAATAAGCCACCTTATCTGTAAATTTCATGGATCAAATTTTCAGATCATAGTAATCTTGCATTCTTGTAATTTTTCATCTCTTAATCGGTTGATCTAGGGCTGGAGGTCTGCAAGATAAAGATGGCGGTATAAGAGAGCTGCTGATTGGAAAAGACGATGAACTTCTTGAGACAGAAACAAAGACAATCGCAAGGGCTGATGTTGCAGAAACCTGTATTCAGGTAGCAATGTTATCCTGTTCACTCACACAATATATGCTGATTCTTCTTCTGACAACATTAACTTATCAGGCACTAAGCTTTGAGGAGGCGAAATTCAAAGCTTTTGATCTCGCTTCTAAGCCTGAGGGATCCGGTACACCAACCAAGGATTTTAGGGCTCTATTTTCTCAAGCCACTTCTCGTTTCTGATTAAACATCGTCTGTTTTCGTACAAGAGTCATTTCTTTCACCATGACCGATTAATTCTTCTTAGTCTTTTCATTCGCAATAAGAGGTTTCACAGATGAGAGGTATTATTCCCAGATATTCAGCAATTCTTCTGCACTGCTGCTAGCACATGTAAATTATGTGTAACCTTCTATGATCATAACCTGGATATTATAGTGTGAACCCACCCGCGCTATGCGCGACCTAAAATATTTATTTTATTAATTTGGGATTGTAAATAAAATGAGAAACAGCATAATTACATAAAATAAAAAAATACTATATACTATGTAACAACATACACACTTCAATACTAAAATACTATTAATATGAAATGGACATAAAATATTTATATACAACTAAAAAATATTAGAAGGACAATGATACCGCCATAAAAACAAAAAAGATAAACAACCTTTATTATACAATAATACAAATAGCAAAATGAAGAAGAAGAAGAAGAAGAAGAAGAAGAAGAAGAAGAAGAAGAAGAAGAAGAAATAGTAAGTACAAATCCAACCAATAACACCATCAGAGCACCACAACTTTTCTCTCATACTTATTTCTCTCCCAATCTACCGTTGACCTTATATTCCTCCTTAATCTCCAAATGATAATTTTTTCATTTGCGCGAAAACAATGTGATATCTTGTGTTCTTCATCTTCTTAATTTGCTTTCTCTCGACATTTCGTTAACTTTGAGTGTTTTCCTACTTTAAAACTATGAAAGTGACGAAATTGACAACGAATATGAAAAGCGTTATCGATACAAATATTATAAAAAAATATCTATTATAGCTAAAATTTAAAAAAAATTAAACTAAAAAACAAAAAACAAAACACTAAGAAAAAGTTTATATATATGAACTAACATCACTCAACCAGAGAATGATCAACAAAATAGGATTTAAAAGTGTTGTTTTTATTTCACCTTCTCTCACATGAGTATCTCTCGACGGCCTATGTCTCGGGCTTTAGGTCGTCGCCTTTCACTCTCTCTCACAGGATTATATATCCACTGTCTTTGTTACTCCTTCTCCATTGACGTAGTTATGCTGAATTCCATGGTTTTCAGTTTCCTTCCTATAGAAAGACCACAGTGTTAGTAACATAATAATCATACAAAAAAAGTAGATAGAATAGATTGAACAAAAATATGCTACTATTAATAAAAGAGTAAGAATCCTGCTGACCTTTTATACAATGGGTGAAAGTAGGGATGTCAATCAGGTCAGCCCACCGGATTTCGGGCCAACCCTATTCGGGTTGCGGGTCAATCGGGTGCGGCTAATCGGG
The DNA here is from genome assembly GCF_029641045.1 of Salvia hispanica. NCBI lineage: Eukaryota > Viridiplantae > Streptophyta > Magnoliopsida > Lamiales > Lamiaceae > Salvia > Salvia hispanica. The sequence continues at coordinate 28,742,087 of NC_142692.1, forward strand.
TTGTATTTTTTCGGGTTATAAAAGTTCGACTCTAACCCTAAAAGCTCGGGTTTCGGGCTATCCCATCGGGCTAATCGGATTGCTAGCGATAAAATTAACATGCGATCAATCCAATAAATAATGGTGAAAATTAGTTATATTTATAAAATGTAAAATATTTAATTATAACAAATTTGAGATATATGCTTCAACTCAAACATAAACATGATCAAATCCTAATATTTGATATTTATGCAAAATAAAACATAAACATCAAGAAATTTTAATGCATGTTTTAGAAATTTAAATATATTGTTTAGTGAATTTGAAGTTTCTAATTTATATATCTATTATTATGTTAATAAAAATTTAATATATAATTTATATATTTAATATATAAAAGTGAAAGTTATTTTTTTAGTAATCTATGTTACTATAAAATAACCAATGAAGTGTCGAATTAGAATCAAACAAATAGAACGATATAAATTTTATCGGGTTTTCGGGTCTGGCCCTAACGGATTGCGGGTTAATCGGGTGCGGGCTAATCGGGATGTAATTTTATCGAGCTATAAATTTTCAACCCTAACCCTGTAAATTTGGCGGGCTACTCGGGCGGCCCACGGATTGCGGGCTACATTGACATCCCTAGGTGAAAGCAAGAAGGAAATGCAAATGGTGTATATTCTTAGACAAAAAATATAAAATAAAATATTTGAAACCCACCCATTAGTAGTCATAAATTATTTGACCGTTACTTTACATTTATATAGAGTAAATATTCATATTAAAATCTTGCATTTTTGTAGTTTACTATTCTTTATAAAAAACTTAAAAGTTCACACGTTAATTATGATAAATAAGTTTAAAAAAAAGTTAAAAACTGAATAATTAATTTAAAATTGATTAATGGAGTCTAGAGCTTTATAAGTAACGTTTTTCCTTGGAGCACCAAATTTGATACCAGGAAATATTTTAAAAGAAAACCAAAACTCGCCTTTTTATATATGTATAGATTCCACTTAAACTGATATCTAGTCTTATTATTATTTAAATAACTCGAGTATGAATTTCCAGTTCATTTTGGTATTTTACTTTCAGTTTTTCCCAGTTTCATTTGTTAGATGATGCTAAGCTTTGCTGTTTAACATTTAATGGCCTCAGCCGCTTGTGCACGTCAATAAAGAGAAAAGATCCAAATTTTTGAATTAGTAACAAAAAAATCGTGTTGTTTGGGAGATTGGAGAATGGAATTGAAGAGAGTAAATGTGCTGAGTGTTGATATAGGAAAGAAATTAAAAGAAAAAACCATATGTCTGTATGCCTCTACCTCGAAAATGGTTGTTTTAACCAGTCAACTTAAAATGGTACTTATTAAAATAAAATAAAAAATTGAAATTCGAAATATATGAGCATTACTCAAATCGTGATTATCACTAGTTTATCTCATGAATAAAATAGTTTAGTTTATTTCTGATTGGTGCTATATCGCTATTGAAAAAATCATGCATGACCAGTTGACCACTATATGTGAATTGGAATTTATTTAATTGTGGCCACTTAGGTATTGTCTAAATCCCAGGATTCTTATTTGATAGTGATTATAAAATTGTGCAATGCCTAGTTTGGGACCTACATAATTGAGTCTCAACCGAGCCTTTTGACTCTGTGAAAGAGAAAGGTTAGCCAATCTATATTTGAAACATCCACTTTAAAATAATTTATGATTTTGGTATTATATCGTTGCATCATTGGTTTAGATTCCACAAATAGAACTCTCCATTCAACTTCTTCATTATAGGGTATCGAATTCTCTTTTAATTGCTAGTGTTACATTTTAAAATTAATAAAATAAAATAAAACAAACCAAATACTCAAATTATTATAAAATTCATGATGAACTTTATAAACAACTGACTAGTCCTCCAAAAACAAGAGCTATCATAAGTTCACTTCTAAAGTATCAAATCATATTCAAGAACATACAGAGAGACCTTGCAAATAATTTGAAATGTGACCAAGACTCTTCTAGCAAATAGTTCCTTTACACATGATTGAATGCAGCATCAACCAAACAAGATTATGGATTTCTTATCACCATTAACAAGTTAAGAATACTTCTGTATTGAAATTCTAGTGTTACCCTTCATCAATGGAGGAACCAATTTGTCAAGCTACGTGACGCCTTCGCCTCCACCTCTGCCTCCGTTCGTTTCATGAGCTGCAAACAATGCAGCAAATAGCATATTCATTTCACATACACGAAATACGAATGATTGGTTGAGGGTAAAGACAACAGGATTCACTCAGACGCGCACCCTTGAAGAAGTCAGATGATGTTGAAAGTCGAGAGCCAAGAGATGCAGAACAAACCTCCCCTCAAACGGGCTTCCAGCACGATATGGCGTAGATGATCCGCCCTTTCCAACCCATCAACATCCAATGGCTATCTTCATCGATGACAAAGTCTTTGTGGTAATGTGTCCTGACCTTGTAGATTGCCCTCTCCATGATCCACCTATCAAGAGGCACTTGCGTGAAGCCTGCCCTCAGGTGACGTACTTGCCACTGCTTGTACGTTTCGGGTCTCTCAACTCTCTCCCAGCCCTCACAAGCAATGACATTCAATGCCTCGCTCCCAAAGATGTCCCTCTCAATAAGCATCCTCTCCGGCTGGTCCCTAGGCACGTTCGTCTCCAGCATGTCAAATAGAGCTGAGAAGTGGAATAGTACCTCCCGGAAACGAGTGACAAAGAATGGCGCACTATAAGCCCCATTTACTATCCCATGTATGAAAAGGTCCGGATTGATCTTCCTAATTAAGTTAAGAACCATAGATCTCGAGCTCTCAGCCAGGACCGTCTCATCGAGTAAGTTCTTGGCCCGATACATGCTGTTTACGATCACAAATTCACCCTCCTTGATATTGAGGTCCTCTAATTTGATGTTCTCCCACTTCTTAGCTATAGCATTGTACTCGAATGGCACATTGAACTTTTTGGCATAACGGGCCAATCTACGCCCTGTCTCCTCAATCTTCTCTGCAGGTCGGAAGCCAGGCTGTGGGAAGTCTATGCCAGTTATCCGAAGCATTGGAGGACCACCTTCTCGGTCAGATATACGCTGGATTAATGTCGGCCACTGGAAGCCGTAAAGGATCCCAAAATCTATAACATGCACACGTGCTGCTTTTATTGACTCAAACATTATTGTCTTGTTTGAGGTAAAATTGGAGATCTTCTTAAACGGAGACGATGCTAGGTAAGTATAGTAAGCTTTCAAGTAATCGGCTGCGACTGTTTTCTTACTAACGAGAGCTTTATGAATCTGGCTACCCGTTCCAGCCAGACGTGCTTCGAGGCCATCAGCAAAATAATGAGCTAGCCTCTGGTTCCCTTCACCATAGGGAGAGGAATGCTGCCTGATCTGTTTGAGTAGATCGCTGGCACTCCGACGATCATCAGCAGCAACAGCCTGTGCACAGGTGATTAAAAGGGTTCTCAAATCTATCACTTCCTTTTTCTTGTTCTGTTTCTTAGCTCGGCCCCTCCCGCCAGTAGGCCGTTTCGTCTTCCCATTCTGCTGAGTCCTCTTGCAAGATGCATTCTGCAGGACTTCTCTGAAAGCTGCAAACTTCTTCTCGGGATCCCCCAGCGTGTGAAGCAAGACATCATCAAATTCCTCCACAGGGAGTTCTGAGTCTGATTCTGCATAATTAGCCAGCACTTTACAACTTCTCTCTTCTTCCAAATCCATGTCCGATGTAGAACGACTCTTCTTTCCCCGTGATGCAGAAGGCAACTGCTTCTCCGCATCGCTTCTAGCCTCAAACTCCCCTCCCCTCGCATCCTGAGTGGCTAAGGTGTCTACACCGGCACTCACCAACAAATTATTCCCGGCAGGAAGGAATTTGCTAGCTTCATCAGCCCCCCTTCTGAAATTCCACACGAGCTGGTTCTCGTTGTACATATCACGTACTTGAAGGGGGCTCACTGGAGAGTCAGAGAACCAACCGTCTACTAGGAAATTGCTCGAGCTATTCAATGTGGAGCAAACGGATGACTTAGCAGCACGACAAGATGTACTGACATCATGATCCGCGCGAGTGCTGATCATCCAACTCGGATCAACAATGTCAATTAGGTATCCACTTCCATCACTACTGCTAGTTGTTGAGTTAAAGCAACTAAAATTAGGATTACTATCATCTCCACACTCATGGCCAGTGGCCCCTGGTTCTTTCTGTGGCGAAGGCGGGTACTTCTTCCCAAGAACCTCGTAGAAGGACCTCTCCTTCGCCTGCAAATCCAATGACTCCTGAAGCATGTGAGTCTTCTCCTCCATGTCCTCCTCCATCAGTATCTGATCAATGTACCTCAAGACAGCATCCGAGAAATCACAGTCATCATCAATGTCCAAGAATGAGCTGGAGACAGCCCCCTCCCCATTCCTGTTCGAGAAGGGTTGGTCTAGGACCAAATGCACACCCCCAATGCCATGTTCTTGAAATGAGGAACCCTGATTTCTATGTCCATTCACTAATTTCTGATCTGGATAACTAATCCCAAATCTATGCCCATTTGAATAGCCAGAAATTGATTGATTCTCCAATCCAACTCCACTCGAAGAATTCAAGATTCCATGAAATCTTGGATCCATTCTTCTTCTTCTACTACCAACTAGAAGAAAAGATAATATCTAGAAATTCAAATTTCAAACCACCCAAAATCGCCCCATCAATGTAAATTCAATAAAATTCCCCCAAACTGCTCATACTGGTAGTCAAGCAATACAAAAAAAATGAATCTTTAGAGGCAGTGATAACTGGGAAACTACAAGTAAATATCCAAATTGAGCAAAAGGGAAGAAGCAACAATTAAAACTGGTGATTCCCACAAAAAATAAAAAAAATATGCACACAATAGCAGCTCAATTAGTGTGTAAGAAATGATATGAGGTGAAGCAGAGGGTGTGAAGAGGAAGAAATATGAGAGTTTAGCATACCTGAGAAAAAAGTAAACCCTATTGATTGATGAGAAAGGGAGGAAACATAGGAATGCATAGGAGAGTGCGCTTATATGATGAGAGAGAAGAGGAGGAAATTGGAAAGAGAAAATGGTGGTTTGCTGATCTGGTCTTACTATAAAGATGTTGACGCAACACAAAATAATGAAAAGCAAAATAGAAAAGTGGGAGAAATGAAGATGAATAGCTTGTCAACGTGTTCAAGATTATGATGTGAAACACATGAAAAATTATTGGATATGAAAAACGTTTGCACACAGGCCGACATCAGATTTCTGCACTTCCTATGTGTCGTCTACTACTTTTATTGTATTTTTTAAATACTTTTTTTTGGAAAAATGTGTAACTAGACACCAACAAATTACAATCAATTATTGAATATTATTTGGATCTAGAAATAAATATTTTTTTTAAATACGAGAAAAACCAGAATTTAATCAATTTTTTCGTTTACCCTTTTATTAAACATATAACTCAACGCGTCGTACGTTTGGAACTAAGTTGTGTATCAATGGGAATCGTCACTCGTACAATGAAAAAGTGATTTTACTATGATCGATTTGAATGTTAGTAGACATTTTTTTTGTGGTCTAGTGTTCATGATCATGGATGTTGAAATTTTAATTTAATCCATTGGAATCCTATAGTTCACACGCTGGTTCTCCGTCCAATTGTTTATACTGTACTAGTGAACAATTTAGATATAAATTTTTTGACTTTATACTAGAAAGTCTACGTAACTTGTTCCAGATTGTAAAATTGTGTATTTTTGAAAATTGAGTTGAACGTGCGATAATGCCTAAAAGATTCGATATGTACTAGAACTACTATCTTTGAAAAATTCAAAGAATAAAAGGTTATTTTGTACCAACTCTTTTACCGTGTAAATTCAATTGACATTGCTATTTTAATCCGAAAACTTCAATTCTCATTAAATAGTATTACACGAATTGAGATTATGCATGGGCGTATATGGATTGGATTCAATGTTGATTAATCAAAATCAGACTTTGCATCAATTCATTAAAAAAAATAACAAATGAATTTGTGCTTCCTCTAAATTAATTGTACAAAGTGCCCAATTTCTTGTTTTTTAGAATCGGATACCACGAAATTATTTGGTACTCCGTTTCAAACAAGAGTCATTTTGAAGAGAAAAAAAAATTAGCCAAGTCCATCGACCTAACTTTTGTTATTGGCTTGGCTATAGACAACAAATAGTACAACATTTGTATGTGTATATGTGTGAAAAGTAGTTTATGTAGATGAAATTAAACCATAATAAGCACATGGCATGCATCCACATCTCAACACAAATCACTAAAAACATGAGTGCTTACCACTATCAATGAACACACCAATTAAGAGCATGTGCCCAACAACAACAAAAGTACTTATTCCCCTAATATTCCCACATTTTTATTTTGACCTTTAGTATTTTTGGGAGCCTTTCTCATATTTCGATATTTCTTTAGAAGAAACCAGAACCACCTTTTCAATAGAATATATTCCTTTTATATTGTGAAAACCATTTTTCACCATAAATTCAAAGCCAGGTTAATGAATTTTATGCAGGACTGGTATTTAAAAAGTGTTTCTAATTGTGTATATTTGCTATAAACATTTGAAGGTATATGCTAAGCCCAATAAATTAATTTAGAATCTAACCAAATTTAAATTTCAAATAACTAAATTCTCTAAATATGCAGTAAGAAAGAATTACAGCCAAACAAACTCTCTAACCAGTGCATAAAACTCATTTCTTGATACATTCAAACAAAGAAAGAAACCAAAAGCAGAAAAAAAGAACATTTTTGACATGTCCATATACATCATTTCGTCTACGAAAAATCAGTAAAAGTTGCATGAAAAAAGCATATGGACTAAGAATTCCAACAATTTAGCATATATGAAAATCTGGAAAATAATGATAGGCTGTTTATGTTTGAGAGTCTTCATGATATTGCCATGGATCAAACTCCTGTGAACTCTTGTCTGAACTTTCCACACTAGCACGATATTGGTCGTACTTTCCGTTGTACCGATAAACTTCCAACTCACCCCAAGGTGTCGTAGCCTTCTCGTCAGTCAACTCGAACCACTTGGGCTTGAACTCTTCCTTCTTCGACTCCCTTGTCCGCTTCTCAGCCCGTTGCCTCTCCTCCAGCCTGTCAAACACAACCAAATCTATCAACAACATAGAGAGAAATTGTGTGCCTACAAATACATGAGCTTCAATTGTTCTAATTTCACGCAGTTGCCAATTGCCTTTCAAAAATGTCATCGTGGCTTGAACGCCCGGTGTACTAAATTATGTAGCTTAATGTATGTGCTACTTCAACTAGTCACATTGGCATTAATTTGTCACTTCAGCTAGCCACGGTACCATTAATCTCCCTAAATCAACAATCGTGTTAAAAATCAGAACTGGAAATTTGTATATTTGGAATGATAATTTGTAGTACCACTTGTAAAACCAGAACGGGCGTATTTAGGCACAGTTACCCATGATAGTATCTAAGATATGTAATCATCCAGGCATACTAGAGAGAGAGAGAGAGAGGAACATACCTAGCCTTTTCAGCACCAGCTTTAGAAAGGTCGTTATGCTCAAGCGCCAACCGATCCGGGCGCAGGCGAGAATCGGATGGGAGCAGTGGCTTGGGTGCAGTGTCAAAGCTGTTCAACTTGTGTGCGAAATGAGTGTATTGAAATTTATCATTTTTGGGAAGTTCAGCAGCCCTCCACACCTAACCAACGAAACAAAATGAAACATTTATGTTCTCCAGAAAAATGTATAAGCTTTGCATAATATCCAATCAAGATAAGTGGTGAAGGGCTAATGAATAATGATCCTACCTCTTTGAGCTCAGTGCCAGGAGTAGGCTCGCCCTCAGAGTCGCAAGGCTGATAGCTCATGAACTCATTGCACTTTCCCGTCATCAAGAACTTAGGTTCTTCCTCAGCGTCATACACATATCCATCCACTTCATAGCGTCCAGCTCTGGAAATGAGGGACACAATGGGTATTAGCAAAGTGAGACATAGTCTAGTGCAAGTGACAACATTTTCAACGCGAATGCACAACTGAAATTGGCTATTGCATCTTACCCAAACCACCCACAAGGTTGGAAATAGAGAACCACCTTCTCGCCTGTTGTGAGATTTGTCAAGATCATGTCGCCGGGGGAATCAACCCATGTTCGTCCGAATATGATGTTGTTAGCCTTTGAAAGTGGTGGAACCAAATCTAACACCACACCGGATTTCTTGAGGGTAAGCCTTGTCCTGCAAATCATACAGAAGAGTTGAATCTTGGTAAAATTTAGCAGCCTGAGGAACATGACCTATATATATATTATGCTAGATTGCAGTTGAAAGCTATGAACTTTAAAGTTGATCCTTCTATTCATTCAGAAGATTGCCTTAGGCCAAGATGGAGCAAAGCTCTAGTTGATGATAGAATAATTGGTAGTATTGAACCACCCAATTGCAAATCCACAAACTATAACGAGTATCTTTGTTCATCATGAGGAATTTTACCTCCCAACGGGATAGATATCAACTGAGTTCCCTAAAAATTTGGTCTTCAACTTTGAGGTGATATCATACACAAAATGCTCGTTTTCTGCATGCCCTGCACTCATTGGAGGATGATGACTAACCTGTTATCAAGATCAATGATCAGTATCTACAAAAATGAAAAATAATATCATCTCAAAGACTCAAACAAGTTACAAAGACACGATAAATTTCTGAATACTTGTTCAAGGATTACCTGCTCTGCGATGAAAGTAATGCCACCATGGTTCACAAGTTCATAAGTTTCTCCGAGAATCGGATTAAATGGCTTCCAAGTCCTCTGAATGGCGGGATACACAGATATGAACCAAGAAGCTGAAAGGGAGCATGATTGCTGGTTTCAGCTATTGTGCTACTAATATTGTTAGAAATGAGTTCGCTTCTGAACATAAGAATTACCAGCATATACTAATCTCATGTGGGGATCGTCGCATTCATCAGCCAACTCCAACAGATACGAATACTCCATTAACTGCAACCAAAGGCACTCCCATCAGCACATTTATCACACCTCACAAGTTCCACACTTAGGTATAGGCCGAGAAAGAGAATTAATTGGTACAAACCTCAGCCATTTTCTGGAGCATTGTCATGGGCTCAAAGATGAGAACTGGGAGTGTAACCATAGATGTGACATCAGAACCGATGTAGTTTTGCATCATTTTCCAGTAACTATCCCGATCCTACACGAGGAAGCCTCAATCATGATGATAGACAAGACAATAAATCGGAAGCAATTTAAGATCGAATTTTTCCTTACTACAATCAATCAAAATATTCACAAAAACATCAAATAACTAACCATAGTTGGTCCAAAGAACTAGGCAAAGAATATGATACAGAAAACAAAGGTGAAGCAGAATCGTCGGAAATTTGCAATACCTCTTGCCTCCATCTCCCTTTTTGAGCTTCATCCTCAGCATCCTCAGTTCCTCCATCAGGATTTATAACTTGCAATCCTTCATAGCCAAGCAAACTGAGACACAAAGGGCAAAAAACTGAAGTTAATTAAAATATACTATTGCTACTATAAATCAACAATGAATGAAAATTCTGCAGTAATGTGATCAAATAATCGTTTTTTCAAGATAAAATAGGCCCGGCCCCACCGCATATTCAAGATCTACCCTCCTAAAAACCTCATTTAATCAACAACATCAAATCAGACTCAATAACTTCAGACCCATACAATAATTATCAACTAATCACTAAATTACCAACTAAAACTAAACAAAATACAAGGACCCAGCAACTTAATCAAAGAAGAAGCTCAATTAAAGCAAGCAAAATTGATTAAAAATTGCATCTTTTAGAGATATACCCATTAACGGATTTGGTCATGGCTGTGCCGAAGCTTGAAATTGTAGAAGCAAAGGAAGCAAAAAACCCAGATCCCTGCTTCGGATCGTTGTTGGAAGCCATCGTGGAGTCAGATCAAAGTGTGACTAGTCTGGAATTGCTGGAAATTAAGAAAAAAAGAAAGGGTTTTTATGGTGTGGATATCGGAATCTTGCAGATCAGCTTTATTGAAGATGGGCTGGCGGATTGTGGGATTGTTTAAAAGTGGGAAAATAATGTGATAATTTGCTTAAAATGAACAATGGGGAGGTTTTACGCGGTTGAAGAACAGTCAAAACAATTGGGCAACTTGTATTTAGTCTTTGAAGTCTCCGATCTTTTTTGAATTTCTTGGATCTCTAGAATTTTAGGAGAGGCGGCTGATGATAATTTTTTATTATTATTATTATTATTATTATCTGTGTGAGTATCAATTTCTTTTAATCCATATTTAGCATTATTTATTTTGTTTTGTATTTTTATAATTAATATTGATATTATAACTTCACACATTACATAAAAATCAAATCTCCTTTTGATATTTTATTCATCTATTTGAAGCTATAGGAAAAATGAGAAATTAAGGTTTGATTGTAAGTAATTCATAAAACAAATCAATTAATGACGTATTAAACAAATTTTTAAGGACTAAAATAAAAGAATATATAAAATAAACCAAATAAGTAATATACTAATGCAAATTATAAGAACGGTGCTAAAATGTTCACATAAGGTAAACAGGATCCAATTTCTCATAAAGCAATAATGCATGCTTACAATAATTGAAGATTATGCAATGATTAATAGACCAGTTTGAATTTTACATAGCAACGGAGATCAAATTTTTTTACTTGTACCATTTTTTTGAGAAAGTCAATACTATTAGTTAATTAAAGTAGTTATAGCCAAATATATTTACGAATTACGGATATTTCATTTGATAACAAAAAAGTATAAAAAACACTCATAGTAGTTGTAGTCAAACATATTTGTGAATATTTCATTCTACTTACTCATTTTGTTGAGGAATTACCTGCAAAAGTAGAAAAAATTGATACTGTCATAGACTTCAAATTTAAAAACGAGTTATAATTTCTAGGTAACAAGATTGTACACTTGTACTAGTAATAATATTTAAAAGCGAAAGTATTTTCTAGTAAAAAAAGGCTAATTTTATTACTTTGGATTATTCTAAATATGAAAAGTTTTAAAGACCCCATAATCTTTTAGCTTACTTCCAGCATATTTTTCTTCTTCCCCACTTACTTTATAATTGTGCTTAAAACTTGTGTCATTTACAATTTTATCTATTTTTTTTTACAGAAGAGGTAGAAATTTTTATTGAAAATAAATCAATATAAAATATGGAAAATGTTTTGGAGACATAATGCTTAAAATGGTAAGTATATATTATATTATATTTTTAATTAAATTTATATTTTATGTATATACTTTATTATCCCTACATTAATTTGTTTACTAAATACACCTATTTAAGGATATAAATTTTGATTATGCATAGATGATGCATGCATTTAATAACATGTTGCAATCATCTAATCATTTAAAACATGATTGGATAACTTTTTTATATATGCCCATTTTAATGCATTTACTTAAAGATATTTCTTTAAAATTTTAAATATTAATTTTATTAGCTTTATATATTTAGTGTACATTTTGTCTACAAATAAAATACGATTTATCAGCAAACAAATAATTTCAGACTTCTTAATGAATTAGTCTTTATAAATGTGAATTTAAATAATTTTTAACAAATAATTAGCGCTATAAAATATAAATAATTAGTTATCTAATATTTTTGAACTGTAAGTACTTAGAGTTACTATAACATGTGACAAAAAATAATTACTTTGTAATTATAATACTATAATCTTCAATATTGATAAACTTATTCTTTTAATCACTTTTTATTCACAATAATCTTTAAAAAATAAAAAAGTTTTTAGCTCACTTTAATATAACACCAACACATTAAAATTTGATAATACTATATTATATATTAATACTACTAATTAAGTGAGTATATGGTTTTGATTTTAAGAATTCTCTAGTTCTAATTTTTTATTTTTTTATTTTGATTTTTTTAAATTCTTAAATCTTGGACCATTACAGTTGAACCTCGATAAAATCATATGTTCTTATATCATTTATTTCATATTTTAAATATATTAAAATATTTAACTATAACATGCAATAAATTAAATTTGATACATGGTGTACGAATGCTAATTGAGTCTAGTGTTTATGATTTTAAGTTTAATTCTTTATTTTACAAAATTATAATTTCTTTAATTTATAATTTTTGAAAGATTATGTTTAACAATGATCAATAAATAATCGCTAGTTCTTAACTTATATATTTAACATTTTGAAGCTACATATTTAATATTCCCTCTCTCTTTTTTTTGCAAATATTAGAATTCCTAACTCTAAACAAATAATACTCCGCACTATCTTATAATATTAGCAGAGTTTATGATTCTTATTACTTTTAATTATTAATCAATTAGTAGTAGTTGATATGTGGTATATTAAAATAATCTAAAATGAGAAAAGTAGATTCATCCAATAATTTTTGTATTAAATTAATAATTTCTTTGATTTTTAACATTTAAAACGATAGATTTGAATCTGAATAAAAATTCATTGTATTTTCTTAACTCATCTATTTAATATTTTAAAACTATATAGTTATATTAAAATATTAGACGCCCTAGCTTAATTAAATAAAAAATATTAAATTTAGTTAAAGCAAAAAAAAATAACAAAAAAATTGAAAAGATAATGAAAAAATAGTATATTATTTTATTATATAAACCAATCTGAATAAGATAAATGTTTAATTTTTTACATATTTTTTCATATACTATTAAATGAATGATTTCATTGTTACTACATTGACAAAATGTTTCAGAAAATTTAAGATAAAAAATAAGTTATGAAAGAATAGCACAACGTAAAATATATTTGAAAAAGCATATGATGCTATTTAAGTAATTAAATTATTTTACAATTAAATATAATAATTCAGTTATGTAGTGTGTTAATTAATACTGGTAATCTAAATTACTGATATTTTAATTAATTGTTTTAAAAATTTACACGACAAGAACGGTTTTGATTGAAAAAATTTTAAATTCATTACTCTAGTTGCATGATTAAGTTTATCTCCAATTAACATATATGCATTTAGATAAGAATAATTAATTTGGTTAAATTTTCCTTAATTAGGTATATATCTATTTAATATTTTAATGTTAGGGTAAATTAGTCACAATATTATTATGGCTTGGAGACATTATGTCTCTAAATCACTACTCATAAAATATATTTAGATTATGGGCCTCAAAGCTGATACCGGACTATCTATAAGTTCTAAAAGGTACAGTACAATAAATTGTGGGACCCAATCATTAGAGCACTCCCAATGGTCTCCCTTATTTCTCCCTAACTCCTGCCACATCAGCGCCACATCAGCACCAAAATTTATCCCCAGTTTTTAGCCAACTTTTAGCCAACTGCTCCAATGGTTTCTCCCTTATTTCTCCCTAACTCAACATTTCATTTTTACATCATCATTTTTAATATTATTTAATTTTCCCTACAAATGTGTTTAATAAATAGATTTATAAATGAACAATTCGTCGTTGTATTAATCATTGGAAAATATAATACAACGAGAAAAAAATAACTACAAATAAAAAACCATAAAAAACAAGGATTTAAAAAACTAAGAGGGAGGAGCGTCCGGCGAGAGGCCCATCTTGATCTTTATATTTTGGATGGTTGACTAGAGGGACTGCTTCTCTTCTGGGGTTCCGCCGCCGGTGAAGTACAGCGTGTAAAACTGCGCTAGAGTGGCGGCATTGGAAGAGAACGTGGCTTGTTGTAAGAACGGGGATTCCGACTGGGCATCTGACGATGTGCCCTTCCCCTTCCGCCTCCCCTTTGCCTTCTTCGCTCCCACAGGGCGCTCGGGCGGACCATCCTCAGACAAGTCGATGGGGATCGCGCTGCCCTCACTCTCCGCACCGCTAAGTCGCGAGCGCACCGATTTCCCGTGCAGCGCGCTGTGCATCCCCGTCCGGAATTTGGGGAGATCCTTCAGCGTCTCATAGATGTTCCAATACTTGAAGCCCTTCGTCAAGTACTTGCCACTATACCTCTGCATGGCCTCATCTCGGACCATGTGCTCGTTCTGGCCACTCATCATGTTCGTCATCAAGTTAGAGTATATACCGTTGAAGTGGCCGCAGTCCCTCATGAGGCGCTCCCAATGCCAGCGGATCGCCTCGCTGCCATGGTCCTTCATCGAGGCAGTCTTGTTGGTCTTGTACTTCTCCGCAACCCGCTCCCAGAAAATGAGCTCAGTCTGGTAGTTGCTGCGCTCCGAGTCTTGCGTCGTGTCCGCCCAGCAGTTGGCTATAAGCTCGGACTCTGCTAGAGTGTAAGTAGTCCTTGCTCGCTTCGGCTTCTCATCGGAAGCCGTATCAGTCGCAGCCGTCGACTCCGGCGACGGCGCCTTCCCCTTCCTGCTCCTGGAAGGCGGGTCGGCGGGCGTTTCTTCCACCTCGTAGTCGTCCGTGCTGAGTGTCGGATCCGTTGTGTACGTCGCGGCCTGAGATCCTTCGTCGTCTGGAGTGGCTCCAGGGGTGTCGAACAACGATGTGACTATCTGGGGGCGATACACATCGTCGGTTGGAGAGGGCATGCTGAGGGTAGACTGGAAGTACGGAGAAAGTCTGCGCACCGGAGGAGTCTGCAATGGGGACGGACCCGCATATGGATATTGGCCGGGAGGAGAACCCATCGACAACAACGAGGCCATCCACTGCTGATTTGCTTCATCAGTGGGGTTGGGATTTTGGGAACTCGACTCTTTGCCTTTACCTTTTCGAGATTTTTTCCTATTTGAACTCATAATTTTGAAGATTGAATATAAAAGATTGAGAAAATGAGATTGAAAATTGAGAAAATGAAGATTGTGTGTGATGAATGGAGGAGGAGGAGGAATTATATATAGGGGAAAAAATAGCCGTTGGGTATTTAAAAAAAAAAAAAAAAAAAAAACGCCGGAAAACGCCGAACGCGCCTACAGTGGCCGGCGTTCACTCGGCGTTAATTCGGCGTTTTTTTCGGGGGCCGGCGTTAATTCGGTAGAATTAACGCCGGAAAAAACGCCGAATTCACCCCATTGGCGGCGATTTCTCGGCGAAATCCGGCGATAAAACGCCGGATTTAACGCCGCCAGCCAGTGGGAGTGCTCTTAAACCTCTTTCTATTCCTGTGGCCCAATACATACAGTATGTTACGACCCATAACAATACAACTACAGTGTATATGTATGAAGGCTAATTGATAGTACTATCTCACAAAGGCCCAAAAATAATTCCACTGAAAAGGAAAATTGGATATTTAAACAAAAATTATAAGGTGCGACATTTGAAATGGAAATAGTATTAATACATGTAGACACAAATATAATAAAATAAAATACGATAGTTACAATGAATGATTTTATCGGGAGTTAAAGTGGTATTTCCTCCGTCCTCTATTAATTGTTCAATTTTATCATTTTCATCTGTCCTTTATTAATTATCTTTCACTCTTTATCATAATAATAAGTAGGTTCTACATTACACTAACTCGTTTCACTCATATTTTATTGTATAATGTATAAAACTAATATATAAAAGGGAGACTCATATTCCACTAACTTTTTCAACTCTCTTTCCTTTACATTTCTTAAAACTCGTGCCGGAACAAAAGTGGACAATTAATAGAATAATAGGGGACGGAGGAAGTATCGTAATAATTGAAATGTTGAATTTATAAAGTTAAATAACATTAAGTCAATAAAATTAATAGTACCTTCTAATTTTATCTTTAAGATGGGAAACTTAATCATTTCTTTATTTTATAAATTACTTTATTTTACATATGAAACTAATTAATTATTGTATTTGTCATCTAAATAGAACTACTAACATTTTAGTATATGTAGATACGATACTCGTTTTAAACATTAGCATACTCGTTTCGTCGACGAAATATTGTCCATATTTGATTTGGCGTGGATTTTAAAAAATGTAAAGAGAATTGAGTGGAAAAAGTTAGTGAAATGTGGATCCTATATTCATATTCTA
Organism: Salvia hispanica; assembly: GCF_029641045.1. Lineage (NCBI taxonomy): Eukaryota > Viridiplantae > Streptophyta > Magnoliopsida > Lamiales > Lamiaceae > Salvia > Salvia hispanica. Next base: position 28,758,181 of record NC_142692.1, read on the forward strand.
GTTGAAAGTTGTCTACATTCTATTACTCCTAGTATAAAGTTTAATACTAATAGAATGTGAGTGTAATGACCTAATGGAAAGTGATGTCCATTCACTAAAAATAGAAAATATACAGCATGGATAACATTTTATGGACGAATGGAATATTATAATTACGTTATTCATTTGCATTTTTGTTTTAATGCTAATAAAAAATAGTACTCCCTCCATCCTAAGATAAGTGACCTACTTCTTTTGGGCATGAGATTTAAGGAATGGTATTTAAATAAGTTAAAGTGGAGAGAGTAAAGTATGAGAGAGGGAAAAGTAGAGGAGAGAAGAGAGAATAAAGTAGGTGGAGAATAAAGTAAGAGAGATGACTTTTTGCTAAAAATGGAAATAGGTCACTTACAGTGGGACACCCCAAAAAGGAATACAAGTCACTTATCTTGGGACGGAGGGAGTATATATGAAATGGCAGAAGGCGCCTAGTAGGCGCCTAGTGCAGTGGCACCACAAAATGCTCTAGGATCGGGAGAATAACATCGATGATGCGGTGATCATTTTACACGTATTTTTTAGGAGTCGAAGAAATATGAGCTTCTCAATGGATCTTCAAAGTTTAACAAGAAGAAAGAAAGAAAGTGATATGTGAAAGAGAGAATAAGAAATACACATGCCTACAATTATTGGAGCTAATTGTTTGAGAATATCAACCATTAAATATCTTATAGTACTAATTTAATATTTGAGTAAATAGTTTAACAATGAGGACTATTTCCTCTTTCTGTATATAAATGTTCATATTGTTATTTTAGCATATATACTTAATGTCGTATTTCATTTTTAATAGTTGCGTAAAAAACTTAATTATGAGAAAATGTGGTACATCTCATCTATTCATACTAGAAAAGTAATCTGGAAATGAAATCCTCATGGAATATATTCTTTGATTAGGGATTTTCTCCGGCATTCGAGGCATATAAGGCGCCACTTACCATCATCAACAAAATCTGCAAAAATTAACAATTTCCTAAAGTTGAAGATAAAGAAGAAAATAAAACCCATGTTTGAACGCATCAAATTCAAACTAAATATTAATATTAATATTAATAAACTAAAACAACCAATTAATTAGAAAAAGTAAAGTTGATGAAGAAGAAGAAGATGAGCAGCTACAGCTACAGCTTTCCTTGCGAAGGCCGCCGCGCAAAAAAGTTACTCCAATAGAAAAAGACCAAATTCAATCTCTCTCATCATACATGATTTCGTCAATTAACCTAATCCCCTTTCTCTCAACCACCATTCTCACCTAATCATCTCTCTCTAAAAACCAACCCCTTGCCGATGGCCACCGTATCAGATACCGCCCCCATGCTTGGCCAGGCGCGGCGGAGCGGCAGCAAAACCATCCATCCCGCCTCACTGGAATCTCCATCCCCCGCCTCACCCTTCAGGGAGGTGAAACATTTCAAGAAATGGTTTTCATGGCTGATCCCCACCTTCGTCGTCGCAAACATAGTCATGTTCGTCATCTCCATGTATGTCAACAATTGCCCCAAAAATTCCCTTTCCTGCGTCGCTCCATTTCTCGGAAGGTTTTCTTTTCAGCCATTTAAGGAAAACCCCCTCCTTGGACCGTCGTCTTCGGCGTAAGCTCTTTAATTTGAGCTCTGTTGCTTCAATTTTGGATTACTAGGGTTTTGGTGAGAAAAGTGGTTTATTTGTGTAATTGAATGATGGAAAATTGTTTATATACTTGGATTGGAGCTAATCTGTGATAAGACTTGGCTGACTTGCATAAGTATGGATTCATAATTGATGGTTGACATTTGAAGAGCGATCTTGTGGTTTAGGTTATTGAAGATGGGAGCTTTAGATGTGAGTAGAGTTGTGGATAGACACCAAGGGTGGCGCCTCATCACTTGTATGTGGTTACATGGTGGGCTCTTTCACTTACTTGCAAACATGTTGAGCCTCATAGTTATTGGCATCCGCCTCGAGCAAGAATTTGGATTTGGTGAGTCAACAACACCAATTCATCCCTCTGTTTATGATAATGATGCTCATGTTTAGTTGTCTATAGAGTAAATGTAGCAGCATCACTGTACTTGATAAAGACAGGGTTTATTGTCATCTTTGTGTGAGGATGTATTATTTGCATCATTGAATTGCATCTTCGGATCTTCCTCCAGATCGCCTTATAGGAAGTAAAGGACTTGTGATTATTTTGCAATTCTAGGGTGCCATAGCATTTGCTCACATCTCTATCAAGATCGGCAGACTTGTCCCTGTAGGCTGAGGTTGACAGATTGATAATTATATCATCAACACTTGCAACAATATTTACTTGTAGTTGGTTATCATCATCTACTTGTATTAAATGCTGTATAATTGTAGCTGTACATAGCTTTCGCCCACTGAACTTGGCCTATTCACTACACATGTTGGTTTATGTCCCCCATCCTTTTATTTTAGATAGCCTTGTGCTACGGATGTCTTGTGCTTTCTATATTGAAACCGGCCTATTCACTACACATGTTGGTTTATGTCCCCCATCCTTTTATTTAGATAGCCATGTGCTACGGATGTCTTGTGCTTCACTTATTGAACTCGGCCTATTCACTACACATGTTGGTTTATGTCCCCCATCCTTTTATTTTAGATAGCCATGTGCTACGGTCTACGGATGTCTTGTGCTTCACATATTGAACTCGGCCTATTCACTACACATGTTGGTTTATATCCCCCGTCCTTCTAATTTAGATAGCCATGTGCTACGGATGTCTTGTGCTTTCCATATTAAACCTATGTGATCATGTTCGTTCCATTGACTTCTCTTCATCATAATCATGCCATACCTTCACTAGAAACACATGCCAGTTCTGTACTTGGATACTTAGATATATATCGAGTTTCAGCAACAAGGCACCCTATTTCCTCTAAAAATTAGTAGTTATTTGTTAATATTTGATAAGGCATGATGTTATGAACGATATTTACAGTGCGCGTCGGTCTCCTCTATCTCATCTCTGGATTGGGTGGAAGTGTGCTATCCGCTCTCTTTATCCAAAGCAATATATCTGTTGGGGCGTCTGGTGCTCTGTTTGGTTTATTGGGAGGAATGTTGGCAGAGCTAATTGTTAACTGGACCATATACGCTAACAAGGTACTGATTCTATCCAATGGCAACTAAACTTTATCCAAGTCTCAATGTTTCGCTGACACATGGTCGTTCACAACTTAAAATGATCATGCAGCTTGCCGCTTTAACCACCCTCGTGATAATCATTGCTATCAACTTAGCTGTGGGAATCCTCCCGCACGTGGACAACTTCGCCCATATTGGAGGGTTTCTCTCGGGTTTCCTTCTTGGTTTCGTATTTCTGATCCGCCCGCATTTTGGATGGGTTAACCGGAGATACGGCCCTGCTGGGCACCCTTCACAATCATCAGGTGCTAAATTTAAGACTTACCAGTACGTGCTATGGGTGCTCTCACTGATCCTTCTCATTGTTGGGTAAGCATCTGTCTTTTCTATCCAAATTTTTCCGATAAATACCTCCATTATTTAGTCTTATCCCGTGTGCCATGTAGGTTCACCGTGGGGATGGTGCTGCTTCTCCGTGGTGTCGATCTAAACGATCACTGCTCCTGGTGCCATTACCTAAGCTGCGTTCCCACTTCAAGATGGAGCTGCAACACGGAACCCATCTCGTGTCAGGTGAGGAGCCACCCGACATCCCTCTCCAATGGCGCTCGCTTGTCTTGTAATTTTATTGTATTGGTAAATGATAAATCTTTTGTTGAACTGCAGGCGGTATCGATTGGGAACGAGTACACCTTAACATGCTCAAACAACGGAAGAAACAGTACGTATACACTATTCAATCCGTCACAGAGTCAAATTCAAGGATTGTGCGCAGAGCTCTGTCGGTGATCGGATGGCTCCTCCATTGGCCGTCGTCTCATCTCTCAGGTTCACTGGTGTTTATACAGTTTGATGGATCTGTTGTTTTGTGCATAAATATATCGAAAACGAGCTGCCGCTTCGTTGGCTGGAGCCGTTACTCGTCAGGCTCATTGCATGCAATTCTTTGTAAATTAACAGCTGTAGTCCGTTTATTTGTTTATCTTGTTTTTATGAAATGTGACTTTTCTTTTGTGTGTGAATCTTGTCGGAGTAGATTTTGGTTCTACCAAGGCAGAGTTTCAGCATATGAGATTTATGTACTATAACATTTTTGTTTTATGTTTTTGAATTTCCATTTACGTTTTTGCTGACTAAGATTTTCAAACATACTCCCTTCATCCAAAAAAAATAAGGCAATTGGGGGATGACACGGGTTTTTAATATAGAATTGATAAAGTAAGAGATAAGGGAAAAAAGTAAGAGAAAATGATAAAAAGTAAGTGAGAAGTAGTGTTAATGGAATGATGTGCAGGATTATTATTTGTTGGAAATTTTTCATAAATGAATGTGATTCATTTTTCGGCCAAAAATGGTAAATGTGCTTTATTTTTTTGGACGGAGTGAGTAATATTCAAAGTAGTAGTAGTGGATGGTGATGGGTTTGGAATTCTATAATGTGCAAATAATTTTTAATCTTTTTTACTTGATATTTGACAAGCTTTATTATTTTTTGTGATGATATAACAATTGATTTCGAGCATCCGCAATGGTGCTTAGGCCAGCCATAGGCCAGCCATTCTCTCCCCTGCCACGTCAGCAACACTAAAAAAACCACCTGCCACATCAGATTTAGGCCAGCCATAGTCCAGCCGCAATAAAAATAATTCAAAATATACTACATTTACGGAATTAAAATTACGATTAAAATACGGAATTAAATTTACGACACATATACGGAAAAATTCACTAATTGCATTTAAAAAAGTTACATAGATAAAAAAAAATTACATGCATAATAAAGAGAAAAAACTATCGCCGTGCAATCCTCCGTGCCCACAACTCTTCAATTATATCCTTTTGGAGTTGAATATGAGCATCCACTTGGCGCATGTTGGCAAATTCCTTGAGTCGGCCGGCTTCATTGAGAGGTACCCCCTGTCGTACACTAGGGGTGGCCGTTCCGTGGCTTGGACCGGCTTCATCGTCACTGACCCAACTAGTCAGCTGTACGCCTTCGTCTTCGACGATCATGTTGTGCAGGATAATGCAGGCGTACATTATCTCGGAAACGCATCCGACATCCCACAAACGCGTTGGGCCCTTAATTGCCGCCCATCGAGACTGGAGCACACCAAATGCGCGCTCCACGTCCTTGCGCGCCGACTCCTGTCGTTGCGCAAAGTAGGCCTTCTTTTCATCACTTGTTTGTCGGATCGTCTTCACAAAGACCGGCCACCGAGGGTATATCCCATCCGCCAAGTAGTAGCCCATATCATGCCGGTTGTCGTTGGCCACAAAAGAGACGGCTGGACCCACGCCCTGGCACTTCTCGTTGAAGAGGGGAGACGAGTTCAGGACGTTGAGGTCGTTGTTCGACCCGGCTACCCCAAAATACGCATGCCAGATCCACAGCCGGTAATCAGCTACGGCCTCGAGGATTATCGTGGGGTTCTTTGACTTGTAGCCGGTCGTGTAGGCCCCCCTCCAGGCAGTCGGACAGTTCTTCCACTCCCAATGCATACAGTCTATGCTGCCTAACATCCCCGGGAACCCATGCTTCTCCCCGTGCATCTGCATCAAATTCTGACAATCTTCGGGAGTAGGGCTTCGAAGGTACTGCTCACCGAAAATGCTGATCACGCCCCCACAGAACTCCTTCAGACATTTCAGGGCTGACGACTCACCGATGTGGAGGTACTCATCCCACATGTCTGCCGCGCCTCCGTAGGCCAACTGCCTGACTGCCGCCGTGCACTTTTGGATAGGGGTGTGGCCGGGTCTGCCAGCCGCATCGTGCCTGAAGCGGAAACACAGATATTGACGCTCCAATGCCCCAACGATGCGCATAAACAACTCCCTGCGCATTCTAAAACGCCGCCGGAACATGTTGGCGGGAAACCGCGGGTACTCTGCAAAGTAGTCCTCGTACAGCCGCTGATGTGCAGCTACGTGATCCCGATCAATCACTGCTCGGTGGTGGACAACTCGTGGAGGGCGAGGTATCGCCTGCTGTTCCACCATACGCATGTACCGCTCCATCCCGCGGTTCATGTAGGCCTCCATAGCCTCGTTCATCCTCCGTTCGTACTCCTCAGGATCCACACCACTACCACTACCGCTACCACTACCGCTACCACCCGCGTTACTCATCGTTCGATGATGCTCTTGTACAGAAAGTTAGAGAGATAGAAAACTCGTTAAAACAAGTGGTGCAAATGAAAATGAAACGAAAATCGCGTTTATATATGATTTAAAAAAAAAAAAAAACGAAAATCGGCGCTGGCCGATCGGGCCTCCACAATGGCGGCTAGCCGATCGGCTAGCGCTTCGGCCAGCGACGAGCGATCGGCCAGCCCACGCCGATCCGCTCGCCGAAATCGCCCTCGCCGGTTGCAATGGTTCGGCTAGCCGATCGGCTAGCGCGACGCATCGGCTAGCCGATCGCTAGCCGACCATTGCGGATGCTCTTCTAGCATATTTTTGGCTTGCACGAATATTTTCCACACTTCAAGAAAACCTGACGTGTAACATTTTGATATCAATATCTATATCAATGTGACAACATCAGTACAACAGCCTGCTCACAATAATTATGTCAGTAGTAGTATATTTTAAAATCAGTAATTGAAATAAAATTATAAATATGTAAGATAATTTTTTGATTTTTCTCTTTTACTTTTTATTCTTCACCTTTGATATTTTCTTTCTCTCAAATTAATCTTTTGCAACAATTTTTCTTCTACTTCTCTTGTTTCAGCTTCCTTATCTGAAAAATGGTCTGCTTAAGGACAACATATGATATTGTAAAAAATATATGTGCTAGGGGCTTTAAGCCATACACCAATAGATGTATCCGCGAGTGCTATACAATGTTATTTGGTCTTAGGCTAGTTTTTTGTAAAGTGAATGGAGAAATTTTTTTCATACCACATCATTTTTGTATTACTGGAAAATTTTGAATATACCTTCTTTTGCCACTAATAAAAAAGTAGTGCTGTCACAAATGTCACAAATTTTTAATGTATTAGAATTAAATTATTGATGTCACAAATTGCACAAGCTACAAAATTCATTTTGTCTGTGACTTCCAAAAATGAATAACATAATAAATTTAGCTTGGATTTTTATATTTCTTCTTATAAATTAATGATGTCAAGAGTAATTTATAAGGTATTAGTAGAATTTATCAAATGAATAATAAACTACGGACAATGCAAATTAAAGAGAATAGTGCTCATATAAGATATATAGAATATCCTTTTAATTTCGATCTATCGGGTCATATTCTAATGTAGGGGTGAGCAAAATAACCGAAAACCGAATATCCGAACCGAACCAAACCAAAATTTTGAAATTCGGTTCGGTTTTTCGGTTCGGTTCGGTTTTAAAAATACAAAAATTTTGGTTTTTCGGTTCGATTCGGTTTGGGCGGAAAAAAAAAAACCGAAAAATCGAATTATATTTTAAATATATTATTATATATTTTTATCCTATTAATTTAGTATATTATACCATATATATAATATATATTCTTCTAATATATTTTTATATAATAAATATTATATATATTATATTAATTTTATATTATATATATTTATATTCTATTAGTATAAATAAAATAAAATAAATTAGATATATTAAAACATACTATTTTTTTTCGGTTTTTCGGTTTTGTTTTGAATTTTCGGTTTTTTCGGTTTGGTTCGGTTTTTTAAGTTCGGTTTTCGATTTTTCGGTGTTCGATTTTTCGGTTTTTCGGTTCGGTTCGGTTTCAATTTTAGCCTAAATTCGGTTTTTCGGGTTCGGTTCGGTTTGGGCGAAAAACCGAACCGAAACCCGAATGCACACCCCTATTCTAATGCTTATAGCACCCTAATCCAAAATCAAGACCAAATCTCCACACTTAGATTTCAAAATGAGTGGATGAGATTAAATCTTACGAATCTCAATAAATAGTAGATAAAATATCAACAAAAGGGTAATATTGTCATTATGTTATCATATGATAATTTTCGTGATTGTTTTTTTATATCAACAACAAATATCAACAATATGACATAAGAATATCAACACTAGTACAAGAAAATATCAACACATATTTATTGAGATTTCTACATGATTTTATTGAGATTTTTACATGATTTTATTGAGATTTTTTGATGTATTTGTTGATAAAAATCTTGTTATCAACATTTACGAAAACTAAAATAAAAAATATCAAATTTCATCATCCGAACATCGTCGGAACATATGCAATTGAGATCTCGTTGGAATCCTTAAAAAATTATCTTTAATTTGATATATTTTTTGCGAAAAAATATTTTAAATCGAGAGAGTTACGTAAATTTAAAGTTTTAAGATGATTTTAATGAGAGAGAATTGACGTTAATACCCTCTAATTTTATTTATTAATTTTCTTAATTTAAATATAATTAATGTGGCATTATTTCAACCACTGGATCTTCTAATCTAATGACTAATTAGTCTTAGTTTGAGATTGCTAATTAGTTAGCAATTCATCACTCCCTTCTATCTATATACGTTAAACCCAATGCAAAAAAATGTTTTCCATCAGAATTTTTATATCATAATTAAGTTTAGCAATTTGCAGAGCATAAAAATTAGTTTTAAAAACTAGTGATTCTCGGTGTACTAGCTAAACCCAATGGCATTAAGTAGTGGAGAGTATTGAATTTCGACAATGTGACATGTTGTGGTCGCAACAAATTTATTTTGAAATATGCAAGTAGTCGTTGAATTCAGAAATCCCAGTTACAATTAATTTGCTCTTCCAATAATAGAGAATGCAACAAAAACACACTTGTGTAGTTAATAAGAACAACTGCTATTATACATTTATACCTACGACGGAACGGCTATATAATATAGCCTAGATTGAAATTACATATATGTTCCTTCATTTTTTTAGTTTTTACACCGAAATGTATAGTATCACACGGAGACAAGATTTAAACCCAAGACCTTTCACTAAGGAGCAAGGACGAAGCCAAGAATTCTATAGAGATGGGCCAAAAATATATAGAAGGATATTTTAAGGATTAGAGAAGGGGCATATATAAAGGATATTTCAAAAAAATTTAAAATTAATCATCAAAATAATATAAATGTTTTTTTTTGAGGTGGGGCATTTGCTCCTTGTGAAGCTAATATAGATCCGTCCCTGCTAAGGAGAGTGTTGTGTTATTCGAGCACATGAAGTTGGCATCCAATAACTCCGCGCATACATGATTTGAAGTTTGAACTCAATACATCTTTCTAAGATATTTTATGAGACAATTTTATGATGTCTCGTAATATCTTTGTCTCTTAAATTAGGTCTCATTAATAATTTCTTTTAATTAATAGATTATACTTGTAGCATTATATCGAATTTTCAATCAATTATTGTCCATGAACTTGTTCTATTCGTATCAAGTTTTTACCTTGTTGGGCGGCAAAGTTGAGCTTCAACTTTTATCAAATGGATACTTTTAAATTTTGTAAGTTGTTTCCATTTGTTGAAAGATTACAAAACAGCTGAAATTATTCCGCCAGTCTCACAAGGGATTTGTTCTCTATTCTTCTTTTGTCCCTTTCAAAATTATAATCTTCCTTTTTTCTACTGATGAATGTAATAAATTTAAAGATTTTAAACTTTTTTTAAAAAAAAAACATCAAGAACTTGATTCAGATGGCCGCTAAATTTAATGCGGATAATTAAATGTATAACACAAATAAATAGTAGTACTACAAATTATATTTATAAATTTTATAATTTTGGAACATGAAGTCACTACTATATATATACAAATTGGGACAATAATTCAATAATAAGCCCTAAATATTTATTAAAGCAAAGTAGATTCGCATATCGAGCCATTCAATTTGCTATTCAATCATAGACCATGAATTAAAATAATAGAGATCCAATTACACAGACATAATTTTCTGACAATTTATAACAGACTTGGTAGCATCCGTCCCCTAATTTTTGAGTCATTCTATAGGGCGCCGCAATCTCTCTCTCATGAACCCTAAAATAAGTAGAAAATCAGTTATTCCATTAAAAATCTCGATTTTTTTTGGGAATTATGATAAAACGGGTGTAAAATGAATAAGAAATGAGTGTATTTAGATATAAATTTAGAATATTAAAAATAATTTAATAAACAAATCAAATTATTATTGTCGCCTGCGGAGAACTGCCTCTGGGCCCGACTTCACACCACAAGGAGGTAGAACGGTTGGCCGCATCTCCGTGCAATGGAGCAGTGTCTAGGACGACTCCATTGTGAATGGCCTTGAGCATAAGAAAATCGCGTGACATGTCTCATAATTACACGTTTTCCGCAGCGCACGAAGGGCGGGCGCTCTCTAACAAAATACGAGATCAAAACATTATTTATATTAAATGCATATTAGTAGTTATAAATATGCAAGATATATATATCACGTGTTGCGGTCCTGTCCAAGGCACAAAGTATATATATGAATGTAGCTATGGATTTATGGAGAAATTTCGAACAATGTGTGTGCAGTTATTTTTGCAAATTTAATTTAGTGATACTACTAAAATAGGTGACGCGATGTCTCACTATTATGTTTGTAGTGCTCTTTAATTCGATTTTCATCTTGTATAAATGAGATTCACTTTTATATCAACGTATTTCCTGCATTTCAGAAAATCAAAGTAATCACTTGGGTTTTCCATATTAATCTCGAAACAACGTATACGGAGTATTAATTATCTATTTTTTGAAAGCATTGAACTAAATGATAGTACTCCTATACAACTATATATGGTGGCATTCGGTTGCCATGACTAATAATCATGAGACTATTCATCTAGAATTAAGTTGTGGGATTATTTTAGTTGGAGAGGGGAGACTATGACTAATTATTATGAGACTATCCATCTAGGATTAAATTGTAGGGTTCAATCTTATGAACCAAACATGATACATATTTAATTATGAGATTTAATTTTGGCAACCGAACACCCCTATGTCTCCTATGTCTATGTGTAAGAATTAATCAAACGTGTCGAAGTTTTAAATGGAGGGAAGCTTACTACTGGGCGACGACATGGATTGGTCGAAGCCACTTACATATAAAAGATTTAACATGAAGAGAAAAATATATATATACAAACAGATTTCATTCAATTTTGACCGATCAAATAAATCACAAAGTCAAGAATTACAATAGTGACACTACTTGTTTGAAATATGACTATTTAATATGCCCCTTGTAACAACTTATAGTGATTATTGAAAAATAAATAACATTGAGCCCATATGTTCAAAAAATGGATATTGTAGATGAGATGCAGGGAGAGAGAGGGTAAGATAAATGGTGAAGAGAGAATGAAAGAGAAACAATGAATGTGATATTCGAAGAAAAATAGATAATGAGATAATGTAAATGTAATACTTGTATAGGATGCCACCACCCCTTAAAATAACATCATGCCACCATTTCTAGCCAATCATTTATACATGTGGACGAATAATAAGCTGCCACGTAGCAAAAAAAATTAAAAAAAATCCGAAAAAGACAGCCAGCAATTTGTTGGTTTTTATCCAGCAATTTTTCTTGTCCAGCAATATCCGACACGCTATACAACAATCTATAGATTGTTGTGTAGTGTTTGTAATATTGTTGTGTAACGTTTATAATATTGTTGTATAAGTGGTGTCACGGTGTCACTTTAAGAGGGATTGTCATTTTAACACAAACTATATATGTAATACTTATATATGTCTAAGGACTATCTACGATATTAAAATTCACGATTATTCAATTGTCTATGAATTGTTTTTGTAGTACACTCTTTGAACAGATAAGTGGAGTATGTATTTGTATGGTACCAACACCTGAATGTTGAACTAAAATAAAAAAATAAAAATAAAAATTGGAGAGGCTTGTACTTGACATTATTTTTTATTGGGGATACTTCGAATTGAATTACCAATCGATGGCCCAGACTCCGCATTCTGTATTTTATAGCGAATGATAACGAGCACATATTAATAAGGTAAATTCTGACTAAAGTCAACTTCAAGTTATTGTAAAATAGTGTATTAATTACAAAAATAATATATCACCGGCCACTAATTTAAAATAGTTGTCAAAATAATGGTAAAATAATACAGTATATTTTTGCTAATGAAGTGGTACGGAGACATTGGGAATCAAAGTACATGCAGCCTCCATCGAATCAAATTTGTTCCAAAGGAATGAAGAAATTAGTACTCCATTTTTCATTTTTCAATTATAATTTTGTTTATATAATGAAACGCCTATATTTTTAAAAACAATATAGGATAATATAATCACTAATCCATTATATACTAAGATAGTAAGATAGATTGTTATTTTAGGATATATACCAAAGTCGTATTATTTTTATCATTTGATTCAATATGTTTACTAGAAAATCTTTGGTCCTCGTTACTTTTTACTATTAAGAAAGTGAAATATACTCATTTTGTCCTATAAATTAGTAGTAATACGTACAATATACATACATTGTGTATGAAGAAACTAACATTAACAATATAGTTGCATATTAGCTTGTGATTTGATCACTAGATAACGTACTCTCGAATGGTCAAAGCCGTAAACAATAAAATATTGTGTATACATCATTTTGTTTTCTAATTCTTGCTTACTTACCACTTTATCTTTATAATTATTCTCTATAATTTGAAAATTCTGACTCCTGCATGTGATAATCATTAGCTGATAGTAACTCAAGTGGCACACTTGCACTCATTGACCATAAAATCGATCAGTTTGAGATTAATAAGTAATTTTTGTATTTTCTCACACACACACAAAAAAAAGCATGTGTAAACTACAAACAAAACTATAACAAACAATGATCTGGATCTCCATGAATTTGACCAAAAATGTAGTACTAAATGAGTAAATTAACAAAAAATGTAATTCGATACTTTTAACCAAAAATAGCATTGATATGAAATGAACCCTTCGTGTGTCAAAAGATAATTTTAACCAAAAATAGCAAAAGATAGTTTTTTCTTTTTCATACTAAAATATAGTATAACGTGTCATCATGTATTTAATGTATGAGATTATAAATGGATTATTGCAAAATGAGAACAATTTTATTTTAGAATAGGGGGTGACATACACATTCACATGTGTAAACGTGGAGGGAAGGATAGGGGTTGGAGCAAATTTGGTGGGCAGTTCACATGTGTTAGCATGGCCAATGAATTTTGTAAATTTAAATAGAATGACTCATCAAATCTTGCCAATATCATCTTTTTTTGCCTGTTTAGATCCGCCTGCCTATTTTAAATGCTCTTCCACCATCCCCAACGGTATCACCACCATTTTTATTTCACCAATCTAACTTCATTATGTCTTATTTTGTTTTGTATATTTCGTTTCATTTTAATGTCTTGAAATTTTCTATTAATATTGCAAATTATGTAAATTATCAAAGCATGGTTTGTTATTTATTCATGTTTCTGAAGTTGTAAAAAAAGTGAATTAATCGAACTCTATTTTTTAAAATGATTTGTAGAATTAATGCCGTGGATATTAATTTTGAGGTATTAGAATTAAAATAAATGCAACATAGTATTTGACTATTTGTCAACTTTGAATTTGAATTATAGTAGAAAAAAATGTGTGGCCATTCGAGTGTACCACATTAATGTCTCTTCATTACGCCTAATATAATTGGGTATAATTGGATTTTGATGGTTGAGTACAACCATGGGCAAATTGATTATAGTGGAAATTATGCTTCCAAATAAACCATATTCTCTCTTTTTGTCTATACTTAATTAGAGATAACATTGTAGGTCCAAAACTATACTCTATTTAGTGATAAGAGATAGTTAGGTCTCATATAATACATCGCTATAAAACGAAATTAACATTCGTGGCACTTGGCCTTAAAATTAATTACTAATACTACTACATAAATTGAATAGATTATAGAAAAGTTAGTACTAATATTTAAAAAATAAATAGGGAGTATATAATACTACACCTCGCAAAATGTATTCTCTGAATATTATCATTATTAGTATGATTTTTATTGTTATAAGCTGTATAAATTAATAAAATAAAATACACGACCAAAACATACACTAGATCTTGCAAAATTCAATTAGTGGCGGTTTAATAATGAGATGAACGCGCTATAAATATTCTTGTGGCAAAGAATAACAAATATGAATTCCACAAACGGTCATTAGATCGAGTTATTTTCCTAATACTGATAATTTAGTAATAAATACATATAATCAAGTAATCAACTAGCACCACCCAATTTTTTATTTTCGACTTACTTTTAAGTATTATTACATAGTAATACGTTCATTTGTAGTAATATAGAAAAATCATAAATATTTGAACGCTTGCGTGGAAGAAACATCGTCACATTAACTTTCGATCCTATAATTACTTTCAAACATGCATATTTTGCTACAAATCGATACAGCCCTATGATTGTAATGATGTATACGATTTGTCTAAGATTAAAATTGCTAGTATTTTTTTAAAGCAATTACTACTATTCAATAAGTTGGCCTTTCTAGCGTATTTCGAGGTTAAATCATAGTAATAATGATACTATATTGATGAACAATACTTAATTACCAATTTGACCAGTAAATAAAAGCAGCACATGGGCAGTTTGAGAATGAGAATCGACGGGGCACAATAGTAATTTTGAGAATTGATCATATCGTCGGTTCGCATGTGGAGTGGGCTTATCATATAGTTGGAGCTTCCAAATTAAAGTAGTACCAAATTGAACTCCATTTTTTTTATTTATATACTATACCATACATTAGTAATTTTTTAAAATCCCTAGGCATTTGAGTGCACATGATTTTCTGCAATGCAGTTGATGTGACGCTATTTTCGTATTATTTGCGACACACGATTATATATAGTATTCACGGTTTATGAAATCAGTTGGATTTCATTATTGCGTTTTGTTTTACGTAAAATATTTCGTCATACCAAATTCAATTATCACATACGTGCAGGCTTGCAGTGTGCATGGATAATAATAAATAGTACTATTATAAAAGGAATATTAGTTTGAAGTTTGAAGGGACGGGGTGGAACATAGTATATTACATGAATTAATTATTATTATTATTATTTCTTAAAAACCAATATAAGTATTTTAGTGAGGAACATATTACTATTATATTTCAATATACATTGTTTCCCCTAAGAAAGGGCAGAGGAAATGTGAATTAAGCCGGGTGTATTGATGGCTTTCCTTTTTCGCAAAGGCAGCAAACAGTTGTGATTGGTGGAGAGTAAATGTAGTGCTGCCTAATCCGATTAATCTAATACTCAGGTGAATCAATTTAATTTGTAAAACAATTGTTAAAATTTCAGTATTAACGAGATGGGCCCATTTTCAGTAAAATTTATTACCTTGCGCGTTCTTTGTTTTTGGAACTTAATTTGGGTTGGTTAGATTTAATAAATTTGGAAATCATTGTTATTAATGCTCTTAGTTGTCTACACAAAAAAATCGACTACCACAATAAAAGTTTTCGAACTGAATCATGGTGGTTTTATTGGTTAAAATTGTTCTTCTACGCCGCGTTGAGTATACAGAATGTAATTTTTCTTAAGTTAAAATATGATCTTATCATAGGGGAGTGTTATATTGCTAACTCAACACATATTTTTAATTATAATTAAATAATAGTAGCCATGAGATATTCAAATTATTAAGGGCATAGATTATCAATCCCGAAATGTCAATACGATCAACAAAAACGTCAATAAAGCCATATAATTAATTCCAAAAAATATCAATAGAGGTATTAATGTCAATTAACTACAAAATTAGTTACAACTAACTTTTAAAAGAAATCCCAAAACTTTATCATATAACATATATCAAATTAAAGATAATTTTATAAGGATTCCAACGATATCCTACATGCATATGTTCCGACGTCAAAATTTGAAAAAGAATTCAATTTTTTTTTTTAATTTTTTCGTATAGCAGAAAATGTCAACATACTATATAAAATATGTCAATATAATACATGTAGAATGTCAATATAAGCCATGAGTTAACATTCATAAAACATTGTGTTGACATTCTCAAAGCATTGTGTTGATATTTTCGAAACACTATATTGACATTTTCATCCAAAATCCTATGACCTTAAATTAGTTGTAGTTAGCAATTAAATAATGAGTTAGCAATTGATCACTCCCCCTTATAATAGAATATGTAGAATATTTGAGAGGCCATGGCCATTTGAATATTGTGTCATCGCTTCGATTATATTTATGTCATTAATCTCGTGCTATACATTTGTTATTTGTCACATAAATAACGTCTTTGTATCACATTTTCTTACATAGTTAGGATCACACACAATAAGGGGACGCGTGAGTCATATTTCTTTTCTGACTATCCTATTATAAGTCGGTCCTTTTCATTTTTGTTAAAAATAAAAAATATTTACTCATTCTTACTTTTAGCTCTAATACTTTATTCTCATTTAACCCTCTGCTTTATCTCTTTCCTTTAGCTCTAATACTTTATTCTCATTTTACTCTCTGCTTTATCTCTTTCCTAAAATATTTTGCTCCAGTTAGTACTACTTTTTTTCTAAATAGTGTCTAAAAAAAAGTAGTCCACCTCTGTAGTGGTATATTTTGGAGAGAAGGATTAGTGGTATATTTTGTGCGCATTTTGTACATTAGTCCATATATGAATAATAAGTTTATATGTTTGCGCGAATTCAATGTGAGTCAAATATTAGGAGTTGCCATTTTATCATTCATTTCAGAAACTTATGAGTCTAATCAAACTTTTTAACAATAACTATACTCTCATTAATGAGGACATACCGAAATTGGAATAAATTCCAACCTCCATTAATCAAAATTGACCGAGTTCAGTGATAAACAAAATTGACCCGATTCCAATTAATAAACGAATATCCTTACTCCTTGAATATAATTTTTTAAAAAAATCACCGAAACGCCGTAGAATTGCAATTTGGATGATATAATAAAAAGGGGGCGGCATTTATGAAGGCGAAAAAATGACAGCCCCTACCCTTGTTGCCTTGTTCCCTCCACCATAAGTAGCCCCCTCTCCTTCCCCAAAACCCTCCAGGTCTCTCCAGCTCAAAAATGGCAGCTCTTCTCCTCTGCATTGCCACCATCCTCTGCTTCCTCACCTCCGCCCAAGCCAGGATCCCCGGCGTCTATACCGGCACCCCCTGGCAACCCGCCCACGCCACCTTCTACGGCGGCAGCGACGCCTCCGGCACCATGGGTACCTACGCACATTTCATTTCTATTTTCATTTTTGGTTCCCTCAAATTTTGTTATGTTGCAGGCGGCGCGTGCGGGTACGGCAACCTGTACAGCCAGGGGTACGGCGTCAACACGGCGGCGCTGAGCACGGCGCTCTTCAACAACGGGCTGAGCTGCGGGGCGTGCTTCGAGATCAAGTGCGACGCGGCGCAGGACGCCAAGTCCTGTAACCCGGGCAACCCCTCCATCCTCATAACCGCCACCAATTTCTGCCCGCCAAACTTTGCCCTGCCCAACGATAACGGCGGCTGGTGTAACCCGCCCCGCACCCACTTCGACCTTGCCATGCCTATGTTCCTCAAGATCGCGCAGTACCGCGCCGGCATCGTTCCCGTCAATTTCCGCCGGTATAATCTAATTGCCTACTTTTTTATTTACTATACATACATGTTATTATGTTACTATTACATTCATAACTAGTGTTATTTGCTAAATTAGAAATGTCGTTTTCTAGGTGAAAACTATATAAACTTACATAAAAATTTTATTTGACACCTGGTATGCCTAGTTAATTACAATTTCAAAAATATAAGGGTTTCTTAAAATGATTTAGTTCCATATGTGATTTCGTATTGCTTTTGTGAATAATTGTCAGTGTAACAAGTTTTTTCATAGTTTGGTCTTGTGATATTCACACTTCTCCTCAGCTAAATCTAATGATTTCTAGTATTGGCCCAAAAATGTACTCCTAGAATTCAATTTTGTTACATATGTTTATTTTTCCATGAGCTTCGAATTATAATTAATTTGTTGGAGTACTAAAAAATGTTTTTTTTGGGCTATAAACTAGTCGGTTCTAGGTAGGAGTAGTTACTTTTAAGTTTTAAACTAACAGAATCCCTTCCACCTACTTTTTACTGCTACATTATTCCGGTTTCCGGTGACGTGAATGGACTATTTTGCCCCTCTAGTAAGCATACATGCAACATTGCCATGTCCGTGACGATTCTCAGTTTTGCTAGTGTATGAAATTTGCTGTTGTTGTAAATGTATTTTGACACAAATTGTTGTGTCGGACGGCATCTCTATACCTAAATTACTAAAATACCCTTTTAAGCTATACACCCACAACTACTTTAAGTTATTGTCCTCCCAACTAACTCGTACAAATTGGTCATTGCATCATTGTACGGTTGTACCTACCTTTTTTAGGGGAGGTTATTGTTCATTCAATTTCCGTTATGTCTCCCATCAATTTTTAATAATTTCTCAATTATTTAATCACTTGTTTATTGTTTTGCAGGATACCGTGCAGGAAGCAAGGAGGCATCAGATTCACGATCAACGGCTTCCGTTACTTCAACCTGGTTCTGGTCACCAACGTTGCGGGTGCAGGGGATATCGTGCGCGTGAGCATCAAGGGAAAGAACATGCAGTGGATAGCCATGAGCCGTAACTGGGGGCAAAACTGGCAATCCAGCGCCAATCTTGTGGGCCAGGCCCTCTCCTTCAGAGTTTTCGGCAGCGACCGACGCTCGTCCACCTCTCTCGACGTGGCGCCCGCTAATTGGCAGTTCGGCCAGACCTTCTCTGGAAAGAATTTCAGGGTCTGAAAACCACCCTAAAAATGGTTGGGAATTCTTGGAATTTGCAACGGAGTCCTCCGTCTTTATCTATTTTTCGCTATTCCCCTAGAAGAAAGATATTATTAGGAAATGTGTGGAGAAGAAAGTATAAATGAAGTAAAGTGTGTGGAGGCTGAAGCGGCTGCAGGGAAAAATAGATGTAGCCCGCAGCTTCTGATTATAAATTTATAATGTAGTAGTACAATATTGGTAAGGAGAAAAAATGTTTCTTCTTTTTATAATTTTTTATTTTTCTTTATTGTTGTAAGGTGTTTGGAAAATTAATAAATGTTTGGTTTATTTCATGCTTGTAACGTACGACGCTAAATTTGATACAAATCATTAATTCAAGTTATCATTTTAATATTGTAATAATTCATTATATAATGGCACAAAGATGAAGGCTCAACCATATCACTGCCTACACAATTCAAAGCTGCTGTATTTGTTGACGGATGCCTTCAATATCTCTGAGAAAATGTTATTTACTCATCATAAAGTACTGAGCAATTTTGTTTGAATACATAATGTTGGATGGATCAATCAATTTTCATGTTGTCTCTTTAAAAATATTAACGGTTGTGCATTTATTTAATTATAAAATTTTCTTATTTTCATTACAAAGGTATAAGTTCATTTTTTTCCAGAGGCTACTATTGTAATAATAAAAAAACTGCGGGAGATTTTCGAATAAACTAACACAGGATCTCTAACATTTTAAATGGGGTTATGCTAGATTGCTAGCCATAACACTTATTTTACTCTCTATTGCCCCATTATTTAAAAGAGTAAAGGCCAAAATTGGTCCTGAACATATGACCATTTTATCTTTTTGGTCCTAAACTTTATCTTTTGAATTTTTTGGTCCTGCACATATGGAAATTTGATCATTTTGGTCCTCCGTCAATAATTCCGTAAAAACTAACTGTCAACCCGATTTTGACCAAATTAAACTCTTAATTCTGATTTTTAATTCACTAATTAATCTCCTAATTATTTTAATAAATATCACATCGAGCAATTAACCGGATTTTGCCCACCCTGTCTCTGCGAGCGACTCACAACCCTCGACAGCTCCTCCTCCAACACTTCTTCCTCCTCTCGCCGCCCCTCTTACGCCGCCGCCGCAATCAAATCCCTCTTCTCCTCCACTTCCAAGCCCAAGCCCTTGAAACCCACCACTACCTTCATCCCTGAACTCCGCCGCTCCAAATCATTCTCCGCATCCAAAAATGAAGCTTTATTAGGGCAGCTATCCTTCGAAGCCCAATCTCCGTCAATTAGTATTATTTTTAATTCTAATTTTAAATGGATATTTGTTAAACTAATTAGGAGATTAATTAGTGAATTAAAAATCAGAATTAAGAGTTTAATTTGGTCAAAATCGGGTTGACCGTTAGTTTTTAACGGATCTATTGACGGAGGATCAAAATGACCAAATTTCCATATGTGCAGGACCAAAAATCCAAAAGATAAAGTTTAGGACCAAAAAGATAAAATGGTCACATGTTCAGGTCCAATTTTGGCCTTTATTCTATTTAAAAATACTACTAAGAGTATCCCCATCCGTGCTCTTAAATAAGAGCACGGAGGTGGGCCCGGACCCACTTTTACTCCTTGTCCTTAGGCAAGAGCACAACACCCACATCCGTGCTCTTCCGCAAGGACAAGCTCAAGGGTCCCACTATTCTATTATTTAATTTAAATACTTCAATTACTAAAAACATTTCTACAATATAAAAATATATTAAAATATAAAAATTACATAATTAAATCCTAAAAAATAAAAAATACATAATTAAAATTCTAAAAAATAAAAGTACATAATTAAAAGTGATTTTTTGGGTGAAAATTTGAAAAATAAATTAAAAGTGTGTAGAAAACGGATATAATTTATTGCAAAGTGGGAAAATATTTTTTTTATAATTAAAAAAATGATTTTTTAAATTAAATTCAAAATTTTAAAAAAAATTACAAAAAGAAACGAAATTGCCGTTGGCCAATCGTGTGCCGCCACGTAAGGCTGCTCAGCGGCACGGACGTGCTCTTAGCTAAGAGCAGCGCCGTGCCGCTGGCACGGACGGACAGCTCGCAGCGGCGGACGGACGAGCTCGTGCTCAGCGGCACGGACGGACGGATGGACGGACGCCACCGCTGCGGATGTATTGTATTATCCGATTTAAATTATTAATCAATCCTTAAACCCTATGACCTCCGCAGACCGCAATCTTAGAAATGTGAATCTTTACTCTAGATTAAGAATTTATCCCTTATCAATTTTCTAGGCTTCTTAGTTTTACTACTACATGTTATAATTAATTAAGTGTTTATAAAGAGTAAAGGGGGGCTATGGCCATCTGATTATATTCGGCTGAAGCCTCCTTCGGAGTATTTCATTCCAAAAAACACTCCAAAACTAATTTCCAACAATATAATTTTATTTATCCTAATAATCGTTACAATCTTCCTTCATTTCGATTTATTTATTTAATTTTCTTTTTTATTTTAGAATAATTGATGAAAAAACAAGTAATACTATTGGACTTCCTTAGTGAATAGTAGTAGAATATGTACTCCCACTGTACAAAACAACATTCTTATAAAAAATGAGCAACACATTTCACTGCTTTTTCTTTTTCCACCCAATCAAAAATTCAGTTCTTACCTCGCCAAAGATTACAACAACAATTTCCAGATTCCATGAAAACTGATCATAGAACTCAAATAGGATTACAATACAAACACATGCATCACAAAATCTATAACAACACACGACTGTACAGTCTAAAACAAACTCCATCGAGTAGAAACAGCCCGGTGCTGATGCCTCATACAAAGGCCGATGGCCTCGGATAGGCGGTCGCCTTCCGTGTTTCTTGAGCACTGGTCTTGCACGTTTTAGGTTCACTGTTTGTCTGCGAACGTATCTTCAATTGGTGGTGTTTCCGGTCGTTTTTCGAGGCGTCCTTCGAGTCCTGGAGCTGCTCCAGAGCCGTCACAACCTCATCCATATTCGGCCTCGACCTGGCTTCAATGGCTAGGCATTGAAGAGCGAGTTGGGCCGCTTTTGTAGCCTGGTCCAACGAGTACTGGCCTTCGAGACGAGCATCCAGGACATGAAGGACTCGACGTTTGTTCGTGAGGTAAGGCTTTGCCCACTCGACCAGATTGTGTTCCCCCGATGGACGAGTCTTGTCTATTGCTTTCTTCCCCGATAGAATCTCAAGGAGAACAACTCCGAAGCTGTATATGTCGCTCTTGGCCGTTAAATGACCTTTTCCACAAACAGGAATCGGTTCGTTAGCTTATGTTAGAGTAATACATTGATAAAAAGAGAAACAATTTCAACATCCCCCTACCTGTGGATAGATACTCTGGAGCAGCGTATCCATAAGTTCCCATAACTCGGGTGGAGACATGACTCTTATCATCGGTTGGCCCGTCCCGGGCCAGCCCGAAATCAGAAAGTTTAGCGTTGTAGTTCTGTGATAAGAAAACAGCATCAATAACCAACTAATCGACTCAAATTCACCAAGAAGCAATAAAAACTGTCGTGAGACCACATACTGAATCAAGCAGGATATTTGAAGTCTTGAAGTCCCGATATATCACTTTCACTTCGTCGCTATGAAGAAAGGCAAGCCCCCTTGCAGCATCAAGAGCAATCTTCATTCTCAGGCTCCACGATAGTGGCTGGAAGTAAGAACCTCCTAGATCAATATTAACATGAAACGATCGATCAGTAGATTTACGAGAACATAAGAGATAAATGAAAGTAGAAAACTGATGTAGGGTTATCACTGCTCGGTAATGGTGCACTCACTCCTGAATAGGTGATTCTCCATACTACCCTTTGGCATGAACTCGTACACCAAAAGTCTGTGGTCGTCCTCCAAGCAGTAACCAATCAATTTCACGAGATTAGGATGGCGCAACTGTCCTAAATAGTTTATCTCAGCCTGCAAACGTCAAAGCACACATAAATGAAAGGATAAAAGTTAATGCTCAAAACAACACGAACTATCCTCTTTAAGTACATTTACAAGAAAGACAAATACATTTGCAGAATTCCCTGAATTTCAAGAATCTCTAAACACACCCACAACAAATATTGCTTCCTTATACGAAAATAAGGCTTAAGTGTACATACCAACCATTCTGTGTGTCCTTGCCATCCCTCTTGGTTTAGTCGCTTAACAGCTATTACTATACCAGAGCCAGCCCTAGCTGCTGCAAACGTATGCTCGTCGATCCACCCCTTGAAAACAGAACCGAAGCCACCTTCCCCGATCACACTGTCAGGGCGGAAATTTCTTGTGGCCGCCTTAAGGTCAGCGAGTGTGAAGCTTTTCATGTTTGCGGACTGCAATATTTCATCCTCACTCCGAGGAGTTGGAGGCACGGAGGTTGAAGAAGTTTTCGCACTTAAATTACTCAAGTCTGTCCCATCCCCACTAACCATTTTAGAGGAAGTGAGACCTCCATCTGCAGCCAAGCACAGCCAAAATGTTAAGAGTATTCAAGGAGATTATCACCAAAACTCAAAACATCAACCTAACTGTTCCCATATCCTTTCTAGGAACTCCACAATCAGATCTTTTAGCACGAAATAAGCCATATATATGTAAAACAAGCTGAATTTACTCATTTCCATCTATACAATAGCAAAAAAAAGTGAGTGCCCCTGTGTTGTTGATTTCTCCGAAATAGCCAAATATGGAGTGTAATCTTCTTTTTCTTTCTCGAATATATAAATTTTCTACAAACTGAGCTTCAGATGAAATCTCAAATGCAGAGCATAATGGAATTCGAAAATATGGCTTTCAGCTTTAGAGTGAGGGAGCTTCAAAATTGAATAATCTACTAATCTTCATTTACCAGAATTCGATTTGATAATTAAAAGAGGGAAGGTAAAAAGGATGTGCCTGAATGTACCTGTACCACTCTGAAATGAAGTTTCAGCCTTAATCTGGCTGCTCATGCAAATCCCCATCGAAATCCCTCGATAAATACGAGCTTGACTGAGATAGCCCAGCAAGCTCAAAACCCTAATTCAAGATTCGATTTTAACTTTCTTATTCACAATAAGCACAAAAAGGAGAAACCCACAAAGCAGCTCAGCTCTGTTTCCTGTGAGAGAGGAAGCAAAGCTCATTCACCAGCAGCAGATCTAATACCAATAATCTCTCAAGATTGTGGTAGCTTTTTTTAGTCCCCCACCTCTCTCTCTCTCTCTCTAGGTGAAGGGGATGTATAAATGAAGGATGGATAGCAAAAGATGCAATCTTTGTAAAGAAAGGGGTGACTTAGACTTTTCGTGTGTAGTTTCGAAGCTCGTGGCTTGATATAAAGAAGACGCCATTTTTGGACATTTTTTATGGCTTGCAAAATTGACTGGAATCTTGTCTTGACTCTTGTAATCTCGATTCAATGTAATCTTCTCACGCATTCCATTAACAATTTAACTTATTATGCTTCAATTAATTAGTGTGTTCTGTTAATCTATTTTGGCCGTTGAATTTATCAAAACAACTTATCGTTACATAATTCATATTTTTGGAATAATTTCGATGGCTACGAGTATGCCAAGTCAGAAATCTAATGTTCGGATATTTTGGCAAAATGCGTCGTAAGTCAAGTCTTCAAAGTTATTATCTGTATTGAATAATGTTGGAGGGTTTGTGAGACCTGACTCATGATTGTATGGAATTCTTCAATTTAGTCTTAGGTTTGTATGCAATTTGTATTAGATTTTATAACAGTCCAGATTCGTATTAAATAAAGCTAAAAGGAGACAAAAGTAACACGTGGCTGTTAAAGTGAACAGGTTTTGGATTAAATGGAAACAATTCAAATTTTATGAATATCTTTTTAATCGAGTACAAAATTAGTAGTAGTAATAGTTACTATGATTTTTTCCTTGCCAAGGGAAAAAAGATACTCATAATTGCATATGGTGTGATTATATTTGTAAACCCCACCAGATTTACCTTAAACTTGCTTGATTTCGCATGACATTTGTGGATGCAAATTGACCTTTAACAACAATTGATAAGGCAAATTATATAGCACGTGATGTTCATGACATATTTCATTTGATTTAGCATCTTCTCTTGAAAATGTTGTTAAAACTTGTATTATCATGATTTCAAATCAATTGGAACACAATGATCGTGATTTGGGGCCATTTTTATATGACAAACTAAATTACAAGTGGGGCTTAAAGTACATATTTTATAATGATTAAAGAAAAATTATTCTTGGCCACTTTGATTAAGAAGTAATTTCTTCTTTCAAGTTGTGTAAGTGCTGGTTTTTACTTTTCTTGTGCTGTCTATGTTTCTACTCCATTTGAAATGTCTTCTAAGATAAAATGATTGAATTTTTTTCCCTTTACATGGTATATAATTTATACTCCTTGAGTTAAACGTGTGTATAAATTGGCTAATTTATGTAATGCAGTAAAAGATTTTGCTTATGCGTAAAGGATTTGATGCAATAAAAAATAAGGCTTTCGTATTCACACAGGGATTTGAATAATTATTTTTTCAAAATATGAAACTATTTAAAAAAAAAAAAAAAAAACATCACATCCCCCCAATTTTGCGCTGATGTTCATTTTTACATGTTTTTATTTTTTTATTTTATGTGTGTACGCTGCTCACATATAAATGTGTCCACATGACCACATAAATTATAGATATTGGACGTGATTATTTAATCACTCTATTTCGGATGATGGTTGAAAAATCTATATTTACACAATTCTTGGAACATCAGTTCTTCAATACTAACTCAAAATTGTCCATCTATTTTCTAATTAATTATCATATTGGTTTTTAATTATAACTTGTTAGACTCCAATTCGTTCGATTATTAAATTTTTCTTATACTATATATCTGCATTTATCGTGTTAAAAGAAAATTGGTTTTGTCCGATTATTTTGAATTTGATTGAGAATATTTATCGTGTTTTGTTGATAAATTCATCTAAAAAGGTTACATTATTTACAAAATACTTCTATGGTTGATTACCAGCTTCATTAAACTCAAAACTGATCTCTAAATTTTGGTTTATATTTAAAATATATTCTCAATAACAAAATATATTTATTACAGTACTATTTTCTATAACAAATAAAATCAATTAAATGGTGTACTTAACAGTAAAGTACAAGTATTAATTATTACTACTATTATTGTTATTCATGTCTAGTTAATTATTATCGAGCTAATTTACTTAATGAGTTAATAAGCTAAATGCTATGAAGCTCAGATTTGGTCGGTTTAGCTAATAAGTTAGTGTCACTAATGAGCAAGAACAATAACTATTAAGCTAAAATATCAAAAGTTAAAGAGTTGCTTAATTTATTGATTCACAACCTACAAGTCTATAACTTAGGAACGTGATGTCCAGATAAATATTTAGCATTTGATGAACAACTTTCATACTTGGCATGTGACTGCACAGAAATAGCATAATATTAATACGATAGGATTCGTACTAGATGAGAATTCAAATCAACGAAATTTATTTATAATGGGTAAAGAGTAAACAAAAGAAACAAAATCTGCCCAGTATATATATTCCCCTCAACTTTGTTTAATAAGTAAAACTTATCAAAGAAGAGACAATTTGCCACGTCATTCCACCTCAAACAAACATCTAGAACAAAACTAACTTTATAATAGTAGTATAAGTTAGTATGGCCCTACGGATTATTTATGTTTGTATGGCCCAATTTATGCAATGTAAATTGCTATTTAAATATGACTTTTGTTGATTCAAGAAAAATATAATGTGCGAGACTTCTTCTTGCAATTATTCAATTAATCCAACAAGAATTTAATAATTATAATGGTAATAATAAGGAAGGATAAGAAAAATGTGTTAGAATATTAATGATTGAGACCTCGAATGAATGTGTTATGAGTTATTATTAATGATTGGGATCTTGAATCTTCTCCAAACTAAAATGTCCAGGACTTGTTGCAAATATTAAATAAATTTAATAAATGTGTTATGAGTTAGATTAATTATTTGAACCTCGAATCCTTTTTAAAATAACGAAGACAATCTAAAAATTACTTCCACTTAAACAAAAATCGAATGACAAACCTCAAATCTTTTCCAAAATAATCAAGACAATCCAAAAACTACTATCACTAAAACAAAAATCAAATGACTCCATAGAATAAACAACACAAAAACTAGCAAGCATACCTAACATCGAACTTAGTCACGGCAAAAGAACACTGCAACCTCAACGTTTTTGATAAATCTCAAAAATGAAGTATGGTGCTCAATGTTCATATTCAAAATGAGTCAACAACTGCATTGTGAGAAACCCTAGCCGGGTATTTATACTAAATGCTCAAAATAATGGAGTACAAAAAAAAGATGAAAATATCTTCAAAAACGAGTTTGGACTTGGCAGCGACCCGATGGGTTTGAACCCAACGATATGATGGGACTGTTCAGGAGTCATGTCTATTAAGTCAGTAGGTCGTTGGGTGTGATTGACCTGGTGGTTTAACACTACTTATGCGCAATCTCCATAAAACAATCATAACTCTGTCTTACGGTCTCCGATTGAGGTGTGCAGAGTATTTACGCGAAACTCTTTTAGCAACAAAGACAAATGGTAATTTTAGAATAGTATTTGAATGTCATCTTTAATACGAAGATCAGTATTTGGATGTCAAATGGCAACCAACCAATGACCCTTGAATAGCAAAAATAGGTCCGTTCCTAATTTTTTGTAAAATACTCCACGAATCTCTCTAACTCTCTCGGGAGGGTATATACTTAATTACTTATGAATTTTTTATTAGGGGAGTGTTAGGGTGCCACCATCTCTTAAAATAATACCATACCACCATTCCTAGTCAATCAAATAATAAGTTGCCACGTGGCAAAAAAAAAAGACGGCCAGCAATATGCTACACCTTATACAACAAATTATCTCGGCCAGCAATATCCGACATACTATACAACAATCTATAGATTGTTGTGTAACGTTTATAATATTGTTGTGTAACGTTTATAATATTACTGTATATATGATGTCACGGTGTCATTTTAAAAGGTGTTGTCATTTTAACACAAACCTATCCAAACATAACTCATAGTTATATCATAAAAAATGTTGAGCTTCTGCCTAATAAATCTACAAGCAGTGAGCCAAACTTGAATAAAACAAATATCTAAACCATGGAATAACCCAAAAAAGTCCGCGCCAATGTTGGGCTTCGTATTGAGCTGGGCCTTACTTTTGGGTCATAAATGGGCCTTTAGACACCTTCAAAGTTGATCTTCAAGGCTCAGTTCAAATGAATGTAGTTGGAATTTCTAAACGATATTTGTTGCAAATTCTTAAATTTTCTTAAATTCTGGCTTTATAGATCAGCTTAAATATCTATCTATACAGTATTCCTATTTAACTATTGATTGTTCTAATTTTGTACCTAATAAAATTTTAGCACTAACTTAGCTTAATATAAACTTTAATTCAACAAATGAAATTAATTGATCAACGTACTAGTATAATACGATATTATTGTTTTGATTGATGTCTAATATAATCACGTAAGCAAGTCATCAAATTATATCATCACTAAAATTTTGATTAGTTGCAAACAAATAAATAGTTTCGTTGCAAAATTATAATAAATCAATAATTTGATAATTTACATGCAAATTTTGAAGTTGGAGTGCAAAATCAGAAATTTGGCGAAAGTTTAGTCATTACGGACAAATTACCTTTTCTGAAATGCAGTTTGGTTTTTTCTTTTATTCATCTTATAACTTATGTTTGATTTTACAAAGATGCAACTAAGACAAATCATATCCAACATATGAATAGATTTCACTTAATTATTTATAATAGTCCATTATAAAACATGCTTCAAAAACTTTGTCAATGTCCAATAACACCATGAAACTATCTAAATAATCTACTAGTACTACTAAACCACAACAAATAAACAAATCACGGTAAAAAAATAGCAGTACTCCTTCCGTTCCATAGTAACAGAGTCATTGGCTTATTTTGGTATGTTCCATAATAATAGAGTCATTTCCTTATTTAATAAAAGTCAACACATTTTTTCACACCTACTTTAGTATCTCTTACTTTTTTCTCTTTTCATCTTTCTACCTTTTTTATTTTTCACTTTATTCTCTTTTTACTTAACTCACGTAGACAATTTTTCTTAATTTTCATACCGAAAAGAAACGCCATCATTACTATGGAGTAATCTCTTTTTACTTAACTCACGTAGACAATTTTTCTTAATTTTCATACCGAAAAGAAACGCCATCATTACTATGGAGTAGAGTGGAGCTAGTACTATTTTGACACAGTACTCCATATAATTTATGTGCAATTAATTACTAGTATAAGCTAATGCTGTTTTTTCTTTTTTTTGTTTTCTTTTTCTTTGGTTGGGGATAGGGGTTGTTTGGTTAAAACCTCAGAATTCCCTGTCACAGATCCCTATAAAATCTGCAGTCTGAGCGTTGTAAGTGTTAATTTGAAATAACCCGATTTACATTGTCCACTACTTTATGAAACTGTGTTTGATTTGTCCACTTTTGAAGTACACTTTTGTTTTTTAATTTTTCAAAGTTTGGAGAATAAAATCTTCTTTGATGTTCCAATATCACACCTCCTCTCTCATTCTAGAGTGTAAAATTAATTCTAATCTTTTTTTTTCTTTTATAGTAGGAGTAGTATATAGGTTTAAATCTACGCTGTGTTGGTTTAATTGGTACGACCCTTAATTTCTTGTTTTGTCAATAGTCCATTCATAATTAACGGAAAAAGGGAATAGAAACATAAAAATTTATTAGAAGTGAAAGCTGTCCATATGTGAATATTGTAAAATAAAGTTATACTAGTAGGACTCAATCAAATTATTCTGAATATAGCACAGCCTAAGAATGATTTCCAATTAATCAATTGTAAATAGGGTTGAATAGTATAGGTAGAATAGTAGTAGGAGCTTTCTGGGAAATGCACAGTTGATTTGTAGTGAGGAGAGAGAAAGTGAGACAGAGAGAGGTGGGTGGTGGGCCAGAGTTAGGGAGGAGTATCAGATTAGGATCTCCCTAAATTTTACAATACATTTGACATGTCTACATCAACAATACCCTTTTCCATCCATACACTGTCGATATAAAAACAAATTAATCATTTAATCAAATCATTTGATTATTTTTTTAACATTAAATTTTAGAAGATGATTTATTTGATTTTTATTTTTTTCTTTATTTTCTGTAATTGTAAGAGTAGTATCAAAAATAAAAACCGAAAATCAAACGACAAGTCGACAACCACATTATTTTCTTCATGTTTGGCAAGGTCACCATCTTTGTTTACGAGTTTTGAACTAATTTTAAATCTTTGATGCATTTTTTTGTTTGAGTGCTAATAAAAGAACATAGGAAAATGAAAAAGAAATAAAAGGAAAGTATCAAGATGATGCTATAACTAACCTTATATAAAAATAAATATGTTTCTATAAGTAGTGTCTTCAAGATGGGAGTATATAATTTGTGGAAAATGAAAATGGTCCCGGATTCAATCCAACAGATAATCCAATTCTAAAAACAACAAATAAAATAAATAGAAGTGATATTTATTCGTGCAACTAACGTGACTCATGTATTTTTTTTTCGTGTTAAAACTTTAAAGTACAGTACTAGCTAAATTTTTAGCGCAAAACGGAGTGATGAATATATATGTAGGTTTTCGGCACCAAAGTTGTAAAAAACAAATGCTTACTAGTAGTACATAGTTTATTCCAAGCTAATTTGCAACAATCCGCTATATGAATTATAATAAAATTCATATTTTCAGTCATATGAATTTAATTATAATATATAAATATACACAACTAAAAAATAATTAAAAATAAGAGAGGTGACATGTGCATAGGATTGGATTAGAGGTGATTTTGTACAAGAGGTTACGAGTGCTATTGGCGAAGAGAAAATGGTTTGAAGCATATAATGTTGTTGATGACATGTTCCATGACTAGTCCATAATGCAGAAGATCAGATTTCTTTGAACTTGGACATAATGCAAAAAACATTTATTGAATAAGTAAAAGACAATATGATATATTTTGCTTCTCCTACAATTTGAGTCGTCAACATGAGCATAATATCTCTTGCAAGCAATCATATTTTTGCATACTCGCACCCAACACATAGAGATTATATGGTAGAGCCAGCATATAGCTAGCTGGGGCATTTGCCCACCTAGCTCCCACCACCCATCTCCACCATTATAGGTCTATATTTAGATTTCATTATACTCCCTTCGTCCTATTTTATGAATTCCGATTTACTATTTTTGGGTGTCTCACTTTAGGAGTCCCAGTTGAAATATTCCATAAATGATATTAGGCCTCATATTCCACTAACATTTTTCTACTTATATTTTATTATAAAACTAATATAAAAAAGTAGGGCTCACATTGCACTATCTTTTTTCACCAATTTTCCTTTACATTTCTTAAAACTCGTATCGAACTCAACCAGGACTCCTAAAATGAGACAGATAAAGTATTATATATTAACTACATTAAATGCCCCTCTCAAATATACTCCCTCCGTCCCATAAAAGTTGAGTCGTATTCCTTTTTAGTCCGTCCCAACAAAGTTGAGTCATTTCCTTTTTTAACTAAAGACAAAACATCTAATCACTCTTATTTTATTCCATCATTTACTTTACTCTCTCTTATCTTTCCTAGTTTTTCTATTTCTCTTATTTATTTAATATAAATTCTTAATCTCCGTGCCCAAAAGTTTTGTCTCAACTTTTATGGGACGGAGGGAGTATAAAATTTTTCTATACTTGAGCATATTTTTGCCACTCCTCAAGTGGAATACTGAATACGCTGATGTAGAGATTGATGTGCTCACTGTGATAGATAATGTTCCTGAAAGAATGATTAAGCTAAGATGTGTTCCTATATTGGATCATATAGCCAGGTGGAGCATTTGCCCTATATATAGATTTTCAATTATGTACTCAATAACACTAAATGTTCCATCTCAAATAGTACAATAATTCTTTTTCCTATAAATACAATAATATATTTTTACCATTTCTCAAGTGGAATCCTAACTATGCCCCTGTAGATATTGGTGTGCTCCTTGTGAGAGGTAATATTTGTGAAAGAATGGTTAAGCGAAGATAACGTTCGCGAAACTTTGTGAAATCAATTCTTCTCTTACATGCAAAACACACTAAGTATATCTTCTTTGTCGGCGACAGAGGGGAAGTGATGATATTGATTTTACAATAAAACGTGAATTAAGTGAGTTAGTGGAATGTGAGACTTACTTATCATTTATGGTAAAAATGAAGTGTGATAATTATTGTGGGACAGATCGAAATAGAAAAGAGTGACAATTATTATAGGACGTAGGGAGTATAATATAAAATAAGTCAAAATATACTTATCTATTAAATACAACAAGATTAAGATTAAATATGACTTTTAGTCAAATTGATATTGTAGTTATTTCTATTTGTTTTGTAATGCATTTATGAATACAATCTCTCATAATTTCATTTTTTTATCTTTATTTCAATGGCATTCTACTTATGTTTATCTGTTTTGAGTGAAGCATTAATGAACACAATCACTCTCTATTTCATTTTACTATCTTTAATTCAACAGCTTTACTTCAAAGTACTACCTCCTTGCCCTATTTTTTTTTATATTTTACATCGTCAATAAAAATTAGATTAATTTTTAAAAAAAAAAAAATTCTAAACACTACTAATAATATGGACCTCACACTTCACTAAAACTAATTTTATCATATTTTATCTTGTTCTTACAATTTTATACTTCTTCCGTCCCCTCACTGGTGATCAACTTTCAATTTTGAATTAGTACACCACAAGTGATCAATTTTCTTTTTAGTTAAAAATAAAACTTCAACTCTTTCTTACTTTAATATCTCTTTCTTGCTTTATTATCTCTTTATCTCTTTTACTATTTTTTTCTCTCTCTCGTACTTTACTTTCTCCCCTTTAACTTAATATACTCGCTCCGACGTCCCAACTAAGTTGAGTCGCACTCCCTCCGTTTCTTAAAAATAGGGACCTTTGAAACGACATGAGTTTTAATGCAAAATTTGGTAAAGTAAGAGAGAGAGAAAAAATTTTTGGTAAAGTAAGAGAGAAGGAGAAAAAATTGATAAAATAGGAGAGAAGGAGAGAAAAAAGTAATGAAATTAATGTTAGTGGGTTATGTGGCCCACTTAAAGTTGTTAATTGTAGTCGTATAAGTGGTAAAATAAATGATCTATAAAGACGTAAAAATTTCCAACAAATGGAAAGTTTGAAAGTTGTTATTTTTAATAAACGGACTAAAAAGGAAAGAATTGCTATTTTTAATAAACGAAGGGAGTATTAATGTTTGGAATGTCTCAATTAAGTTTGGTCATATCATTTGTTGACAAAAAACAAAACATTCAATCACTTTTATCTTACTCTTTATCTTTTATACTTTATTCATCTCTCCTACTTTTCAACACAATTTTATACTCCATTTCCGTGCCCATAAGTTTTGACTCACCTTCTATGGTAATTTTCTTAAATCACGTATTCAAAAGAAATGGAGTATATCATCTGTAGTAGGACGAAGGGATTATTTTTATGGACGGAGGTATTACTTCCTCCTTCCCATTCAAAATGTTCATATTTTTGAATGACACGAGATTTTAGGTGTAGTTGTGAATTATATAATAAAGTGGAGTGAAAAGAGAAATAAATTTTTTTCAAATATAAAAAATGGATATATAATGATTAGAAAAAAAAGAGAAAAAGATAGACGTCTTAAATATTTATATCTAGGGTAAATTGCCCAAAAAGTCACAAATTTTGGAGAAAGTTTGGGTTTCTTCATAAACTATAAAAGTTGCGACTAAAGTCACGAACTTTATCGGATCGTGCAAATTTCTCAAACTACCCGACCTGACGACATATTTCCGTTAAAAACTTATCCCATGTGGAATGCCGAAGCATGACTTGGCAAAATTTCTTAAAGCTAGGTAATATAACCTATTTTTGGCTGATTTCGAAAGCGCATCCCCATTTCAATCGACGGAAAACGTAATCGACAAGAGTGAAATTGTCGACAAACGATTTAGGGATGAAATCGATAACATGTAAAGAAGATTCAATAAAAAAAACATAAAACGATATCGTTTTGTGCCTAGTCAGAAATCTTGCCAACTCACTCCTCCAGCATATCATGTGGGATAAGTTTTTTAACGAAAAAATATTGTCAAAACAAATGATTTGAGAAATTTGCACGATAAAATTTGTGACATTAGATGCAACTTTTATGTATATTTTTTTAAGAAAAACCAAACTTTACCCAAACTATATAGTAGTACTAATTTTTAGGCAATTTGTCCTTATATTTGTAATCTATAAATCCTAATAATTTTATATCTCAATCTTAATTGCTATTATATCATATTTAGGCTCCAAACAGTGAGTGTCTCTTTTTCATCAAAAACAACAACTTTCCCTCTTAGAACAAAAAAAAAAGAGATAGGGGTGACGTGGCAATATATGGATAGTCGTATGTGAAATTGAGAATTAGAGGAATTAAAAAAAGAAAAAGAAAAAGAAAAGGAAAAAGAATAGAAAAGAGGGAAGAGGGAAAAAACAGACGTAACGTATCACTGACAATACTGAGAAAGAGAGGAGGGGTTGGGACAGCAAGGTCCTGTCTTTATCAGTTTCGTCGTGAACCCGGACACAACACCCCCCACCGCCGATGACACTTCTTCTTCATTTTTATTCTTGCTTTGTACTACTACTAATAATATATTCCATTCTTAATTGCTTCCCAATTTCTTCTAAATCTCCAATTTGATCATGATTAACAAAATTCAATGCACCCTTCTATTAAAATTAAACAAAATTGTATGAATACTGTGACACTCAACGTCTACAAGTCTAGTCACGTCGAAGGGGGGCAGGTTTTGCAGAAAATGGGAAAAAGTTGAAGAGTGAGAAAATTTTTAATGTGAGAGCAGTGAAATTTCACCCCCCTTCTACCCCACCCCCCTACCTTGATGATGATAGTTGCAAAGACCTAGGCTATTGTACGCTGGGGAGAATTTCCCCATTATTGCACTCTCTCAATCTCTCTCTTTCTCGTTGACCCCTTCTTCTCTCTCCTCCTTTCTTTTACTCTGATAAAGTTGTGACCTTTTTTTTTTAATTTTATAATTTAGCGGTTGAATTTTATTGTATGAGAACAAAAAAAGAATAGGGAGTAGTGTAGTGTGCTAAGCTTATAATTGTGTGTCTCTTTGTTATATGTGTAGCCATTTTAGCTCAGACATAACTACGTCAGGATCACAACTTTTGTAAAGGAAAAGAGCCAACTTGGTTTCAATTTATATATATCTCTCACTCTCGCGTGAATCTCGTTTGTTTTTTCTTGCTACTGATTTTGCTTTCCCAGATCTCTCCATTGCTCGTGAGGGGAAAAGGGTCTCTTTATCTCTCGCTGTCTCTCTTGATCTTTCTTTCTTGTACTCAAGATTGGATTTTTTTGTGTGGTTAAAATCAAGAAATGGGCTGTGGAGAAACCAGGTTTTCTTGAACACCAGTGTAAGCTCTGAATTTTGCTACAAGGGTTTTTTTCTTTTTTTGTGAATGTGTGTTTTTTTATCATGATGTGTGCTCATGCAAAGGAATTCCTTGGGATGCTGGGTAAAGAATTGAATATTTTGAGTAAATGTTGATGGTCTGAACTTGTAATTCATCATACACCCATTTGTTTTGTTTTTCTTTTCTTTAACTCATATAGATGACAACTTATATAAGCAGGAGTGATAATGTTGAATTTTATAGGCAGAAGATTGAAGATTAAGAGAATATTAATTGAATATTTAGCATGTGGAAGTCATGTCTTATTTGTATTAATGTATAATATCACAAGATTTCTGCATTTCCTTTTTGAGCTATTGATAATGTTATCCTTGTTTTTAGTCTAATTTTCTTCATTTATAAGTTGTCTATTTCTGCAAGAGTTTAATTCGATGAAGAAAATCTGAAAATGTATATATAATTTATAGCATTATAACTGTAGATATACCTTGACTGGGAGATGATTAAAATATAACTAATCTTAAATGAATAACTAGAGAACACGAATTTAGTTCACTACTCTATAATTTATAATGTATTTAGTTCACTATAATGGTGTTTTGGTTCATTCAGTGTTTTCAAATTCGTGTTGTGAACTAAAACGTTGAACTAAATCTCTCTTATAGTGAACTAAATTTGTGATCTCTAGTTATGCATTTAAGTAGTGGTCGCCCCTATATCACTACACTTGATATTCATAATTTTTCTTGATCATTCCTAAACTATCCTATGGTTCGGAAAGTGTAATCTTGATGGTTCACTTAGATTTCTTATTCTAGTCTAGCTGGAAAGAAAAACTCAATTGTAACATTCATATATCTGAATCGGACAAAATCTGTCTGAAGAAATTGCTGTAGTCGAAAGAGTCTTTTGATATTTATGTGATAATGCAATTTGAGTGTCTTTTTCTTATTTTTTGCTTATGTTATGTTTTATCCGCTTCAAGCTTGCCATATAGTTTTCAAGATTCATCACAGTGAGATCTATCACGTTTTACATCTTAGTTTAAAAATGTGCTGTGACACCAAAGATGGAGCATCTGTGTAGCAAATTCATGTTCATGTCATAAATGGTTTAGTAATTCCATTCATTTGATTTTACTAGGAACATCTGCTTCGAGATTGGCCAAATAGAGTTGAAGAAATTGTGTGGCTGGTTTATTTGATTAAAGCCACGTGTTACGTTTAGTTTGAATCTGTGCCTGAGGCTATAAGATAGGAATGTTGAATGGTTTCGTGATTCCATAGATTTTAGTGAATGACACTCAGGAACACTTTGCTTCAAGATTGGACTACTAGTTTCAAGATATTGTGTGCTTAGTTATTTAATTGAGGCCACATTAAATTTTGTTCAAATCCTCGCTGAGGCTGTTTGATTGAATTACATTGAGGAACACTTTGCATCAAGATTGGATCAGTAGGTAGATTCAATAATTAGCATGCTTAGTTATGTAGAGGCTTTGTCGTACATCAGAGTTCGAATCCTTGTCTGTGGCCAAGATAGAGCGTTATTTGTGTGTTAAATGGTTTAGTAATTCCATCTGTTTGATTGAATTACATTGGGGAACAACCTGATTCAAGATTCACCTGATGGTTTCAAGAAATTGTGTTCTGCATTATAATTGATTGATCGAACGACATTGAGGACATCAGCTTCAAGATTGACCTAGCATTTTCGGGATACCATGATGTTTTAAATTCCCGTTTGAGCCCAAGATACATCATGATTGTGTGTTAAATGGTTTATTGAATCCGTTTCTTATGATGCAAATGCAGTTGTGTTTACCTGAATTGGTAAGAATGTCTAAATCCTTGTTTGATGTTGTTTTTGTGTGGATTGCCCTGATCAGATAATTATGAAGAGTTGGAGGTCATGGGCAGAGTTTGTGCTGGGAGATGAAAGAAAGACAGCGGTGGCGAGGTGAAGAGGATGCTTTGCTGCGTGCATACGTGAAGCAATACGGGCCGAGAGAGTGGCACCTTGTTTCTGAGCGCATGAACCAGCCCCTCAACCGGGACGCCAAATCTTGTCTCGAGAGGTGGAAGAACTATCTCAAGCCTGGCATCAAGAAGGGCTCCCTTACCCAAGAGGAGCAGGCTCTCGTCATTCACCTGCAGGCGAAGCACGGTAACAAATGGAAGAAGATCGCTGCTGAGGTCCCTGGCCGCACTGCCAAGCGACTCGGTAAGTGGTGGGAGGTTTTCAAGGACAAGCAGCAGCGTGAGCACAAGGAGAACAACAAGGTGCCCGATCCCATCCAGGACTCGAAATACGACCACCTCTTGGAGACCTTTGCGGAGAAGCTTGTGAATCCAGTCACAATGCCGCCTACTCCCAATGGCGGTGGTGGATTCCTCCAACACACGGAACAGCCCTCGTCTTTGCCCCCATGGCTAGCTAGCTCCAGCGCCTCGTCTCCATCGGTCACTCTCACACTCTCTCCCTTGACCGTGCCACCAACACCCCTGCCACCATCAACAATCCCATGGCTGCAGACAAATGATAGTAACACCTCTCACGGGCTGCTACCCTTTGGGGGGATTGGTGCCCTTGCCGGGGACAACAACGGGCCTGTCCCGGACCTCATTGAATGCTGCCGGGAGCTCGAGGAAGGCCACCGGGCATGGTCTGCGCATAGGAAAGAGGCTGCTTGGAGGCTGAAGAGGGTTGAGTTGCAGCTCGAGGCAGAGAAGGCTAACCGGAAAAGGGAGAAGAATGAAGACATCGAAGCCAAGGTGAATGCTCTACGGGAAGAGCAGAAGGCGACTATAGAGCGCATTGAGGCGGAGTACAGAGAGCAGATTGCCGGTTTGAGACGGGAGGCGGAGATGAAGGAGCAGAAGCTGGCGGAGCAGTGGGCTGCGAAGCACCTCCGCCTCACCAAGTTCGTAGAGCAGATTGGGTGCCGCTCAGTCGCCTCGTCCGATGCCCCGAACGCCAGATGAAAGTGTGTACTCGGATACTACATATACTAGAGATACCATTTCTGGGAAGAATTCAATAACTTTGTTTATTAAGTTTAAAAAAAAACTGAAGAACTGCATAGGATATTTGGACTGCCTTTGTATTGGCTTTGGTTAACTTGGTTGAGGTATTGTTATGTTTCTCTATCTCTAATGTTGGGAATTGTGTGATGTTTTGAGTTATGTTATGATGTATCTCGAGCATCCATCACTAATGTAGAGTGTTGTTTTTACAGTATGTTTGACGAGGGACATCGAATATAAACACTCAAGTATTAAAACCAATTATATTACTTCAAGAAAGAAGAAACCAAAATCAATTTTGCTACACCAAAGAAGAGAAAGTCAATTTGAATTTTGCTACTAGATGTCACTTGGATGGCAAGTTTATCCTTTATATATTTCTAGAAGCCTTAGTTATCAAGGATGTGTGTTGTTTATGAGTTGTCATGTATTAGTTGTCATTGAGTTGTCAATGCTTTTGTATCCTATAAATAGAGGCATTGCCTCAACATATGGAACTCACTTTTGAATATCAAATATACTTTGAACTTTGTTCTCTTTTAGATCTTGGATTAGATCTTGTCTTTTGAGGGCTTTGGATTAAGCTCTTGTTATCCGTGGATTTGGATTATTTTATCTCACAACACGTTGAAGTTGTTCCTTCAACAAATTGTGTTGATTCATTTTGTTAGCACATTAGAGAGGCTCCTCTAATA
Organism: Salvia hispanica; assembly: GCF_029641045.1. Taxonomy (NCBI): domain Eukaryota; kingdom Viridiplantae; phylum Streptophyta; class Magnoliopsida; order Lamiales; family Lamiaceae; genus Salvia; species Salvia hispanica. Next base: position 28,797,598 of record NC_142692.1, read on the forward strand.
CTTGTGCTACATCAGTTTGGTATCACGAGCCAGACTAATCAACTCTAGTTGTTATATCTCGGAGGAATAATGCAACAAGCTATGGATGATCTTACAACACGGGTGAACAACCTAGAAGAAAGATTGGATCAACGAATCGATGCCCTTCATCAAGATCTCACTAGAAGGTTTGAAGAACTTATTATATTAGTGAGATATAATCAAGGTGTTGGTGCTGGTGTTGGAGCTGGATACCAGAGAAACAACATCAACCAAGGAGGAAATCGGAGACAACAACGGGGCCAACAACAAATGGAAGAGGAAGATGATGCAGAGGAGCATGACCATTACCAACAACAAAGAAGAAGAGGTGGTGGAGATATGTACAAAATTAAAGCAGAAATTCCAACTTTCAACGGCAATGCAAATATTGAAGGATTTCTTGATTGGATCTATGAGGTGGAGACATTCTTTGAGATAATGAACATCCCGCCGGATCGAAGAGTACCATTGGTGGCATATAAATTGAAGGGAGGTGCTGGAGCTTGGTGGAATCGTCATCAAGAAGAGCTACGCTTGAAGGGTGAGAATCGTGTAAGAGATTGTGCACAAATGAAAGCACTTTTAAAGGCCAGATTCTTGCCAGCAGATTATGAACAACTATTATACCTTCAATTCCATAACTGTGTTCAAGGTAACCAAGCTGTTTCTGAATATACCGAGGAGTTCTTACGGCTACAAGTAAGGTGCAATCTATATGAAAATGAAGACCAACAAGTTGCAAGATATGTCAATGGTCTCAATGATTCTATTCAAGAACGCTTAGGCATACAACAAATTTGGTCTATAGATCAAGCTCAAACTCTTGCCTTGAAAGCTGAGAGATTCATAAAGACCAAGGTATCTTATAAAGCCATGTCTTATTCTCGTCCAGAAAACATATCAAGAAATTTGCCACGCCGAGAGGAGGAAAAACCTACTCCATTTAAAGGAAAGAAGACTGATAAAGGGCCATCTTCTAGCAAAACTTATGAAAAGCAACCATCTAACCCTATCAAGTGTTATAAATGTCGTGAAGAAGGTCACATATCAAGTAACTGTCCCCGGAGGAAGTTTGTCAACACCACTCGTCGTGATGAAAATGATGAAAGCGATGAAGATGTGGATGAACCTGAAAACGAAGAAGCTGAACTATGTGAAGAAGATGGGGAAGAAATAGTATGTGTGGTCAAACGTCTTCTATGCTCAACTATACAACCTGAAGAGACGCAACGAAAGAAGATATTTGAAAGCAAATGCACTGCAGTGAATGGAAAGGTATGCAAATTTGTCATTGATAGTTGTATCAGTGAGAATTTAGTTTCTGAAAGAATGGTCAAACACTTGAATCTTGAGACTAGAGATCACCCGAATCCATATACTATTGGTTGGCTCAAGAAAGGAGTGAAGATCAAGATCACCAAACAATGTTGGTTACCACTTTCCTTGGGTAAGCATTATCGTTCAAATGTTTTATGTGATGTGATTGATATGGATGCATGTCATGTTCTTCTTGGAAGACCTTGACAATATGATGTAAACACCACTCACCAAGGAAGAGACAATTGGTATTCTTTCATTTGGAATAAACGGAAGATCATCATACTTCCGGATAAAATTCCTAATATTGCTTCTGAAGTAGAGGAGAAGAGTATGCTAACCATTACTCAAAATTCAAGAGAATTTGCTCAAGACTTGAAGGAGTCAAAGTTGTGTGCCGTATTAGTTGTGAAAGGTGATGAACAACTTGTGAAAGAAATTCCAACGGAGATTCAAAGTCTATTATCTGAGTACGAAAGCATACTTGGAGAGCCTCAACATCTACCTCCTATAAGAGATATCCAACATCGAATAGACTTTGTTCCAGGTGCAAGTCTTCCCAACCTACCACACTACAGAATGAGCCCACAGGAGAATGCCATTTTGAAGGAGAAAGTGGAAGAGTTGTTGCGTAAGGGGCATGTCGGAGAAAGTATAAGTCCATGTGCTGTACCAGCACTACTCACACCAAAGAAGGATGGATCTTGGCGGATGTGCGTGGACAGCAGGGCTATCAACAAAATCACCACAAGATACAAATTTCCTATTCCACGTTTGGATGACATGCTTGACCAATTGAGTGGAGCAAAGGTGTTCTCGAAACTTGATCTAAAAAGTGGATATCATCAAATACGAATTAGGCCTGGTGATGAATGGAAGACTGCATTCAAGAGAAAAGAGGGGCTATATGAATGGCTTGTCATGCCATTTGGACTTTCTAACGCTCCTAGCACTTTCATGCACTTGATGAATCAGGTTCTTCGCCCATTCTTATTGCAGTTCGTAGTTGTCTATTTTGATGATATACTAATATATAGCAAGAACCTGGTGGAACATTTTGCTCATGTCAAGAAGGTGATGGATATATTAAAGGAAAATGAACTCTATGTAAACTTGAACAAGTGCATATTCGTTGAGACAAGGTTAGTTTTCTTGGGATTCGTGATCTCAAGTGAAGGAATTCAAGTTGATGAGTCTAAAGTAGAGGCAATAAAGAGGTGGCCAACTCCAAAAACAATCTCTGAAGTGAGGAGCTTTCATGGTTTAGCCACATTCTACAGAAGATTTGTGAAGAATTTTAGTACAATCATGGCACCAATTACTGAATGTCTAAAGAAAGGGAAATTCAAATGGGATGAAAAGGTTGAAGATAGCTTCAAGAAGATTAAAGAAAAGCTCTCACAAGCACCTGTTTTAGTATTACCAGATTTCAACAAGACTTTCGAGTTGGAATGTGATGCTAGCGGAGTAGGCATTAGGGCTGTTTTATCTCAAGATAGGAAACCTGTTGCTTTCTTCAGTGACAAGCTAAGTGAGGCTAGACAGAAATGGAGTACCTACCAACAAGAGTTGTATTCAGTGTTTAGAGCATTAAAGACATGGGAGGTCTACTTGTTGCCAAAGGAATTCATTGTCTACACCGATCACCAATCTTTGAAACATTTTAGAAGTCAAAAACATGTGGATCGCATGTTGGCAAGGTGGGCGGCATACTTAGAGAGGTTCAATTATCTTATCGTCCACAAGTCTGGAGTAACCAATCGAGTAGCAGATGCCTTAAGCCGACGTGCAAATCTTATGGTTTCTTTCGAAGCTGAGTTGCCAGGAGTGGATCAAATTAAGGAGTTATACGAACATGATGAAGACTTCGAGCGAATCTGGATGAAGCATATGAAAGGATTACAATTAGAAGAGAATTATGTGGTACAAGATGGATATATCTTTAATGGAGACCGCCTATGCATCCCCAGAAGTTCTCTACGGGACAAGTTTATTAGAGAGATGCATTCAAGTAATCTCAGCGGTCATGTTGGGCGTGATAAGACTATCGCTAATCTGGAGGCACGCTATTATTGACCCCAACTTAAACGAGATGCCGGCAAGTTTGTGCAAAGGTGTCCGGTGTGTCAAGTTTACAAGGGTCAAGTACAAAACACTGGACTATATATGCCATTACCAGTTCCGGCTGCACCATGGGAAGATCTATCAATGGATTTCGTACTTGGATTACCAAGGACACGACGGGGGCATGATGCTGTTTACGTGGTAGTAGACAGATTTTCTAAAATGGCGCATTTTATCCCTTGTCGTAAGACAACAGATGCGCATCATGTGGCTAACCTTTTCTTTAGAGAAGTAGTTAGGCTACATGGTATTCCCAGATCAATTGTTTCGGATCGTGATAGCAAATTTCTTGCCGCATTTTGGCTTACATTATGGAAGCAATTCAATACAGACTTGAAATTTTCAAGCACGGCGCATCCGCAAACCGATGGCCAAACAGAAGTGGTAAACAAGTTTATGGGTAATTTAATTCGCTGCATATGCGGAGATAAGAAGGGTCAGTGGGATTTAGCTTTGTCCCTTGCAGAGTTTGCCTACAATAATTCTGAGCATAGGTCAACAGGTCGTAGCCCATTCTCTATTGTCTACACTAAAATTCCAAGGCATGTGGTTGATTTAGTAAAGTTACCAACAAAGGAGAGTTCAAGATCAGCTAAGACGTTTGGTGACAATTATTCTGAGCTGTTTAAAGAGGTACATGATGTATTAGAAGCTTCAAATCAGAAATACAAGCAATTGGCTGATAAGAAGAGGAGGGAAATGACCTTCAAAGTTGGTGACAAAGTTATGGTTTATCTTAGAAAGGAGAGATTGCCTACTGGTGTTCATGGAAAATTAAGGCAAAAGAAATATGGTCCGTACACTATTCTAAAGAGGATCAATGAAAATGCATATGTGGTAGAATTGCCAAGTGAGATGAATATTTCAAATACTTTTAACGTGGCAGACTTATCACTCTATCTCTCGGAGCAGACACTTTACGAAGATAACTCGAGGTCGAGTTTCAAACAAGTAGAGGAGAATGATGAGGGACATCAAATATAAACACTCAAGTATTAAAACCAATTATATTACTTCAAGAAAGAAGAAGCCAAAATCAATTTTGCTACACCAAAGAAGAGAAAGTCAATTTGAATTTTGCTACTAGATGTCACTTGGTTGGCAAGTTTATCCTTTATATATTTCTAGAAGCCTTAGTTATTAAGGATGTGTGTTGTTTATGAGTTGTCATGTATTAGTTGTCATTGAGTTGTCAATGCTTTTGTATCCTATAAATAGAGGCCTTGCCTCAACATATGGAACTCACTTTTGAATATCAAATATACTTTCAACTTTGTTCTCTTTTAGATCTTGGATTAGATCTTGTCTTTTGAGGGCTTCGGATTAAGCTCTTGTTATCCGTGGATTCAGATTGTTTTATCTCACAACACGTTGAAGTTGTTCCTTCAACAAATTGTGTTGATTCATTTTGTTAGCACATTAGAGAGGTTCCTCTAATACTTGCAAACCAAAATATTGTACATTATGCTAATTAGTCCCCATAGAGATGAAAGCTCGTATCTTAGTGCTTCATGCATAAATTGTGCTAATTTAATTAGACATGTTGTGACCTGCTCAAGGTTTATTGAACCGGCGGTTAAAATCGAAATCGTGAGAATGTACCCGAATTGAAACCGTCGATTTTTGAACCCTGGTTCGGTTTAGGTTCAAATTTTTCGAACCGAAACCGTGCTGAAATCGGAAAAAACCCAACGGTTCAGAATTGTGAAAAACTGCCCGTTCGAAACTGAAACCGAAACCAGTGTTTTTGGAACCGAAACCGCGAAACACCCTCGTGGTTCGGTTCCGGTTCGACAATTTCTAAAACTGGAACCGACGGTTCCGGAACCGGCTCCGAACCGTAACCGCCGGTTCCGGAACCATGGACACCTCTCTATGAAAAATTTGTGCATGCACTGATAAAGGGTCATAGGGTGTAATTGAATAGAAAAGTTTTTCCAAGGATTTTCTCTTCAATTTCTGATGGTATGAAGTCCTCTTTTCATACCTGAAAATAAAATTATATTATTCAATAAATAAATTTGGTTTACAAACCTAAATTACTGTTATTTAATACTTATATATGTATTTATATTTATATACCACCGTATATGCTAGTATAACCTTTCCAACTTTTTTCCCATCATTTGGCGACTCTCTTTGTCCCATATCAATAGTGATGCATTGAAGGTTGAATCTACTACATTAAAAACAAACCTATATTTGTAATAAACAACTTTATTAGTAGTTCTCTTTTGAAATACAAATATGTAACAGATAAACTGTTTTAAAAGAAAGAGTACATTTCAATTGCTTCATGCTAGTGTTTAGTGCATTTGTTGCAGTAGCATTGTTCTCCTATTTTATCAACTTTTTTGCCACATATCTTCCATGACAAATAGAACCATTCCCCACAGAGAGGAAGCACTGTCTCTATCTTTCCACATATCCAGTAATTTCCTTCTTGTGTCCATGCATCAACAAACTTAATTACATAATAATTTTTTTTTATCTACTATGCAATTAGAAGAATGTAACTTTGTAAGTTATATTGCAAAGAATCTCTATGCAGAGTACATCCTCAAGGCTTGTTATTTTTAGATCCTCATATTCATCAAGAGTCTTTTTGATAATTTTTCCAACATTCTGTTTGGTAAGATGATGTGTAATTTTAGGTCTATCAAAACAAAATAATTTTGCACTCAAGTTCAATTAAGTAACCCAAATATTACCACTTTACTGCAAGATTACAGCTTCGTGTGTAGAAATTTAAGGTATCGATCCGCAGGGAAGGTAAGTTTGTCTAACTTCACTAAAAATACAAAACATTTTAAATGTAGGTTCTTGATTGGAGAAAGATTTTTAAACAAAAGAGACAAAGTTTAAATTTCAAATTACACAAGAGAGACGAAAGTTACTCCAAACAATTGTAGACAACAAGAGGATTTATCTTAAAAATTCGATTCTATCTCATAACATTCGGGACAAATAAGAACAAACTAAAGTGTAGGCACTAAACATGCTAAACACAAATGGTCAAAGAATAGCTAAACACATATTTCTAAAACTAAATTCCACAATTCTAAAAATCCTACGGAAGCGCGAGATTCAAGGAAACAGTTTCATAAAGTGCTTAACATCCATTATCAATCTGTCATCTAAACAAATCCAATTGATAATCCAAAACTACTTTGATCCATCTTATTTCAAGCTAAAGAGGCATTAAAATAAGATTACAAAACTATCACTAAAGATGCACCTAAAGAGATAGATTAATTCAAAGAGCAAGTAGAAAAAGCGAGTATGAAATAGAAACGAACATAGGATAAATCACAAAATTACATTGTCTAACACATGTTTGGAGCAACACAATATTCTTAGCCTAACATGATCAAACTAAGAACAAAGATAATGGAGATGGAAATCCTTGAAACCATGGAACTTGAAGATGATGATTTTGACTTTGGAGAATTCTTTCTTTTGCAACTTCACCAACCAAACACGTATCCATTCCACTCTAAATTCTCACCCCTTCCTTTTCTCCAGATTCGTTCTCCCCTTTTCTCTCTCTTCGTCGACCTTTTTTATTCCCAGCCAACCGCCCAAGAAACTGCAGAGATGCAGTTAGAATTGCTCTACCCGGCCGGGTATATTTCGAAACTACAAATTCACCCGGCCGGGTGACATAAAATCACCCCTCTCTGGACTCTTCACGCCTTCCGAATCTTACCCGGCCGGGTATATTTCGAAGCTGAAAATTCACCCGGACGGGTGACATAAAATCAGCCCTCTCTGGACTCTTCACGCCTTGAAGAAGCTGCCCGGACGGGTGTATTTGTTGGTATGAAACTCACCCGGGCGGGTGGAGCTTTGCTGCGCGAAGCACTTCCGCGGGTCGCCGGGTTCGTCGGGGCACCCAATCGGCGGAGAGCCGGCTCAGTTTGTGGTTGAGTCGTGAGGTTCGTTTCTGGAGAGGTGACTCAGCAGCTGCTGTTTGTTGTGTTAAAACACAGTGCACACCAATTGTTCGATGAAATGCCTCAACGAAAATTCTTCACTTGTCTTTTGCACAGCACACCAAATGTTTGATGGAATGTTTGAGTGAGCTCTAATAAGCTTTTTACAACCTAAAAATCGATGAAAACAATAATTTGATGAGTCATAATTACATAAAAATGTAAAGCACTAAGGGGAATAATATAGAAAATATGCTTCGCATCAAATACCCCCAAACTTGAGCTTTTGCTTGTCCTCGAGCAAGATTGATTTCAAGCACAATAACTCAACAAAGTTTAACACATAAAATTTATTTCAAAAGTTTTCATCACAAAGAATCAAGTAAAGACATGAATGACAAATACTAAACCCCCAACATTTTCCAATCAAGATTTCCCACTATCAAGAACACTCACCCATCCACTTAGAACTTCAAGTCAAGGTGCACTTCAAAGTAAGTTCAAGCATAAGATCTTACAACTCAAACCGTCATCGTTGACTCGTCAAGCATTACTTATCACATAGACTCGCGGATTTCAAATCAAACTTCTTCAACTCTACTAAGCTATTTACAAAACATCCACAATGTATCAACAATAAGGTCCAAGGTCTTAATTATAGGTTGTAATGGGGCTAAGGATGAGGTAGGATAAATATGGATAGTGAGCTCAAAAAACTACACATTTGAGTGCCAAATTCTTCCCTCCTACAACTTCCTTCCAAAGAATCAACTAACAAGACTTTACAACCAAATATTCATTCCCCCAAACTTGAGATCATTCAAGACAAAATTACATCTTAAAAAAAATAGAAGCTCTATCTTTATTTCATCAAACTCTTCTTTTTTTTTTCTTTTTTTTTTAAATACCTCGACTTTTGCAATTTTTGGAGGCCGTCATTTTCATTTCTACTAAGAACTTCATTCTCAATTATACATTACATCGAGTCTCAAAATCTCTACACTTTTATAGAACACCACCCAACACTCACAACTCAATCAACAAAGCATAAGACTTGTATTTAGCACTCAAAAAGTAGCAAGGATCAATGACGAGGCTAAAATGAGGCTTATTTTAGTAGCTAAGTGATTGGCTAAGTGTTTGCACAAAACAATAGAGATTACGCTCAAAGTGGCTTCTAGGGGATCATATGTTGGACTAGGCATGTGATCATTTGGCCATGGAGTTCATCCTAATGCCTTATCTTCCCCTATCATTGACACACATGAATGCAAGCACGTAACTCAATAAAGCAAATCGATCCAAGATAATTTCCAAAAGACATGTGACTTTCATACTCTCCTCAACTCAAGAAATCGGTTGTAATCACAAAATGCTCTTTCAAATAAATCAATGCACAAATTCCATCCATCCTGAGCTTCAAAGATCAAGTAAAATCAAGCAAGATTTCCCAACCAGAAAGCCGAAGATAAAGCATGCACTCGTCAATTACATTGATTCAAAAACACATTTAGCAAATAATACACCCCACAAACATGCTTCATGCATAGAAACTCATTCAAACTCATTCAACCCCCCCAAACTTGAATACTTCATTGTCCTCAATGCAAGCAAAAAGAACATAAAAAGTAAAGGGAAAAGAAGACTTCCCCAAACTTGGCATGATATCCATAGTGCATTCGGGTGGGAGGGTGGGTGTATATTGCTTTGCAAGTGTGCTTCCTAACAAGCTCCAATATGAGTCCTATCTCCATGTTGCTCCTACACACAAGAAACAAAAGATAAAACACACAAAAAGAAACACTCAATTCAAAATAAATGTTAGAGGAAAGAATTGAGCAAACAAACCTCCAACATATGATAATAAAAATAAAAGAAAAATAAAACTTGGGTTGCCTCCCAATCAGCGCCTTTGTTTATAGTCGTTGGCTCGACTTTCTTCATCCTTGATCTACACTTTCGGTTCCACTAGTGCAGCCACTTCTCTTGCTTCCATACCACTTTCACCTCCAACATATGCCTTCAAGCGTTGGCCATTCACCTTCTAAAGATTGTCATTTTTCTGATCTCGAATATCAACAGCACCATAGGGATACACCTTGTGCACCACATAAGGACCCCACCATCTTGACTTGAGCTTGCCCGGAAAGAGTTTCAGCCGAGAGTTGTACAATAGGACCAACTGTCCTTCATGGAAATGACGAGGCTTAACGGCTGCATCATGTATCTTTTTAGCACGCTCCTTGTAGAGATCAACACTCTCATATGCACGAAGCCTAAACTCATCCATTTCATTCATGTCAAACATTCTCTTCTCTGCTGCAGCATCATAGTCCAAATTAAGCTTTTGCAAAGCCCAATAAGCTTTATGCTCAAGTTCCACCGGCAAATGACAAGCTTTTCCAAACACCAACTTATATGGAGAAGTTCCAATCGGGGTCTTATATGCCGTTCGATATGCCCATAAAGCATCATCTAGCTTTTGAGTCCAATCCTTCCGAGACGGCTTTACAACTTTCTCAAGCACCCGTTTTATCTCTCGATTGGAGACTTCAACTTGGCCACTAGTTTGGGGATGATAAGGGGTAGCAACCTTGTGTTGGACACCATATTTTCCTAGGAGGTTTTCGAACAGCTTGTTGCAAAAATGAGTTCCTCCATCACTGATTATAGCTCGTGGTGTCCCAAAGCGATTAAAGATATGCTTCTTGATGAACTTCAACACAACTTTGGCATCATTGGTTGCCGAGGCCACTGCCTCTACCCACTTAGAGACATAATCGACAGCTACAAGAATGTATTGTTGCCCATTTGACTTGGGGAACGGTCCCATGAAGTCTATTCCCCAAACATCAAAGAGTTCTACCTCGTGAATATTATTCATTGGCATTTCATTTCTCCACGAAATATTGCCGGTTCTTTGGCAACTGTCACATCTCTCTACATAGGCTTTTGCATCCTTGAAGATAGATGGCCAAAAGAATCCGGACTGAAGCACTTTAAATGCAGTTCGACGTGCTCCGAAATGGCCGCCATACTCAGAATCATGGCAAGCAGACAAAATCTGAAGGTGCTCATGCTCTCCAACACACCTTCGAATGACTCCATCACTGCAAATACGGAAGAGAAATGGATCTTCCCAAACATACATACGGGTGTCACTAAAAAATTTCTTCTTTTGGTTAGAAGACAACCCTTCGGGTATAATGCCCGTAACAATGTAGTTTGCCAAGTTAGCAAACCACGGCACATATGTTTCCTGAGCCTCCACTTGCAACACTTGTTCATCGGGAAATTTTTCATTGATCCTTTTCATTTTCTCATCTTCCGTCTCTTCCACGCCTTCTAATCTAGAAAGATGATCAGCTACCAAATTCTCAGTCCCCTTTTTATCTTTGATTTCCACATCAGATTCTTGTAATAATAGGACCCATCTCACCAAACGAGGTTTTGCATCTTTCTTGTTCATCAAATATTTGATAGCTGAATGGTCCGTGAACACTACCACCTTTGTGCCAAGTAAATATGCACGAAACTTCTCAAAAGCATACACAACTGCTAACATTTCCTTCTCCGTCGTGGTGTAGTTCAATTGGGCATCATTGAGTACCTTGCTAGCATAGTAGATGGCATGTAGGACTTTCTCTCTTCTTTGGCCTAAAACGGCTCCCACAGCGTAGTCCGAAGCATCACACATCAACTCAAATGGTTTCGACCAATCAGGTGTGATAATAATAGGAGCTTCGACTAGCTTCTTCTTGAGAAAATCAAATGCCTCAAGGCATTTATCATCGAAGACGAACTTGGCATCCTTCTCAAGTAGATTGCAAAGAGGTTTTGCAATTTTTGAAAAATCTTTTATGAATCTTCGGTAGAATCCCGCATGACCAAGAAAACTACGGATGCCCTTCACATTTGTTGGAGGAGGTAACTTAGAGATTACTTCAATCTTAGCCTTATCCATCTCCAATCCCAACTCCGACACCTTGTGTCCCAAAACAATACCTTCCTTCACCATAAATTGACATTTCTCCCAATTAAGCACTAGATTCGACTCTTCACATCTTTGTAGCACACGACCCAAGTTGTGTAAACAACAGTCAAAAGATGAGCCAAACACGGAGAAATCATCCATGAAGATCTCCATAATATCCTCATTCATGTCGGAGAATATTGCCATCATACAACGTTGAAATGTAGCCGGAGCATTGCACAAACCAAACGGCATCCGGCGGAAGGCATAAGTTCCAATAGGGCAAGTGAATGTCGTCTTTTCTTGATCTTCCGGGGCTATTGCAATCTGATTATACCCCGAATATCCATCCAAGAAACAGTAATGAGAATAACCCGCAATCCTATCAAGCAACTGATCCAAAAATGACAACGAAAAATGATCTTTTCTTGTCGCCTTATTCAATCTTCTGTAGTCCATACAAACTCTCCATGAGTTCACCAATCGAGTTGCTAAGACTTCATTCTTTTCGTTGACTGTCACGGTTATTCCTCCTTTCTTGGGTACACATTGCACCGGGCTAACCCACTCGCTATCGGATATAGGATAGATCATCCCAAATTTCAACAATTTCTTCACTTCTTTTTCCACCACTTCTTGCATAAGTGGGTTCAACCTTCTTTGTCTCTCTCTTACCGGCTTAGCTCCATCTTCCATCAAGATTTTATGCATACATATTGTCGGGCTAATTCCTTTGATATCGGCTATAGACCATCCTAGAGCTTGCTTGTGCAACTTAAGTAGCTCTATTAACTTGGATTCTTCTTCATTATTCAACTCAGCCGATACCACAACCGGTAAAGTTTCATCATCACCAAGGAAGGCATATTTCAAATTTTTCGGGAGGGGCTTCAATTCTAACTTTGGTGGTACTTCAACTGAAGGTCTCACATCTGCCACAAAAGTATCCACCACGCATTCATTTTCCAGATTTGGTTGATCAACTTGATAATCTTCTGTTTCATCAAAATTTACTTTGATTGTCGAACCAAAATCTCTCTCCAAACTCCCTTTCTCATATACACTTCCTTCAATTCTTGATGAGCAACACATCTTGTCAAATATGCATTTATCAAGGACATCAACTCTAAAACACGCATTGGCATCACTAGGGTGCTTCATTGTCTTCTCCACATTAATGGTCACTTGCTCACCATTAATTCTGAATGTGACAGAGTTGTCTTTAGCTCCAAGCAACACATCTCCCGTGGCAAGAAATGGTCTACCAAATAGAATTGGTACCTCTTTGTCCTCGGGCATATCCAAGACTATAAAGTCAACAGGGATGATGAATTTGTCAACTTTGACCAAGACATCCTCTACTATTCCACTAGGCTTTACTATCGAGTGATCAGCCAATTGTAGAGCAATGTCTATAGGCTCCATCCTATCCTCTAGTCCAATGGCACGTGCAGTTTTCAATGCCATAAGTGAGATCCCCGATCCTTGATCCAATAAGCATTTTGTGAAGATTGTGTTGCCGATCTCACAAGGAATCACACAACTTCCGGGGTCCCTCTTCTTCATTGGCATCATTCCTGAAATCAATTGTGAGCAATTCATGCTCAAAGCCACTATCCCCTCATCTTGTAGTTTCTCCTTGTTTGCCATCATATCCTTGAAAAACTTGGAGAACTTCGGAAAATTAGTGAAGAGGTCCACTAATGACACATCCACATTCACTTTTCGGATTACATTCATCATCCACTCAAAACTTTTCTCTTTTGGGACTCTTTTCTTCCTCTTAGATGGATATGGTGGAGGAGGGATATGATCTGGGAAGTTAAACTTGCTCTTAGGATCTTGTGCCGGACTTGTCATCATCTTTCTCTTTGATTCCATCTCTACTATCTTCTTTCCTTTCTATTCTGCTGAAATCTTTCCACTAGAATCGTATTCGTCACCATGTTCCTTGCTGCCGGATGCAGCCTGTTCTTGACCATGTTGGGCCCCATGCACCAACTCGGGACTTCCCTTACATACCTCGTCCGCCCCTGCGTGCGAGGAATGCAAGCCTAACATCTCATCCGCCCCTGCGTGTGAGATGCCGGAAGTACCTTGGCCGTCCATTAATGGTGTCGAACCCAACTCACGACCACTTCTCAATGTAACTACCTTGCAATGTTCATTGCCTTTGGGATTGGGCACAGTATCACTCGGAATAGTTGCAGGAATTCTTGTATGAGATGATGTAGCAAGCTGCCCAATTTGAGTCTCAAGAGTCCTCATAGTAGCCTCGAGTTGTCCAAACTTCTCCACAGTTTTATCTCTGAAATTCTCATTCTCCTTTTGACTTTTAGTCATAAAAGAGAAAATCTGTCCCAATTGATCTTCTTGTGATGACTTCTTCTCAAAACCCGGAGGTTGGGTATTACTTCTCCATTGATTTCCTGCAGTGTTGCTAGAACCAACTTGATTCCAGTTTCCTTGTTGAGGTCTCCAAATCTGTTGATTGCTATATTGATTACCTTGGTTGAAACCTTGACGGTTGTTACCAATGTAATTCACGTCCTCCACCGATGGTCCTTGAAGACTTGGACATTGATCAGTATGATGTCCACCTTGGCACAAACCACACTTCAACACAGCCACTGCTTGAGGTTGAGGAGTCAATTGAAAAGATTTGACAGCATTTGTCATTGAAGACATTTGAGTGCTTATATCCGCCAATTGGGCCTCTATTGCTGTCACTCTCTCTGCATCCTTGGTAGCACCAAATGTATCTCCTGCCTTATCAGCCGCTCTTCTTGGATTATGCCAATTCCTCTGATTGTTTGCTAATCTCTGAAATAAGGCTCTCACTTCATCATGTGTCAAATCATCTAAATTTCCACTTGAACCTGCGGTAACTAATCCCGTGCCTTCATTATTGAGTCCTTTGTAGAACTTCAAAAGATCATGCCCCGGAGCTAGACCATGGCTTGGGCATTTCCTTAGCAAATCTGTAAACCTCTTCCAAGCTTCGGCAAATGACTCATCATACTTTTGCCGGAATAAAGTGATCTCCTCTCTCAACTTCTCGATCTTCATTGGAGAGTTATATTCCAAAAGGAATTTCGATTTCAACTCCTCAAATGTCGCTATGTTGTAGCCCGGTAATGAGTCGTACCATTCTCTTGCTTTCTCTCTCAATGAGAAAGGAAATAATGCTCTCTTAATCCGATGATGCTCTACATTTGGAGGTCTATGAGAGTTCGTCAATTCATAAAAGGCATTCAAATGACTCATCGGATCTTCTTCATCTCGTCCATGGAAAAGATTTCCACCGTTCACCAAACTAATGTAGTGAGGTGGGATGTTAACATTATCATGTGCATAGGCAAACTCTCCCGGATGATTAATTCCCGATCTGAGGATGTCGCCAAACCTTCCCATGGGTGGTGGAACATTATTGTCGTCTTCAGCCATAGACTCAACTTCTGAATCACTACTACCCTCAACGTCTTGATGTGTACCAATCACAGTGGAATTCTGTCCTCTTCTATGATATATCAATAACCCAAATTGCGGTGTACCCTTAGATCTGGTTTGCATCCACTGATTTTCGTTTTTCTGTTTTTGATTTTATAGAATACCTACACAACAGAAAATAAACCAAACACAACACTAATATACTACTCCTACCGAAAGCGAGACATCTCGACAACTTCGGGGTTAGTCTTATAAAATGTGTGTGCTTTGTAACACTAAACTAAAAATTAGAAAGATATCACTTAATATAAACACTCCTTCGTCTTCAAGTCCAGACGTGGTAGATGACTATCACTCCCAAGAACACGAAGTAAGTACCTACAAAATAAAAAGAAAGATCAAATAAAATAAAACACAAATTAACAAACTAGAAGTTAAACAACCTATTGCCTTCCCCGGCAACGGCGCCAAAACTTGATGTGTAATTTTAGGTCTATCAAAACAAAATAATTTTGCACTCAAGTTCAATTAAGTAACCCAAATATTACCACTTTACTGCAAGATTACAGCTTCGTGTGTAGAAATTTAAGGTATCGATCCGCAGGGAAGGTAAGTTTGTCTAACTTCACTAAAAATACAAAACATTTTAAATGTAGGTTCTTGATTGGAGAAAGATTTTTAAACAAAAGAGACAAAGTTTAAATTTCAAATTACACAAGAGAGACGAAAGTTACTCCAAACAATTGTAGACAACAAGAGGATTTATCTTAAAAATTCGATTCTATCTCATAACATTCGGGACAAATAAGAACAAACTAAAGTGTAGGCACTAAACATGCTAAACACAAATGGTCAAAGAATAGCTAAACACATATTTCTAAAACTAAATTCCACAATTCTAAAAATCCTACGGAAGCGCGAGATTCAAGGAAACAGTTTCATAAAGTGCTTAACATCCATTATCAATCTGTCATCTAAACAAATCCAATTGATAATCCAAAACTACTTTGATCCATCTTATTTCAAGCTAAAGAGGCATTAAAATAAGATTACAAAACTATCACTAAAGATGCACCTAAAGAGATAGATTAATTCAAAGAGCAAGTAGAAAAAGCGAGTATGAAATAGAAACGAACATAGGATAAATCACAAAATTACATTGTCTAACACATGTTTGGAGCAACACAATATTCTTAGCCTAACATGATCAAACTAAGAACAAAGATAATGGAGATGGAAATCCTTGAAACCATGGAACTTGAAGATGATGATTTTGACTTTGGAGAATTCTTCCTTTTGCAACTTCACCAACCAAACACGTATCCATTCCACTCTAAATTCTCACCCCTTCCTTTTCTCCAGATTCGTTCTCCCCTTTTCTCTCTCTTCGTCGACTTTTTTTATTCCCAGTCAACCGCCCAAGAAACTGCAGAGATGCAGTTAGAATTGCTCTACCCAGCCGGGTATATTTCGAAACTACAAATTCACCCCGCCGGGTGACATAAAATCACCCCTCTCTGGACTCTTCACGCCTTCCGAATCTTACCCGACCGGGTATATTTCGAAGCTGAAAATTCACCCGGACGGGTGACATAAAATCAGCCCTCTCTGGACTCTTCACGCCTTGAAGAAGCTGCCCGGGCGGGTGTATTTGTTGGTATGAAACTCACCCGGGCGGGTGGAGCTTTGCTGCGCGAAGCACTTCCGCGGGTCGCCGGGTTCGTCGGGGCACCCAATCGGCGGAGAGCCGGCTCAGTTTGTGGTTGAGTCGTGAGGTTCGTTTCTGGAGAGGTGACTCAGCAGCTGCTGTTTGTTGTGTTAAAACACAGTGCACACCAATTGTTCGATGAAATGCCTCAACGAAAATTCTTCACTTGTCTTTTGCACAACACACCAAACGTTCGATGGAATATTTGAGTGAGCTCTAATAAGCTTTTTACAACCTAAAAATCGATGAAAACAATAATTTGATGAGTCATAATTACATAAAAATGTAAAGCACTAAGGGGAATAATATAGAAAATATGCTTCGCATCATAAGACTAATCCTTGCATCTTCAGAAATCCTGTGGAATATGGTTATTAGATTAGATTTCATAACTTGTGTTTATAAAATGTTTGTCTACTAAGTGTTGGTTTACCATTTGCGTAGATCATGTACTTCTTTACAGTCATAGTTTAGTAGCACATTGAAGACATTAAAATATGTTTCAACCCTGTTTTCACCTGCATTTTATCATACAACTATTAGAATACAAAATATAAAGTATCTGTGATATATATTAAAATACTATATGTTACTGAACAAATCAAATAATTATCTTTAAACATGTTGACCTTGCAGAATCTGACAATTATGATTGGAATGGTTTCATTTTTAGAAGTCTCCATTTGATGTAAATAAGAGTGTACATTCTCTCCCCACAATGTGGGGTAAATTTTGTTATGCCTAGTTCTAGAAAATTTAATATGTTACTTAGTAGGTGGTTAAAACATATATCAAAGCAAAGAGATCTTACTTATCCATAATCTGCAACCGCAGGAGTTTAGAGTTTCCTTGTGTCATCTCATTTCCAGTTGATAAGTCGTATTCTAAGCCTTGGTTACTGGTCAGTATGTCGTGATTTACATGTATTATCCGCAAAGAAGTTGCTTAAGTGTGCAGGATAAAGGGGTCCAAGTCAGTAGGAGACGGTTCGGACAACTCAGGTGAAAAGAGCGCTAGAAGGGTGCAATACTGACTGGGATGCATGCCAGAGAGAAGGCTCGAGATGGAAAAGAAGGATTGCTGAGATGATCAACCATAAACAGGGCAAGAGAGTCATTTCATGAAGAAAGTCTACCATAAAAGTAAGGGCAAGCCTCCCTATAAAAGAAGTCACTTGGAGAGAGAGAAAGTGTTCTTAGTTCGGAGTCCAACCACTACACTTAGTAGAATTCTCTCGAAGATCAGTTCCTTCAGCATTGTCCACATTCTTCTCGTTCCTCGCCACAACCATGGTCACCTGAAGTTCCAGACGTCCACCGGAGAGTCATCATCCACCGTTCCATCAAGTTTGTCTCGTAACAGTAGCAGTTTCATTGCCCGGAATGGCAAAAACAATCTTTAATCGCTTTCTTAGTTTAATCTTTACTTGCTTTCTTCGTTGGATCTGTTGCGAACTTAAATCTTGTTGCCTTTTGAAGTATTTTGTTAAGATCCAAACGTTTCAGTTATGAAGTTTGTTTTACGCACCTCTCTTTGGTTTGAATCTGCTTCATTCTGCCTAGGAAAATTTGATCTAGTTATCGCGTTTATTTTCTAAGTTTTTACGCATGTCTTCGTTTGAGTAGATCAGATCTGGAGTTTGTTAATTGGAATTTCAAGTTCATGTCTCAGTTTCAGTTTTCGTGCATGAGTTTCTCGTTTCGTGTTGTCGTTGCCACCTTGCATGTTAGCCAGTAGAAGTAATCTGGAGTTATTGGCCGTTAATCTTCAAGTTTAAGCTTTTTAATCGATGGATCTTATGTTTGAAGTTGTGAATCTGAGTTTATCCATGGAGTTTGTGTTCATATAATTTCTGTGCATACTTGTTGAAGAAGAAAACATCACAATCACTTTTTCTAGGACCACTTTTGCTTTTTAGTTACTTTTTGCTTTTGTCCTTTACTTTAAGTTTGTACCCTCCAGAACTGTCAAAGTTGCCACCCATCCACCACATATGTAACATCCCGAAATTTCGAACCCTAATTTTAGAGCCGTAAAATTTTTATTGATGACGTAGGAGACGTGAATTAAATGATGAATGAATTTATTTCATGAGTTCTTTTGACCAAGTCGCGTCTAGGATTGAGATTTGGGTTGAAAAGTCAAACTCGTTGAGTGTATGACGTGACTTATGAATATTTGAATTAAAGGTGAAATTATGTGGCGAATTATTTGTTTAAGGGTGAGCGAGATTATTAGGATATTTCCATAAATACTATAACCACATTTTTATTTGAAATTTTCGACCCCTTTATATTATTGGAGAGAAATCCTATTTTTCCGGATTTAATTTATTCCTTGGGATATTTATCCAAATTAAATCCAAAAACCCAATTATTCTCTTTTCCTCCATGAGAAAATCGACACCCATGTTTACCCTAGGGTGATTTTCGAAAATCCCCTAATTTTGGGAAGAAGGAATTATTTTATTTGTTTAATTGATCCCTTATTTGATTCCTTCCATACGTAAATATAAATATTCTAGCAAATCTTACCATACCTCAAGGAGATCTTGCCATATCTTACTTTAGTTAATATTTAAAATTGATTCCTTATAGAGGAATCAATATACACGCCTATTTCCAATTATTGGTGAGAAAATTATTATTTTATTTTACTCCGCGATATTTTATTCTACTCCGAAAAATATACCAAACAAAATCTTGGCTAAATAAATAGCCAAGATTTTCGAAAATTCCTTATTTTCCTACCCTAATTCACGCCACTTTTTCTTCCTCTCTACTTCACAATATTTATTTTATTTAATTGTGGAGAATCAAATCTTCCCAAATATTCTATTTAACTAGTATATCCCCTGCGCGTTGCGCAGCTGAGAAAATTCGTAGTAAATCATATAATTCATGCGAGATATGAATAAAGGAAATTATTTAACACATTCCGTTCCCAAAAGTTTTGTACCAACTTAATTGGGACAAAGAGAGTACAATATTTAAGAATACATATTTTCTTATAAATTTATAAGAAAAACATACTCTCTCTAGATAAGATTAAGGAGATTATTTTAGGTATTTCATACAAAAAAGTTATGTACCAACTAAATTTGTACAAACAGAATGCTATACTAAGAATAAATATTCACCTACCAATCTATAAAAGTAATAACTACTACAATTACACAAAATCAATTACTATTCCGAATCTTCTCTCAAGTCTTACACCATTTCCATTTTCCAAACTTTCTCTTTGTCAATGAATGATTAAATCAACAAAAGATGTATACATCGACGCTGATATGCCAAAATTCTTCAGAGTATTTCCCATAGAAGAACAATAAAAAATGGTATGCATTTTATAATCATAAACATATGATAAAAAATTTCTTTCGAAATAGATTATCATTTTTATTGCAATTTGTTTAGCATGTTAATATTTTTACATGTATCATATTAATTATTATGACATTAACATTCACTGCAACACAAAATTACTACGATATTATATCAAGAGTGAACTACAAAAATGGTCCCTGGACTATGGGTTTATCTCGCCCATAGTCCCTGGACTAAGGGTTTATCTCGAAATTGGTCCTTTTGGCTTTTTTTGGTACGAAAATACCCTTTGATATTATTTTGGGGGGTTTGGGCAATTTGGTCTTTTTACACTTTTAACATTTTAAATCTGATATTATTTTAGTTATGTACTAACTTTGATATTATTTCAAAATTATCATTCTTCTTCCATTTTGTTATCCTTCACTGAATTTGTTTTTTTTAAATTTCAATATTAGATTTAATTTTATAAAATTAAATTTAATATTTAGATTTTTAAATATCAATAAAAAATTTTAATGAAAACTATTAATTCATGGACACTATAAATATTGATTAAAACTATTAATTTTTGTTATTTAATATAATATTCAATTGAATTGAAGAAGTACAGAAAAATAATATTAATCATGATGGAAAAATAAGAGTTATTCTATTTAGCCTCCGTTCGGTTGTTATAATTTCTTGTGATTAAATATTATGAAGTTGACTAAAAATTTGATCCTACTTAAAATTTTATATAGGAGTATTTTTGTTGAAATTTTCTAGTAAATTTTGATTGTTTTCAAATTAATAAACGAAAATTATATTAGTCTTACATTAGATGCATATTTATTTCAAAATAAATTGTGTTATATAATCTATTTATGATTAAAGCTACTATTAAATATTGATTAAAACTAAGACGTTGTCATACCTTATTGATTACATAGTACTATACACTATCAAATATTGATTATAACTATTAATTTTTGCTATTTAATAATTTTGTTAATTAAAATTTTTTATTGATATTTAAAAATTAAAATTTAAAATTTTGTAAAATTAAATCTAATATTGAAATAAAGAAACAAAGTGAAGGATGACAAAAGGGAAAAAGGATGATAAATTTGAAATAATATCAAAGTTAGTACATAACTGAAATAATATCAGATTTAAAATGTTAAAAGTGTAAAAAGACCAAATTGCCCAAAACCCTCAAAACCCCCCAAAAGGGCATTTTCGTACCAAAAAAAGCCAAAAGGACCAATTTCGAGATAAACCTTTAGTCCAGGGACTACTGGCGATATTTTTAAAGTCCAGGGACTATGGGCGAGATAAACCCATAGTCCAGGGACCATTTTTGTAGTTCACTCTTATATCAATGATACAATTTTATTAATCCCTTCACATTCTTCCATATTTTTAATTAACTATTTATAATTATGAAGTAGTATTAATAGTAACATTGACAATATCCTACCGACAACCCAAAGAATAACATGTAATATTTGTCAAAATCACCACCAAACACAATACATGCAAACTCCTATTCAAATGGCGCATACTTAATTTATAGCAAATTCACATAATATCACACATACTCCTATCCAAAGCTTTAGTATAAGACTTGTTAACAGTAGAAACTTCATGCCTTCATTCAATATAATAAGTTTCTTATTGACAATCAATTTAAGTATAATAAAAAAAATTGAGTTTACACCATAATTTGTTTTGAGTTTAAACTACAATACAATACCTACTAAAGGATGAATATAAAAAACAATTATTATAGATTACATGCCCGATTAAATTTTAGATTACCACCAATTTTTTATTTATATAATAAATATAAAAAAAAAAGATTAATCAACAAACAGATCACATTGAAATCATATTTAAAACATAGTTGATTAAATCATTTTTTTCTAATTTTAGAAATTCAAGGTTACCAATTTAATTTTAATTTTTAATTAAATATTCATGGCTCAACGAACAAAGTCAATACTCATTGATAAATACTATATGATTATAAGAGTACATATTTAAACATATTTTAGACTATTGCCAATTATATAATTAGAACAAATCAATACTCTATTCTTGGGATAATTTTGACATACTAAAAATCATATCAGAAATACGATCGATTAATCTATCATTTCGATTTTTTAATTTTAAAAATCGAAAGAAATTCAATTTCAAATTTAAAGCTCCGAATGGAACCAAAATCCATATATAATTATAAAAAATAATGACTATAGTTTATAATAAAATAAAGAGTTCTATTAATGATGATGGTCACCCTAATAATAACTATAGGTTATAATAAAATAAAAAGTGCTATTAAACTTTAGGGAACTTAGAAGTTAATATCGAATAATTTGATTCGGGCTTATTAAAGATTGAATAATTAAATAGATGAAAGCCATAATTTAAGGATCTCATTGAAGCCCATTACAACTATACAATGAAATTTAAGTAATTAATTGTAGGTATAGTTATTGATATTTTAAATAATATGTTGACTAATAGTCTGATATATTGAATAATTACTAAAAATTAGCATTTTCTTATGGTGAATGGTAAAAAGGAAATATAATTTTTGAAAATGTGAGAAGCACATGTTCTTAACTCATCTATTTAATATTTTAAATCTATATAGTTAATATTTTATATCTCATATAGAATGTTACATAGAAAAAAGGTATATTGCACAATGTTGTTAAATTGTAAACTATGTTACTAAGTCGGTACTACAATCTAGCCCTATGGATTACTAAAACCTTTAGAGATGGATTTAACTTCGATCACATAGCGAACGCTATTTTATTGAGTCGGTACTATACCCTAACCTCATGTACTACTAAACCCTTGGAGTGTTGGATTTACACTTCAGCCCCGGCGCGATGCGCAACTGGCGATATTTTTAGTAATCGAATAAGTACATAATCATGTATTATTGATATATGTGAACTTTAGAATCGAATCATTATATGCTCCATCCATCTAATGAAATATTGTTCATATGTTCAATCCCAGCACGATGCACTATTTAAATGAATAGAGAAAAAGAGCTCGATATTTTAATTGGAATGAGAAACGTGGTTAAGTGTATTAATTGAAGAAGTAAAGTTTTCAAAAAAGAGAAAAATGTCATCTTATTTGGAGCAAACTAAAAAGAAAAAGGTGTCATCTTAAGTAGATGATAAAATTTGTTAAAACTAATACTCCTACACGGCCACAATTAAAATTTTAAAACTAATACGCCTACATGCCATAATTAAAACTTTACTAAAACTAATACCTTCAATTTACTAAAACTAATACTCCTACACGACCACAAATTAAATTTTAAATTATCATTTATTAATTCAAGTAGGATTTAGTTAATCCTTAATTATTTTTGGCCCAAAACATGTTAGCCTAGCCCAAATTCATATGTCTATTTTATTCTCTTACTTTACTCTCTCCACTTCACACACAAAATAAAATTATATAAAAATATCAATTTTATTATGCAATAATAAATATTTTATGTAATATTATTATTATTATTATTATTATTATTATAAAAATTAATATATATAATGGTGAGAAATAAAATGCAAACATTCGTTGAGCTAGTCCATCATTTGCCATTATAGCCTGTGCAATGTGAATTGGGAATAGAAAAATGCATTGAGAATAGAGAAATTTTTTTGGAATATGCATCATTGATATACGTGTGATTTGCAATTAGGAATATAACATTAATCGAGTAGACAACGCTAAAAATGAAAATACTTTTATCTCTACTTTATTCTCTCTCTTACTTTATTCGCTTCACTTCACACACAAAATAAAGTTACATAAAAATATTAGTTTTTAGTATGCAATAATAAATATTTAATGTAAAGAGTGCTATTAAACTTTAGGGAAATTAGAAGTTTGTATCGAATAATTTGATTTGGGCTTATTAAAGGTTGAATAAATAAATAGATGAAAGCCATAATTTAAAGATCTTATTGAAGCCCATTACAACTATACAATGAAATTTAGGTAATTAATTGTAGGTATAGTTATTGATATTTTAAATAATCTATTGACTAATAGTATGATATATTGAATAATTACTAAAAATTAGTATTTTCTTATGATGGATGGTAAAAAGAAAATATAATTTTTAAAAATGCGAGAAGCACATGTTCCTAACTCATCTATTTAATATTTTAAATTTATATAGTTAATATTTTATATTTCATATAGAATATTACATAGAAAAAAAGTATATTGCACAATGTTGTTAAATTGTAAACTATGTTACTAAGTCGGTACTACAACCTAGCCATATGGATTACTAAACCCTTTGGAGATGGATTTAACTTTGACCACTTAGCGAACGCTATTTTATTGAGTCAGTACTATACCCTAACCTCATGGGCTACTAAACCCTTGGAGTGTTGGATTTACACTTCAAGCCAGGCGCGATGCGAAACTGACGATATTTTTAGCAATCAAATAAGTACATAATCATGTCTTATTGATACATGTGAACTTTAGAATCGAATCGTTATATTCTCCATCCGTCTAATGATATATTGTATCCAATCCCAGCGCGATGCACTACTTTATTAATTGAATAAGTATATAATTAATTATTGTTAATAACATTAAATTTTGATCTCACTATATAGTATTAAGAATGATTTTTATTCCACAAAAGTAAACAATTAATGATTTAAATGAAGAGAAAAAAAGAGCTCGATATTTTAATTGGAATAAGAAACGTGGTTAAGTGTATTAATTGAAGAAGGAAAGTTTTCAAAAAAGAGAAAAGTGTCATTTTATTTGGGGAAAACTAAAAAGGAAAATGCGTTATCTTAAGTGGGTGATAAAATTTACAAAAACTAATACTTCTACACGGCCATAATTAAAAGTTTAAAACTAATACACCTACATGACCATAATTAAAATTTTACTGAAACTAATACCTTCCATTTACTAAAACTAATATTCCTACACGACTATAATTAAAATTTACTAAAACTAATACCTTCAATTTACTAAAACTAATACTCCTACACGGCCATAAATTAAAATTTAAATTATCATTTATTAATTCAAGTAGGTTTTAGTTTAGCCTTAATTATTTTTGGCCCAAAACATGTTAGCCTAGCCCAAATTCACTTTTAGGGCTGCATTATTCACTATATAATCCAACGGCATGTTTCAATTCCTCCCAGCGGCGCCTCTCTTTCTTAGTTATTTCTAACCTCTTTCATGCCACAAATTTTACTCCAGATTTCTTGAATTTGTTTTGTTTGCTAAGAACATGGAATGCGTATGATGTGGAATAAAAAAATATGGAATGCGTAGAATTTTACTCCAGATTACAAAATATTAAAGAATATGGAATGCGTATGATGTGGCTGATATAATTTGAAATTTCGTATAATGTAAATTATGATTGATTTAATGTAAATTATGGAAGGCGTATAATGTAAATCATGACTTATTTAATTTACAATGAATCAATTATAATACAAAATGTTGTATTTTTCTTTTATTAATTCGATCAAGCCCAAACGGTGAAAAGCTCAACTAAATATTGGGAACCATTTCCTTTTTTATATAATTAGAAAGTTAAATTAAACAGAGAGACTATCTCGTCATATTTTTAATGCTAGTAATATTAATTTTGTGTATAACTTTGTCATGTATAATTTAATTTGTCTCTATATTCAAAACTTGATGTGATGTCTGTTTGATTGTAAGTTTTATCAGCTTTAAAATAGTGTTATCTCCTAGTCAATTAACAATCATTGACGTGTATTTAAATATTACAAAAAAAATGAACACATCATAGTTATAGTGATAAGATGACTTTCCCTTATTTATGAAGAGTCCCTTTTAAAAGTTGTAGAATAGATTATTAGAATCTCTTTTAACCTGAAAAATTTATTTTCGATAAATGATTAATAAAATGTTGTAAAAATCTATGTCATTTTAAAATTCATATTTTAAAAAAATCAAAAAGGGATAATTTTTTTTTATACAATTACAAATTCATAGCAATTGTGATATTGTAAAAGTATTACAAAATGATATTAATAAAATATAAGTAATTTATGTATAAACTTTGTATAAATTATAGATACAATGAATTTGAGTATCACTTACTATCTTTTCTCATAGTTAGGGAAAAAAATAATATTTTTTTAGATTAAGAGGGAACATCTTTTTTGGTCCACGAACTTTGCCAAAGTATCATTTTAGGTCCCGTGAACTTTGAAAATATCATTTCAAGTCCATCAACTATGGGTTAATATCATTTGAAGTACTTTTTTACTATTTCCAAATTTTTCTAGACAAAAATACCCTTGATACCTTAAAGGGTATATATTTTTAATAAACTTATCTTATACTCAATATTTTTTATAAATATCTTTACTATATATTTTTGATGAATTTCCTAAATATAATTTGACCTTCAATATTATCACTTAATTTTGTGACATGCAAGAAAAGATCCTTAATTAAATTTTTTATTATTAAAGAAAAGTTCTTTATTCAATTTTAAAATTCTTTAATATAAAAAATTAAAGAAGCAATTTTACTTGCATGTCACATAATTAAGTGCTAATATTGAAGGTCAAATTATATTTAGAAAATTCGTCAAAAATATATTGTAAAGATATTTATAAAAAATATGAGTATATGATAAGTTTATTAAAAATATATACCCTTTAAGGTATCGAGGGTATTTTCGTCCAGAAAAACTTGGAAATAGTAAAAAAGTACTTCAAATGATATTAATCCATAGTTGATGGACCTGAAATGATATTTTCTAAGTTCACAGACCTAAAATGATACTTTGGCAAAATTTGTGGACTAAAAAAGATGTTCCCTCTTAGATTAATATCCCTCATACTTGAATAGTCTATTTATATTTAATAAACTAAACAATTTTTTAATTAATAAAATAGAAAATAAAATAAGAAAGATAAAAGTGCATTAAAAATGAATATGATGTGGTAATACTGACACAACAAAGGGGTGTAATTTGTCATTATTAATATTATCAATTTTTGTTTAAGACTTTCTATAACGGTTGAATTCAAGCTTCAATTATAATTTTATTAAATTAGAAAAAATATGATCTATTAAACAATAATAAAAATATTAAGCAAATAAGTTAAATATCTAGAAACTATAAATAGTATTTTTAAAGTTTAGGGACTAAATATATGTGTAAATGACAAAACATTAAGATGGTTCAAAGAATATTTAATCCAATTTACAGAGAGTTTAACCCAAAAAGTTTCATTACATCTCTCTTTAAATATTAATTAAATATAACTCTAAGATAAAAGTTCGTGTGAAAACTTATTATATATATAAACAATTTTTTGTGAAAACATATTAAATATATATATATATATATATAACCCAATTTTATTAAATATTTATTAAATATAACCCAAAGATAAAAGTTCATGTGAAAACTTATTAAATGTATATGTGAGAGAGCCAGAGAAGTCTCATTACATCTCTCTTTAAATTGGCATGAAATGAGATTTATATATTTATTAAAAATAACCCAAAGATAAAAATTCAGCACATCTCTTTAAGATAAAAAATCAAATTATATTTTGTTACGCTTTCACTTTTTGTTAATTGTACTGATGAAATATTTAATTGTTTGTAAAAACATGAAATGTATATATTAGTACCTATTAATATTATACTATATTAATTATTGATTGTTGAATTTTTTTTTCAAATTTATTTACTTTACAAAAATATAGGATTTTAACTTTATGTAACCTGTCAAATGTATTAATTATTGATAGCTGAATTTGACTTTAAAAAATTGCATATATTAAGAAGACATATTATTAACCCTGGTGTATATATATATATATATATATATATATATATATATGTCCTTAAAGAAAATTTTATTTTCTAAATAAGTATAAAAAATAAAACTTACTTTTAATACGACAGTCTACTCAATTAAACAAAATGGGAAGCAACTTGCACTCTTTGCACAATCCTCAATGTCTGGAAATAAAGGTTTTCAATCTTTTCAGTCTTTTCACCTTTTATAAAATAAAATGAAACAAAATAAATTAGCAATGTAGAAATCATTGGATGGATATGAATTTTGGGATATTCAAATCCCTCAAGAATCTCCTCTCTTTTTATAAGCAGTACAACTGTAAATTTTGGTGGAAAATTTTTTGGAATAAAAATGATGAAAATAAAATCTGCCAAAATAGATGAAGTAGGAAGAGAAAATAATATATGAAAATAATAGTTAAATTGGAGAGTAATAGGAAATAGTATTACCAAATTTCCAATCCCTCGGATTCTTTTAATCTCACCTCCTTATCCTTGTTCTACTTTCTCTCTCTTGATATATATACATATATCATATTTACATTTGTATAAAGTGTCAAGGGGTCATTAATATTGTCCACCAATGAAGTACATTGGAACTTGCACTTACAAATTATGACAGTATATTTATTGCTCTCAATTAATGAGGTTTAAAATCTATTGCTTCACAATAACAATAACTACTAAACTTAATCCCACTCTTTGCGCCGTCTACTTCTAATTGTATCTCTCATTCCCTCTTTTTTTTGCAGTATACTGTACGAAAGCAATGGTAAAGAAATAGACCTCTATTCTTGAAAATTAGAGAGAATACTCTTCCAATTTGCTATAGATGAAGTTTGCAGGATTTATTTCTGCAAAAATCAGAGTTATATTTTTGAAACCATTGGTTAATAGGATATCTTTAAAAGTTGCTTTCCATCTTTCGAACCAGCAATTTATAGAGTAGATCCCCTACGCAAGATTTTATGCATCAAACGATCCATCTATTTCTCTCTCTTCTTTCAATATCTTCTTTTATACCTTATCTTCTTTCTATCAATCTTTGTTTCTATATTATAAAATAATAAAAAAATATTGTATAATCTTAAAATATTAGTTATAGCGTTCATTTTTGAGAATATTTAAAATATTAACTATTCAAATCATTAAATAAATATGTGATGAAACACAGTCATCTATTTCTCTCCCTTCTTTTAATATTTTCATTCTTTGTTTTTATACTATACTACTATAACATACTGAAAAATATTGTAAATCTGAGAATTTTAATCAATCCAATAATTCAAGTAATTCCTAAATCATATGTAAACATGCCCATTGCATCAGTTACATATTACATATTTTTATCGTATTTCGTCCAATTCTTTTAAAATATATTAAAGATATTCATCGTACCGTTCACAAATTGATATTATATTCCACAATCATATCACGTTTATACCGGCCGAAGAGAAATCTCTCTCTCTTTGAATCTAGCTAATCGTTCTATGTGACACCATCTCCCTCTCCTTCTTCTAACACATTGATATTATATATAATTTTCTAAAAGATCAAGTCGGCTACTTTGTATATAGCCTAATACTCCCTCCGTCCCAGATAATTCGTCCCAATTCCTTTTTTACACTCATTTTGCAAAAATAATAATAAATAGTTAAAGTGGAGAGAAAGTAAAGTAAAAGAGAGAATAATGTAGAGAATAGTCTTATCTACATTATTGTTTCTCTTATTTTACTTTCTCTCAACTTTATCTATTTATTATTATTTTTACAAAATGAGTGTGAAAAATGAACTGGGACGAATTATCTGGAACGGAGGGAGTATAATTTATGAGGTGTCATCACCAAAGACTTCATATAATGCCACGTTTATACCACCTCCCAATAGATTTATCTAAATTACTATAAAAACTGATACTCCAACATTATATAAATCATTTCAGAATGTTAAACAAATTGAAATATACAATTCTCATTAAATACGGATATCCTAATGTACATATATACTTGAATCCATGCATTATTTATCTTCTTTTATTTTTACCTATACTATCACATTTTCACACAATTATTTCACATGCACACACATATTCTATATATATACACGTATATATATTTGTAAACTTTATATATATCTCACATACGTCCACACACTTAAAATTATGATTAGTTTAATTTATTGTACAATATACTATATCTTATGATTAAGCTAATTTAATTAGCTAACAAACTGTATGTCAATGTTTAACTTGTATACATAATTAATAACTTTAATAATTTTACACATACAATAACCAATTATCTACTATAATAACCACTTTTATTTTCAAAGAGAGTAAAATATATTAATACACAAATTGATGCATATTTTGGTCAAGAATGTTACAATAACCACTTATATAGTATAATAACCACTTTTATTTTAAAAGAGAGTAAAATATATGGCCCATGCATAGCACGGGTGGTGATAAAAAAAAGTCACTCTAAGAATGTAGAGAGAAATAAGAATCTGGGATTGAGAAACGCTTGTTATTTGCACTATAAATTGTATATATAGGGCAAATTGTATTGGAAATAAGAGATTTATAAAATAAATCCAAAAATAACAAATTCAATAAATCCAAAACTAACAAATCCAAAAATAACAAATTCAATAAAATAAATTGTATTGGGCAAATTTTTATTTGCCAATGAACAATGAATTTGTTATTTTTGAATTTATTTTATAGGGCAATATCTAAGGTGATTTGAATTTCATTAAATTTTAATTTTTGGAACATTTTGATCGAACATCGCTAAAAAAATCACATATTCTTAACTCATCTATTTAACATTTTAGATTATATAGTTAAATATTTTATATTTTATATAGAATATTGCATAGCAAAAAGTACATTATAAAGTGTTGTTAATTTATAAACTATGTTACCAAGTCGGTACTACAACCTAGCCCTATGGATTACTAAACCCTTTTAGGGATGGATTTAACTTCGATCACTTAATGATCATTATTTTGCTCAAAACGCATAGAATTGTTCGTCAAATGACATTCATGTGATAATTGAATTTGCACTTCAGCCCCGACGCGATGCGCAACTAATGATATTTGTAGTAATCAAATAAGTACGTAATATTGTTAATACATGTGAACTTTAGTACTACTATTATATAGTATTGAATTGTTATATAATCCATCCGTCTATGAAATATTGTCAATATTTTCAATCCCAACGCGATATACTGTTTTATTAATTGAATGAATATATAATTAAGTATTATTAATAACGCTAAATTTTGATATCATTATATAGTACTACTATTAGAATTGATTTTTATTCCACAAAAATAAAGTGACATTGGTTCGTATGTATTGCCAATTAACATGAATTTAATATTATTAGAAAGATAAATTTTAGTATTCTTATACAAAATTGTGAATTGATTTATATTATTCAAAGCAAAGTCGCATTCTTTTCGTATTGCTATATGCATTTAACTTGATTTAAATTGTTTCAAATTTGCTATAAATTCGCTACAGATAGAGTTCGTCTTTAACGTTATTAAGGCGTAATTAGAGAAAATTGAAGTCGCTGAAACTTGCATAATTTTTTAAAGTTTATTTATTTTGAGATAATACTATTACCCCCATGACATTTCATTGTTCACCTTTTAATTGTGTGTAAAAAAAATACACAAAAAAATTAGACAAAACAATATGAAACATTATTCACCTAATAATGAATCTTCACACGATGCTAATCTCCTTTTTTTTGTTTGTATTTTTCCATTTTTTTAACTTATATAAAAGTCAAATTCTTATTCTAAACTCAATTTGAAATACTCTACATGAAAAAGTAAAACAATCTACATGAGACAATTTTGCTAAAGAAATTTTATAATTTCGATGAAAGTTCGATGTTTCGACAATGATCAATATTTTATAATTTTATATATTATTGAGACAATATTATCGTCGAAACATCAATAAGAATATTTGAAATGATCAAAGCAAAGCTTTAATGTTTCGAGGATAATTTTGATGATCATATAAGCATTAATGTGATCGTCAGTATGATCGGAGCAATAATATAAAATTAGGAATTGTCATATGATCATCAATAATATAAAATTAGGAATTGTCAACAATATAAAATTAGGAGCAATAATATAAAATTAGGTACAATATGATCGTCAATAAAATCGGAGCAATAATATAAAATTAAGAACTTCGAAATTGATTTGAATTGTCTCATGCGTAAGAATATTGTCTCAATAATATAAAATTAGGAAACATCAATATTCTTATAGCATTAGTCATTGTCTCCTGCGTAAGTAAAAGAGTATTCCTAATGTTATGCTACTACCCACATGTAGGTATATACATAGTTAGAGTTTGTGAAGTTATAAAATAATCATATTGTTAAAAGAGAGAGTATAATGGTTTTGACTTCATTTTTTTCCGTTTAATACATACTTGTATCTATAATTGGTTGTAAAAAATGTCAACGCATAATTGGATTAAAATTTGATTTACTTGCTAATTGATCAAGTTTTACTTGTTTCATTACTTTCCATGCGGTGATTGTTGGTATTAATCAACTCTTTTTCTTCTACACCTTTTCTGCTACACGCCAAACTTTCTGTCATACTTCAACTTTTTCTCCTATTTTCTGTCACACCAACTTTATGTCCCTGTACTGACACATATCAACTTAGTGATGGCTCTTTGATGGAAATGTGACTTAATTGATTTATTTTCAGATTCTTGATCCAGCAAGATTTTTTAAATTTGTAATAACTGTGATTATTGTGTTTGCTTGTGTTGAAGTTATGGTATTTAAAAGTAATGATTTCTTCATTGCCATACTTTTTTTTTATCATTTTTTATATTTTTTTCTTTTACTTAATTATATTTTTGAATGTATAAACACTTTAAAGTAGGTGAGTTTTGCTACAAATAAACATATTTTTTCTTATTATCTGTCACACACCAACTTTATTTCTCATTTCTGATACATTATCTTTTTTATGACTTTACATTAGATAATTTGATGACTCAAGGCTTTGTTAAATCTACTCCAACCAGACTAATTATGAGGCTTTTAGACAACCAAGTACATACGTAAATTCCTAATAAAAATAACAAACTCAAATACATGCCAGAAAATTTGATAAGAATGAATAACTTTGAAACAACAAACTCATATTAGGGGATACATTCCCAATAAATTCCTACTCAAATACATGCCAGAAAATTTAATAAGAATGAATACAATAAAAATAAAAAATACTTCATGTCTGACAACTCAAATGCACATAAGGATAAAAAATATTACTACTCCCTAGGAAAGTACTCTCTCTCTTTTGCCCCTATCAACCCTCTCTATCTCTCTCCTCTCTCAACCTATTTCCACCCTTTCCCACCTATTCGGTTCATACTTCCTCTGTATAAATGGCTGGACAGCTCCAGCAAGCTTTGGACTATGCTGATTCCCGTCGGTGCCTTCATCTATTCTTAGTTATATGCTTTTCTTTTTTGTTGTGCAGTGTGAAGAAGATCTTGGGAGAAATCTAATTCTGTTTTCTATTGATTTATGTTTTGTAAATATAATAGTTAGAATCATAAAAAAAAAACCAATAATAAACACAGACAACTAACCAAAAAATACAAAGTGAAGCAATGTAAAAAAGAAAAATGTTAGTCAGAGCTAACGTACCTCAATAATCTGCAAAACAAACACAAACTAAAAATCAATAAAGAGTTAAGCTATGTAAATCAGTGTAAACTTGAGAAGAAGTTGCAAGAGGAATATATCTATTCTGTATAGATTTATGCCATGTATATGTAATAGATGCAATAATTATTAAATACAACAATAAATAAAAGTATTAGATAGTGTTCACATACCTAAATTATCTGCAAAATATAAATGGTTAATGAACAATGAGTTATTCGAAATAAAAAAGGAAGAAGATGAAGAGAGATATAAAACAAACAGTAATAGTGTATAGAGAGAAATAAGAACCTGTAATTTATGTAAAAAAAAATGTTAGATAATATTCACATACCTTAAATATCTGCAAAATATAAATAGTCAAGATAAGCAACAAAATATTAAAATAAAAAATAAATATAAAGATGAAGAAAAAGTAAATCATAGAGAGAGAAAGAGAGAGAAATGAACATGCAATTTATGAATATGTGTTGTTGCCACTGATATTTATAGAGCAACTTTCTAAATAACTCATGGGTTTTAAATTTTAAATTACATTTTTTTACTCTAAAATGAACTGATTTCCTCCCATTTTTTTGCCTCCAAGAAACCCCTCCATTTTGGAGGGGGGAAAACCCACCTTATTTTTGGGAGGGAAAACCTACTTTTTATTTAGTTGGGAAAACGTTCTCATGCTATGGGTTTCATATGCATACAAATTGTAAATTGTATATATATATATATATATATATATATGATGTGATGTTTAGTCAGCTTTACAATTAAAAATGATCCTATTAACTATTAGTTTTAATGCATGATGTTGGTGGAATCATTTTAACTTTTGGTCAAAGAATGGAAGTGTGAGTTGGCGCCTACCACTTGCAAAATTCCCCCCAAATCGCAAATTTGAAAATAGGGGGGAATTCTCTTTGATTTCCCCCCAAAATGAACCGAGCTTTTATTGATAGTATAGATTACCTAAAGATTTTATTTAACCCTATAAATAAGAGGCAAAACCTAACCCTAAACCACAAAATTTTCGCCCCCCACCCCATATCACACGGCACTCCTCTCTCTCCACTCTCTCTCAATTTTCTTCTACTTTTCTCCAATAATTCTTCATCTTTTGAGAAGAATTAGAGTTTGAGCCTCAAGGATTGTTGAAGAATCAAGTCTCTACTTTGTTTCTACCGTTCGTTTTGTCAAGAAAAGGTACCTACATATTAATCTTTCTTCATCTAACCGATTAATCGGTATTCTTGAACCCCCCATGCATCTAGATTGAGTGAAAGTGGGGATAAATGGTATATAGGAAGTGCATGTGCGTGTGTGTGCGTGTATACGTGTGTGTGTGTGTGTTGTGATGTATGAATAATGCTCATGTGAGACATAAGTCGATGATAGATCTAAAATTTTTTGAGTGTATAAACTATATGATGGACGTGTCTTGGTTTTGAATGATAAATGTAAACCGGATCGGTGGGAAAAAGGGGAACCTTTGGGACATGCATGATTTAGGAGTTGATGTTGAAGCTAATACATGATATGTGCATATGTGATTAAAAGGTGAAACTTTGGTTGCGAAGCCGGATAACAAAAGAGGGAATCATACTTGAAACCTAAGCAGTCAAGGTGGGCTTTACTCACTAAACTCTTTTATTACCAAAATATTGATTATGGTGTTATAAGGGTGGTTTAAACTGTTATGCCATGCCTGTGATTGTTTTGATGATGTTGTGCGCCTGATGCCTAGTTTGAGAGTTCGCTCCATTGGGCTATAGGGCTTTGGATATGTATAAACGAATTCGGGTCTGAGTAGGGCCGCAAACCCTACCAGGCTAGTGTACACGGTGGGATCGGGAGCCGTCCTTGCTAGTCGGCCGGTCTCGTGGGCGAAAAGTGTGGCCACACTTTCGTCGCACCATGGAAATGTTGTGATTGTGGAAATTGATGAGGAAATTGGGGAATTTGTTTGACTGGCCAGTCTATGAAATTATTTTTGTGATACTCGATGATATTTCTTTTGATAACTGCAAAAACTCGAGTTCACTATGGTAAGGGTGACATAATTAATAAAATGTTTTGGCATGAGTCCACTGGGTATTTCAAAATACTCAGCCCTGCATGTGTTTTCCTTATGTGCAGGTTGAACGGCGACGAGCGTTGGCGGGTGTTGAGCAAATTTAATTAAATAAGATGGATATTTTGAACTTCGAGTGTGGTCGTGTCTTCATACATGGCTTCACTTTCTCTTGGTTGCTTCCGCTGAATTAAGAAACTTATTATTATCATTTGGTTGTTTTGAACTTATTCCTTTTGAATTAGAAGATCGAGACATATCGTGTTTTGTTGAATTTATGTTAAACCCTTGACTTTTGATCATAGTTTATGGTATCTATTCTTCATTGATTTTCTTGAGTAAACCGTTGACTTATTGCTTTGATAGTTCGTTTAATACCTTGGCCAAATCTCTTTAAATGAAACCCTAGCCTATGTTCTTAGTGCTTTTAAGTTCGACTTGGTAGCAGTCGCCGTATTTATTGTACCCTAGAAATCCGAGCTGTTACAACATATCCTCTGTTATTCCATATTACCTTATTTAGTAACTGTTTACTTTCCACATGTCTCTGAGACACCTTGTCCCCTATTTTCACGTACACAACCACATGTCGGTCACTTTCACGCCACCCGGTCAGTAAAGTACCACTTTTAATTTATGTCTAGGTATAATCTCAACCCAAAAGCGTGGTAGCTAACCAAAACCCTTCCAAACTATCACTATGATTATCTTAACGTGTCCATCTCTGTGGGATTCGACCCTTGCCTCCACTATACTAGCCAGTAGAAGTGGGTTGAGGAAATTTATCTGATACCAAGTTCCGATTGTTGTGCCAACGACTCAGCTAGGTTGGGATTTTCATCCTGCTCAGTTTGATACACCCTTAAATTAACACAACACCGAAAACCTACACTTTCACCAGTATCCACCACAACACCCATTATATCTGTGACAATAAATAAATTAAATTTGTATATAATTTGTATAAAGCTTTAACAAAAATCACTAGAGGTAAAAAGAATTCTACCAAATAGTGGCTCCTTATCAATTCTTTTTATCTCTGCCACTTCCTTGAAATTCTTGAACTGGAAGACATGTTTTGGAAATTTTAAGTCTTCCACTTCAAGAACTTCAGTTTTCAGGTTCATAAATAGGCGGTTTTCGTTTGTAGTAACTTTGTTTGTTACACGGTTTCTATTCACAAAGAAATCGCGAATTCATAACACTTTGTTTTCTTTGATTTGGTCTTTGAATTTATGCATTATATCACGTGGATTATATCACGTGGGAAACTTGCATGAATCTGAGCCCCCTGCAATAAAAATATGTAAAACTTTAAAATATCTTATTATTGATAATAAAACTGTAAATTTAGATGTATACCTCCTTATCTTCAAGAATACAATCAAAGGAGCTTATATTTGTCTTGTTGCTTCCTCCAGCAACTTCATATGCTCTAAAACATCTAGTTTTGATTACCCACTTGGAAGTGTATGGTTGAAGATCTTTGAGCAAAGTAAACAAAGAAGGCATTGTTGGGATTTGGACTTTGAAATGGTCATTGCATTTGGTCCTTGTCTTCTGTTCTATATATAGAGGAGTATGTGTGTTTTGGCTCATTATCTGAAATTTGAATTTGAATCTGATATTACATATATCCTTTGGATAATTGGATTAAAATTAGTTTTTAAATGGATTCATGTGTAATAAGCAATATTTGTCAAATTATTAAAGTGTATACCTGTCAATTTAATTTTCTTGAGGTTTATTTTTAAATATTTCATTGTATTAGTCAACTAAAATCAGGTCTGTACGATTTCTTATTACTCCCTCACTCGTGTTTGTTTTTGACTTATTAATATATCTATTGGATCTTATTACTTTGGTCTTATTACTTCCTACCTCACGTTTGTTTTTGTGCAGGAATTCAGTTGATTGAATGGTTAAAGACCAAAGCTAAAGATATCCTATTTTAGATGATAGATGTATAAAGGAATGTGAAATGTACCACTTTACTTCACACAATTCAAGAATCTGGCAGCTTAACTTCCTGTCATTCATATTGCACCACTTTACTTTAGACAGTTTAGATCGTTTGGCTTATCGTCTAAGAAGTAATTTTAAAAACAGTTTCACATCTATTGGATCTTACATGTTTGTAACTTTACATCAGTCTTTAAACCTGTTTTTATAATTTGAAATTGCTTTTCATGTATTAAAACAATGAAAACCTGAAATAAATGTTTATATGATATGAGTAATTGGCTTTAAAAACCAAAAACTTTTCCCGAATTCCGGTTTTTCCCACGAACTATGAGATTGGATTTTAAAACCACGAACTTTCACTTCATTCGCTATTTCCCTCGGCGGGTCAACAGCCAGACCCGGTTTGTCTATGTGTCAATTTTAATCCTATTTGTCATTAAAGTGATTACTTGGATCCTATTTGGAAAAATACTACATACAGTAAAAAATTTCTTTCTTAAAAAATGACAACTTTTACATATAAAACACAACTTAAACAAATATTTAAACAAAATACATAAGCATCTCCACATCTCTTCCCCATTTCTCTGTGCACACTGCACAGCCGCGCGCTGCCGTCTCCACCCGAATTCACGGCGGCTTCAGCGCCATCGCCGGCGTCCCTGCCTCCGCTGCCTACAACTCTGTTCTCATCTCTCTTTCATTTCTCTTTCTCGGCCCGCCCTCACGATCAGATGCAACCACCGGGGAAGCTCACGTCCAGCCTCCGCCCTCGTCTAGATCCTGTTCAATTCACGTGGTCTCATCTCGCAATGATCTCCCGTCGCTGTCACTGCTGCTGGCCTTGTGCAGCCTCCACTGCAGCGGTGCGTTGCTACCCATCCTCGTTGCCGGCGTGGCTTCGATTCTTCTGTACTTCGACCACCCCAAACAACTTATTTACGAAAGGAATCGACCTATGGTTTGTGAGGATGGTCACTGAAAAGTACGTCTTATGTTCGTATTGCGTTCAAAAGGAAATAACAGGTTCCCTAGGTCCAGCTAATCCACTAGATCACGCGGTCTAGGAATTCGTTGGTCGCAGAAAATCCCGGTCGTCGGACACACAGAGCACTTCTTTCAAAAACCCTCAACCACTTTACTAAACCTAGTATAGGGAAGTAGGGATCGATCCCACAGAGAAGGATGCGTAATACTCATGTTCAAGGATTTGAGTTTGTTTTTGGTGTTGGCTGCTGCCACGCATTTTTTTGGGTTGAGGAAAACAAATTAAACTTGACTTGGGAATCTTAAAAACTCTTACGCTAATAACTAGACCTAAGCGAAATAGCAGAGAACGTTGCGAGAAAATAACTACTCAAACACTAGATCTAAGAGAACTACTCTACTTACCTAGACCTAGGAAACAAACTGACTGTGGGGACCATGACTGAAAAAGCAGAGTACGGACGAAAAGCTGGCAGAATAACTAACTCTCGTACTAACTAACAGCGACATCATTTTCAACAACCAAATTGCGTAAAAACTCTTAAGAAAATCAACATGAACGAAATCAAAACAGAGCAAAAAAATTCTAAGTCAAATTAATGTATAATCAACGAAGAGTTGAACAGATCTGCAGACGCTAGACGAAGTAAAACAGAAAACAAGAAGAAAACTCTAATCCATCTAACAACTTCCTTTTCTCACTTCGGATCCAACCTCAGACGCTAAATCCACTCCGGATCCAAGCGTCCAACACAAACTCCAACCAACAGAAACACTTCATCGTCTCAGATTCGATCAACAACCTCCAATCAGTCAAATAACCACAGATCTATCACCAAATTCCCATATCAAACACCACAATATCAAAATAAAATAGAGATCGACATAATACTTGTGAAAATAAACTTCCAGCAGCGAGATCTACGTAAATCAACTTGAAATTTAACAACTAAACGCAAATCAACCAAAGCGGAAAGGTAACGAGTAACATCAA
The DNA here is from genome assembly GCF_029641045.1 of Salvia hispanica. NCBI lineage: Eukaryota > Viridiplantae > Streptophyta > Magnoliopsida > Lamiales > Lamiaceae > Salvia > Salvia hispanica. Next base: position 28,837,063 of record NC_142692.1, read on the forward strand.
CAACCAAGTCGACTCCCAAAAGTGAAGTTCGACAACAAAAAGAGTAAAACAACTGAAATTAAGAGAGATTGTATCTTCGTCCACACTCGGACGGTGTTGCAACTGCGAAACTTCTAAAGAAAAGTAACCCTTCGTAACCGACTACCCCAGATCTCCCATTCCCAAGTGTGTGTAATGTGTGTGAGCTAAGAAGAGAGTGAAAAAAGTGATATGATGTGCGTTGCATGCTCTTCTATATATAGGCGTTGGAGTGGGGCCCAACGAGGTATAGATAAGACTTTGTTGCCCTCAGCTATTGACTCCCTCTGTCACGCCTTCTTTTCTTTTAAATCCTGCTCACTTTACTTCATTCCTTCGCTAGACCATCTCCTTCAGCGTTTCCTCGATCTAGCGATTTTTCTTCACACACCTGGCTTAGGAAACGTGTTAGACCCAACAAATTATAACGCTTTTCACACTATAACCGATGCATGAAATTAGCCTTATAAGTCACGAAGATGGAATGTAAACTCACAAAATTGATTTGCCTACCTGAGATGGAACGGAGATGGCTGAATTCGAAGTGAGGATGAACAAAATCAGACCTCCAATTCGAATTTTAGGGTTTAGGAGAGTTGTGTAGTGTTTTAAATGTGATAGAGTGTAAAACGACATCGTTTAAAGGTAAAAAAACCGACGTCCAAGTAATTTTGCGGCTGTCCACGTTGGACAATTCTGCGCTGGAAATGTGTTATTAGGGTCGGGTTGGGAAATAGTGAACGAAGTGAAAGTTCGTGGTTTTAAAATCCAATTCATAGTTCGTGGGAAAAACCGGAATTCGGGGAATGTTTTTGGTTTTTAAGGCCAAAAACCCTAAAAATTATATGATACGATCAATATAAATTTCATTAAAGTTGGAGAGAAAAGTGGGCCAACCAAAACTGTGGCTTTATATATGTATAGATAACCAAGAACCAACCAGTTAAACCGAAATAACTGAATCTTCAATTTATAAGTAACTGAGAAACGATCGATTAAATCGAAATAAGTGAATCTTTAATTTATAACTAAATTTTATAACTTCTTAAAAGGTGTCTTCAATATTTTTCATTCAAAATGATATGATATAGATGCATATGAATTTGTACACACATATATACATATTTAATAAATAAGTATGTTTCTTTAATATATAAACGCCCTATATTAACTCCAAAAAAAAAATTAATTTATACCTTTTTTAATTTTTCGGTTTCGGTTCGGTTTGGGCAAAATTCTACCGAAACCCGAATGTTCACCCATAACTGTTGTAACTTTTATTGTTCTTAGCCCCATAATCTTTTGTAGCTTGGTCATATGTCTCCAACTGTCACATTTTTTGGGTTTATGTTGCACTTACTCTTGATCTTAACGTAGTTTTAGAGGCGGGACATCAACATTCTTCTTTCGGCCAAACATCAAAGAGTATTTGTTGATTTATTTGATATTTGAGGAATTTATAGTCATGCACTACTTTGACTTGTTAATATGTGTGAGTTTTTCATCACCTAATATCTTGATGTTTTGGGTAGTGGTGATTGATGATCTATTTAACACTATAAATAACCGCATGTATACACTGTAGAGATAGTATCGCCAATGATCAGTACTGAGATATTGAATTACGAGGAATAAAATTACAAACTGTGTACTTAATTCTCTGCATTATTATTTCTCTCCACCTTTACTATTAAATACTTCATCCATCTTAAGATAGTTGAGTCGTATTTCTTTTTGTTTGTCCCATGGTAATAGTATCATTTTCTTTTTAGTAAAAACTTTATTCATTCTCTTACTTTACTCTATCTTCATTTCTCTTACTAGTTTTCTTTCCACTTTAACCTTTAACAAAATAATTTCTTAAACCCCGTGCGCAATACCCCAATTACCTTGGGACGGATCGCGTATCATTTTTCTAAACGAGAGCTTAAAAGAAGCGTCTCGTTGATGGTGGGACGAAGGGAGTACTGTTTAGCTACTCATAGATAAAGTAGCAACAATCATATTAAATGATCTACACTTGAAATAACAACTAAATAAAACCCGAAAACCGATTTTGAAGCTTCCCGTCCTCTATTGCCTTGATCTCATCTCCAAGTGATAGATGGATGAAAAATGACGAGGAATTGATTTTGAATTTTGGACCTATTCATTGTTGCATTGTGAGAAGTATTTATAATTTTGGGGGCTTGTTTACTGATTTGATAGTAATTGTAGCTCTCGAAGGCAAATATTTGCTCGAATTAGGGCTACACACATCCACCTCAATTTAGGTCTGTCAAAATGGATATCGGGTATTCGAAAATGGATAGATACTCGATATCCAAAAAAATTGGGTTTCGGATCGGGATCGGGTATTGAAAATATTGGATTTTCGGTATCGGGTTACCCAATACCCGATCAGGTATACCCGAATTATCCAATTTTTTTAAAAATTAATAAATTATGTATTTATTATGAGATTATATACATTTTAACCAGTTTGCTAGTGTTTGACTTTGCTAAATATGATAATTAGATAAATGTGCAGGCCATTTATATAGTTTTTGTATTTCAATTAATTGTAATTTATAGTGAATTTAAGTTCTATTTTTAAAACAAAATATGGCGTATTTGGTAATTACTATAGTTTAATAATAGTACTCTATTTGCATATATTAAATACGTAAAATCTTACCAATCCAATCAGATCATTATTGGAGAGGAATAAATCAACTGTTACATTTTCAATTAAGTCATTATGGGAAATTAGTGGCTGAAATAATTATTTAATGAATAAACATGTTCAATGATTGTAGTTAATTTAAAATAAAATAGAAAATCAAATTAAAATCGGGACTTGATATCCAATTATTCGGGACTGGATACCCGAAATCAGATTTGGATAGGGTATCGAGTATTAAATTTTAAGAAATTCGGGATCGAGTACCCGAAATTTTTGGATCGGGTATCCACGGGTACCCAATTTGACAGGCGTACGCCTCGTGAACTCAGCTGGCTATTGACTTCATTTCAGCAGGTCGCTGGCTACTCTTGGAAATTCTCGTGGCTGGCTCGCTTTTTACAGTGGGTTGTTGGACCTTAGGTAACCGCTAACTTGGGGTCAACGGACCGCTAAGATCATCCGTTGAGTTTAGATTTTAGCTTCAACCATTTTGATCTTTTTTTTTAAGTTTCTTTCCTAACAAGTCAAATCGATTAGATTGACATTTTATTATAACTAGGTTGCTACTAATTATCGAAATATATGAAATTTCAAATAAATATTGTCATCCAATTATACATAATTAGAATCTCGTTTGAACCCTTATATAATTATTTTTAATTTGATACTATATGTTTGTGAAAAAATAATTTAATTTAAGATAATTATTGCTATATGAGTCCAAAGTTTGAGATTTTTTTTTTTAAATAGAAAAAATAGTGGTTATAAATAACAAAATCCTATTACCGTTAATACTCTCGATTGACATTTAATTTTACACACCGAGTTGTCATCAGTATACCCGATTGACATATTTGTACACGTAGAGTTGACATCACGAGAGATTTAATCTTGACCGCCAATTTCCACTATATATATTTACCAAAATCCCTCATATTTTTTATTGAAAATCAATCACAATTCCAATCCACACAAATGTATAGAAATAAATAAAATTGAATATTTTCTGTTTGCATTTGTAAAAACTGAAATACTACAAATAACCCTATCTACAAATGTAAAAATGCACACGATTCCAGTGAGGTATACGCTACACCGTCATTTCCCTTTACAACTCAAGCAGCGACACGTACAAACCCAGCCATCTACAAACACACACTCCAAAATCTGGAAGATCATCGAATTCTCGCATAGGGTTTTTAGATTATTCGTTGCGAATCGCAAAATTGATGCACTTTCTGGCACCTCTTTATATGTGTTTGGGCGTCTGGAGTGAGGCTGAGCTTCAGTCCTGGAGAGTGATACCTGCGGATTTAACAACTGTTCTTGCATCGCTCGGGTTAGGAAGCTGTTTCGAATGGCGACTGATTCACCGCCGGAATCCGCCGTTGTGACGCACTCTGATCTCCTTATTCAGGTTGGTACTTCGCCTGCTGTTGACAAATTCATCGCGCTAGGTGTTTTGTGAAGATCGTTTTAGTGGTTGGAGTCTTTGCGCCAGCTGAACTGTAATTGGTGTCATTAAGGGTTTGGTGTTTTATATTGGATAGAATTTTTAGTTATCTTGTAGTAGTACTTGAATATGATTAGAATACGAGAATTATTCCGGAACGTGAAGTTTTTAGGGAGAACCCTAGCTCTTGGTGATGAATTCTAATATTGAATTTTCCATCTGAGGGATTGTGTTACTTGTGAAAATTTATGCACTTTGGTGTTATCTGTTTGTGCTCAAGTGAGGCTCGAATTTGGAATAAATTGTTATTTAGGATGAATGGTTTTTTGAATGATCTAGTTACAGTCTAAATTGTTACTAGTATTTATTTTGAAAAATTTTTGTTTAGTTATTTTTAGGGAAGCTCCTTGTTGCTCTGAATCTGTAGAGGTCCACGTGAATCCCTCATTTTATATATGAATTCTTCATTATTTATTCCAGAGGCTTTCGCGGCTGGATATTCCTAGGGACAAACTGAACCTAGGACCTCGAGGAATTGTTGAATTTGCAAGGAGTAACAGATCCCTTGTTGGACAGTTGGTTTCCGCTATATTGCCAGCTGAAGAGGAGGAGGTGGATACTGATACATTTCACGAGAGTGAAATTTGGTTGCAGTGGTTGATGTTTGAGGGTGAGCCACAAGTGGCACTGGAGCAGCTGGAGAAAATGAGTGATAATGAGCGAGGTGTTTGTGGGGCTGTTTGGGGGAATAATGATATTGCATATCGCTGCCGGACATGTGAGCATGACCCTACTTGTGCGATTTGTGTTCCTTGTTTTGAGAATGGAAATCACAAGGACCACGACTACTCTGTCATATATACTGGTGGTGGGTGCTGTGATTGTGGGGACATTACTGCATGGAAACGTGAAGGATTTTGTTCAAAGCACAAAGGTGCTGAGCAGATTCAACCACTCCCCAAGCATGTTGCAGAATCGTTGGGGCCTGTCCTGGATTCTTTACTTACTTACTGGAAAGAAAAATTACTTTCTGCAAGAAATGTCTCCGAACAGAGTCCTAGAGTGGTTGGTCATGCTGCTGAAAAGTGTGCCGAGGAGCTGACCTCCAGTGTGGTGGGGATGCTTTTGGATTTCTGTAAACACAGTGAAAGTTTGCTAAGTTTTATTTCTCAGAGAGTATATTCTTCAGCAGGTTTATTGGACGTTCTGCTGAGGTCTGAGAGGTTCATGAACGCTAGTGTGGTTGCGAAGCTCCAAGAGCTACTTCTCAAAATGTTAGGGGAACCAATATTTAAATATGAATTTTCTAAAGTTTTTGTACTATATTACCCATGTATCGTAACTGCAGCCATAAATGAGGGCACTGACACTGCTTTCAAAAAGTATCCACTTTTGTCAACATTCTCCGTCCAAATTTTGACTGTACCAACTCTTACCCCACGTCTTGTAGAGGAAATGAATCTGCTAGGTATGCTGTTGCAATGTTTGGGAAGTATATTCACTCATTGCTCTGGTGAAGATGGAAAGCTGCTGGTATGCTTTCTTGTGCTTATATTATTCTGAACTGCATGGATAAAGTTATAAGAATCAAGCAAGTTTTTTTCTCAGCACGTTTTCCGATGTCTGCTACAGTGATTGCTTATCATATTGAAAATATGTGAAATATGACAAAATACCTGAGGGATGTAGGATGATGATAATCTAAACATACGTATCAAATGATTGATGCTTCACATCTTTGGTGATAATCAAGAAATCTAACGTACAATGAAGTATGACGGTATGGCCTAATAGATTGCAATAAGTATGGCTTTCGGGGGTTGCATGCTATTTGAAGCATTTCTGGAGATGTTGATGGTCTTCACCTTGGCTTTTTGATTGAATACCCTCATGTGTCATGTCGCGGATAGTTATTGTGTTCTAAATTGTTGCAATGATCTGTGCTCCATGTGCTTCATTATTTTAGTATGTGAAGTGATTTACGACATTGTAACTTGGGAAATATGCTGTTATCTTATCACTCATTTTATTTTCCCATACGATATCTGATAGCGACCATGGTTGGTTATTCCCGTGGAAAAAGTACAGTGGCGAATTAATAGTTATTTTCTTGTTCTTTCTATTACTGTTTCTCATTGTGCTTTCATTTCAGATGAAGTTGAGCCCGTTTGTGCATGGGCTTAAATAGTTACGGTTTTGTTATAAATTGAACATTAATAGGCTTGTTAGGTTTTAGAGTATGCAGAGGGTTGTATTTTTAAATGGCACGTCAAGGATACTACCATCCACATACTTGTATTGATAGAGCCGTCACTTGCATTCTTTTTACCTCAGATTCAGATGAAGCATCTGACCTTTATGACTATGTTTAAAGTATACTTAGTAAGGGAATTGAAAATCCTGTTTCCTTATAATTCGGAAAATTATCTTATAATTCGGAAAATCCTGTTTCCATCACCTAATGGTGATGGAAACACATGGATTAGTAAGTTTCTCTCCTGGCTGAATTTGTTAGGTCAAGCCTTCTATAATCTTACCGCATATCTTTAACCAAGTTGAAATGTTTGGTGAACAGATGTTGAGCGAAACTTAAAAATTATAAGTCCTAGACAGTTATAAACTATTTTGATTACCCAGCCTATGTTTCCACACTAGCTGAATGAAATGATTAAATTAATGGCATGGCTCAATCTGTGGTCTAGTTTCTGTTGCAATTAAAGTATGCAGATGGTAGTATTATTGAATCTTTGTCCTGATACTCTGAATTCATTAAGACTGGGAAAAGTTTAAATGTAGCTGTTTTGCAGGTTAATAAGTGGGCACACCTATATGAAACTACTATTCGCGTGGTTGAAGATATTAGATTTGTCATGAGCCATTCTGTTGTACCCAATTATCTATGCCAACGCAGACGAGATCTGGCTAGAGTTTGGATGAGACTCTTGGCTTCTGTACAAGGGATGAACACTCAAAAGAGAGAGACGGGCAGTCACGTAGAAGATGAAAACGAGAATGTTCATTTGCCTTTTGTTTTATGTCATTCCATATCTAGCATTCTTTCTCTTCAAGTGGCTGGAGCCTTCTCAGTCAGTGTTCACGATGATAATAAAACATTTATCAGCATGTATAAACAACATCATGAAGACCAAGACAGCCTGAGACATGCCAAAGTAGGAAGGCTATCTCAAGAAAGCTCTGTCAGTAGTACTACAGTTAAGGGTGCAGTTGACCATGAGGTCAAGGCTGCTGATAATTTTCCTGTTCCATCATCTGCTTTGTGGTTAGTATATGAGTGCTTGAGATCTCTTGAGAGTTGGCTGGGACTCGACAACACATTGGGTCCTCTCAGTGCCTTGTCTCTGAAGACAAGTGATGGCTCTGGCAATAACTTTTTGGCTTTAAAAAGAACTCTCTCGAGGTTTAGAAGAGGCAGACACATATTTAAATCATCCACTTCATCAGGTAGTTATCCTACCAATTTAAATGAGGCTCTTAGAAAATAATATATTTTTACCATCTCATGGTGGCTTGAATCTTGGTGTAGGGTTTGACAGTAGCCAGCCTATGGGACAACTAAGGAATTGTGGTACTGATGATAACATCATCGAAGGGGAGAGTTCTTCCGAACCGGAAGGATTGCGAGTTCTGAGTTTATCAGATTGGCCTGACATCACATATGATGTTGGATCACAGGAAATATCTGTACACATTCCGCTGCACCGACTCCTTTCAATGCTTTTGCGGAGGGCACTTAAAGAAAGTTTCGGTGAAGGATCGTTGCACGTCCTTAGTACTGATTCTGTTTCTGTAGATCACTCATTTGTCAGACATGATGATTTCCTTTGCCAGATTCTGGATGGGTCTCACCCTTGTGGGTTTTCTTCCTTTGTCATGGAGCATCCCCTGCGAATAAGGGTGTTCTGTGCACAGGTTCATGCTGGAATGTGGCGCAGTAATGGGGATGCTCCCTTATTATTTAGTGAATGGTACCGTGCAGTCCGCTGGTATGTATTGCCGCAACTGGTGGTATTACTGATAATAATTCTCTTTGCTTTTCCATAATCTGGGAATTGCTTAGTCCCTTTGGTTTCCTGATGCAGGTCGGAGCAAGGCCAAGAACCTGATCTCTTCTTGCTACAGTGTTGTGCTGCTTTAGCTCCACCAGATCTTTTTGTCCAAAGAATCCTTGAACGTTTTGGGTTATCAAACTATACCACTCTCAATATTGATCAGTCTAGTGAGTATGTAGTTTCTTCTTGAACTTGTTCTTTTGTACAATTTTTTATTGAGAAACGATCTCCTATCATCTTCTATTAACCCTGCAACAAGTTTGTATATGTGCTGCATCTAATGTTTCTCGACTTTCTTCTACTATTGTTTTGTACAAAACAAAGAAACATGCTTCTCACCTTATCTTCGTTTTACTTAATATTCCTAGGCACATATTTGGGGATTATTCCTGCTTAAGATGTGGTAGAGCACTACAAACAGCAATTTATGCTACAAAGCAAAACTATTATGAACCTATGATTTTTTTCCTACTTAATGAGTGGACGCTGTTGCATGAAATTTCTGTTTCAGAATGGTCTGAACTCTGAAGATATATTTTATGTGCAAGTATAAAGCTTGAACTAGTCAATTAGCGAAGAGCTCGTGTTTCCTTACTAGGCGTTGATGTCCAAAACTATTGGGAGACACGCTATTTCACACAACATTCCTGTATTACCTTCTTAATAGTGATCAGGTTACGACATTACAAAAGCATATATTAACAAGTATTTGCTTCTTCCTTAACATTATTCGGAGAATGAAAAACGTATTTAAGCAGTGATGTTTTCCAGATGATATTGATTAACGTTAGCTCAGTGGTTTACCCAATTTCTGATAATTTCATACTTGTACATTCCACTATTTGCTATCCTTGCCCCCTTGTAGGCTTGCACAATTCTAGATAATTCATGCTTGTATATTCCATTATTTTCTATCTGTGTCATGCTTGTATATTCCATTATTTTCTTTCTGTGGCCCTCAACATGGGTTTCAATCATGGAAATAGGTTTGCAATTTAATTTTCAGGCATGAACCGACCCTTGTTGCTGAAATGCTCACTCTTCTGATACAAATTGTGAAAGAGCGAAGATTTTGTGGGCTGACAACTGCAGAGTGCTTACAAAGAGAGTTGGTGTACAAGCTTGCTATTGGAGATGCTACTCGTAGTCAGCTTGTGAAGTCTCTTCCTCGAGATCTTTCAAAAGCTGACGAATTTCAAGAAGTGTTGGATAGAGTTGCCGAATATTCTCACCCATCTGGCATGACACAGGTACGAGATTGAAGTATCACGTCTGTCATTGGTGTAAAGTGCAATGCAGTTGTGTTGACTTTTAGTAATTTCAGGGCATGTATAAACTAAGATCGTCATACTGGAAGGACCTTGATTTATATCATCCTCGCTGGAACTTGAGAGATCAACAAGCAGCAGAAGAGAGATACTTGTTGTTTTGTAATGTTTCGGCATTGTCCACTCAACTTCCTAGATGGACAAAAATTTATCCTCCTCTCAGGGGCATAGCTAAAATAGCTACCTGTAAGACACTTCTCCAAATTGTTCGTGCAGTTCTGTTTTATGGTGTTTTCTCTGACAAGCTTGCTACCCCGCGTGCTCCGGATGGTGTCCTATTAACTGCATTGCATTTGTTGGCCCTTGCACTGGATGTCTGTCGATTGCAGAAAGAATTGGGTGACCCATTTTGTTTTGTGGGTGACATCATTCCAGTTTTGGCATTTGCCAGTGAAGAAATACCTACCAACAAATATGGTGATCAGAGCTTGTTGTCACTCCTTGTCATTTTGATGCGGATGCATGAGAAAGAAAATGCACAAAACTTCATGGAAGCTGGGGATTTTAATCTGTCATCTGTAGTTATGGATTTAATCAAGGCCTTTGTGGCACTTGAACCAGCATGCATGACCAAATTGCAGAAACTTGCACCACAATTAGCTAATAAATTTTCAAAATCTATTTCGAATGATAATGCTAGCGACATGGATGTATCAGATGATAGTGAAAAACGCAAAGCAAAGTCTCGTGAGAGACAAGCTGCTATATTGGTAAGACATTTTATTTATGTTTTTGATGTATTACTTGAGTCAGCTAATTTAATACTAGTACTATGCTTATTGGGTAATATGGAAAGTTCTGCTGTCCACTTTTATGGAGTCTTTTGGTATATGAAAACACCCAGCCGTTCGTTGTTATCTCAGTTGATGCATAAGTGCACTTGGGATATTTATGTTTAAAGATTATTTGCTCCAACTTGTGTGTCTCTTTCATCTTTGCAGTAACTGTCTCTAATATCTGATGGCTGTTTTGTTGGTGCTCTAATATCTGATGGCTGTTTTGTTGGTGCTAACTGTTTGGTTGGTTGTAACTTGAATAAAGTTGAGATGGAGTTTTTCTGAATGACATTGTTTCTAGTTACGGAAGTCCTACAATGATTTTTTATGACAATCATCGGTCTTTGTGTTTGCCTTTAATGCTTTTATGTGAAGTAGGAGAATATGCACTTTCTGATGCTCATCATATCTAAAACCTGTACAGGAAAAGATGAGAGCCCAGCAATCCAAGTTTCTGGAGAGCTTTAATTCCAGCAAAGATGATGAGATGGAAGACGCCAACCCCGACCAAGAAGTATGTGATTCTGAAGTTAGTAATGACACCCAGGAGTCCGCTCAAGTAACCTGCTCCCTGTGCCATGATCCTAAGTCTAAGAATCCAGTATCATACTTGGTTCTTCTCCAAGTAAGTGAATGTATCTGGTGTTATTTTTGTCATGGAGATTCTAATTGATTCTTATGATTTCAGTGCACACCATCTAACCTTAAGCTAATAAACATTAAATAAATCTAGCATGATGTCATTCTGACTCTATATTACTTTGGAATGAAGAAATCCAGGCTATTGAGTTTGGTTGAACATGGCCCTCCTTTATGGGATCGAGTTAGCCGGTCTGGTAAAGAGCTTGTCTCGGATGATAAGACCCCGATCAATATTTTATCACAAAGCAGTCTCCCTGATAGCTCTGAGGTCTCGTTGTCTCAGTTTGAAAATATGGTTCAGAGTGCTCTAAATGATTTTGCTTCTACTGGACAACCGCAGGAAGTGAATGCTTTTACGGAGTATGTCAAAGCACGATTCCCTACCATTAAGAATATTCAACTACCTTCTGTTTTGAAGGACACAAGGGAGAGCAAAACATCATCTTTTGAGACATTGGAACAGGACATGTATCTGTCAATAAGAAGGTTCCAATCCAGTACAAATGGTTCTGATTCTCGCAAAGATGCTGAAAATTGTTCAACCACTGTAAGCAGTAGCAAAAGAAGCGGCTGTTCCGAATCTCTTCTGCTTGGTAAATACATGGCTGGTTTGTCGAAAGAGCCACGGGATAACCCCTTGGCTTCAGAGAACGGCTCTTGCAGCGATTGGATGAAATTGAAACCTGGTGTACTGCATCCCAGATATGATAATTTTGGTCCCACTGATGCTGATGGAATTTATGTTTCTTCATGTGGACATGCTGTGCATAAAGTATGTCTGGATCGCTATTTATCATCACTAAGGGAGAGGTAGACCTATATGATCCCCACTTCTTCCCCTCTTTTCAGCATTGAAACACACTTTTTGCCTTTATTATTGAGTCATTGACAGATCGCTGAGAGTATTAACTTGAAGAAATTGATGAATTAGGCATGTTAAAATCCTGTTATTTGCTTAAATTTTTTCATCCAAACCATTGGGATAAAGATTGAACCATAGCTCTTAGTGTTTTATGTATATGGAAGCGCATATTTCACGGTAGTACTAGTAAATCACCTCTTATCATATTCTGGATTATTTGTATGTGACAGGAAGTACCTGATACAACAATACAAATGATTTTCAATAACTAATTCTTTTGTTAAGATTGGAACATAAGGAAAAAAAAACCTGCATTATGAACAATTGTAGCTTTTGTCTCAATTGCATAAGCTTGACTTGTTATGATTAGAATCTTGATTTGCTATTGAACTACACCTGGTTATCATGTCTTTCTCTGACAATAATTTTGGATGTGATTTGCTACTTTTCACATCATGGGAACCTTTAACATACAGTCCATGGAGATATAGAAACTTCTTTAATTCTTGTACATAACTTGAGGTCGATGACCATCTCTCTCATGCAAATGTTCTAATCTCCATCACTGTGGTGACAAAAATATTTGCCTGTTTACCGGAGTTGGTTTATTACATTTTCACAATGCCTCTTGGTTGTAGTTAAAGGTTAACATCATATTGCAATGTAATAGGTCTCTAATCTTGTTTCATGCTCTCATTCTGATAGTGAATTGCTGCTTGAACACCAATAGCCTGGCTCTTCAACTTCATCCTGGGTCTTGAATATCTTCTTAGAAAGTGCCACTTTGTAAATGTTTGGTAATAGCAAAAACCTGCTACCAATTTTTGGCCCTTCGAATTTGTTTTTCTCTGAAAACTGTTTTCCAGCTGTTCAATCAGGTCCCCTTCTCCATTTCTGTAATTCATTGTATGACGTTGCATTCTTATTTATTCTATCTGGTTGCTTGGTATTCCAATTTTTTATTTTCTAGATCAACTAGTCCCTTAATATTCCCCCCCAGATACATTCCTTGGGATATTATCCTAACAATCATTAACCTTTTCTGATTCGCTCCTCTTGTGACTCATCGAAGGATAGTTCATTTATTTCCTTCTTGATCGATGTTTTTCTTATAACACTTCTTTATCAAATGAGAAGAATGAAAGTATGATGTAATACTAATCATAATTAAGGTGCACCCCTGCTGGTCTCAGATTCCTGTGAAATCTATTTATATGCTTTGGATGGGCATCTTGGATTTCACTGCTCACCAGAAATGTTGTTTTAGAAAAGCAGTCACTCTTCTGCCCAGTGTGTTTAAGCTTATAAGTATTCCTCATAAGTCTTAGTGATTGATCTTTCATTTGGTACCTCTATTGGCATATAAACTTGCCTTTAATAGGAGTGTAATTTCCTGTCCATGTTTTACAGATTCAATAGAAGAATTGTATTTGAAGGGGGCCACATTGTGGATCCAGAACAGGTAGAGTTTTTCTATTTTCTGAACTTTGGCTGTTGACAATAAGATGGTTTTGGTAATGTTCTCATGTTTTGGCAGGGTGAGTTCCTTTGTCCGGTGTGTCGGGGACTTGCTAATTCTGTACTGCCAGTTTTGCCTGGAGATAAAACAAGGATACCTCAGCCGCCTGCTGGTTCAACCATTAATTTTACAGGTGTGAGTAGCCATTTAAATTTCTCCGCCACCGGCCATTCTCTTCGCCTCCAAGATGCTTTATCACTCTTACAAACAGCTGCAAATATTGCTGGAGATCAGGAGAGTCTAAAAATTGTACCAACACGAAAGTTAACGATAAAGCCAAATCTTGAACCTATCATTCGTTTGTTATGTGCAATGTATTATCCTAAACAAGCTAAGATTTTAGAGACTGGTAGGGTAAGTCATCCATTGATTATATGGGACACGCTGAAGTACTCCCTTATCTCAGCTGAAATTGCAGCTCGATCTAGAAAGAATTCATTGAGTCCAAATTACAGCATTGGTTCTTTATACAAGGAGCTCCACTCTTCCAGTGGTTTCATTTTATCCTTGCTGTTAGATGTTACTCAAAGCACAAAGACAACTCCTCAGGCTGTCTTACTAAGATTTCAAGGGATCCAGCTGTTTGCTAAGTCCCTAATGCCTGGTACTAATCCAAATGGATTGTCCAGTTTTCCTGCCCAGCATGGAGGTATGAGTCTGTCTGTTTATTGCTTTTTTTCTTCAGATACCACGATGGGAAGACATTTTTATTGATGTTCTAAGTGCAGTTTTGACCTGTATATCTACTCACTGGATTATTGTGTAATTTTGGGGATTCTTATATCCGCTACATATTAAATACATTTACTTGATGTTGCAAAGCAAATAATAAAATTTGGGGAGTAGCACTTATCGGGTGTTTTGAAATTCTGTTGTAAAAGATGTAATTGTGATATATATAGTAGCAAATAATATTTCTGTTGCTTGAATAGTTACCAATATGAATATGATTTGGTAGGATGGTCCGGGTGCATCTACTTCTTCTCCCTTATCAAATGCTTCTAATTACTTGCGGTTGATGGACATATATTCCAAAGCTAAGCGGTGCTTTCGTGTTTCTTTAGTGATTGTATGTGTATGAACTCCATATTATAATATATAGATTATCATAACCAGATGAAGATTTTCTGGACCCAAACCCAATATGTGGTGAAGCTATGTGTGTGTGTGGTATGCATGATTGGATAGCTGGTTTTTCGTGTCCGTGCACTTGTAAGTAATTTGGTGTTAATTTGGGCTGCTGTAGTATCTTATCATCCCATATGACATGCAGATACTATGCTTTATATCTTGGAAAATGCTGAATTGGAAGCAGAGTATCCTGATATTCAACTATGGAGACAAGCACATGAACCTATTATTGCTCATGATGCCTTTTCATCATTTATGTGGACACTATTCTGTCTTCCATGGCCGATCCTATCTTGCAAGGAATCTTATTTGTCCCTTGTACATGTTTTCTATGTTGTTTCCATCACCCAGGTATCAAGATTTTTCTTTGGATTTAATAGGATCATACTTGCTGCAGTGCATGACTTTTAACCACCTCGTGTGATAGGCTATACTTGCATGCTATAGCACACAGAAAAGCTTTCAAACTGAAGTGGAGGTCTCTGATAATTTAATGTCTGACATACACCGATTGATTGGGAAGCATCAAGAAGCTATGAAGTTTTTCAAGTCCAACCTTGCTAATTCTTCACATAATATCTATGATTCGATTCGCATTTTGACATTTCCTTACTTGCGAAGATGTGCCCTGCTTTGGAAATTAATAAACTCCTCTAACATGATGCCATTTGGTGATGAGGCCCATGCCTGGGATAGATCTCCATGTACACTTGATGACATGGAGTATGTAACTAATATGATGGAAGAGCTTCTGGAGGTTGGGGAACTGGAGAAGATGTTCGATATTCCCACCTTGGACATCATCATCAATGATGAAGTATCAAGATCAACAGCTTCCAGATGGGTGGGCCATTTTTGTGAAGTGTTTGAAGCTCATAAATCTTCTCAGGCTTTGAGATGTACTCCAGCAGTCCCATTTAAGCTGATGCTTTTGCCTCATGTGTACCATGATCTGTTGCAAAGGTTGAGCTATGACTTATTATTCTTTCTTTGTTGCATTTGTTTCCCCAGTTTTTTTGGTAAAATCCCTGGGCTGACTGGTTAAAACAGGTATTTTAGGAAGTGTTGCCCTGCATGTGGAGTTTTGATGGAGGAGCCTGCACTGTGCTTGCTTTGTGGTACATTATGCTCTCCAAACTGGAAAACTTGCTGCAGGTACTTATTCAAGTTTTGCAATTGCATTGTGTACTTTATACCTTATTTTGGTCTTTAGGGTGCATGTGTATGGGGAGAGGTTTTGATCATTCATGCGCATCTTTATTTGTTTTTTATCCTTTTACTCAAGTTGCGTTTATTTTTTAAAGAGCAAGCACTTGTAAGACACATGCGTTGGATTGCGGTGCAGGCATCGGAGTCTTCCTTCTAATTAGAGTATGTACTATTTTTTTTAACTTGTCATCCCATGCTGCTAATATGCCTTTTCATCTCTTATTTGGTTGTTTTTTAGTATCCTCAGGGTAGGGTACTAATGTGTGAAATATTTATTTCAGAGGACCACAATATTGCTTCAGAGATCTGCACGCCAGGCGCCTTGGCCTTCTCCTTACTTGGATGCATTTGGTGAAGAGGTAAATATATTGAAGTGTGGGCCTCTGATTTGGGTTGATGGACTCGCTATGCCCATAAATTCAACATTCTGACTCCATTTGTCCTATGTGCTTGTGCTTTAATGATTCCTGTACCGAATGATGGACTATATCATTGAATATTTATCTGAGTGATACTGCGTTACTTTGATTTGATACTACTGAACTAAGCTGAAGGGAAGTTATGGTTCTTATTCACGATTTAGTTAATGATTTGAATAAACACTCGGTTTAAATTTATTTGTTTTATGTAAATTATCACGCCAGCTAAGAGCAAGAACCACTTTCACCTGGCAACATATTTTTTATCGTGCGAGGGTGGTTATGCTTTGTATAGCCAATATTGATTTGTTAATTTCACCCGTCTTGCAGGATGTTGAAATGCATCGGGGGAAGCCACTGTTTCTAAGCCAAGAAAGATATGCAGCCTTAACACATATGGTATACTGGCAATTTGTCCTTTGACTCGTTCGTATCTCATGTCAGTATTATAATTATTGAGAAATATGGCGATGTTGAGCTTTGTTATTTTGGGTGGTGAGTTGATGTTTCTCTATGAATTGTAATTTTATGTAACCTCCAGATTTAGCTCAGAAGAATTTAACCCACGAATTCAATATGCTGTTCATCTAGTAAATTATTTTGTGAAGGCAGAACTTGTAGACTGAAATTTTCTAGTCTTTGTCCAGAAGATAGCCAAGAACCATTGATGTGCTTAGAGTCACCTTCTTCCGTCAGTGATAGTGTTGTGTTTTCTTTAAATGAAGTCTTTATTACTTTTGTTATTAATCGTGTAACATGATTCTGCTGTTTAAGGTGGCTTCTCATGGGCTTGATCGAAGCTCAAAGGTGCTTCGACAAACAACAATCGGTTCCTTTTTCATGTTTTAGGCCGTGGATGTGAATAACCAGATATTCTTCTGATGAGGTCAGCTTTTGTTATATTCCCTATTAGCTGGAAATGTAGTGTTGATCCTAAATATGACTGAATATTGCAGGTAGTATAGCATTCAGATTCTTGAATCGGAGATTATCTAAATTTCATGATTCGAGCTTCAATACAAGATCAGGAAATCAGTGGCAGCCTTTGATACTCAACTGTACAGACTTGATATAGAGGTAAAAGCTTGTTTGAAATTGTCGGATTATGACAACATCCTTTAAAATGATGGAACTCCTCGCAACTGTTCAGCGGAAAGAGTAACCTTTGTTGAGCAGTTTCTTGTGATTATCCATGTAATTGTGCAACGCAGACTCTTTGCTCGTTTAAGAAAATAAATAACACAACAAATGCCTGCTGTTTGTCGTGTTCTTCGTTGAGGTGGTGGTGTTGGCAATATATGGTTACTAGTAGTCTGATGCGTCATGTTTTCCCACAGGTTATATATCGTGATACTATTTACATGTGGTTATCTTCCAACTGGAATGCGTTACTGGCTGTGGTGTTCTGGTGAACGTCGATATACTCCTGATCGGTAGAGAGATATATACGAATATATAATGTCTCATGTACAGAAATTTCTCTACTTTCTATGTGTGGATTTGGGGACGAGGATGGTTTTTTTTTCCCTTCTGTAAATTGTGTATGGATGTCTTTATTTGAATGTACGAATCTTTTGCCATCCACTTGTTTGAGTCTTTAAACCCAAAAAAATCTTGCTACTACTACTAATTATGGGCTAATGTACAATAAATTGCAAATGATATATTTTGGGTTGATTTTGATTTTTATCTTTGGAACTGGATTGTTGATGTAGTTGGCCAGAAGGTGTCAGCTTCCACTGTCGTCTATGGTCATCTTCCGCGATGTCCATGGTCTGATTATTGTCTACTTTCGTCGTCGATGGTGCCCCCCTTAAATTCATGCTTTTACTTTAATTGATTTTCATTGGCAATCCAGTAAGTGTTGGTGGATTAATCGATGTAATGGGCATCTTTCATTTCAAGCACAAAAATTAGTTGATTTTTAATTAATTGCATTTTCCGCTAATCAATCTTCTTGTTACCAAATTCATCTTCGATTTAGGTACTTAATTAATTAATAATTAATAGTATTATATTAACATTTAAAATGTTCATTCTGATTTTTTATACAAGTATCGACAATAATCAAATTACACAGGTCGAGATAAAAAAAGGATTAATCGCTTGTAAAGCTATAAAGTTTGATTAAGTTTTGGTTGGTCCCATATTTTTCAAAATTTAAATAGTAAATCATAAAGTTTTAAAAATTTCGAATTTATCTCATGATAACCTTTTTAGAGGCAATTTAGAAGTTAAATTTATGCACATGTGTAAAATTTTGGTGTTATAAGTAGTACAGTATGAAATAAACCGGTATTTGATAAAACTCATGATTTTTATAGGCAATTAATCCAATAAAAACTTATCATCACATTTGTATACTATGATAAATGCATGCATACAATTGAAATCCAAATTGGAAAAAAGTATTTAAGGTTTCATATATTTACCTCTTTGAAATGCACTTATTGGAAATCAGGATAATTTAAAATGGGACACTTTAATTTAAGACAAAGATAGATAATACTCCTTTAGACCATAAAATATAATCTCTTTTGTGGACAATATGGATTTTAGTGAGAAATTAGTAAACTAAAAGAAAAGGAAGAACAAATGGATAAAATGTAAGAGAGAAATTTTTTATTTTTAGAAATAAGATTACTTTCTGTAAATATCGTAAAATAAATGACATAATGAAACTATTTTTCATGAAAAGATGGAGTACGTAGTACCAAAAATTTGTTAAAATATTTACTAATAGCTATGTACAGGTGAAAAAATGTATATAATGAGAAAATATGGTGAAAGTAATACGGTGTACATGAGATATAACTATATATAATGAGAAAATATGGCATTCTCAATGTACCGTTGGTATCGGCAATAACTCATTATTTTGATGAATCATCCATTCAAACAGAAGTATTGAGAAGAATCAAAATTCAAATCAATTAACAAAAATTATTCTTTTACATTTTTTTGAAAGAAGTCATCTCCTTCTGACTCTTAGTTCTTTAATAGATAGAAGCGATGAATTGCATAAGATAGTAGAATGCAAAATCCTTAATTTCTGGGCTATCCTCAAGCACTACTATAACTCTGCTAATAAAATATCACAAATTTCCCTAAGTAAGAAGACTTTAGTCTATATCAAGTAAATGTATTATATTCTAAAAATTTCCCTAAACCAAAGACTTATTCTATATCAAGAAAAACTATAATACAGAATCTATCTAAGCAGAGAGTTCCTATACAAGGTCATAGTTTGAATCTGGATGATTGAGAAGAAATATTTTCTCTTAAATATAATCATTAAATGGAGAAAAAGGATATCCATCTTTGCAGAACTTGTATCCATGATAGGCCCACATCCAAAACTGAGAACAACTGCGCTTCAGCTTGCAATTGTGCATCTAGAAGTCTCTGGTTCCTTCCGTTAACGGCGACTATGATCCAGTTCTATCGGCATGTCTGACCAACAAAAAAAGATGAGAGTGGCTAATCAGATCAGGCAAAACAGCACAGATGCAGAAAATGGAAGTCAAGAAACAACATTAAGAAATCTTTACAAGGCCTGATGCAAGAGGAAGAAAAGCGCAGATCATCATGTAGAAACTTTTTCACTTGTTTCGCTTGAAAGCTTAATTTTCCTAGTAGGTGAACCAACTCAATATTTAGGGTTAATTACCAGACACAACAAAAACTTTACCTGAACTTACATTTTTAACACATTTAAAACGTAGCAATTACAACATCCCACCATTTCACAAATGAAAAGACAGTTCAATCGGTAAAACAATGTTTAGCAGTACACGACACACCAAACACAGTTTTCTGAAAAGTTAGGGATGGTTCGACAAAATAGAATGAAGTGTGGTGTTGTAATTGCAACATCTCAAAGTCAAGTGTTATTTATTTCCAGCAGTTGATGAAGAAACTTGACAAGAAGCATGATACTTCAGATAATATATTAGGCCATATAACAAAATGAAAACATCATATAGGTGATGCAACCTAATGCCTAAGATCTTGAGGACATAAGAAACATAAATGAAGAAACTTGAAAAATAACAATACTACAGATAAGGGATTAGGAACATTATATTTCAAAGCACTAAAGTTAATTCTTACAAAGCATTACCTCTTTTGACGTGTGTAGACGAACTTTGTTACAGGTGGAACTTTCTTAACCTCTCCATCTTTCAAGTTATTGTCACGGCAATCTTGCTCCATGACATTAGTGAAGTCGAGTTGCTTCTCGACAGATTTAAGAACTGAAGTCCTTTTAAATCGTAATCGATATGGAGGAGATGAATTAAATGACTGATTGCTGCTTAACCCATCTTCATTATCGCAAGTAGGATTTTCACATAAGCTGTTGTTCTGCAGCCCCGTATTCTCAGAACTATTTGTCTGGTCATGATCAGTATTAGATATAACTGTTTCCTTAGGCTGCTGCAGCTCAGACTTTCTCTTTCTTAGTATTGATGGAGTGATTGGAAAGCTTTTTGCAGCAATTCTCAGTATAGACTCAGGGGTTTGAGTATACAAGCTTCTACTATTTACACTTGGTGGAGTAATGAAAGGTGTGGGTGACAATGCCGTGACATCTGCTTCCGGTTGCATCAAGAAAGTACTACAAAGATTTGAATCTAGCTGACCATGGCTTTCTATTACTGGTGGCTCATAATATAATGTCTCATAAATTGGAGTATCACAATGCACTGCTGCTCCGATAATTCGGTATTGATCAACTTCCCCACAGAATCTATGTCTCTCAAACTCAGATTCTGCATTTGATTGGGTAGTCACTGCCAGACACTTTGTGCCCTCAGGATTCGTAGACTCACACTGCCGATAGGCAGCAACATCATGATCAGCGAGAATAGCATCTAGCTTATCCTTCCCATCTTTAACTTTACATGATTCAATAGTATCACCCAAAGCCAAAACAGGCGACCTCACTAAAGCTGTCCTACTGATATCCCTAGCACCATTTAGAAGAACATTTTTAGATACTGGAGGGAGGCTCCCTGTAGCCAAATAGAACTCCAGCTTTTTCTTCAGTGAGCTATTCCAGTGATTCTTGATTGCATTGTCGGTTCTGCACAGATAAGAACTCAATTAAAATATCTGCAAAGTATCTGCTGCGCAGTAATCATTAAGGATCATTGCTCCCCACTGTTGGTACTACCGCCCTTTTCTTCTTTGTTTTATTTCCTTTTTTTGGCTGGCATTTTGCCTTCCAAATTATACACAATTTTACACAATAATATACCTAATATGGAACACTGCTACAAGATTGTGCAGTTCAGGAGAGAGGGGGAGAAAAAGTTCTGTTGATAATTTGGTAATTGTCCAAAGGACTCATAAGTTTGACGACACAATGAACAAATCATATCAGCTCAAACAGAGCCATTTCAGCAATTTGCAGGCTTACTATATAGTACTCCTAATTCAGTATTTAATTCTCTAGTCTCATTTGCAATTGCAAGCATTAAAAATTACTTTCATCTGTGACTTATCAGCATCTTTCATGAGAATAATCTCCATATCTGTGCAGCTAAGAAAGTCGCATAAGAAGTCCCACATAAAACAAAGTTGAAACTCTTAGCAGTTAAAATATATAACATGCACAGTTCACACCAGCACCAGTATCCCAATTTTTTTCCAACTTCCTGACTTTAGTCCACAAAAGTGTCAGTCTTATTTGTCCTTTTAAATATACAGAAGACAGAAGTGTCACTTTTATTTCAATAGTTTTTACTGGATAGACTACAGATATCGGATGAAAAGGCTACCAGAATTTCATTTTGATGTGTAAGTTGCTAGATGAAGAGCAAACATCAATTTTCCTTTACAACACAATATATTCCTTATTTTCTCGTCTTCTGAGTAAAATAAGTTAGCAAAAGAACGGTACCTTCCAGGCAGAAGCTTAGCTAATTCAGCCCATTTATTCCCATTGATCCGATGAGCATTAAGCAGAGTAAGCTCCTCGTCCAATGTCCAAGCATCCTTCTTAATATCTGGATTCAAATGGTTGTGCCACCTGAATATTTTCCAATTAGACAAGGAAGATAATTTTCAAAGCTCAGATAACATATAATATGAAAATGTGACTACAAATACACTACTCTTAAGAGGAATTTAATCAGCACATATTATATTAAGTTATTAACACAAAACTGGTAGCATCACACAAACTATACACTTCTCTGTTGATATGGTGTTTCTGACGTAAAGCCAGGAAGACAACCTTCAAGAAAGCAAAATGAAACCTTCATATTTAGTTGGGATTCTTATCAAGACATGCATTATTACAGAAAAAATATAAGTATGGTGAAACAGTGAATCATTCTATTGAAGATTCTATGAAGAATCATCGGTCGATCTAGGGAAAATCAACATGTGTTACTTTCTACCAAGAAATTTTCTAAGACATGCATGCTACCTGTCAAGTTAAACATCAAGAGTCAGTCTTTCTGCCACATATGACATATCTACCGACAGTCAATAGGAAGATACTCCCTCCGTCCCATAAAAATAGGGACTTTGGGGATGGCACGGGTTTTAATGCAAAATTGGTAAAATAAGAGAGAGGTAGAAAGAAAAAGTGATTGGAGTGTTATTACTTATTAGTGGAGAATGGGATCCACCTCATAAGAGAGAAAAACTTGCCAAAAATGGAAGACGGCTATTTAAGTGGGACAGCCAAAAATGGAAAAAGAAGACTATTTTTATGGGACGGAGGGAGAATTAATTGTTAGGTCCATTATTGATATTACCTCTCACGGCACTGCTTTCCAATTCGACCTGGCAATGACTTTGCTATGACTGACCATTTTGTAGGTCCATATTTGGCCACTAGCTTTGTGATTTTCTCATCCTCCTACAAAGTCAGGTCATTAGAAGTTGAAATCAGGAACACCATGATGCTATAATGAATATAGCAATTGGGAAATTCAGTTGAGATGGAGGATTATAGCAGCCAACCTCTGTTGTCCAGGGACCTTTCACAAGTTCTGGATTCAGAACCTTTTGCCATCGATGCAGGCACTGCACTTC
This sequence comes from Salvia hispanica, assembly GCF_029641045.1. Lineage (NCBI taxonomy): Eukaryota > Viridiplantae > Streptophyta > Magnoliopsida > Lamiales > Lamiaceae > Salvia > Salvia hispanica. The sequence continues at coordinate 28,860,205 of NC_142692.1, forward strand.
TGATCTATGTGGAAAAAACTCAGCTGTGTCCATATCAATGGTTTAGTGAGACCACATAAGTTGAGAAAGATTTGAGAGAATGCAAGAAAAGAGACATGGTAAAGTAACATTGTACATGTAAATAATGGAGTTCTTAAATCATACTACGAAAGGTCTTATATTAATGGCATTAAAACATCAAAGCATTAAAGAATTCAATCGAGTAGCAAATTTAATAGGTCCGTCAAAAAGAGAAGTTAATAAAAGAGAGAATCTTAAAAGATACCTATTTTCTTCCAAGACTTCCCTCTGAAAGCTGACACTGCTTTTCGTAGTGTATCATCCTGAAGCAAAATTGTTTAATTTAATGTTCAGTAAATATTGCCTGAAGAATAACAGAATTACTTGGGAAGTTGCATTTCTTAACAACCACTTGAATTCCAGTTGTCATCATGCAACATTAAGGTCAAAACCAGAAATGAAGTCATTATTCCAGCACAAGATACATACATTCATTTGGAATAGTTCTTACCTCCTCTGGAGTCCAACCTCCTTTCGCTCTTCTAATTGGACCGGTAGTTCTTCTGTAAAACCCAAAAATGGTATCAAATGTAAGATTATCATTTTTAAAGAAAAAAGTACTCTTTATTCCATTGGCAATAAATGCAAAAGTTTGTCCAGTTCTTTGTTCCAGAGTAGAGGTGAGGTCAAAAACATATATTTCAAAACAGATTGGTGAGAGCTAGTGAAATAGGTACATATTATATACACCGACGAGATGTCATACCAGTTAAGAATAGAATCTTATGTTATTCTCTCAAAGAAAAAAAGAATGTTCGAAATTATGAATTGCTGCTGCTCCTTTTAACGGGACAAGCAACCAATTTGGCATGATAAAGCTAGATTTAATTCAAAAGGCACCACCATACTAGAATACTTGATGTGCATGGGTAGAACTAGAAAATAATTAATGAAGTTCACATCTTTCTAGTTTCTTATAAGACAAGAGAAGAATATTCACACAAATGCGCTGAAAAAGAAACAAATTCATTATAATTCAGTATCTAACAACCATACAAAATCAATCAAAAACATGCATCATCAATAGAAACATCTTTTATTCATGTATTTATATTGGGAAAGAGAAAATCGTCACAAAAGAAGAAGCAATATGATTCAGATAACACTAAGCCAGACATGAAAATTAAATATACTTGAACCATAAATATCACATGCACTCATCCAAAAATGAAAGAATGCAATACCTATGAGCTGGAGAAACACTTCTCGGACTAGTTGCCCCAGGAGACTTTAGTGCGGCGCTGCTACTGTTCTCCGAAACAGAGGAGCTTGAAGCAACAGTAGATTCCTTGTTCTCAAGGCAAATATCATCAAATTTTACCTCTGCCATTAGTCCCTATACATTATCACAAGTCTAAATTCCTAAGCTTCCTTAATTCAACCAATCGAATAAACTTCCAAACAAATTGTACAACTCCAATCAAATTAAAGAAAAATTAAATCTTTAGCTCGAATACTAAACTAAGTCCAGATCTCAGAAACGAATGGTAATTGACACCACAAGACTCGGAGCCAGGAACGCCGCACGAAGAAATTCCAAACCTCACACAAATATTCGATTGATCACAGCAGTTGAATACGTAAAACGCAGTAATATTGATCAAACAGCAAGCAACACAAAGGAACACCACAAAATTCGCAAAAACTCAGAATCCTATCGCCTCTAAATAAAAATTGCATCGTCTAACCTCACCAATTGGGAAAGTAGCTCCTCGGATTCCCAAGCCCTAAGAAAACTAAAAAATCTGTGAATTGAAAGAGAGAAAATCCCCCAGCTTCGAAAACCTTGCCCGTTGAAATTGGAGAGAGAAACAAATAAATATATAATGATTTGTATATAACGAATACCTGCGAGATGCCGTGTCCAATTTATATATCCATATATTACTATTTGTAATTTAATTTTATAAACTTGAATGGAATATCTCAGATTTCATTTTTCACTTTCGCCATTAAATATTATCATTTCATTTTATTATAAATTTAATATATAAAAATACAACCTATATTCTCATCCTTTACAAAATTAAACAATTTCAAAAACTCACGCATATCCAATATGAAACATTTATTCTCAAACAAATGGAGTATTTATTATGAAAAAATTGTTGCATCAAATTAGGATCTATAATCACTGTTTAAATATATATTATCAATTTTGATGAACTTCAAATAGTTAATTATTACAAATTGTCTGTAAAATTTTATTTATCTATATTTATATATGATGAAAGAACATGAGAGAAATCAGTTACATTCTTGAGAATTAAAATTGCTAGAAGAAAGTGTTTTACCTATTTCAGAAAACCTACATTGATATGTACTTTGCATTGATACGCATGCAAACAAGATACTTCTTCTGTGTCTCATTGTAGTTGAGGGGTTCTTTTAAAACATCTCCGAAGTAAATTAAATGCAGGGGTTAACTAATATAACTACCATATTTATCATTTCTTATGAAAAATCATTCTCCAATGGGAAAGGTATTTGAGAATGTATTATACATTTTCCCATTTTGAAGAATACCTCTCCATCAATAGAGAGGTATTTGAGAAGATATTATTCTTTATATTTTTTTAATGCATTTTGTATGATTATTTTATTTAAAAGAATTAGTTTACCTTTCTATATATCTTTTTTCTTTGGAATATGTTATTTTTCAGAAGGGTATATTTTACTTTTAAAGAAGGTAAATATATGATTTATATTTTCCATATATCTTCCCTTCTTGAAGATTTTATTAGGCATAGAGATAAGATCGAGTTTTTAGTGAGTTAAATTGAATAAGAATAAAGTAGGACTATGACAAAACACATTCAACTTGAGAGAAAAAATAAATTGAGAGAAAATGTGCATCGATCAAAATATTGACGGCAAAGGTTTGGAAGTGAAAAAATGGAAAAAATATAAAATGCAAAATGCAAAGTCGAAAGACTTTATGATATTATTTTTCTAGAGACTGTAAATGTGTAACCTACTCGGAAACTTATTTATGTAATTCGCTCTATGTTTCACCTACACTATGAGTATCATCTAGTTCAAGAATAAACATAAATCCATGATGAAAAATAAAAAAAATTATGAATCATTGATCACCTGATCAAGTGCTTATAAACCATACACATTCAACTATGCATTTGATATTGATCATCATTCATCTTTACACTATATATCATAATCAAACTACTCAAACTAATAGCTACAAAAAAAATCAAGGTTCAAAAATCTCATCAACAAGATCATCAAATATGATTTCCTCAAGCTCCAGTCCTACACACTCTGCATCCAACTGCAGATTCATCCAACCGTCGTCCCGACCCAAGTCTCGGCTCACAGCATCATCCATATCCGTATCGGACTGAGGCACGGAGCTAAGCAGCCATCTTATCTCGGCCCACACTTGCTCCAAGACGCGCGATCCCTTAGGCAAGGGATGCACACTCGAGCGGGTAGTAAGACGCGTGGGCCAATAGCAGAAAGATCTTTCATGGATCCCTAGCAAGACCTGGTTGATGAGATCAAACAAGAGGATCTGGTTGGATATCCCATCTTCTTGATCCGGTGCACAACACGACTCGTGCTGATCGCTCACTTCCTCAAACACTGAGGGGGTGAGAGGGTACTCCCCTGACCGCCACTTTCCCAGCGTGCTCTCGTTCCTCGTGAACCCGGATAGCTCAAGCACCCCCCTCACGTAGTTGAACTCCGCATTGTTCTTCTCATCCCCCTGCACGTGCACCAGTTCGCTATACAACTCCTTTATTTGGCTCTCTTGAACTATGCCTACCGCGTCTTGTGCTGACATACACCTATCGTATACGTCTACTTCCCCTTCTTCCACATCAACCTCGATTAGTTCATCATCATGTGATAGCTCAGCACTACTTTGCCTTTTGGAGGATCTTGAATCTACAAAACATTCAACAGAGTCACATCACCAAATCATGCACTATCATCTTTGAGAGTTATTCAAATTTAATGAAAATGAAAGCTACTACTTACCATCTAAGGGTGATGCTTCATGCTCTTGTTGCTCAACTTCTGATGGCATCGTCTCAGACGACCTCCTCTCCCTCGCCTTCTCATCAATTGAATCACCTGCATCATTCTCCTCTTCTTGCTCCCTATGTCCAGTGACACCTCCATCTTCACCATCCACACGTTCCAACGCCCTCTCCTCGCTAAACCTGATATCAGGAATATGAGTCCTGATATCAGGAAGCGAGAGAATCCTCGCCAGAGTGGGAGGCTTCCTCCCAACACCACTCAACTTGGATTCATTTCTTTTACCCTCTTTTCCGGAGCTAATGTCCAGCAACTGATTATACCTATCCAACGAATGATCAAACGACGTCGCCCTCTTGTAGTCCTTTGAAGAAGGGCCTTTGCCAAAATCCGACCTCCCGGCCTGGACACCATCCTCGGCCAACTTCTTCGAGGGGCTAGTCCCGTAAGGCACCTTATGGTGCAACGCGTCCATCATGATCCGATTCTTCTCCTTCTTCCTATCCCGGATGACATACCTGATCTTCTCCCGGATATTCTTGAAACGCATGAGGCCAGCTCTGTTCTCGTCGCTCTTCTTCCTCAAAATGGTGGCTGCTGCTGCTGCAGGCGAAGCAGCATTGTCCAAAACCTCACACGCCTCGTTCTCTTGCTTAATCTCCTCTCTACTCTTTTTCACAGACGCAACAGCAGAATCATGACTCCTCCTAGCAGCAGCACAGCCTTCCAAATCATCGAAATCTCTCGCACCCGAATGAGCAAACGAGATGGACTTGTTCAATCCATATCTCAAGTTAGGCGAACGACGACAATGCAGCTGATTAGCCATAGATATACTTGGATCTTTCATGATATTCAAGAACATCTCCTCTCTCAAATTGAGAAGATTCAACGCATCCATGAAAAGCTTTGATTCTTGAAGAGCATCGCCTCTGGTTGGCTCGATTGCATAAATCAAGTTGCCATGAACAAGGGTGTGATCTCTAACAGGGTGATCTCCAAACTGATCAACCTCATTCTGTTTCAAGTAGTTGAGCCTCATGTGGTGCGAGGTTGAAGCATAGGGGTCGGAGCAGCCCTCGAGAGGCGCCTCCACGCAGTCGAAAGACTTCCCCTTATGGTGGGACGGGAGGTTCTCGTCTGGCGGTGTTCGCACGGGATAGGACGTGCTCCTTCGGTGGCGGCCTTTCTTCCCCGTCAAGGTTTTTATTCTTGCCTTCATGGAGGGGGTTTTGTGGTCGGCGGCGCGCTTAGCCTGAGACAATTCAAACTATGCATGTGTCAGAGCTGTCTGACCTAAAATGTGCCTTCTTATCATGTTTTGTCTTAACGTACTCTAGATTTTTGGACGGAGGGCTCGACGATGTCTTGCTCGGCTTCTTCTTCAACACTTGAAGAAGCTTTGCCTGCAAATATATATGAGACAGAGGAGATGGATGAGAATATACGTATTGTAAGCAATTGAAACTAAAAATAAATTACAAGGAGAACTGATGAACCTCTTCTCTTATCACCGATTCATTTTAGGATGCAATCTATGGATTTCTATCGTGTATATATTTAGTAGTACCATTGCCATTGGAGGGCTTTCCATAAACGAGACGAGCACGGGGGATTCGTTTGACGACTTTGTCCCATCGATTTTGTTGCAAAGTGTGAAGAATACCCCACATGCATCCAGGGCCATGATGTTTCAACGCAATTTGTGAGTCTTTTTTCTCCAAATTCCTCCCTATTTTGAACATTCTACTCTTTTGATCATCAAATATTCCCATTATTTTACAAACAATATTCAGATTCTCAGCTTATTTTGTTTGTATTGCCAAGAAGGAAGAAATTCATGAAATGCGCATCAAGAGAGGTTCGTAGTAGAAACGTTGATGGTGATGGTGGGATATCCGTGTTATTCTCTGTGGCTATGCCTGTATTAATCAAATTTAGAGAGAGTGGGATGGATTTGACGCATGTTTCAAAAAATTTAAATATCACATAAAACACTTTCTAATAAAATACACTCTACTTTAATTTTGGTTCATTTTAATTTCTGTCTATTTTGCCTATAAAAAAGTTATTAGAAACGCCACTTCACAACACTTGTAAGAAATAAAAATCTGAAATACATTTTTGGTACAATTTCCCATAATTGAGGATTGAAATTAGTGCAGTTTGAACAATAATTATTTCAAGGCCCAATGGGGCGTAAAAAGCCCAAGTTACTGGTGTTCAATTGTGCTCCCCTAAGCCTGTTATATTGAAATTGAATGGGGCTAAATTATTTTCTAGGTAGGGTTATTTTCAGATTCTAGTGGTCTGGGTGTATCCGGATAATCATAATTACAAAAAATTTTGTAATTATAATTAGTTAAACACATATGAAACACTGAATTTTTATTTTCAAACCCCAATTAGATCCATTGCACTAAGTCAATAAATAAATCAACCCAAATTTGTTGTTTATTCATATTGGCGAGATTTGATATCTGAACTAGTCGTGCTCCAGGAATATATGATCTTTCAACAATAAATTCCTATCTAATTTATTTTAAAATAATCGAAAAGAAAATTTGGTAACTACAGTTGTTGAAATAGTTTGGCAGGCTATAACCATTTTCTGGTGCAATTGGGCAAACTGATGTATCAAAAGTCAATGTTAAATTATTAATTAATAGTACAATGTGCCTATATTTAGGTCTAATCAACCAATGACTAACTATTTCATATTCCAACGGGTCGATCTTTATTAGTTTAATCATAGATATTAAACGTGAAAGGAGATATAGTCCTAAAAATCGACAAAAAAAAAGCACAATGTATTATTGAATTAACTCGTTGGGTGTAGCTTTCTAAAAGAACTTATTCGATGTAGCATATAAGGAATTATTTTTTATTTATAATAATTGAGCTATATTATCTTTTGAGGTGTTATAATTAAGGTAAAAGATCATGTTATCTCCGGTTAAAAATAATTTTTTTAATCACTCATACTTTATTTTGTCTTTTATTTATTTGCTCTTCGTTACATTTTTTCTCTATATAATTTACTAAACACTATTTTCTAATTCTTATGCCCAAAAACATCTCACTTGGGACTGAGGAATTACAAACATTTTATAGTATTATTTTGAATTAGTATGACCCATCTTTCACCCAAATTAAAATGATTATTCTAGTTACTAATCAAATATTATTTCGTGGAGTTTACTCTAATTTGGCATGCATAAAGAAAATACGAGGCGTTGAAATTGTTCTGCCCATCTAGAAGCTCCAATAGTTATATTTCTTTTTTAATTGATGACAATCATTTACTAATTAAATACATGGTTGATTATAGTTTATATTTTAGAATTAATGGCCATTCAACAAAATTCTCAAATCAATGATAATTATCACCACACAATGCACGAACATCATAGAAATAACAAAAATAACAAAAGTAACTCATTGTTCGATTTCCGACTATATATTACTACTCCCTCCGTCGCATTAAAAATAAAACATTTACTTTTTGACACGAGATTTTATGTAATACTATTATTATTTTGTGAGTTAATGATGAGAGAATAAAAGAAGAGAGATGAAAAAGTAGAGATATGAAACGTTTCCTTTTTTAATGAAAACGTTTCATTTTTAATACGGATGAAGTATGATGTATCCCATTGGCCTCAGAGGCATTTGCCTTAATTTCCATATTCATTAAAAAAAGTAAGTCAAATGTATAATATTTGGACAATTTGAAATAACACATTCAAATCCAATATCCGAGTATTTTTGTGAAATGGCTACAAAAGAATAAGAGTGATAGCTTTTCCACACTTATTTTTGAAATCTATTTGAAAAAGAACAACTGGATTATATTATTCGTATTTCGTAACGACTATTTCATAGAGATATTCAATGATACTTCCTATAAATTAGAAGTTTGAATTGAAATTTTATGCAATGACTATGATGAATTTACGGTAATTAGCGAAGTAGGTTAGAGTCAAATTAAAACAGTCCAACTATCTTAAACTGAATACTCTTAATCAAATTGAATTTCCTCATTGAATAGGTGAAAGTCAAAACCTATAATCAATATCTCACGCGTATGCATGTGCAAAATTTTCTCAATACCAAAGGTCGGTACACACTCTTCACACGCATATCAAATTTTTTTTTTTTTCCCATTTTCTCTGTATATAATTAATGGAGTAATTTGCGTGCTGATCCTGTAGTACTTTTCTAATTTAAATGTATACGTACATCCTTTGGATAGTTAAAAATCTTAAATATAAGTATTAAAACTGAAATTATATGCAGTCAATTTGATCATGAAATTCTATACTAAAGTAGTACATTCTTAAATTAATTTTAATGGCTTTATATATTCGCAAGTATTTTTATATGTTTATAACAACAAAAAATGTTTCATCCAACCTATACATTATACATAGCCCTCCAAGTAATTTAATTTTTACTTAAATATTACTCTCTTCGTCCATTATTTAAAGTCCTATTTTAATTCGACACAGATTTTAAGAAATGTAAAAAAAAAAGTGATCGAAAAGTTGTGGATTATATGCCTATTTATTTATTTATTGTAAAGAGAATCACCAATGGTTTTCCAGCTACCTCGTGATGACTCAAACCCTACAAAAATTAGTGGTAATTAGGTATTTATATTTACTCTCACCGTTTTTAAAAATTTATCACTTATTTTTCATTTCTGTACATCTCTAAAAATTTATCATCTATCATTTTTACCATTTTTGGTAATGGACCCCACATTCCACTAATTCATTCCCACATACTTATTTTATTACTCCCTCCATCTCATAAAAATATGTGTATTTTTTATTTTCGTCCGTCCTACAAAAATATGTGCATTTCATTTATGGAAAACTATCCTATTTTATTATCCTTATACATCAACTTATTTACAACTTATACCGTCATACTAATAATATGGGTTCCACTTTCAACTAATTTTATTTTAATTCTTGTGCCATATTAATTGCTCATTGCAGCAAAAAGGGCAATTCCGTCGCCTTGGCGTCCCCACACTCCGACCCGACATCATGTGAGAGGGTTCAATCAGAGTATGCAGTAGCCCGTTAAGGAGGAATCAGGGTACGCAATTGCTCATAATTTTATGGGATGAGGGGAGTATATAAAACTGATATACTATACATGTCACTAACTTTTTCAACCCACATTCTATTATATTTCTTAAAACTCGTGCCAAGTCAAATAGTTACTACTATTAGGGACAGAAGGATTATTTTTTTAGCATAAAAAGGATCAACAATGGTTTTCCATCTATTTCATGATGACTCGAACCTCTGACCGATTGGTTAGAAAAGAAACGTTATATCAATTGAACTGCGCTTCATCGTTTATAACCTATAAGAGCATCTCCAATAGCGGCTAGCCCACCGGCTAGCCGATTCGCGTTGCTAGCCGGTCAGTTAGCCGAACCATTGGAATTGGCCAACGCGTTTTCGGCGAGAGAATAGGCGAGCGCACGCCGATTTGTGGGCGCTGGCCGATGCGCTGGCCGCCATTGTGGCGTGCCGATCGGCGAGCGATCGGCCAGCGCTATTTTTTATTTTTTATTTTTTGAAATTTTTTTAAAAACTATATATACGCGATTTTAGTTTCATTTTCATTTGCACCGCTTGTTTTAACGAGTTTTTTTCTCTCTAAATTTTTGTACAAGAGCAACATCAAGCGATGTACAACAACAACGAGTCCAGTCCGGCGACGAGCGGATCTCAGACTCCCATGGTAACCGTGGGATCTGGATGGGCCAGATGGGCGGGCAGATGGGCTAAGGGTTTAACATCCCTTGGCAACAGTTGATGGGGATGATAGCGGGAGCGCATGGGGGGATGCAGTGGGGGATGCCGGGCGGGGGACAGGCCAGTGGCGGGCAGGCAACGCCGGGGTGGGGAGGTATGCCCCAGATGCCGCAGCAGATGCTGCAACAGATGACGGGGATGATACCAGTATGGCAGGGAGGGATGCAGCTCGGTATGCATCCCGGTATGCAGGGGTCACCGGGGGGGGGGGGGCACGGTCTATCGTCCCTCTCTTGATTTTTTGACGGCTTCGTCTCACACGTCGACCCCAGTAGAGACGCAGTTCACTGGGGATGACCGTTTCTCATTGCATGAGCTGGGGATCGATATCGGGGAGGCGGACACTACCGTTCCAGCGGGTCGGGCCGCGCCGAAGAAGAAGAAGACCAAGGGGAAGAGCAAGGCGGTCGGCGAGTCATCGCAGCCGGCTGTTGACGACACCCCCACGCGGAGGAAGTGGACGGCGGATGAGTACGTCGCTCTGGCCAAGGCGTGGTTGTCGGTTTGCGAAGACCCGCTGGTTGCGAACAACCAGCGGATCGTCAACATGTGGGCTAAGATTAGAGCAGCCTACATGAGGTACTGCCTGCACGGAAAGGACTACAGCGGGGAAAAGTGCCGGATGGGGGTGGGAACGCATCAGGGCCGTGGTCGGCCGATTTTCGGGGTTGTACACCAACGCCCTCCGCATGATGACTAGTGGGCAGACTGATGAGGATGCTCGGAGGATAGCAGAGAGTCAGTTCCCCGTGCCGGGGACTTATAAGGAGTTCACCTTCTGGGAATGTTATCTGGTGCTGAAGGACTCCGAGAAGTTTCGGGCGGGGGTCGAAGCTGGGTGGCCGAAGAAGCAGAAGCTGAACTATTCCGACGATTACAGCGGCAACAGCGGCGGATCCCATGACCTCCCCCCGGATGCTGGGGAGTTTTCGACCCCTCCATCCTTTGCTCGTAGCCCTCGCCCGGTTGGCCAAAAGCGGGCGCAACGGGCAGCGAGGGGATCCTCCCCCCTATCGCCCCAGGAGGTCATCTCGGCACCCTCCCCCACGCGCGTACACCTTATTCTCGCGTCAAAAAATGCAAGAACAGATGTACAAGATCTTCCAAGAGTGGAGGGCCGCAACTGACCCCACAGAGAAGAGGTTTCTTCACTCGATGCTCGAGAGCATGCAGGTGGATTTGGATGCCACGAGGGCACTGATGGGGGGCTCAAACGCGGGCTCAGATGCCACCGATGTGGAGTCCCGGGTGGCAGCGGCAACGGCGGTGAGGACGGCGACGGCGGCGATGAGGAGTAGAGAGAGGCAGGGCTCGTGTGTGGAAGCCACTTGTTTTTTTTATTATATACTTTTTTTTATCTATGTATCTTTTTTTTATTTAAATGAAATGAATGCATTTTCCATATATGTCTCATAAATTAAATTCCGTAATTAATCGTAAATTTAATTGCGTAAATGTTAGTTGTTTTTGAATTATTTTTATTGCGGCTAGCCTGTGGCTGGCCTTAGGCTAGCCTATTTGAGTAAAATAATGATTTGGCAAGTGGAATTTTAGTGTTGATGACGTGGCAGGGAGAGAGAGTGGCTGACCTAAAGGCATTGGAGATGCTCTAATATATATATAAATGGGTGCGTTAGGTGACACCACTTTAAAGTGACAACGTGACAACAACGTAGTATGCAATCTGTGATACATAAGCAATCAATCTGCGATACATAGGCAAGCTACTCGGCATGTGGTTCCAAGCAATCTGCGGTACGAAATCAGAGCAATATAATGACACCATAGACAACCTAGGCAAACAATCTGCAATACATAAGCGAGCAATCTGTGATACATAGGTAAGCAACTCGGCATATGGTTCCAAGCAATCTGTGTAACATAGGTAAACAAGCCTGCCACGTGACAAGCTAAGATTAAATTTGCTCCTAAATCTAAGGGTCTTGTGGTAGGTTATCATTTTAGGACAGTCTTATATACACATATATAAAAGGAGAGTTATGAGAATAATAAAAAAATATTATTATAATTATTATACTAAAATTGTTAAATATAGATGTTTTATTGCTCTTATAATCATTAGAGCACTCCCAATGGTTTGGGGATAAACTCCCTTATTTCTCCCTAACTCCTGCCACATCAGCGCCACATCAGCACCAAAATTTATCCCCAGTTTTTAGCCAACTTTTAGCCAACCTCTGCAATGGTTTCTCCCTTATTTCTCCCTAACTCAACATTTCATTTTTACATCATCACTAATTTAATTGTTTTATTTTTATATATAATAAAGCTAGCTTATTTAATTTATAAGATAAAACAAATAATAGTAATAAAGTTCGTTGTATTAAACACGGGTACACATTACAACGAAGAAAATTAAAAAAAAAAAAAAAAAGTACACGAATGGAAAAAAAAAAATCAAAAAAAAAATTCAAAGAAAAAAAAATTCAAGGGCGGTGGGCGCGGTTTCTATTTGCCCACAATTCTTCGATGATATCGTGTTGTAGTGCTTGATGGGCCTCCTTCTGGTGTATGTCCATGAACGCCTGGAACCGTTCATGTTCGTTGTGCGGTACACCCTGGCGGGCGGACTCGGTTGAGACACCGTGACTCGATGATGCAACACTTGGGTCGTTGGTGACGTCGAGGACGCCTTCGTGTTCATCATCGATGATCATGTTATGCATGATGATGCACGCATACATGATATCGGCAATATCCCCCTGGTAGAAAAAGCGCGTCGGGCCCTTTACAAGTGCAAATCGCGATTGGAGCACCCCAAATGCCCTCTCCACATCCTTGCGCGCAAACTCTTGCGCTCGGGCAAAATACCTTCTTCTATCTCCGAGTGGGCATCTGATCATCTTCAGAAACACGGGCCATTGCGGATAGATGCCGTCAGCCAGGTAGTACCCCATGTTATGCACATTGCCATTGGCCGTGAATTCGATGGAGGGGCCTAACCCGTTGATCCGCTCGTTGAAAAGGGGCGAGGAATTGAGAACATTTAGGTCGTTGTTCGACCCGGCTATACCAAAATAAGCATGCCAAATCCAAAGCCGTTGGTCGGCAACGGCTTCAAGAATGATGGTGGGATGCGTACCTTTGTAGCCGGTAGTGAACTGGCCTCGCCACGCGGTTGGGCAGTTCTTCCACTGCCAGTGCATACAGTCGATGCTGCCGAGCATCCCCGGAAAGCCGTGGGTCCTCCAGTGCCAATCCAGTAGGAACTGGCAGTCAGCTGCGTCCGGCGAGCGAAGGTAGTGCTCCCCAAATATCTCTCGCACGCCCCGACAGAAATTCTTCAGGCACTCGTTGCCAGTCGTCTCGCCGCATTGCAGATACTCATCGAACATGTCGGCGGACCCTCCGTATGCCAACTGCCGGATGGCAACAGTGCATTTCTGTAGGGGCGATAGTCCGGGCTTCCCTGCTGCGTCTCGCTGGAGCCGGAACTCGGGGTAACGCGCGGACAACGCATTAACAATGCGCAGGAAGAGGGAGTGGCGCATTCTGAACCGGCGACGAAATACATCTGCCGGATAACGTGGTTCCTCCGCGAAATAATCGGCGAACAGCCGATCGTGCGCACCAGTGTGGTTGCGAGGGATGTATCGGCGCCGCCGGCGGATTGGCCGTTGGGGGGGTGGCTGCTGCATTCGAGCGATCTCGCTTTGTATGTAGCGGGAGATATAGTTGTTGATTGGGTTGTTGGCGAAACCCGCTACATCCCATCCGGTGGGAGCGGAGGTACCTCTTCTTCGGAAGAAGAATGTGATATTTCCTCGTCGGACTGAGCACGAGACGATGAATCAGAACTCATTTAATAAAGATGGAGAGAAAAAAGATTGAAAATTTGTGTGAATGAAGTTTGTGGGTGATGAATGGAGGAAGAGGATGAAATATTTATAGGGGTGGAAATTAGAATATGACCGTTGAGGGAAAAAAAAAAAAAAAAATTGATCATCGCCGAAAAATCGCCGAACAGCTCCCCACAGTGGCCGGCGATGATCCGGCGATAGCCCGGCGTTAAAACGCCGCTTGGCGTAAAATCGGTAGGAATTTCGCCGAAAAATCGCCGAACTCCTCCCAATGGCCGGCGATAAGTCGGCGATATCCGGCGAAAAATCGCCGGATTTTCGCCGTCGCCATTGAGAGTGCTCTTAGAAGAAGTTGACTCTACATTTTTCTAATTCATTTCACTCTCATTTTATTACAAACTTATATATACAAATCGATTTATATTTAACCAATTTTTTTAATTTACTTTCATTCTATATTTTTTAAAACATGTATTAAATCAAATAATTAGGACTCCTAATATAGAACAAAAAGAGTATTTTTTAATTATTTTAGTGTTAAAATTCTAATATCATGTCTCACATCGGCTTGGTGATGATCCTATCTCTTCTATATAAGGATGGATAACCCTCCCCCTTATGAGGCCTTTTAAGGGGTGAGTGGCCCATTTCTAATATGGTATCAGAGCGGGCCCAAGTCGATGATGAATTATATCTCTTTATCTCTTCTCTTGCCTACCCACGTGATGGAAGTCCGATGTGTCATTCCGGCCCACACGTGAGGGGGCGTGTTAAAATTCTAATATCTTGTCTCACATCGTCTTGGTGATGATCCTATCTCTTCTATATAAGGATAGATAACCAGTGGCGGACATATGTAGAGCCTTGGGGGACCCATGGAACCCCCAAGAATTTCAAATTTCCTTATATATAGTTTATATTAATGAGATTTAAGTGTTAATTTTTCAGCTCAAGTGGTCTTCTGATAGGCCTAGCAGCTACCAGGTCCGTGTTCAATTCTCCACAAGTTCAATTTTGGCTTTTTTATTTCAATTTATCTTTACACCAAAAAAAATTATAATAATAATCGTACTCCTATATTAGTACTTCATTAATTAACCCATCTCAAAATTTATCCATAATTGATAGTAGTATTAATTTTTCCTTATGTTATTTGTGATGTTTTTGTATTTTTCTACAACTATTATAAATAAAAATTTTCAGATTTTATACTTCATTAATTAATTTATTCCAAAATTTATTCATAACTAATTATACTCCATTAAAAATATATATATTTCTAGTTTTGGTATTATTTAATTATTTATATCTCATTACTCATTTTTCTCGCAATTGTCGGCTATGCTAGCATAAAAAAAATATCCTACAATTGTTATCAATAAATTGGACCCCAACGTCAAAATCCTGCGTCCGCCACTGTGGATAACCCTCCCCCTTATAAGGCATTTTAAGGGGTGAGTGACCCATTTCTAATATTTAGCATTGAAATATCTCATATTTCTATTGCATATTAATTCTCTTATTATATCTCTTCCATTAACCTCCCTCTCACTGACCCCTAATATTATTAGGGCGCGTTTGATTGGCATGATATGGGTTGATGAGATAGGGTAGGTGTAATGGGGTTTGCTTGATATAGCTGATAGTCCGTATCTTACTCCGACGTTTGTTTGCCCTGATATAGTTCTTATGATAGCTTATACTGTCTTTGATTTGCCATATGGAAACTAATGATAAGAAACATGTTTGCCATATTTGCCCTCATACAATTTGTATATATCCAATTTTGTCCTTCAAAACCTAACACCATCCATAACAAATCATAAAAGGCGCCCAAATTTTTATTCTCGCGCCAGTCTTTTTTGCTCTTCGCCGAGGAAGGCTAAATGCTGCAACACAAACACAATTCTGCAAATTCAACTGGGAAACTTTTTACCACTAAATTATAAGACATCAGGTATGTAATTGCATACAACGCCCTTGTTTCAAGCCACAATGTATGATGGTTTTTGTCCATTCTTAAGTTATACACACATGTCCTATCTGATTCTCGAAATAGTCTATCCAGATGACGAACATGAGCCGGAATAGAGTCTAAAACCACAGACTGACCTAGACGATCCCAACGTTTACGCTTGCGGTTTTGTGGGCATAACATTGTGATCATAAACGAGATGTGTAACAAGTTAGTTTGGTAGTTCCGAATTATTTCCTCAAGCAAGAGCAACACGGTTGTCAAGTCATTATTCGGACATGCAACCTGAAAATGCATTCCATATGCAGATACCTCACAATCCAATTTGAAAATAGCTCAAAACCTAATGTAGTAACTCAGCAACAAAAACCAAAACAAAACCAAAACCTCAACTACAAAGACGTGTTCAATTAAATCAATCCTGAATTAGACCCATACTTTTAAGGAGTCAAATTTAACAATCTAATTCACTGACTTTAACCAAATTTAACTATCAAATTCAATGGAAATCGACAATTGAAATAATTCAATCATGAATATGTGCAATAGGCAAGTGAAATTGGTCAATCGACAATTTCAATTGCAATCAGTGGACACTTGATTCTGTTGCAAAGTTTTAGCATACCGTTCGGGAACTTTCTTCATTAGCCATCGACAACTGCGTGAAATTAGAGATACCCAATTGTATAATGCGCAAACAGCAAATTTGGAGCCGCTGCGAAATTATGGTGGTTAATACCGGCAAGCCGGTAATTATCATCCAAAATTGGAAAAAAAAAATTAAGACTTACAAACTGGAATGGGGCGGATGAAGGAATCGGTGAACACGATTATCAGTCGATTAAAATTTCCGCCGCATATATCCTCGACCGCTCATAAAATTTATTCCTACAACTTTGAATTCACGAGAGGGAAAGGGGTTTTTTAGGCAATCAGTGCAATTCCAACTATCAGGATCGATAGCATACAAGCTTATCAGGGGGGAAGACCCTGATACGCATATACAGGAAACATTGCGTGGTATCTTAATTTCTCTCGGGTTGGGGTTGTATCCCGGGTCGTCGTGCATTACTGTCAGGGCAATCACAAACGAGATAAGCCCTAGATAGGAGGGCTTATCTTACCCTATCAGGGCAATCAAACGAGCCCTTATCGTAATAACTCCGATAACGTTGACACTGAAAAAACTCCACAACTTTCAATAGTAATTTGGGCCCAGAACGGCAGAACGTATAAGAAAATGTTTAGATGAGCACTGATGATTAAAATGAAAAATAAAAAAATGAAGAGCTATTTTTAGTATATGTTTTAAATTTTCAAAATATAAAACCAATTGAAGTGGCTGACTTTTCAATGCCACAAATTTAAGTTACCATTTATTCATCAAACACGTATCAGACACGGAGCCCTCATTCCATGTAGCAGTTTTTGATTTATGTAATAATGAAAATAATATACTATTAAAAAGATCGAGTTAAACCTAACATAGCCGCATATCATAATATAGACAATCACTAAATATTTGAACAAGGTTTATTACATATGTGATTTGAATCATTTGATCTAACTTAACCATGTTGTGAATATGTTTGTAAGTGGTACATGGAAATAGGGGAACATAATAATATATGCAAAGGAGGATTATGTTACCTTTTACTTTATGTTAATTAATTAATTATTTCTTTAAACTAAGTGGGTTATATTAATTACCAGTTTACCACATATATATACTACTTCTTCACAATGAAAAGACAACTTGACTAATAACGAAACTTCATATTTCAGTTACAAGTAAGGCTGGAAAAGGGTGTATTCTAGAATTTGGCTAAGCATTGTCTCTTTGAATTAATTAAATTGGTCGGAATTTGAAGTCAAACAATTTTAGAACCTTTGAAAATTTTCAAAATGACAAAATACAACTATATATACACACGCGCATGGTGATAAATTGCAAAAGGCAGGGTAATAGTTATTTTATTTATTTATTAATAAGGGAACAAATTAAATTTGAATCTACATTTTTAAATAAGGATTAATCGATAAAAATTTAGTTTTATTTTGTAAACATTTCTTGATATTATAATAATATAAAATGAGACATTTTCTTAGATATCCACACTTATACAGATTTCCTCAATCCTCCCTATTAGATGCGTATATGTACCTTTCTTAAAATTCATTAACAAATTTTGATGACAATAATTAAAAAGAGGTTAGCACTTAGCATGCACCAACGCTGAATAGCAACGTATGACTTAAATATTTGTCAACTTATTTAATCATTATATTTATTGATTTTGATTTAAGTTACACTCACATATATCTAATGTATATACTATGCGTGTGATGATGATTGATGATGTTGGGCAATAGAGCAGAGCCATAATGAAATTGATAAAATTGAAAATGAAAGGCCACATTGAATTATAGGCATTATGACATCCAAATCAGCATTCCACCTTTATATTTCCAAAATTATAATATCACCATTCACAAGTGGAGCATTTTGACTTTGCATTAACCAATTATCTTCTTCTTTTATGCAAACCAAATTTAATTCAGAACCAGACGCCAAAATAATAGGAGTACTACAAAATTACAGAGTAAATCAAATTAAATTATTCGATTCTCAACATACATAATACTAATTAGATAACCTTGATCAATATCCATAATTCTCGTTTTCAACCTTAGATTATATTCGTCCAACAAATTACTCCATAATAATAATCTCGGAATCAAAACTTAAACCAACATATAATCTCGGAGTAGTAGTAATACTAATACTACAAAAACATCTTATGAAAAATAATCACGTTAACTGATAAGTACCGCATCGGTCCCATAAAAATGAGATTTTAGTGACGGTTTAGGATTTAATGCAAAAATTAGTAAATAGGAATAATAGAAATAAAAAATGATCGAAGTATTGTTGATAAGAATGAAGTCCGCCTCGTAAGAAAGAAAAGTTACCAAAATGAAAGTGGATTCATTTTGTGGGTCACACCATAATGTAAAAACAAACTATTGTTTAAGGACATATGAACTTAGGGCTAGTGATTTTCGTCACAACACGAAAATCCAACACAAACATGTACGCAATAAATTAGTTTAGACAAGCCTTATTGGCTTTGTATCCTTATTAGATTGACACGTTAGAAATTCAATAATTTTGAATTGAGTTGAAATGGCCTATTAAAAAGTACCTATATATATTATTTTACTTATTTTTAATAAAGTACTACTCTATATTTTAGTTTTATTCTTTAGGTTTATAGTGTATATAGGTTTTTATTCTATAAGCCAGGTTTAAAAATCATGTTTAGTAATGTAATATTAGGTTTGAGTCGTTATTAAGTTGTTATCGTGTCGTGTCAACTTATACTTATTATATTGTGTCATTAACGGGTTCGTGTCTTGTTCAGGTCAGGTTCAGATTTGAATAGGGATGGGGATCCAATCGGTTTGTTTGAAATCGAACCAATTAGTCAATTAACCGACATTTTTTTTGAATTCCAAAACTGAAACCGAACCCTAAGTCGGTTTGGTTCCAATCAGTCCTATCTGACAGGTTCTTCGGTTCCACCGAAGGAACTAACATCAAGTGAAAGACATTTAAAAAAATATGTGCTATCGCTATTACAATTTCTTGTACATACCTTCGAACTTCGAAGCCACTCGTCGGAGAGAGTAGCGGCACGGAGAGTCAGAGCAGCAGCCTGGTCGTGGCCTCATTGGAAATAGCAGCGACGTGGGGAGTCGGAGCAGCAACCTAGTCGTCGACTTGTAGGAGAGAGCAGTGCCATGGGCGATGGGAGAGACCAGCGTGAACGGGAGAGATAAGTTGAGACTTGAGAGAGAGAAGCATTGTGTGCAGCGACAATTCTTTAGAAAGAGGTAGGTTTTAACTTTTTATTTTTTACAATTTTTTGAAATTAAAATGAATATATGAAAAATTTAAAATTAAACCCACTAACTAGTTCTTCGGTTCTCAGTTAAAACAGAGAATCGCCTAAACTTAAACCCACAAATCGAAACTGAACCTTAACCTTAACCTTAACCTTATTTTTTGGTTCTCAGTTATCCAAGAACCCCTATATTTGAATGTAGCAAGTCGGATTTGTACTAGGGTTAGAGAGTTTCTTTAACAAATAAACTTCAAATAAAACCTTGTTTGATTGAATCGTTATCGAATTAGCCCAATAGCAACCCAACATGCATGATTTGCCACCTTAATTCACTATTACTAATCCATTGCATTTACTAATCCATTATTACTAATCTCTCCAAACAACTACTCCCTCCATTCCATAGTAATGGAAGCAATTCTTTTCGGTACGGAGATTAAGAAATATTGTGTTAGGTGAGTTAAGTAAAGAGAGAATAAAGTGGAAAATGAAAAAGGTAGAGAAAATAAAGTAAGAGAGAGTAAAGCAGGTGTGAAAAATGTGTTGACTTTTACTAAAATGAAAATAACTCTATTACTATGGAATATACTAAAATGATAAAATGACTCTATTATTATGGAAGATGGAGTATATGCTAGTAGCATTTACTAATCTTTCTAAAGAAGTACTACTAGTATTATTGCATTTCATCCGTATCACATTCTTCAACCGTTGGCTACTATTATCCAATAAATTCCCTTCAAACCCCACACGCACTAGTAAAAGGAAAATACACACATATACATACATACACCTATAGATACAAATCTATTTGATAACTAAGAGTCAACGCCTTCAGCCCACCAAAACCAAAACGCCTACAATTTAATAACAAATCTAAATTTTTATTCTCAACTTCCGTCACCCTTTTCAAGTCAACTCTCTCTCTCTCTTCTTCAACTCCATCACCAAACGTGAACTCTCTCAACTTCAAACCCATCTCTCTCTCTCTCTTAGAGAAAGCAAATTAAGAATTGAACATTTCCAATTATCCATAGTTTCTCTTCCTACTAGCAGAAATGGGAAACGGAATCGGAAAGCTAACTCCGTGCTTCGCGGGAGATATTTCACGGCGGCGCAACGACGTGGCGCTGTGCCTCTCGGAGCCGCTGGACGAGGGGCTGGGCCACTCCTTCTGCTACATCCCGCCCGACCCTCTTCACAAAATCCAATCTTTGGACGACCCACCAGCCTCGCAAACGACGACGGTGTATCGCACCATCTCCGGCGCTTCCATCTCCGCCAACACCTACACCCCTCTCTCCACCGCCTACGCCGCCGCTTCTGACTCAATCGACAAAGCTTCCGCCTTTGAGAGCTCCAATTTCTTCTCCTCTATCCCGCTCCAGCCAATCCCCAGAAACTCAACCGCCACCGTTAAATCCGGCCCGATCCTCAGAAACTCCGGCCCAATTTCCGGCCAAATTGAGCGCGGATTCCTCTCCGGCCCGATCGAGAGGAGCTTCATCTCCGGCCCCTTGGAGAATCAGTACGATCAGCAGCTGCAGAGGTACAAGCCCAAATCCAATAAATGGGCTTTAATCAAGAATTTCAAGAGAATTGTATCCAAATCAATCAGGGGTTTCTCTAAGGAATTGAGAAGAAATCACAATCAGGAAAGTCACCATCATCAAAATATAGAGCCCCAAAATCACATTCAAACAAGTAGTAGTAACAGCGGGAACAGCAGCACGATCACAAGCCACAATTTGAGCACAGATATGAGCTTGATTGATGAAAACGACGACGTTGGGGATGAGTCTTTTGGTAGCCAAAATTTGCAGTGGGCGCAGGGGAAAGCAGGGGAGGATAGGGTTCATGTTGTCATCTCTGAGGAGCATGGATGGGTTTTTGTAGGCATCTATGATGGATTCAATGGCCCTGATGCAACTGATTTCCTCTTGAACAATCTTTACTCAAATGTGTCTAAAGAGCTCAAGGGTTTGCTGTGGAGTGACAAGGCCAATTCTTGCGAAAATACAGTGAATAGTGCTTCATTCATGTCCAAGAGCTTGGACAGTAAGGAAAGGGTGGATCTTGACAGGAAGTTGAGGGAGAAGTTGAGCAATTTAGGGCCGGATGGAATTGCAGGTTCGGACATGGCGCCTGTGAACCATTTGGGGGTGTTGAAGGCCTTGTCTGAGGGGTTGAGGAGGACGGAGGCCTCGTATTTGGAGATATCAGATATGATGCTGTTGGAGAATCCGGAGCTGGCCTTGATGGGGTCTTGTGTGCTTGTGATGGTGATGAAGGGAGACGATGTTTATGTGATGAATGTGGGGGATAGTAGGGCGGTGTTGGCTCAGAGAGACGAGGATGGTTGTGGTGTTGGGAGGGGGAGGAAGGATAGTGAGGAGGTGCTCTATGGCTATGAGTATGAGAATGTGCACCATTTGAGTTCTTGTCAGCTCACAATGGATCATGGCACTTGTGTTAAAGAGGTAGATTCTTGTTTTTTCTAATCATGGTTGGACTTTTGGCCTTTGTTGGTGTTTCGTGTGCTGAGTTTCGTGTTTTTGTTGTTGATACAGGAGGTGAGGAGGATAAGAAATGCGCATCCTGATGATCCGGCTGCAGTCATCAATGATAGAGTGAAAGGTTCCTTGAAGGTGACAAGGGCATTTGGAGCTGGTTTTTTGAAACATGTAAAATTCTCACCTTTTTTTCTTGTTAAATGCTTCTTGCAGCTTATATCATGTTTATGTTGATGCATTTGATCTAAAAAGTAACGAAAACGCCTAGTTGGCATTCAAAATAGATGAACAGACTTTCTATTTCAAACTTGTGTGAGTGTCTTGAAGCTTTATTAGACTGGCTAGCCTTATCCATATGTAGATTGCTTCTTGAATTTGAAATCGGGCTTGGACTTATGTTTCTGTAATGCAATCATGAACGAAAACCTAAGCCGTTGGTTAAAATACTGATCATGCTTTCTCTTGATCCGGCAGCCAAAATGGAACAATGCACTTCTAGAGATGTTTAGGATCGACTATGTTGGAACCTCACCGTACATCATATGCTCACCTTCTCTCTGCCACCACAAGCTAGAGGCGAAAGACAAGTTCTTGATCCTATCTTCCGATGGCCTCTACCAATACTTCACCAATCAAGAGGCTGTCTCAGAGGTTGAAACATTCATGGCAATGTTCCCAGAGGGGGATCCGGCTCAACACCTTGTCGAGGAAGTCCTGTTTCGTGCAGCCAAGAAAGCTGGTATGTCTCGTCTCTATAAGAAAAACGCGCAAAAGAAACATCTATTGAAAGCACGCTAGTGAATTTTTTGTCCCAATATCTAACCGTTGTGGAACCATTGCAGGTATGGAGTTCCATGAGCTTCTTGATATCAGACAAGGCGATAGAAGGAGGTACCACGACGATGTCTCTATTATCATCATCTCCTTCGAAGGGAGGATATGGCGATCGTCGGTGTAAGTAGTGTTAGTAAAATATAGAGATACAGATTAGGAAAAAGTGCATAGAAAAGTTTTTACAGTATTGGAGAGTTGTTTTTGAGGGTGGAAATACCTACCAGTGTGTGTAAAATTATGTGTATAAAGTTGGGAATTTTGTAAGTTATGGTGCTATCTTGAAAGTAACATTCTTGATCAAGATGTGCCATATTTCAGCGCCATTGAGCTCTAATACTAATTCTTTTGTTCTTTGCTTATTCTAATCGTACTACTTATTAAGTTACTATTATTCTCTCTTTTATCTCTCTCAATAGTGTTTGCTTAGGAATAGAGAACAATTCACGATAGTGTAAATCTTAAAATCAAAAATTAAAAGTTGTAAGCAAAACTATTTATAGATTTATGGATTAGATAGAAACCTAGTACTCAAAATATAATTTGGAGTAGTATGAAAGTAGTAATTAGTGAGGACGGGTTTTTCTAGAAGAAATAAACAAAACCACAACTCCACACTCAAATTAGATAGTTGACTTCCAACTAAACAACGAAATAGTATGATGCATTATATAATTATAATCCATGATTTGTTGGATGGATGGTGCATGAACAAAATGCGGTAGGTTCATGATTAATGCAAATGGGTGCCGAATAAGTATTATTTAAATATAGATTTATGAAAAGTAGTAGTATGAACTATGCAACTTATTAAATATTTGGGACAATTGCTTGTGGTTTTGGTATCTCTGACATCTCGTGACTTTTATTATAATTAATCAAAAGTTTGGTCTGTAGTGTCAGCATCGATTGTGGGGGCTGTTGATGGTTGTATATCATTTTAGGTCTAATAGCTTAAAATAAAGATATTTTTAGAATTGCATATGTACAAACACTATTTTTTAATTTGAACTTTCATCGATTTAGTATAAACCAATTTTATCATTAATAATATCATTTTCTTAGTAAATTGTCCGTTTTATAATTTGAAAAGGTTAATTTTTCCATATTATTACATAAGGGTAGATATGTATATTCAGTCGTTTTAAAACATTTATTAACGAGATACATTTACGAAATAAATTAGAAAAGTATAGTAGATAATTAAAAGTGGTGGTTTTATGAAGCCAAATTGATGAACTGAGAAAAAAAGTAGTCCTTGAAATATAACACTATTTCTCAACATAGATCATTGTTCAAGAGATTTTACTTTATATTGAACATATATTAACACTCTTGAGATTTATATAGATTCTTTATTGATGGGATATTGCATGCTTGCAGAATATAGATAGTGTTCGAATGTTTAGGGTTGGACAGAAAGATTTCCTAGGGAGATAGTTCTTTCTATTATATTATGAAATCCTTTCAAGAACATCGAATGTTAGCTCAAATTCATACCAATGACATAATTTTGGTGTTCGACAACCACTCATAAATGAATAGCAACACCTTCCACTAAATTCGATTTCTTAATATGTTAACTTAGTTCAAAAGCTTCATGGCCACCAGCTAATAAGCTAATAAGTCAACCCATATTAACATTTTTCTGTTATAAAAATCATGGAAAAAAGAGCATATAATTTAATCTCACATCACAATAATTGCGTAGAAGGGTTTCATAAAATAATATACCAGCAAGAATAGCTGGAGAGTCATCGTCACAATCCGAACATCAATTCAACAATAATACTATGTCATTTGCAATTGCATGTAGCTATAGTAGTATTGAAAAACTGAGGGTTGACCACTGTGTATTAGAAATACAAATACTACTATCGCAAAACACACGCATAGAAATTCCAAAGTCATGCTGCATGTGGGAAAGTGGTTACACTCTGTTTGATCTTATCAAGTCTACAAAACAAATCTGATCTAGAAATGTACTAATACAGTAATTGACAATTTTATATATCTTCCACATAAACAAATCTGATCTAGAAATGTAGTAAAAAAATGCATTTTCTCATTTTTAAAGAAAGATGAATGATGATCAGCAAGTTTCATATTTCAATACCATGATTTACCAAAACGAACTTACAGTGCTCGACCCTGTCATCCTTTGAGTGTTGAAGAAGTTGGACAAGGGGAGAGTAACCTATTCTTCCATAACTGGTCCCAGTCACGGCTCATACTTGAAAATCAATTCAACCAGCTAAACATTTGCTGTGAGGAGAGACGAGATAATAGCATCTCTAATGTAATCCTGGGAGTAATTCTCACCCAGCTGAGAGATCTTTGTTATAGCAAGTAGGGTTGCAGGGGAAAGGACAGTCAACTCTTATTGCTGATTCTCTTTCGAAGTACCAATCACCTACTGTTTCTGCAACTGTCTGTTTTACACAGAGGAAATAGGATGTATATGCTGATTCAAGCCATCATGGATAAACATGTTGTGTCTGAACAATACTTAACAAGAACAAGGAAAACTAACTTTGTTGTTGATTCTGGGAGATGTGGGTGAATGCCATGTCCCAGCTGCCCATGTCTGGCAATGGATAAAACAGGAATTAATAAACATCCCCCATTTTGGTTTATTCTGAAATCCATCTAGTGTCCTGAGCAATGAATTTCTGTAACCTGCATACATGAAAACTCATTACTGGAAGCAGAAGTTACAAGAATTTATGCTAATGTGCACAACTGAAACAATTTTAAGCCATGGCAGAGTTAAATCCGGAATGGAGAGTTACGAACATTGTATCCACTAGAATCTAGATTAACAAACAACACTACTAAGTTCAGGTAAGCAGGTAATATTGACAACCCAATTTCCACCATTAAAGTTAGTTACAGGGACCCAAGAGAAGTTTGATCTGAACCCATAGTAATTGCCAGAAAATCAAACATGTGACTTTTTTGCACATATTATGTCTGTTAAGTGAGAAATCTAGCTTATATAATAGTACCATGGAGCACTTCTAGCTGGTTGGAGTTGCAATTAAATATATTTAGCCTGCACTTGCGCCAACTGCCTTGGGGATCCGACGATTTAGGCACATAGATGTTTTCTATCTGGAAGGAAATACAAAACGTGTAATTACAACATGTTAGAAATGTTAAACCCGTTGGTAATACATAAGAGCACTCCCAATGGAGGTGGCGAATTCTCGGCGATAAATCGCCGATTATCGCCGAATTATCGCCGGCCATTGTGGCGAAGTCGGCGATAATTCGGCGATAATGTTACCGTTGCTTCGCCGAGTGGCGATTTATCGCCGGATTATCGCCGAGCGATCGCCGGCCACTGTGGGCGACGCTCGGCGATAATCGGCGATTTTTAAAATTTTTTTTTTTTTTTTTGGCCGAACGGCTATTTTATCCCACCCCTATAAATATTTCATCCTCTTCCTCCATTCATCACCCACAAACTTCATTCACACAAATTTTCAATCTTTTTTCTCTCCATCTTTATTAAATGAGTTCTGATTCATCGTCTCGTGCTCAGTCCGACGAGGAAATATCACATTCTTCTTCCGAAGAAGAGGTACCTCCCGCTCCCACCGGATGGGATGTAGCGGGTTTCGCCAACAACCCAATCAACAACTATATCTCCCGCTGCATACAAAGCGAGATCGCTCGAATGCAGCAGCCACCCCCCCAACGGCCAATCCGCCGGCGGCGCCGATACATCCCTCGCAACCACACTGGTGCGCACGATCGGCTGTTCGCCGATTATTTCGCGGAGGAACCACGTTATCCGGCAGATGTATTTCGTCGCCGGTTCAGAATGCGCCGCTCCCTCTTCCTGCGCATTGTTAATGCGTTGTCCGCGCGTTACCCCGAGTTCCGGCTCCAGCGAGACGCAGCAGGGAAGCCCGGACTATCGCCCCTACAGAAATGCACTGTTGCCATCCGGCAGTTGGCATATGGAGGGTCCGCCGACATGTTCGATGAGTATCTGCAATGCGGCGAGACGACTGGCAACGAGTGCCTGAAGAATTTCTGTCAGGGCGTGCGAGAGATATTTGGGGAGCACTACCTTCGCTCGCCGGACGCAGCTGACTGCCAGTTCCTACTGGATTGGCACTGGAGGACCCACGGCTTTCCGGGGATGCTCGGCAGCATCGACTGTATGCACTGGCAGTGGAAGAACTGCCCAACCGCGTGGCGAGGCCAGTTTACTACCGGCTACAAAGGTACGCATCCCACCATCATTCTTGAAGCCGTTGCCGACCAACGGCTTTGGATTTGGCATGCTTATTTTGGTATAGCCGGGTCGAACAACGACCTAAATGTTCTCAATTCCTCGCCCCTTTTCAACGAGCGGATCAACGGATTAGGCCCCTCCATCGAATTCACGGCCAATGGCAATGTGCATAACATGGGGTACTACCTGGCTGACGGCATCTATCCGCAATGGCCCGTGTTTCTGAAGACGATCAGATGCCCACTCGGAGATAGAAGAAGGTATTTTGCCCGAGCGCAAGAGTCTGCGCGCAAGGATGTGGAGAGGGCATTTGGGGTGCTCCAATCGCGATTTGCACTGGTAAAGGGTCCGACGCGCTTTTTCTACCAGGGGGATATTGCCGATATCATGTATGCGTGCATCATCATGCATAACATGATCATCGAAGATGAACACGAAGGCGTCCTCGACGTCACCAACGACCCAAGTGTTGCATCATCGAGTCACGGTGTCTCAACCGAGTCCGCCCGCCAGGGTGTACCGCACAACGAACATGAACGGTTCCAGGCGTTCATGGACATACACCAGAAGGAGGCCCATCAAGCACTACAACACGATATCATCGAAGAATTGTGGGCAAATAGAAACCGCGCCCACCGCCCTTGAATTTTTTTTTCTTTGAATTTTTTTTTTGATTTTTTATTTCCATTCGTGTACTTTTTTTTTTTTTAATTTTCTTCGTTGTAATGTGTACCCGTGTTTAATACAACGAACTTTATTACTATTTATTTGATTTATCTTTATAAATTAAATAAGCTAGCTTTATTATATATAAAAATAAAACAATTAAATTAGTGATGATGTAAAAATGAAATGTTGAGTTAGGGAGAAATAAGGGAGAAATAAGGGAGAAACCATTGTAGGGGTTGGCTAAAAACTGGGGATAAAATGTGATGCTGATGTGGCGCTGATGTGGCAGGAGTTAGGGAGAAATAAGGGAGAAATAAGGGAACTCCATTGGGAGTGCTCTAACAAAGTACCTGCCAAAAATCATATGCTGGTTGAACAAGGAAGACAGGGGTCTTTATATTTCCTATAAATTCCTGAGGGAAGAAACACTGCAACAAGAAACACTAGGTCTTTAGTTTAAGGAAATAAAGAGATTTTGAAGAACAATGATCAGCCAATATTTACAGAAGCAAATTCACCTTAGAGGGCTCGCCAGATCTGGCAACACAATCATGGTTTAAACTTTTTGCAATGCCCTGCAATCAGGTCAGGTGAGGACAAGTTATTATTCTATTCATCACACACAATTTGAAAATTAGATTATTTTTCTGACAATTAGCGTTTGATGCCTGCTGAAAGCAATCATACATCTCAGTTAACCATACCGTTTATAAGAATTATGCACCTTTCAAGGATATGGGCAATGTTCTAAGCCTCAAGGCCGAACTCGATCTATCAGGCTTGGAAAATGTTCAGTAAAGGGAAGGTTATTGTTCTTAATGTAAAGCCCAAAAGGTTCAGGGAAAATAGAGTTTAGCTTCACAATAGTACTTGAGACTTCCCACTCTGATTGTTTTACTAGCGAAAAAGTAGTATTGTAAGTGAAAGACAGATCCCTAGTGCAAGAAATTGTCACCGAAAAAGGCATATGAACACACTTAAATTTCTCGCATACATCAACAGGCTATGAAGTTTTGGATAGATAACCTGGAGATGAACAACATCATGATAAAATGATTCGATGCTGTGATTTCCAACAATATCTTTCCTGTAAGAGAACAAATCACTTCTCAATTTGAACATGAAGGACAATGCAAAGAGAATATAAAGAAAAGCCCCGTACCAGACTTCAGAATTTCCGAATAGATGCTAATTCAGCTTAAAGCCTTATTTAGTCAATAGCCAAGCAATCAACCATCTATCCAGATGCTAAGTGCTTACTACTTCACTTTAAAACTCAGTTAACTGACTACAAGCCCAGCTATTTGCAATATACTCGTTTAAGACACTTTTAGCAATAATCTGTTTGTGACAAAAGGAAAACTGTATTCACCCTCTCTAGATGTTCAACCTTATACTTGGAGCAAGACTTGCTATGCTATAAAATGAAACCTTGTTTTTTCCATCAATATAGAAAAGCGAATTTCCAATCCATATGTTGCCATATTCGAAAACACCTTACAAAATAAATTGCATAGTAAAATTGGAAATACAACAAACAGATGCACCACAAGGTTCATTCCTTCAATTCAGCATGTATCAACACTGGCAACCATTCTTTATTCAGGACATAATACTTTAGTTGATAAGTAGCAAACAAATTGGCTAAACCCAAAAACAGTGAGTCTGTGAGGAAAAAAATGTTATTCACAATCCTGTAAAACATTGGGAATAATAAAGAGCCACTGGCATGCATCAGTTGATTCTTAGTAACTTGAACCCATATCTAATTAACTTACGCAAAGATCTGCAGAAGCAAAGTCAAAGAGAAATAACAGAACAATAACATCAAAGAGGTGAATAGAGAAATTGCAGCACATACTCATTAGGGAAAAAACCTGCATCTGCCAGACACTTCACATCTGTATCTTTTGGAAGAAGATCTCGGAAATCATCACAGTGTATGAGAATGGCCAAACCACCAGCAGAGCATCCTGTGAGAAGGGCCTGTGAAGTTGGCATAAGCAATTGAAAAACCTAATATTTGCAATAAAATTGATGCTGGCTACAAGATGCATTTGATTTATCAAAGATCAACCATCACATCATTTTGAAATTTGAATAATCAGAGTGGGAAGGAGAAAGTGCAGGACCTATGTACTCAGTTTAAGATGTAATTCGAAGATATCATGTAAAACTATAAGCAAATATCAAACTTGAAATGGCAATATTGAGACGAAAAAAACTAGATTTCTCAAACAGAAAGCAAAAATCATATATATGAACGTTTCATAAAAAAAAACATATTTTTGCATGGTAGCAACATATATCCAGACTAAACCCAAAAAACGTGAAAAAGACCAGAACGTTGATGTTTGGCTACGAGCTGATGGAGACATGGAGAGACAAATTAACTTTAGTTACCTGTCTAGCTTTAGACATTCCAATTGTCAAAAGCTCATCCATAAGTGTGTCCCAGATAAGCTGACCTCTGAAGAAGAGTTCTGTTCCGTTCTGAAACATAAATGAATAGAGATGCAATTAACCCACTGCCATGATTCATCACAATGTTTTATGCTTCTGATAGGTGTGGTAAATAATTACTACATGATAAATCTAAACCATCATCTTTAATATGACTTACATGGAACTCAGTATCAGGACGGCTGGAAAATGATGATCCATCACAATACCTTACTTTCACCTTGTTCCAGTTGAAAAAATCTGGAAGATTGTCCAAAGCATTAAACAAGAAAGAACTAAAAAGAAAAAATCAATGGCTATAATCCATTAAAATTATATTGACTCACCCATAATTTGGAAGATGTCCGAAACTTTAAACATTTTTTGGAAGTCGATACAATTATATTGAACTCGACCATAATTTTAAATAAAACATATGCAGTGCAAAACTTAAACTTGAAATAAATGCAATATACAGGTACACAGTTAACATCATACCAGGATTTTGAACTGGATGATGGCTCAAGATTCCCAAAAACTGATCTTGTTTGTCCATATAAGTTGATGAACCTAATTTTGTTTTCTTCCGATCCGAACAAGATGTTATATTGCTACACCATCCTCCACCCTACATAGAAACGCAATATTCATACAAGTAGTTGATGCACAGCAAAAAAAAAGTTCTTACTTCATAATACTAAACATCTGATGATAACCAGGCAATGACATTAGCACAACTAAATCTTTATGGAGTAACATTTTACACACATATCATTCGACAAATATATCACTCATGCACAGTTATTAAACAAATGAACCTCGACGTGAATTAGCCAACTGTCGGAGCCCGATCCAAATCCTCTCTTTAGATGATAACCAGGCAAACTCCCATCCAAACAAACTGCATCCGATCCGTGTTGAATCAAACATATATACTCCACACTAAGCATATATATACAACGAAAACCTAAAATTCGATTCGCATTGCAGAAAAACAAACGTTAATGATGCTTACACGCAGAATTTTGCTGCGCTTTGGAAAGAGGCGTGAAAGGCACCCACTCTGAATCTGGCTCTGATGTACCTCCAAATGTGCGCGAGGTTTTTGGAAACGGATAGAGGACGAGGAGGAAAAAAACAATTGCGGCCGCGGCAGTGGCCATTGTCACCTCCCTCTGCGACAATTGACGCCACCACCGCCATGGGTCGTCGGAGGTGAAGCGCGGAAGGCGGTGCTGGTTAGCTGGCATTGGAGGCAAGGAAGTGCGACGAGATATCGAGTTTGTACCTTGGGGTACCACCGACGAGATCTTATTCTTCTAGTTCATTTTCTTTTCGTAAAACAGTTGACTTAAACGCATGTGTTTGGAAAAAAAAACAGAAATTTCACTTTTATGTAGTAGTATTATTTTATGGAATTAATAGTTAATACAAACAATTAAGTATCTCACATTTGCAATGACGTCGATCCACACACCGTGAATTTTTTGAAATTTTCAAATCTATTATCCCTTTTTTTCGGAAGTTATTTGTAAGAATCTAGTATAAAAAGAAATTATAATCAATATAATTAATTTCACTTTGTAAGGAAATGGCGATGGCCGATGAAGAAAAAATATTGAACTTTGAACTCTATTTCCTAAACCGTTGTAGATCCTGTTATTTAGATCTTGCAAATATAGGAAAAGAAGGGGAAAATAATCTTAAACATAAACATAACGATAATAAGCCAAAACTGCTGGAATTAAAGACAAAACAAGTGTGAGGAAAAACATTCAAAAAAACAACAAATAAAAGAAGGCAACAAACCTATAACAGCTGAATTTCAAAAGCAAGAAAAACAACATAATGAAGTAAAAAAAATGGAAAGTAACAAGAAACAGCAAATGAATTGGAGAGCATTTCCTTGGGGGAAGTCGATGATTGAGAGATCAGAAACATTTCCGGTGCACAATGGAAGGGCCGGACTCGTCGTACTCGGCCTTAGCAATCCACATCTGCACAAAATCAATGAAATATTGAAGAATTCTACAAACGCCTGTAATATGTAACGTGTAACGTAACGTGCCTGCTGGAAGGTGCTGAGGGAAGCGAGGATGGATCCCCCGATCCAGACACTGTACTTCCTCTCGGGCGGAGCCACCACCTTAATCTTCATGCTGCTTGGAGCCAATGCGCTGATTTCCTTGCTCATCCGATCAGCAATACCGGGGAACATGGTGGTGCCGCCACTGAGCACAACGTTCCCGTACAAGTCCTTCCTGATATCCACGTCACATTTCATGATCGAGTTGTATGTTGTCTCGTGCACGCCAGCAGCTTCCATTCCTATCATTGCTGGCTGGAAGAGCACCTCAGGGCAACGGAAACGCTCATTCCCAATCGTGATCACTTGCCCATCCGGCAGCTCGTAGTTCTTCTCTATGTCCGAGCTAGTCTTGGCTGTCTCCATCTCCTGCTCAAAGTCCAGCGCAATGTATGTCAGCTTCTCCTTCATGTCCCTCACAATTTCCTTCTCAGCAGAGGTTGTGAAGCTGTAGCCACGCTCCGTCAGGATCTTGGCGAAGAATTCAGTGAGGTCGCGCCCAGCAAGGTCAAGTCGAAGAATTGCGTGAGGGAGAGAATACCCTTCGTAGATAGGCACAGTGTGACTCACACCATCACCAGAGTCCATCACAATACCTAAAACAAAGGAGCACATTACAAATAAGAAACATCACAGATTCTTCCTGTTAACTAAGTTCATTGTATTCTATCAAATTTGCACAAAGACAACGAGATAATCTCTTACCAGTCGTACGACCACTGGCATAAAGGGACAGAACAGCCTGAATAGCAACATACATGGCAGGGGAATTGAAGGTTTCGAACATGATCTGTGTCATCTTCTCTCGATTTGCCTTTGGGTTGAGGGGTGCTTCTGTGAGAAGAATTGGGTGCTCCTCTGGGGCAACACGAAGCTCGTTGTAGAATGTGTGATGCCAAATCTTCTCCATGTCATCCCAATTGTTAACAATGCCATGCTCAATTGGGTACTTGAGAGTTAGAATACCTCTCTTGGACTGAGCCTCATCACCAACATAGGCATCCTTCTGTCCCATGCCGACCATCACACCTGTGTGGCGCGGGCGGCCTATGATGCTAGGGAACACGGCCCTTGGAGCATCATCTCCAGCAAATCCAGCCTGAAACATGGAACAACATAACATAACAGTCTTCCCAGAAACAGAGAACCAGACAGAAACACTGATGTTTATTGTGTAAACAGATATTACCTTGACCATTCCAGTTCCATTGTCACAGACAAGAGGTTGAATATCATCACTCTCTGCCATTTATTTGCTGATCTGCCAACAGAATACAAGCTTCATGGTTAATTTTGATGAAAATTGATAGGATAGCGTATCAATAGAATTTCAATCTGTCACGTCATATTTAGGAAACTTGTTTTTCCTATAGGGAGAAAAGGTAACAAACAACTTCGGTTGATCAAAATGCATTAACAACTGTAATGAATCACTTCGTGGAAGAGGTAAACTAACTCCTAATATAAGAAAACTTCATATGCCAAAAGAAAGTTGACAAGGGCGATTCTACTCTAGATCTCTTTTCTTTCCACAAAATCCAGCTCCCTTGAGCTAGGATACAGATTTATAATTTGTGTTCTATTCAACCATTCATCTCCCTCTGTTCCAATTGTTCAAATGAGGATCTAAACGACCGCACCTCTAACAAATTGAGAGTTTTCACAAACTGAATCATGCTCAATTTATTAAGACTATGTATGCAGGGACTAACAAATTGTTTCAGTTGAAGCTATCAAATCATGCCTACATCATTTGCAGTAAACGGAAATCATACTTAATTCCAGATTAGCTTTTTCCTTCCAAGAAATGCCATTTTCCAGAAAATGTTGCAAGCTAGCTATATCTCCTAAAAATTTAATGAAATCGAAACCAACAACAGACAAATTGTCACGTGGATTGAATATATACAACACAGATTCATATTTATTCCACAGAAATCTCTCAAAAAGCCGAATGCAGCTGGATTTATTCAATTTAATATTCCATATCCATCACATTTCAGCATGCATTACACATCGGCATCACACGAAGCAACCGAAAAAAGAGGATTGGAAAAAAAATATCTGAAGTTTAATATCAAATA
Organism: Salvia hispanica; assembly: GCF_029641045.1. NCBI lineage: Eukaryota > Viridiplantae > Streptophyta > Magnoliopsida > Lamiales > Lamiaceae > Salvia > Salvia hispanica. The sequence goes on from NC_142692.1 coordinate 28,894,688, forward strand.
ACAGCCTGCTCTTACGAAAGATCGCATCCATGCAAACACAAAAATAAATCAATATCTAGGCACACGCACATTGATAGCATAAATGCGACGATTACCTAAAATCAACCTGAGCAAATAATCCACATAAATTCAACCAAAAAAGAAAGGAAAGGGGAAAACGAAGAATCAAAAATCAGAATTTGATCACCTCTGATTCGAACGATTACGAGCGTTATTCAGAAACAACAGAATGCTAAACAGCCGATCACGTTTCCAAAAAAAAAAAAAGGTAAAAACAATTGGAAAAAAAGGTGCGAAAATGAGGGAGCGGAGTGAAATGCAAATGCGAATGAAATGAAAGAAGATGGAAACTTGAGCTTTAAATGCAACTACAATCTCGCATTATCTTCTCCGATTGACTCGTGCATTAGTGTAGTGTACAGAACGTTTGTAGGGTGAATTTCATATCGACCCCTCTCTATTCCTATCTTTATCATTATTACATATTCACTCCTCAAACTACACGATTATATCAAAATTAACCCCATAAAAGTGCGGTCATGAATTTTTATTTTTATTTTACTTTCTACTGTCGTGTCGGGTTGGGTTGCTAAAAATCTAGGCCCAATTTTTGTGTGGCCCGCTAAGTTTAGCCCATATAAAGTGGGATGCTATCACGTAAATTATCCAGGAACGATTACAATGTTTTATAAAAGGGTTTACAATTGAAACTTAATACTCTCTAATTTGATATCATAAAAATTTACATTATTTATACATACACTGATACTATTTGTTAATTTTATACTCAATCTTTCCTCAAGTGATTCATCTCCTTTTTTCGTTATTCCACTACAAGTGATTGATTTTTATTTTTAGCTTGTAAATAAAACGTCAAATTTCTCTTACTTTACTCTCTCTTTGTCTCTTTTACTTTATTCTCTTTCTTACTTTACTTTTTCTACTTAACTCAATAAATATCACTTTCTTAAATCTCATGCTAAAAAAACAATCACATGCAATGGAATGAAGGGAGCAGCACATAGATTGAAAATAAATCATGTACATTCATCTAATGATCGATACATAGACCACACATTTTGTTATTAGTAGTTAATAAAAATGTTGGTTTATACCAGTATTCACTGTAGTAATCGAAATGAGTTTCAATATCAAGTTAGTAAAACATGTGAGAGAGCGAGAGAATGCATTAGAGAATGCATATATATGAGTTTCATATGAGTGATGGACCATATTATACAAAAATGAAAAGTAATTAATGTTTATGGATACATCAAATTTAAAAATAAGAATATGATATAGAGTAGTACATATTTTCATAATGGGGTAATTTAAAAAAAAATGGATCTTTATCTTTTTTTTTTGTCCTAGGCTACCAACTTCTATTTCCTAGCTAGCACTCAACATACGTACAACTAGATAGTAGTATATGTGTTTTGGAATCTAAAAAATAACCTTAGGGGCTAGCAATGCTTTTATTTTACTAGTATAACGTAATTTTAAATTTGAAGAAGTAACACTGCTATCTCTATTTCAATTTTCTTTTTCTGCATATAATCCAATTTTATATGACTAAGATCGCATATTTGATATGGTTTCTAATGTAATATGATGAATTGAAGAAGAATAAATAATGCTATATAGCAGTCTATATATATGTGTCTCCATTTTGTCATTAACCATTTATGTGAAGGATTTGTCTTTTTGATTAATTAGTTTCAAATGTTATGTGCTACTACTATATATTTTGAATAGATTAATGCTATATATGTGTGTGTATTTATATTTTTGATATCTTCTCCATATTCTAGTTTTGTTATGTTTATGTATAATCAGATTGTTAAATTATTAAATGTAAGTTGGAACCCTCAATATTAAGTTGAAATAATTTTGTAAGCAAAAAGCGCTAAAATCCAAAAAAATGTTGGAAGATGAGTTAAATTAGAAAATAAAAATATATATCAAAGGAAGATTTTTAATTAATTTACCACAAGATTCATACAAAATTTATCTGTCTTCGATGAGACATTCATACATTTCAGACATCACTCTATAAGGTGAGGAAAAAAGGAATAATTAACTAAAAAGAGAACAATTTGGTTTTCTTGTATTTCTGAGAGAACAAGATAAACCAATTTATTGATGGAGTGGGTAAATTTATTGATGAAAGTTACGATCGAATCTATTAATATTTTCAAGCCAAACTCGGAAATTATTTAGTTGTGGTAGAAATTATAAGTTGCTTAAAGTTAAGATTTTGAATCCAACAGTGAGTTTAAAGTGTGGTACAATCTATGATCTACCTAATGTTGTTTATTAGATTAAGTTTATTAACAGATTATATGCAGATTAAGTGTACTACTCCTCATTTGAATTAAAGTAATTAGGAATGAGGTGGATCAATTAATGTTCTATTTATTGGTTTTATTAAGCATTCATTGTCACTACCGTACCTTTTTATGGAGTTAGGATTTTTTATAAATTAAATTACACTTTATGAACAAAACTGAAATTGTATAACTGCTTGATTTAATTATGCTGATTATTCAAATTTAGTTGAAGCCCTACTAAATTCAAATTTGAGCTAGGTTAGGCCACGCTAAAACTAAACTTATTTGTCTATACCCCTTTAATTAGGTGTAATCAGATTATACACATGTAATTACAACTGATGAAATAAAATAAGAGAGGGGTATTAAATTCACTTGAGTAAGTGAATTGGATTATGATGTCATGTGATATTATGATCTCAAATTTGAATTATGTTTTCATATTTTGAAGAATCCTTTAGGGAATAATTAAGGTATTATAGTATTAATATATTTATTCTAAATGTACTATTTTTTTTGTTTTTCTCAAGTTCGGTTTCAACTTCCAAATCCACACGAAATAAGCAAGGCCGTTTGTTGAATTCCATTGTCTTTTCCTTACCAATTTGTTTCTATACTAATTTTAGTTAAAGATGTTATAACTTTTTTTGTCGAAAATTGAGATTTAAACTTTAGATCACTTTATTCTGTACAAAGGGTTGAAGAATACTGCTTTACAGTGTGTACTATATTCATTGAACTCGTGCTTCATGTGTGGTTTAATCCTATGATTATGAACTGAAATTTGAAACGAAAAACAAATTATTTTGCTATATTAAAAATATCGGTAGTTTAGGCAAAAAAACAAAATACTGCTACTGGCTTTATGGAGTACTTAATTTTGTCATAAGAAATTAAAGTCCTTTGTTACAAAATCATCAACTTTAGCTAATCGTGAATTATTTTTCCTACAATCTGCGATCAGATGCAAATATTTTTGTTGGCAGTTTTGTATGAGCCAAAATTTATTCGTGCACGTAACAAATACGCTGGCACCATGCTGAAAGTATCTCAAACAACGACATAACGGTACTGGAACTTTAGCTAATCGTGTTATTTTTCCTAAAATCTACGATCAGATGCAGATATTTTTGTTGGCAGTTTTGTATGAGCCAAAATTTATTCGTGCACGTAACAAATACGTTGGCACCATGCTGAAAGTATCTCAAACAACGACATAACGGTACTGGGCGCATATCTTTCCATGCTCCAAAATTTATGTCCGTTGCCCGACAACTATGTCTCTTTCAAAATTTAATTAATTAGAAGTTAGAAATAAAAATAATAAGGAATGAGAAATATGAAAAGTACTTAAATACATAATGCTTAAGTAATGCTAGTGGTATTACTTTCCATTTGCCTTTACCACTTCCAGCACTGTAATTCAAAAAAAAACCATGTATACTATCAATTTCTATGTCCTATTTGGTAAAGTATATAATTTGGAAATCGAAATATCATGAGATTTCTTAAGAGCACAATACATTATGGATACAATTGATAATGGATTTTAGAAAATATTCTCTCCTATTCATAACATAACTCTTCTCATTTTTTATATTTTTAACCAAATATTGATGTAGTCATTATTTAAGATCAATTTGGGTATAACTTTTTTACTATTATGCGTGCGAAAGTCTAGAATAAATTATGTATAAGATGGAAATAGTTTGGTACATTTTGCATTATTTGCATAGACCTTTTCCCCTAATATGAAAGGAGATTAATACCTTTAATTTGAAATCTCATTAACTAAATTGCTTAATTTAGTCAAAAAAATATAATATTTAATTTACAGTACTGCAATAGTGATAATAATGACTCAAAAGGAATTCGAATTTACAGCCTCCAACTACTTTGACCTAGTCTGAAATTATGGCCCCTACTATATACTAGAAGCTAGATGGGGAAGAAATCGTTGCATTTAAATCCATGCCCAAAAATTTAATCGTCTTTTTTCTTAAATCGAATAATTACTTTTTGAAGAAAAATATGATACTATGCAACAACTCATTTCAGCTTACAAAACCCACCACGATTTTAAGAGTCGCTCTGTTCTCATTAATTTCGAGAACTACTTTTTCCTATTATTCGACAATTTACTAGTATTTGATTTTTATTATTTCTAATATGGAGTAGTATACTAGTATAATATTTTATTTATAAAATTTGGCTCTATTTTTATTGGGAAAATTACGTTCCAATACCTAAACTATTGACATTTTCGAAATTACAGATGAATCTAAATAAAATAACATTAGTAAAGAAAATGATTTGACACTAAACCGACACCATTTTAATGTCGAAAATTAGTCGGCGTAACCCTTGAAGCGAATTCTTAATGCCAAATTGGCGCTGTTAATTTAATGCCTATTCATTTTAATTTCCGTTAATAACTGTAAGTTTTTATTGTTATTTCCCGTAGATCAGACATAATTTTAAAAAATAATAATTTAAGTACTATAAAAGTATCATTTTGAAAATAATAATAATTTGAGAATTAAAGTGTAAAATTTTTCCATATTATTTTAGACAAATATTTCAATGCAAAATGTGTAATATAAAACCATAGTTTGATCTTTCAATTACCATATAACCTAAAAATCTAAGCTCCATGAAATATGAGAGTGAGATTATAATTACGATTAGTTTGCCTCACAAATTTAAAAATATAGTCCTGGACAAATATTTTTCTAGTTCCCTCACTAAGTAATAGCTAGCCCTGAATATTAACGAGAAAAAAAGGTTTAATTAAAATTATCCTTTTGACGATGTGAATGTTAGCAAGTATGTAATTACACATAAATACATGGAGTATTAACTGTGCCGTACATAATCTATTAATATTACCTCAAATATATGAAGAAAATAACAATCATACTATTCTAAAGTCTTGTTAATTTTTTAGTGGAATGGAACTATTGAAAATGCTTTATCGACTGATATATGCTATTAACATTTACGTAAATAATGATTTTTTTATCACAAAAATAAAATACTATTCACATAGCAAAATATAGAAAGAAGTGTCTTTTTCACTATATTCGCCTGTATAAATAACAGTCTTTCTATTTCATCTTCATCTCTCTAATGAAATGTGCTCCAAAATCGATCTCTTCTCACCATTGAGCATGTCGATCAACCTAAAAGAAGAAAGCATAAAATGCGCTCCAAATCACGAAATTCAATCAGAATTTCACGAAGATCGCGGCAATTCTGATCGTGGAGAGGAAGAAGGAAATGCTAGCAGAGGAAAATTAGAAAAATCGGTAGGTGATGAAGAAGAGGAGCTGGAAGGATTCACAACTCCGACATCGCTGGATCACAAAATTCCGGCGATCGCGCAGTGCCCTCCGCCGCCGGGGAAAACAAGGACTTGGTACCCGACGCTGAAAAGGCCGGAGTTTAGGCGCCGCCTACTGTTCTTCACGGCGGCTGAGATTGAATCGCTTTTTTTGTCGCCGATTAGCGGAGGCGTAGTCAATGTGGAGGAGAAGAAATCGAAGAAAGCTCGAACGGCTCAATAATGGTGCGATAAATTTATTATTTTTGTAAGACTTTAAACTTTTGTTATATCAATGGGAGAAGATAAGAAACATACTCCATAATTTTGGAATAACCCACTTTTATTATAATTTTTACTTTTTTAGTAGTACTACTATCATACTGCATGGGTAAAGAATTTTTAAGCCACGTCTCGTTGTATGAAATTTACGAATTAATGCTCAAAATAAACATTTCCGAGAGTACTGGAAATGCTTTAGCTGACAATTTCCATTAATAGATTACACTTCAAATTCATAATAAGCTCAAATTTTGGTATTGTTATTTTCTTGGCGTTTTTATCAATTCTAGTATTAATTTTAGCATCGAATTTTTGCCTATAACAACTAATTCGTGACATGAGTAAGCCTGATAATGACATGTTATTTTTCTGAAAATGATGGGTTTGTATGTTGATTTTATTTGGCGTAAGAGGACCTTAAATCAAATGTGGTTTGTTATTGTTAGAATTCTAAAATGTTGAATTATTTTCCAGGCAGTAGTGAAAAGGACTTGCAATTTATATTTGAGACATTTACATGAGACAAAAACTAAATCTTAAATCGCTGGATTAGTAAACATGCAATTCGCAATAATTCAATTCAATGGTGGTAAACTTTAGCATAGCTTTCACTGAAAAAACAAAAGGCGATTAGAACAATTGAGGAAGGGATCAATTCGAATAATTTATCTTGTAGAAAAAGAAAAGCATGTTCAGATCAGACAACTCTTCCAACCTGTAAACAGTTGCTTGGATACAGAAAATGCAGTTCAAATGGTTGGCCCAAGCTCTATCTAATATACCCCTCGTAAAATGATGTACTCGCAGATCCAAAAATCAATTTTGGAGAAAGTGGAGTCAATATGAATGCACCAACCAGCAATGACTAAAACATTTCTTTACTTTAAATAGGCTATAATTAAATTTTTACAATACAAGTTCTAAAAAACTATACAATAGAGTTTACGAAAATGCATTTACGATGGTATTTTGTGCTTCACTTTGCAAAATATGAATAATTTTGTTTGAGTTTATAAAGAGTTACGGAGTGATAATTTTGTTTCCTTTTCTTATTTCATGTCATGTAATATTAATTAATATATGCATACACAATATAAAGTTAAAAAAAAAACCCAATTATTTTGAGGAACAAAAAATGGGAAAACAAATTCAGTTCCGAATTTTATTGATCCAAGTACAACTAACTTTTCCAGATGGAATGAAGAAATTGAATTGGGGGAGGGGAGCACTTCCTTCCGATCTCTGGATATTCATCCAAACTCATCAACATTAATTTCCGCAAATTCCCCAACCTCCTGGAAAAAATGAAGCCTAATTGATTTAGATATTAGAGAGAATGGATTCGAGCATTGAATGCACATCATTGATTGAAGAAGGCGGATGGGAATGGGGTATGTCTCCATCTCACTTTTCATCTTCAAAGCCATCCCACTCCCACAATCATACTCTCATTCATCCAATTACAACTCTTCATGAGCTCCTTGAATGCCCCGTTTGCACCAATTCTATGTATCCGCCTATCCACCAGGTTTTCTTCATTGTCTTCAAGATTCAATCTTGCATTTTTGTGATTCATTCGATTTCTATATTTATACACACTGCTGCAGTGTCACAATGGGCATACCATCTGCTCTACCTGCAAACTCCGGGTTCACAACCGGTGCCCCACGTGTCGACAGGAGCTCGGCGACATACGATGTCTTGCGCTCGAAAAAGTGGCTGAAAAGCTCCACCTCCCTTGCAGATACATCTCTCTCGGATGCCCGGAGATATTCCCGTATTACGGCAAGCTGAAGCACGAGGGTGTGTGCAATTACCGGCCTTACAGCTGCCCGTATGCAGGATCCGAGTGCTCGGTTGTTGGGGACATCCAATATCTCGTCGATCACTTGAGAGACGGACACAAAGTGGATATGCATTCCGGGTGCACCTTCAACCATCGATACGTAAAGTCAAACCCTCGAGACGTCGAGAACGCAACGTGGATGCTCACGGTTAGTTGCAAGGAAAACGTTTTGTCAACTGAATTGTGCTTCATTATAAGAGTATCCCACTCTGGTTCATTTATTGTAGGTGTTCAATTGTTTTGGTCACTACTTTTGCCTTCATTTCGAAGCTTTCCAACTCGGGATGGCTCCAGTGTACATGGCATTTCTTCGGCTCATGGGAGACGAGACAGAGGCCAGGAATTACAGCTACAGCCTGGAGGTTGGGGGAAATGGGCGGAAGCTGACGTGGGAGGGGACTCCCCGGAGCATACGAGACTCTCACAGGAAGGTTCGAGACAGCCATGACGGCCTCATCATACAGCGCAGCATGGCTCTGTTTTTCTCCGGAGGTGACAGGAAGGAGCTCAAGCTCCGCGTCACAGGCCGGATATGGAAGGAGCAACAGAACCCTGATCCTACTTGCATACCCAATCTCTGCACTTAGAAAATATTTCACATCTAACAAGTCTTGTTATTCATGGATTTTGGGTCTGCTTATTATTATATCAAATTTGAATCTACCAAATTCACCCGAAAACACTAACCATGTCGACTTTATGACTAACGATACGAACTAGTTCAACAGCACATTTCGACCTATGTATGTATAAGTATTTTGGAATCATGGAGCGAAGCAAGCAAAATATATTACAATCACACTATTTTAACAGAGGCAAGCAAAGCATGTAGCAGAAACAGAGTGTTTGTATGTAGTTAGAAACCTCAAAAAATCATATGCCAAAATCAGAATGTTTACAAGATGTAAACATTGAAATCCTGGATTCTCCTAGTAGAGCATCTATATGTCCGATGTGACATCCTAAGAGGCTGGAAACGCACAAACCTGACTACACCTCCAAGCTACGAGGATGCCTAGTAGAGCTCCAGCAAAGACCTGGGACGGGGTGTGACCAAGAAGCTCCTTCAGCTTTCTTTGGCTTATCGGGTGCCCTTGGAACAAGTCCTCGACTATCACATTCAGAACCTACATGGAGTTGATAGATTTTAAGACAGAGTGGGAAATGACAACAGGGAATTCAATCACAGCACATGCATAAACTAATATTAAGAGTTGAAACAATCAATAGTATACAAAGATATGTCCCACGATCAAGAATGGCATAAACTCAATGGTTGTTGCATTAAAAATTCCTTGTCAAGTGCAAAGAGCTCTAAACTAAAGCATTTACAGATTTCAAGAACCTATTGTGTTCCGTCGATCCAAATTCAAAACAGTGCAAGTTGCAACATGTTGATTCTGATCCTTCCACCTACCCCTAATAAGGGAAAAACTCTTCACATTTACATAACCTCTATTAAACAATGATTGTTGCATGTTATTTGGTCATCTTGAGATCTATTCTCCACTTGAATAACATACTCATATTCGGGGTCGTTCGGTTGCCATGTTTACTTGTGACTAAAGTCCATGTCTAATCTCATTTCTTATTCTCTTGTTCGGTTAACTTTTTTCTCGAAATCTCGGCCTGTGACAATGTATCTTGGCCCATATCCATCCCCAATGATTAAATCCTATGACTAATTTAATCATAGTATCTCATATTGTATCTCACCATAATCTTGTTTAACTAACCAAACACCACCTTCATATACCAAAGTTGATTAGTTCTATCCACAAGATACAACACTTGATAAGATCTCAGTTACTTTGAAAGCTTATTCTCAATAGTCTCTTCATCAAGAAGCAATTTCAACCCAAATCAATATTCCACACAGGCAAAGCTTTATAGTAAGTATGTTGCAAATTATAAGAAGAAAACTATTAGGTGATGCCATTTTCACCAAATCCATCAAGACTACAAATATAGAGTTTCACCCTTGTCCAAACTGATAAAAAAAAGTTGGACAACAAATTAAGTGGAGTAAAAGAATGGAGCAAGAAATGGTGGAAACAAAGTATTACCTGAGCTTGCATACCGGCGTGGCGCCTTACACCAATAGCATCATACATCACAATCAAAGTGAAGCCCAGACAAACTGGGAACAAAGAATCAGCAACTCCATGGCAGATTGCAACAGAAGCAGTGAGCGCAGTGCACAATGCAGAATGCGAAGAAGGCATCCCGCCGCAAGAGAACATAATCCTAAAATCCCACTTCCTCTCCACACAGAAATTCAAGAAAACCTTGGTCGACTGCGCAACAGCCCAAGCGCACAACGCCGACACGAAGGTCGGATTCGCCGCTAGTGTAGCCACGAAAGGACTTATTTTGACCTTGGCCGTCGCCGTCACGCTCATCAGCGCAGTCCCGAATGCCCCATTCTGCAGAAGCTTCGCTTCTTCCAAGTCGGAGCCCCATTTTTGCGGCGATGGTTTCGTGGCCAAGGCCGTGACTTTTTTCAAAAGGGGTACTAGATATGAAAGGGGTTTAGCGGGGAAACCGCAATGACCCCATATTGAATTGGGATTTTGGGGGTTTAGAGAGTTTTTGACGGAGATGGAAGCTTTGTTGAATCTTCTTGAATTAGAATTGGAAATAGTGAGAAAGGTTGAGCCTTTGAAAGGAGAGGCAATTAGATTTAGTGCGAGAGAATCCATTAGTTCAGAGAGATGACAACTTTGGGTGGAGTTTGAGTTGCATGCTCAATCGAAATGCAAGAGTGATTACAATTTACAACATAGAAGAGGCATCCAGAGAATATACCATTACCATATACGACTTGTGTCTGTTTACTCGAATGTTCAAAAGGTTTCTTTATTTTGGAAGATTGGACATCGTGATTCGTGATTGTGGTTCTCTCCGCCACAAACCTCGGTGTCCAATTATTCATTGGCACCTGCTAAATTATACCACAACATTCTCAAATTTTCTTTAATTTCTGTTCACTTATTATTTTGACGAGGAATATATGATTATTTAATTGGGTTAACGTTTGGGCTGGCCCAATTGGATTTGTTGATATGAGGCCTCTTGTGTCATCGTACGCTACAATGGCACCATGTAGAGCTTGGGCGAGATCGGTCCATAGTAATGAACTTAAGCTAGCCAAATCAATAAATAAGGTGTTGAAGTAGGTACAATGGCATGCTCCCCAGGATGGGTGGTGCAAATAAAATTGTGATGGGGCTGTGAAATATGATTCTGAACGTGCAACATCAGGAGGGGTATTTGCGGGATTCAACTGGAGAGTGGGTGTTGGGCTACACAAGGCACTTGGGAAGATGTTCGGTAGTGCAAACTGAATTGTGGGGAATATATGACGGGCTTAAGTTGGCGGGGTAAAGAGGCTTAGAAATATACTTGTGGAAAGTGATAATATGACAGTTGTTCACGTGTTTAATGACACGAAATCGGATTTCAGTGCTTTATCACTTGCTAGAAGTATAAAAGGTATCATGCAAAGAGAGTGGAATGTGAAGATTACTCATGTGTTTAGGGAAAGTAATCAAGTTGCAGACTTTATGGCAAACTTGGGTGTGAACATGCAGCCTGGGCTAGTGGTGTTTGACGAGGCACCGAGTGAGACGATGAATTTGTTGTTGAATGACCGGATGGGGATTACCCACGGTTGTATGTGCCCAATGTAGGGGCGGTGTTTGAACTTTAGGGCGACGCCCTCTTCTTGTTATTATAAAAAAAAAGACTATTTTTTCTAACACCGAATTTAAGAACGTGAAGTTTTTTTAATTAAATAAAATAGGAGTAAAAAAAAAAGAAAAGAAAAAAAGAAATAATTCATTTACCTTGAAACGATCTGAAAAGAATACACCTCTCTTAACAAGGGACGAAGGAAGTAATGTTTAAACCATCAGTAACTTTTAACAAGGACGAAGAAAATACTGTTTAAACCATCACAATTTTATGAGGAGCTACATATAGAGTTAATGAGTGGAATATTTTAGAAAACAATTGTGAATAGGAATATAGGATCAAATGATCAATCAATTGGAATCGACACGATTCACTAGTACCCAAAATGTGTTTTTAATTCGATACTGTAACGGAAACACATTTTGATATCATACATAAAATTTGTTTTTGTTATAGTATTCAAAATTTTCTGTATGATATCATACCGTATCAAAAATATACACTAGTACATATATTGAAATTTCAATATTTTTTTTATATTTTTTTAATTCTGCTAATATAATATACCGATATTTCGATACATCTTCTCCCTCCTAGTCACACACTCAATTTAGTAAAATGATGAGTGTACTTATCGCCATCACAATATCATATAATGAAAATGAACAATATAAAAGGTTGCATTTGCAGCGATTTGCATTGCTACTATTTGCATAGGAGCAACAATAATCTCTATGCATGGCACACATGTTGTGGTGTAGATTTGCATTGCCAAATGGATATAACATTAATCGATGTTCAAATTATAGTCAAACATAAAACAAAAAATATTTAAATAAATCACAACAAATCAAATTACTATGATTTCAATGGTTTTAATAATTGTAAAGACCAAAATTAGTACTGAACATATTTTTGGTCATAAACATTATCTTTTGGATTTTTTGGTCTTGTATATATGAAAATTTAAACATTTTGGTCCTCCGTCAATATTTCTGTTAGAAACTAACGATCAACGGGTTTAAACCCGATTTTGACCAAAATTAACATTTTAATTCTGATTTTCTCCTTAATTAATTCACTAACTATTATTATAAATATTCTTTTAAAATTAGAAAATTAGAATTAAATATTATGAAGAAACTTGGGGAGTTGTTGAGAAGGGTCCAGCACTGCCGCCGAAAAAGTGCTGGAGCTCCGGGTGGTGGTGGTCGGCGATGCTGAACAGCGGCGAGGCGACGACGGAGGTGTAGGGGTTTGCCGGCAGGTGCATTTCCACGGGCAGGACGAGCGGCGGAGGGCGGGGCTAGGAGGCCGGAGGTGGAGTAGTCCATGGGAGTGGAGGACCAGTGCCTTGGGGGGGGAGGGCGGAGTTGGAATTACCGACCGATTCCGCCACTCAAGAGCTCGGTGAAGGAAGTGGTGTGAGAGATAGGGTTGAGAGAGGGCGGATGAGTCGACTCCTTCTCCTTCTCTGCGACTCGCTCCTTGGCCCGCTCCCTCGCCTTGATTCTACTCTCAGATCTAGACAGAGACAGCCCCGACCTCTTGCTCGTTTTAGATGTGCTGCTGCACGCCGACGATTTCGTCACGTGCTGCAAGTAATTCAAATCGCCGCCGCCGTCCAAATTGACTTCGCCGGAGTCGAAGCAGAGGTGAGCGCAAATGCACCTGCCGACAAACCCCTACACCTCCGTCGTCGCCTCGCCGCTGTTCAGCATCGCCGACCACCACCACCCGGAGCTCCAGCACTTCTCCGGCGGCGGTGCTGGACCCTTCTTCTCAACAATCCCCCAATTTTCTTCATAATATTTAATTCTAATTTTCTAATTTTAAAAGTATTTATAATAATAGTTAGTGAATTAGTTAAGGAGAAAATCAGAATTAAAATGTTAATTTTAGTCAAAATCGGGTTTAAACCCGTTGACCGTTAGTTTCTAACGGAAATATTGACGGAGGACCAAAATGATCAAATTTTTATGTGTGCAGGACCAAAAAATCTAAAAGATAATGTTTAAGACTAAAAACGTAAAATTGTCATATGTTCAGGACCAATTTTGGCCTTTACTTTTTTAATATTTATATTATAAAAAAAAATTGAATTTATCGACAAAGTTGTTAAGAGAATCGCTGTTTCCATGCAGCGTTTGAAATTTGAAAAGGCGACGAAGTATGAATCTCCTCTATCATCGCCACCCCGCAACTGCCATTGCCTATGCGCTTTTTTCCTTTCATTTCCTCCATTTCTCCTCATCTCAATTTTATTTCTAAAAATTGCCCCCAACAGATTTGTGTTTTTTTCTTCAAAATTAAATTGATCGCGGTGTGGTTGGCGAATCACAATTGAGTGTGAACTCTGCTCCACATGGAGAATCTGATAGCATTAGTTAACAGACTGCAGAGAGCATGCACCGCGCTAGGCGATCACGGCGAAGAGAGCGCCTTGCCCACTCTCTGGGATGCCCTACCGTCAATTGCCGTCGTCGGTGGTCAGGTAATCGGAATTTACGCCTCCAATCAAATCCTCGTTTAATCAATTTCAGCCGAGAACCGACTTCCATCGATGTAATATGTTTTCAAACTAGATGTTTCTGATTATCGTCGATATTTATCCGTTTTGATTGTTGTTTGAAAATTAGAAGTTATTGATAGGGATTTCTGCTATTTAGGTTTATAATTGAGTAGCTCTCAGTGTATTTTTAGTCTTAATGTTGATACCTTGCATTTTTCATTCTCCTTTCTCCTTGGATATAGTTTATCATTAGCTGTGGTAAGTGACAATGATGTTTATGGTCTCTAGAGTTCTGGAAAGTCCTCTGTGTTGGAGAGCATTGTTGGGAAAGACTTTTTGCCTCGTGGATCAGGTATCTAGTGTTTTATTGTTTAGTGGAGTATTTCTGTATCACCATATGCAATGGCATTGTGTAGATATTGTCTCGCTATGACTCATGGATATCCATATCCTTGAACATCGGAATTGATTTAGTTTGCAAAACACAGGTATTGTCACTCGACGTCCACTTGTGTTGCAGCTTCATCGGATTGATGAAGGTCGAGAATATGCAGAGTTTGGACATCTTCCTAGGAAGAAATACACGGATTTCGGTGAGAGTTATAGAAGACTCTTTTGTGCCTTTCACTTGCATATAAGTTATAGATCTATGTTATGTATGTGTGAATGCATGTAAACATATGCTGACCATTGACGATGATCTGCTTTGTTTAGCTGCTGTGGTAAAGGAGATTGCAGATGAGACTGACCGTGAGACAGGACGCAGTAAACAAATATCAGCAGTTCCTATATATCTCAGCATATATTCCCCTAATGGTGAGTCTGTAACTGCCATTGGTCATTTCTGCTATTGAAATTCAGTTGTTCTGCTTTTGTAGTAATATCCTTTTTTCACATCCAAAGTAGGTCCTTCTCATTTCATGTGTGCATCCGGATTCACATCAAATAATTTTCAGCCTAGCAACATTACAGATTTATCTCAAATGACTGCATATAATGCAGTCACATGTTCTATTGTAATAACCGGACATAGAAGGTGAGGGAAGACAAGGAGAAGAATATAATTTGGACATTAGAATCACAGTATCTTATAGTACATTATTAAAGAAGTAGTAGTAGTTGTTTGGTTGGTAAAATTGCTGCTTAAAATTTGGATCTGAAGTTACAGTAAAAAGTAAAAAGCATTGGATTGAATCTATAGTTTCCTCATCCTCTATCATATGAATTTAAATGTAATCTTTTAGAATTATATGGATTTGTTTACTCCTTGTTTATATATCTAGTTAGAACTAATTTGTGTGCATCTTGAAACTGCAGTTGTGAATTTGACATTAATTGATCTTCCTGGCCTTACAAAAGTGGCTGTTGGTGAGTTTTCCCCTTCAAATGTATCATGTAATCTGGAGATACTACTCTTTTTTATCGCGTATACACACAGTTGGGAATAACCAAATGTTAAATATGTGCATATGATAGAGGGCCAGTCAGAAAGCATTGTGATGGATATTGAGAACATGGTGCGGTCTTATATTGAGAAGGTATTTCATAATATGCGTTTTTTTGCCATAAGTGAAATCAGAAAGTAGTTCATTACTGCTCCACATCTGTAAAAAGGCCTGTTATACTTATTGATGTTGCACTAATAATGTCATGCATTAGAAGGATTTACAGTCTTTTATTTTCCTTTTCTATCAAATTTAGAATTGAAAAGAAAAGTCATTTTTCTTCAGTTTTGCACCAAGCTTAGAACTTAGAAGCAATATAATCGTTGTTTGCACTAATATGGAGTTCTATGTTTATGCCCAAGACATTCAGCTTTGTTCTTCTTCCCTTTTTTCAGCCATTGTTGTATTAAGTTTTATTTTCAGTACAAAAATTGACTGCTTCATCAGTTTATTTTTTGTTAAATCCACCAAATGCAGCCCAACTGTATTATTTTAGCAGTTTCTCCTGCCAACCAAGATCTTGCAACATCTGATGCTATTAAGATATCCCGTGAAGTGGATCCAAAAGGTATGACATACTGTGGATTCATCCCTATGAATGCATCATTACTACTTGAGCATGATCCGTCATTCTACTCTGTAAGGTTTTTCATTCCTATTTCTTTCTAACATCTGTACTTTTACCTTTTAGGTGAGAGAACATTTGGAGTTTTGACAAAGATTGATCTCATGGACAAGGGTACGGATGCTGTAGATGTAAGTGTAGAATGGCTGACCACTACTTTCACTGTATATTATCCAGTATTAGTAGAGAGGAATCTGTGTATTTAAAGCTTGCCTTTTATTTTTCATTGCTGTCCTGTCGTATAGAAAACTAGTAGTTTGTCCTTTCTTGCTTGAATTAATTGCTCCTGCTCAATCTATATCTGGATACTAGTACTACTCCTGATCAATTACATACATTCCAACTTGCAATCTAGAGGCAATGACCATTGTGTTTGATGATAACTTACATTATCCAATATTTCTCTGTTGATTTTGCCTGCAGCTATATGTATGTGTATTATATATTTTACACCTCCTATAGGTTCCTATGACTTTTCTATCATAATTGAGTTACTTAAAATTTTTTGACATATTTGAACACTTTCATGTATTCTAGATCCTGGAAGGAAGAGCGTATAAGCTGCAGTTTCCATGGATTGGTGTTGTTAACAGGTCTCAAGCTGACATTAACAAAAAGGTTGACATGATTGCCGCTAGGCGTAGAGAGCATGAATATTTCTCTGAAACCCCAGAATACAGCCATCTTACTCAGAGGATGGGTTCTGAACATCTAGGGAAAGTTCTATCCAGAGTAAGAAAAATAAAGAACTAGCTGATGTTGAGTCAATTCTTGTTGCTTTCCAGACATTTATATAGTCTTGACAAAATTAAACCAAAAAAAATTTCTTAGCAAAATACTTGAAAGTGAAATTCTGTGGCCTTTAAATGGGGCCAAGAATGCTGAAGTGATGTCTTTTCCTTTAGCCTGAAACATGCTTGATCTATTTGTCTTTTCTCTTGTTCGAGTTATTCCATTTGTTCCTTCTATCAAAGTTAAGTTCCTACATTATAATTTATTAGACTTATTTTGGGCTTCTTCATGATAGCACTTGGAAGCTGTTATCAAATCTCGAATTCCAAGCCTTCAGTCCCTCATCAACAAAACCATAATTGATCTAGAAACTGAGTTGAGTCGTCTAGGAAGGCCCATTGCAACTGATGCCGGGGTGAGTATCTATCACCTTCATTGCCTCTTCGAGATTGTGTTCTAAACTTCTGAATACCGTTCCTCTACTAACCCCTTAATGCTACTGCCTACTGCAGGGTAAGTTGTACATGATTATGGAGATCTGCCGCGTATTTGATGGGATCTTCAAAGAACATCTCGATGGAGTGTAAGCATCTGCATCTGCATCTTGTACTATTCATTACCTTTCTCTTTTTCTATACTCACTCACTATACTTATTGTGACATGATACTATAGTCGACCAGGTGGTGATAAGATATACAGCGTCTTCGACAACCAACTGCCTGCTGCGCTGAAACGATTGCAGTTTGACAAGCATCTTGCCTTGGAGAATGTTAGGAAGTTAATTACTGAAGCTGATGGATATCAGCCTCATCTTATAGCACCTGAACAAGGTTACCGCCGTCTGATTGAAACCGCCTTGATCACGATCAAAGGTCCTGCAGAGGCAGTTGTTGATGCTGTAAACACTTCATTCTCACCTCTTCCTTCCTTCTTTTCTTTCTTTCTTTATATAGAAACACATTTAAGTCCTGTTGCTGTTTTCAGGTTCACGGAATACTGAAGGAGCTAGTTCATAAGTCCATCAACGAGACTGCTGTAAGTCAATAGTCTCGTTGAAGAATAATACTAGCTTGTAAATTGCTGAACTTTGACCAAATTCTAGTTTTGCACACCAACTTATAAAACTTGTCGATCGAACTTTCAATTTCATTTAATTTTGCTACACAGATGGATCGTATTCAATCCGATTTCATTTAACCACATGCAATTTGAGTCATTTGATCAATAATGTCGACTGATATGGCCACCTTGGATCTTCAGGCGACCGGGTTAGCTCTAAATTAGGCCGGAATCCTACTCGTTAACAAAATCATATGAAACTTGTGTGCAAAACCAGAACTCAGTCTAAGTGGTATTAATGTTGAATATCCTTGGTATGCTAATTGATAGTTGGGTGCATGCAGGAGCTGAAGCAGTACCCTTCTCTGAGAATGGAGGTCGGCAAGGCGGCCGTGGAATCGTTAGAGAGGATGAAGGAAGAAAGCAAGAGAGCAACTCTGCAGCTAGTAGAAATGGAATGCAGTTACTTAACCGTGGATTTCTTCCGCAAGCTTCCCCAGGATGTTGAGAAAGGCGGCAATCCAACACATTCCATTTTCGACAGATATAACGACTCCTACCTCAGAAGAATCGGTGAGGACAGAATTAACAATATTGGTCTCTCTGAGTTTGATCATAAATGAATGATTTGTATGTATGCACAGGAGCAACTGTGTTGTCTTACGTGAACGCGACCTGTGCTGGCCTGAGGAATTCCATACCAAAGTCGGTGGTTTACTGTCAAGTCCGCGAGGCCAAACGCAGCCTGCTGGATCATTTCTTCGCAGAATTAGGCAAAAAAGAGGTATTAATCCGTGCCAAGTAATGATAGAAGGTGGTTTTGATTATGAAAGTGTAAAATTGGTTGGTTAACAAGTTACAATTGCAGGGACGACAGTTGGCTAAGGTGTTGGACGAGGATCCAGCCATTATGCAGCGGCGTGTGTCTCTTGCAAAGAGATTAGAGCTGTACAGAGCTGCGCAAGACGAGATTGATAATGTAGCCTGGTCTAAATGATGAGTTCCATCACAAACACCCCTCTTTACATTTTCATTTTTTCAGCAGTTCAAAATAAAAACAACCTTGTTTTGTAATGCGTTGGAGTTGCCTTCATCGTGTAAATGTTTTCTTGAAAGTTGAAAGTCAATATAATGGACACAAAAGGAAGAAATGCTTATTGGCTGTTGAGTATAAATTCTTTAGATTTGTTCAACTTAAAGTTTATCAAGATTAACTAGTAGTCTGGATGAGATTATTGTCCTATTTTTTGTGCTACTTTCATTTTTTCCACGTTCTTTTTATTTATTGTATTTCAATTATGCCGTTGTTAAAATTTAAAATAAAGTTTATTGAATCAAATTAAGGTAATACTATTTGAAAAAAAATTTAATGTACTGTTGTTAGATATAATTGAATAATTGATTATTGGAGTTAATAAATTCAAGAGTAGTATAACTTTTTAAAAACTCAAAATTTAAATAAATATGAATTGTGAAGTATAAAATTTTGTAAAAAGTAATATTGAATTGATTAATTTAGGGGTAGAACCGTAGAAAGAAATGAGATATAAAAAAAAGCGCATTGCAAAATATATACTCCCTGGGCTAATGTGCAATAATAAGTTTGAAAGATAGAAGAAAGTAAAATGGAGGTGCGGGGAATCGAAGCCCGTACCTCTCGCATGCGAAGCGAGCGCTCTACCATATGAGCTACACCCCCCAAGCTTGTACCGATTCGAACTTATATTTATTTATTAATATTTATTTTTGATTTTTCATAAACCTTACTCCTTAATCTTTATACTGATCATATAAACAAGTGACGTTGAAATATTTTATTTTGTGTGCTTACCAATTTTTTTGTCTTAATAATAAATTATACTAGTAGTATGTATTTATTTCTTCCTCCAAAAAAAAGCAATTATCTTTATCTATTGATGTTGTGCTTTCATTTTATCTAAAGTTGGACATGATGTTTGAAAATTTATATTTAACGGTCAAAATATGTGTGTCTGAAGTTTATATATAAATGAGCAATCTAATTTTACAAACCAATAGTAATTGTTGAATCTCCTTAATCGTCTCTTCTAAATCCCAATACTATACATGAACCAATTTTTTGTATATTACTGGGGAAAAAAACATAAACAAAAACCCTTGACCTATCCAACTTATTTTGCCTATAGCAAAACAAATTTGTTTCCAGGAACTCTTGCCATTAACTCCCATCAACAAATGGATTGGTCCCCAAAACACGCTACAAATGCATATTTTGATGCCCTCAAATTGGTATTTTTCAATCTCAAATTCTTTTTTATTAATTTTTTCAATGCAGGTCCAATCTATTGGACTCGATTTTGAATTTAAATCCCCATCAAAGAAATGATGTCATGTGAATTACAATCAATCTTGCATGTTTATTAATTTATTATATCCTTTTCTTATAATTACGGATTTGTCTATTTAGCATTCTTTTGCTGGAAATGATGTTTGTATAATTGTAGGTGCAATAAGAAATTCGAAGAATCATGAATTATGTTGTAGTAAGTTAGCCATTCTAATTTTAATTCCTTTTGAGATGGTGGAAATGGTGTGAGAATGATTGCAATGTAGAATTGTGTTTGTAGATTTTGATGTTGAAGCTTTGGTGGTTTTGAACAGTGTGGCACAGCCAAGAAGCCTAGCAGCTTGTGCGCGCAGAAGCCCGAGAGCAACGAGTTCATCTCCGCATTAGCAGCAGGGATGAGTGCTAAATTAATCGTGCAGGTGACATCCGAGGTGTCCCCATTCACGGTCGCCTTAGCAGCAGCTGCCAGGCAGACAGGCGGGAAGCTCGTCTGCATCCTCCCCGAATCCGAGCTGATCAAGTCCCGGGAGACCATCGAGGAATTAGGCCTCAGTGACATGGTGGAGTTCAAAACAGGGGACCCTGCTCAGGTGCTGCTCAACTATGAGAACGTCGACTTCTCTCTCGTGGACAGCAAGGCCAATGCCTATGACCGGCTGCAGGAGACGTTGGATGTGAACCTGAAAAGATCAGTAGTGGTGACTAATAACCTGTTGGATGGGGGGAAGGGGCTGGGAGGGTGCTTGAAAAGGGTGGAGAGGGTCCGGTCCATGACGCATCCTATTGGGAGGGGGATGGAGGTTACGATGATTGGGAAGGACAGCGGGTTTGGGAGGAGCAAGTCGGGGAGTTATAGCGTTGGAAGGGAGAGGGGTGAGGTGAAGATGGATAAGAGCAAGTGGATCTTCAAGGTGGATCAAGTTAGTGGTGAGGAGCATATCTATAGGATGCCTAGATCGAGGCCGGTGGCTGCACCGCAGTTGAGTTAGTTTTGAAGAGTCTTGGTTGCTTTTTGTAGTGTGTTTCTTTGGATTTGTGGCAAAGGTGAATGTGGAGATGAACTTGAGGGTTTTTGTTTTTTCTGGCTCTTGTAAAATATGCTTGTGTTTTTTTGTTTTTTGTATAGTAAATATAGAATGTTTTACCTGTCATCTTGAAGAGTATGGTATGGAAATGGCAGAGGCTAATTAGATGAATTTGTGCAAGTTAGCCAAGTGATCAGTTTCATAATAATGACAGTGAACCAGAAACTCATAGTTTCACCTAATTTGTAATTAATTTAAGTATAAACTCACTCTCTTGTTTTCCAATCAAAAGTTTGGTATGTGACAGAGACAAACAGCTGGAAGGGTTCATTCATTTTATCTTGAAGAATTTGGCGGGAATGATGATGATGATGATCACCTGCCACCTCCAACCACCGTGCTCAGCCCCACCACCACCACCATACGCAGCCATAAGCTTCAAAATCAAGACACCTCTTCATAAAAAAAAAAAAAAAATTTAAAAAAATATTCCCACCAAACAAGGCTCTACAAAATTGGTTTGAGTCTTGGCAGGGCTCACATCATCCTCTGGTAGCGATGGAGAGGCGGTGGAGAGTATCAAAATGGGCCTTCATTTTTGCAAGCTTGATGAGTTACATGGTCTCAGATGGGGCGGCAGAAGAGGGCGGTGACGGTGACGGAAGGAAAGGCCTCTGCAGCACTGATCTCACCACATTTCTCCCTTTCCCTTACAGCAACCTACCAAACATGGTCTGCCAGCCACTATGGAACTCATATTTGTTAAGGGTACTTAACCTTCCAGTCTTTTTATTTTCTGCATTAGTCTTTTATTTTGTGCTAGTTTTTACCTCCGGTCTTTTATTTGGTGCACTGCAGTATTCCAAGTCGAAGGACAACGAGATCACGATCGTGCTATCGACCATCTACACGAGCGGATGGGTGGGGATGGGGTTCTCGCGAGACGGGAAGATGCTGAACTCGAGCTGCATGGTGGGATGGGTGAATCAAGAGGGAGAAGGTAGGATAAAAGAGTTCCACATAAAAGGGTTCACCCCGGGCGAGATCAAGGCGGACCGGGGCGAACTCCCCCTGACAAACGTGCCGCCGTACGTGGCCGTGCAGGGGGCAACCATATACCTATCCTTCCAGCTCAAGTTCAACACCACCCTGAAAACGCAGCCGCTGCTGCTGGCTTTCAGCACCAAAGCACCGCACCACCACCGCCTCACGGTGCACGAAGACAAGACAACCATCTACTTGGATTTCTCAGCTGGTACAGCGGACGGCGGTGCTGAGTCGTATTCGTCTCAAGACAGGAGGACTCACGGGACGCTGGCGGTGCTGGGGTGGGGATTCTTGCTTCCCACGGGGGCTATTCTGGCGAGATATCTGAGGCGGAAGGATAAAGTGTGGTATTACTTTCACGTGCCGATTCAGTTCATTGGCTTCTTGCTGGGAGTTGCGGCGGTGATTGTTGGAGTGTCGCTTTACAGCAAGATGCATGTTTTCTTCCCTGCACACAGGGGGATTGGGATTTTCCTTCTTCTCATCACCATTCTACAGGTTTGCTTTCTTCATTACCTTCATTTCTTCTTCTACTAAAATACTAACAGATTACCTCTCTCCGGATCAGGGGATCCAAGATTTCAGTTCCAAAAATCTAATCCAAATTGTGAATTATCAGAAATCCAGTCCAATCCAAAATTACATAAAAATTTGAAATTCAAAAAATAAAATCTGAAAATGTAAGAATTGTTCAAACATAAAGATTTTTTTTGTCTGTGTTCATATTTTAGGCCGGGCATAATCTCATAACAAGCCCGGCCCGATTTAGGACATTAGTATTTTGGAAAGCTAGTTTATGGAGTAATAAAAATGGTGAAGGAAGGAATTTTGTTGCACAGGTGCTTGCTTTCTTCACGCGTCCGAGCTCCGACAGCAAGTACCGGCGATACTGGAATTGGTACCACAACTGGGTCGGCAGGATTTGCCTCTTCTTCGGAGCGGTTAATATTCTTCTGGGAATCCACATCGCTGATGCAGCCCAAGCTTGGAAGATTGGATATGGATTTCTGCTTGGTTTTCTATTGGTTACTGTCATTGTTCTCGAAGCATTGCTCAGGCTTAGACGATCGGCTGAGGCAGATAAGCAGCATCCCCCATTTTCAATCAATTCTATCGACCGCGAAATATCACTCTAAATGTAAACCTAATTTAGCTATGAATTTCAAATGGGGTAATTTTGATTTCATTAATAGTACTACTATTATATTGTTTTGTTTGGACTGGAATTAATGAAGTGTGTACATACAAATGAAAGAGGTCTTGACATGCAAGGCTCGATTTGAAGTTTTGTAGAGGAACTTTCCATTGATCCATGTGTGATGGAGCACATCAAATTAGAAGCTCGCTACTCCGTTTGTTTTCGTATTATTCGATGTCGAATTCAAGAATTAGGGCGTTGGAAGACTGTCGTTTTATGTATAAATTCATATTAAGCCACATAAATTTCACAGCGTACGATCAAAATACGTTGAAATTTTTTTATTTGTGTTCGGTTGGTGTTAGAACTCGATGATTGATCGGAGAAGATGAGAAATCGAATGGGAATTTTATTGAGAGAGAATCGGGCTCAACGAATCTAAGATTTACAATTTGAAGAGAAAAGAATGAATTGAAAACAGAATTGGGAAAGCCTTTTAACTAATTTTGAAACCTAACTAACCCAACGGTCATATCAATCTGACGGCTCAGATTAGCTCTCAAATCTTGACATTAATCGGACGGCTCCTGAAACTTGGCTTAAGCAAAGCCTATTCTCATTCCAAACGTTCCACACTTATTTGTAGCTCGATTCAGCTGAACATCCAGCTCACAAATCTCCACCTTGGATGTTCAGCTGATCACTGCTTCATCTTACACAAACTAACAAGCCTCATACAAATCTCCAGCTTGTTCTTCGGCACCGGCTTTGTCAACATGTCAGCCGGATTCTCTTTAGTATCCACCCTAAACACCTTCACTGTCCCCTTCTCTATTTCTTCACGAATGAAGTGCAAACGCACGTAAATATGTTTGCTCCTCTCGTGATAAACTTGGTGTTTTGCCAAACAAATGGCACTATTATTATCACAGCCGATTGCAACTGCATCCTGCTTTATGCCGAAGTCTTCCAAGATGCCCCTAAGCCAGAAACTCTCCTTCACCGCGGCTGTTAATGACATGAACTCAGCCTCAGTTGTTGACAAAGCTACAACATGCTGCAGGCTGCTCTTCCAACTCACAACTGAACCATAAAGAGTAAAGATGTATCCAGATTGTTGCCAAGTACCACAGAGTCGGTTGTCTCAACAATGCTATCAAACCATTCCAGATTTGGACTCATATGAAGACTACAACAACCTGAGTCCATAATCCAACAGCCATTATCCTTCCCTTCAATCACATTCAAGGCCTCGGAAACCTCTTCATCTCCAACACTTTCAGCCGAGTTCACTACCTTCCCTCCACCATTCTCTTTTCTTCGCTTCCATGCGAAGCAATCCTTCTTTAAGTGGCCGGGTTTCTTGCACCAGTGGCAAGAACGCGTTTCCTTTTGATCATTGGTAGCATTCTTGGCTTGTTCTTGAGATTTCTTGAAGGGTTTTTTTCCCTTGAACTTCTTTACATTCAAGCTTTCTACACTTGAATCAACGAGCTTGATTTCTCCCTTTTGCAACTCCTTGGCCCTCAAGGCCGACTGCACTTCCAACAAGGTGATAGATCCTTCGCGTCCATAAAGAATTGCATCGTGAAGCTGGTCATACTATCGCGGGAGTGCATTCAACAACAGGATGGCCTTATCCTCATCTCCAATGGTGACATCGATGTTTTTGAGATCATCGACTGCCTTGTTAAAGTCTTCCAACTGCTCCAATACTCCCTTTCCCTCCAAGAACTTGTAGGAGTAGAGGCGTTGCTTCATGAACAACCTGTTCGCCAGAGATTTCGTGAGGTAGAGCTCTTCCAATTTTGTCAGAATGTTCGCCGCAGTCTTCTCCTTTGCAACCTCGCGTAGCACTTTATCGCCTAGGCATAGGACGATCGCGCTATGCGCCTTCGCCTCAATTTCAGCCTTCTTCGCGATGGCCTTCTCATCCGGAGCCACCTCCTTTTCTTTCGGATCTTTCTCCTCCACCGTCAATGCCGATGATAGTCCTTATTGAATCAGCATCGCGCGCATTTTCATTCTCCATAGGGCAAAGTCGTTTTTGCCGGTAAACTTCTCCGCCTCAAATCTCGAGGCCATCGTCTTCGCAGGTCCGATTCCAAATCACCGAAAAACAGAGTTTCGCAAGAAAACCGCCGGTTCCCGCAGACGGCGCCAATTTGTTAGAACTCGATGATTAATCGGAGAAGATGAGAAATCAAATGAGAATTTTATTGAGAGAGAATCAGGCTCAACGAATCTGAGATTTACAATTTGAAGAGAAAAGAATGAATTGAAAACAGAATTGGGAAAACCTTTTAACTAATTTTGAAACCTAACTAACCCAACGGTCATATCAATCTGACGGCTCATATTAGCTCTCAAATCTTGACATTAATCGGACGGCTCCTGAAACTTGGCTTAAGCAAAGCCTATTCTCATTCCAAACGTTCCACACTTATTTGTAGCTCGATTCAGCTGAACATCCAGCTCACAGTTGGGAATTCTCACACTTTCAATATTTTGTATTACTACTAATTTTTAAGACATTTGTGGAAAAATGAATTTATTCAAAGTTTATGATTTGAAGGACTTGTTCATCTTCTTGGTTATGGCAAGAAATAGCCTCAAATTTATGCATTTATGAGTGTTCAGTGTTGCATATATATTTTATGAGAGCCTAAGAATTGTGCTAAATTGTTCATTAGTGAATTTTTGCGTTTTTCAATTCTATGGAATTGGGTGGTTTTTAATTTTGTCTCGAAACGCACATCCAGAATTGAATGCAACCCCTTCCATTTTCCCGTCCCCCCAATTTCATCCCTCACTTTTCAATTCCAGTAATCAAAATCGGAGACCAGAGTAGTCGGCGTTGCTTCTCTACATTCGAGGTGGTGATTCCATAACATCAAGCAACGACCCATAGTCAATTGTTATCGCAATTGCCGACTCGTGATAATTCTTCACCAACTGCGTAATCACAATAGGTAATATTCAGTCGTTGCAAAGTTGAATCAAGCAATGTTGCTCATCAATTTCATCTAAAATTGAATATTTTTAGATTCGATAATGTGATAGGCCAACGATATTTGTTTCAATTTAATTAGATTTGGAGTCGTGGAAGAGAGATGACCAGACCAGTGACACAAATATAAACGTGGGTGGGGCTATTGAATGCTAAATCTTACATATTCGAAACGTCTACACCACAAGATACATTAATTTCCATCTGTTTGATTTCAGGTAATATAGTCTTGTACCAATAAAATTACTCTTTCCATCTTAAGCTACTAAAGATATTTTTTGACATGATAATTATTAATTAATATTTAAAATTAATTACAAAAAAAATAATGTAAAGGAAAAATACTAGTTTTCTAAAAAAAATGAATTATTACAAATACCATCAAATGATCTAAAATGAAATATGGTGCAAGTAACTTGAAAGGGAGTAAGTCTTAAATGATAAGATATTACTTCCTCCGTCCAAAAAAAATAGGACACATTTGCTATTTTTGTTGTTCACAAAAAAATAGGTCACATTCAAAAAAAGGAAAGTTTTCAACAATTTCTCTCTCTTACTAATAATATGGACCTCACATTCTACTAACACTACTTCTTTCTTACTTTTTATCCCTTCTCTTTTACTTTATCAATTCTACATTAAAATCCGTGTCATTCACAAAGTGCCCTATTTTTCATGGACGAAGGGAGTATTATGGTAAATTGGTTAACTCCTTATTACTTTTAAAACTACTCCCCATTAGAAACAATTTTTATGTTTAAGTAGCCGACCCTTAAAATTTATAGTTTGTGGAGTACTCCTATTATATTTGGGTAGATCATGCTTAATTTAGAATTTTGATTTAGTTTTTGTTTATGGATTCGTTGTGTGCTTTTGCTATAAATATGCAAGTTCACATCTAAGTATAACAATGCCTCAAGTTCAGGCATTGTGCTAAATTCACTTAACTTTTAAATTATCTAATTATGTTTGAATGTTTGATTAGCGGTGCTTAGTTTTTTAGTGCACGATATTATGTTTGGATAGTTGCCGGCCAATATAAGACTGTAGTTTAGCTTCTTTTTTTATGTTTTTTTGTTTTTCTTTGCTACTTGTGATTTTTACATTGCGGTTTGTCAAGTTTTTATTTTTTGCTTTGCAAATGTCACTTGAATTTTTGTGTGTTGCAAGATTAAAATCTCTTTGGGCATGATATTTTTGTTTGATGTTGTTGTTTATTGTGTATAATTGATTTTTTTTATCAGTTATTAGCTTGTTTGTTGCAACTACATAGGAGTATTAATTAATTAGTTGTAACAACTTTCGCTAAAATTTATTTTAATATGTACCACTATATAACAACATTGTCACTGTAATAAACACAAACTAAATCGTCTCACATTCTTGTCTATATTTGTACAAATCATTTCGAATGTATATTGCAAAATCTTAACAAATCATATTATATTCATAATATTTTATCATATTATGTGGTCATTATGTCAACAAAATAATAAATAGCCGCTGGCTACTTTGGCTAGATGCCAACCACAAATAACAATGATGTATCAATTTTAATTTAAGAGAGCCGGAACCAATTTGTACCAAATCTATTCAAAAAATGTAGCTTCAAATAAGCGTGATTTTAAAGTATGTCTGCCTTCAAATTGTTTAACCCGATAGATGATGTGCATACACTGGAATGTAGGAGTTTCGTTGCATCATTATTTCTCCAACCAACATTTACATATATAAGTGTTTATTATGTGAATGATTCCGTATGTACATAAGTTTATTTTTGGGCATACCAAATATTTTGACGACGCGTGGAGGAGAATACTTCCTTCTTCATAATTTAAACTTATATTCTTGAGCATAAAAGTAGTATTTTAAAAAAAAAAATCATTTTACTATATGCATGCAGCAGCATACATATCCCTTTTTTTTTTTACTTATATGATGATGGTTATCGATGAGGGGATGATATTGATCTCTGAACCTCTCCATTTATAAAAGAGAGGTCCCTTAACTGCTTCGATGTCTTCAAATGGATTGATGTATCTAAGGATGCTTGACGTAGGTAGGCGTTCTTATTAAAATATACTATAGTATATTATTTATTTTTACGATAACGACCGTTGTCGTTGAAAGATATGTTGATGATTTTCAATTACTTATTTTTTCAGTTGTATGCAATTAGTTATAATATTAAAATTAGTTCATCATACATTGTTAAAATTAGTTCATTTTTGAGAAAACAAAATGGTCCGATATTCTAGTAAATGATTGCTAATTTGTTAGTAGGATTTGATATAATTTTTATTTTATTTTTAATATTAAAATGAAAATAGTGAAACTTTTGATAATATTAAGATTAGGAGACAAGGTGCATACAACGTTTATCTAGAAAAATTAAGAGTCTGTTCGGTACACAAAATTGAAATTGAATTGGAATTTTATGGAATTAAGTTATAATTCAATTTCAAATCCTTTATATTTAATTTGGTGGATATAATAGTAAGAAATTGTGTAGCTAGTGTGCGTGATTATTTGGAATTCTAATATTCTAGTTTTGATATTGAATTCAAATTATAAAATTGAAGAGGAATTTCAATTATAATTTAATTCCAAATTCAAATATATTAGGATACCAAACATCAAATTCGGAATTGAACGCTCAAATTTAAATTCCACAGCCTTAGTTCCATGTTACTGACTTCCAATGCATTTCCACCAAAAAACTTGTTTTAACCAATCCTTCAACGATAATGGGATGTAGGCGTTGAAAATGAATTCCAAATTTAAGATTTCTTACTTTATTCGAATAAGAGGATTTGCGTACAAGAAAAATCGTTTGCACGAATAAATAAGTAGAAAAAGGAGTAAATAAACAAATAAAATAGTTATTCCACTTTAGAGCATCCGCAATAGTGCTTAGGCCAGCCATAGGCCAGCCATTCTCTCCCCTGCCACGTCAGCAACACTAAAAAAACCACCTGCCACGTCAGATTTAGGCCAGTCATAGGCCAGCCGCAATAAAAACAATTCAAAATATACTACATTTACGGAATTAAAATTACGATTAAAATACGGAATTAAATTTACGACACATATACGGGAGAATTCATTAATTGCATTTAAAAAAGTTACATAGATAAAAAAAAATTACATGCATAATAAAGAAAAAAAACTATCGCCGTGCATTCCTCCGTGCCCACAACTCTTCAATTATATCCTTTTGGAGTTGAATATGAGCATCCACTTGGCGCATGTTGGCAAATTCCTTGAGGCGGCCGGCTTCATCGAGAGGTACCCCCTGTCGTACACTAGGGGTGGCCGTTCCGTGGCTTGGACCGGCTTCATCGTCACTGACCCAACTATTCAGTTGTACGCCTTCATCTTCGACGATCATGTTGTGCAGGATAATGCAGGCGTACATGATCTCGGAAACGCATCCGACATCCCACAAACGCGTTGGGCCCTTAATTGCCGCCCATCGAGACTGGAGCACACCAAATGCGCGCTCCACGTCCTTGCGCGCCGACTCCTGTCGTTGCGCAAAGTAGACCTTCTTTTCATCACTTGTTTGTCGGATCGTCTTCACAAAGACCGGCCACCGAGAGTATATCCCATCCGCCAAGTAGTAGCCCATATCATGCCGGTTGCCGTTGGCCACAAAAGAGACGGCTGGACCGACGCCCTGGCACTTCTCGTTGAAGAGGGGAGACGAGTTCAGGACGTTGAGGTCGTTGTTCGATCCGGCTACCCCAAAATACGCATGCCAGATCCACAGCCGGTAATCAGCTACGGCCTCGAGGATTATCGTGGGGTTCTTTGACTTGTAGCCAGTCGTGTAGGCCCCCTTCCAGGCAGTCGGACAGTTCTTCCACTCCCAATGCATACAGTCTATGTTGCCTAACATCCCGGGGAACCCATGCTTCTCCCCGTGCATCTGCATCAAATTCTGACAATCTTCGGGAGTAGGGCTTCGAAGGTACTGCTCACCGAAAATGCTGATCACGCCCCCACAGAACTCCTTCAGACATTTCAGGGCTGACGACTCACCGATGTGGAGGTACTCATCCCACATGTCTGCTGCGCCTTCGTAGGCCAACTGCCTGACTGCCGCCGTGCACTTTTGGATAGGGGTGTGGCGGGGTCTGCCAGCCGCATCGTGCCTGAAGCGGAAACACAGATATTGACGCTCCAATGCCCCAACGATGCGCATAAACAACTCCCTGCGCATTCTAAAACGCCGCCGGAACATGTTGGCGGGAAACCGTGGGTACTCTGCAAAGTAGTCCTCGTACAGTCGCTGATGTGCAGCTACGTGATTCCGGTCAATCACTGCTCGGTGGTGGACAACTCGTGGAGGGCGAGGTATCGCCTGCTGTTCCACCATACGCATGTACCGCTCCATCCCGCGGTTCATGTAGGCCTCCATAGCCTCGTTCATCCTCCGTTCGTACTCCTCAGGATCCACACCACTACCACTACCGCTACCACCCGCGTTACTCATCGCTCGATGATGCTCTTGTATAGAAAGTTAGAGAGAGAGAAAACTCGTTAAAATAAGTGGTGCAAATGAAAATGAAACGAAAATCGCGTTTATATATGATTTTTAAAAAAAATAAAAAATAAAAAATCGGCGCTGGCCGATCGGGCCGCCACAATGGCGGCTAGCCGATCGGCCAGCGACGAGCGATCGGCCAGCCCACGCCGATCCGCTCGCCGATTTCGTGTTTGCCGGTTGCAATGGTTCGGCTAGCGCGATGAATCGGCTAGCCGGTCGCTAGCCGACCATTGCGGATGCTCTTAAAAGCTACTTTTCCCTCTTTGAAAATTTGTCACTTATTTCCATTTTCGACCGTTCCTAAAAGTTTTCACTTTTCACTTTTCACTTTTATCATTTTTGGTAGTGACATCACATTCCATTAACTCATTCTTACTCACATTTTATTGTAAAACATATAAAAATAGGACCCATGTGTCATCAACTTTTTCAACACACTTTTTATTATATTTTTTTAAAACCCGTGTCAGGTCAAATGTTAACGAATTATTAGGGACGGATGGAGTACTTTCCAAATTCCAATGATCCTTCATCTTTTATTCTTGCTAGTGGATCCATATTTATTATTTTGACTAGGGTGTGAATAGAATTTTGGTCGCTCTGTTATAATAAGTCATCACAAATTAATAATCCCTATTTGTAATATTCCAAAAATAAACAACTTTGCTTAATGACAAAATAATTAAGAAAAAAATGTCTGTGCATCCGGCTTCACCTTTCATCCTAATTAAATTATAGTTTATTAATTAATCAATTAATTACGGTATTCAATATTCATAATATATGCTCTTTTTTCCAACAAAGGTCAATATTCATAATTTGACTGTTTAACCTCGTTCATCAATATACAAGATTCAACCATGAAATTTGAGGTTGCTCTCTCTGTCGCAATTAATTAGTGGGATTGCAACGTCTGTCACACCCATTTTCCCTAATCGACCTCTCGCTCTAATGCAAGATATTTTCAAAACCATTAACAAAACCATTTTATAGCCATCATAACATCAAACCATACCATATGAGTCCGTGATATCAAAATCATAATCCATTAAGTTATATACACAATTGCAAATTATTAGTATTTGGATCTATACATGTCACATTACTAATGACTTTATACGCTTATATGCCAAAAAAAGTAAAAAAGTGTGCTAGTGACTGGTAAAGTCATGTTTGGTTTGGGAGCAAAGCCAACCCAAGTTAACATAGTGATCATGTCATTGATTTTATTATCTATGGAAACGTTTTATTGCATTAATGATATTTGGTTTGCTCTTGTCGTATTAGTTCGCTTTGGGATGTTTGGTAACAACTAACAATCTGTATATGGATGAAATTATCCTTTCAATTATTTAAAGTTTTTCAAAAGTATTCTTTCATCCCTAATACAAGTAGTTATCTTTACGTCGATAAAAATTAGTCTCATTTGTAAACGATACGAGTTTTAATGAAAAATTAGTAAAGTAAGTAATGTAGTAAGAGAGAATGGGAAAAAGTAGGTAGGGATGTCAATCGGGCCGGCCCATCGGGTTTCGGGCCAACCCTACTCGGGTTGCGGGTCAATCGGGTGCGGGCTTGTCGGGTTGTGATTTCTTTCGGGTTGTAAAAGTTCGGCCCTAACCCTAAAAGCTCGGGTTTCGGGCTAGTCCGACGGGTTAATCGGGTTGCTACCGATAAGGTTAAGGCTCGAACAATCAAATAAATCATGATGAAAATTAGTTATATTTATAAAATATAAAATATTTAATTATGATAAATTTGATATATATGCTTAAACTCAATCATAAAATACTAATATTTGTGATATTTCGTGAAATTTTACCCCATGTTAAAAATTTAAATATTCTTTTAGTGAGATTAATTTATTTAACAATTATTATATTAATAAAAATTCAATATATAATTTATATATTTACCATAAAATTGAAATTTATCTTTTTTTAGTTATCTATGTCATAAAATTAGTCAATGAAGTGTCGAGTTAGGAATAAAAAATTGAAAAATATAAATTTTACCGGGTTATCGGGCCAGCCCATCGGGTTTTCGGGTCTGGCCCTATCAGATTGCGGGTTAATCGGGTGCGAGCTTATCGGGTTTTATTTTTATCGGGCTAGAAATTTCCGACCCTAACCCTATAAATTTAGCGGGTTATTCGGGCCAGCCCACAGGTTACGGGCTACATTGACATCCCTAAAAGTAGGTAAAATAGGAAAGAGAAGAAGAAAAAATGGAATATGCGAGAAAGATTTTCCATTTTTTTTTAATTGAGACTATTTTTCTTGGACATCACAAAATAGCAAAATAAGAATCTTTTTATGGACGGAGAGAATAACATAAAAATAGTGCATTCATTTTTGTTCCCGCTCATCACCACTTCTGCCTTTTACCACACCCACGAGAAGAGAAATCAGACCTCGACTAGGTATGTGTTCATAGGTGGCTAATAATATTATACTCCCTCCGTCCCCACAGAGTATGAACATTTGGTTCGACACGAGTTTTAATTCATAATTGGAAAAATAAGGGGGATAAAGTTTTTAGGTCATGTTTGGTTGCCAAGATTCTAGCTGAGAAAATAATTTGAATCTTTAATTTTTAAATTAATATGTTTATTTTGGTTTTTAATCAAATTGGGAAAGTAATCATAATCCCTAAATAAGGAAAATAATACAACTTTCTAGGATTCTAAATCCTAACTTTTTTTAGGATTTTGTTCCCAAGTTTTAGGATTTTTACGTATTTATTTAATAGAGTGGAGTATATTATTTTATTCAACTATCATTATTGTTGTATTATTATTAATAATTAATATTTTAAATTATGAATCAAACTCTTAATTTCAATATATTAAATAATTATATTCACAATTATAATTTTAATAGTTACAATTATAGTATTAGTGTATTGTTTACTATTAATAATAAATAACTACAATATAATTATTATATTTATATTTTTATTATTTTAGAAATTAATAATTAATTAATGAAGTGTTAATGAAATTTATTAAACTATAATATTAGTAAATATGATTATAATTTAATTATATAGTAATAATTATATTTATTATTTTATCATTTAAGATTCTATTGTTATGAACTTATAAATTAAGAAAATATAAATACAATTATTAAATTATCCATCACAATAATAATATAATTATTTTATTATTATTATTATTAGTTTATTAATGAAAAAATTAGTTATTGTATTCTTAGTTTAGTGTTTAAATAAAATAAAAAATTTAAATCTTGATATATTCCAAACACATGAAAGTAATGTTGTTAGGAATCATATTCCAATGATTCATTTTCCTTGCTAACTTTACTTTCTTGTTAACTAAACATGACAGTATTGTTGTGGGGAATGGATCTCACCTCATTAAAGAGAAATGAGTTTCCAAAATTAGAAAGTTCTCTCCCCTTTTGATAATAGATGACATAGTTGGAGAACGGCATGAGATTTTAGGAGATGTTGTTTTGTGCCTTTGGTGGAGAGAGAAAATAGTATATTTATATTAATGTGAGATAATTTTTTTCAAACAAGAAAATGTGACATTTTTTATGGGACAAACTGAAAAGGAAAGCGTGACATCTATTATGGTAGGAGGAAGTACTTTTCAAAAACAAAATAAAAAGAAAATAGTTGATACTTTTCAGGAATAAAGAGAATACTACTTCCAACATTGAGCATGATACTTCATCATGGATTCTAGCTAGTGGATCTAATTCATACTTCCTTCGTCCACAAAAAATAGGGCACATTTACCATTTTTATCGTCCACAAAAAATAGAGCACATTCATTTATGAAAAGTTTTTAACAAATAATAACCCTACATATCATTCCACTAACACTGCTTTTCGCTTACTTTTTTTCATCTCTCTTACTTTACCAATTTTATATTAAAATCCGTGTCACACACTAATTGTCCTATTTTTGTGGACGGAGGGAGTAGATTGATTGAGAGGAATTAAGAAAAACGTTTTGGACGAGTGGATTTGCGAAATTAATAAAAAAAGAAAAGTAGAAATAAAGATATTAATAAATTACTACGTACTGTACTACTTTAAGTTCCATATTCCAATGATGAGCATCTTATTTATAGTCCAATTTTCAATGATGAACATCTTATTTAAACTTCTAACATTGACCATGATACCTCGTCCTGAATTGTAGCCGGTGGATCTAATTCATAGTATCTTGATTGAGAGGATTTAAGAAAAATGTTTTGCGCGAGTGGAGATTTGCAAAATTAATAAAGACAAAATATTGAAGTTCCAAATTCCAAAGATGAGCATCTTATAATTCTAAGTTCTAACATTAAGCATGATACTTCATCCTGAATTCTAGCTGGTTGATCGAATTCTTTTTTATTCGGTGTGGGTCGATTTTCGGTCATTCTCCTTTTAGTAATAGTAACAAATTAAACGTCATCACAAATTTAAAAGTCCTCATATTATATTCCAACAACAAACATTTTTGCTTACCGACAAAATCACTGAGAAAAGATCTGTGTAGTGTACATCTTGATAAGCCTCCATCCCAATTATACAGTATTTAGTTAATTATATTGCGTCATCAATTTTCAGCTTTAATTTTTCCATACTTAATTTACTTAATTAGGTGGTTCAATAATATTATTACTACTATTCAACCAGAGCATGTGCTATGTGGATTTTCGTGCCTGATAATCTTTCATGTTACAATTAATGCAAAAAATAAATTTAGTTTCGGTGGTCAAATAGTATGAAATCTGAAACTGATCATAATTCTGAAATTGTTTATTGTCAACAAGCTGAGGAAGAAAAAATGATTAGATAAGTAGAAAAGTAGTAGGATAGTTATCAATTTTGACTTGCATGATTGAGGGTTTTACTTGCCATACCTCCTCCACTAGAGTCAAGATTAGTATAAAATTGTTCACACGGTATGTGATGCACACACCTCTCGAAATTTACATGTATATATAATCCCCTCTTAAACTCCACAAACTCAACTCATAATAGTATTTTATTTCTCCCTCTGCCAAACCCACGGCTTAGTTCGGTATTTTACCCTTCCTTAAGCATTAATTTTTGAAAGCTACTTTTCCCAGCTAAGCCAAGATATTTGCCTATTTAACATCGTGAGTAGCTTCGATCGTTTACAACAATTCAGTTTGTGGTTTCTATTTCTCTCAATTGGTGGTTTGTAACTTTCTATAACTCTCTCTGTCTCTCTCTCTAACTCAATCATTCTTCTTCACTAGGTAGCTAGCTTTTTGCATCTAAGTTTTTTAGAGTTAGTCTCATGCATATACTCGTGTTAATTGTAATTCATGCTAGCTTCCTAAACGAGTACTACTAGTAATATGGAGTATTTAAAAATTTGGATAGGTGTGAGAAAATGTGGAGGCTTCAGACAGCGGAAGGAGTGGATGGGCCGTACCTCTACAGCACAAACAACTACGTGGGCCGACAAACTTGGGAATTCGACCCGGATTATGGCACGCCGGAGCTCCGACAAGCCGTCGATAAAGCCCGCAGTGATTTCTGGGACAACCGTCGCCACGTCAAGCCCAGCAGCGATCTCCTCTGGCGTCTTCAGGTTCTTTTTTCACCCCTTTTTTTTAAATTACACCAACAAATTCCGTCCCAAGGAAGATGACCCCTTCCTTGGGCGGCACGAGATTTTATGCAGTTATATTTTGTGTGGTAAGAGGAGAGAGATGGAATAAAGTAGAGATAAAAGTGTTTCCATTTTAAGTAATGAGTCATCTTAATTGGAACAAACCAAAAAGGAAAGTGAGTCATCTTCAATGGGACTGAGGGAGTAATCCAAAAAACTCAACCTAAAAAATATTTATTCCTTCTAAGTGAAAGTTGATTTGTGAAAAGTGGTTATTCTTATTGTTGAAAGTGATTATTTTTGCATAGGAATAATTATTCTTATTAATATATTCCCTCTGTTGTCCCACTTCAATATAGTTGAGGAATATTTTTGGATTTCGCATTTAAAAAAATATTAAATATGTTACACATTTTATCAAAAAAAAAACTGGATAACTCAAGTACAATAATATTTACTGCTAAACTATGTGAACTACAAATAGAAACTTTGACCCGAGTTGTGAACTGATATAGTACTAATAATAATATGCTAAACAGCCGAATCAAAGTGTATGATTTAATTATTTAATTGACCTGAGTAGTTACGTACCTAACTCCAATAATATTTATTTAAGTACCAAAACGTGAGCAAATTAGTCCATATTAGTACGGTGTTGACCACTAATTCAACGACTTCAATATTTTATTAATATTAAAAAATGGTTACATTTGCAGTTCTTGCATGAGAAGAATTTCAAACAGACTATACCCCCAGTGAAGGTGGGTGAAGATGAAGAAATCACCTATGAAGCGGCCACCACCACACTCCGGCGAGCCGTCACCTTCTTCTCCGCCTTGCAAGCTAGCGACGGCCACTGGCCAGCCGAGAATGCCGGCCCCCTCTTCTTTCTTCCACCTTTGGTAAATACTACTAGTACTCCTACAAATGCTTATAAACATTTCATCTCAAAACTTACATGATTGTTTTGTAGGTGATGATCACGTATATCACCGGCCATCTCAACTCTGTTTTCCCGGCAGAGCATCGCCGGGAAATCCTCCGCTACATATACTGTCATCAGAATGAAGACGGCGGGTGGGGATTCCACATAGAAGGCCACAGCACCATGTTCTGCACTGCTCTCAACTACATCTGTATGCGTATATTAGGCGAAGGCCCCGAAGGAGGCCTCAACAATGCTTGCAGCAGAGCAAGGAAATGGATTCTTGACCATGGCACTGTCAAAGCTATCCCTTCTTGGGGAAAGACTTGG
This sequence comes from Salvia hispanica, assembly GCF_029641045.1. Taxonomy (NCBI): domain Eukaryota; kingdom Viridiplantae; phylum Streptophyta; class Magnoliopsida; order Lamiales; family Lamiaceae; genus Salvia; species Salvia hispanica. The sequence continues at coordinate 28,932,499 of NC_142692.1, forward strand.
CTCTCTGTATGCATCCTTCATACTTTACCATTTTTCAAAAATAAATCTACCAAATTACCTAAATATATCTTGATTTTGATGTTTATAGATATTGGGAGTGTTTGAGTGGATAGGAAGCAACCCAATGCCCCCTGAGTTCTGGCTACTTCCATCTTTTCTTCCTATGCATCCAGGTAATCAATCATTCATTCATTCAATTCTAACCATACTAGTTTAAGAATACTTGTCTCTTAATGTATTTTTTCTTGACCAAAATGCAGCAAAGATGTGGTGCTACTGTCGCATGGTTTACATGCCGATGTCATATCTATACGGTAAAAGATTCGTTGGCCCGATAACTCCCTTAATCATGGAGCTAAGGGAAGAGCTCTATGATCAGCCTTATGAGCAAATCAATTGGAGGAGCATCAGGCATCTCTGTGCCAAGGAGGATCTATACTACCCTCATCCATTAGTCCAAGATTTGCTTTGGGATAGTTGCTACGTGTTGACCGAGCCTCTTCTGACTCGTTGGCCTCTGAATAAGCTGAGGGAGAAGGCGCTTGAGGTCACAATGAAGCACATCCACTACGAAGATGAGAACAGCAGGTACATCACAATCGGATGCGTGGAGAAGGTGTTGTGCATGCTGGCATGTTGGGTGGAGGATCCCAATGGAGACTACTTCAAGAAGCATCTTGCAAGAATCCCGGATTACCTGTGGCTCGCAGAGGACGGGATGAAGATGCAGAGCTTTGGCAGCCAGGAGTGGGACACGGGCTTCGCTTTACAAGCGCTTCTAGCTAGTGATATGGCTGATGAGATAGGCGAGACTCTCAAGCTTGGGCATGATTTCGTAAAGAAGTCTCAGGTAGTATAGATAAAATATACCAGAATCATTGATGCCTCAGTTTTTGAATTGATATTTGACATTATGTTTTTTTTTTCTGAAGGTCAAGGATGATCCTTCTGGTGACTTCAAAAGCATGTACCGCCATACTTCTAAAGGGTCGTGGACGTTTTCAGACCAAGATCACGGGTGGCAAGTGTCTGATTGCACTGCAGAAGGATTGAAGGTATGCAGCCATTTTATCATCAAAGGTTTACTGTGGCACGAATGGAGTATTAACGACAATCCGATCATCCCTTTTTTGTACTGTTTTTTCAGTGTTGTCTTATGTTCTCCGTGATGCCTCCTGAGATCGTGGGCGAGAAAATGGAACCTGAAGGATTATACAATGCTGTCAACATACTTATTTCCTTGCAGGTATATTAGTATATCTATATCCTAAATACAATAAAATTTTATCAATTGTGATTAATGTTTTAGATGATAAAACACACTTGAATTACTCACTGCAGAGCAAAAATGGTGGTTTGGCTGCTTGGGAGCCGGCAGGAGCCTCAGAGTGGCTAGAGGTGACTTATTTTCTTGTTTCTCTCAAGCTGTTCACATTTACGAAGACTACATCATTCTTATAGATATTTTGAAACTGTATTGCAGTTGCTGAATCCTACAGAGTTCTTTGCTGACATTGTGATTGAGCATGAGTAAGATCAATCAACTACAACTCTCTTGACTCCCCTTTTCAAACCATGCACTAGTAAAATAACGCTGACTGATTTAGGTATGTGGAGTGCACTTCATCGGCTATCCAAGCGCTTGTTTTGTTCAAGAAGTTGCACCCTCATCACCGCAAGAAGGAGATCGAGACCACTATCATCAAGGCTGCTGGCTACCTTGAAGATGTCCAGAGGCCTGATGGCTCATGGTACATTCAATGCTTGCTTCCTCTGCTTTTGCAATGGTACATGATCTGTGTTGTGCTAACTAACGATGAATGGTGGCGTTGTAGGTATGGGAACTGGGGCGTTTGCTTCACGTATGGTACTTGGTTCGCCCTCGGAGGACTGGCTGCAGCCGGCAAGACATACAATAACTGTGAAGCAGTAAGAAGAGGTGTTGGTTTCTTGCTGAAGTCACAAAGAGGTGATGGTGGATGGGGAGAAAGCTACCTTTCCTGCCCAAAGAAGGTGACATTTTCTTCATGTCTGAGTTAATTACATCTACTACTTAGTAGTATTTTCAAATGCTAATTCTGTTTTATTCGAAAATAGGAGTACGTCCCACTAGAACATGACCGGTCCAACTTGGTTCATACGTCGTGGGCTCTGATGGGCCTAATCCATTCAGGCCAGGTTAGCCTTTTCGTCTCGTATTTTATTTTATTTTATTTTATATCGTCTAGTATGTTTGTTGAAGATTATGAAACAAGAAATTGATAAGATGGCATTTGTAATATGTAACAGAGTGAGAGGGATCCTACTCCTCTCCACCGTGCAGCTAAGCTTCTGATCAACTCTCAAATGGAAGATGGTGATTTTCCCCAACAGGTAAAGACTATAAAACAAAAATTGATTAAAAATAAATTTCATAATGGTATATATTTATTTATTTGTGAAATGATTGTGCAGGAAATTACTGGGGTTTTCATGAAGAATTGCATGTTGCATTATGCGGCATACAGAAATATATATCCACTATGGGCTCTGGCAGAGTACCGCAAGCATGTATCATTGCCATCAACAATTTCCTAATCCTAAATGATACTACTATGGATAATCCACTTTATATATATTTGAATAATTTTTTTCAACTGTAGCTTTATACTCTTCAATTCAATGTGTAATAGTTGTTAATTTCTTTTCTTTATGCCATTAAAAATGTTGTATTACAGAAAATAAGTACCCCATATAAGAAATACAAATAAATGCTATTCAGTTCGAGTTTTTGTAACACTTTATGGTACTCCTATTAAAGAATCTATTAATACGATAACAAACACATAAAAGTTTAAAAAAACTGAATAAATTAGATGGCTTACCGAAAGATTAGTACGCTAGATAATACTCCCTCCGTCCCAAGTAATTTAATCCATTATTTCATTTTGAGTCGTCCCACATAATTTAACATACTTCACTGTTACCATTTTTGGTAGTTGACCCCATATTCCACTAACTCATTTCTACTCACATTTTATTCCTTTTGGCAAGCTCCTTCTAGAAGGAAATTCTAAAGCTCTATAATTATAGCTAAAACATGTGAAGTTATATTTCCAGGTAAATGTGATGAATCCAAGGGAAACTCAGTCTTTTGTTGCAAGTTATTAGTTAAAGTTGTGGGGAAATGGACATAGAAGACTGGCAATCAATGGAAAGGATCACAAGCGTAAAGCCGGAAAAAGTCGTACGCCGAAGCATGTCACACGGATTTGACTTTTAACATAAGAGACAAAGGAATATCTAGAACTGGTCTTATTTGTTAGCTAAAACCTCGATTTATTGAACAATACAAGATCCTTGAGGAAGTGTCCAGTGGCATGTTAATTAACACTACCACTAAGTTTTGCGAACGTACACAACGTATTCCACGTCTCCCAACTTTGAAGAAACATGTTCGTTCCAAATACGCGATTCGTCGCGAAGAAATCACACTGGCACCTGACCTAAGTTACGAAGAAAGGCCGGTGGCAATCCTAGATCGAAAGTTGCAACAAATTTAGAGTAAGTCAATTGCTACAGTAAAAGTGTTGTGGAAACACTACGGGCAGGAGGAAGCAACATGGGAATTAGAAGAGGAAATGAAGGAAAAATATACCGACCTTTTGCCTAGATACCTCCTAAATTTCGGGACGAAATTTCTTTTAAGAGGGGTAGAATGTAACAGCCCGAACTTTCGTACGTTAATATTATTACTATTATTATTATTAGCTTAAAGACAAATAATAAGTGATCGTTGTAGTATTCAAAACCTGCCCTTTTTGTTTATAATAATCGATCTTGGAATTATAAATACTCGTTGCTTCGTTCGCAAATGAACATTTCAAGTACAACTAAAAGAGTAACACCAAATAAAAGTAAGAGTCCATGCAGCCATTCAACGTTCGCGATCGCCCTTCAAGAAAGTCCGGTATATCACCGGGAATAGCCGTGGATGTTATTTTTTCCTACACCAAAGCCACGAAATTAACCCGGTCTTACCTACACCAAATAAATACAATAATAATGATATTAATAAATAAATAACTAATAGTTTAATAAATAAATTACTAGTAAAGATAATAATAATTGATGGAGATAATTACTATATGGACGGCTAAGTGCATTTTTACACCTCAAGTATGATGGAAGGACAACTTTGTCAGAGAGCATTTAATGAGTCTGCAAATAATCAACGTTTCATAATCCTTCTAAACTTCCTCTAACCTCTCCAGCCATAGGATTAAACCTTTTCACCTGACAAAGAGATAGGAATGATATTTAACAGGAATGTTGTCAGTAATAATAATCAAAAGTATATAAAAACCGTAACTTTATGATTCCATACCCATCCCTTTTAACAAAAACATACCAACTTATACACACAAGGCATAGAAAGGAGATACAGAGTGAGATAAAGAGTGAGACGGTAGCAACAAGAAGTGCAGACTCTTGCAACTAATTATGCACTGTTTTTTTTTAAAAAAGAAAGGTTATCTTTGCAAGTTAAAGTTGGAGCGAGAATTTCAAGTTAAGGAAATTAAACGAACGAGGTGAGCTTTCTTATACTAAAAATACAAATTATATTTTGTGAAAACTCGAACTCATGTTCGTGATTTTAATAATGTTGTCTTGCCATAAATGTTTTGTGTATGATTTCTATCTGTTGGCTAAGGCCAAGTGAATTATGAATGATGATATATAAGTCGAATTCGGGTCCCAGTGTGGGTGGTGTCCCCGCTCGGACTAGTGTACACGGGATACCTCTGACCGTGAACGGACGACAGAGAAGGTGATCGTGGAAGGTGGCCACCTTCCCGACACAAGGATACCTCTAACCTGTTGGGCAGAGAAGGTGATCGTATGAGAACACCATCTCAGGGCACAAGGATACCTCTGACCTGTTGGGCAGGGAAGGTGACCGTATGAGAATACCATCTCCGCGGCACAAGATGACCAGATATGGCTAAGTACAGAAAAAAAGGGGCTGCAACCCAATGTGAATATTTTTAGTAAGTTCAGGTCTTTTCAATAAAACCCCTGAGTGTTACTGTGATGATGGCTTGACAATATTTTGAAATGTATATGTGTATCTTTCGGCAATGTGTTCACTGAGTGTACCTATGTACTCAGCCCTCCATATATTTCTAAATATGCAGGTTAAGCGGTGGCAAAGAGGGGCGATGTTGAGCAGAAATGGCGAATGTGTTTTAGTTGATCAATGCTCGGATGCATCGTGTCTCCATACACGGTGTCACTCTCTCTTGACTCTTCCGCTGCAATGTAATTAACGAGCTTATATTCTTTTGTATTATGCACTCTGATATATTTTCCAAGCTATCTCAAGTTGATGTCATTCCAAATTTCAGTTTTGTCGAGATTCCCCTTTCTTCCCCGCTTCTTTAATCCTCCCCTAGTCGCGATAAACCGTGTTTGCTATCCTTAGCAAAGTGCGGTCGTGACAATATGTCTCCATGTGTCGCATAGCAAACATACCACAGTTAGAGGTGATGCCTTTTATCATCCACTTCACGGGAAGCAGCTCCGTTTTAGCTCGTCCAAGCATACGTCCGTAGGTTACACAATGACACTTCTCCAATACATGTATAAAACACAAAATCTGCCGACCAGAAACAAAACATTACCCTCTATACGAATTGAATTATTGCTTGCATCATAATATGATATTTCACTTTAAACCTATAGCAAATTGCGTCATAAACATACCAGCTTTTCCACCACGATGCCATATCTCGTTCTAATATCCCCTCCAGAAACTATGTTGTCTAAAATCTGCACAGATTTTTTCAAAAAATCAAAACATACAACGTAATAGAGGTAGCCTGCACGAATTGGGAAAAAAACCTGGCAGAAAAGTCAAGTATTTGTTACTGCATTACTTCGACTCATAAATTGCATTGTTAACATGTAACAAATTGCATTTTAAATATGTAAACATTGCATTTTATACAACTATTACCAGATTGTAGTTGTCCCATTTGAAGTTGTCTATGTATTTTACCTTGTCCAACACCCTCTCCTCAAATACACTCATTGCTTCATCCTCATTCCATTCTGAATGCTGAGCAAGAACGATATAACTCTGCCACTAAGAACAATATATAAAGGTCCAGAAATGCAAAAACCAAGTATGTATAAATAACCTATACTTACACTTAGGAATGTACTCAGGAACAACCGAGAAGGAGATTCGGGTGACTTGTACTTTTCATTGTAATTTAAGCACGCACTCCACCCATTCTCAACACCTTCATCAACTCTGGAGTATGGAAGCATCGATAGGAGTTGAGTGTGCGTTACTGACATACCGTTATAGTTGTAAACAACCAACAGACAAACATGCAATTTAATTATCATTAGTATGCAATATAGCAACCTCCTATACAAATGGCAACCAAATTTCAGAATATATAGTGCTAGAAAAGAAGTGCACTACATATCGAGAAAACATGCAGCTTCATTACACATAAGTTCCAAATATTATTTTGACATACTACATATGCAACATCAATCTGTCAGACATGCAATTTTATTATGCATACTATGCAATATAGCTCCTTCTCGTATAAATGATAAACAAATTACACAATATGAAGCAACAGCAAAGAAATGCAATACATATAGGAAAAACATGCACTTTCGTAATGCACATCTTGCAAATTTAAAAAGAGAAAACAGAAATCGTCTATTATGCAGATACCTTCTTCACCATTCCCCTCGGGTGTTTCTTCGCTATCAGATCCAGTACGATCTTTATTAACCTCCTCCAGATCTCTAGTTGTCTTCCTTTTGCTTCCAATTACAACTACACATCATTAAAGGAAAAACACTAGTCCACTCATTAGAGACAAATCAATAACTACATAAATTGCACAGGCAAGATTGAATCAAGCAAATCGTCATGCATTATTTCAATCACAAAATTTCATCTACTGCATTTCTATCTATTTATTACAGAGTAATTCAATCACAAAATTCAATTTACTGCACAAACTTGTGAACATTATATCTAGTTACAGATTATCATCAACCAATTTCAGATTTCAGACAACAATTATTATAGCACATAGATGAAACCCCTTACACATTAATAATGATACATTGCAGAAACCACATAGATTTCATATTTCGGAACCTCATACGCGACAATAATGATACACTACAGAAACTAATTCAAACACAAGCAATTAAGCGAAACGAAAAATGCAATATTTAGCACTATTAATAATTTAATAGTGTTGAGGAAGAATCAAAACTAGAAACTCATACCATATCTGATTCTAATTAAAACATTATACTACAAAAACCATTTACTTAACAAGCAATACTATCATTACTTAAAATGCAAGTAGAAGAATCATAAAATCACAAACCATATTGGAATCTACTAAAATATCATCAATTCCATGAATCTAATTCCATTTAGTGCAAAAATCATATGAGAATCTAATTAAAACATACACTACCTAACCTCATGAATCAAAAACAGACTCTAATAAATTAAAGTCGATCAGAAATTCCTTACCAAAACACGACTCAACAAGTACAACAAGTTGATTAAAATGAGCGTGAATGCTTCTCAAGACAAACTTCAACAATCGAGTAGAAAATTAGGCTAGAAACTCTCCAGAATAAGAAAAAAAATCAAACACAAAACAAGCAAGTATCTTCATTAAAAAATGCAATTATCTCTATGAGAAATTGAGAAATTTCTTCAAAACGACTACAAAACCGGGATGCCTAAAAAAACTACTCCAGTCGCAGAAAACTGACCTTCAACACGAGTCACCTATAGTCATGAAAGTGCCAAAATACTAGGATGAATTCACCGTATGTCTAGGGTTTTCCACTGATGCAATCGCCGCCTAGGGTTTCCATCGATGAAATCTGCTATGGATTCGGATGTGATTTGCGTTGGTGGGGAGAGTAATGGTGGGAGTGGGGAGAGAGAGAGTCACAAACCGTTTCCGCGTTTAATTAAAGGATATTCAAATCTTCTTTAAATTTAATTGACGAGCAGTGACAAAACTACCCCTGATAAGCAATATTTACAACACGAAAATGCAATTCGTGCTCTGTTTCTGAAAATCAGTTAGAGCCGTCTATAATATGATCCAAGGGTTGAAATAAGATGTATATTAGCAATCTAAATAAGGGGGCACCCTAGTGCTCCCCTATATATATATATATAGAGTCCCATTATCCACAAATCCACTCTTAAAGACCGAACCACCGAACATTATCAAATTAGGGCTTTTAGATCTAGTTTTTTATGGATAAGATACAGAAATTTATAAATTATTTTCGCCTTCATCACGAGTCTATTTTAATTCATCTGAAGGTAAATAAGTCATACTAACATGTTACAAAGATTTAACTTCGTTCCAGAATATATTACTTCATTCTAGTAGGTTTTTACTTCATTCCAGTAGGTTTTTACTTCATTCCAGTAAGTAAATGTGGTTTCGCCGTCGCGTGCCGTTCTTTCTCTCTACAATATCTATCACCAACGCCATGGCGCTAATATGGTTTAATAAACACATGAAATAATGTAATAAATTATTGGAATGAAGTATGTGTAGAAGCATTTGAAGTCATACGGGAATGAAGTAAAAATCTTATCCAATGAAGTAATAACGTTTCTGAATGAAGTAATAAACTCACTTGAATAAATTGCATTTTTAAATGTTAATCAAGCAAAAACCCACGTCAATGAATTTGAATGAACCATATGTTGAATCATTTCAAAACCTATTGGAAGCAAGTAAAAACATGTCGTAGTTTCAAGGTATTACGTACAGAATGAAGTAATAAACCTATATAATGAAGTAAAATGGGCTTGTAATGAAACCGAAAAAATTTTCACAGCAGCACATCTCATCAAAAAAACTAGATCTAATGGCCCAGATTTGGTCTCTAGTTCGGTCTTTAAAATTGGTTCGACATTGATCACAACTCTCTCTCTATATATATAGGGGAGCATTAGGGTCCTATTGACCCCTTAGTGTCTATTTCCTTCTTAATATCATCCATTAGATTAGAGATGTGGACGGTCAAGATCAAAATTGTGGAACTTATCCCGTGCTACATTATTGGTCCTATTTCGTGCATTACAAGGGTATAAGAGTAAAACAATGATGAATTAAAAATGGCAGCTCCTACAATTAAGCGTGATTTTCATTGAAACCGCTTCACATTCCACCCAATCACTCTTTCTCTCTTTCACCAAACGTCTCTCTTCCCTCAACCCACGATCAAAACCATTTCTCTCCAATTTCAAAACCCTAGCCGCTGCTAAATCGGAGCAACTACAAGTAGAAAACGATTTATGCTGGATTTTGCTCACTCGCTCGACGCAACAATGTTTTAGTCGGTGGAAGACTTGCAATCAACAACAAGGTAGGGTTCCTGATTTTGGATTTTTCAATTGTATTTTTCTTCATTACTGATTGATTGGTTTGCGTTTAATTTTCGCCGTCAAACCACCACATAGTCGACGATTCACAGTGTTCTACTAAACAACGTCACGATTTTCACAAACATTTGGTCGATCTTTATGTAAAACCTGAAATCGTGTTCATTTTGTTAGGATGCTGTCAATTATTGAAGTTTTTAGTTAATTACTGCTTTTCATTAGTTTTTGGGTTGATTTTGTATGTTTTGAACTTACTGTCTATGGTTGTGTTGATGTAATTGTTGGTTGGATTGTTTTTTTTTATTACATTATTTGCATGATTTTGTACATTATACATAGAATGATTGTAATTGAGTGGATGTTATATTCAACTTTGCATTATTTGATTGCTTCTGTACATTATTTATCAAGTAATATACACTACATTAGATTAATGCAATACATTATTGATACCATTGGTTATAACCCTGTATTGATATCTTATTTTGGACAACAGCGAAAAAGCCTAGGCTGGACTTTGAGGAAGCTGTAGATGACGTTATTCCTATTGCAGAAATTGACTTTATCATTTGTTTGGTTGTGTTATACAATTTCATGAGAAATTTAAGATTGTTAGTGTTTGATTGTATGGAGTAAGTTTAATTTACTCCCCAAGGGTTTAGCAATCCTGTGAGCTAGGGTGTACTATGGAGTTACTAAGTAACACAACCGTCGGCAAAGTCTACGAGTTCCAGTCATACCTCTAGGGTTTAGATATCATCCACGTTAGGAAGTAGTTTTAACTGATAGATAAACATAATGTACAAATATTTTCGTGTAATGGATTTTATTTACTCAGTAATGGACGATTTGTATCTTGTAATGTATATGTTTCTGAGACGTTTTTGTTCTGATTTTATGAGTAGTTTTAACTTATAAACATAATGTGAAAATATTTCAGTGTAATGGATTTTATTTACTCAGTAATGGACGATTTGTGTCATGTAATGTATATGTTTATGAGACGTTTTTGTTGTGATTTTATGAGTAGTTTTAACTGATGAACATAATGTACAAATATTTCAGTGTAATGGATTTTATTTACTCAATAATGGACGATTTGTGTCCTGTAGTAATAGATGATCTGTACATTATTCACGGATCACATGAACATTATTAGATACTATTGGTACATTATTTACTGTACCAGATGTTAAACGCAATAAAAAAATGAAATTTAATTCATGTTGTGGTGCTATAACCTAGCCTCATGGGTTGCTAAACCCAAGGGGAATCATTCAAACTCTCTGCCCTTTGTGATGGTTCCGTTTGTGAGTGGTTACTACAACCTAGCCCCATGGGTTGCTAAACCCAAGGGAAATGATTCAAACTCTCTGCCCTTTGTGATGGTTCCGTTTGTGAGTGGGTACTACAACCTAGCCCCATGGATTGCTAAACCCAAAGGGCATGAATTCAATTTCCTTTCAACATTATTCTATTCAATCTATACATTATTCACTGATCCGTGCACATTATTAGATACTATTGGTACATTATTTACTGTACCAAATCTTAAACGCATTAAAAATTGAAATTTAATTCATGTAGTGGTACTATAGCCTAGCCCATTAGTTCCTAAACCAAAGGGGAATGATTCAAACTCTATGCCCTTTGTGATGGTTCCGTTTGTGAGTGGGTACTACAACCTAGCCCCATGGATTGCTAAACCCAAAGGGCATGAATTCAATTTCCTTTCAACATTATTTTATCCAATATGTACATTATTCATTGAACCTTGCACATTATTAGATACTATCGGTACATCATTTACTGTACACAATCTTAAACACATTAAAAAATAAAATTTAATTCATGTGGTGGTGCTATAGCCTAGCCCCATGGGTTGCTAAACCCAAGGGGAATGATTCAAACTCTCTACCCTTGGTGACGTTTTCGTTATTCGGTCGGTACTATACCCTAGTCCCATGGATTGCTAAACCCAAAGGGGAATGAACATTATTCACTGATCCATGAACATTATTAGATACTATTGGTACATTATTTACTGTACCAGATGTTAACCGCAATAAAAAAATGAAATTTAATTCATGTTGTGGTGTTATAACCTAGCCTCATGGGTTGCTAAATCCAAGGGGAATCATTCAAACTCTCTGCCATTTGTGATGGTTCCGTTTGTGAGTGGTTACTACAACCTAGCCCAATGGGTTGCTAAACCCAAGGGGATGATTCAAACTCTCTGCCCTTGGTGACGTGTTCGTATTTCAGTCAGTACTATACCCTAGCCACATGGATTGCTAAATCCAAAGGGGAATGGATTTAACTTCTGTCACACATTAAACCCATTGTAATGTACATTATTCAAAGCCGGCATATACACTATACAACTATAATCGCACATTAATATAATCTACATTATACACTTAATATAGTGCATTACTTGTCGAAAATTTACAAGCTGTAACTGACGAAAAGAAAACAAAAAAAAATCTGTAATCCATGGATGATTTCATGAAAATAAAACGACAATTGATGCAAAATAAAACTAAATACAACAACGAACTAATCACAAACAAATAAAGAAAACCATAGAGGTCAATTACACACTTAATAAATACTCCCTCCGTCCCACTTAAGATGACACGTTTTCCTTTTTAGTTTGTCCCAACTAAGATGACACATTTCCTTTTTTGGAAACTTTCTCTCTCCAATTAATACACTCAACCACTTTTTCTCACTCTTATTAAAATATCCGTCTTTCTTCATCTCTCTACTTTGATACTTACACCTACCTTTTCTCTCTCCAATTAAACACTTTAACCAATAACTCCTAAAACCCCGTGCAAGCTAAGCAATGTGTCATCTTAGCCGGGATGGAGGGAGTAACTTTCTACCAAAATTTATCAATAATCAAAATAAAAATAGACGTCTACAATTGAAAAAAGACGACAACAATTTCTTGAGAAGGTCTTCAGTGGAGAAAAAACGATGAGGGAGAGCATTAGGCCCCTATTCCCCCCTTCTTCCATCGTTTAAAGAAAAACGAAATCAATCGTTATTTTTCATGAACAACTTTAAACCGTTGATTCTTCAATTTAGAAAACCAAACAACAATTTAGGAATGACAAATTCTTCAATGGAGAAGTCACGCTGAAAATTTCGATGGAGAAGAAGGAGAGAAGAACGCTGAAAATTTTGATAGAGAAGAAAGAGAGAAGAAAGATTGAAGCGTGAATCAACAAGCAAAATATATTAGATTATTTATTTACCAAATTTTAAAACGAGTGAATCAAGGAATGTAATTAACCGCCTAAAACTATCACTCCCAAAACTGCCCTTTTTCTTATTAAAATAATGATTTTATTAATAATAGGAGCATGAATCTAGGCTATTAGATCTTAAAAATGGATGGCTAAGATTGAAAAGGAAAAAGAACAAAAGATGGAAAAAGAATATGAATACATCCCTATATATATATATATAGGGATGTACTAGTATAACAACTAATTTTAAAGTTACAACGTACATCCAACCACGTGCTGCCATGTGGCACGAAAAATGCAATACTGTATACAGAAAAATGCAATACACATTTGTAGAAGCTATAAATGATTTTCGGCGGATTGCATTTTTGTTATATGCAGATTGCATTTTTTCTCATTGAGTTTTGCATTTTTGATATTGACTGTTTAATTTGCATTTTATATATAGACGAATTGCATTTTTATATGTGAAAATGCAAAACTTAACAATAAAAAATGCAATTTATGTGAAAATGCAAAACTCAACACTATAAAATGCAATTTACATACAACTAAAATGCAATCTGCGAAAATGCATATACAACTAGATTGCATTTTTGTGTTTAAAATATTGCATGTTTTGTGCCACATGGCAGCACCAGATTGGATGTACGTTGTGACTCTAAATAATGGGGCACCCTAGTGCTCCCCTATATATATATATGTGTGTGTGTGTGTGAGTGTTATATTGCTAACTCAATGCTTAATTGCTAACTACAATTCAATAATAGTCATTAGATATTCAAATTAAAGGCCTAGATCATCTACCACAAAATATCAATACGATCAACAAAAAACGTTAATAAGGCTATAGGATTAATTCCAATAAAAATCAATAGGGGTATTAATGTCAAGTTAGTTATAACTAACTTTTAAAAGAAATTCCAAAACTTTAAATTCATATAACATTATCAAATTAAAGATAATTTTATAAGGATTCCAACGATATACTACATGCATATGTTCCGACGTCAAAATTTGAAAAAAAAATCTAGAATTTTCGTATTTTTGGTACACAGGTTAATGTCAATGCAGCTAAGATAATATGTCAATATAAAGCATATACAATGTCAATCCTAAATTTGTGTTAACATTCTCAAAGCATTGTGTTGATATTTTCGAAACACTATATTGACATTTTCATCCAAAACCCTAATTTGGCGTTTTTTTTTATCTTTTTCGATTTAATTAATAAAAATGAAAATTACACGTGGTAAATTGTAGACCACACGTTTTTTAAAATCATGTGGCCTTAAATTAGTTGTAGTTAGCAATTAAATGATGAGTTAGCAATTGATCATTCCCCCATATATATATATATATATATATATATATATATATATATATATATATATAGGGTACCACCATAGTTAGGGTAACAACATAACACCAATATACACCGTTAGATCTGGAAATCCAACGCCTATGATTAAATTTCACTAACATAATACAAATTGCAGTCTAGTGTATTAGAAATTGCAGTCGTGGGCATTTTAGTCAATTCATAATATTTTCAAATCAAAATTGTGGATATCCCCGAAAATAGCGGTATTCTTCACATTCACTCTCTCTCTCCATTCTCTCCCCCCCTCTCTCTACCGTGATTCACTACGAGAAACCCTAAATTCACAAGTTCACGCCGCCTACGCCTCTACACCGTGAGTCGACGATTAACCCTCAATTCAACGGCGGACTGGAAGCAACTTCGGTTGCTGATTTGCACCAACTCCGCTATTGATTCCATCGAAAACGCAATCACATCAGCTTCTCAATAATTCTATGAATTTTATTTCGTTTGATTGGAGAAAATTTGCATACTTAATGAAATTACCGTTTCATTCTTATTCATGTTATTTATTATTCTGCTCAGGTGATGATCCATTCAATGAATTTTTGAATCTATGTGATTAATTGGAGAAGAAATCTGCATATTTCTTATAATCGGTTGTGTTTATTTATTTTTTAAAAATATTGGGGGAATGTTCTGTTCGTGTGATTTGTTTTTGTGTTTAGTATTCATAATGTTCTAATCTGATACAATTGATTTTGTTTATTTTCTTCATCGTAATCATATCAATTGAATCTGGAATCAAAACTCATATGTTGTTGTATTTGGTATTGTGATACATCTTGCAGTTTTGTATGTGTTATATTGTAGTGCATCGTATAACATATTATTGTATTGTTTTATAACAATATTGGAGGGTTTGTGTTTCTCAATTCTAATTTTGATTGGTTTATGATTATGTTTGCTTTCTCAAATCTGCTTCGTGACTCAATTGCTTGTTTTTCAAACTATTTTTGAATCTGAGTGATGTCATCCGTTTAGTATAACTAAACATTGATGAATCCGAATTATCTTGCTTGCTCTATGCTTTTTGTTTGCTATCTGATTTGTGCATTTTGTGCTTAATTCTTCTTCTTTTCTGTTCCAGTTTCCTGACTGATTTGTGGATTTTGTAGTGCATTGTACCCTATCTTGCATTCATGTGTATTGTGATGTGATTTTTTTTCTATTGGATTAAGTGTTGTTGTACTCGAAGTGAATTGTTGATTTGATGATTTGTTCAATTGCTGATTTGCTTGTATTAATGTATCTGACCAAAAACATCCAATGCTTCTAGTATATGGAATTTGGGCCAATTTTATGCTTATGTGGTTGCTAGTTTCTGATCGGTTGTATTAATGTGTGATTGGTTGCTAGTTTATGCATCGGTCTAATCGGCGACCGCTAGCTGATTATCAACGAATTCAGTTCGCCTCTACACCGCACATAGGGTTTTTGGTGACAAGGTATGTTGATCGGACTCCATCTGTTATTGATATGACCCTCTTCTCATCTGTAGTTTGGTGTTGATTGGAATTCGTTTCGAGAATGAAATTGTATTTTTTGTTAATCGAATTTTGTCAATTTTTGCTGGATTGTGCAACTACTATAGCCTTTAATGTTGTTCGTATTTAAGTATCATTCGTCCAATTTCGGTTCTGTTATGTTGATCATATTTTTGGTGATTTCTGCTATGAATTTGACGGTTGTCAAACATGATTTGCATTTGTGCCTGAGAGTGATATAAAACGTGAATGCATTTGATAGTATTGGAGATTGCAGATTACTGTATATTTGAATGCAGTGTAATGAATGCAATTGCATATTGCAGTGGATATGAGTCTATATATTTGTTAAATAGATTGCATATTGTAGTTTAATTTGTTGACATTGTTTTACCCATTGTAGTTCATCTGAGTATATTGCAGTATTTGGTTATATGGTTTGCATATTTGAAACATAGTAATTTGTTGGCAGTACATTGCCCATTGCAGTGCATCTGAGTCTATATTGCAGTATTTTATTTTATGGTTGCATATTTGATACATTTTATTTGCATATATTTGGATTGCAATACTTAGTTATTTGGCATTTTAGCATACATGTGTATGATGTTGTGCAACAGGATATTTCATTTTTGTAAACATTTATTCTTAAGTATTTACATTAGTTGGTTGCATATTAATGTAGATAAAAATGCAATGTTAAAATAGTCTAAGATTGAAATACTCTTTTATGTAACAGTGATGGTGAAAGTAAACAAGGGAGTGAAGGCCCTGCTCTTCCGGATGCCACCAACACTATTTACATTGTCATGAATATTGCGACAAAACACTTTGAGGAGGTGAAAGAGAAGAGACTGATAGATGTTGAGAAGATGGTTGCGGACTACAAGAAATCGTGACCGATGAATGATCTTTTTTTAGCTTAAAACATTAGGTTTGGTTTCAGTGTTGGTTTTTGGTGTAAATGAATTGACTAATATTATGATTTGGTGAATACTCATACTTAAAAATTTGATGACTTTATTGTGGTGTAGACATTTTTGGTCACATAATTTGAATGCTCATTGTTGCATAGTTGTTAGCTTTCCGATAATTGTAATATGTTTGTATGCCTAAGATGGAAGGTGGTATGCAATACATTAAGTTCTGTACTGCAATATGTGTAACATTGCAATGCAATCATTAGGGAGCAATATTCATTTACAGTGAATGCAAATCTCAACACAATAGTATAAAATTACAAACAATTTGTATTGTGGTGTGCAAGCCGATAAGTAAATCAAGGAAGATTGCACACCACAAAGCTATAATAATCAATATTGTGAGAAAGAATCTGCAATCGTTTGAATAAACTACATTAGGAAGAAGTACAATAAAGTAATGTAAACTGCAAAAACTACTTTGTGACCCTGCAATATTTGCAGAATAAAACTGCAATCTGTTAAGATCGAATAAAATGTTCAAGGACTTTGACACGAACTCGGTGTTCAATTATTTCCAAGTAACGACCACTTTTTTTCGATTTGGTTCCACGCTTACGTACATCAAAATATAAACTGCAACCGGATAAAATGAAAAGACATAACATTAGGCAGATCATATATAAACTGCAATTAAATGCAATTAATCATATGGTGGACTGCAATATATACCACATAATGCAGCAATCTGGTAAAAACATAGTAAAATATGAAGTAAATTGCTACAAATCGGAGAAGATTACATTCATAAGTTCAATTACAGATCAAAATTCATGGAGTTCAATTACATATCTCGATTTGCATATTGAAAATCACGAAATCCATGGTTTCAATTAACAATACACTCCAAAACTATGCACACAATTACATATGAAATTCGTGAAGTAAATTTTTCCCCCACGGATGGTGACCCAATTCTCCACATTGTTTACACTGATGTAATGATTCGCTGTTCAACTTTATAGCTTTCTCTCGCATGGACACGAAATGGCTTGCAGAATCACTTACTGAACTTTTGGTTGAATATCGTCGAGGCACGCTGGATTACACATGATAAAACAGAATTTGAATTAGTTCAAATACAATTCAATGCAAATAACAATTAAGTGATCTGCAATATTTACTACATAAACCCGCATCATAGATTGTGGTTGGGTTGGGTAGGTGGCACCAATTGGGATAGTCTAAATATATCTATAAGTTACAGATAGTGTACTAGCTAGTTATAGACTTGCAGTAGATTATGCTCTAATTTAGTGCTTGTTTTGATTTAATTTGGTTTTGCCCTTCTCCAAACACGGCAGCGCTGCCGCCGCCGCCGTCGTTTTGCGCCGCCCCTCCGCTCATGTAAATGGTTGAAGAAGTTGTTTAACTTGAGATATCTCCCACAAGATGTTGAGTGGGCTTTTGGAGTCCTCCAATCGCGATGGGCCATTTTACGATGTCAGGTTCGACAATGACACGAAAATGTTGTCGCAGACATCATGACTGTATCAGAATACATCATAAATTCGATGAAAACTCAATCTCTAAAAACTATCAGAGTCAACATGACTAAGTTTCAAAATCAAAACTACATCAGGAAAAAAAAATTAACATAATAGATTGAAGCAAATAGTATAAAATTAATAATTAATCTTGTTGTGGTGTGAAATTAGTAACGTAATAGATTGAAGCAAATAGTGTGGTCTGCAATTGTTTCATTAAACTACATCAAGAATAAAAATTATTAAAATAATATGTAAACTGCAATATCGTCATGGTAACACTGCAATATTCAATGAATAACACTGCAAAAAATTTGTGAACTAAAACTGAAACCAGCTGCGAAAGTAACAATGAAAATTTTGAAATCAGCAGCAAAAAAGGAAGAAGCAAGAAGAAATTCACATAAATCAAAAGGGGAAATACGAAGTAAACTGCTACAAATCGGAGAGTTCAATTACTTAGTAAATTCACGGAGTCAATTACAGATCACGACTTGCAGAATGAAATTCATGGATTTCAATTAACATTACACTCCAAAACTATGCAAAAAAATACAGATAAAATTGAGAATGGACTCGTCGGCCATATCAGATGAACGAGATTCTGTAAATCAAAAATTGAGTGAAATTGGAATGGATTGAGCATATTCGTAGGGAATGGATTAAGCTTCATATGGAATGGGTTGAGTGAAATTGGAGATGATATGCGCAATTGAATCGCGTAAAATTCACTAGAATTGGATGAAATCTGGAATCCAATTGGGTGAATCTGGAATGAGAAATAATGTGATTGTTGCTGCCGTGTAATTGAATTGGGAATGAGAGTTACAAATTTACCCCTGGGCAATTTTTCATGATTAAAATTAAATAAAATCTGCTGCCACATGGCAGTTTAATGATCGCCCGATTTCCAGATCTAAGGGCTGAGAATGGTGGTATGGTGTCATTATCATAAGTGTTGTCATCTTAACACATCCATATATATATATATATATATATATATATATATATATATATATAGGGTTTTGATCTATGAAAACCATATTTAAATACATAAACACAGAACCATATCATATATAGGGCATTTTTAGGTCATAGTTAGTTTATTTTTAGGTCATGTTAACAAAGCATGACCTAAAATGATCTTAACATGACATTAAACCCAAATCTTATAATATGACCTAAAACAACTTAATTATGACCGTCCGTGTTTTTGGTTAATTATTGACATTAGATCATCTAATCCTAGGGCCAAGATTTGGGCTGCATTTCTGGACTTAAACACATACTTATTTTGATCATCTCCCTATATATATATATATAGGGGCGCACTATGGTCCATAAGGTAAATTCTGTCAAAAATCAAAGCAAATCTCAGCCCTTGGATCCTCAGATTAGATGGTTGTGATTAGGGATGGGGAATTATACCGAAATACCGGAATACCGGACTTACCGTATCGAAAAAATACCGAAAATACCATTTTTTCGGTATACCGTAGTTTTTGGTACGGTAACAGTATTAGATTTCCCATACCGCGGTATGCCGAAGATTCGGTATGCCGGTATACCGATTGATATATATAATATATACATATATATTTATATATGTTATATTTAAACTAAATTTTAAAAAATAAGAATTTTTATTATACAAAAATAAAAGAATCAAAATTGGGAAACCTATTTTTTGAAGTAGTCTAAAACTAGATTTTTTTTTAATATTTTGGATATAATAGATTTTTTCACGGTATAATGGTATTACGGTATGTCGTACCACAAAACACGGTATAACGGTATATCGGAATGCCATATCGTAGTTCGGTATACCGCAAAAGTACGGTATACCGAAATGCGGTACGGTATACCGATAACACGGTATGGTAACGGTATGGAAAACTGCCATACCGAATTTCCGGTATACCGAACTCTGGTATACCGAAACTTACGGTACGGTATCGGTATGGTTTTTGTCATACCGTAACTTTCGATACGGTATACGGTATGACACTCTTGGTACGGTATACCGTACCGAACCACCCCTAGTTGTGATCATAATACCCGAGATACATTATTACACTAAAAGCGTTACATTATTAACTAGGCTACATTATTAGACTGCACAATCTACATTATTAGACTACAGCTGTTACATTATTAGCCAAGCTACATTATTAGACTACACAATCTACATTATTAGGTGACACGTGGCATTAATCTAACGGTTACATTACATGATCCAATGGCTGAGATTTGCTTTGATTTTTGAAAGAATTTCATTTATGGACCTGATCACATCCCTATATATATATATATATATATATATATATATATATATATATATATATAGGGGTGTATTCAGATGATGACCATAATGTATATTAAAACATCAAACCATGTAAATAATGTACATTATACACACTAATAATGTACATTTTATTCATTTACAATGTATTGTTCTAAATATTGTACACACTAATAATGTACATTTACATTATATGAATTCTGTACATTATGCTCACAGTACAATATACATGAATAAAATGTACATTATTAGGGTGTATAATGTACATTATTTTACATGGTTTGATGTTTTAATATACATTATGGTTTTCATCTGAATACACCCCTATATATATATATAGGGGTGCATTATAATGATAACCCCAATTTGTGTGATAACCCTATAACTAAATCTCCACCACACATTTTTAAAATATGTTGTCTAGATTTAATCTAATAAAACTATCATTTTATCAAATAAAACTATCATTTTCGGATATATTAAGGGCAAAATTGTCATTTCGTTTTAAAATTTGGTGGGAAAGAAGGAAACTTGACTCAAACGTTCCATTCGATTTCTCACACACTCAAACCCTGCATTCAATTTCTCTCACAATCAAACCCTCTGAATCGTGTTTCAAAGCCTTCGAATCGAAGGAAAAATCATCCGATTCTGGAAAATGTCGAAGGAAAACGCTCAAGCATCATCGAAGAAAGGTTGGATGAAGTTTATTACTTATTTCACTTTTGATTTTGCTCGATTTATCATTTTGCTGGAGATTTTCTCGATTTTGTTAGATTCTGTAGTTTTTTAGTGTAGATATTTCTTATATTTATACAATATCATTCATGCGTAACAATATTGAGAACAATCTATATATTTAGATTTACATTTTGCTGTGTGTGCTGCTGGTGTGTGTTTTTCTGTGTTTGTGTGTGTGTTTTGCTTTGTTTATGTGTGTTTTGTTGTGTGTGTGTGTTGCTATGTGTTTGGATGATCTGTTTAAATGTAGAAATTGTGCTTTTGCTTGATAAATGATACTTTGGGTGCATAAAATGATAGTTTCTGAAAATGATAAAATGATACTTTGTGAATAGTGTTTTGTTCTACTTAAGTGACAAGTTATGCCCTCTCTGCTTTTTTGAACTCATTGAAATTTAGAAAATGATAGTTTCAGAAGATAAAATGATAATTGCCCTTGATAAAATGATAGTTTCAGAAGATAAAATGATAATTTCATGCGATAAAATGATAGTTTCAGATTATAAAATGATAGTTGATAAAATGATAATTGCCCTTGATAAAATGATAGTTTCATGGGATAAAATGATAGTTTCATGGGATAAAATGATAGTTTCAGATTATAAAATGATAGTTGATAAAATGATAATTGCCCTTGATAAAATGATAGTTTCAGAAGATAAAATGATAGTTTCATGGGATAAAATGATAGTTTCAGATTATAAAATGATAGTTTCATGGGATAAAATGATACTTTATGTTTGTGTGTGTGTGTGTCTTGAGGCTACTGCTGCTGTGTTTGTGTGTGTTGTTGTGTGTGTTTCTGTGTTTTTGTGTGTGTGTGTGTTGCTATGTGTTTGGATGATCTGTTTAAATGTAGAAATTGTGCTTTTACTTGATAAAATGATACTTTGGGTGCATAAAATGATAGTTTCTGAAAATGATAAAATGATAATTTGTGAATAGTGTTTTGTTCTACTTAAGTGACAAGTTATGCCCTCTCTGCTTTTTTGAACTCATTGAAATTTAGAAAATGATAGTTTCAGAAGATAAAATGATAATTGCCCTTGATAAAATGATAGTTTCAGAAGATAAAATGATAGTTTCATGGGATAAAATGATAGTTTCATAGGATAAAATGATACTTTGACTTTATATAATTACATAAACTGTTTAACACACTGAAATCTTTTGTTTATTAGGTAAGAACATTCGTGATGTTGAATTCTTCTTTCTAGATTTTTCTGCTTCCTGAATATTTTGGTGCTTATTGCTTCCGCAGCCTTCGAAGAGTCCTGCGGCTCAAACGAGAAAGAAGTCCGCCACAAAGCGGAAGAAAACAGAAGCTGTTGTCGCTGACAGTGAACAGCCAGCGCCTGCTGTTAATGGCGCCCAGGAAGATGCCGCGCAACAGGCATGAAGTGCGTAGATGGTGAAGCCAAGCGCGAGCATGATAGGATCTATAACTGCGCTTGTTTTAATTACCATACTTCAGCATAGATTCTGTTGGTAGACATTTACTTATGTAGGCTTTAAACATTCTTTTGCCATTGTTTGTGGTTCAATTTGAACTAGATTAGACTTTTCATTTGTAGGTCTGTGCAATGTGAAGAGAACTCTTCTGTATTGTTCAATTGAAATTATTTTGGAAGCCCTCTTCAAAGATAGTTTGTCATAGAAGTTTCCTTGTAGATGTAAACCGTTGTAGAAACTCTGTTCCAAGGTTGCTCATTTTATCAGCCAAAAAGTATCATGTTATCAGCCAAAAGTATCATTTTATTAGTAAGAAGTATCATTTTATAAACTACTATGACTATCATTTTATCAGCTATGACTATCATTTTATCAGCCAAAAGTATCATTTTATCAGATATAACTATCATTTTATCAGCCAAAAGTATCATTTTATCAGCCAAAAGTATCATTTTATCACCTAGGACTATCATTTTATCAGCTATGACACGTCTGAAAAGTATCATTTTATCAGCTATGACTATCATTTTATCAGCCCAAAGTATCATTTTTTATCATAGTATCATTTTATCATAGTATCGTTTTATCCGACAAAACTATCATGTTATGTAGTAAACCTAATATTTATAAGCCAAAAGTATCATTTTAACACATAATCGACAATACATAATATAATCAAATAAGAATTTCAGTACATCAGAAACATAAACCAATCGACAACTAATATTAATCTAAAATCAAATTCAATACATGAATATGAACACAATCAACACCAAAACTAAGCACACCAATTTTAACTAACTAGAAACATAACAGCAAATGACAATGCCTTATGCTTTGGACATTCTGGAGACTACGGAATAATGAACAAATCGAAGAAAATCTGGAGATGTTGAAATAAAATAGGTGAGAAATATGGAAGATGAAGATGAGAGAATCGATCTGTTATTTGTGAAGATGAAGATGAAGATTAAGGTGAGAGAATTGAGTTCAAACAGAATGAAAGCGTGAATCTCGCGTTTAGAGTAAAATTCAGAAATTAAATGAGGAAATTACATTTTTACCCCTCTGCGCCTTTTTTATGACGTAAATCTAAGTTTGAATCTCCACCACAAGATTATCAAATATGTGTGGTCCAGATTTGGTTATAGAGTTATTATGTGATTTGGGGGTTATGATATGATCACATCTCTCTCTCTCTCTCTCTCTCTCTCTCCCTATATATATATATATATATATATATATATACCGACATAAATATATACTATCTCCATACCTTAAAATAGAAATTATTTTCATTTTGATCCGTTTTTTAAAAATATAATTTTTCTATTATCGAAAGTAGATCTCACGATCCACTGACACCACTTTCAACTTTCCCTACTATTTCTCCTTCTCTCTATTACTTTACCAATTTATCTCTCTATTACTTTACCATTTATTTATTCCTTACACACACATTTTATTATAAAATTAGTATCACACCTGTGCACAGATTAATACAGTATATTTTGAATACATTAATATTCAAATTTAAATTAATTAAACAAAATTAGAATTAATATTAACAAACAATATGAGTAACAATTTTAATTATATGAGAATAAAAAATCTATACAAATCAACATTGAAGCCTAATAAATTTGAAATAAATCACATACTATAATGTTTAAACATTAAATCATGGAGTAGAAGCCTATCACAATAAATAATTAAACACATTGGATAATTACTCATAATTTTTAAAACTTCTTATAAACTAAAACCTTCAATTCGTCACTCTTCAACAGAATCCATAGGTAAAATAACTTGTTTGTCATCTTTTAAGCCGTCCGCCTCACCTAAAACTACAATAAAATAAGGAACAAAATCAATTTGCAATTTATAAAATCAATAATCAATAGCAAAGCATAAGATGAGACCCATGAAAGTACACAATTGAACAATTCACACCACATGCATGCGATGAAAGGACAAAAAATATTTTTATTTGGAACTCTAATCAAACTTTTAAACCAAATTTAAATGACATAGTAAAACCTCTCACTCACTCCACTTAATCACACTTGACATAGTAAAACCTCCCACACATACGAAATGCATTGAAGAAAATAGTAGTATAATATAATCGGAACATCTCATTTACTTAACTAAAAGTCACCCAATGATAAAGAGAACTAAATGTATATACATTGGCATCTAAAATAACACTCGAAATGCATCAAAGAAAATAGTAGTTAATATAATCGGAACATCTGATTTACTTAATCAAAAGCCACCCAATGATAAAGAGAACTAAATGCATATACATTGGCATCTAAAATAACACTCTAAATGCATAAAAGAAAATAGTAGTGTAATATAATCGGATCATCTTATTTACTTAATCAAAAGCCACTCAATGATAAAAGAGAACTAAATGAATGTTCATCGGCATCTAAAATAAATATCAAACGTTTATCAAGATATATCAGTATAAACAAATAAAGTATAATATGAGAAGGTCCAAGAAAATGAAGAAAGCATTAAGCAGCAAATATATATTTAAGAGTTTCAACATAAGTTTGTACACATTTTCAGCAAACAGCTTCAGCCCTGCTCCTTGTAGATGAAATACTATAAGGAACTACAATGAGCATAACTGTATCAATATGAAACTGAAAAATTTACCTCTTGACTGCGATTTACAACACCTACGTAACCAAAAGCTGAAGAGGAACCACTTTCCCAAGCAAAAAGTTGCATGCATTAGTACTTCTATCCATGATATCCAACTGTAGCAACAAAATGAAGACAAACAAAAGCATGTCAGATAAAGTGCAAAAAAATCTGGAAGTACTCAAAACAATTGAATAGCCTAACATTTTCACCGACCAGAAGTAGTTTCATCTATATGACCTCCACCACTCCACTAATTCGGAACTGCTCCCATGATTCCATGAAGTACCAACATATTAGTAATAAAATATAGAGACAAGTCCCACGTTTTTTTAATTTTTTTCATTAATATTTACAAAACTTTTATAATGGTCATTTTGTGAATATTCCTAAAACTCCCCTTTTATATATTGTATAGATGGGGTGTGTTAGGTTGCTATTTCTACCATTAGTTGCTAACTACAATCAGATCTGATCCGTCAGATTTAGAGATGTGCGGCCAAGATCTGATCTCCATGCGATGTCAACAGCTTTGTAAATTATGTCAACTAAGATCAACTAGGGGTAAAATTGCCAGTTCCTATTAAACACAGAATCACGCCTACCTCATTTATCTTCCTCCCATTTTGAAAAAAACTTTCTCATTCTCTGCTCCATCTCTCCCGACAAAACGCCTTCGCAAATCCTTCGCCATTTCATCAAATTAATCAATATAGGAACGAGAAGATAGCTCCAGTTTCGTCAGATTGACTTCACAAACCCTACGCAAATTCTGTTTGCAGTTGAAAATTTTAATAAATGACGAGGAACGGAGCCAAAAACGCTGTCGAGTCTTCTAAAGGTTCGATTATTTCATTTTTCTTTGTGAGATTTGTCTATTTCACCGATTGTTTGTACGATTTGAATATTTCATTGTTTGTGAGATTTGAAAATTGAATATCTGATGAGTTTGATTTTTGCAATTTTAGGTTGTTTAGGAAGTTATGTGCGATTTCTACCGTTCCATTCAATCAAACACACATTGAAAATCAAACAAATTTGAGCACTGACGGCCAGGATTTCTGATGCAGAGAGAGAAAGAATCTTTTGTTTTTGGATGAATTTCTCTCTTCTTGTTTTAGCTCTTAAATTTCACCTATGTCCATATCAGATCCATTATAACTCATACGATATTCATTTAATGTAGCGTGGTTATTTCTTGTTTTTTATTTTTTGATTCTTTATCTGAATGGTGGTTTCAGTTTAATGGAGTAGTATTCTTTTTTTATTCTTTAGATTCTTTCCCAATACCATCACTACCACTAGATTTGTGTCCCGATCTTCAAGTGTCGAAATAAGCCTCTCGAGCATGTTATTCATAAAAAGGAAGTTGCATTCTCAAGTGAACTCAATTGGTTGTCCTAGGTATGGCCTCAACTCAGCCTTACATTGTGGAACAACCAATTCTACAACACAATTGGAAAATGTCAACATACTTAATACAGAATGTCAACAAACAATATTATCAATGTCAACAAATAGTATATGAGATCTCAACAAACAATATTACCTATGTCAAGAGGTAGTATACGAAATGTCAACAGACAATATTACCAATATCAACCGGCTTTACATTGAATGTCAACATGCAATATACATGATGTCAATAGAGTATATTACCAATGTCAGCATAGCAACAATGGATATTCCAAAATATCGATGTACCAATAAATTACTAAATTCATAAAACAGATGAAATTCGAAGAATAAACATTCTCTCGGGTATGTGCTACATGAAGAATCTGTTGGAACTGGCAGCGGAAGCGGGCGCGTAAATAACAATCACATAATAATCAGATCTATTTAGCAGATTATTTAGACAAAACATATTCGCGTAATTATCACATGTATCATGCTCATAACTTGAATTAATCATGCTTTAAGAATAATGAAACCTAAAACATGCTTTTCTACGGAGCAGAAAAATACCTAATTAATTCTACAAAGAATTGAAGATGGCTAGCTTCTTCTCCACGTGATGCTTTGAGTACTAGACCACAAATCTTCTCTCTGGTTCCCGAACTGTATCCCAATATCAGTGTGGGCTGATCTTACTAGAATACTAGGACTTAAATAAAGAAGACAGAAGAAATCCTTTTTGGAATAGGAGAGGAATTCGAAAATCTCCTCAGCTGGGAAGGGGAATATTCGAAAATTACAATAATAAAAATTGTGTTATTTCTGTCTCCTTTATTCTCCTATTTATATTAAGTTCCTTTTGGGCCCAGACATGGTTCTATGGAAGGTTTTTGATATGGGCTCATCCAATTTACTTTTTACTAATTAAATTGAACCCACAATTTAATATAAGTTATAATTGGAATATTACGAGCAGCCACTACAGAAGTAATATTGAACTCTCCCCATCCAAATCCGAAATTACAAGTAATCCGGGTTTCCGTTTAACTTTCATTTCCCGTGCTTAAGATTAAAATGTCCATTAATTAATTAATGTCTGCTATTGACTTAATTAATTAACTTCTTATTAATTCCAAGAGTGGACTTAGCATGAAACGCTTATTTAATATTCATAGAGTAATCACACTCCAACTAGCTAGGTTCCGAATAATAAAACCTTGTTTCGCGCTCCTCTTGAGGACATTATCAAACGAGACTCAGCTCGCGCACGATTCAATATAATAGCAATCCTATCACCGCTAGATATTGATCACCACTACCCAATATATCAGTATAATTGGGTTACGAAAAACCCGCACCATTTGATAAGTCAAAGCAGTGCATAATCAATACCGTATGCTCAATGCTAACCTACATTGATTAAGAAATAAATATTTATCAAGACCTCGCCTTTCAGTAGATAGCCTAAGGCAAGTCTTGCTGTTAGATCCGTTCAGTGCTATACCACACCAATATCATCTTATTTCAGTAAGGCTTAGAAATATGCGGACTGACATTGCAACCTTTCTCGTTGGATAGTCAAATTCCAACTAGGTTGTGAAATTCATCTTTTTCTTTGTTTAGAACTAACCGTATTACCTTAAAGTGGACGACGCCCACAACCGGTCTACTAAAACAAAGACTTAGACTTTGTTAGGTTAACTTATACATTTAAACATGCATTAACATCCATTAAAACATAACAACATTATGACAAAAATAATCTGTTTTATTTATTGGAAAATAAATAAGAGTTTTACAGTATTCAATCACTCGAAACGTGATTTCTAGTATACAAAATCTAACAGAAACCATAAGAAAACAGATTGGACGTCGATTATGAGATGAAATTCAATCTCAAACTAAAAAAACAAGTAAACTCAACCGATTAAAAACAAAATCTGATTGAGCATTGATTAAATCAACATAAAACATGAAAGTCGACAAATTCTACAACATAACTGAAAAATGTCAACAGACAGTATAAGAGATGTCAATGGACAATATTACTAATGTCAACAGACTTTACACAGAATGTCAACAACAGTATAAGAGATATCAACAGACTATATTAACAATGTCAATAGAGCAACATCGAATATTCCAAAATATCAATTCACCAATAAACTACTAAATTCATAAAAACAAATAAAATTCGAAAAATAAACCTTCTCTCGGTTCTGTGTTAGATGAAGAATTCATAAGAAAACAGATTGAGCGTCGGTTATGAGCTGAATTCAACCTCAAACTACAAATATGATTGAGCATCGATTAAATCAACCCCAAATTGGCCGATTCCATCAAAATAAGCAGAATCGGCAGAATTGATCATCCAATTTTGCGAGATTTTCATTGTTTAGCTTTGCTGGTCACATTCAAATTCAGAAAAATTAATCATGCAATTTATGAGAAATAGAATCACGAAATTACGCCAGATTTGATTGGGATCATAAAATTATGACAGATTTCATCTTGAATTAGGAAAAGATTTCGTCGAGGAATTGATTTGCAAAGAAGAAGATCACGTAAAAATTGAGAGCACAATCTGCATTCATGCGCTCAATATTAATATGACATATATGCCCTTTTGATAATAAAAATTTAATTTAATCAAGTCACATGAAAAATTGTAGACCACAAGATGATGAAGAATTAGTGGTTTAGAATTAGTTGTAGTTAGCAATTAGGAGATGAGTTAGTAATTGATCACTTTCCATGTACGGGTGGGGGTTGGGTTGATTCTGACCTTGATTTTGGTTCTGATTTTGATTTCCACTCCCCATCGGAAATTTTGGTGATCCCTCCATGGTGCGTCCCTCTGCTTCCCCAGCGTCAATAAAATAGTACTCCCTTTGTCTCAACTAAGTTCACTCACTTTTTTTGCACTCGTTTTAAAAAGGTGATACTAATAAATAGTTAAACTGGATATATAGTGAAGTAAAAGTGAGAATAATGTACTTAAGACTATTATCTACATTATTCCTAATTTTATTTTACTATATATTAATATCATAGTAGAATGTGAGTATAATGAATTAGTAAAATATATGAGGTCTATTTACTAAAAATTGAAAAAAAAAGTAAATGTTCCTTTAATGGTGAAAATCTCAAAATGACAAAACGTCTCAGATTTTGGCAGACGGAGGAAGTATTTCTTAAACTTGACACATCCAATAAGGAAAATACTTAAATAGATAAAAATGTGTCCATATTTTAATAACTTATTCTTATAACTATGCTAAATCAAAATTAAAATATAATGGCGGGCAGTATTATTTTCCAAGGAAAGGTCGTGTTTCGCAGCAATACTAAATACGGCCCAATATTTATTAGGCCCAATGGGCCAGCCTAACTAATCTAACTTCACCGAGGGTGCACATAGCACTGGATATCCTAGCCAATAGAAAACAGCCACGTAAGTTCTTCCCGTTTTCCGCATACCTAATCAGGTAGCACGGAGATTCTGTGCTACCCTGGCTCCAATATTTACGACCTTGGCGCGATCCTCCGCGAAATCTTGGAGCCAAAGCTTGATCTGAAAATTTCAATTGAAAATTTTTCTTTGTATCAAAAGTTGTATTCAAATTAACTCTTCGTCACATGCGCCTTAATTGATTCATTCAGACACACACATTATACTACAACTTTTATTTTCTTTGAGCCTCTTGCAGTTATCTGGAATTAAAGCCATTTAATCCCCCTCCCTCTTTTTTTGTTGATTTTTCTCGATTCACCATAATTTTTTTTTATCTTTATATTCCCTAATCCACTCAATTTGAATTCATAGATATCTTTTTATTGCAATTGGATACGGCATCGAATCAAAGGGTGATTTTTTTGAAAAAAATCCATAAAGGTTTTGGGTTTTTTTCTCGATTTGTTTGGTTTTGGTTTTGGTTGTGCAACGTTTGGATTGCTTACAGACTTTCCGACGAAAATTTTTGCTGAAACTCAGTGAGGAACCATCTGAGTGGTTAATTGAGGGGCATTGGATTAATTCTTTACAGTGGACGCGAAGAATTAGGGTTCTTTTTTGCGATTGGGTTTAGGTGAAGGAAAAATTCGATTGGTGATGAGGAGATGATCGGGAAGCAGCCTAGCAAAATTGGAATGCCGAAACTCAAGCGTTGTTCAGCGGAGAAGGAAGAAATCTCTGGTGGCAACGATGTCGGGAATTCACGCATAGCTGCGGTTGATTCGAAGAAGATATCCAATCAGATGTATACAGTTCCTATAGTTCAAATAGAAGGAAAAGACATTAATTTGTCGAGTTATTGCCGTAAGATTGACATGTCACTCGTCAACAGTAAAGTGGATTCAATTGTGGAAGAGGTTCCTGAGAATAAGCCCCCATTGTTGAAGTCATCGCTTGGTCGTAGGAAGGTGCTCCCGACGAAATTCAAGGACTCGATTTTGCATCCTTGGAAGAAAGAAAAATTGGAAAGCGGTGATGATTTGGAGGGCTGCCTAGCTGATAACGATGAATGTGCTCAGGATGTGCCGCGAAAGAAGAAATCCAAGCGAGAATCCCATGATGATGACATATATTTAGTCAAGAAGAAACCTAGAATTGAGAGGAAACTTGACTTCAGCTTGAAAAACATAATTTTGGAGCCTAATTATAGTTCGCCGAGTTCTGTGACTTCAGTTGACGCCGCTGTTTCTTCGGTTTCGGCCGGAGTGGAAAGTGGTGGGAAGATGAGTGCATATGCTGGGACAAGAAAAACTGTGAAGGAGAAAGTGACTGCGAAGAAGGCAGACTTTTATGAGCCTGCTGATTTTGTAATGGGGGATATAGTGTGGGCGAAATGTGGGAAGAATTTCCCAGCATGGCCTGCTGTTGTGATTGATCCTCTGCTTCAAGCTCCAGAAACCGTATTAAGAGCCTGTATTCCTGGCACTCTTTGCGTGATGTTCTATGGGTTCTCTAGGACTGGATTGAGGGTAAATTGTTCTGAATTTGTGCTGATGCATGCCTACATTCACAGCGGAAATTTTGATAAATGCTATGAATAACTGCAGCTTGTGATTAGGGCAACTGCTGGGTTTGAATTTCTTGGTCCTAAATGGGATGGGATGGGTACTTATGAAATTTTTTTATGCTATTGTAATGCTTGAGATTGCTGCTTTCTTTCCCCCTCCCCCCTTCTTTAATATGCTCAATGATTCACAAAAGGTTGTTATCTCAAAACGCTGCTATGGTATGCAGGATTATGCATGGATAAAAGCTGGGATGATTTTTCCATTCCATGAGTACATGGACAGGTAAATATGAAGGTTGCTTTTGTGAACTATGCTTGCTAAGGACAAAGCCCTAAATTTTTTTGATGTCCAGATTTCAGGGTCAGACTAAACTGCATGGTAGCAAGCCTAGTGACTTTCGTATGGCTGTAGAAGAGGCAGTTATGGCAGAAAATGGCTATGCAGATTCAGCTATGGAAGCTAGGCAGGAAATATTGCCTGCGGGAAACCACGGTGAGGCTGAAGAGGCAACTGGATCGAATCAGGAGTCAGGGTGTTCTATTCAGCAGGCAAGTAACTGTGGTTAGCTAGTTGTTTTGAGATAAGGAGTATGTTTGACCTTGCTTGGTTATGCTGTAATATCGAGTTGTCAGCTTCCCCTTATAATTTAGTTCGAGGTCAGAGTTGTTATGTATCACCGAGGGGGGTGGGGGTGGGGGTGGGGGTGGGGAGGTACTCTGTCTCATATCAATTTGATTTGGTTGTTTCATGTTTTATCTTTAATGCCTTTTGGATTCTGAAACATGTATTAAATGATTGGTTGTGTAGCAAACGCACATGAGACTGTCTAAATTCTGAAATCTCTTCCTGTCTTACTTCTAGTTATACCAATATCACAATTGGTATTTTTCAATGTGGTGTTGTATTCATTGTGCATGGCTGTATTGCAGGATATAGTTGAAAAGAAGAAAGATACCCGAGTCTGTGGCAGCTGTAGTTTGACGTTTCCGAGCAGAATGGTGAAGAAAATAAAGAGTGCAACAGCTAAACCTCATTTCTTGTGTGAACATTGTATTAAGGTTAACCAATAACTACATACTTTCTATTTGTTAATCTATAAACTTCTCAACGATAATATTTTGAATACTGTGAATGTTGTAGTTACGAAAATCAAAACAATACTGTGGTATTTGCAAGGAAATTTGGCATCACTCTGATGGAGGCAGTTGGGTGAGATGATCCTTATATTCGGCCTTCTTTCTCTTTTCTATTTACTGACTGTTCAATTTACTTATTATTCCCTTTTCCTGAACTGCATAATCTTTGGGTTAGGTATGTTGTGACAGCTGCAATGTTTGGGTCCATGCTGATTGTGCCAAAATTTCTGCTGAACTTATGAAGGTTTGCCAACAGAGCTAATATATTTAAGTTTAGTTCGTGCTGTTTCTATCTCTCCTGTTTGCGTCCAAAATATGATGCTTAGCATATGATGCCTGTATGTTCATAGGATATAAATGCTTTGGATTACTTCTGCCCTGAATGCGAAGGAAAGCCAGCATCTAAATTGTTCGAGTTAGAAATACAGAGCTGTCCAACCAGGTGCTTAGATCATTGCCATGTGTTTTACCATATTTTTTTTATTATTGCAAACAATATTCGTGTTTGGTAAATATTTATTTATTTGGGTCTGATTTGGGTCTGCCGTGCTGATGTGTACTAGCCCTGCTAAAAGCATTGGGAGCAAAACACCGCCTGAAAAGCTAATGGTTGTTTGCAATGGTGTGGATGGGACTTACTATCCAAGTCTCCATTTGTAAGTTATATGTTTTCTTAACTCAATCTCTTTAGCTATATGTGCGTTCCCATATTCTGGATTAGACAATCTAAAGGCGAATGCATTTGTAACCTTCTTGCAATTTTCAACAATTTATTCAGCTAGTCTGTTCTTCATCTCAGGGTGCAGTGCATTTGTGGTTCATGTGGTACCAAGAAGTATGGGCTCAGTGAGTGGGAACGACACACTGGATGTAGAGCAAAGAAATGGAAGCACAGTGTGAAAGTCAAGGGCACCAAGATACCCCTAGAAAAATGGGTTTGTTCCTAAATAACTTTTGTTAATACTTTATTAATTATGATAAATTACTTATTTGTGTCCCCTCGCCCTCCCCTAAAAAAAAGATGAAGAAGTAGAGTTGTCTATTATCTACTAACCTCAGTGTGCTACGACAGATGACAGAGAACAATGTCCTCGTCTGCAACCCTACACGGTTGGATAAGCAACAGCTGTGTGCTTTTCTGAAAGGTATCAAAATGGCCCTTTTTACAAAATTCTGTTTATAGTTGTCTTTATGATGCAATTAGTGTGTGTAATACATTTTAGCGGTGATTTCTTACCATTGTACTTGGCAGAAAACTATCAACCTGTTCATGCAAAGTGGACCACTGAACGCTGTGCTATTTGTAGATGGGTTGAAGATTGGGATTACAACAAAATTATTATATGCAACAGGTGTAGGCATCTGCAATTACAGTTGTTTTTTTTTTTGTTCAAATTATGTTTGTAAAAGCTCTTCCATGTTAATAGAAGAAATTTCTGTTGTCTAGATGTCAAATTGCAGTACATCAAGAATGCTATGGAACAGGCAACTCTCAGGATTTTGCTTCCTGGGTTTGCCGAGCTTGTGAAACCCCAGAAGTAGAGAGAGAATGTTGCCTCTGTCCTGTAAAAGGCACGTCATTGATATAGCTTGCTGTTTCCTTGATGAAAGTTATGTGTTCTTAAATATTTCTTCAATTCAATTAACTTTAAAATGCATGTTCAGGGGGTGCTTTAAAGCCTACTGATGTGCAAAATTTATGGGTCCATGTTACATGTGCATGGTTCCGGCCAGAAGTTGCTTTCTTAAATGCAGAGAAAATGGAGCCTGCGGTTGGGGTTTTTAGAATCCCGCCAAGTGCATTCACTAAGGTATGATTTCCAAATAATTGATGCAGGAGTGATTATTCTGGTACAATTGTCCTTGGCTCCTTGCTCTTCCGAAATCTTGGGAATGTTTTCCAGCAAACTAGATTAGACCATTATGTTTCTTTCTCTCCATGTTCGTACATAAATGAATCTTAGAATTAGAACCATTCAAGCTTTGTGCTACTAAATTTTCTTGAAATTTGCTAGTTTAGTGCATAGAGTGAAATGTTTTTATGTTCCTTCTTTCTCATGAGTCGGTGAGGGTAACATCTGAAATTTGGTCTTTAATCTTTTGGTGTTACCCAGGTTTGTGTTATTTGCAAGCAGATTCACGGTTCTTGCACGCAGTGTTGTAAGTGTGCAACCTATTTTCATGCTACTTGTGCTTCTCGAGCTGGATATTGCATGGAGGTAACTATATACATTTCTTTTATTTGTTTGTTTATTGATTTTTTCCTTCATCATTCTTGCCCATGGTAACTCTATCTACTCCCATCATGACATCCTTGTATAGTCCTTCTCAAGATGTTAATAAAGTTGCTATTGGTCTTGTTTAATTAGTGGATATTACCATCTTGATGAACATGTTTTCAGTAAATGAACTGGAGTCTGCAGGGAACTTATTAGCCGACAGCCGTGTTCTTGATTTGATCTTAAATTTAAGTTGATTCACTAGGATGCTGGTAGCCTGGGAGGGGTATCTTATGGATAGAACCATGCAATTTTACCCTGTATGTGACTATGTTCTTTATGAATTGGACAGAAACAGACTTCTGATAACATTCTTCTTCATTTTTTGCAAACAAAGTAGAAAGCAGAACTGGAATGGTCCATGTTAAGGATCACCATATGCTCCTTTCCTCTAATGTTTTAGCGCTCTTTGAAATAAATGAAAGACAAATTTATTAAGGCAGAACATGCTAGAGTGCATGGTTTTATTGATTTTCCTTTATCAAAAGCATATCAAACAAAATAAATCACAATTTATCTGCAGTTTTACTGGTGTATTACTTTTGTGATCTACGGGGAACCTTTATTCTTCTCAATATTGGAAATAAATGGCGCTGATTATGGTTTGATGTGTTGTAAAGTGAGTAACTTTATTAGATGAGCTCTTTGTATGAAGTTCGTTACTAGTTAACTTAGGTAGGATTCCCAATTTTATTGATTAGTTTATTAGATGAGCTCTTTGTAATGATTCCCAATTCCCCCAAAAAACCGAAAAAATGAAGAGAAGGAACGTGAAGAAAGTTAATGAGTATTGTGGTGGTGTCTTAGAGTTATTACTTTTCACCATGTGCCAGGAGTCTTCCTTTTCTCCTCCTTCCCCTTTCCTGTTTCCATTTTGAGTACGTTTGCTCTTTGCATGCAGTTGCATTGCTCTGAGAAGAATGGGGCGCAGATAACCAAATGGCTATCGTATTGTGCAGTTCACAGGTATGATTTTTAGCTATGTCCACAATGCTCATATCGCATGCATACTTGTGAAAGTGTATTTGTGTCTAGAACAAAATTGATGTGTGTACTTGAACTCAATACTTTTTTATTTATCTTATTGAAGCATCTAATTTTTTGTGCATTAAGCCCAAATTATTTTAGCTGCCAGAACACTTTGGGATTAGTATTGTTCTTAGGCCTATCCATTCGATAACAAAGATGAATCTAGTTTAATGTGATTTAACTGAAATATGACACACCTAATTTGATTTTTTGAAATCGGAACTCTATGGGTGAAAAGCTGAAGGCATGAAGCTTATAGCTACTGAAGCTGTAAGAGACTATATATGTGCCTCAGTGTTTTGATTTTTATGCACAGTATCCAGGACTGTGCGTTTAGCCCAAATTATTCCCGAAACTTACCTACATCGTGGCATTGGTGTTGTTTGTATGCTTAGATTAAATATTTAAAATCTTATGGTATAACAAAGAGGAATCTAAATTATTGTGATTTAACTGAAACCTGCACATCTAGGATCTTAGAGCCACTAAATTTCTAGCCGATTGGTCAAAAGAATCCATTAAGTTGCATTCCTGTTACTTCTCTGATCCTTTTTGACATTTTACTTTTCTTCATTTTGTGTCAGGGTGCCTAGTACAGAGAATGTTTTAGTGATTCAGACTCCGGATGGTATTTTCTCTAACAGAGGTGTTCTACAGAGCCAGTATCAAGAACAATGCTCGAGAGGTGTGAGACTCATTTCGTCTAGGACGTCTGAATGCTCTGGATCATCTCATGCTGATGCAGATGGATTTGATGCAATGTCTGCTGCACGCTGTCGCATTTATAAGCGCTCAAGCGTTAAGGTAATGTAATTATAGAACAGTTGACTATTTCTACTTCAAATTTAATCATACTTACTTATCCAACCTTTTCATCTTTTTTTAATAGAAGACAGGAATAGAGCCAACATCTCACCGCTTGATGGGGCCTAGTCGTCACTCTCTACTTGACATAGAGCGTTTGAATTCACTTCATGAAGTAATTTGTTTCCTTCATTTGTCTTATGGTAAA
Organism: Salvia hispanica; assembly: GCF_029641045.1. Classification (NCBI taxonomy): domain Eukaryota; kingdom Viridiplantae; phylum Streptophyta; class Magnoliopsida; order Lamiales; family Lamiaceae; genus Salvia; species Salvia hispanica. The sequence goes on from NC_142692.1 coordinate 28,969,580, forward strand.
ATTTTGTTCGGGAATAAAGTTTACTTGTATACAGTGATTTTAACCTGCTTGCTCCTTGTCTACCATTTTTAAGGATTCCGATGATGCGAAATCTTTTCCAACACTCAGGGAACGGTTAGATCATCTGAGGGTAATAATCTCTTACTGCTGCATATTTAGTCTACTTGTAACTCAATGTTCATTCTATTCATTATCCCCCCCCCCCCCCCCCAACCCACCCAGCCATGAAAATGAAATTCCGTTTTGCATTTCACCTAACCAAGTTCTTAATTATGCAGAAAACAGAAAAATATAGGGTTTGTTTTGGCAAATCAGGAATACATGGATGGGGCCTATTTGCTAGACGAAGCATGCAAGAAGGAGAAATGGTAACTACCGAATGCTCTCATATTTGGCTTTTCATTTTCACTTGTATTTGAAGTGTTACTATCTTCAACTGTGTCTTCTTTCCAGGTTGCTGAATATCGTGGTGAGCAGGTCAGGCGCAGTGTTGCTGACCTAAGAGAGGCACGGTATCGATTGGAGGGCAAAGATTGCTATGTGAGTGAACACCTGAAGGCCGTGTATACGGATTGATATATATGTGCTCTTTCAGTGTCTTATGCTATGCTACTCACCTTGCAGCTTTTTAAGATCAGTGAGGAAGTTGTGATTGATGCCACTAATATGGGGAATATAGCTCGCCTGATTAATCATTCGGTATGCTCTTGTTTTTTTTTTTCCATTGAATTTCGTTATATTTGAATACAATGTTCACTTCAATGTGTGCAAATTGATGCAGTGCATGCCCAACTGCTATGCGAGGATCATGAGTGTGGGTGAAGAAGAGAGCCGTATAGTACTTATCGCTAGATCCAATGTTTCAGCTGGTGCTGAACTAACGTATGTGTAATTTATTTTTGGTGTCATTTTTATTTATAACATTTGTTTTTGATAGGAGGATGTTAACTCGTATCGTGTGTGTGGGCAGGTATGATTATTTGTTCGACCCAGACGAGCGTGAGGAGGTTAAAGTTCCTTGCTTGTGTGCTGCTCCTAACTGCCGCAGATTCTTGAATTGAATTTGAAGACCCTTTTTTTGTATAGCATTGGCCCTTTAATGAGGAAAAGTTTTTGTCATAGCATTATTTGTAATTTCTAATCAAATAATGTTTACCCAATAGTTATTCAAATTCTCAGTTTTTTGTTGATAAACAAAATCAGTTGACATATCTCTACCATACTCTATTTTGATTATGTCAATACATAAACACCAAAAAGTTCAAGTTTGTAGAAGCCAATTAATTGTCTGAACACTTGGTTATCGATGTTTTCTTGTTTACAACCAGAAGTAATTAGGCAATAAGCAACTTGTTATACTTTCTGAGAGACGAAAGAGCCATGAAATATGAAACTCGTACGCAAACTGTCTATTGCTGGAAGGTAAAGGCCGTGGTTGCCAGTCGGTGATTAAATGTTACTATTATGGAAGATGGGAGATAAGGATGTGGTTAATCGCCTTAATTGTCTTGACAATCGTAATTCAAGAGGACAATATTAATTTCTATCACAATAACAAAATATGTTGAAGATAGATTCCATGTGGAAATGCAGCTACAAGAAAATATGATTTGCTTGGAGAATAGGATAAGAAGTCAAATATCACTACAAAAAAAGGGGTTGTTTGCTACCAAATAGTACTATTTGCTAGCACAAGGCCGTGCTCGCGAATTACGAAATATTTTCGAGCACATTAATCAGCATAAACCGAAACAACTATCACTTTTCGAAATATTGAGTGGTATAGCGAGCACTACTATGTGCTTCAAAATTGTGAGAAACTGAAGCTAGCAAATTTACACACTAGTCAAATTTCCTTCTGTTTGTGAGCACGTGTATGTGCTAGCAAATGTTTTTCATGTAAAATGGAAATTTAATCGTTTTCCACCGACAGTTTTGCGAGAGGAAGTAAATGTGCTAGCTTATTTGCGAGCACAAGTACAAGTGCTAGCAAATCTTTAGTTCTTATCCAGATCCGTTTCTTCACTCTCATTTTTCTCTATTTACAAATTTTCGCTCTACCATTTTCTTGCCTGCAATTTGGAGGTGTTTTCATTTTCTACCAATTTCATTGCCCATGGTTAGCCCAGCTTCACATTTTCCAATTAGTTAAAGGTATAACTTTATTTGTTAGCTATACTTCTAAATTCTCATTTTCCCACATTTCAAAATTTTTGATCTACCATTTTTTCTTGCCTAGGATTTCTGCGAATTGGAGGCGTTTTCGTTGCACATGGTCAGTCCAGCTTGACATTTTCCAATTATTTAAAGGTACGACTTTTATTTGTTAGCTATTCTTCAAAATTTGTGGCTAATTAATTCTAAATATTTTTATACTTGATTTGATTTATATTATTATATTTGTATGATAGATAGTGAAATGAATAAAATTCCGGGAAGAGAGTGGATGTATGAGAGAAAATTTCCTACAGGAGAATTGAATCTGGAATTTATTGATGGATTAGATAAGTTTATAAGTTTTGCTGTGCAACATCCCTCGAGAATGGATGGTTTGAAAATTCGATGTCCATGTGCACGCTGTGATAACAAAAAATTTCATCATACGGACATGGTGGAGGAGCATCTTGTGAAAAAAGGATTTACTCGAAATTATTATGATTGGAGATTTCATGGTGATGTTGAAGCGCCGTCTTGTGATGTTGAAGCGTCCTCCAGCTCAAGACAGATCATGTAGTGAAGCTGTGAAACTTATTCATTTCGCCCATTCTCAGTAGCTAATGTTCCACAAAAGTTGCAGATTACTGAAGAAACATGTACTATAATTGATACTATCACTTAATGATGTTTTTTGAAAAGTATATCTATCAAGCGAGGCAACATTTTTTCCTGTGTCTTCATATAATTTTTTGAGTGATTATAGGATGGATATGTTTTTGCCATTTGATGACTTATTGTTTGTTCTCTCTATTAATTGCTCTTAAATAGAGTAGAATTTGTTTAATCAGATCTTTTCCTTTTTGCTTCCCTATTAAATGTCTTGTGACAAAATTGTTGTGCACATATCCTTTAATCAATGAGGTGAGTTGTACCATATTCATTCACAGAAATGCCTGAGAATATGTTGAGAAAGCTGTACTAATTCTTCATGTTTTCCTTCAACAAGTTTGTGTGGATTTTATTTACAAGAGTAAAGAAAGAGGTGTTTACATTAAGAGTATCTCACCTCACGCTCCAGTTAGTACTTTATCGTCTATAATATGACAAGTGTGGCGCCAAGCATGTGGTGATCTTGAAGTCAACAATGGCCACATTTGGTTCCTCTCTTTTCTTGCTATCCTCACGAAGGCCCTCGAATTCTGCCTTATGACTTCGTGCACCGCCTTCAAGTAGTTGCTGGAGTCGTGGTCCCTTATGATCGTCCCTTGTGAGCCATAGGCCGTTGGGTCGCTCAGCGTCTCTAGGGGGTGGGGCGAGTTCAGAAACTCCCTAAAGGCACGCTTGGTTAAAGAGGCGTTGGCATCGTGCAGCTCGTAGAGGGCGGTCCCTGCTGGGAGCAACGGGTGGGGCGGAGACGTCTTGTCGTGTGGCTGCAGGATGAAGACCTTCCCAATCGGAGTGTACAGCACTTTCTGCATAAGCAACAAACATCAACATCTTTCTTTGATTTCTACTGCAAAAGTAGAGAGCGCTTACATTCTTGTTGAGGCAGGGATGGGAACGGAACGTGCCACTCAAACGCTTGAGCAGCTGCGCGACGTAGTTAGGGTAGTTGCAGGAGAAGGCTCTTGGCACGATGTCTCGATGCATCATCACGCAACGCACATGGCTGTCGTCCAGGCCTAGCTGCTCCAAGATCTTGTGGCCGCCACAGAAGACGAATGGCGATCCGAATGTCACGACGGGGAGAAGGTTCCCCACCTTCACTTCCTTGTTGGTGAGAAGCATCAAGTTCACCAGAAGGGCGAGGCTACCGCCTAACGAATGCCCTGTGAACTGGAACCTCGCCCGCTCCCCGAATCTCTTTATATGCTCCTTTATCTCCGGCTTGAACTGCTCATATATCCCCTTTGCTGCTTCATATATTCCTCTGTGAACAAACACATTTGTCCCCTGCATATCCATTCATCACACTCATCATCATCATCATTGTTACATAGCTGAATTCTTAACTACTATGACAAACCTCAAATTTCGTCGGCTCGAAGAAGAGATTCGCCTGCCATGATTCCAATGAGTCCGATCCCTGCAATTCATTCAACACAAAATGAATCATCATCATTAGTTTTAGGCTTTTGGGAGTAACCCAAAACAAAACAAATTCGTCAGACAATATCAAATGTAGAGGCATGAATTATTGATCAGACCTGAATGACGAAGGAGCGAGTGTAGATATCAGAATCATCGCACACAAACCATTCGCACGGTGCGGAATGGAGCGACTGAAGATCCCTTGCCGCCTTCTCTTTCTCCTCCTCCCCGGCCGCCACCACCGCAGTCATGGTCGAGGCAGCCACGCACGCCGCCCGCTCCGACTTGTTTTTCCTCGGCTCGATCTCGCTCTCCTCATCTTCACCCAGCTCCGGCTCCGCGCCCAACGCTATAAGCTGGCTCGCCTGCGACTGGACGTACGATGCGGCCGTGGCAGCAATCTCGTAAGCAGCTGAGGGCGAACACGAAGCCCCTGAAATCTCCGGCGACGATAAATCCGGTTCGATGATGGCCGCAGCAGCTGCCTTCTTCTCCAGAGAAGATGTCACGAACTCTAGCCCATAATGCCTCTTCAAATCCTCCCTCTGCACAATTTATTTAGTATTCAATTATTCATACTATTACGTAAACAAATATAATATTTGTCTTGGCCGTCACCTTCATGTCAGGGATCACATACGCCATGTTGCACAAGAAAGCGAGCTGTGCGAAAAGCTTCGTATCCGACCACGACACGTGTCTCAACAAGGAAGAAAACGTCTCTCCATCGACGCCGCCTTCGTCTTCCTCGTAATCAACGTCGCAGCCTCCTTCTCCGTCGCCATCCTCATTCACATGGAAGTTCTCGACGTCGTCGTTTCGGTTCCCCTTCCATTTGTTCCTGAGCTCCACGATCATCTCGATCCAATTCCCTCGCTTCTTCCCTTGATGGATCTCAATTTGATCCTGATCATCATCGCCAGTCTCTCCGATACTCACCTCCTCCTTTCTCGTCGTCTCCGGATCGAAGAGAAACGACTTCAGCGTCTCCGGAATCATGGCGGCTCCGGAGAGCTGAATGTTGAATAAACGGCTGTTCTTGAGGTTGGGTCCGGGCTGGACCTGCAGCGAGGCTCTGGCCTTGTGCGAGAGAAGGTGGTTGTCGGAATACGAGCGCCGCATCACGCCTCGCCTCTGCAGGTCCTTGGAGGAAAAGGACCTGCCGGGTGTCGGAATCTGAGACAGCGCGGCCATGGGACCGGTGATTTAATTTAATCTGTTGATGATGCTAAGATGATTAATTAGGTAATGCTGGTTGATGGAGAAGGTAAACAACATGAGGTATGTTTAGCCTGAAATCAAGCAGGAAATGGAAAGGCCTTCTTAAAAAGAAGCTCAAACCTACACCTCGTTAGCAACGAGGGATCTTGCAAGATGCTGTTTAATTTACGTGCTCAAGAAACTACGTGTGTTTGGTGGGGCAATATTGACCAAACAAATTTAAGTAAGCCATGTTATTGCATTTAATTGGACACAATGCAATAAACATTTAATTAAACCAAGTTTTTCGCATGGAATATTAACACAGGATTGGAATTGGGAGGGAATATAGGATCTTGGGGGGGTATGGAAAATAGTAGTGGTTGAATTGAAGCGAATGAAAAATTTAATTTAATTTTCTATGTCACGTAGTATTGGAATTGCGGTCCACGGGGGCTTTGTGGGCATCACAAGATTGTCTTCTTTGGCATAGTAATTCTCAGTTCTAGGTTGAAGCCAAGTGTAATTAAATCTCATATTATTTTCTAAAGGTGTATAGCTTACCTATAAACTTGGACGAATTGATCTCGAGAATGACCTAACAAACATAACTAACTCAATAAAAAAACTCAAACTTTCTAAATCTTGTTTGTTGAATTTCAAACAGCTGCCATTACAACCAGCAATAAGACCTATATATATATGTATGCAACAAAAAAAAATCCTATTACTAATTGGAAACGAAAAGATAAATCAAACCCTTAAGGGGTGGAATTATATTGAAACACAACTTCTAACTTTAATTGGAAACGTGTGCAAATAAATTCAATCCCTTAATGGGATAGAACTTGACACATACAAAATAATTAAAAATTAAATTCAAACTAGAAAACAACTAAAGATGAACTCCTATTGCAGTTCTTCATCTTTAACGTAAGAGGGCTCACAACATGTATCAATGCGATTTACCCAAAATTAAAAGGTTTTGGCAAATAAATTCCTAGTCATGAAATCTATGTGACTTAGTCTGTATTATATACGAAACATCGTTTGTATTGTACATGAAACAATGGCGTTTCGACTACCTAATTCTTGAATTCAACATTGAATAATAAGTGTCTAATAGGATAAAAAGTATGCCTCTTAGATCATCAGATTTGAAGAATGACTGACTTGTGGAAAAAATTGATATCAATCTTAAAATTTGTGGTTTGAAGATCACTTTCAAAATTGGAAATACCATACGTCCAAAGTTTATGTTTTTAAAACCAATATTGCTAAAACATTGGTGTTAATTTTTACCAATGCTAAACCCATTGGTACATACAGATAGGCCTTCCAAAACAAAATTATTTTTTAAATTCTGATAAACTATATAGTATTTAACAAAACTTTGTTTGTTTGATTCGTTTAATAATTAACCGAGTTCAAATCTGACGTGCTCTCAAATATATCGAAATTAGGTTTGGAACGAAGATAAATACTACTTTTGCTTTCTGAGGATTGAATAATTAGATAACTACACTTTTTGTTCGAATTTTTTTCAAAGAATTGAATTATGAGTTTCTCTTTTCAATCAAGTTACCTAAAACGTGTGGCTAATCAATAGCCTAAATTAAAGAAAGCAAAGAAATATATATATATATATGAAATATTGAATCTCTTTCTTGAATGTTCTACTCTAATTAAGTGACGTAGTATATGAAACTTCTTGAACGTTTTATTCTAAAGGTATTCTTGCTTGCTATTTCCGCCCTTATATCACAAACAATAATATTTGAGAAACATTCATCAAACATAAAAGAAATATCCAACTCACAAAATACTCGTAGAAATATCCTATTTTATGCGAATAGGTAAGGTTGGTAGCACTTTATAGTTATAAATTTCGAGGACTCCTAATATGACACTTTCTCCGTATATCCTGCTAAGGTTGGCAGCAATAAAATTATAAACGTTTTATTTGGTCATAACTAATTTCCTTTCTCTTACTAAAAAAAAAAACTCATTTCATTTCTCTCTCTCTCTCTCTCTCTCTCTCTCTCTCTCTTAATTCCAACTCCAAATTCCCCCTCCTCCCCTAAACTAATTACTAACTATAGTCATATAGCTATAAGATCTACGCGCTAGCCAATTGCGCTAGTAATTATTCATGATAGAAATTATCTTATCAAGGGTATGTATTCAATAAATGATTAAATGAATAAATTATTGTTGTGTCGGGAAGACTGAAGTACTATTGTTTAGGGCAACCAAAATAAAAGTTAAAAACCAAGTCTACCTTAGTACTTAGTAGGAATATTAGTACAACTTCAAATTGTTTGCTAATTCGATCCCATTGCATGATGGGATTTCTAGCCCAAGAATATTGGATTCAACGTTGATACTGACACAAATTCTTCGATATTTACGAAAAAGGTTTCGCCCCAAGAAATGTATCAATGCCATAAGAATTTTGACAAAATCAACTTTGCAAAGAACGGAAATTCCGATGAAATAACATTGAATTATAACATTAATTTCATTTAATCAAACTATGGGCTACTTTTTGGGAGGTGGGTGGGGTTGGGATGGCAACAAATTAAAAGTATGGGCCTATTTTTTGGGGGGTGGGGTGGGGGATGGCTACAAATTAAGTGTCACCATCTAAGTGAGTCAAAAAAAAAATTTGGTTTCACCTTCAAAGCTTGACCTGTAATTAACTAAACTCAAAATTCAATAAGATGATACTAGTTTCTAATCATTTTTAACAAATGATTATACATGTGCATGCCAAAGTGCTACAAAAAAAAAAAAACAATGCATTTCATCCCAAGTGTAACATCATGAGTAATAACATACTACTACTTAACTTAATAAATAAAACTTAATTCAAAACGAGACATGCTAATTCAAGAAAACAGAAGAATAATTATTCAAAACAACAGTCTTACCTTGAGATTTGAGATGAGAGCAGAAATTAATCAACCCTTTTAAACTCCTCCAGCTATTTGGAAGAATCAAATATGCATCAGAGCCCAAAAACTACATTTGGATTTGTGTGAGTTTTCATATACATATGTATATATTATATATATAAGGTGTATGTGAGAAGGCCAATATTTTGCTTTAGACAGCTTGGAGAAACAATGATACAAAAAGGAGAGAGAGAGAGATTCAGCTGTATTTGTAGAAGTAGTAATGATAATGATATATGGAGTTGGTGTTAGATCTGATAATGGCAGCATGGCTGTCTTTAAATACATGGTGCATGTATTGTTGGTTGGGGAATCTATTTGGAGAGAATCAACTCACATGCTTTGCCACCTTTGAATCTTTGTTTTTAATCCCACTTTTGCCCTTCCTTTTTTTTTAAATCTTTTATTCCCTATATGTGATATGTCCTTAATATATATGAAGAGTTAATTATATTGAAAAAAGGAAGTCCACAAATCTAGGTCTTACTGTGTACTCCCCTCCGTCCCACAAAGATTGTTCCATTTTTCTATTTCCGTCCGTCTCATAAAATTTGTCTAATTTCATTTTTTACTATTTTTGGTAGTGGACCTCATATTCCACTAACTTATTCTTTCTCACATTTTATTATAAAACTAATATATTAAAGTAGGACCCACATTCCACTAACTTTTTCAACCCACTTTTCTTTATATTTCTTAAAACTCGTGTCTTATTAAAGTGAGACGATCTTTGTGGGACGGAGGGAGTATGAAAGAAGAAAGGAAGTGGTTAGTTATCATCATATATAGCTACAATTGTTCACATCCATCTTATTAAACTGGCGTCTATAAGCAAAACATAATATGAATATTAAGAAAACATTATTTTATGTTATATACAAAACTTGCTGACGATGACTCTATTTTTATATCAAAAGATTAGACCTAACGTAATTTTGGAAGCATGAAGAATAATTAGTTAGTGAGTTTATTAGCACGTTTATTTTATTGTGTATAAAAAGAATCCTGATTAAAAAAGCACAGGTAAAGGGGATGACGATATATCTATGACTATGTTGTGCTCATATCAAATATTCACATTGGTTGTTGAATGTTAGTAATTTGAGTTGATAAATTAGCAATAATGGAAGAAGGGCAACTTAGTAAAAGGATAGAGTTTGGAGGCGAGTAGGGACAAAATGGTAAAAAGAGGGAATGAGAAGAGAAGCCAAATGTGCGGATGCATGTAATGCGGGCAACACCTCTCGCCACCCAAATGGGTGTGCAGAGTGGGCGATTCCGCTTTTACTACTTCTATTTAATTACTCTCTAGCTACTCACGTTTTCAAAACCACACCCTCTATAGTCTATCCCTCCAATCTCACTCTCGACTACTTTTAATTTTCAATCATAAAAATATGTAGTAAATCATATAAATTTGATGCAGCATCTAAAAATAGAGAATTTTGAATGATACAAATTTTAATAGGAAATTGATTAAATAAGAAAGAGAATAGGTAATCAAAGTAGTGAACTCCACATTATTACTAGTCTTTAGTTCTGAAAAAAAATAAAAAGAACAGATACAGACTAATTTTATAAGACGGGTCTAAATGGTAAAACGAAATTATTTTTGGAGGATGAAGTAAATTGTTAGAAGCAAGTATTATTTACAAATTCACGTGGTAAGGAACGTCACCTAGAAAATAAGGAAATAAAAGTAAAAATTAATACGACGTGATGATGGGTTGCACCACAATATATGTATGTGGTCAAATGTTTGATTGATCCGACGCACAAACAATTTTAATAGTTATAGAAAGTTAGAAGTTCTCTTATTAAATTTATATACTCTATTATTTTATCCAATACAAAGTTAGAAAGTTAGAAGTTCTCTTATTAAATCTAAGCATGTGTTTGAAATTCAATGAATTCATAACCATGGACCATGGTCATCACTTGTTTTGCTTGGTGCACGTGAGGACTGTTTCACAAAGCATTATAGCAATAAGGTAAAAAAAATTAGTTTGGTGCACTTCAAAATACTAGCGAATAGTGTATTGGGTGCCTTCACTCTATAGCCAAACAAAAGTGGACTTTGGTGTATGATAAATGTCAAGATGAGACAACCACTAATATGATCTAAGTGCTACAGCAATGTCTTTAATGATGTAAGAGACCTCTTATCAAAGCCTAACAATTTGAAGGACTGTTGAGTGCTTGATTGTAAGAGCCGCATAAGTATGTTAGTGCCATACAGAGCTAATTTGTGGGCGAACAAAAATGTGAGTGAGAATGATACAAGAGGTCTAGTACATCGTATAAAACCATGTAACGTAATCTAAGGGATTTATGAGAAGGCAAGACACTTGTGGGAAATGTGGAAACAAACATATAATGAAGTACTTGAAGAAAGTGCACATCCGGCAAGAGACATGTATGGAAACTATCGCGTTCTCATGTAGCGACAATAACAAGATATGGAGGATATGACATGGTAAGTGTACCGCAAAAGCGTGTGGAGTTCATCCAAAATTGTGGCGTGTTCAATTCACTCAATCACCCAGATTATTGAGAATTACTTGCATAGACATTAGAATGTTCACTTAAAACATGTAGTGTCATTAATCATCAAGACTATTTTTTAGGTATAGTTCAATAAAAAATGAGCCCTATGAAAAATGTTAAAAAGCCCAGCAAAAGCCCAATATCAACTTAGATTCTCAACCGGAACGAAGACCGATTCGCGGTTCATCGGCATAGATGGGCAGAAAGCGAGAACGCCGCACCGGAGATCGCGCCGACTCGTCTCAGACGCTCACTGAATCAGATCGCAAAGGCAACACCACCACCGCAACGGTATTATTGCTCTTTCTAGTTCCTATCGTTTCCGTTATAGTTTACCGTATATTGCACACCCCTTCTCCGGCTACCCCCGACCTACCGTATGTCTACCGCCGAGGACTCGTTGCTGACAAAATTGACTACCACCAAGTTCTCCATGTACGCTTCTCGATCTCCTTTCATCAATTTTTTTTGTCCATCTGTTTATATATGCTGTCGCTTTTGAAATTGACTGATGGTTTTGTTAATTTAAGAAATTCAGGAGAATACGATGACTTCGGAGAATTCATCTCGAAGAAATTTTGAAAATCCTGTGCTTGCTTACATTACTCCATGGTAATCACTGCTTCGATTCGACGGCTGATTTCCATTTGTATACTTGATAGATACTATGATTAATACGCTTATTAGTAAAATAATAAAGTATGTGGTAACTGGTAAGTTCCATTTATGTTTTGCATTCTGCATTCACGCGTGAAAGAAGCTATGTTCTCTTAATGCTACAACATAATATGTAATTTATCAAGAAATCCGTTACAAATTACTGTAAGAGATTGCATTTTGCAGCAAAGTTTCACTTTGAGATATCAGATTCAGGTATGGTTCATATATAATGAGCTCATAAGTACTTATTTCTGCAGGAATTCACAAGGGTATGAAATGGCAAAGAAGTTTAGCAATAAGTTGACTCATCTTTCCCCTGTTTGGTACGAACTAAAGAGGTACATGTGCACGTGATTTTGAAAAGCCCCTACCTTGAGATCGTTTGTTGAAAAATCCTAGTATGTTTACTCCTGCTTAGACATTTTGATGCTCCAAAGATGAATTAGTATTGTATGTTCCAAGTTCTTTTTAGTTCGTAATTGCATGTGAAATTGGTGTAGCAAGGGATTTGGGTGATTTGTACTGCAGTTTACTAATTTGCCCTAACCTAGCTGGTCCTGGCAGCCAGGAAACAAAATTGGTTTTGGAGGGAAGGCATAATGCTGATAAACGTTGGATCGCAGATATCAAGAGGACTGGAAATTCTCAGGTTCTTTTACTGCTCCCATTTCTTAGTCCCTGAACTGAACATATATATAGATATAGAGAGAGAGAACTGGTATAACTTGTTACTATCACAACTGCATTATGCAGCTTTTACCTTGCAGAAGAATTTTTTTTTGACTAAAATAACAGAACTTTTTTGCTCGAGATTAAGTTCACAGACTCATTGTTTTCTGCCACATGATAAATTAATTGTTGTCATGGCTTTGGCTGTGTGACTTTAATGTCTTCTTCTACTCAATGGATTTCTATATTATAGGACAATCCTTTTGAGGACTCTGTGATCGTCAAATGCTTATCTGCTTCGTCCTTGATCCTCCCCACTACAACTTGTCCATACTTATGAATAGTATCTCCTTTACATTCTTCTTAGGTGGCCTAAGTGGGTATTGTTAGGTCCATCATAATTCTACATAAATATCCAGTTAGAAATTGGTAAAATCTAGCTTGCACAAACACAACTGAGAAAATGATGATATGCTTGTGGGAGTAATCTCCTTAGCTTTCTCTGAGAACACTCGTCTAGTCGAGAGTTAAAAGAAGCCTTCTAATATTTGTGCTTGTAATATAAAGGAACCATTTTGACACATTGTTTCGGAAAATTGTTCTCTATATTATTAGATTTCTATCACTGAGTTTATTGTTCCTTTCCATGATCTGGTGACTAGATTTTACCTAGAGTTGTTTTGGAAGCAATTCCCCTGGATCTGCTGAAAAAGAAAAAACAGAGGGAGAGAGCAATCAATCTTATTGTTACAGAATGCAAGTAAGCCCATTGCCTTTTCTCTGATTCAGCCTTACATTATAAATGGTCGTGCATTTGAAAGGATCAAGGTGCACCTCTCCAATCTCCATTCACAATATCTTCTATTGACTTCTGCTTAAGGGAAATGGGATACGATGGTATCGTGTTGGAGTCCTGGTCAAGATGGGCAGCCTATGGAATTTTGCATGATCCAGGCATGCGAATTACAGTAAGTTGGGGATTTTTCCGCATTTACTATCTTCTAATTTTAGGCCACAAATGTAGCAATGCTTTGCTAGCAGGCCTCATCACCTATGGCTGAATCAGCTATTACTTTGCAAGCTCAGGCTCTGCAGTTTGTCATTCAGCTCGGACAAGCCATGCATTCCGTTAGCTTGGATCAGCATAAAAGGCAGAGTTTGCAATTAGTATATGTCATAGGTCCACCCCGCTCAAAGGAGTTGGAAGAATATGATTTTGGCCCAGAAGATCTTCGAAGATTAGGTGATGATGTGGATGGTTTCTCTCTTATGACTTACGATTTCTCAGGTCCACAGAATCCAGGTCCAAATGCACCTTTGAAGTGGATTCACTCTACCTTGGAACTTCTCCTTGATGCCAGCACTGGTGGAAATGAGAAACTGGCCAAAAAGATTTTCATCGGCATCAACTTCTATGGGAATGATTTTGTTGTTTCTGGGGGTAAGTTACCTGCCCCTAGTTAATGGGATTTAGAAGAGCTTTTTATATAACATTCTATCTTCATCGCAGTTTTACATGTTCTATTGTTGCTGCTTCCTTTTATCAATGTCGATTTCAGGCTTAGGTGGCGGGCCTATCGTGGGAAGAGAGTATGTATCTTTGCTGGAGCAACACAGACCCCAACTGCAGTGGGAGAAGAATAGTGAAGAGCATTTCTTCCTGTACATCGACAATCAGGACGTTAAGCACGTCGTGTTCTATCCAACCCTGAAGTCAATTGCAACGCGGCTGCAGGAGGCTGCTTCCTGGGGTGCCGGCATCTCAATCTGGGAAATTGGTCAGGGATTGGAATATTTCTTCGATCTTTTGTGATACTGATACCCCTTCTCTACCTTGACCCCTACTTTTACCAACTTTCTTTGTACTATATCTCTTTGTGTTTTGTGACGGGTTATAAAATTTTGATTGTGAATTACTCATTTTAATAATTTAGAATCTAGCAGCCAATCTTTGACGAGGACATTATCTGTGATAACAAATATCGTAATTAAATGAAATAATTAGGGAAGTACTTACCATTTTCCCAACAAGTTGCAACATTGCATGTACTGTCTAGGTGTTGAGTTGTACAATCTGCCTCAGCAGTAGTACTGCAACATGATGAAGAATTCAAGATCTCTCCAAAAACTTCTTCGAAGTTCCTCAGCCACACAACCAAAAAAAGGCAATAAACTCTTATCAAACATCTTAACACGTGGCGGCCTATAATTGGGTCTGATCTCCCAATCCTCAGCCATGTCAGCAGCATTCCCCACTCGAGACTCGAGCAGAGAAATTTCCATCGTTGAAGTAATTAAAATTCATCAAAAAAAGAAGAAAAAAACTATTCTATCTCAAGACAGGACAGCATATCAACCAGAGAATAGCTATAATACATCTTCTACATCTCATAGTTTTTATGTCTTGAACAAACTCAAGAAAAACAGTGGCAATGGAGGCCCTCAATGCAGCTGGCTTGTTGTCCCCACTCTCAGTTCTTGCAAAAACAACAAAGCCCAGAAAACATTTGTCAGCAGCCGCCATTCCTCAATTCAAGATTCAAAATCCCGCAGAGAATGTGTTGTCATCTGTTTCAAGAAAGCTGCAGTGCGGTCTGGTGGTCTTATCTTCAGTTATGAGTTCTGAACTAGCCAAAGCGCTGACATACGAAGAAGCCCTGCAGCAGACAACCACAGGATCAGACACTGGTGGAGTTCTTGACACTGTAATCAGTTTTGCCACGGACAATCCGCTGATTATTAGCGGCGGATTGGTGGGGCTGGCGGTGCCACTGGTGGTGTCTCAGCTCTTCAGCAAGCCAAAGCCATGGGGAGTGGAGACTGCCAAGAATGCTTATGCAAAACTGGGTGGTGATGATGCCAATGCTCAGTTGCTGGATATACGAGCCCCGTTAGACATCAAAGAAAGCGGAAGCCCGGATATTCGAGGCCTCAAGAAGAAGCCGGTGACAGTTGCCTACAAAGGTGAAGACAAGTCAGGATTCTTGAGCAAGCTGTCTTCGAAGTTTAAAGATCCAGAAAACACCACTCTGTTCATTCTGGACAAGTAAGATTTTTTCAGACCTGCTTTTGGTATATCCATTTGCACAATTCTTGTTATGGTAAAGTTGTTATGAAATCTAAACCTTATATTTAAGGTGTGTGGATCCTAGAAAATTTGTAGGAATATGGATATGCATTGCTCTAAAAACATCAAAATTGTTTAGCTGTTTTTAGGTTGTTGGGCTTAGAGGTGATGAAGTATGACAGAGGACTGTAAAACACAACTCAAAATCTTAGATGAATGTCAGAAAAGTGCACAAAATGTTGAGATATCCTTTGATTGTTTGCCTTTTGTATCTGATTGAGATGATGATTGAGTTCTTCGGGTTTTTGGGATACTGCAGAGATCATCCATTTTTAAGGTGTCCAATTTAATTCTTTTTCTGAATTGTGATGAAGCCAGATTTGATGGGAACTCTGAACTTGTCGCGGAGCTGGTAACGGTCAATGGCTTCAAAGCTGCTTATGGAATCAAAGATGGTGCTGAAGGACCGCGAGGATGGAAGGTTTACCCCCACACCCCATTTTCCTCTTCGGTTATTTGAGTTCAGCAGATGAAACTAACAGAAAGATGAAAACTTATGCAGAGCAGTGGCCTTCCTTGGATATCCCCAAAGAAATCCGTGGGCATCGACCTGAGTAGTCTGACAGATTCGTTTGGGGTAAGCATCTCAGATACTAATACTTCACTTCTAGTAGGCGTAGTAGTAAGGCAATGCACTATTATAACCAGAAGACATAGAAGATTTATTTGTCATCTGTGACGTTTGATTTGCAGGACGCTTCTGAAGCTTTGCCTCTGGTCCTCGGTGTTGCAGCTGCTGCTGGTCTTGGGCTATTGGCTTATACAGAGGTCCCAAGGCTTCAATATTGAACTCATTTTGAGTGTTGAGGCGTTTTGTATTGCCTAATGTTTTCTTACACGTATTTCAGGTAGAAACGATTCTCCAGGTCTTGGGATCAGTTGGTCTTGTCCAGTTTGTGAGCAAGAAATTCCTGTTCGCAAAGGTATGCATTTCTCTGCTTCTCGTAGCATTCATTTCAAACACTTCTGACATTAACACATTCCATCGTCTCCCCTCTCAGGATCGGAAGCAAACTGTTCAGCAGATTGATGAGGTCTTGAACGCGAAAGTTGGTGCAAAGGAGCTTGTTGGTGACATACAGGTGCTAATGTTGCTTCTCACAATACTATTTCTTTTTGTCTCTCCTTGTGCAGCAGATTAACAGCTTCCATTTCCTCAAACCTCCCCATTCAGGATATCGGAAAGGCTCTTCTGCCACCGATCATTTCCAGCAAATCTCTGCCTGCAGCAGCAGAGGTGACCACCAGCCCCAGCATTGTGCAGGAAGCCGAGTCTGTTCCTGAGGCAAACAGCACTCCTCCAGAAGTCGAGGCAGCTCCAGAGCCAACTCCGGAGGTCAATTCTGTCCCTAAAGCAGAAGTTGAAGAAGAATCTCTTCCTCTACCTCCAAGGCCTCTTTCACCCTATCCCAATGTATGAAATGTTTCAATAACGCGTATATCTTTGATTCTAACATATGAACAGAAGGGATAACATTCTTGTTCGTTGTTTTGCAGTACCCCGATTATAAGCCTCCGACTTCACCAATACCATCGCGGCCATGAGGTTGCAGCTGTGCTCGTGCAATAAATCAAGCGTTGGGGAGAATCTATGTAAAATCCACTCTTACAAGAGTTTTTTGAACATGCATAAATGTGTGAAAAAGACATACTACTATATCTCATTCTTTGTATTTTGTGTGATGTAAATGGTGTATCTGAATATGGTATGTTAAGAGTTTCTACTTGGCATGCCCAAAAACTTGGCCCTTCCCAAAAAAAACTTGGTCACCACAATAGTGGAAGCCCAAGTTCCAAATAATTTTTTTTTTATATTTTTCTTATATTTATTTAGAATAAAAATTATTGGACTATAACGATTTTAAAAAATCTAAATTAATTTTAAAAAATTTGACAATTACAAGTAAATATATTTATTGAAAATTCAAATTTTAATTATTTCTGTAATTACTAATTAGGGTGTAAATTGAAATCACAATCTTTAATTAAAAAGTTGACTAATTTAATAGGGATTTAGTTTTAGAGATGATTTGTGTCCTAAATTAATGTTAAATTAATGCTAAATTAATGCATATAATTTCTCTCTCTCTCTCCATAAAACCGGCGTCCTCCTTTGTTACGATTTAAACCGTAACGATAGCAGAGGCGAGAGATTCGCCGGAGAGAGGTCCGTTCGCAGAGATAAATCTCTGTCGAGCAACCGAGATTCCCACGCCAACAAGGGTTTGGCTGTGGTGAAGAAAACTTGGCAGAAAAGTAACGCACGAAAATTAGGAAATTTATGATGTATTGATTGATTTCTCCAACACACAGAATTCCTATTTATATATCTAAGGACCCTAGATTTGGTTCGACTCGATCATACCGGGAAAGAACCAACAAGAAAACCCGGTACGGAGCTTATAATTACGCTCGACTCAGAATATAAAATAAATAAGTCTGAAAATATAAATATTCCTCAAAATAATAATAATAACTAAATTACTAAAGCTAGCGAGAAACAAAGTCTCCAAACTTTACTGGTTGCTTGGATTGCCTCTTCGGTCTTCCATCTCTTCTCGACTCCACTTCTATCTGGCCTCGTCGACCCTTCTTTCCACGCGTTCCCTTTGCTCCCTTTGTTGCCACGCTGGTAGCTTGAATCGCCGGAGTGGCGATTGGCATTGTTGGGACAGCACTCGTATCAACTCCCCCCTGGATAAGAGGCTCCTTGTCCTCGAGGAGTTGCGGAAAAGGCCGACGCACCGTCGACACAGGCTCCCAGGTAGGCTGACTCTGCGACGCTCCCGCCCATTCCACCAACACTTGATCGATGGCCTGATCTCCATGTAGGGCTACACGGCGGTCCAGGACCTTAATTGGTCGGAGAATCGGTCTGCCACCCAGAATATCCACCGGCAGCTCACCCTCAAAGGCAGGGGAACTCCCCTCCACAAATGGTTTGAGCAAACTGACGTGAAATACGTCGTGAATACGCGCTCCCTCCGGCAGCTTCAAACGGTATGCCACCGGACCAATCCTTTCAATCACCTCAAAAGGCCCATAAAATCGTCGCCACCATATTGCTGGAGCTTAAGGAGAACTTTGTCCCCTACCTCGAAACTGACATCTCTGCGGTGTTTATTCGCTGAGGTTCGCATACGTTGCTGCGCGCGTTCCAGATTCTTTTGTAAATCGACCAACAGCTCGCCCCTCTGGCGAATCAACTCCATGGTAGGCGGGTCATGACGTTTGACCGCGGCTGAGCAGCCACCAAGGGAGGAGGTTCTCGGCCATAAAGGGCACGAAAAGGAGACGTGCTCAGGCCCTCGTGGTGGAACCAGTTGAGAGCTAATTCCGCCCACGGAAGGAAATTCGCCCACTTAGTGAAGGTCCTCAAATATTGCTCGAGCCCTCTATTTCGAACCTCGGTCTGCCCATCGGATTGAGGATGGTACGCCGTCGAGAAATGTAGTTTAGTACCACTGAGAGTGAGCATATTCTCCCATGCCACTCGTATCATCCTCTCTCTCCATATTTCTCTCTCTGCACTTCATCTTCTCCAAAATTCCTCTCCATAAAATTAGCACGAACCTGAAAAAAAAAATCGCAACTGGGCAGGCACCGCGGCTCTCGGCCCGCCGCAATAGGAGGCCGCGCCCCGGCTAGGCCGAGTACTCGGCTCTCCCTTGGGCACCCCCCTGCCGCGCCCGAGCCACCTCCGGGCCAGGAGCCGCTGCTCCCCTCATTTTGGACGCTCTAACAATTTGATTAGTGGGTTGGATGATCATACTTTTAATGCTATAAATCGTAGATACTAGAATTCAAAATATTAAGATCTTGGCATAGTGATCTTTTTCAGCAATTAACACTTATCAATTCAGAGAATTTTTTAAATTCAATAATTATTTAACAAAAGTACACTTTGAATGTTAAACAACTTGTATCCGTTACTACAACACAAATGAAGGCTACGGGCTAGCACTTTTTAGATACTTACATATCAGAAGAGTGAAAGTATATTCTAGCTACTTATTAATTTTTGCGATATTTATACAATATTATTAACAGTTACATTTACGTCTTTATATTAAGTCAAAATATTATTTTAGATATTTTTGTACTTTTTGGGAGAAAATATCATTTTTAGACATTGTAATTCCCACGTCTCTCCCTCGAACGAAATGACACTCCGTACTAGTTTAGTTTTATTACTCTTGACAATCAAATAAAAATAATGTGCAATTCGATTGTTCCTTATTCGGATTGATACACACTTGTTCAAAATAATTTTCTCACATATTTATACGCAACACAATTTGCAAACAGACTTTAACAAAGTATAAAATGCCAAAAAAAAAGAAGAAGTATAAAATGGCAAAATGTCGAATAAAATTAGTGTAATACGCATAAAGAATAGAAAGGTGTCTTAAATGATAAATTGGTCTTAAATATTTTAAAACTAATACTGAAAAAGAACGTGTGCTATAGGATGTGAAATCATGAAATATGCCCGTTGAGGCAGCATGTCCTATATAAAAAAAAATTATTTAATTGGATGTGAAATCATGAAATATGCCCGTTGAGGCAGCATGTCCTATATAAAAAAAAACTTATTTAATTGGATGTGAAATCATGAAATATGCCCGTTGAGGCAGCATGTCCTATATAAAAAAAAACTTATTTAATTGGATGTGAAATCATGAAATATGCCCGTTGAGGCAGCATGTCCTATATAAAAAAAACTTATTTAATTGGATGTGAAATCATGAAATATGCCCGTTGAGGCAGCATGTCCTATATAAAAAAAACTTATTTAATGTGATTTCTATATATATGATAGATTCGACTTTAATTTGAAAAACAAATGTCCCTGGTCCATTTTTGGATAATCAATAATGGTAATACTTGTTCAAATGAATAACAGTAACAAATTATGTGCTGATTAATGGTTAAATATTTATTTTTATTTTTTGAAATCAATAACTAGTTATTTTAAGCCTACCGTCGTTATTTATTTTATTTGTTGTAGGCGCGTTGATTATATTTTAAACTAAATATTAAAAGTTGAAGTAGCGAAGCGGGAAAACGATTTATGCAGAAAAAAAGGTATCAGTTCCAAACTGTTGATGAAAATCATCAATGGCGAGAATCAAACAGAGCGCCAAGAAATCATCCGGCCGGAAACCCTCTCGTGAGCACAGTTTTTACTGCAACCATTTTCCTGTAAATTTTTGTCGCTTCTTTCCAATTTTGAAACCCTAACTTTTGAATTTGTGTCCACAATTTGTTAAATCCGAGCTGCAGAAGCAACTCCGTCAACTTCAACTCCACAGGCATGGCATAATCTGTTTAATGTTTCTTCTAATTAATTTTTAATTTAGGCAGCATTTTGTTGCGCTGTTGAGTTTCCAAAATTTTATTGTAATGTTTGGCTTGAATTTTTACAGCAGTCTCCTGGGAGAAGAAGCCCTCGGAGTGCAACACCATGTGTGTTTTTCTTCACCGATTTTTTTCAGTTCTTCTAGTTTATGGCTTTTGAATGGCGGTTATGTCATATAGCATACTTCAATGAGGTGCAATTAACATGGTATTTTGTGTGATAAATTGCTTGTCTCAGCTAGGACTGGGGGAGGAGCTAAGAAAAAGCGTCGGAACCGGCCAGGGACGGTAGCGTTACGTGAGATTCGTAAATACCAAAAGTCTTATAAACTTTTGATCCCCGCTGCTCCATTCATTCGAACTGTAATGTCACACACTTGTACATACAGTACTCTTTAGTAGACTTTAATGATTCCATGGCTTTTAGGATATTACAATATTATCACATATATGCTGCATTTTGATTTGATGATTATTGGGATTGGAAATGAAAAATATTTTTCTTTATTTACTTGTCATTTGGGTGTGAACTTGGCATATTCGTCTAACTATTCTATCTTTGGCCAGCGAAAGTTTATTTTTAGTCCATTGGATGCTGTGCTCTCCCAAATTAGACTAAGCGATTACTTGGAAGTAGGAAAAATGTGGATGAACTATATTAAGTAACACTCCCCATTCTTGTTTTACGCCCATGTTTCTCTGGTTGCAGTATTGCATCTTGGGGTAAATAGAACTGGAAGATCATCAAGTTTACATTA
This sequence comes from Salvia hispanica, assembly GCF_029641045.1. Taxonomy (NCBI): domain Eukaryota; kingdom Viridiplantae; phylum Streptophyta; class Magnoliopsida; order Lamiales; family Lamiaceae; genus Salvia; species Salvia hispanica. Next base: position 28,991,107 of record NC_142692.1, read on the forward strand.
CGCAAATGCATTGAATGACTTCCATAAGAGGCCTTGACGCTCTCAAGGAATCAATTTTCTGTGTGTTCTAGATAATAAATAGTCACTTATCTTGAAGACTGCATTTGCATATCTTAGGTTCAACTACCTTTTCTGCTGAGATAGTTTGACGACACATTAGTTGTAATTTGTTTTTTGTTGAACAGTTGAACTCATTTTTTTCTGCATGTGGAAATAAAGTTATTGCTTGAATTATGTCCTAGATTTGTCCCTTTTTCCTCTTTCTATGAGATACTTCATTTTAACTACACCAGTTTCATGTCTAATGGGTCAATTGTGTTGGTTGCCTGCACATTTGAATCATATGCTAGTGAATCGTGATGATACCAAACCAGTGAATTATAGTTCACCAGCTTAGAACATGTCACTCTGTGCCCCTTAGGCCACTCTAGCTGTGTTTTTCAATGTTATATTATTTCTACATTTACAAAACATAGAGCAAGATGAATCATTTCTCCTTCTCCTTTAATTATTTCCAAACAACTCAATTGAAATCTCAAGACACCAACAATATCCTCTTGTTTTCCTTTTGCTGGTTCTTGTTTTCTTGGTCTCATCATAGTAGTATGTGAAATATAGAGTGGATGAACAGCCGCCTCTCTGCAGACTATCCAGATTTTCCTGCTTAGTAATTCTCATTCAGGACTACAATTGATTAGATCAACAGTTCCACCTCGGTTGTTGAATGTTGACAGATTATTGTCTATTGGGATTATGATATGGAAGTGTGTGCTCTGAGGCACATGCTTGTGAGTTTTCCTGAAGCACTTGATCAAAACTTTGTGCTCAGTATGATGATTAGAAATTTTGAGCATGTTTGGCAGAGTCTCTCGGTGTGTGCTGTTCGTAAAACCTATCAATATTATAATGTTGGGATCTCAAAATCTAGTTATAAACTACTTTCACATGATCAAATTATATTCAACATTAACAGTTATACGCCATTATAGTGAAAATATATTAAACATTAACAGTTATACATCATTCAAAGTGCATTGTTGGATTACTTTGAACACATTTAACAATTAAGCTGATTAATATTTTTTGATTCTGTTCAAACTAGTTCTGCTGAGAAACATGTGCAAAAGTAAAATGTTATACAGACAACAGGACACATGTTTGGTGCTTCTCATATGCAGTTTCTATAGTTGGTTAAATTAAATCACATGTATAATTTTTGCAGCAGTTGTATGGTTTCAGATGCTTCCACTGCATGATGCTGATTATTTTCATTTTGTTAATTGAACCACATGTTCTCTCATGTAACAGGTAAAAGAGATCAGTTTCAAGTTTGCTCCAAGCGTAGGACGTTGGCAGGCAGAAGCATTGGTGGCTCTTCAGGAGGTACTAAATTCTTATTAACTCTACTTTTCGAAAAATAAAATGTGAGGCCTAAGCTCCAATTCTGCACCTTGATGCAAGTTGTTATACATTTAAATCTGCATGAGAATTCTTTTGATGGTTTCTTCCAACATAGCACTTCCACTAAAAGGTCAATTAGTCTGATTGTTGGAGGCAGGGCTAAAACACCCTTAAAGAGATTATGTTAGTGAGTAAGCTGATAAAGTGATTTCTAACTGTAAATCCCAACTAGATAGAAATAATTGAAAGAGGCAAGGTATTAGCATCTTTCTGAATATCCTTTTGTTTTTATGGTTTACACTTCAATAAGCTAAACACAATTTCAGTGTGGATTATCTTTGCTACTTGGCTGATTTCCTCTTTTGATTTTCACATGACCACTGCTTTAAGTCCCAGTAATAACTTTGGATCAGTGTATTTGTAAGTATTGATTGGACTTGGTTCCTCTTCAAGTTTCCCTTCATATAGTTATGATGAAAATGTAGCAAGTTTTTTGGCAGACTGAAATTTTTAGACTTTTCACCACAGCCATATTATAGTTGAATGTCTGTTTATTGCCACTTTCATATCATAAATAAACTCTTCGACCAGCTTTGTTATTAGTTACTCCATCAATCTATTCTTATAAGGAGTATCTAATTAATACTAGTATTGTTTGCCAAAATTAGAAAGGTTCTATACATGAAATTATATCTAAGTGCAACTACTACTAGGTTTAGGTAGTTGATGTTTCTGATACTCACCGTACACTGTCTTTATCTTTGCTGTTGTAGGCTGCTGAGGATTGCATAGTTAGGTTGTTTGAAGAGGCAATGCTATGTGCCATTCATGCAAAGCGTGTAACTCTAAGTATGTTCTACTCCTTCCATCTATATTAGGTTCCTTATACCTACATTTATGTCTTGAACTTATGAGTACAACCTGTCACACAGTCTTTAAGAGCATTTCATTTGTTACGAGGCTCCTGCGTGCACACGCACACATATATGTGTAAATGATCAACATGTGTTCCTGGTTTTTGAAAGTTATTTTGTATCCTTGTCAGTGAAAAAGGATTTTGAGCTGGCTCGGCGAATTGGAGGTATAGGGAGGCCTTGGTGATATCAACTATGCAAGATGAGTTTTTCAGCCTATTTGGCTAAATCACACATTGGTAAATAGTAGGCATCAATTCAATGTGCAAGTGCTTATCATCGTCATTAAATTTCCCAAATAGTTAGGAGTTAGCTTTTTTTATGTTAAAGAGTAGTTGCAGCAAGATTTAGGCAAGAAATGTTGCTAACTCATTTATTTTTATTTTGGTAGAGCGCTTTATCATTTTAACTCTCAACTACCCTAATCTGTATGACTCCTGTATAAAATCATTGTTGTTTCGAAAATGGCTATAATTGCTTGAGGAGGTTACATAAATTATCAGAATTTTTGCTTTGTTATCCAAATGCCTTATTTTAGCAAAATCTTTACTAGATTTTCTTACAAGCATCATTTGAGTGTTTGATTTGACAAACTACATATTTAACATTTGCATTAAATTCATAGAGACATTATTAATTTTGATATAATTACTACTCCATTTGTCTGCGAATAGGAGTTCCGTTTTTCCATTTTAGTCCGTCCGCGAATAGGAGTCCCGGTTCAGTTTTACCATAAATAGTAATAGGATCTCACCTTCCATTAACACATTTCACTCAAATTTCATTTAAAACTAATATATAAAAGTGGGATCTCTATTTTACTAACTTTTTTTTACAAATTTTTCTTAACATGTCTTAACATTTCTTAAAATCCGTGCCGCCCATAAATGACACTCCTAATGGCGGACGAAGGGAGTAGTATGCAATAACATGTTAATTTTATGTTCTCTTTTGTCCCAATTAAGTTGAGATATTTCTTTTGAGTATGGAGATTAATAAATTGTACTCCCTTCGTCCCAGCCTAGGTGAAACATTTTCGTTTTTGATATGTCCCAACCTAAGTGAGACGTTTCATTTTTTTGGCAATAATTAACTCAATCCGTTTCTCTTACTTAATTTTCTTATCGTATTCATCTCTCCTACTTTATTTTCTTATCGTACTCATCTCTCCTACTTTATTTTCTTATCGTACTCATCTCTCCTACTTTATTTTCGTATCGCTCATACATTTTCTCTCTCCTACTTTATTATTTCTTACTTTATTCTCATTCTTAATGTTTTCTTTTTTTTCATCCATACTTTTTTTCTCTCTTACTTCATTATTAATAACTAAAGTAACTAAACAGTACTACCTAAATTCATGTGCCAAAATAAAAATGTCTCAATTAGGCCGGGTCGAAGGAAGTACTATTACGTTGACTAAATGAAGATAAAATAAAATTCGAGCAAAAATAAAGTAATAAAAGATAAGAAAGAATAAAGTAACAATAATTAGATGTTTTATTTTTTATTAAAAAATATATAGTTTAATTCCGTTGACATATACCAAAAATGAATATGAATAACTTAATTGAAATGGAGTAGTATTACAATATCGTGATTAATATTTAATAGTAATAATGAAGAATTTAATGAAACACGGAAGTGAGCTAAGCCCACAGACAACACCTGGTGTACTTAGTTCAAAATTAACTCACATATGGCCCATTTCCAGCTTTTATTTGCTCAATACAAACGTGATTGATTTGAATCTTGGATTCCTATTATTTCCGTACAGAGTAGTTCTGGAATTTAATCGAATTCCTATCTGTTGAATATATCTATTTTAGTGCATGTCTTAAGATTATATGCATATCAAAATAATTAGAAGCTGCCGACATGAACAAGTCCGCACTTTATTTTTCGCTTTAAATGCAAAATGATACGGACCCAACCAATTTGATTTGACCACACTCGCATCCCACCAGGCCACCACCATAGAGCCACCCCCACCGACATGTGGTGCCGTTGCTTTTTGACTTTAATAAATTAATACTCCATTTACCCATTAAAAATGAAACGCTTTTTCTTTTTGAATTGTCCCATTAAAACTGAAATGTTTTATAAATCATCATTAACTCACACAATAACACTATATAAAATCTCGTGCTGATTCCAAATATTGCATAATTAATGAGACGGAGGGAGCAGTGGCGGACGCAAGAATTTTTTTCGAGTAGGGGCTGAACTATATTGTAAAAATGCACGTTGTTTAAAAAAAGTTTATCTTATGTGTTCCACTTTTCTATTTTAAAATGTCTCATATTAAATGTATGTACTATGAGTTAATGAAGTTGTAGAAAAGTAATGTCTGAAACTAAAAGTCTCTGGGTCTCTAAATTTATGTTCACTTTTCTATTTTAAAATTTTTCGTATTAAATGTTTCATTTCATTTTACTATATTTTGCGTATGGACCATGCATTATATTAACTCATTTAACTAAGATTATATTATAAAATTAATAATACTATAACAGTAGGACTTTCGTTCCAAATTCTTTTCAATCAACTTTTCTTAACATTTTTAAAAAGACACATAATAAAGGACGGATGAAATTAATAGCATATAAAAGCTCACAATTGCAAAAACTATAAAAATGCATAAGGAACATTTTTGAAAAAAACAGATAAAGCAAATACCTAATCAAAAGATATTTACATATTCATTTTCTTATTCTCAAATTTTCATAAATATCATAAAGAATGATAGAAAAGAACATATTTTTTGCAAGACAGAAACGATTCATATTTACTCCTAATACTATAGAAAAGATTATTTTGCATATTTGAATTAAAAATGAAAAGAAAAGAAAAGAAAGAATTAAATTAACAATAAAAATTAGCGGCCAAAAAAGTTCTAATGATCAATAAAAAATAAAAAAAATTTAAAATTGCAACTACTCATTTGAAGCGCTAATAACAAGTGTAGGCACGCCTTTACATGTACGTTGACCTCAAAAAAGATAAATTTATTATAATATTATTTTTACTTTATCGTATTCTTTAAGAAGACACCGGAAACCAATAAATTGCTTATTTCTGCAACTTAAAATTTTTTATTTTAGCCCTTTTTATCCCCTAGTTTATATCGATTTAATCTTCCATGGCACTAATTTAGTGAGTGCTGAACTTAATTTCCTATCATTTTAAAAATTTTGTAAATAGCAAAAATCATTAAAAAAATTATTTGGATAGGGGCTTAAGCCCCTCCCCTCTCCTACTGCGTCTGCCAGTGGGAGGGAGTATTCTGTATTAAAAGTTCAACGCAAATATAAGCTCATATTTTACTTTTTTAATTATTTCTTTCCTGCATAAAATGGTTCGTACTAGTTTCACTCTTTTTTCTTCCATTCTATCTTCAAAAGCTCTAATCCTCCAAACCCTAGCCGCCTAGTCCCCTACTGCATTCAAGAGTTTAAGCCATTTTAGTGAATCCACTGGAGATGCTTACTTCTATATGAATTAAGTAAACAACAGCCCATTCATATTTACCAATTTATCAAAGTTATATTTTCTAGGAAATTATTAACTTTTGTGTGATGATACATACATAAATATAAATGTCTTTATAGATGGGGTTAAAAAATAATCAAATCATAATGCGTAACTATATAACCAAACATTTTAGATCGATTTAGTTCATAACATATAATGTCATTTTTAGATCGATTTAGTTTATGATATGTAATGTCATTTTCAGATAGTTAGTTCATACAAGTTCATACCCCTTATATGAACTAAACCGGTCTTAAATTGAACTAATTGGTACTAATATCTAACAATGATCACCGTGTTTTTAATCTCATCCTTCCATTTTTGATTTAACAATTGAAATTGGATGTCTGGTTATATATTAGTAGAATTTATTTATTTCTTTATCAATATTACAGAAGAAAGAAGAAATTCAAGTTGAAATTTAATAAAAAAATCTTAATATTTTCAGACTAGAGTTTAGGAAGTCTGTCAGACAGCTGCATGCCCATCTTGATTGGACAGAGTCGAGCCAAGAACGATCATCTGCTGCACCATGAGCCAAAAGCTCGACCCGAGGTGCGGTTAATCACGCTCTAGTCAAGCAACCACGGTTCATTCCACCAAACGTGGTTTTCTGTCTCCTTAGAGATCAAGGATACAATGATACGAGCCTATAAAACAAATCATGTTCTAGTAAGGTCGTGTATATTGTTTGGATGTTTACAGTTTATACATTGTCTGGATGTTCCACATTGATGTATAAAATGTCTTAAAAAAAGTATCTTCTTCTTAGTACTATAAAAAAAGTCCAACACATAAATTCATACTCTTCTTGTTCCACAAGAGTATGCATTTTTTTGGACACGAGTTTTAATGTATAGTTGGTAAAGTAAGAGAGAAATGAAAAGAAAAAATAATTAAAGTATTGTTAGTGGAGAATGAGTCACACCTCAATAGAGAGAAAACATATTTCAAAATTAGAAAGTGCGTACTCTTATGGGATGGATTAAAAGGAAAAGAGTGCATGCTCATGTGGGACGGAGGAAGTAATATAAAAGGACAAAAAACAGATGAAAAGCAAGTGCACAGACAAACACTATGTCACAACCCTCAACATCAAGGAATTCAAACATTTATTGGTATTTGTCTAAATCGGAATCTCTGAAACTATTTAGTGATCAAATTATCGTTTTCATTCTCATTACTGTATTTCTTATTACCCGAAAACATGATATCACGTGTCTACTTAGGTTTGTGTCGCTACCAAGTCAAAAATATAGACATGTGTGGTTTATGATAATTTAGTATTAATTCAAATCTTTTAAGAAAGGAAATCATGGAACAACCTCCACCACACCATCATACATGTGGTTCATGATTAAGAGTCTCTTCATTTTGGTGAAAAGCGATGAGATTAATTGCCTCGGTTAGCTTGTGATTTTCAACTCTTTTTATATTTATATCATCATAAATTCGAATGTGAGCGTTTGAAATCGTTGTAGGATATCTGATCGTAAGAAAGTTTACACCAATTTTGATTTTCAAACCACAATTTTGTTTTAACAAAATTAATGCACAAAAAATTTCATTTTTTTTTGGAATATGGCCTGAACTTAATTAAAGTTCGGTAAGAACAAAGTTTAATAACGTGGATGAAATATTTTTGAAAGAATCAAAATTTAATCTCAAAGTTTCAACTTTCAACTATATTCAATACTCAACTTATGACTGGGTTTTAGCCCATTTTCTACATAATAGCTAGATTGTTAACTCACGTACGAAACGACGTGTCATTAATTTTTAGTGACAATATAAGATTATATGTGGAAGAAACTTAATTTAGGTATAAATTCCGAATAACTATTAAAATGTATGTAATTTTTTTTTAAAAAATAGTTTTTGTTAAAAACGAAATTTAGTGTAAACTTTGTAACTTTACAAGCAATCAAGCGTTTAATAAGTTGTCAAATAAAAATAAACAAAAATATCCCCACATTTTACATTTGTTATATACTTATATGTAATTAAATCGTACTCCACTTATTATGTTCCATTAAGAATGTGTTTCCAACAATTTTGGTATTTATAATGTACTATGAGCCGCCGACTTGAGCCGTGGGTGTGATTCTTAGATCGCACCTCTCGCCCAATGCCAAGGCGAATGTTCGAAATGCGTTGGTCGTCCGAAATGGCAATAAACTTGTAATTTACTTTCAAAAATTATTTTTGAACAAATTTTTATAGCCAAACGGCTAATATTTTTTTACAAATGTTTTATTATAATAATAGCGTAGAGTTATTTTAATATTTAAATAATAGCCTAGAGTTATTACCACATGACTTTAATTTGAAGGATTTTTTTAATATAGTCAAATTTGGAATTTTATAATTTTCGGTACGTACGCCTCGTTATGAGTTTTAATTATAATTCAATAATCCATATATTACATATTTTAATTAATACTTAGTCAATTTATAATTATCAAATAACCAAGGTGCCAGCACTATCACAGTACACAGACGTCATAATTCATTTTTTTATTGTGACCATTGACCAATGAACTATAATTATAGATTATTAAACAATTGGATTAAGTAAATATTAATAATAGAAAGAAAAAAAAGGAAAGCGACTAGAAAGTCAAATTGCAATAGTGTTGCCAAAATCTGATTAGATATTAATTTTTTTTAGTCCAAGAAATAAGCTCTCGATAACATACTAGTCTACTAATATACTCGACCCACAACCACTACTTGAAAAATCCACTAATTTAAGGTATCTTTCGTGAGTAGGCTGAAATGATACGTAACACACTCACATAATAACAAAATAACTACCATATACTATTATATACAGTAAGCAATAAAATTGGGTTGGATAAATAGCCATCCACCTTTCAAACTGAATTAAGTTAGAGAGAGCCCATATTTGGCTCTTCCCACCTTATTTTTTCTTTGTATTTATCATATCCTCTTCACTTAATTACTATAAATATTATTATGTCCGAATCTTCGTGTGTCACAATATCACTATACAGTATGTATGAAAGAATAAAATAATCATAGCATTCAAGATAAGTATATATAGATTGATGTATTATTGATCCGTGCATATTTTGTCAGTTTATTCTCAACTCCCTTTCTCGCCTTACCAGACAATCACCACACCTCTTTAAAAGCCTGTGAATTTTCCATCCTTAACTATATTATATAATTATAATAATAATATTAATATACAACGCACACTTCAGATTAACATATTGTAATTAATATATACAACGCACACTTCAGATTAACATATTATAATTAATATAATCACCAGACAAGTTTTATGACCAATTCTTTATAATTATGTCTTCATCCAATCAATACAAAATAATAAAATTGATTGATAAAATGGATAAGGTTGATGTCTCTATCGACCTCCCCATACATATCTCATACACTATCCATTATTGCGATATATACAGCGAGAAAAAATAATCATTTACACCTCATTTACGTTTCTTTATTGTTGCTTATCTTACCTTTTCCACTAATCATGGAGCCAAAATATTTCGTTTGCAAATATCAAGAATATAATTTGACTCTAAGGTCTGGGTCTTGGGACACTTTCCGTATAACTAAAACTCAAATAAATATGGGAAATTAATTAACCTATTGACATAATGACCAATTTGATTCAATTCATATGGAAGATCACTACTCAAATCATACCCTAGCTATCTCTCGAGATATTTCTGAAAATTGATTACTTATAAATAGGACTCGATTGACTTATTAAACTAGCTGAGTCTTCAATCGAACAACTGTCTAGCCGTTTTATCAACGTGTTTTAAACTGGTTACTATATTAACAGTGTAATTTTTTGGAAAATAGAACGATAGGATAATCGTGAAAATTTCATTTTTGTAAGTTATTTGGAGTGCCTGTCTATGTATGGCCATAACTACCTCAAAATACTAATAATTGCACAAAATACTTAACAATGAAATAGATTATAAACAAGAAAAAAAACATGGCAAGAGGAATGTCTATCAGCAACAGCATATAAATTACTACCATATACTAATGAAATAAAATAAAATTAAAAAAACCATCACATACCAGCACAATCTTACATGAAACATATAAAAACAAGTAAAAACATGCAAGAGGAGTGTCTATCAGTAACAGCATGTATAAACTACCACACTTTGACATAACTCTGCTTTTGCACGCCAATTTACTGTATTACTATTAATTAAATCCGATTTCACTAATTTATTAATATTTCAATCCAATGTAATTATGTAATGCTGATATGATCATATCAAATTTGAGATGGTCAAATAGGCCGTCTCCAAAACTTATCCTCTTCAACTAAAATTTCACATTGTTATGAGTTATGATTTGAGTAAAACCAAAATTGGTCCATACTTAAAATTTGAGACACAAACAATATTGACGTTAATGATAAATATGTATTAATGAATTTTTAATTTTTTTTTTCATAGAATGAGATATTGGTAGATTGGTTGGTTCAGAGATTTTTATCAACCTTATGGCTGGAGAACCATTAGTCAAATTTGATTGGTAGGACCAGCGGTTCCCACTGATTCTCCATTCTTACACTACTATTCCTCCCACACTTATATATATCCTTAATAAATATATATATATATATGTATATACACACACACACGCACATCCAGTTTGAATCATAAATCCACATACAGCTCAACTCTCACGTTCAAGGATTAGTAGATCTATCTGCAGCTAGCTATGGATAAGTGTCGGCAGAAGAAGCAATCCAAGTTTAGGAACTACCCTCTTTGTGAAGGTGAATATACTTAATTAATCACTTCTTCCCCCACAAATATATATGTCTAGCTAGCTATTTGTTACTGACTCAATGTCCCACATCAGTCGTAAGAGAAATCGATGTCGAATTTATACACTAAATGAGTTCTCTCTTCTGACATCATGAGTTCTTTTGTTTGGTCTGTAGCAGTATTGATCATATGATTTTGTGTCTTAATTTGATGCAGAAGTGAGCAGTATTGAATGGGAGTTTGTGAACATGACTGAGCAAGAAGAAGATATCATCAATAGAATGCACAAGCTTGTTGGGGACAAGTAAGAGCCTCGAATGCGTTTCAGTCTCGTATTTTATTTCATTAGTAAAAGCATGATCAATTTGTAAAGTTTGGTTTATTTTTATGTGTTAGGTGGGGTCTGATAGCTGGGAGAGTTCCAGGGAGGAAAGCTGAGGAGATTGAAAGATTTTGGTTGATGAGAAATAGTGAGAATTTTACTGATAAAAGGAGGGAATATCATAGGAGACAAAAGGCTTAGATCTTTTTATATTCCCTTTTATCTACTCCATGTTGTTTTTTTAAGGTTATTTTAATTATTTATGTGTCCTTTGTTATATTAGTAGGGGTAGTGGGGGTGCAGTTGTTTTGGGTTCTTTTTCTATTCATCTCTTGTTGTTTTCTTAGTGACTGCCCCATTGTTTGTATGTTGCTGGTTTTTATGAAAGTTACATATGATTGAAATTGCAAGTTGTAAGCCTAAAAATATTTCAGCATATTTTAAATTGTGTACTAATGCATTTGATATTGATGGACTTTTGTGAAATTAATATTCAGTGTGTATGTGGATATGCATAGGCATGTGTAGCATGTAGTACACTATAAATTGGATTGTTTAAGCTTAAAGCAATCACATGTTGAATCCACACTGATTGTTTTGGAATAAAGTAGGGCAACTTTTCTTGAAACAAAATCATACTCTAACCTACTTGGCATTGACTGCGGTGTCAAAAATTATTTTTTGTTGAATGAAATCTGACATAAAATCATATGATGGCGATTCCTAAGTGCATCCACAGTGCATCTCCAAGCTGTCTCTATCTTGTCTCTCAAAGACGAGACGGATAAGAGACGATGCAAGCTCCATCTCGTCCCTATCTCGTCTCTATCTCATCCCTTATCTCTTCCGGAAGAGGAGGTTCGCGAGCTGTCTCTTGGCGACGTGGTGCTCTCCCATTCGTCCGTGACGCCCTCTCGCCGGCCCGCGAGTGGGCGTCGTTTATATCCGTTAAAATTGTTTTTTTTAAATTAAGAAAAAATTCAAAAATTAAAATAAAAATTTTAAAAAATCCCAAAAATTATACTAGCCGTTTATAGCCGTTTTTTTCAAATTTTAAAAAAATTTAAATTTTTTTTAAGCCTCCAATCACTTCTATAAATACCAAATCATTCCCACAAATTATCCACCATAAAAAAACTCTCTATTCTCAATCAAACACTCTATTTTTTATTATGTATTTTTTATTTGTATTTTTTCGGATTTTAATTTATGTGTATTTTTATTTTTTTTAGTATTTTAAATTGTAATTTTATTTTATTTAATGAAGTGTATTTTTATTAATTGATTTTGTTAGAAATAAAAATAAAAAATGAAATTGAATGAATAGTTAAGAGATGGTTAAGAGATGGAGGGATGCATGTACTATCTCTTGGGATGTTAATTGGGCTAACCCGTTCGGGTTCGGGCCAGCCCACTCGGGTCGTCGGGCTATTTGGGTGTGGGCCCCGGGTTATGAATTTTTTGGGTCATAAATTTTCAACCCTAACCCAAACCCGTCAGATTTTGGGCTAACCCATTGGGCTATTCGGGCCTAAAAGCTTTTGAAAATAATCTCTTGTATCAAAATTTTCTTCTATAAAATGATTTTAAATTTTAGATACTTTTTTCTTTTTAGTTTAGAATCATATAAAATCTTCAAATTTTCATAGTTTTCTTCAATAATACTTGAAAAGAAGCCTTTCATCTCGATCAACTACAATATAAATTAAAGTTTGTGTTCGTGTCATTATTATGACATTGTTCGTAACTAATTCTTTATGAAAATTAAAAATCATATCTTACATGAATCATTATTAAAATGATAAATATATTAAGATTTTGATGGGTTAGTTCTTAATTTTGTCTTGATTGGCTTTGGTGGTGGTAAGACACTAGTGGCAGATGATGGGACGGTGCAATAATGAGTTGAGATGGAACTTGAAAGCTAATATTGTGGGATCGAGTGAAAAAGTGTAGAATGAAGATTGAATAAGACTAATGATTGTGTAGAATGAAAATTGAGGATTCAAAAATATAAAAAATCCCTAAAACTTAATATTTTATAATTAAAACTCACAACCCATCGAGCCGACCCACAACCCGTTCGGGCCAACCCGTTTAGCCCGCCAACCCATTCGGACCAACCAGTTTAGCCCGTTTTGTATTCGGGCAATAAAATTACAGTCCTAACCCGCTCATATTACCGGGTTGTTCGGGCCGGCCCACGGATTTCGGGTTGAATTGACATCCCTAGCTATCTCTAATCTCTTAGTTAAGAGATGAGGTGAAAAGTACAGTGGGTCCTATGAATAATGAAGAGATGAGAGGGTTAAGAGATGGATAAGAGATAGTGTTGTCGATGACCTAACAATTCCACGTGTTTATTCGTTACAATTCCATGTGTTTAAACTTTGAACATTACACACACACCTTAAAGAAATTGGAATAACTTTTTTTCTTTTTTAATTGGATGACAATAGATAACAATACAATTGTACTTTTTAACCATTAACAATATCTTTACTGAATTATATAACCTAGTATAAATCGAACTTTTCTCAAGCTCAAGTTATAAAAATGAAAACCTGACTAATTGGTGATATATTTTGAGTCTCTGGTTCTGGCAAATGCTAAATCAGAGACATACTATAACCAACCTAAACAGTGGCGGACGCAGGATTTTTATATTGGGGGGTCCAAATTACTATTAACGGTAATTGTATATTTTTTATGTTGACGATTCTAGAAACAACCCGACACATTACGGAGTTACGAGAAAGATGAATGGAAGAGATAAATAGTTTGAGCTGCATTTTCTCTTCTTATGCTTTTACCACTTCTTTTGTTCTAGTCCAGATCTTTTGCTTTGTTTTAATATCATAGTGATAAAAAGAATGTAAAGACAAATGATATGTCATTATATATGTTATTATATTTTATAACAATAAAAACAAGATAAAAATCTAAAATGACAAAGAATATATATGAAGAATGCCTGCAATGGCAATCGACCCCACCACCAACTGGTTTCATGACCAAGTCGAAAACCAACTGTGCTAACTAAATACTTTTAAAATTACAAATAATTATAGATACTACACTAATTAGCCAAATGGGTGGGGGTTCCAAGGAACCCCCACAACTACACGTAGGTCCGCCACTGAACCTAAATAAAAACTTTACGGCATAATTAGCAAGACGCTTCTCTTCCAACTGATAGTTCGAGAGTTTAAAACGTTCTAATAATAAATGTAGAAATAAGAATAGATATAGAATCAAAACCGATCATCTTTAATAAAAAAAATCTAAATAGAACTTCCATTGAGCTCGCTAGATTGTTGCTTTCCTTTGAGTTTTAGAGCTCTGATTCACCAAATACTATTAAATCTTAACTCTAAATATCAAACTATATTAAATGTCAGCACAAAAAAAAAAAATCTATAATGACCTCTCTCAATATACAAAATATGAAATGTGAATATTAACATATACTATCTCCGTCACACAATAAGAATCCACATTTGATTTGGCACGAATTTTTAAAAATATAAAGAAAAATGAATTAAAAAAGTTAGTGGAGTAAGATTCTCACTTTTATTTATTAGTTTTATAATGAATGTGAATGAAATGAGTTAATAAAATGTACTATGACCTACTTACTATTTATAATAAAAGTAAAAATGAACTCTTATTGTGGAACGGACTAAAATGACAAAAATGGACTCTTATTGTGGGGTAGAAGCAGTATATGTAAATAAAGAGTATAAAAAGAACCGGAACATGCATATAAAAAGAAATGGAAAATATATATCTTCAAATCTATGCAGAAATTAACAGTAAGCATTAATTGCAATATCAAGTCGCCTCAGTTTCAGAAGCTGCAGGGAATCATTAAAAGTTATTTCACTGAATAAGGAAAACAGCTGAGTATTGTTCTGAAACAGGTTGCGCAGTTTTTATGAAAAACACACATTTTGTTAAAAAATTATTCTTTTCTACAAAAACCCCAGTAAATCGGTGATTGCTAATCAGAGGCGAATGGAAGCTCTGATGCAACCTTTCGTTGGTAATTCCCTTTTTTGTCATGCATTGTTTCCATTGCTCCAATTTGGCCATTTAGGATTTTGTTGTTGTTGTTGTTGTTTTGCAATCACACATATATAGTAATTGGGGGATTTTGCCGTTAATTTTGCATGTTTGTGTTTGCATGCAATGGTTTATATATATCTTATTAATAATCTGCTTAGAAAATGTGTTCAATTTATAGGGTTAACCCCCTTCCCCCTTTAGAAAATGATTAGCTCAATTTAAGGCTTATGTTTGGGGAGCTAGGCAAAATTCTATGTGTGTTTCTCTGTTTCTTTATGTGTTCTCTTTCTATTCGTTGATAGGAGGTATTACAATGGCATCCCATTCAGAATCAGCTGCAGAAAAGGGTGGGTTAAGATGGGCGGTGAGCCCTACAGAAGATATGGTGCAAGCGTTGTTGGAGACTTTAGTTGATCATCTTTTGCCTTTGAGAGTCTCTAGTGTACCTCCCTCAGAAGATGTTCAGATAACTGTTGCCAAACAGGTCACTGTTAATTTGCCTCTTTTAACTCTTTGCATGAGATTGTGTAGATAGATCATTAAGAGAGTGGGGGATCGGTCTTGAAGGAGCAATGACATTTTGAACTTGAACATAAACAGTGGCCTTTCTGTAGTCCTATCTTGAAAATGTCGAACTTGTATTTTGAAGGACTGTTATGCAATACAAATGTATTGAAAATTTATACCCAATATATCTGTTTTGCTTTCGTTCATGGGTTCTGATGGCATCTGCCCTTTTTCATTTTCATTGCACCAGATGCATGCAGTTGTTTTGCTGTACAATTACTACCACAGGAAGCAGAAACAGTAGCTAGTATTCCTTGAATTTGTGGATTTCTGCAAGTTGGCCATTGTCATCAGGCCTCCTCTGATTGCGTTCATGAAGATGATGAAGGAAAGTGAACCGCAGGTGATGTATGGTACTGAAGACCGGCTTTCAATCACTGAGAGAGCAATTCAGTGTGCATGTGATACTGCTCTAGGTTTAGACGCGTCTAGAGATTTTCCTAAGATGGAAGGATGGCCAATATATAAGTTGACAGTGCTGCTAATTGATTCGAAGAAGGAAAATTGTATTCTCCAATCTGATGCTGTCACTGAAGGTGCATTATCACTTATTCAAAAAGAGCTCAGTGTGTCTATCATTCCTCCAGAACTATCAGCAGGAAATAAAGTTGGTAACAAGAGGAGGCGAGATAATTTGTTAACTTTTAATACAGAGTTTCTACAGCTGGGGTATGATGTTGTGAAGGATGTCACTGATATGGCAATTATCATGTTCTTTTATGATTATTCTGTCAAACTAAAAAATTCTTAATGTGAACTACTGAACTGCTATTGTCACTTTGAGTGTTCTCCTGCTTAGTTTGCTATAGATCCTTCTAAAGTGATTTTCGTAGAAGTAGCATTCTTTAAAATGAATGAATATCATTTGGTAATTTATGGATAGAAAAATCAAAGATAACTCCTTAAGCCAAGCAGATATTACATTTATAGGAAAAATGGTTAAGTATAAACTCACAAATTACCTTTCTCTAGAAATTATCACATATGTTGTCTTTACCAATGCATTGTTAGCCTCTGAATGGGTAATGCAAAAGAGTGCATGATATACCTTCATTTTGGATAAACTTAAGCCTCACTTTTTTTTACATGGAACAGGAATCAGCAGTTCTGAACTTGAGGTCTTGGAGACCCATGTTACATATTCCTTAAGTAAAGAAAAGTCAGCTGCTTGGTTTTATATAATGCAATTCCGTGGATCATTCGATGAACACAAGCAAGTTCCTCTTAAGTTTCTTGTTGAGTGGTCAGTCCTGCTGTGCTTTCCAGTGGCGTGCTACTCATTGTGGTGTGATATTTAAACGACTTATTGATGGAAATTCATTGATTGCTACTGTTGCTTAGTCTCAAAGAGGATGGGCTTCCTTTATGCCTCTTCTTATGTCAAAAGAACTGTTATGCAGTAAGCTTTGTTTGACTTCAATCACCCATTTTCTCTGTAAAACTAAATGTTAGTTTAATTCTAGTTGTTAGCTCAAAGAGGATGGCCTTCCTTTATGCCTCTTTTTTATGAATGACACTAATGGACTGCTGAGAGGAGGTTAAGTGAGTCTGGAACATTTTATTGATATTGTGCTTAATTAGAAGGTTGGTGCTACCGTGTTAGTCGGCATTCTGATAACTAACAGATTTGCATATTTTCAGTGTGCAGGGCCCGTTAGCAGAAAAATGTGCTAATGGTTCGTGGAAAACTACCCCCCTTATCAAGTTATATCACATGCTTCCTTACATGGGGATAATCTGGTGCTGGCTATCGAGGTACGGATAATGATAATCGGTTCACACATTCTTCTTCTACTTCTGTTGATGTGTTTGTTATTAACATAAATGGACCTGCCGTTTATAGTATGGACATGAAAATTGTGTAATTGTGTGTGTGCATATTGAAAATGATTTTATTTGAATATAGCTTGTTTTATCAATTGAGCCCATGTAGATCTGTAAAACATTATGTAGATAGGTGATCAGGTCTAAAAATTATTTACCTAATGTTTATGTATGAGGGGAAGTTTCAGAGAGCAGTTTGGAAACTATTCATGTGTGGGTTTTTGTGCAACATAATAATCTTACAGTTCCTTTTTCAATGTTGTCATCATCTAGTGATTGTTGTGATGTACTATATGTGAAGATGGAATTGAAATATTCTCGGCTCTCATAATTTATTATTGACATTTATATTTGAACCAAGTACGCAAAATCATTAATGTATTGGTGGTAATAGCTTTGAACTCTCAGTTTCTATAATGGAGGAGAATGTTCATTGATTTCACTTTCAGTTTAAGAAATCCTATGCTCAAAGCATCATGAGCAGCTGTAAACAAAATCAGTATTTTTTTTGAGATACAATGGCATGACTTGAATCATATTGTCAATGACAGGCTGGAGATGGGAGTGACCTCTTCTGACCAAAAAGAAGGACAGAATCATTATAGCAATAACAAGTTTTTCGATTCATCTCCTGGACAAGTAGCTAGTCCCATTGATATCTTTCAGGGCACAGAAAGATATGTTAATCTCACAAGCAAGTTCATCAAAAGATTTGAAATTCTGGATTGTCAAAATGGAGATCTTGAGAACTTAGCTGATGGTAGTGAGCAACCCGACAAGGGTTTATCAGCTAGCCTTTCGAGAGGCGTGTATGAGATGCCGATGAAAGTTAATAATGCTATGGAGGAGATTGAGAAAGGGTGTGATATTGCAGATCCTACTACATAGGTGGCTAGCACAAACATCCTTGAAAAAGCAGATGCTGTGAGTGATGATCCTGTAACTGATCCTTCCATTCAACTGTTTGGAAACACGGTGGTAGAGGACAGTTTGAGAGAGAAGTTAAAAGAAAAACATGTTGGTGATTCTGGTAAAAACAACGAAAGGAGAACATGTCCTGAAAATTTAGATGAAGAACGAGTTGAATGTTGCAAGGTTATATTATCTAGTCCTCCAAGGTTGGTGAAGACTACAAATAGAAACGACTTGTCTGATACTTGCACAGATAGTGAAGATAACGAAATGCGAAATACAAAAATAAGAGTTTATTACCATAAAAGGATGAAATATACAGTACAACTTCAAGAAGCTGTACCAGATATAAAGGTAAGAAACCGACTTTACTATGTAATATATTCTTATGTGGTGATAGTGGTTTCCATTAAATGCAGAATTTTAACTGAAATTGTAAAAAGTTACATGCTCATCAAAATGGAAAGAAACTCATGTGTTTGCAGTAAATGCGCGGTGGAACCTGATGATTCACACATGATTTGATAGAAAATGTATAAAACAAAACATACACTCTATGTAGTTTGAAGTGTCACAATAGTCTTTAGTGATATTCTGTAGTATCTAGGTGCATGCTTAACCGTATCAATTTTTATGTGACTGATAGTTTAGTAACTATCATGAAAATTGGTCCAGATGGTTACATGCACTACCAATACTTGGACAATTCTCTGTGACTATATGCACTTGTCATCTGTCTACCTTCAGCAACACTTATGGATTTTTACTTCTTTTAGGAGAATATTGGACTTAGGCTCCCAAAATGGAAACCTTTTATTTTTTAATTCCAGATTTGGTAGTGGCGCGTTTCTGAAGCTCGGCTTTAAAACTGAGTAATGCGTCTTTAGTCTTGCCTATAACGAACACGACTTTAAAGCCAAGTTTCACAAACGCGACTTTAACTGAACTTATAATCGAGACATAGGGTTTTCTCATCATTCTGGCGGCGCGAGATGGAGGCAGATTGGAGGCGATTATAGGCGATTTTCAGGCGATTTCCTCCGGTAAAAGTTGTCTTCCTTGCTATTTATATGTATTGTGATTATTATATTGCTATTTGTCCACTTCGCCTTCCCGAATGAGGAGAAACCCTCTGCCTTGATTATAAGTTCAGTTGAAGCCGAGTTTGTGAAGCCCGGGGCTGAATTCAAACTCGGCTTTAAAGCCTGAGTTTCCGAAATGCGGGAGCCCCAAATCCAGAAATAAAAAAAAGGCTCCCATTTTGGGTGCCCAAATCCTATATTCTTCTAAAAGAAGAATAGATCCCACTCTTTTATGTTGGAATTAAGATTGAGCTTGAGTTTCAGTGTACTTATATATGCCTTTAATGAATTTACTAGGAGGATATGGCAGGTTCTTTACATTCAAATCTTACTAAAAAAAGAGATGAGAAGGTATGTGGAGTTGAGGGTTATTTCACTAAGACGTGCAACCAAACTGGTGGTACTTCATCAGGGGACCAACGAGCTCCGCTTGAGGCTAAAACTAAGCACAATGTAAAAGTACAAGGTCCTTTGGATTCTCTTAGGTCAAATCAGCCTCAAAGAAGATATGAGAAGGTATCCAGAGATGAGGGTTATCTTACTACCATGGATAACCAAACTGGTGCTGCTTCAAATAAGAACCAACGAGCTCAACTTCAGGCAGAAATGAAGGAAAACCAGCTAGTACTGTTTCCGGATAATTGTATGCTCGATTTAGGAGCACAGGCTACATCAGCTTTGGACGTGGTGCAGAGTGCATCAACACTTATTTATAGAAAAATACAAGAACTGGTAATCTTCTGATAATTTTTTTCCATGATCTCTCTTTCAATATGCATTAGCTATGCCATGCTATCTATCAGTATTTACTACTACTAAACTCTGAAAGATTGGCTTCTCTATCCATATTTAATACTCTCTATACATCCATTAAAACATTGTTTATTACTTTTTGGCATGAGTTTTAATAAATGTTAGGTAAGTTTGTAATAAGTGGAAAATGGTGCCCCCATTTATTATTGGGGTATCCTATTTAATTCTAAATATAGTAAGGAGAAAACATAAGGGTTAGTGGTGGGGTAGTTACCAAAAATGGAATTGGAAATGTTTTGAGGCCAGATAATAATAGCAAATTGGGCAATGTTTTAAGGGGTGGAGGGAGAGTATAATTTTATAGGGGCTGTTCGATTTGCAAGATTATATCTCCTGATTAAACAAGCATTATGTTTGGTTCATGAGATTGAATCTCACAACTTAATCCTAGATGGATAATCATGTGCTAATTAGTCATAGCCACCCCCCCCAACTAAAATAATCTCACAACTTAATCCTAGATGGATTATCATATGATAATTAGTCATTGCAACCGAATGGCTCCTAAAAGTTGGACAAATAGCTCGATAAGTGTATGACTTCTGATTCATATGCATACAAAGATACTCTGGTAACAATACTTACCTTGGCAGTACTCCCAACTCTGCAACACGGTGGATGAACTAGCATTATGTGAAGATAATTTTGACAGAATATTGGGTAAGTTACCTTTTATACCTTATTTATCAATGGCGGTTGTGTCTATGACTTTGAGATAATTCTCATTTTGCTTGTAAATTCATGTATTTGTTTTTAAAGTTATTCTCGTGACATAAAGAAAGATATGACATGTGCAACCAAATTGTTGTTTATATGCCCTATTTTATGCTGCTAACCGGTTAAAACTTTTTATGTAGTTTAACCACAGGGAAAATGAATAATTGAGTTTACCTAGTTATGCTTGAATTAATTTATGGCTTATTGCACGAACAAACAAATATCCATTTTGTAATAAAATTGTAATTTAGAAATCCTATGATATGAATTACAGTTATGGTTAATCCATGCTATAAGCATTGTCTACATAGAAAGTAAAATTTATGTCATTTTAAATTTAGGTGGAGACGCTGACTTGGCTCGTCAATGTATCAATTCTATCATTAGTGGTAAGTTTCACTCACTAGTGGAGAAAAAAACACAAGTCCACCATAATGGTAATCGGCCAGGTGAAAACAGAATTTCTCAGCATGGGAATCCCACCAGATTATCCGAAGTCTATCTTCCTGGAAAGTCATCATGTCAAGTGAGTCTCTTTCTTCGGGGATTTATGTAAACTTTTCTTTTTATCTGCAGAAAGGAAGTCATTACAATAGTCATAAGGTTCTTATGTTAATGATCACGAGAACAATTGTTGTAGTATCCTGCATTAGTAAGCTTATCATTATTCTATTTGGGTGATAGCTTTGATTTACAATACATAAGACAGAGTATTTCAAGGATTAGATGATGTGACAAACTCACAAGTGCTCAATCCATTTAAACTTTTGGTGTTTACTTGAAACTTCTGACACCAACTTAGCATTACATAATGTAATAATGTAGACAGTCTCCATAAAAGTTTTTTTTCTATTCGATGTGATTTGGTCCCTAAGTGGTCCTTAAATGTATTTCTCTATTCGATATAATTTGGACATCATTATAGTTGTGTATGCTAAGTGCTATAATTGTCCTGGAAATGGAATTGCTCCTGCATCTCCCATGATTGGCGTGAAGTGATTCAGTTGATGTATTAACATTGTTGCTCTCGGATATTTGGAATTTCTTTTCCTTTTGAACTACTAATTTGTTGAGGCAGGCTATAGTTGTTGCAACTGAAAATTAGTTGGTCTCTTCGTTGTGATAATTCCACCCATTCTATTCATCTGGTCTCATCTGAGACTTATCCTATACTTGCCACTTATAATCATTCCTAAGACCCATTATTTTGAAATTTAGCAAAAATTTCTTATGCATTTGAACTACCAGCTGCTTTGCCGTTTTTCGTGTCATTTCCTACATCGTTAATAATATTTCACTTGATAGGATTTGGAGTATACATGTCATAGGAATGACTTCAGAGAGCCCCAGTTTCAAGTTATACCTTCTGATGGTGAGACATGGTCATCTGATCCTTTCCTTCTCAACGAACTTCTTTTTACTGTTTCTTCGTTTTCACTGTTCGTGATGTCCCACCACTTCAATTGCTATTTATTCTTTTGGCAAATTGTGAAGTCTTGATTGTTTTTGTAGGTGGATTCCTGTCATCTGTGACGGTGACAGGAAAAGATTTCAAGCTTCATGCAAAGGGTGGTGTAGGGTCTCATCCTCATGTAGCGAGGGAGACCGCTGCTGCTAAGATGATTTCTGAAATGCGCAACACTTGGTATGAGTAAGGGTTTAGTGGTCTTAAATAATTCAACTAGGCTGAAACTTTTGTTTTCGGTTCACGGAACCCATAACTGGTACCTTCGGGCACACTTAGTTTGAGTAGAGTTTAGTCGGGGATGAAGGTTCGATGAGATAATTTGCTAACTACGATGCTATTAGGTTTTGATTGTGTTGTAAAAAAGCTTGAACACAAGAAGTTTAGCTGTTTATTAATCATGAAATTAGGTTTGAAAAAAATAAATTTCACAAGAAAATAAGCTAGTTTAGTACTCTCTCCGTTCCACTTAAGATGACACACGTTCTTCAATTTTTAGAAATTTTCTTTCTCCAATTAATACACACAACCACTTATTCTCTCCCCAATTAAATATCTAACTCTCTTTCTTTCTCTATTTAATATTTACACTCATATTTTCTATCTCTAATTAAACACATTAACCACTAATTCTTAAAATTTGGTGCTGACTAAGAAATATGTCATCTTAGCCGGAATAGAGGGAGTACTAAGTGATTTTTCTCAAAAATTTAATATGCTACAGTTTTTTTATAATGATAATAGTAGATTCTGTCTGTCTTTATTTAAGATACTTCAAATAGTTATTTGGAAATAGGGTTGTTGGCCTTTAGGATACAGAGTAGCCACTAATTGTGGTAAGAAATATAATTTCCCTAAATATGTCAACAAGTTAGACTTTTTCAACATAAACATATACTTGTATTGGTATATAATTAGTTGTAACGAGGTGTACCTTCACCTCCAACTCATTGCCAGCGCATTGAGGAATCGAAATCTATCTGTATGCTTGCTAGTTCACGAGTTAATATTTTATCTATTTAACAGCATAATATATTTATATTATGAGAACTAGGAGAGATGGGTGATGATAGAACTTTTTTAAGTTAGAACGTAGAACTATATTAGTTTTTAAATACATTGATATCAGTTGACATTATAGTTTTTGAATTAATATGATAGGACCTCAACACCAGCAGCGGTGGAACCCACCAAAAAACAAAAGCTCGGGACTAGAACTCCTGCGGTGAAAGAGACCGCAGCAGCCACGTCTAAAGGACCAAAGAAGACTCGGCCTAAACGGAAGAAGCCCACGATGTATAAGGATTTTACTTCATGATAAATAAATCTTTTTGCAAACTTTATCTATTTGTTTTATTATCTTTTGGATATTTTCGAGCTCAATTAGTTTAAATTTAATTATATCTTCTCGGGTTTTCTTATAGGGACGTCCCAACTAATGCGCAGCCAACATCAGTAGAAGACGGACTAGCCGACGCACAGTCAACTCCCAAGCCCGATGCAATCAAGGATGAAGCCCCGAAGAGTTATCGACCCAGGAGGAATAGCGGGCGGCCCGCTAAGTACAAGGACTTTAGTTTTCATTAAAATAATTCCTTGGAATTGTTTTTATCGTTTTTTGCATTATTTTCAGTATAATCATTGAACTATGTTGGGATTAGATTTATTCAAATATTCTTGGGTTTTCTTCTTGATTCTTTCCCAAGACGTAAGAGTCGAATCAAGCAGGGTCGGGTTCTATAAACAATAAAACCCATTAGAGGTCAATTATTGAGAAATAAAGATATTCTTTCTTCTCACTCACGGTTCTCTTTGTTTTGTTGTCTCAACTTGGGTTTGATGTCTCTTTTCTCCTTTCGATCGTTCAGTTTGTTTATCTCTCGCTAGGCAAAGTTAAAGCCTACTTTTCTTTTTGATTCTTTCCGGAGTTATAAAAGTCGAATCAAGCAGGATCGGAATTCTATAAATAATAGATCCAATTAGAGGTCAAAATATTGAAAAATAAATCTTTTATTCTCCCATTCACGTTTTTTCCCAACCTTAGCACCTCAACTAGGGTTAACTCTTCCGTCTTTCATATTTTTGCTCAATCGTAATGTTAGGTGCTTCTTGTGCAGTTCGCTGAATATCAGTTTATGAGTTTATATAAATTTCTGATTCAATCTCAATAACTGATATTAATACATTAGAGATATGATTTTTAGTTCTCGAAGTTCTCAATTTTTTAAAAAGTTGTCAGCAGAATAACTTCAATGAAATCTAATAGTATGTAACTATTTCAGTTTTAAATCTAACTAAGTAAACAAATTACACTTTAATTACACCATAGTAGAATATGTGTTTATATTTTCCTTCTGGCCGCCTAACCAGTAAGCATTGTGCAGATTGCGGGAAAAAAACAATTTAATTATTCACTAATAATATGACATTATTATTGTCATATTATCTATATTTGTTTGTCCCCCTGTGATTTAATACTAGTACAAAATACTACACACATTTCACTAAAAATAGACAACCGATTTTTTATTTTTTGAAAACTCTTTTATCAAGATTATCATTATATTTTAAATGTATAAAGACTCAATTCACTATTTATTTAGCCAACGCTAAAACCACCATCACATTTATAACATTTAATTACTCTTTAATTAATCGCTATACAATTTCATCCCAAAGAAACCATAGCACATGTAATGGACACAAGTTTTAGCAAATGCACTTGGAGTTTGAATGGATAATTGGTACTCCTTACTAGGAGTGACACTATATAGAAAAAGTATGATTTTTTGGTAAATAAAAAGTGCTTAGAATGTTCGAATATAAGTAGAATTTGATACTCTAGTATCTTCTAAAAATGTGCTTTATTTTTTGATACACCAAATAGCAAATATAGTAATTGTGCTGTAATTTTTAGTGACTGATGAATTAAAAAAGCACTACGTCAAAGCTAGCTAGCTAGCTAGATGAACTAAAAAAGCCAAGGCTATATAATTTCTTACTAAAATAGTCACACTTGCACCCTTATTAAGGTGGTGCATTAGAACTTTGAAACGGTTGACCATCACTTATAATTCTCTCCATGATTATTGTAAAGACATACTTCTATATTATGTATTCATGAAAAAACCAACTAGCCACTAAAAAATCCATATTTTTTTTTCTTTAAATCATCCCCGTCAAGAACTTCAACTACCTCCCATCCTCAGCCCCACATTCCAAATCTTGAGAAGCTCTCAAATTCCTTTTCTTTCTTCCCTTTTCTCTACATATACTAAATACCATCCTTGATTAACATGCAAGTACATCATTTTTCCTCTTTACCCCAAAATAATCACTACTATCAAAATTCAATGGAGATGGAAAGCGTTGAAAGTTGGAGAAAGGAGAGTATAAGCATCCAGCTAAATCAAGGCATAAAGCTTTCCAATAAGCTCAAAAAGGAGCTTCATCATCATCACTCAAACTCAAACTCAAGTGATTGTGAATTGTTGATTGATAAAATTATTTCTTGTTATAACAATGCATTAGAACTGCTCAGTTACACGGATTCTCTTCACAACGGAGATTCGACTACTTTGCTTGACTTTAGTCCAACAAGTGAAGTTTCTGACCAGGACGTTAAGGATCATGTTCCTAAGAAAAGGTACATTCTTACCACATTGATCGATCAATTATGTCTTTTTTTTCACTTCTTTTTTTTAGGGGGTGCCTTTTGTTTGATTCAAATTTTTGGTTTTGTAGAAAGAGTTTGGAGAGATGTAGTGAAGAAGTGCATGTTTGTTGTGGAACAAGGTCAGAAGATCAGCTTGAAGATGGATATAATTGGAGAAAATATGGACAAAAAGATATTTTGGGGGCTACTCATCCTAGGTGAGTGATGGACATTATATATCAATCTTAATTTGTCATTTTCTTGATTTTACTGTCCACTATAGTCCATAGCTAAAGTCTTAATTTGTCATCGATAAATTTCTTCATTACAAATAGTATATTTTCACGTAATTAACACAATATCCATATTTGATTTGTCCCTTCCACACTATAATTAAAGTTAGAAAAATGAAGAATAATTAAATATGAATATGGCAGATCGTATTACCGGTGCACTTATCGGCATACGAGAGGTTGTTCAGCGACGAAACAAGTACAGCGAGGGGAAGACGACTCTTCTATCTTGAGGATCCTCTACAGAGGAAAACACAGTTGTGGTCTAAACCAGAGCAAACAAAACGGTGTCGTTAGTGCAGAAACCAACGAAGAATCCAAACAACTGAAACCTGAGAATGTTGCATCACCGCCGTTGATCATGTCAGAGCCAACATCAATGTCCACGTGTCAGATCGATCAGAGCTTCCAAGATTCAGAGACGTTTCCGGTTGGAGATTTGGATTTCTTTATTGATTTTGGTGCTCCTTTTTTTGAGGTCTCGTCTGACTATATCTCATATGTTCAACAAAACAATATTTGATGCTAAAGCAGAAGGCTTTACATGTGTTTGAGTTGAGTTGGAGATTAATTCATTTGTCATGCAAAGAAAAGAAAATTATTTGTTGATAATTGATATGCATACAATATTGACTCTTTTTCTTAGTCAATGTTCCAATTATATACTGAATTTCATTTTTTTATTATGCTCGCGATATTTTACAAACGAATATATTTGTAAGTACATTTGTGTTCGGAAAATGTGCTCGCTAATGGTTTACTACTATTTTAAATTTTAGGGTTCATTTTGTAGCTCGCGAAATCCCGTTTTCTAGTGATCGTGAGAATGTGAAATAAGTGAAAATAATACATTCTCGATCTACATTCTAAAAATCGTTCTTAAGTTATGTAGATAGAAATTATTCAAATAAAAAAAATTCTTTATTGTAAAAGATTAAAGAAACATGACAAATTAACACAATATCACCTACAGTAGGAAGAATAGAGTAAAATTTGTTAGTATCATCTATGTTCACATTCGTGTACCAGTATTTTTTCACATGATGGTCACTCCCAAATTTTTGGAAATAAAATTTTAACCTGCTCCATTAAAGGAGAATCTATAGGTATGGCCCAATGGGCCGAAACGTTTCAGAATGTTCGGTTAATAAACTACTTATGTTATAATTATACTTAACTTGCTCCTGATGAGTTTCATTGATAAATAATGGCAACTATGCAAGTCATTCATCTTTATGATTTTATACTCCATATTTTTGCTATTACGAGACAAAGCTTTTTCAGTGTATACACCTAAATTAATAATTTCAATTAACGCTCACATAATACTATATAATTATTCTATTTTAATAACTTAAAATCTAAAAAAGTCTTGTGTGGATAATTATAATGTGGCTCTTTGTTTGTTAGGACAAGTGTAATGTAGAGACTATTTAGGATCACTTTTTTTGTTTGTACTTGTCTTATTTTCAGATAGAAAATGATCTCAAAATGGTTCGTTTTAACTGTGGATTCAAAATATTAAATAAAATAATATAGTAATAAAAACTAACTTAATAAACAATAATGGTAGCACTAACTGCAAATGAGTGTTGGTCGCGGACAGTTATTGCAAAATTTGACACAGACTTACCAATTTTTAGGACAGTGATTGATGTGCCTAAGCTAAGACAATGGAAACCACACACCTTACAAAAGCGGATCACAAAATACTATCCACGGTGGCCCACTATAGCCCAAGCCCATATTCCCAACGACTAAACAGTTATGCCCACAAATCTATAAATACCATTATTATACTCCTCCGTTCCTCAATACTACTGCTACTTTTTAATAAAAATCGGACATATTTTTTCTCACTTATTTTATTCCCTCTTCATTTCTCTGTTTTTTTTATTTTCTACTTTATTCTTCAATTATTTAACTCACTTAACACCATTTAAACCACGTGTCAAAAAAAAAGCATCCACCATTATGAAACGGAGAGTAAAATTAAAAATAAAAAATTAAAAAAATAAATTACTATAAAAACATATTTTCTTTTTGTCAGTCCAATACAAATAGTTCATATACATTTATGACAATAATTTTCTCCTTCTCTATTACTTTTACCAATTAAGCATTAAAATCCGTGTTAATACGAATGATCTATTTTGCATGAGACGGATGGAGTAAAATATAAAAATAAAATAAAAATAAAAGATTCCTTATCACGCCCTTTGTGCAATCCAAGGGCTATATTTGGCCATATCTCCTTCTCTCGAAATCATACTCTAAAACATTCCATTTTTTCTTTCAAACTTACTTTTTGTGGCCCTAATTAATTATGGAAAACAACTACAAATTCCGATCCTTTTTTCACCGTGGTTGTTGAAATTAGATATAGCTATAACTATTTATTGAATAAGTTCTGAAACTGTAGGTATGATAGAACAATTATGAAGATTATTACATACTATATATAATATGAAAACAATAATGGGAAAAGATACAATAATAAAGAATAGAGAAGTGCAGCTTAAAAACATGTCACTTTCCCATAAAACAACATTATTACTTTCCATTTCGGTAAGTAACAAACGGTAAAAATCAATTTCAAAGGTGAAAAACAGAAAACGTCGCTTCCGTGTATATATATCGTAAAAATAGGCGAATTGTAAGGTACAACCATGTAAGGCGAGGGTACAACCGCAGAGAATGAGAGCTCTTTACTAAATCGTTAAAATCAGGTGAAAGTGAAGCAGGGCTCTCTCATTTCACACAAGCGCCGTCACATAAACCACAACCACTCACAAAACACACACTCACTGCGCATCTCCTCCGCCGGCGCCACGCGACGTCTTGTGGATTGCTGATTCCACATCGATCGTTGACCTAGGGCTTTTCTAATTGTTTTTATTTTTGTTTCGGGGGTTTGATGGCGTCGGAGGATGTGAAGACGAGCGAATCGGCGGTGTCGAAGATTGTCAATCTGGCGGAGGAGGCCAAGCTGGCCAAGGAGGAAATCAAGCCTACTAAATATCAAGTTTACAGTATCTGCAAATCTCTCGTAGCTGGTGGTGTCGCCGGAGGAGTGTAAGTTCTCTGTTTTCTTTCGATTTTTTTTAATCTCTGTGGATGTGTATATACGTAGTCATTGAATTTTAATTTCATGTTTTTCCTTTAGGCTTATGGAGTAGATTTTGATTATATGTTTGACTGATTCAGTGAATGCCTTTTCAGAATTGTTTGTCTTTCGTCTAATTGCATGAAAATAGGTTTTTTTTTTTTTTGTTGTTAAACCCTTTTGTATTTAGATTGCTGATCCTCGGCAGAGATTTTAAAGAAACTCCGATTTGGAATTTCTGTTTGTTGCTCTTTATTTATGACAGGAAAGTTTGTATTTTGGAGACATAACACAGAATTAGCTCATTAACGGAACAGATTTCGTGCTTAAAGCATTTTGTTTTTGTTTTTAACCTTTTTCGGTAATACTGAAACTTTAATGATGCTCTCCTCTACTTTTGAGGAGCATAATTGAGGTGGAGCGGGAATAGAATCTGTGGAGTAGTTTTCATTATCTATATAGACTGATTTGGGAGTAGCTTTGTTGAAAAAAGTGATGCTTGTAATTCTAGCTTCTTTTCGTGCTGGTGCAAAACATCTGTGGCTATATCAGTACTTGACTAGAATCCTTGATGCATGTCTACTGCAGGTCGCGAACTGCTGTAGCTCCTTTGGAACGTCTAAAAATTCTGCTTCAGGTAAAGCGGTGCTAAATTCAAAATCTTTTTCATAACCTTGTTTTACTAATTGCTTAGGATTTTCTGGATGATGTAATTTTATTCTCTTTCTATGTCAGGTTCAAAGTTCTCAGAATATAAAGTACAATGGTACTATTCAAGGATTGAAGTATATATGGAGAACTGAGGGATTCAGGGGCTTATTCAAAGGCAATGGCACCAATTGTGCTCGGATTGTCCCAAACTCAGCAGTAAAATTCTTCAGCTATGAGCAAGCATCCAAGTATGCTCCTGTGATATCACATGATTTTCATAGTATAATTTCATATCTTCTGTCTATAGTGTGCCTGAGATGTTGTCAGTAAGCTATGATTCTCATTATATTTTTTATTTTTTGGCCACTGAAGTATTAGTCACTTTGTTTATGTAGTTTTTTAAATAGATATATAGGTTCTGTTTTATGTGTTCAGAAATGTTAAGCTTTTTATCAACATGTCCTTTTTGGTTCTAGCATGTCTTATCCCCTGGGAAAGAGTTCTGAACTTAAGTTTTCTAGTAGCTTTGTATTGGTTGTCTTGCTAATGAGATACAGTTGGGCGGCCTAATCTGAACATTGATAGCTATATTTCATAGAACGAGTGTCTGTCTTTCTTCTTGTCACCATTTGAGTTTGTATTTTTGGTTGCAGGGGTATATTATATGCATATCGGCAACAAACAGGAAATGGTAAGTTCATTATGCTTATGCTGGTTTTTGTAACTTGCTTTCTCATGTTATCCGATTATTGGCATTGTAATTCTGAATACCAAACACTGCCAACCTTTAGAACGTAGGCCCTAAACCAATATTTTAATATAGAATGGTCTATCCAGTATCTAATAAATTTCATTAAAAAATTGCCTTTCCTCTTCATTTAATTATTTTTTACAGTACTTTTTTCATTTTGGGGGTTGGGGGTAATACTAGCTATCTTAAAACTTACATATATTTTCTTGCTCCTTAATTGATGGCATAACATTCGTAGCGAGGTCTGTGTTCTCAAGTATCGTACGAGTAACATGAGATTTTTTATGGTTCGTTGAATAATATGTGGAATTGATCTTATAGAGGATGCTCAGCTGACTCCTCTTTTACGCCTGGGTGCTGGAGCTTGTGCTGGAATAATTGCCATGTCTGCCACATACCCAATGGACATGGTTCGAGGCAGAATTACTGTACAGGTATCATGGGGCCTCAGTTTCTTTAGATTAAAAATAGGTAGGCTATCCTGTTTGTAATTATTTATGACAACTTTTTATTTTTCTCTACTGCAGACAGAAGCGTCCCCTTATCAATATAGGGGAATGGTTCATGCATTATCCACCGTGCTTCGAGAGGAAGGCTTCCGTGCCCTATACAAGGGTTGGCTTCCTTCTGTTATTGGAGTTGTAAGTGCTGAAACCATTAATATTTTATGTTGTGGTAATTAACCTGATAGTTGGTGGTTTAAGTTTGGTTGTCAAGGAGACATACAGAGTTTGTCCATTTCCAAAGAAGAGAAAAAATTAGTCTTAGCAAATCGGCCACTAGAAACAAATTTACCATATCAGAATTCCAGTACTTAAGCACTATATGACCGAGTTAAACTTAGGCTCAAGAATTGAACTCGCTTCCTGCAATTGCTTTTTAATTAAATGGCCATCTCATGATATACTTGGTTACAGGTTCCGTATGTTGGTCTCAACTTTGCTGTGTATGAATCCCTTAAAGATTGGTTAATCAAATCTAAAGCCTTTGGGCTTGTTGAAGAAAATGAATTGGGTGTTGCAACAAGGCTTGCATGTGGGGCCGCTGCAGGCACAGTTGGACAAACTGTTGCCTACCCACTCGATGTCATCCGTAGGAGAATGCAGATGGTTGGATGGAATAACGCTTCTTCAATTGTCACTGGTGACGGGAGAAGCAAGGCGGCCCTTGAGTACACAGGCATGGTTGATGCTTTCAGGAAAACCGTGAGGCACGAAGGCTTCAGGGCATTGTACAAGGGTCTGGTCCCCAATTCGGTGAAGGTCAGTAGTCTTTACACTTAAAACACTGTAACCTCACTTACAAAACTAACATGATACTAAACTCGAATTGTTCTTCAGGTTGTCCCATCGATAGCTATTGCATTTGTGACATACGAACAAGTGAAAGAGTTGCTCGGGGTAGAGATTAGGATATCTGATTGATTCGTCTTGTCAGAGTGCTGAGACGTTCACTCTGTTATTTTTGTCTCGAGGAGAGGAGGAATTAGTGTTAGACCCTCTTTGCAGAGAGAGAGGGAAGCTGCGTAGCGTTCTAACTTGTGTTCATATATCTATCTCCTGTGACCAATAGTTCGCTCAGTTGAAATGCTGTCTCAATAAGATAAGTGCAGAAGAATGAATGATGCCAATAATAGCTTCTCTGTTTATGCTTTTGGTTTTATACTGTTTTGGGTGAATCCTTTCGTTTTCCTCAATGCCATATGTTGAGGGTTTTAGCTGACTGAAATATTTGGTTTTTTTTATATCAGTTTTGCATTTTTGCACGCAAGTATTTCATTATTGTTGGAAACAAACATGATGTATGATCATACATTGGGGAGTGATACATTTTCTGATAGCTACAAGCACAATAATTCTTCCCTGTTGACTCAAACATCGACTTAATGAATAGAGGAGAAACATCTTACCAGCTATGAGCCGAGCTGTGCTTTGTCGTTAATGCATTTGGACTGCGAACATAACATGTTGGTATCGATTGAGTCACCGATAAATAAACACGGTTGATACGAGGCAACACTATCTAATGCAAAATTAGATGGTAGGCGATGATGCATATATGATATATCGCTCTATCTACATGGGTGTCTATAATCTCCTTGACGCTTCACAATCTTCTGCTGTGCCTGAAAACATACAATCACTTTTTCATTAGTCGAGTTTGAAATTTACAACAGAGGTAAACATTTCTATTTTCGTTTCATCTAAAAAACTTTGCTGTTTCATTCTCGAACTAGTTTTAAAGCAACTATTGCTAATTTGAGAAAGGAAGTACCTGCAGTCTCTGATCTTGGCTTGAATCTTGGACGACTGGTGCCGTTCAAGAGCACGGCTGAATCCACCCACCTGGTTGCGGAAATCCGATCTCGATCCACTGGTTTTACCTCGGATTCCACTTTCTCTCTCCTCAATTTCATCCAAATTCAGACGCTGCTCATCGGGTTCAGACGATGAGAGAGCAGAGAGGATGAGAGCGATATTGAGCGCGGCGATAATACTTTCGCTGCTCGTCTCCAAATCTTCATCGATCTTCGCCCTCTCCTCGTTGAACTCTTCATCCACCACGTCTCTCTCCGCCATCTCTCCTTGTGATCTTCGCTTTTAGCTGCTTTGATCTAATCACAAAACAAACATCAGTTCTGGTGAATTTCTAGGGCTCGTTTCTCATGAATATTTTCTGGAAAATCAACAGGAAAGATGTGAAGATATTTTTTACCTGTGATCAAACTGTAGCTGTTGAAATGATGGGAAAATTGTTGATAAAATGTTGGTCTAAACTCCGTACCTTTTTTATAAGGTTTATTTAGAGATTTAGCCTTTGATTAACCTCTTTAATTATTAGTCTAATTGGATTTCAAATTCAAAATCTTAGTTACAGTCATTAATTTGTTTCTTTTGTAGGATATAGTATACATTTCACCGCATAATGATAGAATCTTAAAAGCTCAACTATATTTAAGGTACGTTATCATTTTCTTATTTTTGACTACAGGTGGGATATCCTTGTAGCACAAGTATTTCACGCTAGTAGTTGAAATAGCCATAATAATATAGATTTTTTTATTTTAATTTGTAGAGCCACAGCCACTCTTTTATGCATATTTTAATAGAAGTAAATACTATCCTACCTACATGGCATGGGCGTATTTGGGCACTCTCATTTACTCCAATTAATGGTATTAATTTATTATTTTATAGATCTATTCGAATTCTACTACGAAATAAATTTTTACTAGCATAATTAATTTTCAAATTGCAAAAAATAAAT
Source organism: Salvia hispanica (assembly GCF_029641045.1). Lineage (NCBI taxonomy): Eukaryota > Viridiplantae > Streptophyta > Magnoliopsida > Lamiales > Lamiaceae > Salvia > Salvia hispanica. The sequence goes on from NC_142692.1 coordinate 29,025,242, forward strand.
TCTACATCATAAATAAATAACAAAACAAATCATTTTTTATTTTATATATATAATTTTAAAAATTAATGACGTCAATAATAATTTAAAATAAAACTTCCATCGAAGAGAAGCAAATGAAAGGCTTTCATAAAAATTCTCGTAGAATCGAGAATGAAGTTTTCATTCCGTACATGCTCTAATGAATATCAACGAGAATCAGGAAAATGCAAGATTCAAAATAAATGATTCAAAAATGGAAAATAAACTAATAAAAAAATGGATACACAAGAAAAATAGAAGAAAAGATAAAAACAAATTTTTTTTTTGTTTTTATCTCGATGTTTTCTAACGTTTTCGATAAAACCTTCTCAAAAAAGTATTTTAACAACATTTTCGGTAAAGTATCAAAATTAAATTAAATGTATAAAACAATTTTTTTTTTAATATTGACGGAAAAGAGGATTATACTAGGAGTAGTCAGTAGTAATGCACATGTTAAGAGGTTAGTATAAAATTTCTCCTTTACCAAGAGACAAGTCGTATTACACTGCACCTAAGTTTTTTAGTAGTAATTGGTAGTGATCTGTGATTAGTGTTATATAATAAACACTTTGGCCCAAATTATTGTTGTTTCAACACTATATACAATAAACATTAACATTATTTGAATCGATTTAGTGATAATATAGATATTTCTAAGGTTAAATGCTAAGTTCACATTTTGATTTTAGTCTATTACACACAGTACCAAATATTAGTATTTCGTATGCATGCCAATTTTGCAATTTGAACAAAAATACTCATTCATGTTATTTGAGTTCCCTAAAAAATATTGTTAAGAGTATTTCACCCGCTCAACCCATTTTGATGATGTTTATGATTTATTGAGGTAATTACACCCAAATATATATAAAATGTTCACCAATATGTTAAATTGATACAAAAAAATTTCAAGTTTGCATAAATAATATACTACTACAAAAAATTTTATTAATATTTTAACCTAATACAAAAATGGTCAAATTAAGACTAAGAAATTGGGAAAGAATGTATTAACTGAAAATATCAATGAAACTTTTTTGAGGAAGAAAAACAAACAATAATTCATGTGAATGAATGAGCTTCGTGATACAATTCTACTAAGGTATAAAAAAAAACGTTTTAGGAGAAGAGTAAAAACTGCCAAACAAATAAATAATCAGTTATGAGCCAGTTCGCAAATTTTCAACATTACTTTAAAAAATCAAAAAATTATACTAGTACACTGTTTATATATTTATTTGCTATTGAAACTCAAATATTTTTTGTGGCTATCTTCTCCAGTGAAGTCAAATCTATGTAATACACAGGGCCAAATTTGTAAAATAAGGCTCATTTATTGGCGGTATGAGGTAAGGATTCGTTTCAACGAGACATGAAACAACTATTCTGTATATCTTTCGCATTATGGGCTTTTATTACTCTGTTCACTCTCTATGATGCAGCGCGTACTTGACAACTTCGTAAAAAGAAACCACGATGCCAACCGACGGCCCTGCTCGAACGACTCGGGGACCAGCGCCCGCAAACAACCCTCTAATGCCTCCATCCCTGTGCGACAAAAACCCAATAGTTATTTCAATAAGAGGTGGAAAAAACACTTGGAACGAGTTGTGATGCATACCTCCAAATTTCAGTCAATGTTTTTCGTATAGTCATGTTTAAGGCTCGAGTTGGATTCTTCTGAATTAAGAAAAGATGAGAAACTCATATGACGTTTGTGCCACTAAAGCAAAACAGCACTTTTCATCGGAATCTGTAATGTAAACCGTTAAGGGAAAAAAGATCACCTCGATTTGCTGGCGGGTCCTTGCAACATCTAGAGGAGATGTGGCAGCTGCAGCAAGGGTTCCAGCCACAAAACCAGCACCAAAATTGGCACCCAATACACTGGAAGCACTAGCTTCCTCGCCTATACTGCTCAAAAATTTTCTTCGGAGCTTCATAAAGCAGTACAAAAGTAAGAGACAATCAGCCTAAATAATTACAAGCAGAGATGCAGTGGAGTAAAAGATATTACTGGCTCTAGAGATGACCAACAGACAGCAGAAAATGGAACATCACGTGCAAGTTGCACTCCAAGGCCAGTCCATAATGTGCGGTAGCTTTGAACTGAAGAAAAATTGGGATTATTAGTATGATGCTACGATTGTGTGTGACCATTGATTCATTTTTGCACAAAAGATTGTACGACAAAGCGAGCACAAAAGAGAGAACAAAATAGAAGTGAAAAATATGAGCACGGAGGATCTATTAATTAGAGATAGAAAGCACCGTACAAGGTTGACAACTATTAGCAGTCCTGACTGGAGAGACAACACCTGTCAAAGTTTTCCAGAGTCCAGGAGGTTTCACGTCAACTTGCATATGTTTGAATGCCTGCAATTCAAATTTCAATTAAGCGGAACATAAACACCCAATTGTACCTCTGACAAGCATATCTAATACTAGTAAAGAGTGTAGAACCAATCGTCAATGATACTATGAACGTATAGAAAATAATCTGCTTCTACACAATTAAGAGCAACCAATGAAATTGACCTCAGAATATTGATGTGTACCTGCATGCGTGTTCTTGCAAGCTCAATAGGGTAACAAGTAATGCATGCTACTGAGCGTGCTAAGGATCCAGCGAGTAGGGGAACATATGGCGTCATGGTTGGAGCATTGTGAGATGTAAGCTCTTCCATATGGTTGCGTAGAATATCATATAGTGGCATATAGATTCCCACCTGAAACAGTGCGACGAGGATTTTGAAGAAAGGGACAAAAAAAGGATTCCAAAAAGATGTGTGGGTGCAAGGCACCGAACCAAACAATCACATGACATATAAAGAAAAACATACTGAGGGAATGGCCAGTGCTAGGCTAGCATTAGTTCCTCTCCACAATCTTGAGAATCCTTCCTGGAAAGTTCCACTTTGGTTAGTTATTTATCCTGAAAAAAAAATACTCATACATCTAAATACTATGAGGTGCAAAGAGAGTGCCCAAGACAGCATACAACTTTTTTTTCCGATGGACCAGCCAAAATGACAAGGACAAAAAGAAGCAAAACTATTATGCACTCACAAGTCACAACTAGCTTCACAGTGACAAGAGTTCAGCTTTTCTCACTACATATAAAAATCATCAATAAAAATACTCTGTTGCAGAAAATAGTGTAGACCTTGTGTAGACCTTGGTGTGGGGGTAAGTAGAGTATAAAAGAAAGATGTCCGTAAAAGAAAAGTTAAAAAGTGTGCACTATTTTCTGAGGAACCCAAAATGGATACGTGTGCACTACTTTCTGAGACGGATGGAATACTAAATGAATAAGAAAATTGCAATAAAGTATATCCACTACACAACTGGATTAGAATCTACACTCATTATGCTTCAGATGGAAAAAATGTACTCACTCAGAGCAACACAGTGGTTGCATAGTTCCAATGGTTTATGCATAACAATATTGAAGAATATCAAAGCGGAATAATTCTAAATCTACAATTTAAGGATCCAAACCGCCTTATAAAGGATATAGGACCAACCTGCCGAATCACTTTGTATAACACATCCAATGTTCCACTATAACGCGTGCAGTCCGGAGTGCACTTTGGTTGAGTGGCTGACGGCGTAAAGCTCCTATCTTGTAGCATCTATACATATTGAATGTAATTCAAAATATATACGTTCATGAAAAGATAGGAAATATTTTTTACTACATTAATAAGAGGAGAAACAATTATCTTATCTCTAATCCCATAAGATAATCAGCCCTTTGTGGCTCCAATGGTGTCATGAAATCAGAAAACAATAAAATGATACAATCTGGCAGATAACAGATTACCATGTTTCTAGAGCATTCTGCCTCGCATAATCCACCATACTGAACTCCAGCGGCTTGAGCTTGCAGCCTTGTCTAGATTAAAGGCCAAAATCAATCAAGCACCCTTCACGAGGAAAGACCAAAAAATCCAAGGAAAAAACGCACTGAACCTCACATTCATATGAAATGTTTATGCAGTCACAACATAGTAGCTTAACCTAGTTCTGCAATTCATAAGAAAATATGAGCATACTATCTCAATTACAGCAATATTCATTGAATTATTACTACTAGTCAAGCATACATCAATAACAAATGCATATCATAATTCCAACTTCCAAGTACCAATATACAGATAGCAATTAAAAACATAGTAGCATAATTGAGTTAGAAAAATGAATGAAAGACGTGGATTGATTGAAAGGAAAAAGGCAAGACCTTGGCAACATCGAGAGGGTTGGTGAAGGCGGCGGAAATGACCGCGGCGGCGGCGGCAGATAACGCCCTCTCCCCAAAACTCAAATCGACGTCAGAAACATTGGAATTCCGGGACGGTTGTCGCGCCTCATTGAGCATGTTTTTATCTAATTCAACTTTTTTGGTAGCTGTTGCCAATCCTATCCATGAAGGCAGGCCTTGTCTCGGCGAACCCACCATGTATTTGTGAACTTGTTTGACCCAAAACTTCCAATAATTTGGGAAAAAATGAAGAAATTGAGGAAATAATTGCGACGGTTTGAATAGAGAGATATTGGGAATGGGAAGAATAAAAAGGTGAGTAAATACAATACGTGTGTAATCGGTTTCTTTTCGATTTGGATGACTGTTTCTTTTGTTCACAATTAAATATCCCACTTTAATTTGAGCACAGATTTCTAAAATTGTAAAAACAGATGGGTGAAAAAAGTTAATGTGATTCATGATTTGTAAAAGAATACAATCAAATAAATTAGCGGAATATACTTTTTTTTATTAAAGTAGAATAAAATAAATTATATATTTAATGATAAATATACGTCAAAGTTTTGATGACTTTCTACTTTGATGTGCACTGGAAAAAATTCAAATGCATGTACTCCATCGGTTCCTCAGCTAAAAATACATTTTAATTTGCACGAGTTCTAAGAAAAAAAATTTAACTTTATAAAGGAAATGAATAAAGGGGCAGTAGAATATGAGTCTCATTTTATATATTTCTGTTGATTTTATAGTAAAATGTGATTATAATTAGTGAAGTATGAGGTTTATTTCCTAAAAATGAGAAATGCATCTTTAAATAGTCTCAAATGACAAAACACGCTTATCATGTTTGGTCGGACTGCGAGTAGTAGCCAGCTATATGCACAATCATAATCTTTGTTTGATTTGATTAAATTAAATTTTTTAATGCAAGGTCGATCCAGAATTTTTTGAATTGAGGTGAAATTGAAACTAGTCGAAAATGAAGGCACGACAGACATAAACAAAAAGAGTTAAGGGTGTGTTCACTCCGAAAGAATTGGGCCAATTCTTGTGTTCACCTTCCACTAATTAATTGTTGGAGATCTTACAATTAAGGTGGAGTCCGCACTATTCATGCCAATTGAGGAACGGTTTGTGTTAAATGACAACCCCTCTTAAAGTGACACCGTGACACCACTTATACAGCACTATTATAAACGATACACAGCAATATTATAAACGTTACACAACAATCTATAGATTGCAGTATAGCGTGTTGGATATTGTTGGCTAAGAAAAATTGTTGTATAGTATACAACATATTGTTGGCCGTCTTTTTCAGAATTTTTTTTTTTGCCACGTGATAGCTTATTATTCGTCCACGTGTACAAATGATTGACTAGGAATGGTGGTATGATGTTATATTAAAAGATGGTGACACCCTAACACTCCCCATTAAGGAAGAATTGAAATCTTGCAAAATAAGTAAATTTTGGTTGTGCATTAAAAAGTGCACCAAGAAATGGATTAGATTTACACATTTGCCCCATCTTTTCACCTTTCCACGTTTCCACTTGAAGGGATAAATTTGTCAATCCATAATTCTATTAAGTCAAAGTCTTTATTTTATATAATATTTGGATTAATTCTTGGGTCAAGTCTAGTATACTAAATAAGGGTGAACATAATTATATATGTGGTCAATTATGGCTCAGTTCTTGGAATAATTACTTCTTCCAAATCTTAGAAATGGAATTAGTTCAAAGTGAACACCCCTTAAAATGATCCAGAGTGTGACAAAATTAGTCCAAAAATTGAATGGGTTTAGAGCATCCGCAATGGTCGGCTAGCGACCGGCTAGCCGATTCGTCGCGCTGGCCGATCGGCTAGCCGAACCATTGCAGTCGGCCAGCGCAAAATCGGCGAGCGGATCGGCGTGGGCTCGCCGATCGCTCGTCGCTGGCCGAAACGCTAGCCGATCGGCTAGCCGCCATTGTGGAGGCCCGATCGGCCAGCGCCGATTTTTCAGGGTTTTTTTTTTTTTTTTTTAAATCATATATAAACGCGATTTTCGTTTCATTTTCATTTGCACCACTTGTTTTAACGAGTTTTCTCTCTCTTTAACTTTCTATTCAAGAGCATCATCGAGCGATGGATCACGCGGGTGGTAGCGGTAGCGGTAGTTGTGGGGATCCTGAGGAGTACGAACGGAGGATGAACGAGGCTATGGAGGCCTACATGAACCGCGGGATGGAGCGGTACATGCGTATGGTGGAACAGCAGGCGATACCTCGCCCTCCACGACTTGTCCACCACCGAGCAGTGATTGATCGGGATCACGTAGCTGCACATTAGCGGCTGTACGAGGACTACTTTGCAGAGTACCCGCAGTTTCCCGCCAACATGTTCCGGCGGCGTTTCAGAATGCGCATGGAGTTGTTTATGCGCATCGTTAGGGCATTGGAGCGTCAATATATGTGTTTCCGCTTCAGGCACGATGCGGCTGGCAGACCCGGCCACACCCCTATCCAAAAGTGCACGGCGGCAATCAGGCAGTTGGCCTACGGAGGCGCGGCAGACATGTGGGATGAGTACCTCCACATCGGTGAGTCGTCAGCCCTGAAATGTCTGAAGGAGTTCTGTGGGGGCGTGATCAGCATTTTCGGTGAGCAGTACCTTCGAAGCCCTACTCCCGAAGATTGTCAGAATTTGATGCAGATGCACGGGGAGAAGCATGGGTTCCCCGGGATGTTAGGCAGCATAGACTGTATGTATTGGGAGTGGAAGAACTGTCCGACTGCCTGGAAGGGGGCCTACACGACCGGCTACAAGTCAAAGAACCCCACGATAATCCTCGAGGCCGTAGCTGATTACCGGCTGTGGATCTGGCATGCGTATTTTGGGGTAGCCGGGTCGAACAACTACCTCAACGTCCTGAACTCGTCTCCCCTCTTCAACGAGAAGTGCCAGGGCGTCCGTCCAGCCGTCTCATTCGTGGCCAACGGCAACCGGCATGATATGGGCTACTACTTGGCGGATGGGATATACCCTCGGTGGCCGGTCTTTGTGAAGACGATCCGACAAACAAGTGATGAAAAGAAGGCCTACTTTGCGCAACGACAGGAGTCGGCGCGCAAGGACGTGGAGCGCGCATTTGGTGTGCTCCAGTCTCGATGGGCGGCAATCAAGGGCCCAACGCGTTTGTGGGATGTCGGATGCGTTTCCGAGATAATGTACGCCTGCATTATCCTGCACAACATGATCGTCGAAGACGAAGGCGTACAACTGACTAGTTGGGTCAGTGACGATGAAGCCGGTCCAAGCCACGGAACGGCCACCCCTAGTGTACGATAGGGGGTACCCCTCGATGAAGCCGGCCGACTCAAGGAATTTGCCAGCATGCGCCAAGTGGATGCTCATATTCAACTCCAAAAGGATATAATTGAAGAGTTGTGGGCACGGAGGACTGCACGACGATAGTTTTTTTTCTTTATTATGCATGTACTTTTTTTTTAATCTATGTAACTTTTTTAAATGCAATTAATGAATTTTCCCGTACACGTGTCTAAATTTAATTCCGTATTTTAATCGTAATTTTAATTACGTAAATGTAGTATATTTTGAATTGTTTTTATTGCGGCTGGCCTATGGCTGGCCTAAATCTGACGTGGCAAGTGGTTTTTTTAGTGTTGCTGACGTGGCAGAGGAGAGAATGGCTGGCCTATGCACCATTGCTGATGCTGCATTCTGATAATTTCTCGTTACTTTGTTTATTGTTAAACTTGATCAGTTTGTTGTACATGTTTATTAAACTAGTATGGGGGCGGGTGGTAGCTATGAAATGGTGTGAAACAGCAGGGTTCACTTTCTGTATCTCTTGTTTGGTAGCTGTGAAACTAATTTCTTGACCCGGTAAATACCAAGTGGGTTTCAGGCTTCCCTATACTACTTTCCATGTATCAATGTAACTCAATCACAGCTGAGGGCAGGTATTAGATATGCTCGTTTCTCCATTGTGCTGAAAATAATTTCTTTTCCCATATTCATCCTCGTCTCCCTCCGAAGAGAAGCAATCGTTGCTCTCGTCTCTCCCCCTCTTTTGGCAGTGCTATTTCTCCAATTAACGGTATCGTCCAATTTCAGGCCGTCGCACTTTTTGGAGTGGAAACTCGGCCGTCTCCGCCGATTTCTGAATGTTGACCGTGGTGTGTACCAAGAGACTTTGAGGGAAATGCAGCATATCCAGAGGAAGAGCTCGATGGGGGTGAAATTGGCGGAGGAAGGTGACAGAAGAAGCAACGGCGGTGGAGAGGACGAAGACGGAGAAGGATCGGTGGTGTTTGGCAATGAAGAGTGCGAATTGAGGTGTTCTGGTGGGAGTAAAGCACGTTCATTTCTTCCATCTCCATTTCTATTATTTTCAACTTTCGGATTAGAACTGCGGAGGCGGTGGAGAGCAATAATTCTAATTAGAACTGATGAGCTATGAGGATTTGTCGGTGATAATCATCAAAGGCGAGGGTGGTTTAGTCATTTGGTCCACATTTTCTAGGTTTGACGGACTCAACCAAACGCCAAATTGTGGGCTGCAATATTATTATTCATGGTACCAAACAGCATACCCAATTGTCCATGAAAATGGGAAAAACCCAATATCAACGTAGTCATGAAAATAACTTTACGGGCTACCAGTTGAGGTTGATATGAATCATATGATTTTCATGTTTGTATTCGATGCGACTATTAGTATTTTCACTGCAAAACAAAATACTCCGTATGTTTTAGTTAAAATTAAGATATTACGGTTATCAAATACATTTCCATGAATCCAACAAGCTAGCTAGAAAATTTATGAGGTTAAAATTGAACTCGAGAAAGTTAGCCCGAGCTTGATTAATTAGGATTCCGGATTCCCCCAAAATCCTAAATTTGAGTGTATTCAATAAAAAAAATGGATTACATATTAGTTTTCCAAAGCAAATCTTCCACCACAAATCCACAATAATATAGTAAAGGACAGTTAGTGCCGTAGGCCGTTGGTAGAATAAATTCACGAGTGGTCAAATGTTTGGAATAAGAATTTGTCACTGTCCAATAGTTAACGGACCAAATCCAATTTGTGACAAAAGTAAAAGTTATTGGAACAAAAAAATCTTACACTCGAAACAAACGTAATTCAGTATTATTATACGGAGTACAAGATTGTACAGCAAATTACAAATGAAATATATTGCAAAGTAAAAAGAAACAAAATTTGAAAAGTAAATGTATGAACACTTGAGAGTTAAACGTAAAATAACATATATACCTTGAATAATTGAATTGGTCACGGATCCGCTAATAGTTGATTGAAGTCCCATTCAAATTCAATGTCAAGATCACCAAAATTATCATCCACATTCAATACCTGCTCCTTTAACCTAAAATCATCACAAATTAATTGTGGACTAAAATCCAAATCATCATTCCACAAATATCCATCCAGCGATAATAAATCTCCCTCCTCCAAATTCCGATCATCAGAACATGATATTTTTATGTCGTCGCAATCTCCAACAGCCGGCGGCGGGGTAATTTGAATCGCCGCCCTGTCGTAGACCATGGCCGCCTCCTCGGCTGTGTCGTAAGTCCCGAGCCAAACCCTCGCCCGCCGCGCTGGATCGCGGACCTCCGCCGCCCATCGCCCCCACGGCCGCCGCCTAACTCCGCGGAGTTTCTTCTTCACAATATCAGCTTTGATCTCAAACCTTACCTCGTTTACGTGTTTTATGACTCGGCGGGAATTTGGATTTAGCCTTGTGTCTTCATGCTCGTCGTTGGATGAATCGGTGGCGTCGAGGTCGGTGACGGAGATCCTCACTAAACGCGGCGTTTCGTGGCGGCATGCTGGCGGCGGAGAGTAGAATTTGGTTGTCATACTGTATTTGATGGACTCTCTCATTTTCGACTTCATAATCATTTTCTTTTTTTTTTTCCAGTCACATTTCATATAGAAAAGAAGAATAGTAAGTTTGGTTGAGAATTTAGTGCAAAAATATTTGGTGAATTGATAGTGAGCGTTGCAGGGGAAAGAACCACAGAATGCAGGAGAAACTTGAAATCAAATTATATATTTATAAGTCGTAGTAGTATTTGAAGTCATTTTGTATGTGTCTAGTAGTATTAAATAATTGTTGATACAAATTGATTTTTGTAATTAAATTCGAGATTTCAATAAGTTAATTTTCCTTTAGTTCGACTTAACGGTGGGAGTGTGATTTTTGCATGGCATTTCACACAAAATAATTTGACTATAGTAATAAAAAAAAATTAAGAATAATATTAGCCCCGCCTCTACCTATAAACTTCATTAATTTAATGTGACATAATTGATATATTAGATTATGTCTATGCGTACGGTGGATTTGAATTATTATCGAAGCTATATACTATTGTTGTACTACTAGTACATTCTTTTCCAAATTTTCAAGAAATTTTGGGACTACATTCACTCGTGTGATTAAAAATGCATAATACTCATTATGAGCTACTCCATTAGCTAGTGCAAAATTTAAAAATTAATTTGATACTTGGGCGCGAAGTTTTATTAATTAGACACATAAACGTGAGGTGAATATAAGATTTAAGTAAAAGTTAGTTGCATTGTTGTCGATGTGTGCATTATTCAATTGGAATATTAAGTGCTTGCACCCCAAGGTGTAAGATGCGTTGAACATATCAACATGCATTGACAACCATCACATTTCTGAACGATGTCTTATTCTTGATCGTGTAAGCATAGTTTACTAGTCAAATTAGAAAAACAATTTTAATTTAATACTTCAACATCCAAGTTTCTTGATTGGTGAATAGAGGCCTAAATTAATTCACATTGTTTTATTTAATCGAATAATTTAATGATAACGATTTCCTTTACATGCTACTACTATATTTTGAGGTAGAACGATTCTTTAACAATAAGATCAAGAAAAAGTTCATAAATGATTTATATAGTACTCCTAATTTGGGTAAACCTCAAGGCCGACAATACAAATTGTCAAATACAATAAACATCATAAAAATTTGATCCGACCCACAACTTTGAAAATCAATCGTTTAAATTTGTTCTCGGTTATCTTATGATGGAATAGTATAGAATGGTAGCCGAAAAATCAACCGTGGATGTCACCATCAATAAATTAAACAATGTTATCAAGGGATTGTTATATTGCTAACTTATCCCTAAATTGATAATAATTGCAACTAAATGATAGACATTAGATCATGAATAAGGCATCATCAATAAGTAGCAATATAATGCACAGAAAATATCTGTAAATCAAAAGCGATGCAGCAACGAAAAAGAACAAGGATCACGACACAAGATTTTACGTGGTTCGACGTAAAAGTCTACATCCACGGGAAAGTACTTCTCGCTATATTTGATTCTCGGTGGTGAAGATACAAAAAGGGGAAAAACACAGCAGTGACAATCTACTAAGAAACAGGGGAAGCTAGCTCACAAAACACGGTGTGAATCGACCGACTAGTCTCTGATCTCTACAAGGATCGAGCACTTGATCTTCTTCTCTAACTCTCCTTTCTTCTCTGATTGAAACGGCAAAACCGACTCAAGTGAATTCAGCTCAAAACCATATACTTGGAATAGACGGCCCAGATTAAGAGATCTAATCCAAAGCATCTAAGTCGTTGATCTCCAACGCCCCAACAACCATTTAAACCTAGCCGTTGGTCTTTCTTTGTGACGAGCTGAAGATGATCAGTCCAATTCTCCCATTTTGCGAACACAAAATCTCAACAATCTCCACCTTGAGAGCCAAATGGTCAATTGCACTTTCCAGACCACCAACTCCACCTCAATGAGAGATCACACTCACCAGTTTCAGACAATGTCTGAACTTTGACACTGGCAGCGCTTTAGTTAGAACATCAGCAGCATTATCCTCGGTCCCTATCTTTTCCACCTTGACTTCCTCTCTCTCGATGATGTCTCTGATGCAATGTAGCCTGATATCGATGTGCTTCGTCCTCTCATGGTGTATTTGATGCTTAGCAAGGCAGATAGCACCATTACTATCGCACAAAATAGTTACTGACTTCTGATCCAAACCGAAATCACCTATGATTCCCTTTAACCACATGGCTTCCTTTACAGCTTCAGTTAGGGCAATATATTCCGCTCCCGTAGTTGATAAAGCAACTACTGACTGGAGTGAAGATTTCCAACTCACTGCACTGCCATATAGATTGAAGATATACCCCGTTTGAGACTTTCTTGTATCTATGCTCGAAGCATAGTCTGAATCACAGTAGCCAACAAGAGGCTCTTTCATTTCCTGACTTTTCTTATAGAGAATCCCTGTACCCTTGGATCCCTTCATATACTTCAACATCCATTTTAGAGCTAGCCAATGCTCCTTCCCATGTTCCTTCATAAATCTGCTGGTCACGCTAATGGCATGAGCTAGGTCAGGCCGGGTGCAAATCATACTATACATAATGCTACCCACATTGTTTAAGTAGGGTATAGCACTCATCTCTTCCTTTTCTTCAACCGAACTGGGGATTTGGTCCTTCGACAGCTTGAAATGTTGGGCAAGAGGGGTCGATTTTTCTCCAGAATCCTGCATCTTGAACCTGCTCACTACTATTTGAATGTAGTCACTTTGGTTCAACCACAACTCCCCTGCTCCTCTGTTTCTGAAGATGTCCATGCCTAATATTCTCTTAGCCTCTCCTAGGTCCTTCATTTCAAAACTCTGCATTATTTCCCCTTTTATCAGTTTCACATCATCCAGAGTTTCTGCGGCGACTAACATATCATCGACATACACGACTAAATATGCGGCTTTCTTCCCATCTTTGACTCTAATATATACACAATCATCATAAGAAGATCTGTGAAAACCAATGTCAGCTAGGTGAGAATCGAACTTTTTATACCATTGTCTACTACTTTGTTTTAGACCATATATGCTCTTCTTGAGCAAGCAAACTTTCTCTTCTTGCCCCTTTACCTCAAAACCCTCGGGTTGCTCCATAAAAATAGTTTCTTCCAAATCTCCATTTAGAAAAGTTGTCTTCACATCAAGTTGATGTAATTCTCAATCTAGTTGAGTTACAATAGAAAGTATGATCCTTATTGAGGAGTGTTTAACGACGGGAGAGAATACCTCATTGTAGTCAACTCCTTCTTGTTGTGTGTAGACCTTAGCTACGAGCCTTGCCTTGAAACTTATCTGATCCTTCTGTGTGGCCTCGATTTTCTTTTTGAATATCCATTTAGAACCCACAGCCTTCTGGAGTGCAGACCTATCAACTAGAATCTATTTACCATTTTTGAGCAAAGAATCAATTTCTTCCTTCATTGCCCTTATCCAGTGATCTCTTTCCACACTTCTCATGGCCTCTTGAAAGTTTTCAGGCTCATCATAGATGATACTCTCTGCCACACACAAAGCATAAAACAGCATGTCATAGTCATTGTATTTCTCTGGCAACTTTATACTTCTTCTAGGTCTGTCTCTGGCCAATCTGTAGGAGTTTCTAGCACTTCTAGGGTCACCAACTTGGCTAGATGGTGTGATCTGTGGAGAACCTTCAGCCGGATCTTGCTCAGTTCTGTTTGGATGCTCCACCTCGAGGTCAGATCCAACCACATCAGATCCTGACTTATCTCATTGTAGGGCATTTTTGTTTCATCAAAAATGACATCTCTACTCAATATCAACTTTTGTGATTCTTGGTTCCACAACCTGTAGCCCTTAACCCCATCTTGATATCCAAGGAAAATACACGTTGCAACTCTAGTTTCCAGCTTGCTTGTTTTCACATGTGCATATGCTCTACACCCAAAAGGCTTCAGCCTGCTGAAGTCAGGCTCTTCACCATACCACTTCTTGTCAGGAACTTCAAAATTTATGGCAGATGACGGACATTTATTTATGGCTTTGGATGCCGTGAGCACAGCTTCTCCCCAGAAAGTCTTAGGTACCCCTGAGCTCAGAAACATGCACCTCACCCTCTCCAATATGGTCCTGTTCATCCTTTCAGCCACTTCGTTTTGTTGTGGATTTCTTGGGACGGTCTTATGCCTCTTGATCCCCCTTTCTCTACAGAAATCATCAAATTCAGATGAGAGATACTCTAGGCCATTGTCAGTTCTTAAACATTTAAGAGTAGTTCCTTTCTGCCTCTCAACCAAAGTGTGCCAATCTTTGAAATTCTTAAAGGCATCTGATTTTTCTTTTAGCACATAGACCCAGAGCTTCCTTGAGAAGTCATCTATTATGGACATGAAGTATTTTCCTCCACCTAGTGTATGTGGATGCGTGGGACCCCATAAGTCACTATGGGCATAATCTAGTGGAGATCTTGAAGTGTGCTTCCACTTTGGAAAAGGTAATTTCTTTCCCTTTCCCATTATACATTCTTCACATTTCTGAAATTATTCCAAGTCTGAGCATTGAACCAAGGCCTTCTTGTTCAGTAGAGTCAGCCCCTTTAAACCAACATGACCCAACCTTTTATGCCATAAATCAGTTCCAACCTTCTGAGTTACATGGCTTTCCCCCACAACAGCAACTGCATCCAAGTAATACAAGGTTCTCTTCCTTATAGCTGTCATGAGAACTTGTGAGTCCTTGTAGATTTCCGAATTGCCTCCCTGAGACCTGAATCTATACCCTTTTGACTGAAGAACTCCAAGAGAAATCAGATTCCTTTTAATATCTGGAATTAGCCTAACTTCAGTGAGCACTCTTATTGAACCATTTTTGAGTTTGAGTCTGACCTTGCCAATCCCACGAACTATGCAACTTTGATTGTTGCCTAAAAGCACTGATCCATCTGCTGGCTGAATTTCCTCAAACCAGTCAGTATGTGAACAAATATGGAAGCTGCAACCTGAATCAACAATCCAACTGCTCCCTATATCTCCGTCTGCAACATTCATGACATGCACATCAGCCACTTCTTGAGCTACATCAGACGTCCCCGGGCCCAGTGATTCCTCTTTTTGCTTCCTTTTCCAAGCGAAACAATTCTTCTTGAGGTGCCCAGGTTTCTTACAGTAGTGGCAAGATCTAGTCTCTTTCTTCTCACCATTTTCTTTCGGCTTCTAGAATTGAGACTTAGGAGCCTTATTCTTGCCCTTTTGTTTGAATTTTTTCACATTCAACACCTCGCCAGGGGTCTCAAGAGCACTACCTGTCTTTTGCAGATCCTTGGACTTCAATGCAGACTGAACTTCCACAAGACTTATTGCCTCCTTTCGGCCATACAACATGGCATCACGAAGATGTTCAAAGGACTTCGGGAGGGCATTCAACAAGGCAATGGCCTTGTCTTCTTCCTCCATCTTCGCATCAACATTTTCAAGATCATCTAAGATCTTATTAAACTGATCTATTTGATCCCCAATTGTCTTATCATCAGTAAACTTGAATGAATATAAACGTTGTTTGAGATACAACCTGTTCGCAAGGGACTTCGTCATGTACAACTCATCGAGCCTCTTCCAAATTGAGGCTGCAGGCTTCTCTCTCGCGACCTCTCTCAACACTTTATCATCAAGATTCAGAAAAATTAGACTTCGAGCTTTCTTCAAGATTTCCAATTGCTTCCCGGTCGGCTTCTCATCAAATTTCGTTGAATCAAGCGCGTCGTTGAGCCCTTGGTGTGTGAGCAGAGCCTCCATCTTCACCTTCCACAATCCGAAATCATTCCTCCCATTGAATTTCTCTGTTTCGAGCCTCGCCATCGCCATCAATCGATTCCCACAGACGGCGCCAGATGTAAATCAAAAGCGATGCAGCAACGAAAAAGAACAAGGATCACGACACAAGATTTTACGTGGTTCGACGTAAAAGTCTACATCCACGGGAAAGTACTTCTCGCTATATTTGATTCTCGGTGGTGAAGATACAAAAAAGGGGAAAAACACAGCAGTGACAATCTACTAAGAAACAGGGGAAGCTAGCTCACAAAACACGGTGTGAATCGACCGACTAGTCTCTGATCTCTACAAGGATCGAGCACTTGATCTTCTTCTCTAATTCTCCTTTCTACTCTGATTGAAACGGCAAAACTGACTCAAGTGAATTCAGCTCAAAACCATATACTTGGAATAGACGGCCCAGATTAAGAGATCTAATCCAAAGCATCTAAGCCTTTGATCTCCAACGCCCCAACAACCATTTAAACCTAGCCGTTGGTCTTTCTTTGTGACGAGCTGAAGATGATTAGTCCAATTCTCTCATTTTGCGCACACAAAATCTCAACAATATCAATGAAGGAAATTAACATCAATTGACCAAAGTTAGTTATAACCAACTTTAAAAGAATATCTCAAAACTTAAATGATTTTAACTAACTCAATTTAAATTATTTTTTAACACAACATATGTCAAATTAAAGATAATTTTATAAGGATTCTAACGAGATCTCAATTTGGATATGTACCGATGTCAAAATTTGAAAAAAATTCTTGAATTTTCTATTCAGCTAAATGTCAATATAGTTATCATAATATGTCAATAGGGATGTGTTAAAATGACAACTCATCTTAAAATAACACCATACCACCATTCCTAGTTAATCATTTGTACACGTGGACGAATAATCAGCTGTCATGTGGCAATCATAAAAAATTCGCAAGGGTAAATTTACGCGGACTGCAACATCCAATACTCTAGACTGCAATATCCAATACTCTAGACTGCAAGGTGACGCGGCCTGCAATATCCAATACACTAGAGTGCAATATCCAATACGCTAGACAATAATTAGATTGTTGTCTAGCGTTTATACTATTGCAGTCTAGCGTTTATACTATAATATTGCAGTCTAGCGTGGTGTCACAATGTCATTTTAATAGTGTTGTCATTTTAACGCACTCCTATGTCAATATAATAAATATACAATGACAATACTAAATTGTGTTGACATATTCAATTAATTGTATTCATATGTTTAATATACTACATTGACATTTTGATCTAAAACCCTAATTTTGATAGTTTTTTGTCTTTTTAAATTTAAATAAAATAAAACGAAATTACACATGACAATTTATAGACCACTAGATCTGTATAAATCTTATGATTCTAAATTAGTTGTAGTTAGCAATTAAATGTTGAGTTAGCAATTGATCACACTATGTTATCAATTCCTAAATAAAATGACAATGTTTGATTGAAAAATACAAGTTATAATAATTTTTTACCATATACTCCCTCCATCTCAGTTTTATAGTCACATTTTGCCATAAAAGTCCGTCTCACATTTATAGTCACATTTAAAATTTTCCATATTTGGACATAAAATTTTATCCCATTATTCACTAAAATTACACCCAAATGCCATTATCAACACAAAAATAAACCAAAACAAAAATAAAAAAACCAAAAAGTAAAAAAGGGAATAATATTTAAGAACAAATGCAATTTCATGATTTTTCTAATTTTCAAAATTAAGCGACAGAGCAAACTTACCAAACTTGGATGATTTTTTTGTCATTTGCCAAACTACCCGACATCAAACTCTCGGTAATGGACCTAAACTTAATAAAAATAATCGAGACTTTTCAAAACTATATATAAATTCATGCCATACAAAACAAATTGGGCTTCAAGCAAACACAAAAGATTGCAAATTTATCTAAAATCTAAAATAAAATCAAGGAGTAACCATCAACAAGAATGATAATAAAGCAAAGCCAACAGAAATTCCATATCAACAGTTCAAACGCATCATTTGCAGAGTTTCAAGAGGTCTTACACATGAGTGAGTCCGTTGCAGGAACAGATAAACAACACATCATTTTTTACATAAATGCAAATCTAATTCATGAGGGGATTGGATTAACCCATGGCATACTTCTGAGTCCAGCTCCGAGCAGTTTGCTCGTACTTGGCCCTATCCGTCTTGTACATATGAGCGATCTCAGGCACCAATGGGTCATCAGGGTTCGGATCCGTTAGGAGCGAACAGATAGAGAGCAACACCTGCAAGCATATAACCATTAAGCACACGAGTATAAAAATAAACTACTGATTTGCACATACGTAACGCAATTGGTTTGACTAAGATAATTAATTGGAAGGAAAAGATGCAAAATAAAAAGGATAGAATCATAGACGAGATTCCTCCTTTACATTCACGAGCTTTTGGTTCTTCCCCCACAAGGATAGAACAAGGGACCGCGTCCCCAGCATCTGTCTTATCCTTATCTTTGCAAGGATAGATATGTTCAAAGAATACTGCATTCCTATCGTTGTTGTCATTCTTATAAGTTGTAAACATGAACTTATTGTTTGGGGGCACAAAAGTTTTTTAAGTGTAAACTTGTGACTGACTAAATGACAAGAGAAAAGGCACCAACGCAATGTAAAATTAACCTTGGATATTGTCAAGGCGGGGCTCCACTGCTCCTTCAAAATGTCGAGGCATATGCTACCGTTGCTGTTGATGTTTGGATGAAAAACTTTTGTCCTGAATGCAACCTGAAAAATTTCACCAAAAAGAATAAGGGGACATATCTTGAGCGAGTGTGAAATTGCTCAGGATGTTAGAAGAGAAGCCAAGAAGAAGCATAATGTGAGGGGATGTTATCACAGATTCAATATGCAATTCGGGGAGCTCTTCAACACTAATTTCCTGCTTAATTTAATACTATTTGCATTGATCCACATTACATTCAGAACATTATGAAATGAGAGACTATCCCGAAGAAGTATTATTTGCATTGATCCACATTACAGATGAAAACTGAAGGGATGCTTGGAATGAAAGGCTATCCCCAAATTCTTCAGCTAAATTTTTCTCCTCAAGACATAAGTAAAACTATTTTTAACAACTATCCACATAATTTCTCAAATTAAGAATTTGCTGCGGAGTACACAAGAGCAAACAGCATTATATTGCAGAGAAACAACAGCCAGACTACACTAAAGAGTGGGAGAGTTAAGAACATCACTGAGATTCTCATAGCATCAACTTTAAAGCTCAAAATACAAAAAGAACTCAGATCCATTAAGAAACAAGTTGAAAAGACGTACGAAAAAATGACTTGTTCCAACACATCATTCAGAAAACTACTAAACTACACACTGAAAGCAATTACTTGAGAATTCCATGGTAAGAAATCAAGCTTCATACATGGATCTAAAATTATAAATCAAGAACGAAGACACAGGTATTCATATACTTTCATATAGTGTCATTTCGACAGAGGTAAGCTGACAATCTCAGAAAGAATCTAACAAGCCCACCTTTGGAGGCTTGAAAGGGTAATCCGGGGGGAAATGAATCGTCACTAAAAACACTCCTCCTGCGTATGGACTATCCTGCGGACCCATTATCGTTGCCTGCCAATGAAACATGTCTTCACCAACAGGTCCTGTTACAACAGAAAGAAGTATGTTTCCCATTAGCAACCACAGTAACTAAATCAAGAAAAGGTGGTTAAAACAAATACTACATGACTCAAAATCAAATTATTTATGAATAGCTTCATAACTTGCAAGTACAGTTTAATCTGAAAACAGCATAGCTTTATCCTTTGGAATAAAGCACAGCCTTTCTAGAAAATAGAAAAGGCATGAATATCATTAATCGTTTACAAAAACACCTAAAAATCTAGCCTTTCTTTCCCCCTTTTACCTTCTTAATAGTCCTCAACTTCTACTCAACATCAATGATACAGTTAACAAAGATTTTTCACCAGCCAAAAACAACATAAACAAACCCCACAAGACATCGTGCTACCTAAAAATTTTAATTGGGGAAATTTTAAAAGAATAAATAAATATACGTGAAAAAATGTTATTTTCTAGCACATATACATACCAATGTCATGGATCAACCCTTAGAATTCTCAATCAGCTAAAATTGAAATTAAAAAAAATCAATAAACAACAAAAAAGCACATAGACGCACCAATTAAAGCTAAATTAAATTAAGGAAAACCAAAATTGAGAAGAAAAAATACCTGCGCTGCAAGAAGTGGGAGGATCCTTCTGCAAATCCTTGAGCTCCTTCAAGATCCGTTTTGAAGCCATCGAAGAAAAAATCCGATCTTTTGACTATCTTCAAGAAACCCAGAAAGAGATAGAAAAATTGTGAGATATAAACAAGGGAAAAAACGCGCAGGGTTTGGTGATGATTTACCTGCCAAGAGAGAGAGAGACGAAGACTTGTTCAGTTGATTCGCCTTTGCGTTCTTGTTCAGCTGCCGCCTTCTTGATCTTGACGCGATGAAACTCGTTTTTGGTGAATACAGCCTCACTTTAAATATATGCAATATTAAATGTGCAAATATAATTTGTGATTTAATTTTTTTTTCCCCTCGAATGATTGGTCTGTCTTCATCTGATATGGGCTTGTCTTATTCCCCCTTCCAATAATTTATCACGCCAATGATTTATTTATGAAGTTAAAAGAATCTAATTAAAAGAACCTATCAAAAAAAGAGAAAAAAAATGATAACATCTTATAAAGTAATCGAATGGAATGATATTAACTTTTAAAAAGGATCATTTTGATTTAAAATTATATAATTCGGCTAAATTAAAATTTGATTCTATCGGATTTGCTTTTGCATAAGATGACTCGTCGTGGTAGAAAAATAAAAATGATCTATCAGATAAAGAAAATTTATTTTACCTATATCTACAAATAATACTCCATAAATTTTGAAATAAATTAAATTTTCGTAACTAATTTAATACAAGAATTTTAGTTCGATAACCATTTATGAAATTAACCCTCCAAATTGACTAATTTTATTACTTCATAGTTTAAAATCAATTTAGAGAATCCAAATAACAAAAAATAATTTAATTAAAAATAAATTTTTTGATTTAGTTGTAGCATTAATCTTGATATGGTAAAAGTTCAACAATAAAATTATTCAACCACATAATGCCCCCCACAGAACTTTTTAAAAATAATTATATAAATTAATATCTCTAATTAAAGCTAAAATATTATTTAATTATTTTATATTGATCATTTATCAATAGTTTAAACCTAAAATTTCATTTTTATATTTACAAAGTTGAAATCTAAAATATTACTGTATCTAAGAAGGCTTGTGTGAAAGAGCTGTGATTGTTTGAGTCACTCAAAATAGTAGTAAGTCATAACCACTCAGTAGTGTGAATAGATTACAGGGTTTCTATACCTAAACCACAAAGATAAGCTAAGACAAGAAAGGTAAATCAACCAGCAGCAGCATCGAGCAGCTGATGAAGCTTTGCTACCGGGCTTCTCTGCTCGTACGAATCACCATCCTCCTCCGTTCTCTCCGTTGCAAGTAGGTTCACCATGTCAACTGGTTGTGATCTCATACAATCAATCTTGAGGAAGTTTACTTCTCCTGGTCGAGCATCTTTTAGTTTCTCCTGCAAAATCAATACATTTTCATGAGGTTTTTGGGTGGCAAACTCAAGGATCAGCTAAGAGAGGAAACAAAAACGAGGCATACTGATACCAGTAGTGTGCCATTTTCAAGCACTAATTTCTCAGAGGACTTCATGAGATCATCTAACTCGGATTCCAGGGTCATATTCTCAGCAATTAGTGTCTGAACTTTGGTGGCTATTTTCTCAGCCTCAGCCTTGATAAAAGAAAGTAGTGTTAAACTCACAAACTTTTAGTTGTTTTATAGTACTTTGGTATCATTAGAGAATGCTTTAGAAATCTGGTTTGATATGAAATTAATTTTATTTAGATAGTCAAAGTAATCTGGAGGTTATAATACAAAGAAAAGACATTTTGGAGAAGACCACTTTAATATTCAAAGAAACAGTGTGTAATAAGTAGATCATAACAAGTAAATATATGCCAAATGACCTAACTATCAAGGTTATTGTCAATACACAGTTCCACAAAACATTCACGTTTATAAATTCGTACAAATGATCTCTTGTTTGAGGTAGTAGACATACCTGTTTTCTCAACCTCGATCTTCTAGCTGATTCTCGATTTGACTGTTTCCTCTTCTCCAATTTCAGCTCTGGTAGCTCCAGTGTACCCTGATGGAGAGTGAGGAGCCAAGTTGTGGATGACAGTCTTAAAAAGTAATGCTTACTGTATTTTTAGACAAATTTGGTGAGTGATTTCAGTACACATTTTATTATAACCATAGCAGTTTAGAAGGTGATTTGTGTCTCCATCAGTTTTGGAATTGCCAGTTTAAGAAGACTAGAATACTCCTCATATATTTCACTAATTAATTTTGGGTATAAACAAGCACAGACAACGAAGACAGATTAGTCATAGACAATGTTTAAACCTGCATTTGGGCTTCATTTGCAATCGATGACCGCGGATTATAAGTTTTCACGAGCTTCACGTCCAGAATAGAAGGATCCTTCAATCCCGGAACAGAACTTGCATTTTCTATTGTTTTTACTGGTGTATATGTGGGACTAGACACCTGTTTCATACTTTCATAACCTCGGCCAACATCAGCACAGCCTTTCTTCTGGTTCTTGCCACCTTTTGTTTCTGAAAAGGTTGAATTACTTTACAATGATATGAACCAAGTAGAGAATCCTATTATCATAGATAATGCATCTACTTACTGGAAACCGTAGCAATAAAAGTAAAACATTAGGTTAAAACAGCAATACAAATTGTACCATTAACATATCTGAGAATTTTATGCATAATTATCTTTGATTTCTGTTAGACAAGACATCCAAAAGTTACATAAGATTCACAATACCATATTGACTGTATAATGGAGGAAACTAACAGACAAAAGCTGCTTGTAAAAACGATTTCTCTTCCCCTAAAAAATTTTCTCTTGGCTGGGGAGGCATAACACATATACCTCAATAATACAATGCAAAATACAACCGGATATGGACGTATGGTTAAAGAACTTTGGCATCTAAAGCAACGCATTTAGGTAAAAGACTATACAAGATGTAGTAGAAAGAATTCTACTAGGACAAACTTTCTACCATTGAGTATTTTCCAAATTTACAATACATAGAAACTTACAGAAGCTTACCACTCTTGGGAGATCCTTCTCGATTTCTCTTCATGCCACTCCGACCAGCCTATAATAATGACAACATATTAAGACAAAGGTGGTAATTTTCAAACCACAGGCACCATATTGATCCTTACCTCTGCTGTAACTCCATTTGTTCTGTCAATGGGTTTGTCAGTCACCTCACTATCATAAGAACAAATTTTGGGCATTCAGTAAAATAAGTCGATAAGAAGGCTTGTGTCTTAACATCTTTAAAAAATTACCAGGAACAGAGTCTATATCACTCTTAACACAATAAAGAGACATTATCAACACACCTTTCCGACAGTCTGAGATCTAGTCCATGTCCACCACTTTCAGCATTTCCATTCCTGACTGGAACTGCAAACCCTTGAGAATCTTTGGACTCCTTCATGAAGCCTCCATCTGTGTTTCCTGATGACTCCGCAGGCGTAGCTATGCTAAAAGAAGTACCAACCTATACACCCATACATTTAAATATTACATTCTGATCCTCGCTAACTCTTGACTCTCTCAGACATTTATATAATATGTTCATCCTGGCAGACATTTTCTCTTTTGGACACAAAAAGAAACTTAAAATGATTGAACTAATCATGCTATGATTTAATTCACAGCAGCAGCAGGCAGAAAACCTAACAACAAACTTGAGTTATGAAGATGTCACAGGATACAGTCTAAACATATGCAGAACTTACCATCAAAACTCCAGGATTCCCATAAACTTGCTCATGATAATAATATCCTGGGTATGAAGCCCCATAAGGAGGTACCATATACTGAAATATGAAGATTTTGTTATGGAAAAAGTGAAGGAAATCGAATATCCTTTTACTTGGCAGTAGGAGACTACCTGTGGAGGCACTATCCAAATATAAGGTGGAGGAATATGAGGAGAAGCAACAGCTGAGTTAAAATATGGCGGCACAGTAAATTGGGGGCCACAGTAAGCCTGATGATTAAAAAACCAATAATGTAACACCAATAAACCATTAAATATGATGAAAGAAACTTTTGACCAATTATTGCTTGCTGTTGGATTAAAGGGTCAATGGGAGAACTCATTACTTGCATCATTGCCCAGTCGGGATACACATGGTTGGTACTTTGGTCCTCCTGCCAATGTGAAAGTTGGTTACAAATGTTTTTGTGAAAGAAATGAACCATAAAGAGACAGCAAAGTTCAGTCTTGAATGTGCTTTAGTCTAGAGACAGAAAAGTGTATTCTCATAGCAGATAAAAGAAAACAGATTCCAGGTTACTTATTTCATACTCACCTTCATTGGTGACGACGCTTCTTCAATTTTGCAATGCTTATCATCTTCACTATTTCTCATGATAAGTACTAGTTGCAGATCAAATCGGCAGCAATTGAAATTTGGAGCACGTCTATTAATTTCAAACCAAGTCAGTATGAACTCCAATGTTCAGCATAGTGAAAGCCTGCACCCGACATTACACTTATAAAATTATAATGCTAAAGATATTAATATCACATGAAGAGAAGCTCGAGCTACAACATCATTTTAGAGGGAAACTGCTTGAGGCCATCCAGTAACCTCCTCTATATTAATTTAAAAATCCAAAGATCATAACTAGAACTACTAACTTTTACATTGCTATCTAAATAATGAAGATATGCAGAGTTCCAAATATTTTAAAGTTCAAATTTTGATAATGTAAACAGTCTGTTTGAAGATCAGGACTCAGGAATAAGGCATACTCAAATAAGAGTTACATATGGTAACTCAATATATGCAATGACTTGATTCTAAATCTGCACCTAGTTTTATTGGATACATTGTTTACAGATTAAATTCCTTTTCTTATTGGATACATTGCTTATACTTTATAGCTTAAACCCCTTTTCTTTCCAATACCTTACAAACAAATTAAGTGATAATATGATTATGATCCTTTACAATCTTCACGCGACTTTCATAAACTTCTTTCTAACATCATAATCCATAAATTAGTCAGTTCATTAATTTCTACTAGCTCTCTAGTGCCTACAACAATTCCAAGGAAAAAAACACAAATTGCTAGAATTTACAAGTAAAACATGAGAGAGAGGAATTTTTACGTACCTGAGAAAATTATACATATGGAAAAGGCGAAAGCTATTGAAGAAAGCTGAAGGGTTAAAAGTTAAAACTGCATTTTGGGGGAGGTTTTGGGAAGAGAATATGGGGGGAGAAGAAGAGAGAGAAATGGAGATTTGAGCGCCAACGGGCAGCATTCCACGTCACTGACACGTATCCTCGGTATATTCCAACTAATTTGACTTGTGACCCCACTACCGCAACTAATAATCTCTTAATTACTGCATTCAATTTATTTATTGCTCATAAATAAATTGCCGAACCTAACACGCCCTATGCATCCACTTTCTTCCACATTTTTTATTTTCTCCACCACATTTTTACTTCATTTCACATCTTCACCCCACTTTCTTCCTCGTCTCAATTTTCATTCCACTTTTTTTAATTAAGTAAATGCGGAGTTTGCCTTTAATTTGTGGTATTTTTATACTCCCTCCGTCCACAAACAATAGATCACTCTGTGTATGACATGAGTTTTAATGTAGAATTGGTAAAGTAAGAGAGAATGGAAAAAAGTAAAAAAGGAGAAAAAGTAAGAGAGAAGTAGTTTTAGTGGAATGTGGGGTAAGAGAGGAGGAAAAAAAAGTAAAGGAGAAAAAGTAAGAGAGAATCTTTCCATAAATGATTGTGATCTATTTTTTGTGGACGGCCAAATATGGTAATTGTGATTTTTTTTTTTTTGGACATATAGAGTAGTATTTATTTTGCTAATAATTAACATATTTGCAAGTATAGAAAATAAAAAATAAATACTTTACAAAATAGTACTCTATCTGTGTCCCACTGAAGATGACCTACTTTCTTTTATGTTATATTTCTACTTTATTTTCTCTCCTACTTTACTCGCTCCACTCAACACAAAAAAATAAAGTTGCATAAAATCTCGTATCACACAAGGAATGGATCATCTTTCTTGGGATGGAGGGCTATAGAGCATCTCACTACACATGAATAGAGCGGAGAATAATACCGTGGCCTAGTATAGAGCGCCCTATAGGGCGGGGTGAATGCTCAAAGTTAATAGCCAATAGACCAAAGCCTATGGTGCTTTTAAGCTCTTTCAAAAAAAAACTGATAAATTCTACAAAAGTGTAATCATGCAAGTGAGGAAAGATCGTTCCATGAGGATGCTTTAAAATGGTAGATTTTCTGACAATTATTTTACATTTTACATTCATAATTTAAAAATAGGAAACACATGGAGTATATAGATTGTTAAGAGTTAAGTCCTTAATCTGTTTTGCTTGTGCATCACTAAATCATGTTATTGTTTTGACTGCTTTTTTACATGTTGTGTGTGCGATTAAAGCAACGTTAATTAGAGGATTGAGTGTAATAAAGTTTGTGATTTGACGAGTGCGGCCAAAGATACTTCACGTGGGGTGTTTATAATCTTTTAATGTGAGACACTCCAATCCAATACACATATGTACATATAATAGTGTGTGAAAATGAATCTGAAATAGCATGATAAATAATGAAATCAAGAATCGCAGTGCTGCTGCTGTTACTATGCATCACTCTGTACCTGATCAGCATTCAACGCATAAAGCTTTGCCCATTATTGCTGAAAACCGAATCACAAACTCCAAGTCCGGCAGCGTTTCCTCCCAGTCCTACTAATCTGAGCCACCTGCTCTTCGGGATACTGGGGTCGGAAAAGGCTTCCCGCCACCGCAGGGCCTACACAGAGTCCTGGTGGCGTCCGGGCGCCACCCGAGGCGCCCTCATCCTGGACAAGCTCCCGTCGGGTGCACTGCCCCCGACGACTCTCCCGCCTTACAGAGTCTCGGATGACCTCCGCGGACTGCTCAGCAAGCGCGATCTCCGGGCCCAGAGGATGGTGCACGGGATCCTGGAGCTCATCAGGGATTTTGCAAATCAGGAGATCAGGTGGTTAGTGATGGGAGACGACGACTCCATTTTCTTCTTGGATAACATAGTGGAGGTGGTGGCGCGGCTGGATCACACCAGATATTTCTACCTCGGGGGGCAGTCGGAGTTTCTAATGTCGAGCTACGTGTTCTCTTTCAACGAGGCGTTTGGTGGAGCCGGGATCATCCTGAGTTATCCCCTGGCCAAAGCTCTGGCGGCGGATATGGATGCTTGTCTCACAAGATATGCATTCTTGAATTCTTCTGATAATACAACTAAAAACTGTGTTGCTGATATCGGTGTCAATCTCTCTCCGCAAATGGGGAGTCACCAGGTCATTCATTCATTCTTCTGATTACTTTTAATTTGCGCACGTATAGTAATATGGGATATTTTTTACATGTTTCAGATTGATTTACAAGGCGATATATCGGGTCTCCTGTCAGCACACCCGCTCTCCCCGTTACTCTCGCTCCACCATTTCGACGTGGTGGATCCAATATTTCCGTCCAGGAACCGTTTGGAGTCGACGCGCCACCTCATGAAGGCGGCGGCGGCAGACCAGTCGAGGATGCTGCAGCAAAGCATATGCCACGAGAGGAAAAGCAAGTGGAGCATCTCGATTGCGTGGGGATATTCAGCACAAATATACGAAACAATATTCCCGCGCAGCTACCTGCAGATGCCGCTGGAGACATTCAGGCCGTGGTATAAGCGTCGGGACGTAAACCCGCAGCCCCCTTACTACAGGCTGAACACGCGGCCCCTGTCCAGAGAGCCTTGCGAAGCCCCACACAGTTTCTTTCTTGAGGCGGTGGCAGAGAATGAGGGCGGTGAGGTTATCACTGCTTACGCTCGAGCGCGGCCTCGCCAACTTCCGCCCTGTAATTCCTCCCGCTCAGCAGATGCTATCAACCGTATTAAACTATATTCACCTGCCACTAAGCGATATCAGGTACTATCATATTCATACGATTAATTATGAAAAACTATTCATCCTCTTTTATAAATACTAATTCATTGCCAACATTACATAATAGGAGTAAGTATTTATACTTCATTATTATGTTATTTTGTCCTCAGATGGATAGATGTGAGTGTTGTGACATCGTTACAATGGACAATCATATGCTGGAACTCAGGCTCAGGGAATGCATGCTCGGTGAAATCATTGCATAAATGATATTTCAACAAACTATAGTAGTATTAATTTTCATCTCATATTTTGGGATAGGATTTTTGTTGATATGAGAATGCCAACTAAGTCTTGAAACTAGTCGAGTTTTCCTTTGTTTTGGATAGAGTTTTCAATATTTGTGAGTGTTGTTGTGATTCATGTCGACATAATAAGTGGAGTATAATTAATATAAAGGTGAAAATTTTCAACCGTGAACAAGATATACAAGTCAAATGAGTTAACAATTGTTTATTAATAAATTAATAATCTCTTCACTCATTTTGGGAGGATGAAGCTCCAAATTATATGAATCTATGTTCGGTTCATGAGATTGAAAGCCACAATATATTTCCGGATGGATAATCTTACAAGATTATGAATCATAGTAACCCTCTTTAACAAAATTAATCTTAACTTCAAATTAATGGTCGTATAAATTTATTCTGTACTTTTTTCATAAAAATTCAACCTCTTTAACTAGTGTTTATAAATTACTCAATTAAAGATAATTTAGTAAATTTGTAAGTATTTGTTTGTATATACATAAATTATTATTCCAACTAATTAAACTATTTTTTTTTTCATAATTCATATTGACTTATCTCATTATATTATACTCCTTCCGTCTCAAGGTAGTTGAGTCGTATAATTCCTTTTCTGTTTGTCTCAAGATAGTCGATTAGTATTCTTTTTTTGTTTGTCTTAAGTCAGTTGAACTGTATTATTTTCTTGGTAAAACTTTTTTCCCTTCTTTACTTTAGTCTCTCTTTATTTTTCTTATTTTATTCACTCTTTTATTTTCTTCTCTCTACTTTAATTTTTAATAAATTAATTTTTTAAATTCTATGCTCAAAAGAAATGCTGTAATTCTGTAAGTATTTACTAATATTGTCAAAATCAGCACTTGACAAACACCGATAAATAGGAAAAGATTGACTGATTTTAAATATTAGATAAATGTAACTTCATCGTTAAACTTGAAATCATGGGATCGGCCGATCAGATATTTTTCCCTCGTGTTATGTTGACTTTTTAGTAGCTAATGATTGAAGCAACATAAATTTTTAACATAATCAAACACTTAATTAATTAGTAAATAAAAAATAGTAGTATGAAGATAAATATGGAATGTGAACAGATAAGATAAGTACACCATGTTGCAATTTTTAAAGCAAAAATTGCTATAATTGATGCATTGGAATTAAAAAATAGTATAGTAGTAGTTTGGTGTATCTTCCATTTAACCAAAAGTAGTTTGTACTACTTAACATCTTCTTTGTGCTACTGCTATTCAAGCAATATCCTTATTCGCAACACGAAAATACACTTAGACACAGTAAGTTTATCACTGTTTAACGGTGGATTACTAACGGAAAATTTATAAATGATATAATTCACACAAAACATCTTCTCATATTTATGTTTTATCATGTCCATCCAATAAAGACACGATAACGTTTGGATTGGGATGGATACTTGTAAGTTGTAACTTGTTAATAACTAATATTATCTCCGTCCACAAAAAATAGTCTTATTTGTGGATGGCACGGATTTTAATTTGAATTTGATAAAGTAAGAGAAAATGAGGAAACATAGGTAAAGTAAGAAAGATACGAAGAAAAAGTAAGTAAGAAAAAATGGATAAAGTTGAGAAAAAAAAAAACCTTTTCATTTTTAGAAATGAGTATTTTTTATGGACATCCCAAATGGTAAAATGAGACTAATTTTTATGTTCTATAAGAATTGATTATAAATAGAATTAAGTACATTATTAAGAGTTAAATGTATGTGACACAACTTATTCGTAGGGGTGGGAAAATATACTGACATACCGAAATACCGGACTTACCATACCGAAAATACCGATTTTTCGGTATACCGCAGTTTTCATACCGTACCGAAAGTTTTCGGTACGATAACGGTATCAAATGTCCCATACCGCGGTATACCGTGGTATACCGAATCTTCGGTATATACGTTATATGTATAAACTTAAAATATTTAATATACATAATCTAATTAAATACTATATAAAAAACCTCAAACATTACTTTTAGGGCTAATCCCTCCGCGCCCACATCTCACGCAGATTCATTTGGTACATATTGCCATTATTTTACTTTTGTTTCATTTGGCACATATTTGAACAGTAACCTAAAACGTGTCTCATTTTATATTTAATATTAATATCATTAGTTAGGTTATGGTGGTTTCATCAAGTTTAAGTTTAATTGTTATTTTAAATATTTTGGGTATAGGTTTAGTTGTTTTGTTTTTGGATTTGAATTGTTGAAGTTTTATTGTTTTGGATTTTTTTTCAAATAGTTGAACACTTGGAAATGTTATTTTAAATATTTTGGTTATAAAATTATAAAAGAATTTTTTATAGCATGTATAACGGTATTACAATATACCGTCAAAGTATGGTATACCGTAATACGGTACGGTATACCGCATTAATGGTATGATAATGGTATTGAATATTATCATACCGAATTTTCAGTAAGGTAACGGTATAGAATTTTGTCATACCGCTACTTTCGGTACGGTATGCGGTATGACACTCTTTGTACGGTATACCGTACCTATCCACCCCTACTTATTCGGCATTCGCTATTGTAAACTTGATTTTATTAGTAGTACTTTGTTATGATTGGTTTAGCATCATCTCAAAAAAGCTTTTCACATAGCATATTGTTGAAATCATGTATTGATTTCTATGACAAATCTTAACGAGGAATTCAATTTTCATTAAGCTCCAATTTTCAGTACTTCTTAAAAAAAAAAAAAAAAAACACTACTGTTGAAGACTTAACTAGTGCCTATATTTTTCTGTTAATGTCTTTCAAAAGTTTGATTAATACAGAAACAATCAATGAATTTAAAGTGTGATCTAACTGTGGACTGACTACAACCGCATCCTTTTTCACTAACAAATTACAACTTCTATTATGGCCATCAATGGAGGAGGGAGCTAGCTATCATTATATATCATGCAAATGGAATCAAGACAAAAACACCATCACACTAATTATATGGATATTCTGGATTAAAACAATCATGAACCAAAAAAAGTTTCACCAATCAAACCCAATTGTGAATAAACTTAATAGTAGTAGTTGTAGTAGTATAATGTACGATAAATATTAATTCCCAAAGATGGAACAAGCTATTAAGCTAACACAACAACTATACACGAAACAGTAACATAGGATACATCATCCAAGAAAACACCATGCATCAACAAGATCAATTGATTCATTCTCATTTGTCAAGGAAGATAACTATTTTCAAGAACTGGCTGTGTTCTAATACCTGAAGCAAAGGGCATTCTGCTTCTCCCAATCCAAACAGTCTCCAACTCTTCACTCCTCTCAGTTTCTTCCTCCATTCCCCTCATCTTCTTCCTCTTCCACATCAAAACACACAAAACCACCAAAAACACCCCTAAAATCCCCAAAACCACCCCCATCCACACTTCCCAATGCCTCCTCCCCTCATTAGGCACGACGACGGAGAAGTGTCCCCTTCCCTTCACCACACACCACCCCTCCCTTGTCGCGCTGCTCATCTCCAACGTCCCATTTCTGTCGAACCTAACACACCTCTTCGTCCCACCACCGCCTCCATAGCTCTTGAAATCCATCATCAAGGCCTCATCACCCTTAGACCTGATCTCAATTGCCTCATTCCCATTTGAATCATAGGAGAGAAACCCTAACACAGGTGCAACAAATGTGTGGTTAGGAACATTGTAGTAATGTGAAGACCAGTTGCCAAGATTTTGATAAACTACATCAACTCTCTTGGTGAAGGGCAATGGCAATGTCTTGGGTGGGATTTTTAAGGGGCCATGGGTGAGCCCTTGGCGCCATAGGCTGCTGGTGCGGACTCGGACGACGGCCAGCTCCATGCCGGAGAAGATGGCCGGAGAGGGGACCGAGTACACCTCGCCCGAACGGAGTTTCTTGATCTTCTTGAAGGCGTAATCGTAAAGGAATGAATCTAGGGAATCCCTGTTTGATGATGGCGATCCCTCGACGAGCTGCCACAGCCATGCATTCAACATGATCAGAGCGATGAGGCAATCCCTTTTGCAATTGCATTTGCACCCCATCAAGATTCATGCAATTAATATCATTGGAGATTTGCATGCTTGTGAATCGTGTGTTTCATGGTATTGGATTTGATGTGTTGTGTAATATAATATCACTCACTGTCTTAATTTTGGGGTTTGATCAATTGGGAATTAGAGCGAATAGGAGGTGTATCAAGAAAGGATTGTAGCTATAGGAAGATCGATAAATCATATCTCTGCAAGATTGAGAAACCAAAAGGAAATATTGAAAAGGGAAAAAGAGGGCTTTGTGTGTGAATTGTGATATACTATGTGTGTGTGTCCACATCCGTGTGTAGGGGTGGGTCGATACGATATATCGTATCGAAAACGTTGTATCGTGTATCGTATCGAAAATATCGATATGAAAGAATTTCATATCGTTATCGTATCGAAAGTTTCGATATATCGAATTTCGATATATCGAACTTTCGATATAAAAAAATTTCATATCGTTATCGTATCGATATTTCGATATATCGTATCGAAATTCGATATATCGTTAAATATCGATATATATCGAAAATTTCGATATATATCGATATATATCGAAAATAAAATATCGATATATATCGAAAATATCGATATATCAAAAATTTTCGATATATATCGTATTTTCGATATAAAACGATATATCGCGATATAAGGAAATTCATACCGTTATCGTATCGAAAACTTACGATACGATATATCGAAAATTCGATAATTTTTCGATATTTTTCAATACGATACGAGCGATATATCATTTTTTCGATATTTTTCCCCAGCCCTATCCGTGTGCTGTCTATTTTAAGCTTGTTCATGATTTTGTGTCTCACTCCTTACATAAATTAAGGTTGTAGATATGTTTGCATGTTTGTAGGTGGTTTTAATTAAATATACCACTCATGTAAAACAGTTTCATTTGGTTACAAAAGAGACGTACTCTTATACTCCCACTATATACTATTGTTATGAAAGAAGCCCAAAATATTTTTTGATTTCAAAATGCATCTGCAAGAATGAAGTCCGATTACATCACTAATCCGGTATATAGTGACGTTAGTTTTTTAGTGCTAGATCCAATAGGTGCTCGTGTTTGATTTAATATAGTTAAATTTCAGAATAATTGTTGATGAATACATTAATATATTGTGGTGATGAGGCTAGTTGTGGTAGTGTTATTAGATACTCCAAGTGATTAGATTAGGGAATGCAAGTACATGGACTCCACTGTTGTTACCATAAATTGGAAATTCATCAGCTGTACATACTGAGACTAATGTTTAAGATGGTTCATACAATTTCAAGTAACTCAAGCGTGTATATATATATAACGTGCAGCGTATTGTACGTAGATGCCAAATAAAGATTTCACCATATTATCACTTAAAAACATTAGACATAAGATAAAAGCCCCCATCAACAATACAAGAGGCAGTGTGCAAGAAATGGCCCTTACAACTCTCTAGAGTTTGTCAATGTCTTCGTCCTCAAACTCAATGTAATCATCACCAGGGCCATCGTCTTCCTCGTCCAGCCCACCAGCGATACCCTCGTTGAGCCTGGTGTTCTCGGGAAGCTCCCCATACGCCTTGAGCAGCCTAGCTTCGTCAGGCATGTATTTCAAGATAACATCAGCCTTGTCATCCTGTTGCAAAAGACAATCCATTCATCACAAACACAAATACTACTATACTTGTATGATAATCCATTCATAAAAAAACAGAAATATACTGTATATGATTCAGCAAAATATGTTGAGGGTTAGAACCTAGAACCAGTTCAAGCTTGTTATATTGCAATTTGAAGGTTTTATATGATCATGACCATTATCATGTGATTCCACATACTAATTGGAGAAACAAACAGAGTAAATTAAATCCACAACCAATTGAAAGATGAAAACTTTGGTATGCATCAAGGGCCATCAATACATCACTCAAGTAAACTCCCCCAAGTATTACTCCAAATTAACAAGGAATTCATTCACAAACAAACAAGAGTTGATTCAATTAACCCAAATTAACAAGGAAATCCTCCACAAACAAACCAGATAGCACTAGTATGTGTTTTTGCAGCTACCTATTCCATTAAAACAACAAAACTAGTAACAAAGAGACACTAAACAGAGTTAATAATACTGCACAAACACACCGTGGGTGCAAAATTCCCAATTGAGAACAGGAACTTGTCAAAAAGGAAAATAAAATGATTGACCTGATAGTCGCGGAGACCGACGAGGATAATATCACCGGCGGCGATCCAAACCTTCTTGTGCATCTTGCCGCGGATATGGCAGAGACGCTTGACGCCATCGATACAGGTGGCCTCGCAGCGGCCGTTACCGAGCATGCGCATGACCTGGGCGTATTCCTGCCCATCCTCCTTGAAGACGAGCTCTCTCTTCTCATCGTCGGCCTCGTTCTTCCCCCTCTTCCGATTCTTCCCTCCCTTTCCCTTGTTCTTCGGCATCGCTTCAAAACCTAAATCCTGATTTTCCCCTTTTCTTTCTTCGCTGGATTTGTATATGTATAGTTTTTGCGGTTTGCGTGTTTGTTTTTGCCTTTTCAATAAATAGGTAGCGTGGAAATTACGTGGGTATCACGCTCAGCTTCGCCTTTGGGCTCTACACTCTATATTTTCCTTTTTGCTCTTCAATTTCCTAAATTACGGTGAATATTTTATCACAAAACCTATGGTTTGTATTATTAGGAGAATATTTATTTATTTTTAAGTGGGTGTGGGTGCATTAGTTGATCAAGCGTACGGTAGGTTCGACTCTTCTGCAGTGCAGCCTTTAGATTTAAACTATATTCATTTACTTAAAAAAAAGGAGAATATATATTTTGATACATATATCAGCACGCACCATTGAATAATAAGTATGTGTCAATGGAAAATGACGACCCAAATAGATAGAGAAATTTGCAAGCTTTAATTGAACAAAGGATACATAAGATACATGGCAGCTTAAGCATCTCTATAGAAGCAAATTATAGTTCCTCAAAAAGGGTGAGGCTTGCCAGACAACCCTATTTACACCATATAGTATCATCCACGTCACCATCTCTCTCTATATATCACAAGTATACAGCTTGCCTCTTCATGTCTTGTATATCATCTTTCTTGAAGCTGAAAGAAGAAGGGATTTCAAGAACTCCCTCTCTGCGACGCAGGGACCTCGCGTTTGATGGTGAGCTCAGCTCTGAGATGGAGTGTGTCGTTGATGAAATAAAGACTGTCTTCGGCCATAAACGAAGTCCATGGAATGCTGAATAGGTTGCGGTATCCAACTGCCTTGCCGCCGGTGAATGTGTAGTTACCTTTGTATTTGCTGACGTATTCTTCTGTGGGTTTGGATCTGGCGGCGAATTCATAATCAACAGCGAATGAAACAGAGCCCTTTTCTTGCATCCCTAGGAAGAGGCCGAAGCAATGAAACGAGCTCCCTTGATCCATGTTGCAATGTGCAGATAGGAAGAAGCCTTGCCCACCCAAGTGGAATGCTTGAGAGTACACCCGCCCTGACGGGAACAGATTGGAACACTCTTCCCGCTTTAGATCTAAGTAGACTACACACTGTTGGCGTGGGAGCTCAAACTCAACAACCTTAACCGGTCTGTACTTGTAAGTTCGCTCCACAAACCGACGGCTAGAGGATGATGACTCCTCTACGGCATGTATTCTTTGACGATGTGGGGCATCTGCCTTGAAAAATAGGGCATCAAGCACCGCTTTAGTAGCAAATTCTTGATCGAAGTCATTGCAGGTCAGAACTTTCCTAAGCTTCCGCGAAGTCATGTAGGGGAAACGGATATAGCGACCCAAACGTGTGCAGAGAATGACCTGTCGCTCCTCCAGCTTTTGATAGTGGGTCCTGGCCCACTTTAGCGCAAAGTCATAAACTGCATCTTCTGAAGCCACCTGAAGATCATCACTGGACAGGATCGCCTCAATCCCAGTAAGAGGCAAATTCATAACCTCATCTTGGAACCTGCTCCCAGTATTAAAAACATAAGTAAATGTCGAGCAGGTGCATAGTAATTAATATAGCTAACAGAATATTGAATGATGGTTAACAAAGAATCCCCTCTCTTTCATATTCATCCATCCATCCAAAAAGCAGATAGGACAAAGAGAACATGAAAAAGGTTAAATGCAATCTTCTATTCTCTATCAAATTTTTTGAAGAGAGGCCCAGTCAAAGAAAAGGGGGCAGGGGAACTTACTTTGATATATCTTTATAACGTACAGCTAAAAATTGTTTTGCTGCATCAGTCAGTGGTTGAACTGCATCAGCCATAAGGACACTAGAAGGAAGATCCAGATACAGTAAAGCAGACTCTGGAGTCATGGGCAATGATCTCAATGCACGACTGCAATGTCTCATGCATGAAGCAACCTCGAACTTATCAGCAGCCATTAGTACATCTAATAAAGCAGGAGCGGTATTGATGCTTAACTTGGTGCTATACATAAAATTTAGGAGTTCCATAAGAGCAGCCTCTTCTGTTACAATGAGAAATATGATAAATATGTTATTTGTTCCATAAGAGCAGTAAATGTAAAGTGCAAACAATGACCTAGATAAGCTCCCTAACCAAAAACTGTGCTATTACTAAATACTAGAGAGAAGCTAAAGGGAAAAAGTAAATGGAAAGAAAGTACTAAGAAAAACTGAGGTCCTAAGTATCACCTTGAACTGAACAAAGATGTTAAAAAACATTTCTGGAACCAAAATCGCAACCAATAATGATGTGCTAGAAGTAGCTATTCATTTTTGCATAATGCACTAGATCACATACCTGAGGCATTAATTCTTAGGGTGACGTGCCTCTGTTCTGATTCCATCATACCATTTGAGAACAACTGCAAAATAAAGACAAAACTAAGTAATGCGTACGTTAATTCTTATAAATAAAGCAAATGTCAGAAACTAAACTATCAGTACCTTATAGAAAAATGGACTCTTGGCTGCTAAGATAGGAGAGCTAATATGCAAAGTTTTCACTCTGATAACTTTTGAACCATCTTCAGACCAATTTGAGTCATCACTATTAACAGCTTCATCCCCTGTAATTGTGAGATACGGATACTAAATATAAGTACCAACTCACGGAAACATATGTGCATTTCCATACATCCCCAAAGATTGTGTTAGAAAAATATGAGATTAATGAAAGCAAATCTCTAGCATGGATACATGAGCAATGAAGATAAGACAAGTTGACAAACAGAAACACGAGGTCAGCAAATTCCGTCTGGGACAAGTGGATCTGGTGGTTTATGTTGCGACAATAACAAATTCTTCAGCAGTTTTTATCTTTAAGCAATAGGGCATGGCATGCAGACTACTTATGGCACTCAATCTCTTCTCTAGAGAAATGGGCCCAAATTGGCCACAATGAATGCACCTACACAAAATTGTTATTGATCTATTCACCAGAGAACATTTTCCTTAC
This sequence comes from Salvia hispanica, assembly GCF_029641045.1. Lineage (NCBI taxonomy): Eukaryota > Viridiplantae > Streptophyta > Magnoliopsida > Lamiales > Lamiaceae > Salvia > Salvia hispanica. The sequence continues at coordinate 29,063,254 of NC_142692.1, forward strand.
GTGCTTCTCTGCTGTAATAACTCACATCCTCCGTTCAGATCTAATGCTATAACAATTAATTACTGCATCATATTATAATGATCAACTGAATCACGGTTCCAGGGTGAAGAGTAAGCAATGTAGAAATATAATTTCAGTTTAATACCTGATGGAGAATCTTCTATCATTGGAATCTCTTCCTCATCATGATTCTCATCACCCATGCCATCTTCAGCTTCTGGCTGACCATCTAAAATCTGCTCTTCAGGGCAATTGTTGATATCCAAAGCTGCAAACGAGTGGTACATGTCTGATTAAGATGAGCACAACCCATACCATCATAAGAATTTGTATAAACCATATAAATGTGCACAGGGGTATCAGGAAACCACTCATACAACGTACGCCACTAATAGTCTAATTGAGAAGACGAGTTAGTTAATAAATAAAAGCATATACATAAATCATTCATAATAGGAACAAATACTCAGAACCAATATATTCTAGTTTGTCTAATTGAAATGACAATTTGATTCACATAACCAGAATCATATATGCAGATATAGTCAATTATGTAAAGTTGCTAAAGAGAGCAAATCTCCAATACCGCATAACAAACAGAAGCTCCAAAGTCCAGAACCACTTTTTTTAACCAATATTTTAGTTTTTGTTTAGCATCATTAGACAACATAAGAGTTAAGATAACTCTAGCCCTATCAATATTCATATGATCCACCTTCAGCATTCCTAACGTTATACTCCAACTTATTAATTCACAGATGTTATGCTATACCTCATTTCTCGAGCTATACCAAATTCGAAATAAGTAAAAAAAAACATTTCATGATTTTTTTTTAAAAAAATTTACTTTGAAAAACCAAGCAAACAACAAAATTTCATCAAATACCAACAATAATGAGTGAGCTACGTGGACTAAAAGCAGCTCACCATTTTCCTTCTTGGCTATATCGCCACGACGCCGTTTGCTCTTGCGCAGCGCCCAATCAGCTAGGGTTTTGCAATCGTCAGGTTGAGGCTCGGCCTCGGCGGAATCGGAATCGGAGACGATCTCGATTCGAAGGATCCGGTCGGAGAAATTGCTGTCGTTGAAGGCGAATCCGAAATCGGGGTCGCGGCTGGCGCTTGGGGAAGAGCTGTAGGAGGAGTCCATGACGGTGGCGCTTGGGTCGAACAGATCCTGACACGAATCCCTCATAACTACGGCGGTTCTCTCTCCAACCTTTCTCGTTATCCACTGAGGAGAGCAGTGAATATTGAGAGAGGAGCGAGAGAGAGAATTCACGGAGGCGTCTGTTGTTCCGGGTTTCAAAGTCTTCTTTCTTATTTGCCTTCAATTTGAGGGCAAATGCTTTATCTTTTCCTTTCTCTATATATTTATCTCATAATTCAAAAACAGATTTGGAAGAATGTAAAGTTTGATTGGTGGGAAATGTTTCCTATTTTTGTGAATAGCTAATTACAGTAGTACTAATGGTAGAACTCATTAATTTAAATCTAATTTCTCTATCTGCATAGATATGCTCATCTGTAATTAATTGAATATTGTCATTATTGGAATTTGGAGTTGTCATTTTGAATGACCTAATACCTAGTTAAAGTCATAAATAAGTGTGCGTGCGCTCACTACTGTTTTTGTCCTAATAATATTAAAGTTATTAGATTCTCTATGTTAAGTTTAATGACACAAAAACCAACTTTTAATACGGGTGAATATTTTCTTGTTATTCATATTTTATGACATATTTAAAGTTTGATAGCTACAAATTTATGTAAGATTTCATCCTTCGATTGCTGTTGTTAACGTGTATTCATTCTTTATGTTTATAATATAGTACTATAGGAAAATGGAGTACAAATAAGTTAGTAGTATTTGATTAGGAATCAATAGATGTACATCCAACACAAAATGTAAGAAATAAAATTAAAAAATTGTGGCAATGGTAAAATGAATTCAAGCTTGGAAGCCCGTCTTAATACAAAGACGCAGCAGCTTTCTTCCACTTGCATGACTCGAGGAATTGGAAAAATTGACTAAATTAAATTTCCCTTTATTCTGTATAATTAAAAAAAAAAAACATTATTTGCAGATATAAGAGCATCCGCAATGGTAGGCTAGCCATCGGCTAGCCGATTGACGTGGCTAGCCGATCGGCTAGCCGAACCATTGGAGTAGGCTAGCGGGAAATCGGCCAAAATTTCGGCGTGGGCTAGCCGATCGCGTTGCGCTGGCCGATGCGCTAGCCGATGCGCTGGCCGCCATTGTGGCGTGCCGATCGGCCAGCGCTATTTTTTAATTTTTTTAATTTTTTTTTTTGAAAAAATATATAATGTATTTTTTAAATGTTTTTTTATGAATTTTTTTTAATTATGTAATTTTTAAATAGGCACACAGACGACGGGCTAGACCCAATAAATTAGTGAGGAGTAGAGTGGGGCGGTGGCTCGTGTGTGGAAGCCCGGATTTTATTTTATTATGTAATTTTTTTTATTTTTGGTTAATGTACTTTTTTTATTTAAATAAAATTAACGAATTTTTTCAGTATATGTGTCGTAAATTTAATTCCGTAAATGTAGTATATTTTGAATTATTTTTATTGCGGCTGGCCTATGGCTAGCCTATGACTGGCCTAAATCTGATGTGGCAGGTTGTTTTTTTAGTGTTGCTGACGTGACAGGGGAGAGAATGGCTGGCCTATGGCTGGCCTACCGACTATTGCGGATGCTCTATGAATGATAACAACATCCAACACAAGGCACTGGCATGCTAGTGAGTTTGGGCCAGGGTGGAGTTGGTTGATGAGACATGTAGATAGATATGTACTAGTAATTATACTATAATTTATGGAAAGAATTTGAAATCGCCTAATATCATTTTGGAATTTGGATCGACTTTATTATTTCCCCAGTTTAGACATTAATATATGATTGATTAATGCACATAATATATATGGTCGCTAGTGATCAACAATTATGGAGAAATAAATTCAACTCTTTTTCTCTTTCATATCTTAAACAAACCATTTAATTTATTTACTTATTTACTAGGGCTGAGCAGAATATATAGTTAATTCATTTTTGAATCATTCGCTACGGAGCAGAATATTTGAAATTCAAATAAGAGCATCCGCAGCGGTAACGGACGCCGCTGCTCACCAATGCACGTTGTCCATCCTTGCCAGCAGCAGGGCGGTGCTCTTAAATAAGAGCACGTCTGTGCCGCTGAGCAGACTTACGTGGCGGGCTGCGATTGGCCAACGGCATATATTTTGTTTTTTTCTTTTTTTTTAAAAAAAAAATCGAAATTAATTAAAAAATATCATTTTTAAATAAAAAATATATTTTTCCACTTCCCAATAAATTATATCCGTTTTCTACACACTTTTAATTTATTTTTCAATTTTCCCAATGATACGGGGTCTCCGAAGAACATTGGGGATAGAGGACTAGTCTTCCACGGGGGTATTTTTTAGTCTTTAATTATGTAATTTTAAATTTGTAGGATTTTAATTATGTATTTTTTTATTTTCTAAGATTTTAATTACGTATTTTTATTTTTTAGGATTTAATTATGTAATTTTTATATTTTAATGTATTTTTATATTGTAGAAATGTTTTTAGTAATTGAAGTATTTAAATTGAATAATAGAATGGTGGGACCCTTGAGCTTGTCCTTGCAGAAGAGCACGGATGTGGGTGTTGCGCTCTTAGCTAAGGACAAGGAGTAAAAGTGGGTCCCGGCCCACCTCCATACTTTTATTTAAGAGCACGAATGGGATGCTCTAATCGAACTCAATCGAAATGAGTTTGCACCATAATTCTTGGATTCTCGGGTGGGTAGGTTTCTTTTATTTTCAAATTTGACTTTTCGGATTGGTTCCGTCGGCTATCTAATTTTAATTTGCAGAAAATCGAAACCTACTTGGATGAAAACTAAAATGTGTTACATGTTTTGTAGAAATAAAACATAAATTTTATTTTGTTTTTTTGTTATTATACTTATGGACAATTTGACTCATTTTGAATTTTTATTTAAAATTTCAATGTATTGGAGAATTTGGTTGGTTTCGTAATTTTCTTTTAAATATAAAATCTGAAACGTTAGAATTTTGGATATTGATATTTGGACATATCAATCTAATTTTACTGGTTTTGATTTTTATGTAGATTTATTTACTTTGGTTTCTTAATTTATTTTTCTTCTTTAAGAGCATCCGCAATGGTGCTTAGGCCAGCAATAGGCCAGCCATTCTCTTCCCTGCCACGTCAGCAACACTAAAAAATCCACCTGCCATATCAGATTTAGGCCAGCCATAGGCCAACCGCAATAAAAATAATTCAAAATATACTACATTTACGGAATTAAAATTACAATTAAATTACGGAATTAAATTTACGACACATATACGGAAAAATTCATTAATTGCATTTAAAAAAGTTACATAGATAAAAAAAAAATCCGGGCTTCCACACACGAGCCACCGCCCCACTCTACTCCTCACTAATTTATTAAAAAAATACATAAAAAATGTTAGTATGCCTTGAATTTGTGTTAGTTTGCCGCTAGCCGAACGGGGCTGTCCATCGCTGGATGTTGCTCTTGTACAGAAATTTAGAGATAGAGAAAATCGCGTTTATATAGTTTTTCAAAAATTAAAAAAAAGAATTAAATTTTTTTTAAAAAAAGAATTTAAAAAAAATTAAAAAAAGAATTTAAAAAAAAAAACACAAAATTCGGCGCTGGCCGATCGGGCCGCCACAATGGCGGCCAGCGCATCGGCCAGCCCACGCCGATCGGCTTGCCGATTTCGCTCTCGCCGACTGCAATGGCTCGGCTAGCCGATCGGCCAGCGCGACCAATCGGCTAGCCGGTCGCTAGCCGACCATCGCGGATGCTCTAATAGTACTTCTGTTACTAATAATTTAGTTGTGCTTGAGGCTTTTGAGGGATTAAAAAAACATTTTGTTGGAACCTTGGAAACATCTCCAAGCCTAAAGCCATCATTGGAGGAGGCAATTTTTATATATCGAGGTGATATCTCTAACTGCTCAAATCACAATGCTCGGCCAGTCAATCTCTACATTGATATGTTGGCTTTATTTCATCAAAGTCATACATAAATTTTCATAAAATAAAATTGCTAGAAATATAGGAAAAACAAGTCTGTAGGCGTTAGCGTAACTATAATAAAAATATACTACTAGTATGAAAAATTGCTCAAACAGATAGACCTTATTTGTAGAAAATGAAAAATTGCTCAAACAGATAGACCTTATTTGTAGAAAATATTTGAAGTCTCGTATAAATCAAGTCAAATTCATGAGGCATAAAGAATAATTTAGCGTACAAAAAAAGAGAATTACCATATTTGCACAATTATGGAGCAATTTGGAGGCTGCAGAGGAAATCTCTTAGCAACAGGGCATTTCTGAGACCACTTCCACTGCTTGTGGCTGTAATCGAATATCAGCAGCGCCGGCGCTCCGTAGCTCTGTATATATATCACCTCGTCTCTCCCGCTGCTCGCAAACACGTAGTCCAGCTCCCCGAACCCCTGGAAATACTTGTGCGGCATCCGCGCTATCTCCTCCCACTCCCTCCCGTTCAACGCCCATATCCCGATCCCCGGCCGGTCCTGCTTCCCGATCCCCCCCACCATTATCAGCCTCTCGTTGAGGTTCATCAGCCGTCCGCATGTCAAGGAGCACGGCACCGGCACAAAGCTCCTCATTAGGAATCCCCGCGGTGCACATCTCCCGAGGTCGTACGTCACGATGCCATGCTGGTTGTCTGGCCCAGGCCTGCCTCCCGTCGAGTATATCAGAAAGTAGAGCACCCTGCCGCAGATGACGCTCTCGTCGCCGCCCCTCCACCCCATCAGAACCTCCGTCAGAGCTGTCACCCACGTCGTGGCCTCCGAGTCTGATACGGGTCCAACGTTAGAACAGAGCGTCGACGCCGTGGAAGCACAAGAGGTAGAGACGGTGCCGGAAGATAGCGATGAGGATGAAATGGAGGAGAGAGTTGAGAACACAGAGCCACGGCGATCAACGAGGCAGCCCAAGAAACCAGCGTGGTTTGGAGACTTTGTCTCTAAGTAGTTCTTTTCATTTAATTAGAATAATTATTAGTACTTTTATTTTTGAATTATTTCCTTTAAGAACTTTTTGCGTCGAGCATAATATAAGCTCCGTTTCGGGTTTTCTTGTTGGTTCTTTCCCGGAATGATCGAGTCGAACCAAACCTAGGGTCCTTAGATAATATAAATAGGTATTCTGTCTATTGACATCATTATCAATAAATCAGAATTAACCTACTCTTTACGTTTTTTTTCACTTCTTGCTCAAGATACAACAGCCGCCGCTAAGCCCTAGCGACGGGAACGGGTTGCTCGTCGGAGTAATCCGTATTATCTGGTGCTTTCACCGGTTCTCTTCCTCCGGTGCTCTGCTATCATGTCGGCCAGCAAGCCCAGCGTTGGTCGCACGGAACCGATCGGTGTGTCGATACCGCCATCGACAACGATTGCTCCACATGTTCCATCGATCGCATCATTGAGTTCGCAATTGGAACATCTCACATCCGTTGTGCAGGGTTTGACAACGCATATGATTCCTCCGGACAATCGCTTCTCTGAATCCCTTCGCCAACAAACGATTCCTCCGATTCGGATTGGATTTTCTACTCAGGCTACGACTCCTATACCAGTTTTCTCATATTCACAGGCTTCTTCGAGTGACACACTCTACTCGACACCTATCACAGGACAAACCTTACCTACCTTGCACTACTCCACCACACCGCTGCAGACGATGCCCTTCTCAGCGAGCGCATCAGCCTTTTCACTACCGCCTTTCGGACTGCCCGAGACAATCTCCGCGGTGGCAACCTCCATTCGCCCGACCCAACTGCCACAACCTCAATGGCAGCAGACTCAGGCACCATTAACACGACCGCAGATGGTCAGTGCTTCCTCTTGCTGGGGTCCACCGCCCCCTAGACCGCAATTTGGGTCTTTCTCACACGAGAAACAACACAAGCCAATCAAGATGGAACCTCCACGGTTTGACGGGACCGAGGTTAACAATTGGATACGAAGCATCCAATTCTACTTTGATCATGTGGGTACACCCGAGAATCAACGCCTCCATTATGTGATAATGTTGTTCGAACCTGTGGTGGCAGATTGGATATGGAACTACTGTTCCAGCCACGAACACGTTACTTGGTTTGAGTTCCTAGACGATGTCAAGCGTCGCTTTGACCAACAGTGTTATACCAGCCACATCGGTCTTCTCAAGAAGCTTCAACAAACAGGTACCGTTTATGATTATCAATTGGCATTTGAAAAATTGCAGAATAATGTTGTCGGCGTTCCTGACCATGTGCTTCTTGAATTGTATGTGGCCGGTTTGAGGCAATCGATTCAGGACGAGGTTCTTCTCCATCGACCTGCGACTCTAGCGGCTGCTTTTGCAATAGCGGTTCAGATTGCTGCCTGCCGCCCAGAATTGAACCAGCCACCACAGCCTTCTTATCAACGGAGACAGTGGCAGCCACGCGAGTCTCGACCACAGCTGACTGCAGAGCAGCAGAACGGCCCGAGCCAGGCATCGCCGGCTTTGGCTGGTAAACCATCACTGCCGCAGTCCCGCGGTTCGGATTCATCGCAAACGCCAATTATTAGGCTCTCGGCAGCGCAGAAGGCAGAACGCTCTCGGCTTGGGCTGTGTTACTATTGCCCGGAAAAATGGGTGACGGGCCACGTTTGCAAGCACAGATTTTTGGCCTACATGGGAGTGTACGAGGATGAGGACGATCCGGTGGACCCTCCGGCGGGTGACTCGCCTGAGGAAGTGATTACAGCAGACCTCTCACACTTACACGCCATCGAGGGTAAACGCCATTCGAAGTCCCTCACATTACTGGGATCGATTGGGGATGAGACCGTGTCGGTATTGGTTGATACAGGAAGCTCACACGACTTCTTACACCCACGGTTGGCCGAAAAACTATCCCTCCCATTAACTGCAGTGAAGCCCTTTCGTGTGTATGTAGAAAATGGGGAATCATTGTTGTGCTCCCATATGAGTAAGAACACTCGTCTGGTTATGCAAGGCGCGGTTTTCTCTATTGATCTTCATATTTTGTCCGTTCATGGGCCGGATGTAATTCTGGGAATGGAGTGGTTGGAATCGCTGGGCCGCGTCACGACTGATTATGTGGAAAAATCCATGGAGTTCGTTCGGGACAACGAGTTGATAGTGCTTACCGGCACGACCCAAGCGCCGCGACAGATATCCTTGAGCTCGTTGGCATCACTTGTCGGCCACCCGGCAACATGCAAATTATACGAAGATAGCGATGAGGATGAAATGGAGGAGAGAGTTGAGAACACAGAGCCACGGCGATCAACGAGGCAGTCCAAGAAACCAGCGTGGTTTGGAGACTTTGTCTCTAAGTAGTTCTTTTCATTTAATTAGAATAATTATTAGTACTTTTATTTTTGAATTATTTCCTTTAAGAACTTTTTGCGTCGAGCATAATATAAGCTCCGTTTCGGGTTTTCTTGTTGGTTCTTTCCCGAAATGATCGAGTCGAACCAAACCTAGGGTCCTTAGATAATATAAATAGGTATTCTGTCTATTGACATCATTATCAATAAATCAGAATTAACCTACTCTTTACGTTTTTTTTCACTTCTTGCTCAAGATACAACAGCCGCCGCTAAGCCCTAGCGACGGGAGCGGGTTGCTCGTCGGAGTAATCCGTATTAGAGTCGTACAAATGGATGGACAGGTCCCACTGGAAGAAGTCTTCCTGGACTTGCTTCGATTTGACGACGGAAACGTTGTAACTGCCGGATGTCCGGTCAACCAAGACCGCCAGCGCGCTGTAATCAGAGAATTTGGGGCCCGGAGGCTCGTCCAGCCCCCTACAGCTTCTAGTTATCGGGTTGCAAACATAGAGTTCACTCCTGCTGTCGTTGTCCATGAAGCAGACCAAGCCACATGATGAAGCGACGAACCAATTGGATTTCTCGATGCAAGGGAGGTCGATGCCATACCACTTTCGAAGGACGGGATCATAGGCATAGACAACCGGTTCATCTGAGCTAGTGAACATAAAGTACCAAGGCCTCGAGCTAAACACTTGAGCACTATTCCACAAAAACCTCTGCGATTTGACTATCTCGTGCCACCTTTTACAAACGGAGCCGGCCCGGAAGATGCTGGCAACCGGAAGATAGGCTAATATCCTTTCTAACAGATGATCGGGCAAAATCAAATCCAAAGTAACTGCACAGACATCTTTGTCAGTCTCATCATCGAGCTCTGAGAACGAATCCAGCTGCATAGCATCATTTGTCAGGTCATCCAAGCAATGAGAAAGAAACCGATAACCTACAACAGAAACACATCCTATAAAGTACTCATCATGGCTAACAATCGACACACATACATTACAAGACTTACATTAGATCGTGATGAATATTAACACAAGATGTTCATAATCACATCGTACTGCATCCATAGAGGCTTAAAAGATGCAAAGAGAAATACCCTAACCCTTTATAAATTGAAACACTCATCAAGGCTAACAATCGCACACACACACTAAAAGGCGCATACTGTTAGAATTTAGATAGTGATAGATACCAGAACAAAATATTCAGAATCATACTGTACAGCAATGGGAGATACATACAGCTGCTATGAAGTTATAAATATAGTTTGAGTTGAGATTGTTACATATTCTTATCACTTCAGAGCTACATCACTGATATAAAGCTCGCATACTGAAGAGACCAATTCGGAAAGTTACGGAGTGGGTGACTTTTATGGTTGATTTGGAAGGTAGCCTTTAACATAAAAAGGGAAATCCAGATAAAAGAATTTGAACAAGAAAACATAAACAAAAATACACCTTGAACCACAAGAGAGAATATGCTTATCACATTGCCAAGAGACCATAGCTGGAGTTGGAACTTATAGACCACCTATTTCTTTTCCTTTTTTTATCAGCACAAGAGATAATGGAAATTTTGAAGAATAAGTATCCACATATTTAAACATTTTTCCCTTCACCAAATACCCAAAAAAAAAAGCTATAAACACATAATATTCTCTACCCTATAAAGCAAACAAAATACTATTAGTTGTATTTAATGAAACGAATATTCATACTTCGCCTGCCGCTTCAAAGAGTTCAAATAAAAGCAAGCATTTTTCCAATTTATAAACCAGAACTGTAAGAAACTTAAATTATACTCCTAATTATCTCATAACTACAAGTACGGTAAAAAAAAAAAAAAAAGAAAAATTACCAAGCTGCGTTATAAAAAAAACTCAATAAAAATATGAATCTGTTGAAAGAAACACCAAAAACTTGTAGTAGTCCTCATACAACTATACAAGCACCAAAGGTAATTCTAATCCCAGATGATAAAAGACTACACTTTCACACATAAGGAAAATTTTCGTCACCGATAACGCCAAATGGGTCTTACGGAATTGTAGAAATTGTCTAGATTCCTCGCGAAGAAGGGCCAAAATACATAAAATTTGGAGGTTTTTCAATAGGGCGAACAAAAAATGAGGGGAAAAGCGGGGCTAGAGCAAAGGGCATGAAATGGGTCGGTTAGCTGATAACAAGAGGACTGATACCAATGTAAATGTGTGTTTGTGTGCGTGTGTATACAGAGAGAAGGAGGAGGAGGGAGTCCTTTCTTATTTGAATTTCCATTTACGTTCAAGTGAAGGGAGGCTGTTAATGGGGTATAAACAGAGAAACGGACTTAAATTCTTTCTTAAATATCGTCAATTTCGACATAATCAAAAGGCATATAAAGTTTTCTACATCTTTCCTTTTTTTGCATATTCTTTCTTTGTTATCTCTTCATACTTATCTCATTCGTCATTCAACATCTTATTCTTCGTTCAACATCAAACTATGTGATAATTTTTAAAGTTGATGTATGAAATTTTAATCACTATGCTCGGTTTGAATCAGCAATGAAGAAAATATTTAGTTCAGACTTGCCCAAGTAAAACAAATTTATCTGAAAAGTTATGAACTATGGCTACAACTAATTTATCATCTTATTGGTTCGACTCGATTTTAAAAATGGGAGTAAAAAAACCCACCAACTTCATAGATTGTGTGAATTTCTCAAGGGTCTATTAGAATTGAAAATAAAAATATAACTAAGAATTAGTTTAGGATTTATTAGTTGCTATTTTGTGCCTATATATAAGGCTTTCTATTGTATTTTGCATTAACACTTTACAAAATGTAGTCCATAAATAAATTTTCCCTTTTTCCCATATCTCTCTCTATCGTACTTTCAGTTTCTTCTTTTTCCTCCAATGGAGGTTTCTCCATTATCTAAATCCAATTCTACAATTCTAACACGGTCCATTCATTATTTTCCGATCAAATCAAAACCAACATAATAATCAACTTATTATATGTACACGCGAAAATCTAACCAAAAAAGATTGGTTTTGATTTTTGAAGGCTCTACACAACACCCTTACCATTAAAATAATGGAGTAGTAATTTTAAAAAATGCATAGTATCTTCATCTTTCCCAACTCAACAAAGTTACAGTAAACAAATTTCAAATTTATATTTCAGTTAAACAATATTGTCTGTCAACATTTGCTCATTCTCAGTGTCTAGTTCGTCTAGAAAACCCACAAAATTTCTTCAACCTTGACACTCACAACAACAAAATGGCACCCCTCCGAGTGGTCGGATACCCCTTCTTTTTAGCATTACCGATGCTCTTTAAAGTCTTACCAGACCAAACGACCAAAGACACTGTAATTAGAGTTTGCACATAAAATATTTTAACTTTGGCAAGGAATCCAATTCTTACATGATTATGAATATCACTTGTTGGTATCTTCATCGAAATACTAATATTTTTGTCGTTTTAGAATTACTGGACTATCAATAGCTAGTTCTGGCAAGTGAAAAGCAACAATTCATGCATCCAAATATTTAAAAATTTAAGTGATGATAAGTTTAGTCTAACAGCAAAGTTAATAGAGGGAGAGAAGCATTTGGTTTGAAGTCATACTAATAGTGCTTAAAAAATAAGGTTGATCTATGACTAAAAAGCAAAATCCAAATGTTTCATTCAACTCACTGACACTTGCATCCAATTGAGGGAAAATCACTAAACAATGAACTCGCTTTCATCATTTTATGGCCGCATAAGTTTCTTTTTTTCCTTGTCAAAATATCACTCAAAATAAACCTATTTACTGCAATTAAAGTCTAACCGATATTAGAAACGATCCAGGCCGTCGATCACCGACCCCCTTTAGGATTATCCTCCCACGTGTCAAGATTAAGATTGGACGGACAGGATGGGATCTTCCTCGCCACCATCAGCCCGCACAGCAATCCACCGCCGCTGGATTTCGCCCCTTTCATCTTTCCCGCCATTTCTCGGATGCAGTTCCACTCCTTCAGCGCCGTCGACGCCGACGAGGACGACGACGACGTCGTGGAGTCGGCGTCGGAGAACTCGCACGACTCACCGCCGGAGGACTGCTGGCTCCGCATCGAGTCGCTGCGGCTGAGCCTGCGCGCCTTCTTCTCCATCAATTCGCGAAAGCTGACGGCCGGGACCTTGTCCAGAATCGGATAATCGGAGGAGTAGTAGACCGCGGCGGCGATGTTGAGGACGCCGAGGAATCTGCCGGAGGGGCGGCGGATCTGCACGGCGGTGAAGGCTGGGGTTCTCGTAGGGCTCTCGGACTCGGCCGCCGCGGGGGCGCGCGGCGTGAGGAACGTGCTGAGGAGGAATCGCACGGTGCCGATGAGGATATCCTTGATGTATCCGACGGCGAAGATCTCGACGGAGACGGCGGAGGTGTCGCAGGAGACGAATTCGTCGGAGACGCGGAAGAGGAACTTGTCGTTCCAGGTAGGGTTTTCGCCGCCGAGTGAGTCGACTCGGGTTCGGAGCTTGGCGGCGGAGTTGACCCAGGTGAGGGCGTAAGTTTGCATCTTGCGTAAGTTCGAGGGCGGCGCCTTCAAACCCTGGGCGGAGATCAAGTTAATCTCCAGAATCTGATTCTCCATCTCTACGTTTGATTTTCCCCTTTTCACTTGCATATACACAATTAACTCAAGAAATCTTAGAGAGAAGGAGAGAGTGGTGAACGAGGCGGAGGAGAGTTTGCGTAATGACCAATGTAGCCCTGGGAGTTGGTTATGGCCTATGATTTTGTTTGGGGATTCAAATCGAAATTCTTCATAGCCGTTATGAGTAACTGAATTTAATATTCGATTACTGTGACCATTGTTGTAGTTACTTTTCAATAATAAATAAGGAATATTTCTTGTTTAATCAAAGAATCTTAAAAATGTATTCACCGCAAAACTCATCCACACTGTATTTCCCTATACATACAACATGCACGCGTGTCTGGTAAAGTAAACATACAAGGCTTCATACAAACGATACACATTTTATTGCACAAGAAACAACACACAGTACACACAATCTTGGCAAAGCCAGACACCCTTCTACTACACAGCCACCCCTACTGGCCCAGAGGTATCAAATTTAGTAATGCCCGATGATGATCTTGGACTTCTAGCCTTTTTCACCCTGACCTTTTTCTTGTTTAGTTTCTTCTCCAACTCCTTTACTCTTCCAGAAAGACTTGAGATGGCCATCAGCTGTTCTTGCCCTGTCTCAATCAGTTTTGCCACCATCTCTTGCAACCGCTCCTTCTCCTCCATCAGTTTTCTACTGCTCTCTCTCATGTCATCTCCAACTGCGCTATTCTCATCTTCAGCTGCATCTTTTGGTGGAGGGTGGCATTGTTCACCTTCTTTGCTTAATACTCCCATTTCCGAAACGCCTCTAGAGTGATTGGCATCAGCAGCACCTTGTTCGACATCAGCTGTTCCATCACAAGATTTGGCTGCAGTTGTGCTTTCTACTCCGGCCATGCTCACTTCATCCTCATTCGTGAAACCTCTTTCCTCCATATTAACTTCCTGGACTAGCTGGCCGGTCATCTCATCCAATGTTGAATCACCCATCTCCGAGTTTTCTTGTGGCTCTTCAATGCTCGTAACTTCTCTTTCACCAGAAGCTTCAGCAAACTCAAGCTTTTGAGCAACTGGTTGTTGGAATGTGCACTCATTAGATTCTGATGTTGCATCTTCCATTTTGTGATTCGCTTCCTCCTCAGTTTCAGTCTGGTGATTCTCTTCATTAACAATTTCACTATGTGATTCCTCAACAGTATGTGACCCTGTGAGTGCCTCTTCTAGCTGCAGGTGCTGATCAGCTTTGCTTGAATCTGCTGAATGGGGCACCTCCTCTAGCTGCTGGGACAATTCAGCTTTGCTTGAATCTGCTGAATGGTTTGTGCCTTCTTCTTGCTGCAGGTGCTGATCAGATTTGCTTGAATCCGCTGAATGGGGCACCTCCCCTAGCTGCCGGGACAGTTCAGCTTTGCTTGAATCTACTGAATGGTTCATGCCTTCTTCTAGCGGCTGGTGCTGATCAGCTTTGCCTAAATCTGCTGAATGGAGTTCCTCCTCTAGCTGCCGGGACAGTTCAGTTTTGCTTGAATCTGCTGAATGGTTCATGCCTTCTGCAGCGCACAGGTCATCAACCACCCCTAGGGGCAGCTCTGCCATTTCACTTTGGAATGTGTCCTGATCCTCAGTTTGTGCCACATCTGTCTCCCTGGCTGAGGAGTCGTCCAGCAGAGGTGAGAGTTCACAACCCTGCCCAAGAATGATAGGCTCGCAATCCTCCTTAGCAATTGATGTTTCTTCATTCTCATGCACTTCATTGCTGTTTTCCTCTTCATCTTTTGTTGCTGAGCCTTGTGCCACTTTAACACCTTCGTCCACAGGGCTTTCTGCAGCTTCTACCCCTCTTTCGACACTTGCTGCTTCATCAATCGGATTTGCGCTTTTTACATCTCCATCTTTTGTTGTCAGGTCTTTCTCTGACTTAAAAGCTTCATCAACACAGCTCTCTGCAGCCTCTGCCCCTGTTATTACATTTGTTGCTTCATTAACTGGATTCACCTCTGGAAATTCTGCGCTCTCTGGGCCAGATCCCCCTTCAATCTGGTTCTGTGAATCTACTATATTGATTTCATTGCTGTCCTCAGATGACACGACATCTATACTTTTGCTCAATAAATCTTCCTGATCATGCTTCACCACAGACTCCTGTCCCTGTGAATCTTCAGGTTTTTCGCATATTATTGTATCTAGCTGCTCCTGAAGATTCACAAGTTCTTTCACCACAGATTTTCTGACTTCCCTGATGATTGGATGCAGTCCCTAGAAGAAGAAAAAACAAAAATAAGAATTGTCGCTTGCCACAGAAAAACAATATGATGAACGGGAGTGAAACTCAAGACGCAAATGTATAGCTATATGAAACATAGCTTAGGAGAAAGAGATGCTTCCATACTAAGTCGGAAGAGATGAAAATACAACAACAATAAATTATACTCCCTCCAGTAGAAAACAACAATGCAATTAAGCAAATGGAATCTGTTAACTAATAATACCATGGAAAGCTTGACTTTCAAGTAAAAAGATTGAGTTGTTAGGTTCTAGGCAGTGCCATTTTAGACAAGTGCCCTCAGACATGTTTTACATTAGATCCAAGCATAAGTGAAAATGAATATAGAGTTAACATAAGAGTAACTTTTAATGGTGAGTTGACATACCTGAATTGTGTCCAATCTTAGCAGAAGGCTCATTATTGTTTCTGAAATAATATTCTTCTGCTTTGAACGGCTCTGGATATCAGCAGTTAACTCCATTTTTTGAATGAGACTCTTCACATCAGCAATCTCCTCTCGCACTCTGGCTATTTGTCTCAACTTCTCTATAGGTTTCCACCTTCCGACATCAAAGCGGCGATATGCTGATTGAATAATGACAGCTGCTTCCTCCTCTGACAGTTCTCTTTTACTGCATTTCTTTCCGGCACCTGCTTCCTCATCCCTGAAAGATTCTTCTTTCTCCCCTCCGGTGGATACAATATCCTCTGATTGCTCTTTTATAGCTGCATGAGTTTCACTATGGTTCTGATCTGTTTCCTCTTCTGGTTTTTCCTCTGCTTGCTTCATTGAAACATCACCCTGAGATTTAGCAAGTGGCTGAACAGGTGTTTCAACAGTTGTTACCTTCGTAGATTTCTCTAGCAAAGTATTCCCATCAACAACTGCAATAGTTTTCTTGTCCGTGCTTTCCTCAACTTTCTCTGAAGGACGAACTTTAACTTCTTCATTGGACTTCACCTCCAGCTTTTCTTTGTCACCAGGAGGACTTGGAGAACGTGATTTTGCATTTGCAGACTTTTTCCTTGGCAATGGATCAACTCTCAGGCAGACAGGTGGTAGCTTGGATGATTTTGGTGGAGATGGGGACTTCTTCTTCGAACCGTCTGTAGGGGATACCTTTTTAACCTCATCAACTCTCTTCTCACCATTGCCAGGTGTAGTTTTAACAGAGGTGTCCCCTTCTTTTTCCATGTTTTTGGAACTCTCTTGTCGGACATGTTGTTCAACATCCTTCACTGGAATGTCTTTCACCCTTGAAGCACAAGGGACGCCGATATTTCCTCCATCGACTTGGAAGTTCTGATCACCACCAGAACCCTTCTCTGGTTCCAAACTCGGTTTTGCATCGTTATCCTTCAACTTCTGATTCTCTGGTTCTTTATCATATGGCTTATAAGGTATCCAGAAGAACGGAAATTGGAACTTTCGCTCTCCATCATCTTGGCGAGAAGTCTCCCGCCCATCTCCATGTTCCTTCGAAGATACCACATTGTTTGAATTGAGAGGGAGCCATCCATTCGAGAAATTCCGCAACTGTTCCCCAGGTTCCCTATTCTCATGCTCCTTCACATCTAGAGAAGTATCTTTCTTGACCTCTGTGTTCTTCACCTTCCCACCGTCATTGTGATCAGGTGGAAGCCACACAATTGGGTAAGGCGAATTCTTGAATTGTAAGGGAACCAGAGAATCATTTTTCCTTGGTTCCCTTTCAGGCTCTTGCTCTTCAATCGTCACGTTCCTCTGTTCCTTCTGATGTGGTGGATGATTGCGACACCCACAGCAATGATGCTCCATAGGTACGCTCTTTTCATATTCATATCTCGGATGGGGCATCACAGTGTGAGATGGAGGAGGCATGTAGTGAACCGGACTATATGGATAATGCCCGGGGAAATGATGTGGAGGAACATGAGAATACGGAGAACCCCAAGCACAAAGGGCCGGCATATAAGCATGGTTACAGCAGTTGTGGCACGTCCCCGGGGGAGCATAGCCATAGTTGCCTCCCCAAGGCCAGCTCTCGTAGCTCACCGGCGGCCGAGCTTCCATTCCAGGGTAACAGCTTGGCCTGTAATACACTTGACCATTCTGATGCGGATAGGGTGGAATGCTCATGTACACAGGTTCCATTGCTAATAGTCCAACTAGCCTTAGATTGTGTTTATGAACAGTTGACAAAGCCAAACAATGAAGCTAAGAAATACAAAACAAAGCAGATTTCTCCTGCAAAGCATATGATGCTTGATTAAGTTAGGCACATGAAGATACAGACAATAGTGATCAGCAATTGAGCATAACAGAACAAGTTAATTCAGTGCCAATGGCGACCACTTTCTATTCCAAATGACATCACTACGGTAAACAAAACAAAATAATGGTATTAAACTAATCAAAGTAGATGTCAAGACTGAAGCATAACATCACTTGCAATAGATCAATACACTAAAGTTTATTCACATACTCAGACACTAATCCGTAAACTTCAAATAATAATATGTCAATCAATGTGCAAATGTCAATCAATGTGCAAAATCATACTACTAAGTAGGAGTAGTTATTAAACAGAATCATAATCAATCAAACTAATTTTTCATCAACGAATTGCACAATGACAGAAGCAAATCAAAAGGAAGGAGAAGTAAAATCACTTACGATTAGCAGAACGATCTCTCCAAACAATCCACAGATCCCAGTGACTTAGTTTCCGGCACAACAACGATCCACGAACCCGAATAATCGAACTGATTAGAGCACTCCCAATGGCGTCGGCGAAAACTCGGCGACTTTTCGCCGAAAATCGCCGAGTTTTCGCCGACCAATGAAAGGAATTCGGCGAAAAATCGGCGATTTTTCTCCCGATTTAACGCCATCCGGCGATTCATCGCCGAAAAATCGCCGAATCATCGCCGCCCACTGTGGGCGCGATTCGGCGATAATTCGACGTTTTTTTATTTTTAACGGCTAAATTTGTAAAAATGAAATGTTGAGTTAGGGAGAAATAAGGGAGAAATAAGGGAGAAACCATTGGAGCAGTTGGCTAAAAGTTGGCTAAAAACTGGGGATAAATTATGGTGCTGATGTGGCGCTGATGTGGCAGAAATAAGGGAGAAATAAGGGAGTTTTAAGGGAACCCATTGGGAATGCTCTTACTTGTTTAGAACCTCGAGATTTCTCTTTTGCTGGACGTTGATTTCTGTTTGAGCTGTGGAAACGGAAATCCAAAACGCTTAAATAACTCGCAATTTCCATGGTTTGGATATTTCGATGGATTTCGAGATGCTTCTCGCAACAACGGGATGGGTCGAAATGTCTAGAGAGTGTTGATTTTTTTTCTCTTGACACGTAATGGTGCTGGATGGAAAATAGAAAGGGAGTGACGATTCCATGTTGGCGGCTGTATAATAAGATAACAGTTGATTGGGCCTCAGTTATAAAAATATATAACATGTCCAGTTTTTATTGGCTATCGCCAAAGACGATAATTACATATTTGTTCCCACGTTAGTTTCGATCCAAAACGAGCAATTGATTTTTGATCACGCCACAGCTTTTCAAATGGTTTATTTGTGAGATCTTATAGACTTGAAAATTAAAATGACTGAAAAAATGAGTAGTACTTTACATATAAATAATGAAAGTCACGAATTACTCCCTCCATTTTATAATAATAAAGGCAGTTTATTTTGCATACTCATTTTGAAAAAATAATTATTAATAGTTAAAATAGAAAAAAAGTAAAGTAAGAAAAAGAAAATGTTAATATTATGGAACGGAGGGAGTAATTTTTAAGCTAAAAAACCACAAAGACATTTTTTAGTAAGAGGTTTTGAGTTTATATATGCGCGTGCCCGGTGTAGTAATCCCTTATCCCTGCTTAGAGGATCCGCAGCGGTGGCGGCCGTTCGTCCGTCCGTCCGTGCCGCTGAGCACGAGCTCGTCCGTCCGCTGCTGCGAGCTGTCCGTCCGTGCCAGCGGCACGGCGCTGCTTTTAGCTAAGAGCCCGTCTGTGCCGCTGAGCAGCCCTACGTGGCGTATTCTTATTGGCCAATGGCTAAATTCGATTTTTTATTTTTATTTTTTTTAAAATTCGAAATTTATTTAAAAAAATGTTTTTAAATAAAAAAAATTATTTTCCCACTTCCCAAAAAATTATATCCGTTTTCTACCCACTTTTAATTTATTTTTCAATTTTTTTTCCCCCAAAATTCACATTTTCATCTATAAATACCCCCACTTCAACACAAAAAATTCCCGTAACACTTTAATTATAGGAATTTTTAATTTGTAGGATTCTAATTATGTACTATTTTTTTATTTTCTAGAATTTTAGTTATGTATTTTTATGTTTTAGGATTTTAATTATGTAATTTTTATTTTTTAGGATTTTAATTATGTAATTTTTATTTTTTAATATATTTTTTATAATGTAAAAATGTTTTTAGTAATTGAAATATTTATATTGAATAATAGAATAGTGGGACCCTTGAGCTTGTCCTTAGCTAAGAGGACGGATGTGGGTGTTGTGTTCTTAGCTAAAGACAAGGAGTAAAAGTGGGTTCGGGCCTATCTCCGTGCTCTTAGCTAAGAGCACGGACGGGGATGCTCTTACAACAGTCTAACATATTAGTACCACCTTGTGTGGTGGTCCAAATGAACTTGCATACTTTATCTAGTTTATACCACTACTATTAATTCTTTAATAAGGGTTAATTATATTTGAATTTGATAGGTTGAATTTAAATCATTTTCAATTTTCAATCTTAACTTTGAATTAGGTTCTTGTAACATAAACTTTAGGGAAAGCTTTATCTAATAACAATGGTGTCGAGTTTGTATCGATTATTTTATAATAAGATCTGTTCAATTTGTTGTTGGTCTTGTCAAGATAAAAATTTTGACGTAAAACTAGACAAATTTGGTCGAGCAACAAACACAAAATTTGCCAAAACTCAACCAAATTTGTCAAACAATAAGACTAAAAATTAACTGCAAACTGGAGGTATAATTGGAACAATTCTCAAAATTAAAGTTATAGGTAAATGAATTAAAATTTACTTAATCTTATTTATAACATGTGTAATTTGTTTTCTAGTTCCATAGTAGTAGTATCAATATAGCACTGTAGCTTATTGTATTTTTATTGGAATATAAGAATATGATAATCTCAATATCCTATGTAGGACAATTTTTATCATTTGAAAAATTATTAGTATAATGGACATTTATAAAACATCGGCATTTTATGGCTGTAATTGACATTTATAATAATTTACCTTTTTTTAACAAATATAATAGGTCAGAATAATTTTAAAAAATTGATAATAGTATTAGCAATTAAATTAAGTGGGAGTATATGTAACACTAGTTAGCCCACGCGCTATGCGCGACACATAATATTTTTGTTCTATTAATTGGACATTGCGAATAAACTAAATAAAATAAAAAATAAACATCATTAAATAAGATTTAAAAATAAAAAAAATATAGTACTCTATAATAACAATATGTTAAATAATTTTAGATATGAAATTGTAGAAATTTTAAAGTAAACCAACATGAAAATATTTGTTAATTTCGATACTTATGTCTCTACAACAAAGAAAAATATCATCATTACGACATACATACTTCAATACTAAAATACTATCAATATTAAATAAGTATCTAATATACAAATAAAAAGTACAATAAGGACAATAATATCGTCATAAAAATATAAAATGATGTACAATACAAATAAAAAACATATACATATAAACATTAGAACAATAGTTCGTAAGACATGAAAAAATAATTATTTTCCTCCTTAATTTCCAAATCCATGATTTATTTATATGTACGAAACCAAATGTGATAGTTTATTATCTTCGTCTTCTTTGCTTCCTTTCGTCATTTCGTTATTTTAGGTGTTTTATTTGCATGAAAACTATGAAGTGATTTGTATAAAAAGAACTATTATAGCCTTGACCAAAACTCACCTTTCATATATGTTTAGATTTATAGAAAAATTAGATAGACAAAATAACATTGGATATTCTCGTGTGAAAATCTTATTTTACTATCTCCAAAAGGGAGTAAAATAAAACTTAGTAGCAACCCTAGCATTCTCCACGTCACTCCCATCATCTCCATCATCTCCAAGGCCCAAAAGTCCAAGCTATAATAGCCATCATGAAAATGAACATTAGCTTGAAGGCATTCTATAGGATTTACATAATAATCAAAAAAATACAAAAACTAATCTAGCAAAATCAATGTTTTGGCTATATCAAACGCAAATATCTCAAACCTTTTCTTTTCACATCATCTCTGGCTTCATCACCTTCTTCGTTGTCGTCTTCCTTGTCCTCAACAACAACAAATATATTAACATAAAAATAATAAAAAATTGAATGCATAAACTAATGCTCAATAATTATTATGCATTTAGTGCCCAAAATTGGTGTAAAGTGTGCGTTACTTGAGGTACAATGAGGCTATCATATAAATTTTAAATTTAATAGTATTAAATTTAATAGTATCAAACGCAAATATCTCAAACCTTTTCTTTTCACATCATCTCTGGCTTCATCACCTTCTTCGTTGTCGTCTTCCTTGTCCTCAACAACAACAAATATATTAACATAAAAATAATAAAAAATTGAATGCATAAACTAATGGAAATAGAGATCAGTAAACTAAAGAGAAAAAAAAATCTCCAACCACAAAACAGCTGAGAGAGCGAAATGATGGCTCAAAATAAAATTCAATAGTAATACACAAAGGGAAAATCATCATATAGAGAGGAATGGAAAAACAGGTAGCGAATGAGTGGATTATATAAGCTATCAAATCTCCTATATTTATAGTCCAAAAAATAGAATTATAGGAGACTCTTTCAAAAACTTTCGCTTTCTCCACTAACAATTTAAATTTATAATCCTTATAACTTCCCTAATATTAAAATCGACAAAAGGTTAATACTATTAAATTTAAAATTTATATGATAACCTCATTGTACCTCAAGTAACGCACACTTTACACCAATTTTGGGCACTAAATGCATAATAATTATTGAGCATTCAATTATTTACTGTATTAATTATGTGTATAATATTTTTGTGAAAGAAAATGAGAGCAATTTCAAGTACCATCTCACAATTTATTTTACATAACTTTCCAATTACTTGACTACATTAAAAATTGAAACTTTATTATCAATTGTGGATGGCGGAGGTTACATAACTTTCATCCATATTAGTAACGTTCAAGAAGAAATTATCTAATACTCTTTCATAATTAATAAATATTCAAAATTATGCTCAAAACTCGCCTTTTATATATTTATAGACGTGTTCTCCATATTCGCAAAATGGAAGTCCACAAAAAGCATTCCCGATCCGTTATCACACCGTCGGCCACTTCTCTCACCTCATCTTTCTCGATCTCCTTTCCGATTTACAGTTTGAGAGTTCAATTGAATTTCAGTTAACGTGAAATCCATAGGCATAAATAATCGTAATTGATGTCAAAGAAAATGTCTGCGTTTCTGCATCAGAGACCTCTCTACTCCACCTCACCAGAATCTTACGATTTATCCCCTAGATCCCGCCAAGATCACCAAAAATCCTCCTCCGCCGCCGCCTTTCTCAGCCGCGGCCCAGCATTGGTCATCCTACTCCTCTCGCTGCTCATAATCGCTGGTGTAGTTTTTCCCTACGTACAGTCCCCCAATTCCCTCATTTTCTTCACTTCAAGGAGCTCCGATTCCAAGTGGCGGAGCTACACGCTCTCCGAAGCGGCTGCCTACGTGGCGAAGAACAATTCGCTGATTGTCTGCGCCGTCAGCGAGGCCTATTTGTCGTTCCTCAACAACTGGCTCATCAGCATCGCGCGGCAGAAGCATCACGATAAAGTTCTGGTGATTGCTGAGGATTACGCTACACTTTTCAAGGTCAATGAGCGGTGGCCAGGACACGCAGTGCTGGTGCCTCCGGCGTTGGAGGCGGCGGCGGCTCATAAGTTTGGATCTCAGGTGATTTATGTGATTTTGTGGCCGAATTTGAAGTTCGGTGTTAAAAAAGTGATGTGTTTTGGTCCATTTCCGAATAAACTTATGCTGTGTGAGTAAATCGAACTAGTAAACTTGATTATGTATTTTTTGTTGCAGTTGGATTGCTGAATAATTTAATCCGTTAGCTCGATACTGATATGAATTTGCACTGTACATAGAAAGCTGCAAACATTTGTATGCATATGTGGGGGTATTATGTTGCAATAGTAGATTAGTGTGCTTAGATGCCAAAAGAAGGTTTGTTTAGCTGATAAGTGATTGATGATTTAGTTCCTTAAGGGTCATTATACTAGATTCATGAGATTTAAAATGAGTGCGGATTGCTAAATCTTAAGTTACTGATTCCTGGTGATCTGCAAAATTGAGAGATAGGATTTTGCATTTCCTTGGACTTATGGTGCTCCTGTGCATTATATGCTACTTTTCATTTTTATTCTGTGCCCTAGTAACATCCTTTCTTGTGCAGGGCTTCTTCAATTTTACAGCACGAAGGCCCCAACATCTCCTGCAAATTCTGGAACTTGGCTATAATGTTATGTACAATGATGTTGATATGGTTTGGTTGGCAGATCCATTTCCATATCTTGAGGGCAAGCATGATGTGTACTTCATGGATGATATGGCTTATGTAAGTATACCTGCTGCTTCTTGGTTCAAGTTTATCAGTTTTAAAAGCACATTCTGTCAGTTTGTAGCAAGCTAACCGGATTTAGATTTTGATCTCTTCTCAATTGGTCTCTTTGAATACATTCTCTAAGGACTAAAGGAGTAGGTATTGTTTTCCTGTAGGAATTTTTATGTGGTTCCTTGACATGATCGTTCAATCCAAAGTCCATCTTATGACAAATCCTATAATAGTAATTTCTTTAGTGTTTACTTGATCAAGATAATAGATGGATATTGTAAAAGTCAAAATGATTATCCTAAGGTCGTTCTACAATTACTTAGTATCAAACAGAACTATTTCTTATATGTTAATGATGTTCGTTTTCTTCCCAATGAAACTGCCAGGTGAAACCTCTTAATCATTCTCATGATTTGCCGCCTCCAGGGAAAAAGGGTCGTACATACATCTGTAGCTGCCTGATTTATCTGCGCCCTACCGTTGGAGCAAAATTACTTATGAATAAGTGGATTGAAGAACTAAAGGACCAACCTTGGTCTAGGGCAAAAAAAGCTAACGACCAGCCTGCCTTTAATTGGGCATTGAATAAAACTGCTGGGCAGGTAGATATGCACTCTTTTACTACCACAGTTTCCCTTTTTTTTTGCGTCAGAATACATCATTACTCAGTTGCTGATAGTTCTAAGCACCATGCATATAAATCCATCAATCCATTCTGTCCACCCTTATCTTTTCTCCAAACCCGGGGTTAGGAAGAGTTTAAAGGGTGTAGGACTGACCAACGTTTCTTTTGGTGATGCATAGTGGTGGAATCTGTTAGTATTACTTATCCGACCTCTTGAGGTTATTGGTTAGCATGGTAAAATATTATATTTAAAAAATTAATCAAGGTTCACATCTCTTCCTCTCTCACTCTTTTAAGCACTAGCCAAATTGTCAGTCTAAGTTGTGCTGAAGTAGCGCTCAGAACCATATTAGACTGGAAGAAAGTAGAGGAGCTACTTATTAGTAGCTGCACCATTTTACCGAGGTTTAAGAAGCTACTGTTAAAGCCAACTTGTTACGATGAATGTCAAAGTCAATTATTCACCTCGGCACACTATTATTAGGAAACTATTGCTTGCTTGTTATTTGATTTCACATCTTTATCTATCATTGATTTCTTGTTCTTTAGCTTGAATAATCACTGATTTTTCCACTGAACTTAGATGGTTAGCCAATTTTGTGTGTATGAAAGTATCATGCACAATGACAATGATGTCCTGTTCATTGTAGTGATGATGTAGGACACTGCTATGTTAGCATATTTGATGTGTCATATCAGATGACACTGTAATCTTTTGTGAATAGTGGATGGTCAGAAGAAACTATGAAGAGAGAATAGAAATTCTGTTGTTTTGCTTATCACAAATTTCAGGGTTTAAATACTTGAGTCTCAAATGATCTCGAAAAATGGTTGGATCTTTTTGCTTTTTTCACTCTGTTTGATCACAAGGCAAATCGCTTATGTTGCCATTGACTTATTTGTGCCTATTGTATAATTCATGTTGCAATTGACTTATTTGTGCATATCGTATAATTCATGTTGCCATTGACTTATTTGTGAGGTTTGATCTCGTTTCAGGTGGATGTGTACCTGCTGCCGCAAAAAGCATTCCCCACAGGTGGTTTGTACTTCAGGAACAAGACATGGGCACGTGAAACCGAAGGGATGCATGTAATCATTCACAATAACTACATAATTGGTTTTGAGAAGAAGACCAAGCGATTTCGTGACTATGGTCTTTGGTTGGTGGACGAATATGCTACTGAGTCCCCACTTGGCAGATTATAGTGAGTCCGATGAGCCTTTATAAATGAGCTTTTCACGTGGTACAACATTTAGCAGAACCGAGCTTGCCTGTATTAATGGCTTGAACCCGCCATTGCAATAGAGAAGCAGAGGATCTAAAAGATTATGGGGTCGAAGCTCGTAGATGAAGTGTTTCCCTTGTGCTTTGTTGTGTGTTTTCATCAGCAATGCATAGTGTAACCTTAGTTTTCTTGATCATTAACAAGATGCATTTATCAGATTTATGAAGCAGCATTACCAGCCTGCTATAATTTAATTGTAGATGTTTTATATTGGGCGCAGATGTAGATTCTTTCAAATTCTGTCTGCAACAGTTTCTGGGAAAAATATCTCAAATATCACAATTGTTCCAAAGGGGCACGCATTATAAAAAATATCGAAGAATGCTTGAACTATATGTCTATTGATATATATTCTTATAAATTACAGACGTAAAAGAACCAAAATTAAAATATCGAATATGTTGGATATTGGAGAATCAAACAAATGGGAAGTATAACATGGGATAGAATCTGAATTAGCACCTCTAAAATAGGAGCCAGTTGAAGCAGGCTCGAGCCTTTTGCGGCAGCAGGTACACATCCACATGGATCTGCCGACTACAAGATGACATAGCCACCCTCACAAATGGGGGAAGAGTTAAGACTTGAGCAGACCCAAGTCTCAGAGTTGAAATCGAGAGATTGGGCTAAGAAGCAGCGCCAGAGCTGTCCAGGTAACACAAGTTTGGGAGTCTTCCATGGTGATCTTTTTTTTTCTGTTTGAATTTTTTCAATCAATTACTCTATTGTTATAATTATTTGTTGTACACTCGTGCTGAGATCTTGGATACACCACTGTCCCCTCTCACGATACACGCACTAGAGAAACGCGCACAAATGCACACGTGAATCACACGCACAAGCACACACAGCCACATGTGCATCACATGCACCGTCAATTAACGGTGAAATGCAACTTGAAAACAATAATAACAGCCAACTAACTCAAACAGCATAAATGTACATAACCATAACATGCGAAGACCAACCGAAAGTAGAATAAAATCTGCAAAAAAATAGGCAAGGATTCTGAAATAGCAGACCCTACAGGAAATAACTTTCAAGGTCAGTTGCAGAATATGATTGCTGAGAAAGTATCGACTAGCTGCCCAGCAAGACCACTTGGGTCATCGAGCATAGTCTTCATGAACGTTCTGACAACTCGACGTTCATTCTCCCTCGCCTTCAAGCTAAACCATGTCAGGAACTTCAACCTGAACTCCATACTGACATGGCCACCCTGCTCTAGTCCCCGGATCATCCCCACAATGTTTTCAAAGTCCTCATCCAATCCTTCACTCTTCTCCACTGCTGCTATGCTTGTCTTTGTACCGGGCTCCTGAAACTCCTCGTTCAGATCAGGAAGTTGCAGTCTAACCTGTAGAGTCTCGGCCTCAACACCTCCGACTCCCATGCATTTTTCCCCGCTTTGAGGCTCTTTTCCTCTTTTCTGGACAAGCTTCTCTCTAGAATCTGATTTGGCATCTGCCCTATTCTTGTGTTGATGTACGGAATTAGAAACCGAACCCTCTGCTATTAGATCAACGGAGATTACTTATTAACGATGTTTTAGTTTTCATTGTGGAGATATGCTAAAGATATGTTGTGTACATACATACCACTGAGATTTAAAAGTGAGCTGGAATTTGAAGTCTGAAGTTCTTCAGCTTTTTGAATAGCACGCATGCACAGAGCTTGCACAGAACTATTAAGTCTTCCAGTGCGTGCACGGGAAAACTTGGCCCCTGCTTCACTGAGTGGACCGAACTCGCTCTCTAACGCAGCATTCATATATTCAATGAACTTGCGGAGCTCACAAAACCTGGATGTACCCTTGAGGAGCCTGTAATTCAAGAATATCCTATAGCACAGGATATCAACATGCTTGGAATCCATAGCTATCTTTAACTGCTCCTTCCAGAATCTGCAAGTCATTCAGATCAAGAAGCCCGGTATATGGTAAGTGTGAAGTCACAAAACAAGTTAGGTGTAAGAGAAAGTAGTCTGGCCATTAAGATTACGAAATTCCAAAATATGGAGATAAGCTAATTACAAATCGTAAAGTCAAGTTCCAGAAAGGTAAGTTATTTATGAAGCACAATGATGATTCTTGGAACAATAAAAATAAATAACTAATAATGTACTTAGTTACCAGACCTACTGTTAAGAAGACGACCATGCACATAATTGCAGTTTTCACGCACAAATATGAACTAACTGTGATTTCATGTGCACTTATTTGACACGCACGGCGCACACACAAAAAAGGCAAGAATGAAACAGAAAGACATAAGTGAGAAAACTTAATGTGGTTTTCCCACCAAAGATAGCTCCTACTAGTAAGACTACTGCAACTATGACCAAGGCCCAGGATGTGACTGGTATGGTGGAATGAGATACAAAGATGGAATGAGAAAAGTTATGTTACTTTAAAAAAACATTGATACAGAAAATCTTACCCGATTATTGAGGAAACTTTACCACATGTAGCACAAGCATAGGAGCCATTCCTGACCATCCCATGTCGGAGAGCACACTCAACATGACAGGAAGAGCCACAGGAACCTTCTGCACCAGACTCAGGTGTGCATTTCAACCAAAGGCTTGGGTCCATATTGTTATCAAATTGACAACAAATACAGCAACAACACCTCTTGCAAAACCCGGGAACGGTGGATTGTGTTGCTTCACATGCAGGATTTTTGCAGATCGACAAACTAGAATCTTGTGGCTTCAGAAGAGAGCTTTTTCCTCTCTTGTTTTGCTTCATTGAATCACAATCCTCTATCTCTGAAGACATCCGCCTCAAAGCTTGATTATTCGTTGTCCTTGGAACTTCTTCAGCCATTTCGAACTATAATTATGCTGAATGCACCTTCCCTTCCCAAATTAACTGTGGGAAAACTCCTTATAGAGAAGATCTCAAGACTTCTTGGATCACTTCTGGCACAAGACATATCAAGTATTAGGATGGAATAAGGGAAGGCAAAGGAGAAGGATATAGAATTACACATTCTTTTCGCGGAACCTAAATTGTTCTAGCGGCTAAGGAGCCAAGTTTGGTGTGTTGTGCTGCTGTAACACCATCCCAGAAGAATAAGTATACTAAAAATAAAGTTTTATCCGATCATTGTTTTTTACTTCTAAATAATACACTATCCAATTCTGCAGTCATTGCATTTGCATATTTGAAACCCACAACCTTACTGTGGACCTGAAAATTCACATGGCACACCATTGAATGCATGTGGAATTAACACGTGCTTTTACATTTCAGACCAGAGTGCCATGTGGAATTCAGGAGATAATTGTGAAAATGCTGAAAGATTGGTATCAATTTGTAATTTATCAAATGTTGGAACATTATTGAAATATAGCTCAAAAGTATGACATAATCTCTGTTTCTATCATATATTAATCCCTCATGTCTAGAAAAACTACCAATGAAAATAGTCATGTACACCATGTTTGGCATTGAATCTTTCTACTTGCCTGAAAAAGGAAATGTACAACAATACTAAAATTCTGGTTTCTATATAGCTTTACATGTAGCAATTCATCGCACCGAAGAAAATTCCATCAAAAGCATTTAAATCAACTTCACAACTTCATTCAACCATTTCAATTCAGGAATGTCAGTCAACACATGATCTATCATCCAATTAATTATACCTAAATCTTGTATGCAGATACAATTGAACCTAACATTCATTGAATCATCGAAAGAAAGAATCGATTAGAACACAAGAATTATATTCATATATTACCTCAAAAGGATGAATCAGAATGAAAGTTGATCTCTTTGATATGAAATACTTGGAATATAATCTTTTTAAAATGAAAGGTCTCAAGCTAAAGAAGTGAACACTTGATAGAACGCGATTTGAAGACCTTAAGATGAAAGGGAACGGTTCGCTTATATAGGTGCCTCACAGTAATGTTAGTATATAACAATCCAAGAAGGGTTTTTAAAATCCAGAAAGGAAAACACAAATTCTACAAGTTTAAAATTTGTATTAAGGAGATTTCACAAGCAGACAACGCAACGACTATTTTTGCTTAATTTAATACCCAAGTATTTTTAGTATATGTGTTTTTTCGTATTATAGATTACAATCAATCGGAAAAGATAAATCGTGACAATAAGGAAAACATACATTGTGAAATGGAAAGAAATGCATACAATCAATAGGAATACATATATTGGAGAAACGATGGTCTATGTATATTGCACAACTAGAAAAATTCATATATAGACAGAGAAAGTAGAAACTAGTCTAATCCTGAAATAAAAGGATCTACCTACCATATAAAGTATATCTGAATAATTAGAGATATATATGAAGAAACATAAATGTATATACTCTTAACTATAGTTGACACACAACAAAAGGAAATGAGAAATTACACTAGTCCTAACATGACAAGAATTTCAAGAAATTTCCTACCGTTGATTGAGGAATCCAACTATAATAAGAGACACTTAACATTCTACGAAGATCGCAAATTAGAAGAATTCCATTCAGGGAAACTCAATGCCGGCCACTCGACACAAAAACAATTCCCAGTTCCGCCTTGGCGATTATATGTAAATATCAAATCCTGGATTTTCATTAGTGAATAAATTCCCTAACCTTCACGCTTTTTGTTTGAATCTGAATATCTAGCCATGTGTTCTATTTTGGAATATGTAGGCATTTCTTTTTTTCAGTTTAACTTTGCAAACATTTCGCCTCAACAATGAGAATTAAAACTTGTGAAAATGTTACTCGATAATTTGTTGAGGGAACCTTCATTAGGTGGATAGATACCTTTATTTGTGTCGAGATATGAATCTGAAAAGTCAGAATATCTTAAAAGCAAGCCAAACACTGGTTAATAGACTCTACATTATAGTTGTTCTTTTTTCTCAACTTAGTTGTAACCAATTGATACTGCAAAGGTGTGAAGAATGTACTTCATGTGTAAAGTAATTTGATAATGACCAACGGTGAAGCATGTGATCAAGAACTTTCCTTTAACTTGACAGTCATTTGCATTCTACATACAGCAGGAGCTTAAATGTAAAATGCATAAACCTCAAGATCTTAGCTTGTAAAAGATACATTTTATTTGCCATGAAAAACCACATTTTACGAACCACAATAGAACATATTAAAAATATATTTGCCTAAAAATTCACCGGATAAATTTTCTGAACTAAAAAACACTTTTTCATTCCCATCACATTTACAATTTTTCAGGAAATATCTGTCCAGGATGCTTAGATAAGCATATCATTTCCTGCTAAAAGATAATTGCATTTTTCATCAATCCAGACAGTAGTTTATTGAAAAAATCAATCAAATGAGTAAATAAAATAAGATGACAAGTGAATATATCTTTCATTTTTCACCTCATTTCCCAGAAGTAGAGGAAAAGTTTGTAGAAAGCAACCATTGTGCACACAATATACATTCACTATTAGAGCTAGAAGGTTATAAATGCATCTTGTAACTGTTCAAGGATAAATGATATATAAGGTGTAGAACAATCACATTGATACTAATAAAAGAAGCAAAAGACAATGAGCAGCAAAAAAAACAAAAGTTACATACCTCCACATAATTTTACTTCTCTGCATAGAGTAGGTGCTTTTTCTAGACACTTTTTACATACGTGATTTGAGTATTACCTGAAATGCAGTAAAAGATAAAAGTAAAAAAACAAAACAGATATCACAAGAAAAAAATTTAGGCTGCTATGAATTCGTCTTCCACCATGCAATCTTCAGATACATGTTGACTTGTATCAAGTATCCGTGGCATGGCTACATACTAATAGCCTAACAAGAATGAATATGCATATATAACATAAATTCATAGATATACAGTTATGTCCACTTCAGATCAAAAAACGGAATCCATGATCCATTATGTTAATGGATACAAAAGAATATTGAGAAACACACGACTACATACGCACATCATGGCATGCGCATATTATTTTGAGTGGATTTACTGAAAATGTTCATTATTATTAATACCCATACACAATCAGCTCATGTAGCCACGCATATACCAATACCCTGTGTTTATCTACTTCAAATGAGCTCGTAAAAACTAGCTTTCAACTGCTATATTGTGGGTAATGATACAAATTACAAACTCTCGACTTTATGTTATGAAGTCTCAAATAAAAGTCCCATCTACTCAATAATTAATTTATATAGAATTTTAAATGTAAGTTCAAGTCTTACACCGATGCCTAATGATAGAACACAACTGACCAACAGATGGCTGCCTGATATTCAAGACTTTCAATCTTACACCCTCAACCACGTCTGTGTGACAGATCCTATACATCCAACAACTCGGCTCTATTCTTTCTTGAAGTTCTTATAAATTAGGAATTCCATCAAGGCGGCCATCCATATGTATTTTGGAAAAATGACAGCCTGATCTAGCACTAACTGAACCATGGGTCTTGAAAAGGATAGACTGTCTAGTTGCATCATAGTGTGACTAGTGATGCAATAAATCAGTAAGGTAAAACGAACTAAGCAACTTAGGCTCCTTCTAGAAGAAACTAGAAACTTCAACAAAACAGTTGCATAAACATTATAAACAACAATGAGTATAAACTTACACAAGACTAGGTACCGAAGCGAGCAAGAGACAACAATGTTATACAACCAAAACAACAAGAGCAATCCCTCTATTAGTCTTGGAACCTGCAGCCACAGATCAGTGTCCTATAATAAGGTTGACAAAGGCTAGAAAGAAAATTGGACGAAAATTGAGCATTCTGTCTAACAAGAACTGAACTCTACCACACATCAGAAAGTGTATTTGCACACAGTTAACAACTTAATTGCATAGTAATTAGTTGATAAAGGAGTCTCGGCACGTAATAATTTAACAACAGCAACAACAGCAACAACAACAACAACAACAACAACAACAACAACAATAATAATAATAATCCTACAAATTGAAAATGAGGAAAATCAGTGGGAGTTAAGGGATTTGGTCATTACTAATGCCCATCTTCTTGCGAATTGCCTTGCCACTTCTCCATCTTCGATGCACAGGACATCGTTAACCATTTTCCAATCTGGAACCACCTCTAGGGTTTCAGGAAGGTAGAGTTGGGGATTTGAGTGGTTCACAAGTATATCAGCGCCTGCCAATTGAATCTCAAGCCATCCATAACAGTTTCTCCAAATGTCATCATAGAAATTGCAAGAGCTCATAAGATGGTCAAGATCTTCCAATGGATTGAAACACAAAACGCATAATTTATCCAAAGCACCAATAACTAGTCTAACTTAACTTCAAAACTCCCATATCCCTTTCAATTTTAGCATTTCACGCATCTTTCTACTAAACCCAAGCAATTTTTGTCTCTGGTTCCATCCTCCCTAATCCCTATAATAATAGTTGAATAACGCTTTGAAGAATTAAAGATAGTAACATGAAAGTAGCAAGTTAAAAAACCTACGAATTGAAGAAAAAAAGATAGTAAAAAGAATAGCGATCTCATCGCCTTCATATTCTCTCTGATTTCAGGAAATGTTTGCAGAATTGCAGTTGAAAAACCTACGATTTTGATTTAATGCCAAAATGGCGCCAGGATTCTAATATTATCCTCTTTTCCCTCGCAAACCTCAGTCTATGGTTAATAAGGTCGGATTAACTTGGCATGAATTTTTATAAAATATAATGAAAAATAAATTTAAAATGTAAAAAATAAATCTTATTTATATATATTAATTTTATGTTAAAATATGAATATAAAAAAAATTAAATGTGAGATTTATTATCAAAAGTAGTAAAAATACAAACAAAATGCTAAAATGTGCTACATTATTTGTGAACAGGAAAAATAATAAAAAACCTTTGATAAATATTTATTTTAAACTGAACTATATAAATGGTCTGCTTGTTGTTGTACATTCGCGTTTAAGGGGAAAAATAGCATAAAATTCACCTAAACTATAACATTTAGGATAAGTCGCTTTTTTCAATTTTTTAATACAGTTCCTCATTCTACATGAATACTCATATTTTATATATATAAAGTCTTATCATAAATTCATAATATGTAACTGTGCGTAGTACAAAATCGAGATGAGTAAATTAAAAAAAGGACTATGGTGAATGTCATTTTCATATTGGCGGTGCATGATTAAAATTAGGGTCACTAGTTATTTAATTATAAAATTTGATCAGATCAATTTCATGAATTTTGAAATTAGAATATTAAATTATAATTTTATTTTTATCTTAATTGTCTCATTTATGTACAAGCGAACATCCTTTTGTAATATTAAAAATGATAATATCTCAATAAAATTAGAAGAAATGAGAAAATAAAAGAATATAAAGAAAAATAGTTATATTAATGAAACATATCATTTTAAATATTTTATATTTTATAGTACATGAATGTGACCACTGAAAAAAATTAAAACTTCATTTTTTAATATTTTAATTTCAAAATTTATACACACGTCAAATTTGACCAGACTTTATAATTTTAATAGCTATTAATCCTTGAAATTAATAACACAATACGTCTCTTGATGGAAGGCTTTAATATGTTTGAGGTATATTTTCACCGTTTTTGAATAATTTTACCCGTTTCCACTTTTTATTTAAAGACTATATATATGATACTTTCACATTTTTTATTTTTCAATCATCTCACTTTATTTACGATATTTTGCACCCTCTCTTTTCTTGCTTGTCTCATTTTTCCCTTTTTAGTATGCGTTTGAAAAAAATTAATCTCACACTTGGCATTCACAATCTGTAACTCACACTACGTCACAGCTCCACGCTACATCATCATTCATCTCGTTTTTCTGCATCAAACCACAACTCCTACAATCTTGCGCCTTCCCCACACCACAAACACTAATATACACCATTCATAATTTTAGTTGCAAAACTAAAAAACGATGAACATATAGTATAACGGAAAATTAAATTTATTTATTACAAATAAAATTAAAACAAAAAAATAATAAAAATAAAAATTCAAAAAAAAACATTAAACATGAAAATTATTGCTAGAAAACGTTGGTGCGTAACCGAATTTCTTCGATTAGATTAGCCCAGAGGCACCATGGACTTATTCTTCTCGCACAAACTAGCACGTTGGGCCATGACATCTCGAAACTCGGGAGGTATACCTTGAGATGGAGGGTCACTTACGATGGGCGAATTGGAGGTGTTGACGCCGACTTCATCGATCCACGAGGTGATTTTGTCTACTTCGTCTACAATTATCATGTTATGCATTATGATACATGCATATAAGATGTCAGGGATTATTATACGGTACCACGAATGAGCCAAACTTTCACTATAGCCCACCGTGATTGGAGAAATCTGAATGCACATCGCACGTCTTTCCAAATCGCCTCCTGTTTTTCGACGAACACCCTCTTGTTGTCAGACATGTGAGCATCTTCACGAACATGGGTAGATCTCATTTGCCAAATAGTACCCCATATCGTACAAGCGGCCATTGGCAGTGAACTATACGTACGGTGATCATCCGACAAATGAATAGTGGAGACTCGGTCAACACATTGAAGTCGTTATTCGACTCAGCAACACCGAAGTACGCATGTCAGATCCACAATCGTTGGTTCACAACTGCCTCCATCAAAATTGTCAGATGTGTGCCCTTGTGCCCGCTAGTTAATGCACCTCTCCGTGCCACATAAAAATTCTTCCACTCCCAATGCATACAGTCGATGCTGCTAAGCATCCTGAGAAATCCTTGACCGTGCTTGTGCATGCTCACCAACATCTGGGTCTCCTCAAGTAAGTATCATGGAGAGTAGAGAACTTCAATCACCGCCCGACAGAATTCAGTCAAACACTCTAGTCCTGCTGACTCGGCAATATGGAGATACTCGTCGAACATATCGCGGTAGTGCCGTATGCGAGTTGTCGTATCACCAATGTGCATTTCTGCAATGTCGATTGACTTTGTCATCCTAAAGCATCAGTAGGTTGCATGAAGTACTAGTCACGAGCACAAGCAACAACTGCGTTGACTGTTAAATAGAGTCATGGTTCAAGGTGGGTCCAAGCCAGCTGGAGCAGCTGAAGTTATCAAATTAGCTGATTAGTTTCAGTTAGTTTTATTTTCTTTGTTTTTGTTAAGAGCCGTTGGAGCTCAAGAGGTTAGGGTTGTTGAGAGCAGTTTCTCATTCTCTTGTATTGCATAAATACTCTTCAATTCTCAGCTTGAGAAGGATGATGAATAATACTTTTTACTTTCCCTACTTTGATTTTGTGTCTTGAGTTTATAGTCGAGAGCTAAGGGAGAAAGAAAGGGTATTCTTCTAGTTGTTCAATCTTTATTTCTTCTTCTTGATTCTTAACAAGTGGCGCCGTCTGTGGGAATCGTAAAAGAGAGCTTGGGCGATTGCAATTGTTTCTTCTGGTTTTGGGGCTGTTTCTGCTACTGCACGCCATCTATTTGAAGAATGGCTACATCAAGATTGGAGGCTGAAAAATGCACTGGTTTGAACGATTTTGGGCTTTGGCGAATGAAAATTCGTGCAATGCTAATTCAGCAGGGGTTGCCTGCTGCGCTCGAAAAGGAAAAGGAAAAGGAAGGTGAAGAAAAGAAGGCCGATTTGGATGAGAAAGCTGCAGCAAAATTTGCAGAAATTCAAGCAAAGGCTCATAGTGTTGTGATCCTGTGTTTAGGCAACAAAGTCCTTCGAGAAGTGGCTAAAGAGACCACTGCAGCAGGCGTTATAGCCAAGCTGGAGAGTCTTTATTTGACTCGATCTTTGGCGAATAGGTTGTGCATGAAGCAGAGGTTGTATGCTTATAGGTTCCGTGAAGATAAAGGCGTTTGTGAACAGATGGAAGAGTTTTCTAAAATGGTTGATGATCTGGAAAATATTGACGTTACAATAGGAGATGAAGATCAAGCCATTTTGCTTCTTAATGCTCTACTAAAGAGTTTTGATCACCTTCGTGATGCCATGGTGTATGGGAGGAGAAAACCATCACCGTATCTGAAGTGAAGGCTGCATTAAGAGCCAAAGAGCTACAGAAGGGATCATCAAAGCCACAAGAAGTTCCAGCTGAGAGCCTGCATATCAAGAAGTTCAAGAAGCCTAAGTTCAAGAAGAAACTGATGATGTTAAGGCCTCAAGTTCTGAAATAAAGGAAACGAGATCATGTCACTGGTGCAAGAAACCAGGACACCTCAAGAAGGATTGTTTTGCTTGGAAAATGAAGCAAGCATCCGAGGGCAAAAATCAGAACAATGCAGATTGTGTTGAGGGAGTAGAACTTCAAGAAATCATGAATGTAATGGATGGTGGAGTAAGTGGATCTTGGATAATGGATTCGGGGTGTAGTTTCCATATGTGCCTGTACAAGCACTGGTTCCAAGAATTAAATCCTGCCACTGGAACTGTGCTCTTAGGAAACAACCAAATCTGCAATATTAAAGGAGTTAGGATGGTGAAGTTCAAGATGGCAGATGGATCTATGAAAGTGCTAGTGATGTGAGATACATTCCTGAAATCAAAAGGAATTTGATCTCACTAGGCTTGCTGGAAGTAAAGGGTTTTTCATTTTCTTCTCTTGAGGGAAGAATGGTAATCAAGAAAGGTCAACAAATAGTTATGACGGCTGAAAGGAGAAACAACTTGTACTATTTGCTAGGTGAAGTTGTGATTGGTGATTCAAATTCAGTCGCTGCTGAGAATTTGAAGTTGTGGCACTTGCGGCTAGGACATCCGGCTGAAGGAAGTCTAAAAGAATTAGGGTGTTATCTCTGGAGATACATCAAGTGGCCTTGGTTCCTGTGAGCAGTGCATCTTGAGCAAGGCAAAGAAGAAGCCATTTCCATCAGGTATTTACTCTTCTACCTCTCCTTTGGAATTATCCATAGTGACTTATAGGGGCCAGCTCCAGGAACAACGCTTGGTGGGAGAAAGTACTATTTGTCTATAATAGATGATTATTCAAGGAAACTATGGGTGTACATTCTGAAAGAAAAATCAGAAACATTTGCTAAGTTCAAAAATTGGTGCATAGAAGTGGAACTTGAGAAAGGCATAGAGTAAAATGTCTGAGAACAGATAATGGATTGGAGTTTCTTTCAAGAGAGTTTGATGAGTTTTGCAAGGAGAAAGGCATAAAGCGCCATAAAACAGTTCCTTCTAATCCCCAACAAAATGGGGTTGTAGAAAGGATGAAACGAACAATCTTGGAAAGAGTTAGGTGTCTACTTTTTGCATCTGGATTGAGCAGTAAATTTTGGGGAGAAGCAGTTTATACAACTGCTCATCTCATCAATAAGTGTCCCTCTACTAGTTTGAAGTCAGAAACACCAGATTATAGGTGGTATGGAACTCATGGTAACTATTCAAAGTTCAAGGTTTTCGGCTGTGCAGCATATGCTCATATCAGGAAGAGTAAGCTTGAACCCTGGACACTTAAATGTGTGATGCTGGGATATTAGAGGGGGGTAAAAGGGTACAGGCTATGGTGCATTGAGCCTGGTAATCAAAAGGTTGTGATAAGCAGGGACATGGTTTTCATCAAAGAGCAGATGCCTTACTTGAGTAAAGAAAAACAGTGGTGGAGTTAGGGAAACTGAATCTGGAATCATCTGGAGATGTTAGTGATTCAGAGAATGGTGAGCAACAAGAAGACCCCATTTCTGAGCAAGGTGGAGCAGATACTCATTCTGATCAAAGTGGAGCAGACACTTATTCTGATAATAGTCTCAGCAACTACCAACTTGCAAGAGATAGAGTGAGGAGGGAAAACATAAAGCGTCCAGCTAGGTATGCTGAAGCAGATGTGGTCTATTATGCACTATGTACAGCTAAAAATCTTGAGTGCGCAGATCCTTTGTCCTACAAAGAAGCTATGATGAGCAGAGATAGATAAAGATGGATAGATGCAATGAATGAGGAGATGGACTCTTTGCTCAAGAATAAAACTTGGATTCTTGTTGATAAAAGCAATCTGAAGCAGGAATCTAAGGATAAGAAGCTCATAAGTTGTAAGTGGATCTTCAAGAAAAAGATAGAAACAACAGATAAGGATAGAATCAAGTTCAAAGTTAGGTTGGTGGCTAGAGGCTTTACACAGGAGGAATGGGTTGATTTTAATGAAGTATTTGCTCCAGTTGTAAAGCATACTTCCATTAGGATTCTACTTGCTGTTGCAAATCATAGAAACTGGGAACTGCAGCAGCTCGATGTGAAATCTGCGTTCCTTAATGGGGATCTTGAGGAGACTATTTTTATGGGCCAGCCTGAGGGCTATGTAAAAGAAGGAGAGGAAAACAAAATATGCTTATTAAAGAAGAGTTTATATGGATTGAAACAAAGTCCAAGGCAGTGGAATAAGTAGTTCAATGAACAGATGACTATACATGGTTTTCTCAGATCTGAATATGATGATTGCATCTATATTAAGAAAAAGGGGAATACTCCAATACCTCTTGCCAGGGGCGAATCTAGTAAGGTGGTAGGAGGGGCATTTGCCCCACCTCAAAATTTTTTCCCCATAGATATATTGTCTGTTTTAAAATTTATTTCTTTTAATTTTTCACTAAATGCCCCACCTCAAATTCTTAAATTTTCTTCATAGATAAATTTGTCCCCTTCCCTACAAATTCCTAGCTCCGCCCCTGCCTCTTGCTTTATGTAGATGATATGTTACTAGCTGGACCTTCATTGGTTGAGATACAAAAGATCAAAGCTGATTTACAGAGAAGTTTTGAAATGAAAGACTTGGGTGAAGCTAGAAAGATTCTGGGAATGAATATCTTGAGAGATAGGAGCAAGAAGCTACTGTGGCTATCTCAGTCAGATTACATTGAGAAAGTCTTTAAGAAATTCAATATGACAAATGCTAAAGCAGCTGCTACCCCTCTCTCACAAAGTTTTAAACTGTCAAAGGAGTAGGCTCCAAGAACTGAGCAGGAAGCATTGGAGATGGAGTCAGTTCCTTACTCGAGCATTGTTGGGAGTATAATGTACACCATGATTTGTACGAGGCCAGACCTAGCCCATGCTATCTCAGTCACTAGTAGATACATGTCTGACCCGGATAAGGAGCACTGGAATGCGCTCAAGTGGATTCTCAGATATTTGAGAAACTCCAGCAATTGTGGTATCTTGTTTAAGGGAAGTGATAAGAAGTGTGAAGAAGCTGTTTTGGGATATTGTGATGTTGATTATGCTACTAATCTGGACAATAGAAAATGTAATATCCCAAAAATGACCCTAGACGGGATTTTCCATTCCGGCTTAGAAATAGTAGAATCAGACCTTACGACAAATAATTCTATATAAAAAAAATAGTGAAAATCATATATGGTTGGAAATGAAAGGGAATTAGAAGGTTTATAATCAGGATAAATAAAGTTTATGAATCAGGTTTTCGGCAATGGCGCTGATGCCGAGGGAGCTGAATAAATTTAAATTATAAGTGTCAGTTAATGAGTGTCATTGTGTCTTTCTAAATGAGTATTAAAAGTATAATATGAGTAATATTATGCAAGGAATTAGAATTTGATTGATGTTTGTATAAGAATTTATAGAAGGGCAAATTTGTAATTCGCATGAAATACACTACTCTAATGACTTGATCTAAGCATGGTGATTTTATTCCTACAAGTAATACCATAAGATGAGTTCTTTTTAGTTCTTAGAAGTATATAGAAAAGTCTAGAAATTTATCATATACATGGATATGTAGGATTATGCCAAATGGCAACATAATGTCCATGAATTAAAATAATAGTTGGAGGCACCTTTTAAGATCTAAATTGAAATTCTTCTCCCCTACTTCTTCATCAAGAAAATCGGCAACCCCTCTCCAAGACTCCATAGCCATTTTTCTTCACTAATTTTCAATTTACATTGACGATGTAATCGGATAATCGGGACATTCTTGAGGTAGGACTACCTTCTTATCCTAATTTTGTAGTATATAGATTGATATTTCATTTAGTTTGAAATGATTAAATTTCTGTCCTCATGATTTGAGTTATTAGAATGATTTAACCTTTGAATTATTGATGAATATATGATTTTGGATAGAGTAAGATATATTTTAATAAATTATTAGAAGCTATGGTAATCTTAGCATGTAATTTGAAAATATACCTTATGGATGGTTTTGGTAGTTTGAAGATCAAGCCTGATGAGATATATATAATTTAGGAGATGTTTGAATAAGAAGTGAAAAAGAGTTTGCTACAAGTTATAGAGATGTTTAAATCCTTGTTTTTCGGTCAACTGTTCCGAATTATTTGGCATGCGTAGGGAAGTGAAAATGTTTGTTTAACAATTTTTTAACTACTTTTAATGGGTCTTGTTGTCACCTGAACAATTTTGAGATTTTAGGAATTCATTTCAAATATATATAAATTGTTTAGAGAACATTGCCAGAAATAGATGATATCTCCTAGACCACTAAGAAGTTTTGAGGGAATCTTGTTGGAAACTAAACTAGACTTATTTGGGTAATGGAAAGTATTAGGCTAAGTCTTTGAACGTGTCCGGATGAATTTACCTCATCAATAAAAAGTCACTACAGTGAAGTGGTTAGATTAAAATTTAAAGGAACAATAACAACTATAAAAATGGAATTATGTTGTTACTATTAACTTACATAATATATATTGTATGAGGTGATCACACTCATGCAGTTGGCGAAAAGTGAAGGCGTGAGACTAAGATAACTGTTATATGAAGACGCTTTGGGCTTTCGAGGTAGGATGTCCTATGTTAGAACTCAATTTCGTTAATTACGTGCATATTTTGTTAAATAAGATTTTTATTAATACTAGTAAATGTATGTTGATGTGACCATGTGTATTGAGTTTGAATGATGTGGGTTATACGTTCCTGTTGTGATATAATTAGTAGATATATATATGTGAATCTGATGATTTTAAAGTGATAATAATTTGTTACATGTTTATGTGAGATTTGATGTATTGAGTGTGGTCCTATAGAATTTTGATGGGTAATAGTGTGACATACGAAATTGTGTTTATGCATTGTGCTTGAATATGTTCATTGAGTATAATTGCTATGTCATGTGACAACAATTATTGCATTATATGTAATCACTTATCTTCTGGATAATTGCAGTGGGGATAGTTTGTTATATGATTGGCTCTTATCTATCTGTCTGATACACATTGCTCTTGGGAGCATCTGACATAATTTGTTCTGCGAGTTTCTGATATGATTGGCTCTTTTGGAGTGTCTGATACGATTTGTCGTATGCACCCTAAATGGGTGATCCGTGCGGCGTCCTTTCAAGGGCAATAGTTGCGTCTGTATTTGCATCGGATTTGACCCGTGTACCGATGTCTGTTACTAAGCCAAATAAAGGAGTTGTATGTGTTGTACTATGCTATTGTGTGAAATCTCCATTATAATTAGGATATGTCTTGATATTTAGGGCATGACATAGAGTTATGTTATGTGTGTGTAACGCCCCGAATTTTCGTTCCCTTCCTTCGGGATAAATCGGATTTAGTAGCTTAATCTATTCCCTTTAAGAAGCCGTGTAATCGTAGTTATCGTGGTAATTTTCAACTTTGGGATAATCTAAGTATTTTCGTTGGAAGAAATAAAGTGCAAAGAAATTTACATTTCGAGGATAAAAGTAAATGCCATAATTTTATTAGATAAGTACTTGGAGGAATTTAAATACAAGTAGTACATATTTACATATGTGAGAGTGATAATACACACATCTATTCTACACCCTTTATCCTACAACACTAATCAACAAGTTTGGAAGCTAGCTATTTTGGTGATGGAGCCAAGGGATCTCTAGATGAGCATCTTCTTTCTTTCTCCCTCACTCTCTTTCTCGATTAGGGAGCAGCC
Source organism: Salvia hispanica (assembly GCF_029641045.1). NCBI lineage: Eukaryota > Viridiplantae > Streptophyta > Magnoliopsida > Lamiales > Lamiaceae > Salvia > Salvia hispanica. The sequence continues at coordinate 29,106,076 of NC_142692.1, forward strand.
ACAAGACTCCAAAGCTCCAACTCATATACCTACAAATTAGCACCGAGAAGGATATTAGAAATAGGCTTCACAAAGACTCAAGGTTGGAGACTTCTCCAAAATAGCAAGTACGACCCAACTTACACCAAAATGGCATACAATTGGATAAGCACAAGGGAGAGATGAGATGGCAGCCCCAAAAATAGGAGCCTTTGCCCCCAAGACTTGCTCAATTAGGTAAAGAAACATGATGCCAAGAAAGAGATGGAGCTGGCAGCCAAAAATAAGAGGCTTTGCCCCCAAGTTTCCACACAAGAGGCCTATATAAACTTCCTCCCCACCTTCTTTTTCCTCCACCACTTTGACACCCCAAATTCCACAAACTTAGAACTTCGGTGAGGAGTAGAGAGGAGGGCGAGGAGAAGCAGCGGCAACACGGAGGAACAGCCGCATAAACCGAGGATCCATCGAGTGAGGCTATCTCTGCGAGTAAAGGCGGAGTGAGGAAAAATCAATTTAAGGAGTTTTAAGCGAACGAGGTGGGCTTTCTATTTAAGATACGATTGTTGCCTTTATGTTTAAAGTATGGTTTTTATGAAGAGTGCCAAGGTGATATGAAAAGTACAGTTTACGTTTACAGTTTCATGAACAATATTTTATGATGAGTGCTATTTACATCAAGTGAAAGTGATGTTATTTAGTTATGTGACATTATGTGTTGCTTTACGGGTGCTTGTGAACTGTCAGCCTACGTTGATATTTTGTTCGGCTTTGACCGATAGAAATGAGTTTAGTCGAAAATGTTTATGAGGAAAGAAAGTTTTTGAAAGTTATGACAAGCCATGTTTTATTTTGAACTTTGCCTATCTGATTGTCTAGCAAGGGCGATGTCCCTACTAGACCAGGAGTTTGTGAATTAGTTTCACCAGGAGTTGTGAATTCGTTTCACCAGGAGTTTGTGAATTTATTTCACCAGGAGTTGTGAATTAGTTTCACCAGGAGTTTGTGAATTCATTTCACCAGGAGTTGTGAATTCGTTTCACAAGGAGTTTGTGAATTTATTTCACCAGGAGTTGTGACTTCGTTTCACCAGGAGTTAGTTCAGATATGGCATAAGTTCCAGGAAAATAGAACAGCAGATCGCTTTTGATAAAGACAAGGAAAATGATTTAGTGTTCTCGGATCTTTTACTTAAAATCCCGAGTTTACTTAGGAGTGACTTGACAAAACCAGTTTTTAGTAAAATATATTTCGGCACGTGTCCACTGAGTACACCAAGTACTCAGCCATGCATATGTTTTAAAAATGTGCAGGTTGAGCAGTGATGACGGCGGGCGGTGTTGAGCATAGACGATGAAGATCCTTCGATAGAATAGTACTTGGATGCGTCGTGTCTCCATACACGATGTCATCTGCTCTTGACTCTTCCGCTACAATGTAAAACTCGAGATTTCATTCTCTTGTACCATGCACTCTGATTTTTATATATATTCCAAGTTATTTCAGTTCAAGTTCAGTTGTGCCACAGTTTTCTCCTTTCTTCCCCGCTTCTTTGATCCTCCCCTAGTCACGATCAACCGGGCTTTCTATCCTTAGAAAGTGCGGTCGTGACAGTGTGTTTCTGTGGAGCTATGATATAAGTGTTGGAAATTTGATATTTTGCTAATATGATTTGACAATGTATATGAACTTATAAGTTTCAGAAGTCGAAAGATGGGATGAGGATTCTGTAGCTGTAACGGGAATATAGATAAATTTATTTACTAAGAATATTAATTTCTAATGAGGTAAAGATCATTAGATATCTACTTACGTAAATATGTTGGTTTATTATTTCTCAGTTCTGAATAATTTTGTTTTAGTATATGAATACTCTACTAGGCTTTCTAAGCACTTTTCCCTCCCTACAGGTTAAGCTATAGATTTTGACATCAGAGTAGCGCAGCGGCTGCATCTTCAGCGAGTCTTTGGTCGTTTGAGAAAGTTTATAAAGTGTATCATGTTTGGTATGAAGCTTTGATAGTCCATTTTTGCCGTAATGTCCTAATATGAAAAATTTCCCGTAATGAATTTTTGTTTGAGTTTCCACAAATTCCAATTGATGACGTCATTATGCGGTGGATTTTTACCTATCGAGTAAGAGATGTTACAGAAAATCTCAGTCTGGTTTCTTGTTCACTTTGTATGGTTCTGTCATAAGCTGGAAGTCCAGCTTGCACAGCGTTGTTGCTTTATCAACAACAGGAGCCGAATACATGGCACTCACATGTGTTGTGCGAGAAAGCTTCTGGATCCAAAGAGATCCTGACTTTGGGATCAATCAAAGAACTATGGTTGTGTTCTGTGATAGTAGTTCTGCTATATGTTTGGCTCGACATCAGTTCTTTCATGTACGGAGCAAGCATATTGATGTTCGCTTGCATCTTATCAGAGATGAAATTGAGAGGGACAGAGTAAAAGTGGTCAAGGTTGATACTCTTCATAACCTAGCTGATATGTTGACCAAGTGTCTTGGAAGAGACAAGTTCGAGCACTGCAAAGGTCTGATCAATGTATGCAACAAACCTGAACCATGAACTCAGGTGGAGATTTGTTAAATAGAGTCATGGTTCAGGGTGGGTCCAAGCCAGCTGGAGTTATCAAATTACCTGATTAGTTTCAGTTAGTTTTATTTTCTTTGTTTTCGTTAAGAGCCGTTGGAGCTCAAGAGGTTAGGGTTGTTGAGAGCAGTTTCTCATTCTCTTGTATTGCATAAATACTCTTCAATTCTCAGCTTGAGAAGTATGATGAATAATACGGTTTTACTTTCCCTACTTTGATTTTGTGTCTTGAGTTTACAGTCGAGAGCTAAGGGAGAAAGAAAGGGTATTCTTCTAGTTGTTCAATCTTTATTTCTTCTTCTTGATTCTTAACATTGACGATGTGTATGAACAACGATCTCCGTATCTGGAACCGCCGGCAGAACATCTAAGCACTCCATCAAGTGCTTCGAGAAATAATCTTTAAATAGCTGCAAAGTAGCGTATACTGGTTCAGTGGCAGCTTCAACGACAACTTTATAGCGAGCAACCTCGTTGTCTATTTCGGCTTGGATTGCAGGTATGACTTTCGAAAAGTTTTTATAATGTCATTGCGGATGGTTTTCTCGTTTGTTCGAGAGTTCATTTTTTTGGTGAAGTGTGAGATTTTCAGAGGAATACAAGAGAAGTGTGAGATTGTTAATGAAATGAATAAGATTTGTGATGATATTTATAGATTTAAAAATTAAAAAAAAAACGTTGTGGTGCGGTGCTATGCTCCACAATGCACGGCCTCGGGCATGCCACGGCACACCGGCGCCCAGTGCAGGACCCTACCTAGGGCATATCTCATGTCCCCCACCCGTCCCCACCCGCAACCCGACACTATGTGTGGATGCTCTTAGGGATAACTTTTTGTATATATAATTAAATTTTATATATAATATTAGATGATAAATATGCATGTACAGGGATATATTCATATTCATATAATAGATATTGTTCAAAAACAAAGTACTTATAGTCCATTAGATCTTATTATTTAACGGTTAGATTAATGTTACATGTCATCTAATAATATATATTATCAGTCTAATAATGTAATATCTTATTCTAATAATGTAGCTTATCACAATCATCTAATTAAAATTTCAAAAAGATGTGTAGCATTGAGGAGGTATTAGGACCTTAATACATCCATTTTTGTATTTAATTTAAATTTAATAAAATAAAGCTAAGTTTCACTAAAATACTGAGTTTTCATTTATTTTCAGTAAAAAGAAAGGAAAAGTATCTATTGACTTCTTTAAGATTTGAAATTTCCGAGTGCCACAATTAATGAATAGTCCAAATTCAGGTATTGACTTACTGTATAGTGTATTGCTATTTTTGCTGTGAAATAGATGACTTTTGCAATTAGTAGTTCGAAATAAGCTGCAATAAAATATTATAAATTGCATTAGGAAAGCATGCTAATAATTTTTTTTATTAAAATATAGATATAATAAGTATGAGTAGTTATAAAATGTAAACTGTATATTTCGTACAAACTCCAAACTATAATTTGGACTGTTAAATTTCATGTTTGATGTCAACCGATGACAAATAACGTAAATAGAAAATATCAACAAAATATCAATATGTTGACAATGTTGATGTTGTGTTGACATTTTCTATTGCTGTTATTTGTCATCTATTAACCTCATATCTTAAAATCTAATTATGAGATTATAGTTTGAAATTTGTACAATATATAAAATTTGTATTTGACTACATCCTTAATAAATAGTATAACCGCATTTTATTTATCAGTGGCATCATATATGCACTGCATGTATATTATAAAATTAAATATATATAGATACACGAAAAGTTTTGGAAGTTAAAATAACCAGTCAAACGATTTGATGAAGTAACAAAATAAAAATAAATAAATAAATTAACAAGTATAGTTATATATTTTCCAAATATTAATAAAGTGAGGAAGCAAATTTAATTTTTAAGCATGGGCTGGTGAGAAGGTTAGGAACTTGACTTTATTGCATGATTATAAGTTGACTTTTCTTTAGCATAAAATACAGTTACAAATTAAGATTGACCTGCGAAAGAAAGGACAAGAGGATGAATTAGAATAAAAAATAAAGTAGAGAAAAAAAAAATCAAAATGAAGTGAGATAAGAGAGCAATAATGATGAGTAAATTTGAGTCTAATTTTGGTCTTGTAAGTATTAAGTTTGAATTTGTTATCAGTTATTATTCGATAGTATTTGTAGTCATATGTATAATATAGTATTGTTCATATTGTAGTTGTTTATTTTACTCTATTCATTTAGTTCTGACTCTAACACATTAAAATTAGTTAATGACATTTTAATTTTTTTATAATTAGAAATGTCTATGACTCTTACTTTGACAACATAAAAATGTGAAATATTTAAATTTAATATTTTTAGAAACGACCATATCTCTTGTTAACAAATTTTAGCTCATGAAACACTAAAAAAAAATTCTCTCTGAAGAATATGACTATGCAATAGTTGGAGAAAAAAGAGAGTACTAAAATCCAGAGGCATTGAATTCAGTTCAACTACCGTTGCTTCACCAAAATTTGACACGCCTACGGCTACAATCTTTCACAAATCATTGCGTAATAATTCAGCATATCTGTTTGCGGGCGGTGAACAATCACTTTTTATATTTCTGCAGGAATTGATGATTGAGTTCCAGGAGAAGTCTCTCGAAAGCCGAGTGGAATCTGTGTTGTTAATGGAGGCGGAGGGAGCTCGAGTGGAGAACCGGAGCCTCAAGTTTGATGAGGTGTCAATGGAGAGAAGTAAGAGCTTTGTTACTGCATTGCAGGTAAGGTTTTGTTCGTTTATTAGATTTGGTTCGAGATTGTGAGATCAGATCTGAGATCAACTGCGCTCTACATGCGGGGTGGTTTGTGAGCTTGCTTGGCGATTTCTGGTTGACTTCTGGTTTTTGCGGAATTTTGTTTGTATTTGATCTTCATCCTTTTACCTTGAGGAAGAATAGAATTGAGTAAGATGCGGTAATCTGACTTGACTCTACAAATTAAGCTACAGAAATTCAATATACTATTTCATTAATTTAGCTGGTACTTTTGCTTGTTAAGAATAGAAATGAGTAAGATGCTGTAATCTGAATTCACTCTAGAAATTAAGCTACACAAATTCAATGTACTGCTGTATTTCATTTATTTAAACTTTGATTCAGCTGGTACTTTTGCTTGTTAATGTAAAACTAGGAGCAAGTGGGCAGCGATGTTTATCGTATATAATGTGCATCCTTATGATACCTGTTCTTAAATAACGAAAGATGTACTAGATGAATTCTTCGAAAATTCTACTTGATTGATTGCCGGGTAGAGAATTACTTTCAGAAATAGAACATAGAGGCATCACTTTCTCGTCTCTATGTATAAATGAATGTGCTATATGCTTTATTCATTTCATGGTTTTACTACTTTTAGTGAAGTAGTCCATTTAATTGTTCTTGTTTGTAATGCTAAACCTATGCAGGATCTCAAGAACCTAAGGCCCCAACTATACTCTGCTGCAGAATACTGTGAGAAGTCTTACCTTCACAGTGAGGAAAAGCAAATGTGAGTCCACTGCCAATGCCATCTTATCTAAGGGTTTGTGTTTGGCTTGAAGGATTTGAGAATGGATTTGGATTCAGGAATTTAAACCCACTCATATCAAATCATTATATCTCAAATCCATCATACCAAGCTCAATCCATAATTTCTGATGTTCTAAAAGATCCTCTTATATATGTGTGTCATGTGTGTGTTGATTCAGTATGGAATGCTGATTGCTGTTGTATTTAGTGTGAGTTGCTTTGGCTCACACTCAAGAATGAGATTTTTTTCTTTTAAAGTAGTACTACAATATAGAGAAAAGCTGTTCTGGATCTGCTTTCTGTTGACCATGAATGTTTTAACTTACAATTAGTATTATTTTGCTTCAGGGTGTTGGACAATCTTAAGGATTATAGTGTACGGGCTCTAGTGAATGCAATCGACCACCTTGGTACAGTTGCTTACAAGTTGGGTGATATCCTGGAACAACAGACATCGAACATCTCATCAATGGAGCTGAAAGTTACATGTCTAAATCAGGTAGATAGGAAAAGATTCTATTGATAATAATTACCTACATTATTGAGGCTCAGATTTGTGTCTTCTCTGTAGCAACTTCTGACAGGTCAAATATATACCGAAAAAGAAGGCCTTAGGCAACAGCAATTATTAGCTATCATCCCAAGGCATCACAAACATTACATATTGCCAAGTAAGACTAATAACCGTATTCTAGAATAACTGTATTTGTTAAGTTTCTATTCCTTTTCATTCTCCCTATTAATTTTCCTTGGCTTTACCCGGGCCAGATTCTGTGAACAAGAAGGTGCACTTTAACCCACATATACAAACTGATCCGAGGCAACCTACACTAGCAAGAGCCCGTCTTTATCCTCCAGGTAGCTGATATTCTTTGCATTTAATGGTTGTTTATTACATTCAGCGTGGAATAAATATAACCGCTATGTTAACTTGTCTATATTGCATATTGTGTTAGGTGCTACAGCTGCAAATACTCTCTCTTGGCATTTAGCATCTGAAACCAAGTCGACTCTGAAAGGCTCTGTACGTGGTATTATAAGGTTTGTCCTAGAGTTTTTGTTATAATCTCATCTGACTTATAAATGCTCGACCGGAATAACAAGTGGTCAAACGCTAATATATGCTTATTTTTTCAGTAACGAGGGCTCGCAAACATATGGGAAAACTTCAGGAGCGTTCAGCATGTTAGGTAGGCAAATATCACAGTGGAACTTGTTCCTCTGGTTAATGTAACATTATCTAGCAGAAGTGTTTATTTTGTCAAACTTATTCTTTATCGGCTAGATATTGAAGAGAATGCATGGATGAGATCCACACCGGCTTCAAGTGTAGAAATGCAAACACGGGGTGCTGTACAATGGGTAAAGTTAAAATAACTCCAGAATGTTCTATATTTAACTGTAGTTCTCTTCACTCTGATACATGGTCATCTCAGGCTCTGATCTCATAGATTTCTTCTTTTTGGGCAATTAGACCAACTGGACTTTGTTATGTCCAGAAATGTGTCCGCAATTAATGATTACATGGAGCTTCTGGCTTAGAATCAGTTGGCTTTCAATTTTCATACTCCAATTTATTTCAAACCCTGCCAGAAATGAGATCCTTATTAAACAACATGCATCTACTGGTTTTGTTTGTTTCCTCTAATATACTTAAGGTAATTGCATTCACTTGCAGGATCTTCTTGAGGGATCGAAACCTCTGACTCCATACCGGTCATTTGACAATCCTACTCAAAGAGAAATAATTAGGCCCCCTGTTCGCAGTAGAAGTGTCCTCTCAGCTTTCTTCGTCAAGCATAAGACTCCAAAATTGAGGACGGGTGCATAGCTCCTTGATCAATAGACCGTGTTTAGATGTTCCATCTGGTTAGAAGCTGTCAATATGGACATCTTCTTTTGATATACTGTTTACTAGCTAGCAGTTCGCTGTATCATATCATCCAATCTTTCCTTTTATGCATCAATAAAACGTAGAGAAGATGTTGAGAGTTTTAAATTTTTGATGTTATAAGTAGTCTAGTCTTGTACATGTTGAATTTGATCAGACAGCTCTGTTTTCACTTCATAGCTCGTTTTTTTTGTGTTAATGCACATTGCTACATTTTCTAAGATGAATTAGTTAAGAATAAATTGTTGATTTTATGTAATATGAGGTCTTTATAGAGAAAAAATTTCCAAAAATAGATACTCAAAGTACTTTAATTTTGTTGGTCGGTCCAAAATAAAATAATAAAACTATTTGTCATTATGAGATATAGTACTCCCTTTGTCCGTATTACTTGCACTTTTCTATTTCGGCTCGTTCAAACTACTTACACTATTTCTATTTTAAGTAAGAATTAGAGTATTCAAATACTAAATATATTTATGTTAGTCAAGTGCTCCTTTATTTAGTAATAACTCATTATATTTAAAATACTAATTTAATTATACTAAAAAACAATCCAAAGTTTACAGCCTAAAATGAAAAGTGCGACTAATATGGGACGAAGGGAGTATAAAATTATTAATTCCAAGGAAGGTATTGCCATGCTAGAAAAGAATATAAGATCATGGTTCGATCTTTAAATTTAAATTCATTTACTCCTCCAGACAAAAAAAAAAACATATGAATACTAAAGGCTAGTACCACTAATTTTGATTTTCTTAATCTCTATAACAAGCTTGAGTGCATATTTTAGTTTAGCTTATAACTCATTCTTGCTTGGTTTAGTTAAAGAAGATATAGCACGATACATAAATTTCGATAGCACAAAAAGTTAATATTACCACACAAGCAGCCTAGAATAATAGAATTTCCCTTTTCAAATTTTATCTAAAGGTACAACAAATACCAAATCTCCAAGATGGGGAGAGTTGATAATATAGAATGTAGTTATAAACTAACCTACCATTTACAAGCCACAAAAAAATGACCAAATAAAGAGAAAGAAAAGAATCAAAAGGATGCACTCTATTATCTTGGACACAAATCTTGGTCCTAAAAGAATAGAAACAAATGGTAACCCAAAAGAATTAGTATGAAAATATTAATGCTACCTCAGACCAAGATCCGTTGCATTCGTCGTTGCCTCCACTGCCGGCTTCACATACTTCCCGATCACTTTTTGATGAGTTCGTCTCCGTATTCGTTGAATTTTATCTTTACTCTTTTGCCTCCTCTTCTCCTTCTCTTTATTTTTCAGATTCCTCTCCTTCTCATAGGTACCTTGCCATATTACTTCACCAGTTGATGGCCACAGCCGTCGTTTGTATGAGCGGTCAATGTCAGATTCCTCGGCCAAGTCCTCATCCATGGCTTTAAGAGTGGAGAACTGAAACCACTTGATCCACATCTGGCCCCTCCGGCCTTTTAGCCCATGCTGTTCCTGCATAAAACCCATCTCTGGATCGACATAAACCATTCTTCTTGCACTATGGTATGCCCAAACATTTACTAGCAATTCGAGCAAACGAGAGTAGCAATGCTTGTCCTGACACATTTCAGATAACATATATATTGAGAGGATATTCACAACAAAGAATTCACTGTTTCTTTACTGAATGTGATTAAAGGAAAAGTACCTTTGATATGCCAAGACAGCAGATCCCCCGTTTTTGGTGATCCTCGTGGAATCGTGCATCAAGTGCATCCACGAAGATTCTATAAATTGGCAAAACAATAGTTTGTTAAAAGATGTGTTCATTTGTTAGAACCTTACCAGAACAGGAATTAAAGAGTTCAAACCTTGAAAACATGACGAACTCCAAGAAGGACTTGGTAGGAAGAGCCCACGAATGCATGACCGACCAAGTGCCATCACCCGAAGGCATGGCGGGTAAAGAACTCAAGTTGTGTTTTATGCCATACATCTGTTTCAGAGACTCCAAGAACACAAACCTAATAGCCACAAAATAAGTTAAAGCAGGTCAAACACACATACAAATTTAAACCCATGCCAACATTTGGAGAAAATAGCAAATGTGCAACATATCATGTGGGATGAGATGAACTTTAATGATAAAATAAACACGAGAATACTTACTGGCAATTCCCGGCATTTATAGCATCGCAGAATGACCAGAAATCCTGTTTCAATGGGTTTCTTGGGTCCTTGTCGAGCCGGGCCCAGAAGTACAGAGTGTCCCCATGCCTTCGTGCTTCTACAGCGTCCAACAATGATCTTTCAGCAGTCTTGGACAGAGATACCTGTTACGTTATTCTTGTTAGACATGGATCAGTATTTGTTGAGGAACAAACCGCACAAAATGCATCATAAATATTTTCTGTGTTTTAGAGTTCACAAGCGAAAGAGTATTTAAAGTGATAAAGCAAGTAATAACAAACATCTCAATAGCGTATTTGAAATCGAATAGACATTTATTCCATTTCTTATTGGAACATCATTTCAATGAATACCATCGAACAAGTTATTTTGCATGACAGTCAACAATTACAAACCATGATATGTGTCTCCAATTAACCGAATTACTTTCTGGTTAATCTAGAGTTGCAAAAAAATTAGTGACGAAACAAGGGTTAGCCGCATTATGCTTAAAGAGCAGAATAAAGGTACCATGCGTGCTGTTGCTCTCCAGGACTGAAATCCTATCCAAGCATTTTTATGGATGCGGTCAACCCTATTAGCAATTGCGAAAAAGGCTCCATATTCTCCTAAGACCTCTCGATAATAGGCATTGTTCAACAAAGGGAGGCGAGAAGGCCCATCAACATCATCACCTCCAGGTCTTCTACCTTTCGAGGACTAGACAATGCATTCAAACATTGCATCAGCTGAATATTAGTAAGCTAGGGAAACATGAAAAACTCCATTGTGCATGAGTCGGATGCTCACCAGCCCAAGCCCTCTATATAATGAAGTGTTGTGCAAGAAGGGCCAGGTTCCTGCTCCAAAGTAAGGTTCATAAATACATAGTGGTTGGGCAGTCCTTTCAAGTTCTCCTTCATCTCTTTCATGCAACGTACGATCACTCCTCCTGGCACTTCGATATATTTCATCCCATGTGCCTCGAGGCTGATCTGTTCTATCCTTCAACTGCATCAGTTTCACCAAAAAAAGGAGTCATCAAACCAAGGAAGCTCAAACACCATAATCTACCATGCCTAATTTCATAGAAGGTGGCAAAAACCAGATTTACTTACCTCTTCATCTTCTCTTTTCTTTCTCATGTAAGCAATATCCATGTACTTTTGCTCTTCCCATATGGAATACAAAAAAGTTTCATTTGGTAAAATCAAAGCCACAGAGTTCTCTCCGTTGGTATGATTAAAAAGCTTCTCAATCTTGTCCACAGCTTCCACACCGTCTTTACTAGGAGAATGGGTGTCCGCTATAGCTTCGAAAAGGGACCACCTCCATTCAGTTTTCAGTTTGTTGGGAATGCTTTTGGCAGCTTGGGGTAGTGCTACTTCGGACGGGAGAGTGAGGATGTTTTCCAATAGTGAAGAATATCCATCCACGCTTTCCGAGACCATTAAGTTTTTAGCTGTATGTTTTCCAATCGATGCAGCATTCTGAGCTACGAGTGAGAGTTTACTATTTGAGACCATTTGCAACAAGATCCGTGTCAGAGCCCTCATATCATCCTTTCGGAAAAGGTAGCCGTTTACCTTGTCACTAACCTAAGATATTCACGAATCCAGTTAGAAGGTCAAATTAGAGAATATATATTATTTATATATTATATACTTTGTTCAATCCATCAATCAAGATAAATATGATAACAAGCAAGCTTTCATGTTATATTATTATAACCACATAGATTCAATCATATTGAGTATGCTTACATATTTCCTTATTGCAGGTAGATCAGGAGCTACTATAGGTTTCTCGAAGCACATAGCTTTCAGCAAAACACTTGGAAAAGAGTGCTCTTCAAGGAAGGATCCATATACTACGAGATCAGCTGTACTTATCACAGTATCTATGTTTTGGTCCATAGCAACATGCTTCACCGTATCATTTGGATATCCGAATTTTAGAGCAATGGTCTGCAGCAAGAAATTCAGTCCATTAGTATACAAGGAACCAAAAAATGGGAGCCTCCCTCCATTTCAACGATGACAGTTTTACGTTAGTGTGCCCGTGACTTCTCTAGTTTTACGTGTGTAGGTGCTTGTGCCTTGCATGGTTTTAATGAATGCTAACTTCAGTTACAACGAGAAAGAAGTTTGAAGATAAATATACTCTCACCTCCACAATACTACTGTAGTTGCTAGTGGAGTCGCCAGCTGAGATTATGATTTTAAGACGAGAACGTGAATCACCAAAGTCCATATATAGCGGGTATAAAGCCTTTAAAACAAAGGCATGCTCGAGCCACAATCCTCTATATGATAGTTGACTGCCCACAACTGCAACAACAAAATCATCTGGTCCATATTCCATTTTCAGGCGTATATTCTCTCGACCTAAAGCCTTTTGCTTTTCAGCTTTCCAAGCTTCTTCCGGGGAGCCAGGGATGACGAAGTAATTTCCAGGATCACACATTGAATATGCAATCTGCATTGTATGTAAACATTGGTCAAGTAAATCACTGTAACATCCTCTCATAGATGGCAACAAATTGTGTTCATGAGAATCACTGCACTCAACAACAATTTATGTTCATGAGAATCAGAAACATGGCAACAATTTCTTCTCAGGCTTTGTATCACCGAAAACTTCTGGAAAGAGGGAAACTTACAAGTTTACTTCTAGTATTGTCTAAAGAAGTTGGTATATAATAACCAAAAAAACAAATGTGCATACCACACAAAGATAACAAGTAACATGTGGTTACCGGCAGGATATGGTTTGGGAAGACAACAACTGTGGCCCGGCTAAAGTATTTTCTCCACATATCAATCGGCTCACTCTGGCCTCTTGAAACATATTGTCTTAATCGGTCGGCAAGTGTTTGTTCGTGGATGGTCCATACAACAGGAACATTTCTGAAAGGTTCCTGCATAAGACTGTAAGGAGTAAACCCTTTTATGTCATTGGCAAAAGATATAGTCAACAACAAAAAGGAGAACTGTCGTAAAGAAATAAATTAAAATAGGTGAGAAAATGAAATTATGTCACTTACCAAGGTAAGAACCCAACAGCATTAATCGAATTCACAAGAAGAGCATCATAGCTACAAAAGAAGCAAAAGATTAGAACGTATACCATCATCTTTTGCCTTCTCCCAAATCCCTAAATTTCCTTTTACGACTGGAGCTGAATAAGTAAGCAGGTAGTTGGGGAATGTAAGCTGTGCAATGGGCCAAGAATGTAGAGGACATATTTTAAACCCCAACAAGAAAGCTCTTAACCCAAAGGCCTTATAATAATTACATAAAACAACAAAGATAAATTGTAATCCTAGAACTTCATGAAGACTGATTTATGAAAGGAAAAATGCGAGAAAAATTATAATCAATATAAATTTTTCTATGATGAATCTCTTTGCTAATAAAGAACACAAAAATAAGTTGTTTTAGAGATATTGGAATGGTAGGAAGAGTCAAGCTTAACTACAGTCATAAATTTCAAATATTATAGCAGTTGAATCCCAGAACAAAAGAATTTATTGGCATGAAATGTTGAGGGAAATTGCATACTTCAGCCAATCGACAGCAAACTTCATATCCTTGTCAGCTGCATTGACAGTAACATGAATATCTCTCCAGACAGCATGTGCTGGACCATCCTCCAGAGTGAATACCTGAAAAAAGAAAGGGTACATTAATGGCTATTTCACCTCAATCTGTGACACAAGTTGAAGGGAAACAACAGCAACAGTGACAACTACAAATAAGACATAAATCCACAAATATTGATTTCTAGTTCCTTCATCTCAGATTCTCTCTGTGGCGTTTTTATCACTTTTATCCAAACTGCCACCTAAGCATATGATGATATTCAGCAAAGTTGATTTCATACTCCAAAATATTGAACCCAAGGTTCCACTCCCTCCAACACCAAAACAGAGCAACTTCCAATTTATCAAAAGTTTCCAAAACAACGGTGTTATTCTTCATTACTTGTCCAAGTAAAGGATTTTATCATAGACCAAATTCCAAACTGGAAAGTTTCTAATGCTATTAGCTGCAATCATTCAGTACAAAAATATCTTCCATACAAGTTAGCATCAGATAGAATAAATAGAGCCGTAAAGGTTTCAAGAAACATACTCAGAAGCAACAGATACATTCAAGGTTAGGTTAGTCAGAATACATCGTTGACATAGATCATCCAAAGTAAAACTATTGACTTATATGCATCTCAGCTCAATAAGGTTACTGAGCAAACATATGCATGAAATTCTTACAGCATTTTTCTTGATGCATAGTAAGAACGATCTTATTAGCAAAAAGGCTGAAATAATCAGAAAAAACTATACAATCTTCGATAAATTTGACCAGGGTCAATTCTACTTCCATTCAAGTGGCATAGGCACAAAGACATCTACATTCCATCTTGATTACTTATAAATTTATAACATAGAACTCCATGGGTTCCACACATAAATACAATTACAAGAAGTATAAAATGCAAAGAAAAAAATTAATCATCACCTCAATTTCATATCCAATCTCCAGCAAAGCAGTAGCAACAGTAGCCATTAGTATTTGATGTTGATCAACCCATAGATCAGCAAAAACCTACAAAAACACACATTGTTGTCAAAGCTGCCCATTTGTACTACACTGCTTACACATCCAAGCTACTAGCTCAATTCACCAAACACAAAAACTAAAGAACATGAGCACACATGCTCACAGTCAACCCCCAAAAAAAATCCAATATAAACAGGAATAAAATTCACTAACCCCGTACAAAATAAAGTAGTTAAAAATCAAATCTTTACAATGCTCACCAAAGCAATCTTCGGTTTTCTGTATCCAAATCTCACAAATGTACTCTCATTCACAACAGTACCATTCTTCCGAAACTTCTCAGCAATTTTCAAAGGCTCAAAGCTCAAATCTTCACCAAAATCCAACTCTTTCAGGAACGAAAACTCCTCGGAAATTACACCAGAATTCCTCCGAAACAAGTCACGGGCTATCCCAGATTTGTTTCCATCTTCAATTACCGAGCCTGGCAAGAAGAAAATCTGGAAGAAGAAAATGAAGAAGAAGAATACAGCAACCGCGCAGATCAGCTGGAGATAATCAATTTTCTTGAAAAGGAAAGCTCTTGCAAATCTTGATCTGCTCCTTTGCCCCGAAAATCCAATACTGTTAGAGCTCCGAGCAGATGAAGAACGCTGTAAATTATGGTCCCTCTTCAATGCCAGCGCAGTTTCAAGTGAACCCATTTACACTCCCATAAACCAAGAACTCAAATCTTTATAGCTCAAATCTCTTCCACATATACATACTCGTTTCAAGAATGTCGGTACGCAAGATTAACCCCCAAAATAAGCAGAAAAGAGATAAAGAAACAGCGGTTTGGGGTGATGAAAATGATGGGTTTGCTGTATTTTTATATTGTGGATTGCCTATTTTCTTTTTACTTCTCCTCTTTCACAAGAATTCCAGTGCGAGTTTTCCGTTTATTTGGATTTTTCTTTAATCGAGAAAATAGGATTAAGAGCTAATCTGCTGACGTGGCTGATTAGTCATTCTTTTAGTCATACGCGTGCTATATAGATTATCGAATAGTTATTATTTTATCGATGTGTTTTTATTGGATGGCAGAGAAAATAAGCTTTTTTAATTTTTACTCCACATTAATTTATTGGCCAGTAGGGAGAGGAAAAACCTAGATCTAGAGATGGGTTTGTCTGTAAACAAGGTTGGAATGTTAATTGTTTATTAACTAATTTTTTCTAACAGTATATATCTGACATATTTAGCTGTTAATTTACGAATAGAGACAAATGGAAATAATCATTTGTATTCAATAATTGAAATACTACTGTTGAGTGTTGACAGAGGGTTGCCATGGATGTATTTGCCAACAAAAATAAAATTGGGATGCAAAATCAGCCTTAATTGCGGATTCTTGATTGATTAAATATGTAGGCAATAGTCTAGAAATTTTGACCTAAAAACTCGAATCAAATATGAATAAGTTTACAATATTTGCAAAATTAATTTAACATTCGGCAGTATTATGAAGATCATATTTGTAATTGAATTAAAAAATGAGTAGTGATTTAGAGATATAATGTCTTTCTGCCATAATACTCCTATACGTCATTTTGCCATAAGTGTAATTTATATTTTGACTTATATACCCTAATGTTATTTTAGAAAGATAGCTTAGATTATGAAAATTAAATTAGCTAGTATTTATTGATCTATAGTTTTAATTAGAGTATTTTAAGTCTTAATTATAATTTTATGGAATGGTGCGACAATTTGATTTTTTTTTTCTTTGCATACTTACTTAATGGTATAAACTTTATTAATTAAATAATAATTTTTAAAACATACATATTTTTAACGAGAAAGAGCTCATATGATTTTTAAAATATAGTAAAAATTATTGCTCTTAAAAATATAATTTACGAAGTACTATTTTATTTATAAAAGTTACTCTATTACTTTAATATATTATATAGGACTAAAATTATAATTCTTCTAAGTAAAAGTTAATGTTTTTAACTAATAAAAGTTATTCTTCTTACTAATAAAAATTATTATTGTATTACTATAAAATATCATTATTTTAAATAAAAATTACTCTATACTAGTATTATTTTTGTGAATAAAAATTATTGTTATGATCAATGAAAGGTATTGCTTTTAAAAGATCAATAGCCGTTTTGCATTTATCATTTGATGACTCAAACCCTTAATTCGACCTATTGGATGGAAGCATGTTATCAATTAAGTTGCACTTCATCATCGTATAAAAATTACTCCAAAATTTAATATTTTTGTTCTTTGATTAATAGATACATTCATTTGCATTATACTAAAAAATAAGAATTAAATGAAATTAGATTTTAAAAAAGTAAATAGTTAAATAAAAATTATGAAATTTTTGAAAAATAATACATAAACATAGTCAGTATTAATATATCATGTATCAAATTTTTGTTTCATAATATTAAAAATTGGCTTAAAAACTATAATATTTTAATAGCATAAAAGACAAAATACTAACTATATGGCTTAAAATATTAAATAAATGAGTTAAAAATATGTGATTATTTTTTTTTTCAAAGTTCGACTGTAAAGTTCTGAAAAGACTTTATAGAAATTAAACTTTTAAAAAGTAAAGAATTCGAATCAAAATTGTAAACTCAATTAATATAACTAAAGTCCTTAATCAAATGTTAATTTATTTCATAATACAGTAATTGAGTTTAAAACTCTAATACTCCTCTATAAAGAAAAGGAGAAAATAAACTACTTATACAATTTAATTATGATAGAGTTAGTTTGAAAGATATATCCTGGACTAATTAATAGGAGTACAATAATTTAGATTTAAAAAAATCTGTGTATGACTTTATTAATTTATTTTATTTTGCATGGTATATCTTCAATTAATTTATTATTGAATGTTTGTTATTTATTTTGTATTTATAATTTTTAACCAATAAAATTATTAAATAGAGATTTGTAGTAACTAATTAGTTAATTTAGAAAGTATTAGAAGAATTCCATAGTACTCTGTATTTAATAAATTCAATGAAAAATAATAGTTTATGGCCTTATTTTTAGTAAAATGTATGAGATATAATATACTCAATCCATCTTTCAAAATTAGTCTCATTTTGTTATTTTAGATTGTCTCACAAAATTGATCAATTTTAAAAAAGAGTAAAGGCCAAATGTGGTCCCTAACATATGGTCGTTTTATCAATTTGGTCCTTAACATTATCTTTTTGATTATTTGGTCCCTCACAAATAAACTCGGACCCGAGTCGGTCCTCAGTTAACAATACCGTCAAAAAATAGATGGTGATTGCAATTTGACTATATTAAATTACTAATGGTAATTAATTATACCTAATTATAATTCTTTTCCTATTAGCAAAATTGGAAAAAAGATAGTATCGGTTGCAAAATGAAATGAATAATTTGTAATTTAATAGAAATTAAGAATTATAATTTGGTATAATTAATTACCATTAGTAATTTAATATAGTCAAATTGCAATCACCGTCTATTTTTTGACGGTTCTGTTAAATGAGGACCGATTCGGGTCCGAGTTTATTTGTGAGGGACCAAATAATCAAAATAATAATGTTAAGGAACAAATTGATAAAATGGTCATATGTTAGGGACCACATTTGGCCTTTACTCTTTAAAAAAATCACCACACATTACATTACTTATAGGTTTAAGTTGAGTCTCTCGATTCATAAACACTTCTTCATTTATTTATTCTTCTTCTTTTTTTCATACTTAACTAAATTTACATTAAAACTTATACAATTCACAAAATTTTATTTTTAAGGAACTGATGAGGTAGAATAAAGAAAAATAAATAAAGTACTTGAAAAATAAAAGTTCATTTTTATTAAAAAGATGGAAATATGGAGTATCATTTCATTTGGACGTTCCAATAAAATATACTCCTACACTCCATTATTACTTCCTTATCCAGGAAACAGTGTCTTATTTAATCATTGAAAAATGTTTATGATTTAAATTTTTATTTAATTTTTCCTATTTTTTATATACATCACACTCCACTAAATTATTATATTCACATCAAAGTAAAACTATACAAATATACAAGATTCATATTTCGTTATATTTTTAAAAATTCACTTTAAATCAAAAAGAAATTTTAAATTATGTATAGATGGAGTAGTTGGTTTGAACATATAAATATGTTGATTAATGACGTAGCAATATCAGATTATTCATAGTGTTTTAAGTACGAAATTAATCAATGTCAATATCACTCTCATGTATTGAACGAGAAATCGTAATCTTTGATCTCATGTCAATGTAATGATAGTAGTCATAAAGAAAACATTAAATCATTCCAGAATAAGAACACAAATCTAACCATTCAACACTAGCTACTATGCTAAAATATAGAACTCCATTCTATAAGAAAAAATATGTTTAAAATATAGTGATTAAATGTTTTTTTTTCATAAATCAAAATTTGAATATTCAGATTCAATATATTCTATAGGGGTGGGTAGGTACGGTATACCTTACTGAAATCACCATACCGTCTACCTTACCGTAACTACGGTATGCGAAAAAGTCATACCTTTACATTACCAAAGTTTTCGGTATACCGAACTTCGATATACCTTATTTTTGGTATGACAAATTTCCATACCGATACCGTACCTCATTTTCGGTATACCGTACCGAAGTTCACTATACCTTACTTTTGCGGTATACCTGACTTTCAACGTCAATTAAAATAGAAAATTATGGTATTTAGAATATTATTTATATTTTATAATTTTAAACATAAATTAAATATAATTTATTCATAATTATATTTATATTTCACAATAGATTTTATAATTTAAAAAATATATAAAATAGTATATTTTATATATAATCGTGTTTATATTTTTGTGGTATATACCTTAGTTTACGGTATATACCGAATTTCGATATGCAGCGGTATACCGCAGTATTTGAAAATTCATATCGTTACCTTACCAGAATCTTTCGGTAAGGTATCATACCGTACCGAAAGTCGCGGTATACCAAAAATTCGATATTTTCGGTATTTTTTTAGTACGATAAGAGCAATATTTCGGTATTTCGATATTTTACCCCATCCCTATATTCTACTGTCAAATATGCGAAGCCCGAACTCATAAATGATTATCTTCCTTTGGTGTATAGTGGTAATATTTTGGTGATTTGGTTTGGTGAGGATGTAAATCTTCAACCTCAACTAAATTTAGGATCCTCAATTATAATTACTCCTCAGTAGCAACTTTACTCACGAGTCTTGTATCTGAACATGGATATATTGTCGGTTGATTTTATTGCCTAGTCTTCAGTAGTTAGATTTTGTTGCTTGAGCCTCGATGTATATGAATATTGTCACCAAGTATTAATTTCGTTTAATTTATGTTGGTATTATATTTAATTTTTCTTTTAATAGTTCAAAAGTTATTACTACTATTGCCGTTATTAGTTTTACAAATTAAAAAAAAATTCAAATTACAATTTATCCATTTCTTCGTAATTTAGAATAAATGAATAAAAGAACATAGGCCATGTTTGGTTGGCGGGAAAGTAAAATTGGCAAGGAAAATGATTCATGGGAAAATGAATCCCGAGAATATGATTCCTAGTAACTTTACTTTACTATTTTGGACAATATCAAGATTTTAAATTTATTTTTAATTTAAACACCAAACTAAAAATATACTTATTATTTTTTTTATTATAAAAAAGAATAATATTGTAAAATTTTTAATTATAAATGTCACGACCGCGCTTTGCTAAGGATAGCATTACTCGGTAAATCGTGACCAGGGGAGGGAATTAAGAAGAGGGGGTAGAAAGGGAATGAAAGAATTCATGATAAGACATAAATATTTCTTCATAAGATGAGAGATGTTCACGAGACAACAAAGATCATGAGAAATTTGAAAGAATGTTTATCACAGATCACTCGTTACTGGTCGTTTTTCCTATGACCCATCTATTACAAAATACTACGACAAAAGCACAGCGGAAGGAGTTGTAACCATGTGGCCATGTGTATGAAGACACATGCCACGAAAATCCTACAAAAGAGATAATACGACCACCAACTCCACTCAGCCACCATTTCATCACTTGCTCAACCTGCACATTTAGAAATACATGCAGGGCTGAGTACGGGGTACTCAGTGAACACATTGCCGAAAGATACACATATAAGAAAAAGTTATTATCATGCCATCACAGTAACGCACGGGGGTTTTCTTAAAGGCCCGAGCTTACTAAATTCATTTTCATAAAGTTCGCTTGATCAAGCTAAGTTCATTCCATTCATCCGCCATATCTGATGGTTCATTCCATCCATCCGCCATATCTGATGGCTCATTCCGTGTCGGGAAGGTGGCCACCTTCCACGATCACATTGACCGGCCAACCCTTACGATGACTCACGGTCCATTCCTTTGTGTACACTAACTCGAATAGGATCTTGGTCCTATTGGAGCCGAATTCGTTTCATTCATTCATTCCTTTGGCATCGCCAAGCAGATAGGCATCATAAAACAAATAATTTATGGCACGATAACATTTAAAAAAAAAGTAAGTGCAATTTTATCAAACAAAAATCATTTCATATATTTGATAATTTTATCCACACTTAATGTGTTGGATATAAAGCCCACCTCAAAGCTTCCGAAAGAAATGCTACAACGCTTTGCCTTGGAAATCAAACCCCGCGAACACGCCCTTCTTGAAAGAGTATAATGATTTAAAAATTAGCTTTATGAACATACATAAGGTGCATGACATGACATGATCCTACATGGAGTATGTGTCCTACGTTCGGGGTTCGATCAAGATTACTTCTTTCCACTCAAGGAAAGTGGACCTCTATTTTATGAGACACCTTAAGATAATTAAATAATTATTTGGGAAGAGGGTTCATTAAATCCATACATTCTTATTTTCAAGAAATTTAATTAATTAATTTAGGAGGGCAAGACATTACTTTATCGTAAGATTAATTATTTAAAGGCTTCACATATTTTAAGAAATATTAATTCACAACTAAGAGATAAGGTTCATTTTATTTCTTATACTTCAAAGCCCAAAATTCCCATTTCCTCTAAATTCTCGGCCCAAAGAATTAATACTAGGAGACCATCTTGTTAAATAAATTCTTTGGCCCAAAGAGGAGGCCCAATAGGCAAAAGTGTTGCCCTAATTACTAAAAGAATTACTCCTCCCATTCTTTCCTCCATTTCAAACAAACATGCCTTCCCCTCTCTCCCACTCTCTCTCTCCTTCTCGGTTCTCCCCTCTGCCGGCGCCCTGGCGTCGCCGGCGAGCGGCGCCGGCGCCGGCGCCGACCTCTCCTCTCTCTCTCGGCCTCTATCTCTCTCCCTCTCGCGGCTCTCTCTCTCTCTCTCTCTCGGCTCTCGGCTCTCCCTCTCGCCGGCTCTCCCTCTCGGCTCTCCCCTCTGCCGGTGCTGCTTCTCGCCGGCGGTCTCGCCGCCGTCGACCGAAAAGGTAGGGTTCTCCCCCCCCCACTTCCCTTTCTTTCTCTTCTTCTTTATTTTTCTTAAATTGGAGGCCTAGGACTAACAATTGGGTCTTGAAATGTGAAGATTTGGATAGATCGTGAAAAATGGGGTCGGAAGAGGTTACTTTCGGCGCCAAACGCCGGAAAAACCACCGCCGCCGCCGCCGGACTGCCACCGCCGTCGCCCTGCCGCCGCCGCCGGACTGCCGCCGCCGGTCAGTTTCTTGTGCTCATAGGTGAGCTCTCCCAAAATTGTTATTATTGTGTGTTGAAGATTTCTTAGTGGATTAGGCTTTGTTTAATTGTTTACTTAGTCTAAGCTTATATGGATTAAGGCAAAAATTCTATTCTAGATAGTCATGCATAGTTGATATGAAATCATTAGGGAAAAGTATTCAAACACTACTATGATTTGTGGAACCCAAAAGTTCATGCTTGAAAAGTATAGAAATGGCTATGTAGTGAAGATTGTTGTTAGGAGAATTACCTTAAGAAAAGGAAGATGAGAAGGATGGTAGTGTAGAAATTTTGGCTCCTCTTCTTCAAACACTTGCTAGCATCATTAGTTGAAAAGAGATTTTGTTTAGAGAAATCTAGTGTTGAAGCAAAAGTGTAGGTGAAGGAGTGGTGTAGTATTTATAGAGGAAAAGAATGCATGGCTTTACATGGTTAATAGCTTGGTTTAGGAAGGCAATGCATTGTCCAAGAGTCATGGACTTTTTGCCAAAAGAGGCAAGTTGTCCTATCAATCAATTGTCATGCCAAAAATGGCAAGAATATTATGTCTCGTCACCTAAAAAGGCGTGAGCCGTCGTTTGGAAAACGTGAGCCGTCGTTTGGATTGCGTGATTGATGTGATTTGATTTCGTCGATTGTCTCGTCTTGATTTAACGTGCTTCTTATCCATTCGTGTAGGTATCGGGATTCAAGGTGTGGCTATTGCGCAAGGTCCGGAAGGCACGGAGAGTATTTTATTTTATTTTTAGATATTTACTTAAACGTTAAATTCGTGTACGGATTTTTATTTGAAACTCGGTCTTCACAAACGGACTTTTATTATAGCAACCATCTATATTGACTATTACTATTTTTTTGTTCACTACCTCAACATATACTTCACAACGGTTAATTATAACAAGAAGTAATAATAAGAAGAATTAGACGCGAAACTTATATTTATATATATATCGATGTTCTAAGCCTTAGGGTAAAAAGTCGGGGTGTTACATTCCTTCCCCCTTACAAAAATTTCGTCCCGAAATTTGTAAGGGTCTATTCAAACAGTTCCGGGTATTTTTCTTTCATCTCGTCTTCCAGCTCCCATGTAGCTTCTTCGTATCCATGATGCTTCCACAAGACCTTCACCGAAGTGATAGATTTCGTCCTTAGTTGTTGCACCTTCCGGTCTAAGATTGCTTCTGGCTTCTCCTCGTAACTCAAGTCTGGGTTTAACATCATCTCTTCATGGTGGATCACATGTTTCGGGTCATACACATACTTCCGCAGCTGTGAAACATGGAAGACGTTGTGCACGCTTCCGAAACTTGGTGGCAGCGCCAAACGATATGCAACGGGTCCGATTTCCTCCAAGATTTCGTAGGGACCAATAAAACGAGGCCTAAGCTTCCCTTTCACTCCAAAACGTATTATCCCTTTAGAAGGAGACACCTTCAAGAAGACCTTGTCTCCTACCTTGAACCGCAGGTCGGTCCGTCGAGCATCTGCATAGGACTTTTGTCTGTCTTGTGCTTCCTTGATTCTCCCTTTGATCTGCCGCACGATTTCAACCATTTCGTTGACTACTTCGGGACCCAGCATCTTCCTTTCGCCGACCTCATCCCAGTATAGTGGTGATCTGCACTTCCTCCCATATAGCGCCTCGTAAGGTGCCATATTAATGGTTGCCTGGTAGCTGTTGTTGTAGGCAAATTCTATCAGGGGCAGAATTGTCTCCCAACTTCCTCCCCTGTCAAGTATGACGGCTCGGAGCATATCTTCCAGCGTTTGGATCGTTCTTTCCGATTGCCCATCAGACTGTGGGTGGAACGCGGTACTGAAATTTAACTTCGTACCCAGTTCTTCTTGCAGACTCTGCCAGAAATTTGAAGTAAATTTTGCATCTCGATCTGACGTGATTGAGGCTGGGATACCATGTAAGCGCACGATTTCCCGCACATAAAGTTGAGATAGTTTTTCAGATCCATAAGTGATTGGAATTGGCAGGAAGTGGGCACTCTTGGTGAGGCGATCCACGATCACCCAGATGGCAGTGTTTCCTCGCTTGGTCCGTGGCAAGCTCGTCACAAAATCCATGGTTATGTGTTCCCATTTCCATTCGGGAATTTCTAAGGGTTGCAATTTCCCGTACGGTCGCTGATGAAGAGCCTTGACTTGTTGACAAGCCAAACATCTTTCCACGAATGATACTACACTTCTCTTCATGCCATCCCACCAAAATTTCCGCTTTAAGTCTTGATACATCTTGGTACTTCCAGGGTGTGCGGTGTAAGGTGTGTCATGAGCTTCGCTTAAGATCTCATCTCTCAGCTTCTCATCCTGGGGCACACACAGCCTCCCTCCGAAAGTGAGGGCGTTGTCCGCCTCCTCGTGATAGGTCTCATGTCCGCCAGTCCTCACCTTTGCTCGTATCCTTTCCAGACCTTCGTCCTGTCTCTGTGCAGCGATGATACGCTCCCTCAAATCTGGCTCCACCACTAGAGTAGCTATCCTTGCTTCTACCGTTTCTGGGGCACTTATCATTTCCATGTTGAGCTTGCCAAAATCTCGTAGTAGTTCCTCCTCGTGGGTGAACATGGCTGTCAAGTGTTGAGCCTTTCGGCTTAAAGCATCGGCCACCACATTGGCCTTGCCGGGATGGTAGTTGATGCCACAATCATAATCTTTCACCAGCTCCAACCACCTCCTCTGTCTCATGTTTAAGTCCTTCTGTTCGAAGAAGTACTTGAGGCTTTTATGGTCAGTGAAAATCTCACACCGAACTCCGTAGAGATGGTGCCTCCAAATCTTCAGTGCGTGCACTACCGCGGCTAACTCCAAATCATGGGTAGGATAATTAAGCTCGTGTGGTCTGAGCTGTCGTGATGCATAAGCTATTACCCTGCCATTTTGCATGAGGACGCAGCCCAATCCACTTTTTGATGCGTCAGTGTAAACCACATAGTCTGCCGTTGGATCTGGGACGGCCAGAACTGGTGCGGTGGTCAGTTTCTTCTTTAGTAACTCAAAACTTTCTGTACATTCTGGGGTCCACGAAACTTTGGTGCCCTTCTTGAGTTGTTGCGTCATCGGTCTTGCAATCTTTGAGAAGCCCTCGATGAATCTCCTATAATAACCTGCCAATCCCAGGAAGCTTCGTATCTCGTTGGGTGTTCCAGGAGGTTTCCAATTCTGCACGGCCTCCACCTTTGCTGGATCTACTTGAATTCCTTCGGCAGTCACCACATGACCGAGGAAATTCACCTCGTTGAGCCAAAATTCACACTTACTGAATTTGGCATATAGCTTCTCGGCCCTAAGCGTTTCCAGAGTGATCCGCAAGTGTTCCTCATGTTCCTTCTTGTCCTTTGAGTAAATGAGCACGTCGTCTATAAACACCAACACGAACTTGTCAAGATAGGGGTGGAAGACTCGATTCATGAGATCCATGAAAACCGCAGGTGCATTTGTCAAGCCGAAGGGCATCACCACAAACTCGTAGTGGCCATACCGCGTTCGAAAAGCCGTTTTTGGAATGTCATCTTGTCGAATCTTCAGTTGGTGATAGCCTGACTTTAAATCCATCTTTGAGAAGACACTAGCTCCTCGGAGCTGATCGAACAAATCATCAATTCTTGGCAACGGATATTTGTTCTTCAAAGTTAGCTTGTTCAATTCCCGGTAGTCAATGCACATTCTTAGCGTCCCATCTTTCTTCTTTACAAAAAGTACTGGTGCTCCCCATGGTGAGACACTTGGTCTGATGAAACCCAGGTCCATCAGTTCTTGAAGTTGCATCTTCAATTCCTCCAATTCCTTCGGAGCCATTCGATATGGAGCTTTCGACACTGGCGCAGACCCGGGTTCGAGATCGATGGTGAATTCCAATTGCCTATCCGGGGGTAAGCCAGGTAGATTGTCGGGAAACACATCTGGGAACTCTCGCACTATTTCCACATCTTCAATCTTCCTCCCTTCCTTTCCCTCTTCGTTCAGGTAGACAAGATAGGCCGGGTGGCCTTTTCGTACAAGCGTTGCAGCTTGTAGCGCGGAGATTATGGATTTCCGCTTACCCAAGGTAACCCCATGAAAGTTAGTGACGTCCTTTCCGGGAGGGTGAAAAGAGATTTGTCGTTGGTTGCACAGGATAGTGGCATAGTTTTCAGCTAGCCAATCCATCCCAAGGATTATGTCGACGTCGGACATAGGCATAACACTCAAGTTGTTGACTAATAACTGATGTCCTCCAAAAGAAACCTCTAGGTTTGAGCAGAAGCACTTAATTTCAATTATTCCTCCGATAGGCGAAGATACCCTAACTCTATGTTCGACTTGTTTCGTGGGGATGTCTAAGGTATCTACGCAAGGTGCTGATATGAAGGAGTGCGACGCACCAGTATCAAATAAGAGAATGATAGGTACACCGAGGAGCATAGCCATACCTGCCAGATTTCCTTGGTCCCCGTCTGGCTTCTTCTGCCTGAGAGCATAGGCACGGGCCTGTGATGGGAGACTCGGCCTCCGAGGATGTTGCTGCTTTGGTGGAGGAGGTAAATGTGGTGGTTGCCAAGATTGCATCTGGACTGCTTGCAACTGTGTGCGATGTACTGGTTGGTTCGACCTTGTCCCTCCTCCAGAAATCTTGCTTGGACAGTTTCTAGCAAAGTGGCCATTCCTTCCACACACGAAGCAACTGTCTGTCACTGCTCTGCAGATTCCCGGGTGCACCTTGTGGCACTTGGGGCACGGTCTCAGATTTGATTGATAGCCCCCAGTTGGATTTGAGGCATTTTGTCTTCCAACATCATGGTGGTGAGATTGTGGTTGCCACGGTCGTTTCGGCTGTTGGGGACCTCGAGTAATTTCCCATTTGCGTTTTTCTTTGGACCCTTGGGGGTAGTTCTGAGGAGGAACCGGAGCTACAGTCTGAGTGCTCCGTTCAGTGGGCATTGCTGCCTCTATATCCAAGGCTCGGCTCAGGGACTCCACGTAGGTCAATCCCCCGTGGCTAGCTAGCGCCATCCTAATCTCGTGCCTCAGACCGGCACAAAATTTCTCTGCCATCCTTTCATCGGTGTCGACTTGTTCTGGAGCATATCGGGACATCTCACAGAAAACCCTATCATACTCTGTTACTGACATCCTTCCCTGCTTAAGGTGATAGAATTCCACTTCCTTCTTCTTTCGGTAACTCTTAGGGATGTACTTATCATACATTTCTGCCTTGAACTGCTCCCAAGTTAAGCTTGCAATCTGGCCTGGGGTCATGGTCTTCTTACGTGCCTCCCACCAGAAATCGGCCGATCCGGCCAATTGGAAGGTCACACACGTCATACGCTCTCCATCTGTGCATTGCAAGAAGTTGAATATCCGCTCCATCGCACGGACCCAAGTCTCAGCCTCGGCCGGGTCGCCCAGTCCGTTAAAGGTTGGTGGATTCTGTCGGAGAAAGACTTCTTCAATCCTGCGTTCAATCCTCGGAATTTGCATAAGTGGTGGCGGGGGAGGTGAAGGTGGAGGCGGAGATGGAGATGGAGGTGGTGGCGTAACTTCGCGCCAATCTTCATGATTTCCTTCGACAATTTGGGGCACTCTTCCACCGCGTCCCCTTCCCCGTCCTCTAGGGCGTCCTACCCTCCTAGGTGGCATTCTATAAGAAAAGAAGATTACTATTGAGATAATAAAAATTTGCAAACACGCATGGGTCTTTTGTACATAACTTTAATTGAAGGCTACCAACAAGAGGCATAATAACATCACCTATAACAAAATGCGATCGTAAGCATAGAACATCTGCATATATATATATATCAAGCCAAAATTGCCTCTAGAGAGGACTTTTTGTACATAACAGATCCTCCTACATAACAAACGAAAGTCCCAACTCTACGCGATCAACAAAAGAAAAGCGTGAAACCGTAGGAAAGAACAGTTTTCACGTCACAAGGGGACTAGAGATAAAACTACTAGCATCAGGACGGCCTCATAAAGGGTCCGTTGCTGATGGTACATAACTAACACTACTCTACCAGTCGCCATCCGAGTCTAGAGAGCTCAGCCCAGAGCTTCCCTCAAAGTCATCGTCGCTGCTGATCGCAATCGGGTCATCCTCAGCTCCTCCTGGTAACATCCCTGGCATGGGAGGAGGTATCGCAGCGTCTGGGACCGCCCAAACTTCGCGGCGTATCTCAGCCCTGATCTCCTCGTAGCGGTTCTGATAGTACTGGTACCAGTCTGTGTCTAACTCCTCGGGGTGGGGTAGCTCGCCAGGCACCCCCAAGGACTGTCTGCGCTCAGAAGGACTCCTCATCTGCGGAGCTGCCTCATCATCTGCCGGATACTCTATCGGGTACTCATCTTCTTCTGGGGCAGCGATCATAGGTGCCTTGCCCCGCCACGTGGGGTCATGCTCCTGGCCAGGAAACTGGCGCACTCCCTGGGGTCGGTCGTAGCCCAGGGGCAAAACCATCTCCTGTCTGCGCGAAGGTCCTGCCTCGTGATCATACTGGCCCTGGGGCTCAGTAATAGGGAGGGTCGGAGTTTCCCACTGAGGTGGGGGCGGTGCTAAGATGTCTGGGGAGGCTGGCGGAACGTTCTGGTATCGCAAATACTGATCAATAATGGCACATAGGAAGCCTGGGAAGTCTCCCTCATCCTCTAGGGTGTCGGGCCGACGATGGATGAAATCATCTGCTAAGCTGGCTGTCCATATCTCCCAATCGTCAGGTAGTAGGGGAATCAGATGGCGTATGCCGTCAATCCCAGTGACGCCATGCTCGTGGGCTGTCTCCCACAACTCATAAAACCTGCATAAGACCCTCAATATGTGCGCTCCAGGACGAGGACTGTAGGATCGATAGGCGAGTATCGCATTGTCAGCGACAGCCTGGGGTGTGACTTGCTTGCGAGCCGTCCGGCGTTGGTTCATCTACACATGATGTTTTACCGAAACAATAAGTAAGGGAGAAAGTT
This sequence comes from Salvia hispanica, assembly GCF_029641045.1. Classification (NCBI taxonomy): domain Eukaryota; kingdom Viridiplantae; phylum Streptophyta; class Magnoliopsida; order Lamiales; family Lamiaceae; genus Salvia; species Salvia hispanica. Next base: position 29,135,525 of record NC_142692.1, read on the forward strand.
GCTTAAGGATACACAACACTACTTCCTTTGGCGAAAAGCAAAGGGTGTACTTGGCCAAAGCCGCACGCATCGAGATAGACGTTCATTATTAAGGGAATTGTGCGTCGGATTTGTAAGCGTAAGATCAATTTGTCATAATATAAGCATCGGGAAATGCTTTGTTAGGACGGAGGTATTTCGAATTCGTTTGTCAGGGCATAGGAAATTTTACGTATCCCTTTGTACTTCCAACATGAATCCCATAACATTGGCGCAAAGATTACATCGCTCGGGAAAGCGAGAATCACACATATACTTATTTCTTCTAAGTTCTCATTTCAGGGGTGCTCATTTTATCGGCTTGAATTAAAATTCTTAAAAGGCATCTTACCAGAAGAATAAATTACCTTCATTCAGGTTGAGGGCGATGAAATTGGTGCTGAGTTGTGGTCGATCTCGCTAACTTATTCTAGCGAATCAAATCTAGACTTCTCTTTTCGAGGAATGACTCACGGTTACAGAGCAGAAAACCTAGGCTCTGATACCACTCTGTCACGACCGCGCTTTGCTAAGGATAGCATTACTCGGTAAATCGTGACCAGGGGAGGGAATTAAGAAGAGGGGGTAGAAAGGGAATGAAAGAATTCATGATAAGACATAAATATTTCTTCATAAGATGAGAGATGTTCACGAGACAACAAAGATCATGAGAAATTTGAAAGAATGTTTATCACAGATCACTCGTTACTGGTCGTTTTTCCTATGACCCATCTATTACAAAATACTACGACAAAAGCACAGCGGAAGGAGTTGTAACCATGTGGCCATGTGTATGAAGACACATGCCACGAAAATCCTACAAAAGAGATAATACGACCACCAACTCCACTCAGCCACCATTTCATCACTTGCTCAACCTGCACATTTAGAAATACATGCAGGGCTGAGTACGGGGTACTCAGTGAACACATTGCCGAAAGATACACATATAAGAAAAAGTTATTATCATGCCATCACAGTAACGCACGGGGGTTTTCTTAAAGGCCCGAGCTTACTAAATTCATTTTCATAAAGTTCGCTTGATCAAGCTAAGTTCATTCCATTCATCCGCCATATCTGATGGTTCATTCCATCCATCCGCCATATCTGATGGCTCATTCCGTGTCGGGAAGGTGGCCACCTTCCACGATCACATTGACCGGCCAACCCTTACGATGACTCACGGTCCATTCCTTTGTGTACACTAACTCGAATAGGATCTTGGTCCTATTGGAGCCGAATTCGTTTCATTCATTCATTCCTTTGGCATCGCCAAGCAGATAGGCATCATAAAACAAATAATTTATGGCACGATAACATTTAAAAAAAAAGTAAGTGCAATTTTATCAAACAAAAATCATTTCATATATTTGATAATTTTATCCACACTTAATGTGTTGGATATAAAGCCCACCTCAAAGCTTCCGAAAGAAATGCTACAACGCTTTGCCTTGGAAATCAAACCCCGCGAACACGCCCTTCTTGAAAGAGTATAATGATTTAAAAATTAGCTTTATGAACATACATAAGGTGCATGACATGACATGATCCTACATGGAGTATGTGTCCTACGTTCGGGGTTCGATCAAGATTACTTCTTTCCACTCAAGGAAAGTGGACCTCTATTTTATGAGACACCTTAAGATAATTAAATAATTATTTGGGAAGAGGGTTCATTAAATCCATACATTCTTATTTTCAAGAAATTTAATTAATTAATTTAGGAGGGCAAGACATTACTTTATCGTAAGATTAATTATTTAAAGGCTTCACATATTTTAAGAAATATTAATTCACAACTAAGAGATAAGGTTCATTTTATTTCTTATACTTCAAAGCCCAAAATTCCCATTTCCTCTAAATTCTCGGCCCAAAGAATTAATACTAGGAGACCATCTTGTTAAATAAATTCTTTGGCCCAAAGAGGAGGCCCAATAGGCAAAAGTGTTGCCCTAATTACTAAAAGAATTACTCCTCCCATTCTTTCCTCCATTTCAAACAAACATGCCTTCCCCTCTCTCCCACTCTCTCTCTCCTTCTCGGTTCTCCCCTCTGCCGGCGCCCTGGCGTCGCCGGCGAGCGGCGCCGGCGCCGGCGCCGACCTCTCCTCTCTCTCTCGGCCTCTATCTCTCTCCCTCTCGCGGCTCTCTCTCTCTCTCTCTCTCGGCTCTCGGCTCTCCCTCTCGCCGGCTCTCCCTCTCGGCTCTCCCCTCTGCCGGTGCTGCTTCTCGCCGGCGGTCTCGCCGCCGTCGACCGAAAAGGTAGGGTTCTCCCCCCCCCACTTCCCTTTCTTTCTCTTCTTCTTTATTTTTCTTAAATTGGAGGCCTAGGACTAACAATTGGGTCTTGAAATGTGAAGATTTGGATAGATCGTGAAAAATGGGGTCGGAAGAGGTTACTTTCGGCGCCAAACGCCGGAAAAACCACCGCCGCCGCCGCCGGACTGCCACCGCCGTCGCCCTGCCGCCGCCGCCGGACTGCCGCCGCCGGTCAGTTTCTTGTGCTCATAGGTGAGCTCTCCCAAAATTGTTATTATTGTGTGTTGAAGATTTCTTAGTGGATTAGGCTTTGTTTAATTGTTTACTTAGTCTAAGCTTATATGGATTAAGGCAAAAATTCTATTCTAGATAGTCATGCATAGTTGATATGAAATCATTAGGGAAAAGTATTCAAACACTACTATGATTTGTGGAACCCAAAAGTTCATGCTTGAAAAGTATAGAAATGGCTATGTAGTGAAGATTGTTGTTAGGAGAATTACCTTAAGAAAAGGAAGATGAGAAGGATGGTAGTGTAGAAATTTTGGCTCCTCTTCTTCAAACACTTGCTAGCATCATTAGTTGAAAAGAGATTTTGTTTAGAGAAATCTAGTGTTGAAGCAAAAGTGTAGGTGAAGGAGTGGTGTAGTATTTATAGAGGAAAAGAATGCATGGCTTTACATGGTTAATAGCTTGGTTTAGGAAGGCAATGCATTGTCCAAGAGTCATGGACTTTTTGCCAAAAGAGGCAAGTTGTCCTATCAATCAATTGTCATGCCAAAAATGGCAAGAATATTATGTCTCGTCACCTAAAAAGGCGTGAGCCGTCGTTTGGAAAACGTGAGCCGTCGTTTGGATTGCGTGATTGATGTGATTTGATTTCGTCGATTGTCTCGTCTTGATTTAACGTGCTTCTTATCCATTCGTGTAGGTATCGGGATTCAAGGTGTGGCTATTGCGCAAGGTCCGGAAGGCACGGAGAGTATTTTATTTTATTTTTAGATATTTACTTAAACGTTAAATTCGTGTACGGATTTTTATTTGAAACTCGGTCTTCACAAACGGACTTTTATTATAGCAACCATCTATATTGACTATTACTATTTTTTTGTTCACTACCTCAACATATACTTCACAACGGTTAATTATAACAAGAAGTAATAATAAGAAGAATTAGACGCGAAACTTATATTTATATATATATCGATGTTCTAAGCCTTAGGGTAAAAAGTCGGGGTGTTACAATAAATAATATTAATTATATTATTATATATATATTATTACAACCAATATTTTAAATATGGATTATCCATCATAATATATAGTAATAAAATTATAATTATAGTTACATGGAGTATTATACTCATTTATTATAATAATAAATATAATAATTATTATACTATAATTATAATATTTACGGATATTATAATTGAATGAATTTTATAAATTAAAATTGCACTATGACTTTATTGATTAATTATTAATTTATAAAATATAATAATTATTATTATTTATCATATATTTTATATTATATAGTTATATTTTAATTATTAATTATTAATAAATTATTGATTATCATTATGAATTATTATAAAATATAGTTAAAATTATGATAATTTTATTATAGTTATTTATTATAGTGAAATTAAGTATGATTTATAATTTTAAATTATTTTTTAAAACATTGTAATTAATAACTATAATAATAATAATAATAATAATAATAATAATAATAATAATAATAATAAAACTATATTATATTGCTTAAATATGAAAGAATCCTAAAACTAGGAAAAGAATACCTAAGAAAAGTTAGGATTCGGAATCCTGTAAAATTGTACTCCTAACTTTCCTTATTCTCAGATTCTGATTACTTTCTCAGTTTGATTAAAAACCGAAACAAACACATGAGTTTAAAATTTAAGGAATTAGATTACTTTCCCAGACAGAATCCTGGCAACCAAACATGGCCATATTGTATTCAAATTTCTATATAATTTATAATAATATTGATGTCAATAAAAATTTTAAGATATTAAAAAATTGAGAGTAAATTATCAAATAAATTATTAAATTTGATCAAAATCTAGCTAGTCTCGTATGTTTTAAAAATAGATTTGTACATTAACTTCGATTATTTCTCAATTCTCATCCATCCCTTCTAGAGTTTTTCACAGGCCTAGTGTATAAATTATGATGACATGGTGCGCACATATACGAATTTAAATAACATAGATAGTCATTTAAATAATGAAGTATGATTAATTTATAATATAGTAGTATTATATAAGATTTTAAAATAACATATTAAATTTCAATTTTTCTATTTTCATATCCATACATCAAAGTGGCATCTTTTATATTTTAAAACAGCGTCTTTTAATGATGCACAAATCTTTATTATTTTATTAAAATAAATTTTTTAAAGAAGAATTTCAAATAAAATTGATACTCCGTCTCTTTCCTCTCCATCTTCTATCTTACCTGAAATACTTTGTTGCTCTCTTTAAGTCTTAACCAACATTATCAATAAAGAAACATATAAATGAATCATAAAGAGACTGGGGTAATAAATTAAAAAAATTAAAAGAAAGGCAAAAAAAATAATCAGAACACAATGCAACGTTGTATCTAGCGTTTTACTATCAGACAACACCGATTGTCCAGATAAATATTTTTCGGTTGGCACATTAACATTAATTTTGTCCATGAACGAAGAAAAATGAATTGATTGTGAATTTCGAATTTGATGATTTATATATAGGCTTTTTGAAAAATGTTGGATTGACTAAAATTTGGCCAAACTTGAAGACTTTTAGCTAAGGTTACCGAATGAAGTTGTTCGTCTTCTCAATGTTTTGACTACGTAGATATTTTGGTTGACACTCAACATCGATTTCAATCAAATAAGAAATATGGGATGAAGATGAACTTTTTCGACTTAGAGCATCTCTATTGGAGGATGTCCCGGCGGACGTCGGCGAGGCGTCGGGGACGCCCCGATTTTTTTATTTTTTTTTAAAAATTTTATATATACGGCTCCTTTAATTTTTCCCGTGTTCGTGTCAAAATTTTAATTCCATACATTGTTTAATTCCGTAAATTGTTTAATTTAGTGACTTTGTGAATTTTTTTGTATTGCGGGAAGTCCGCACGGGAAGGGTGAGAGATGTCCGCCACTGCGCAGTGGGAAGTCCTTATGACGTGGTAGTGCCGTGGGAGGTCCTTATGACATGGCAGAAGGTGTTTTTGGGAAGTCCATCGGGAAGGGCGGGGACATCCGCCATTGGAGATGCTCTTAATGATTAATAATTACTCCCTCCGTCCACAAAAAATAGATCACTTTTACCATTTTGGGACGTCCACAAAAAATAGATCACTTTCTTAAAATGAAAAGTTTATCTCTTATACTTTTTTCACTTTTTTCTTCCCTCTTTCACACCTTACTCATTTTTTCTCTCTATCTTTCTTACTTACTTTACCTACTTTTTATCTTCTTTTTTCTTACTTTACCAATTCTACATTAAAACTCGTGTCATTCACAAAGTGATCTATTTGTTGTGAATGACGGGAGTAATTTTTTAAAAGATGCGAGATCAACTAAAATTGGACAAAACATGATCATTTATTTGGTAAAACGTTACGCGACACAGTTTTGTTTTCTCACCTCTTGTCCACACTTATATTCCCTCGAGGGGACGTAATTAAATGCAATTTCTAAATATTGTACATACTACAAATTATTATTTAGACTGTTAGAAAATATTAACAGATAATAAAATAATAGCAACAAAGAATGTCAACACATTGTCAACGGTTGATGTTGTGTTGACATCAAAATCATGAAATTTTACACTGTATTGATATTGTGTTGAACCCGTATTGATACTGTGTTGAGGAGTTTGGAGTTTGTAAATATATAGAGTTTGCATTTTATCGCTACCCATTCACTCAATTTCAATAAATATAAAATGTTTGCTTTTCAGCACGAGATTTTACAAAAGATTATTTTGTGAGTTAATGGAAAAAGAGTAAAGTAAAAGAGATGAAAAGATAGAGATAATGTTGTTTTCATTCTAAGAAACATTTCATTTTAATAGATCAATTAAAAAAATATTTCATTTTTAATGAGACAGACGGAGTATTTCAATTAACACGTCAATGTCGGTTTATCTTAAATTAATAAAGTAAACTGCAAAATTAATATAAAGAGAAAGAGATTATGTTATATATGTCCAGTACTTAACAAAAATAAATACTACTACTACTATAGTAGCATTTGAGACTCTATACAGAGACTTACACCTAGTATATTTCATTTGACTTGTTTTTCATATTATTTCTTTCCCATTTTACCCTTTTTAGTTTTTAGTCTCAAGCCCAAATTTTATTGTAGGTGTCTTAACTCATCACTCTAGATAGTATTTCCTTTGAATTTCAAATATTATGTTGTATATATATACTACTACTGTACTACATTTGTCCTTAAAAATTATAAACTATTTCTATTTTAGTCTATTTCTTAAAATTATATATTTTTTTGTTAGGAAAATATAATTCACTAAGAGCATCCGCAGTGGGGCAGACGATGCGACGGACGATAATTCACTAAGGGCATCCGCAATGGGGCAGACGATGCGACGGACGACGTCGCATCGTCCGCCACTGCAGCATCGCGGACGATGGGTTAACCATCGTCCGCGCCCGATAGATCATCCGCGGACGATGCGCGGAGGATACTCATCGTCCGTCGCATCGTCCGCCACTGTGGACGACGCGGACGATGGGCACGCGTTTCTAATTTTTTTTTGAATTTTTTCAAAGTTTTTTTCTTATTTAAACTCTACTATTCACTACCATTTCACACACTCCAATTTCACATCTCTTCAATTATTCTCTCTCATCGACTCAAAAATGAATCCTGACGACTACGATTTGAGTACATCGGATGGCTGCAGACGGGCCTTGACTCGAGCCTTGTTCGATGCCGTTAATGAAGCTAAGGCGGAATGCTTGGCACAAATGCAGCGGGAGCAGGCGGCGGAGGCGCGGGTCCCTCGCCCGATACGACGTCGGACGTTTATCCCCCGCGAGCACGACGTAGCGCACGAACGTCTGTTTGCAGATTATTTTGCCGAGAATCCAAGGTGGGGCCCGAATGTTTTTCACCGCCGTTTTAGAATGAGCCGAGATCTTTTTCTCCGCATTGTGCACACGTTGGAGGGCCGTGATGAGTACTTCCAGTATCGGGAAGACGAGATCTGTAGATCCGGACTTACGCCATTGCAGAAGTGCACGGTTGCGATCCGCCAGTTGGCCTACGGCACAACAGCGGATATGTTCGACGAGTACCTTCACGTCGGGGATACAACTGGCCGCGAATGTCTCAAGACTTTTTGTAAGTTAGTTGTGGAGGCTTTTGGCGACACATATTTGCGACGCCCGATTGCTGACGATTGTCAGAGCCTGATGCGGATGCACGAGACGGTGCACGGCTTCCCTGGGATGCTAGGGAGCATCGACTGTATGCACTGGCAGTGGAAGAACTGCCCGATGGCCTGGAGAGGCCAATTTACTAGCGGCTACAAGGGCAGCCACCCGACGATGATCCTAAAAGCCGTCGCTGACCACCGCCTCTGGATCTGGCATGCCTACTTTGGTGTAGCCGGGTCGAACAACGACATCAACGTCCTCAACTCGTCCGCCCTATTCGCCGATCAGTGCAGGGGTCGCGGTCCGGCCATTCAGTTCACTGCCAACGGCCGCACACATCATATGGGGTACTACTTGGACGATGGCATATACCCTAGGTGGCCTGTTTTTTTGAAGACGATCAGCTGCCCAATTGGTGAGAGGAGAGTCTTGTTTGCGGCAAAGCAGGAGTCCGCGCGGAAGGATGTGGAGCGGGCTTTTGGGGTGCTCCAATCGCGGTGGGCAATCATGAAAGGTCCGGCGCGTTTCTGGTACAAGGACGTCATCGCCGACGTCATGTATGCGTGCATCATCATGCATAACATGATAGTCGAACAAGAACGTGGCCATGTCACCAATTGGGTGGATGATGAAGCCGGATCTAGCTCCAGCACGGCGACCTCGCCGGTCACTCGAGGATTACCGACTGGCTTTGGTGCGGTTTCTACAACGACAGGCCTCAATGCGCAATCAACAAGACCATACTCAGCTCATGACCGACATGATGAAGAAGTTTGGACCCGCAACCGCCGTCGTTGAGAAATTGTAGTTTTTTTATTTCGTATTGTAATGTTTGAATTTTAATGAAATGAAGTTAGTTTTCCAAAATAGAAAAATGCTTAGGGCGTCGCTTAGGGCGGGTTATAGTCCGCCCCACTGCAGGTGGAATAGGAGGAGGATAAAATGTTGACATGGCGGTGCATAAGGCGTCGCTTAGGGCGTCCCATTGTGGATGCCCTAATGAGATAGGCTCAGATCTTTATTAATAATATTTTAATTAATTTTTATTCTATCTCTGTCATTATCTGTTGTACTTTAAAATTCATGCACATTAAAAAATTCATACTCCGTGCTATTTTTAAAGAGAAGTATTCCACATGACCATGAAATATGGAGTCGTACTGGACACAAGTTTTAAGAAAAGTAATAGAATGTGAGTTGAAAAAATTGGTGACACGTGGATCATACTTTTATATATTATTTTTATAATAAAATGTGAGTGTAAAAGAGTTAGTGGAATGTATGGTTCATTATTAAAAATGATAAAAGTGAAAGGTGACAAATTTTTAGGGACAGATGAAAAAGAAAATATATAACAAATTTTGAAGGACGGAGGGAGTACATGTCGCGATGCTTCATTTATAAACCGAATTATCCAAAATCCAAAAACTTATCCTCATCCCTCGCACTGCCAACCAACAAGGTATGGGCGAGTATTCGGAAATTTAAAAATAGTAAGAAAGAAATTCAAACAAATGCAGATACCCGGTTAGACTTAGATCATACCTATTCCACAAGCATCGCCAATGGAAATTTCTTCCTTCACTGGAAGAGGAGCTCCAATTCGATGGACTCCACAAACAAGAAGCAGAAATAATGTTAGAATAAGTATGTGTTCCGTGATGGATTCGGAAATGGCGGTTTTGGATGGTGTGAAGGCGAAGCAGAGGGATTACTATCTGAATACGGGTTACGCTATCCGGACCCTCCGTCACGACATTCCGGACCTCTTCACCTCAGACCTCAGCTTTCATATCTATCGGTTTATACTCTTATTTGCTTTTACTACTTTATTTTGCTTAATTGGGCCAACTTCATTCCTTCATTTTTATGTGATTGATGTCACCTCACTTGCTCGTTTTATACCATTATTTAGGATTAGATCGTAGTGTAAACACCCAAATTGAATCAAGCCAAGTGTAATGGGGCATTTGGAAATGGAATAAAGCCAAGTGAAGTGGGACGATTGATTGCGTGGAGAGTAGTGGAAATAAGTGAGGCCATCATCTACCTGAATTAACTAGACAAAGTTTGGTGATGAAAAAAGTAGTAGAATCATGAGGGGTGAAATTGAGTGGACATTGTTGTAGCTTCTTCTTTACTTCTTTTTTCTACAGCCAAACTCTGAGGTTGATAGTTAAAGAAAAAAGTATTCTTCAGTTGTGTGTTGAAAGCTAAACAATTTCCTACCGTTACCAAACTCATTTATATGAATAAATTTGCTGCTAGATATCCAATGTTTATATCTGTCATAATTCATATGCCATGTCAAGGGGCATTGCTTCAGTTTTTCCAATCCAAACAAATTAAAATTGGACAAATATCAAGTCTTGATTGTGTTTTGCGCAGGGACGACATCATCTTCAGAGACCCGATGAACGCTCTTGCTGGCATCGACAACTACAAATCAATGTTGTGGGGTTTGAGGTTTCACGGGAGGATATTTTTCCGGGCTCGGTGGGTCGACATTGTGAGTGTGTGGCAGCCCGTGGAGAAGAATACGATCATGGTGCGTTGGATCATTCATGGCATCCCTCGAGGTCCGTGGAAGAGCCTTAGCAGATTCGACGGCACCTCAGAGTACAAGCTTGACAAATATGGCAAGATCTATGAGCACAAAGTTGACAGCGTCGCTGTAAATGGACCCCAAAAACACCAACTACTAACAGTGGAGCAACTCATTCAATTAATAGGTTGCCCCTCCACCCCTAAACCAACCTACTTCCAATCTTCCTCGTCAACACATATTTAGACTACTCTGTATGTAAACCAACGAAACATTTACTAAATATGAATACTGGGCAACAGATTGTATGCAGAAGGATATAAATACGTATAAATATGCTGAAGAACAACTTCAAACACATAGGGTTATCACAAGCTGTTCGAGATAATTGATCAGCTTTTCTTTCAAAAATAATTTCAAAACAAAAAACAAAATGTGGTTGAAATCTCTCATCCATGAGTGTTGACAGCTTCCCACAGCAAGTTCCTGGGAGCCATGGAGAAATCGCGGGCCTCAACCGCAGCGGTTCTAAGCGTACGCAGCGTCCACTTGTTCGCCTCGACGAAGGTTAAGCTCCGGTAGGGCAGGTTGTGCTTCTTGCAGAGATCTCTAATGATGGGGGAAACTTTCCTCAAATGGCACCTCGGCAGCCTGGGGAAGAGATGGTGCTCCAGCTGAAACTGCAGACCGCCGAAGAACCAATCCATCCAAGAAGGGCAGTCGATGTCGATGGTCCCGGCGGTCTGTTTCTCGAACCAATTGTTCCCCTTGGGCGGGCCAACATAGACGTCGGCGGCGAAGTGGTTGAGCGTAAATTGGATGTGCTGGATGGCGCAGACGCAGAAGCTGGCTAGCACGAAGAGCACGCGTTCGGTCCAATTAGGCAAGCAGGAGACGAGGAGAGGGAACCATGTCCAGAAAATCATGATTCCTAATATGTTTAGGGCTCGATCGGGGACTCTGCGGTTGGAGAGGAGAAGGAGGAATGTCTGGAGATAGAGATTGACTCTGGCGACGCACATCACGGGGTAGTAGGTGAGGTGTTGGTAGCTGATGAAGAATCGGGCGATTGGATCGAATTCGAGCTTTCTGTTGTAGAATTTGGAGGTGAGGTTGGTGAAGAAGCGGGTGGAGACGGCGAGCATCGGGAGGTGCTGGAGATCGGGATCGTAATCGAGGCTGTTGCAGGCGATGTGGTGCGCGTTGTGCGTCCACTTCCACCAGGCAATGCTGATGCCGGTGAGGCAGTTACCGGTGAGGATCTGCGCCAGTTTGTTGAATCTAGGGCTAATCATGATGTTGTAGTGGCCGGAGTCGTGCCCTAGGTAGGCGACCTGCATCCAGATCAATCCGAGGAGGCCTCCGGAGAGAATGTGGGTGAGGAAACCGTCGCAGCGGAGGACGCCGTAGAAGCAGGCGGCGAGGAGCACCGAGATGAAGCAGAGGCTGTAGATCACGCCGTGGCCTTTCTTCTCGAACATTCCGGATCGGGTGAACTGCGTCGCGAGGTTGCGATAATCGCGAGACATGTCGGAGACGTGGAAGTCGCGGAGGTGGTAGCCGGTGAAGAAATTGTCGAGGTGTTTCCAGGCGGAGCCAGGGTGGAAGGCGATGAACGCATCGGTGACGTCCTGGCCGCCTAAATTGAGGAGTGGAACCTCGCCGCCGGGGTGCTGCTTCGCCCAATCCGTAACGTCGTAGACTTTGCCCTGGATTGAGAGCCACAGATCGCCGGATTTGTTGTGCTTGCTTAGCTCTTCGGAGGTGATGTACTTCTTGTCATCAGCGGCAGCGGCGGCGGCGGCCATTGTTGATCGATGCGCCAGCTCTCGCAACCTGACGAGATCTGGAGTCAGATAACCGATTGCAGATCCACTTTCTCTCTCCTCCTATTTTGAATCCGCTATACGTTGTGAAACACAGTAATCGCAGTATCTGATTGAAGAGCTTATCAACGCCTGCGTTTGAATCTGGAATGCCGAAACGAAATCGATTGATTACTATATCAATATGCAGAGAGAGAGAGAGAGAGAGAGGGGAGAAGAGGTCGTATGATAGTGGAATGCGCGTGGACAGCGAAGCATGCGGCGAAGTGGTGGAAGCTGTAGAAGTCCTTGGGCTCTACACAGCCTGCCTCTCACTAAATAAACAAGAAATCGAATAAACTCATCTTATTCCTTTTCTAAGTAGAAAGGGAAACGCCTTTATTTCATAAATTATAAAGATATGCACAACATACTCCATTTTTTATTGTTTTAATCTGATTTGGATTATACATTGTGACGATAATAACAATAATCTGATTTAAATAGGTTCAATTTAATATTGACCCTAGAAATTACGTTAATAATCGAAATCTAAGTAGGCGATTAATGCGGTACTCTATACTAAATTAGTATTGCCGATAAAATCGTTAAAGTAAATAAGAAAAGTTTGACGTTGAGATACTAAATAAAGTTTGACGGTGGGATATAGGAGTATTAATTAAATTTAATGACGACTAAAAACAAAGGTTTATAAGTGGATGGAAAAGGTAAAGGCGACAGCTAATTTTGGTTAACTGTTGAAATCAAAATCGTGGCCCTCAATGTGCCAGATAGAATATTGAATAGATGTGGTGTTCTTGTTTTCACGTTCAGGCCGGTTCGCAATATAATTTTAATTTTTAATCAACCAAAAATATCTACTCTTATTTAAATATTTTTTATTTTTACTACTTTATTTATTCTTTCTCTATCTTACGACGTCCATGTATTTTTATTCTTCTTCTAATGTCATCCTAATTGTTATTCATTTTCCTTTTTATTCTTTGGTATACCATAAAATCTGAACTTATGTATACCACTTACTTTTACGTTTAAAAATACATAAATCAAAAGCCCCACTGGGCACTGTGTGGCATTTAATCACTTCTTGTACCATTAATTTTTAAAACTGCTATTATGGCATTCATACATTTATTTTATCAAGTAATTTAAGATAAACTGTAGGGGGTGGATATTAAAATAAAATTTTATTATTGTGAGGACTTGCAATTTAATTACACTGAAATAGTACTATAATTTTTGCTCCCACAAGAAGTCGAATCCAACAATGAAGATACACCCCGTACCTAGATATTCACTATTTAATAATTAAAAGTGATTCTTATATTTTGCAATAAAAATGTTTTTATTTTAACATCTCCTTATACTTATATACTAATAATAATTCTTTTATATTTACAATTCTTCAAAGCGATGATAAGACTCATTCATATTTTTTACCTATGTCTATTTATATCCAATAGCTTTTTATATTTAGAATTCTTCAAAGCTATGATAAGACTCATTCATATTTGTTACATATGTAATTACTATTTATATTCAATAGCTTTGAGTATGTTGCATGTATCAATCTCGCTTTCATAATATAAAAATCATCTAAAAAGTCTTCATTTTTATACTTTCTCTCTAAATGGTTTATTCTATTTAATTTAATGAAGCAAAACACTATGAGTTCATATAAAATACACCACTTTTGTTTGTAGAAGATTATCTCCTAAGTCATATCGTCTCCTTTTTACTCATACAATTAATCATATCATCATATTAGAACATGATATACATTTTGTGAATTAAACGCCCAAAACAATAGGTTCATTATAAGTTTTATATGTTTATGTTCTAAGTTCATTTAAATAAAACAACTAAATTAATTGTAAATAGATTCATTAATTGCTCTATAGTACTCTACTACATTTTGAAATTGTGATTTCCAAAAAGGCAATAGATTCGATATTAGAGCATCCGCAATGGTCGGCTAGCGACCGGCTAGCCGATTCGTCGCGCTAGCCGAACCATTGCAATCGGCAAACGCGATTTCGGCGAGCGGATCGGCGTGGGCTGGCCGATCGCTCGTCGCTGGCCGAAGCGCTAGCCGATCGGCTAGCCGCCATTGTGGAGGCCCGATCGGCCAGCGCCGATTTTCGAATTTTTTTTTTATTTTTAAAAATCATATATAAACGCGATTTTCGTTTCATTTTCATTTGCACCGCTTGTTTTAACGAGTTTTCTCTCTCTCTACAACTTTCTGTTCAAGAGCATCATCGAGTGATGGATCACAACAACGAGTCTAGTCCGGCGACGAACGGCTCTCAGACTCCCACAGTACCCGTGGGATCTGGATGGGGGCAGATGGGCCCGGGATTTAATTATTTTTATTGCGGCTGGCCTATGGCTGGCCTAAATCTGACGTGGCAGGTGGTTTTTTTAGTGTTGCTGACGTGGCAGAGGAGAGAATGGCTGGCCTAAGCACCATTGCGGATGCTCTTATCCTACAATGATAACAACAAAATATGCAACTCTCAACGGCCAGTAATTGATGTTGTCAATTCCAACAATTAGTTCTTGATCACCACTCTTTACTCAAAAGTACTTACTCCATCGAATCTCATTTGACAAAAGTTGATGCCGAAATATTTGGTGAAATTTACATACACATCTTAGGTAAAGAATGGTGATTTATTTATAGGAGGGGACCTTTAATTTATATATATCTATATATATATGGAGTATTATTATTGTCGATTTTCCGACTAAATTGTGTTGGTCCTAGTACCTTTCCTGGCGTTTACTTGTGCTTAACCCAACATCTCTAGGGACCCCTGTCTCCTCACACATTTTGAAATTCAAAATTCAACTATTTTAATAGTATTATTGTATGCACATGAAAATTTTGAAAATTTGTGTAACGTCTTGGTAGTCAAAATGATAATAATTCAAATGCGTTTCATGCATGTGATGGTCTTATTCATGAGTTTACTTTACACGTATTTGTGTTCAACAATACCCATTTCTTTTGTTTAATCAACCATTAGATAAATGAGTTGATGCAGTTCCAGCAGGCCAACGATGCCGAAAATGTTTTCTATTTCAGAATGACTTGAAATTCGCATTGTATTTTTTCTCTATAAATACGATCCACGTCTTTCCATTGGTATACTTCAATAATCCCACAAGCTTAATCAGCTGCTTGTTTGGACAAGATAGCATATAATTTAGGTTTGCTGCTCTGTCTCCATTCTCTCTTGTCTCAAGATTTGGATTAATATTAGATTATTAGTAATCAATGAATTGTCACATAGACAAACTTTTCAAGATTTGTGGGATAATTTTATGCGATACACAAACACTTGTAAGACTATTTCTATCAATGATCCTCAATCAGTCTAACTAAATGTAATGAAAATATTCGTTTCTCTCTGATCATAATCTCATATTACGAATATTCATTTCGCGCCTCATCAACATGGTTTAGGGTCATGAGTCTCTAGCTAGGGCTTGAGGCACAGCTGTAAAACCTTGTTTAATTAAAGGAGGTGAATTCTTGGCAGCATGTAAATGGCAGCTTCTGATATTTTTTAAGGCACAGAAATCCATTGGCTGGAGCATGGTCCTTGACTTATTCGGACAGTATCTTTCTTCCCATAAAACCTCCTGGAAATGATAGTACTTAATTTGTTTTATGATAGACATGGATGGCCCTTTAGTTTTACTAATGTTTTATAAATGGGCTTTAATAATAGTAATTCATATATCCACCTATCTCCTCATTCAAATATCTTCTCCATGCCCCATCAATTATTTTTGTGTGATCACAAAATATATTAGTATTGTTTAAGTTGAAAGTTCTTCTTGCAGCCAGCTCTGATATACATTTATAAATTTCAACTAGTACTTAATGATAAACGTAATACATATCTCATGATATAGTAGTATTAATTAATCAACTCTTAATTATAGCATATATTATGTCGCGTTTTTTTTTCCTACTTGACCATAATTCTAATGCCAATTTTGAAAATCACGTATAGAATCCATAGAGGTATGCTTCATTGAGTTGGAACAAAAAAGTATATTACTTTTTTTATCACACCAAAAAAGTATAATACTATAACTCTATAACTAAGAAAGGCATATTCAATTTCTAATAAAACCCCATGCACAAATGATGTAATTTAATTACCTCATTTAGCAAGGCTCGATTTCCTTTCTAGGCGCATCATAATCTTGACCCTGCCTACATACTTTATTAACTTCCAAATATTAATTTACTGACATGGACAATATCTCTTTGTCAAATGTCGATAAAAATAGCAAAAAATCCAAATCAACATGCCATGTGGTGTTGTTCAACTCACTATATATACCAATATCACTCCCTCACGACCCTGTCTCATTTTGATCATTCAAATCCCTTCAAACAAATCAAGCTTCCATTAATGGAGAACTCATTAGCCACAGAGAGCTTCTCCTACAGCTGGCTTACACACACACCACCACCACCACCTCCCAACCTCAGACAAATCGAATACGACGACAACTTCCGCTTCATCGTCCCTACATCTCCCGAATTTGTGAATGCGGGCGACATATTCTCGGACGGGCAAATCATGCCTGTGTATGCCACGGGAAAATCACCGGGAACGGAGGCAGCCTCCGTTCCCGGCAGAAACCGTTATTACATCCTCGCCAAGTGGCGGAGATCTTTGCACAAGTGGTTATGGTACGTGCATAAGAGACTACGTTGCTCGAGGAAGAGAAGCCGAGTCGATGATCTTCAACGGAAGGTGATGAATTTTGGTGATTTTGATTATGGTGATGAATTTTGTTGTCTGAAAATAGACAAGAGTCCGACTTCAATGAGCCCATGCCGCTCTAGTTGTGATGTAGATGACAACTCAATCACGGAAGCTATTCTCTATTGCAAAAAATCAATAGGTTTGTTTTTTTCTCAAGATTTGTTATCATGTCTCCAATTTATCGTTATCATATTAATGTTTTTTTTTTCTTTTTTTTCAGAAAAATAAGGAGAATTGTGCAAGGATTAAGATAATGCATGCATTGAGAATTAGGGATTCGAGAGATTGATATATTGTCGATCCTAATTTTATTTTATTATGCGATTGTGAATACTATTAACAGTAGTAGAATATGGAGTATATATTTTGCTTTCCATTTGTTGAATCGGAAATAATTGAGATGGTTTTGGAGAAGGATATCATCATTTGTGATTTTTGAAAAGAAGGGAAGAGTTTCTTATCAGATAGGATAACTAATTGGCATTTTCTATGTTGATATTGCAATTTATATATGGTGAGAGGGGTCACATGTTTCAGTTTTAATGAAAAATGGGTCTCCTTAATCATCAAATTAGTTTGAAATGCGTAGCGATCTAATAAGAAATTAATATAATTAATTCTTGGTTCATTGCTAGCTTAGAGTAATAAGAGAAAAAATGGGATAACTATGATTAAAGAATTAATTAGTAGTAGGCCATAGTGATAGACTAATGATTTCTAAATCCTCAGCCAATACAAACGTAATTAATATAATTGGGTTGAAAGAAAAACAACGAAAGACAATTAGCTAAGCGGGGTCCATGCAGACATGATATGCCAATACAATACCATTACTTTAAATTTTGTATGCATATTATATGGTCTAAATTTTATTGTCTTTCATTGCAACCGTATGTATGGAATTAGGGCAGGACAGCTACTAATTAAGATTTGATGTTTCATGTGTATTTAAAAACTAGCCACGAATAAGATAGGGGGACCAACCCCTCCAATACATCCTACTTGTCCTAGCTAAATGTTATTACATCATTTTCTCACTCATGTTGGCTTAATTGTGCCCTAATTTTACTCCACATAACAAAATAAAGCAAATCGTGACGAAGAAAATGTTGCAAATTTAGTTCGAATTTTTCAGCTTTTATTGTAAGATAGTAGTTCGCATTTCAAAAATTTACACCATCGAGTTTTCGAGGATTAACTTATTATTGATTTTTTGAGGAATAAATTACCCATTGACCTTTGAACTGTTGAAATCACATTTTCAAGTCATCCTTAGAACCTATAGATAGGCGTGAATATGAAAGAGAGAAGCATAGTACTGTTTAATTTTTACACGCAACAAATCTTTCTATTCCCACAAGCTTCTTTAGGAGCATTGTTTGGTTGATATTCATAACTTCTGTCAAGTTTGTTGGTAGCGGCAGTAGAGTATCCAAGATTTTTGATTTGGGAGTGCGATAATTAAGTATAGTGACTCGAAGCTTCAAAATCCGACTTAATTCAGCATGCTCTAAGATTAACGTAATAGACCTTCAGGTCATTAACATATGAATTAGTATTAGTTATTTAAAATATACTTATAACACTAATGTAACTGTTTATTGTGTAGAAGGAAATATGTGTGTCATTTCACTTGCATGCATTTTATTCGGATAAGCAATCTCTTGTATTTAATTTTGGGTATGGGATAGTCTAGAACTCTAGAAAATTTGGCAGCATATGTGCAAAGCTTATACTTGGCCCAACCATTATTAACTTTATAGATTGTAATTATTTATAGTATAGAACACATGCTCTGTTTTTGTTACTATCTTTCAAAGTTAACTTACCGAAGTACTAATATTTATCCTTCCAACTTCGCATTTTCAACTTGTTTGTTTTCCTTTTCTCTCTTTTAGAGGAGTAGTATTTTATGTAAACTTTTCAATTACTACAATTCCTACTGCTACTCAAATGTACACATATTCATTCACATTTTGGTTGGACACGGAAAAAAAGTCATAAACAAAAAGAAAATGCAAAATAAAAAAAATGTCAGAAGTGGGATTTGAACCCACGCCCTCGTAAGAGGACCAGAACTTGAGTCTGGCGCCTTAGACCACTCGGCCATCCTGACTTGATATTTTATGTTGTAACAAACATATTTAACAACTATTTCACACTTTAAGACATTCATATTACTAGAGTACTATTTAACATATACTCCCACTATATTGTTAGTATTGAATAATTCTTGTTGGTCGTTATATAGTACCTAATAATGCTATATAGAAGCATAATGTTAAACTCATTCGAAAAGGCACACTGAGTTAATGAGATTTGGGGAAAAGAAAAGCCAAGATAACACGAAGACAAGTTATAAAAGAAAAAAATCAAAGTTTACACGTTTTGAGTTGGTGCAAACAAGGACTTGTCTTGGGTGAGATTAGGGGACCAGAGACAGAGAAGCAAGCATGTCGGAGAAGGTCGTCGTTCAGCCTTTGTTTTCTGCACTTGAAAAAACACACTAAGAGTGAGGCCAATGAAGCAAAAGGCTGCAAGAAGATGTGATTCATGAGGTTCAAGACATACACTTGTTTGTGAGAGTGTGTGAAACTAGAATGAAAAACCTATTTAAGTCCACTCATTTTGGGACCATTACTCAATGTTGTGGTGTCTCATTTTGGCTTTCAAAGGGTGGGTTGATTAATGTTTTTTGGCTTGGCAACTTTAATATGGCTTGACACTTCAACCACACTGTTTACAATACACGCGTAAAAAACAACTCAGGAAAGAGAATAATTTTAATTTTTTATGAAATTAAATCGAATATTTAACAAAATTCGACCTGTGGAAAAATTTTAAAAATAAAGAACTTATTGAAAGAAGTGAGAAAACAGAACCATCTTGATTCTTGACTATTGTTAGTGGACCCTAAATAGTTTTACGCTTGTATTGGAAAAAATATAAAATAGCATTTGGTGGAAAGATTAGGTATAGTTTTATTAGGTTAGTATTGGAAAAAATAAAACAAAAGCATGCGGTGGAAGTGGAACATCAGGTATTCTTATGGTAAATGATTATAGTCATAGAAAGGCATTTTTTACTTTTTATTTACAGTATGTGTGTCGTTAAATGATAATCAATGTAAAACAGTAATTAGTTTGGTTTTAAGCATATCAAAATAGTTTAATTTTTTTTTTAACTTTATATATGGCATGAAAAGTCATGAACTTTATTAGACTGTGTAAATTTTACATCCGACCTGACCCAATAGATTTCCGACACAAACTTATCCTACGTGGCGCGCCGAAGGCGTGACTTGACAACTCCACTAATTCTGATTGTTTCTCTTCTATCTTTGCAATCTATGACCCCATACTTATCACAAACATACAAGTAATACAAATTAAAACAAATAAATCGAATTCAGCATAAAAGTAGCACTAATTCCATAATTCGCATTGAACCCTAAATTTGTCATTTGCCAAGTCATGCCTCCAACACGCCATGTAGGATAAATTTGTGTAAAAATATATCTGGTCGGGTCGGACGAGAAATTTACATAATCCGGTAAAGTTCATGGGAAAAACCAAACCATTTTAAAAGTTCATGACTTTACAAACAATTTGCAAATGAAAAAATTACTTAGAAAGATTTAGCTTATAGCACCTTAATTTCACTTATATAAGTTATCATATACTCCATCCGTCCCGCTTTAGCAGTCTCATTGACTTTTCTGTTCTCATTTTGTAAAAATGATAAAAAATAGTTAAAGTGGAGAAATGGTAAAGTAAGAGAGACAATAATGTAGATAAAACTCTTCTCTATATTATCCTCTCTCTTAATTTATTATTTCTCCTTTTTAATTATTTTTTATCATTTTTATAAAAAGAGGGAAGAAAAGTCAATGAGACTGCTAAAGTGAGACGGAGGGAATAGTATTTGTCACGTTTTCAAGTGTTAAGCTCTATTTTCCATCTTAAAAGTAGTCAAGTAAAGCGTAAAAGAAACTACAACGATTGAGTAGACAAATTTACTAAGGGTGTGTTTATTTGGTATGATGGGTCTTGATAAGGCTTGACTATCTTACTTATATCATTGCTTTGTTTGGTATGATATACAACCCCATGGACCCGGTATATTCTCCACGACCCGCTCGCAATTATGATAGCAACCTCCCAACACCAGATTCGCATACCCAGGCCTGCCTCCCCGATAAAGAACTATGTCATTGTTCCGGGTAGGGGAGTTTTTGAAGCATTGTCTAATACGCCCCCCCCCCCCCCCCCCCCCTCATCCCTGAAGTGGTGGCATTTTTTGGGCCGTTTTGGACGTGTCATTATGGATGGAGATTAATAATATTCGTAATCTTATAAGATCTTTTAGCGTAAAGTGATATTAATAATATTTGTAATCTTTTAAGATATTTAGCATAAAGAAATATGCTATGTTACCACATGAAATACACATTCTTAAAAATTAATAATAACTAATTTTACATGTTGTGGTTAATATAAAAAAAAAATGAAAACAATATCGAAACCGTAATTTTTATTAATTTACACAAATAAAATACAATATGAAATATATGTTCGCATCATAAAATACCATATAGGCCATGATGTGTCATATACTAGCATAACCACTTGTATATATAATTTGCACCATATATACATATATTTGTAACAATTTAACACGTGTTTTGTATAAAAGAATGATATGTATTGCTTGTGAACATCCAAATACATGCAAACATATGAAGACACGTGTGTTTCATCAAAATTTATTAATTCAAAAAATATTAACACTCATTTATTGCACAAAACTAAAAATAAATACTCTCATCTCCTCGAATGCATGCAAATACGCTCTTCAATCACCTCCTCTCCACCTTTTGCATCTAAAACACGGTACAACACCGAGGTCGGCTTCTCCCTAACCATAGACTTGACATTTATCTACCATCATGTTTAATTGCCCAACCACAACAACCATTAATGAAGATGGATGAAGTATCGAATTGCTGGTGTATATAAGGTAAGATAAAGATAACAAAATTACCCACTGAAACCCATCTCGTTGAAATGAACCTACCCATTGGTCCACAGGCAGCTTTCTTCTACCGGAGGAAGTGGATTCGAGAGATGGATACCCTCCTTCTCTCGACTATGGTTAATATGAGGGGTGGTTGGGAATGGGACGACGATTGCGGTTCTGAGGAAGTGCTTCACATTCTCCGTGGAGTGATCAACCCTCCTTTCGGCGCTGAGCTTTCTACCGAAGATATAGCCGTTCGAGTGAAACTAATGAAGGCCCGACACTTGACGTTCAAGAAAGTTGTGAGGACGAACCGAGCATATTGGAATATGAAAGACAAGGTAGTGTCAGCCGACGAGTCGACATGGAAGCTGATTTTCCAGGCACATATAAATCCTCTCGTCAATATATTGTTGTGTAGTTATTGTGTTAATTAATTTTACAATTAAAATGAAATAGGGTTGATGAGGACAAAGTTGGGAATAAGCAATTTTTACGAGGACAATTTTGTCCAATCTTGTTGCTATTAGAGGTTTTATACCAACCAAACCTCATACGAGATATGGTGTTAAGACAACAATCATGATTTGGCTGATGGAACTCACCCTATCTGACCAATCCCCATCATATCAAACAAACACACCCTAATTATATAGCACCTAGCTATAAATAATTAAATATAAGTATAAATAGTGACTGCAAAAAAAATCCATTAGCGTGTATTAAAATACTCGAAAATACCTAAAATATAGATTTAAATATTATTAAAAGCAATTTCAAACACCAAGCTTGGAAATATTTAAAAAAATAGTTAATTTCATTAAAAGTAATTTTGAGCATTCAAAGGGCTCGAAATTTCTAAAAATATATTTAAATAAATTAAAATCAATTCCGATTGCTATTAAATATACTCCTATTTGAAGGAAGTGGTCAAAAAGTATTTTCTTGATGAAATTAAGTGGTGCTTGGTAAATCCTGCTTTTCACTGAGTGATGAAAATGCAGGAAACATTAAACTTTTTAAATCTATTCACTCCTCTTTACGAAATTTCACATTACTAATTAATTTATGCGATCAATAGCATGTGGTTAAAATATTATCAACAATTCATGGCATATATATTACGGTAGTTCGACTAGTCATGTCAACTTTCCGGTGTTGAAAAAAGGAGATAATACAAAATTATTAAAAAATAATTACTGATAGTTCATAATATGATTCATAAAATAAAGTTAGTGCAAGTAAATGCCCAATGAAAATATAGCAAACTTTTGAGACACAAAGGAATAAGTACAAGTTATTAATGCAAAAGATTCTTCAAGTATGAATGGGTAAGAATGTGCAACACTCCACAATATATTAAATTTTCTTTTTTTTATCTATTGCTTCTACAATTGAAATAATAATATATTTTTTTCAATAATGGAAAATTCTGTAGACACGATCACTAGAACGCGGTTAATACCGCTCATATAACTAGATATAATAAATTTCAACCAACTGAGAATCAATAAATTGGGTATATTTAGAATGTAAAATGATTAGTTTTATGCAAAATTAGAATTAGAATTTCAATAAAGAAAGAAGTCACCGCCAAATTATCCATTAGAGTAGATAATTACGAAATCTAAACAATGGCAATACCACAACATACAAATACAATAAAATTGATTTTGTCAAGTATTCTTTGGAGTCAATGTATATAGCATAAAGATAAGCATACAGACATTTTTCATTCGTAAAAAATATGAATATGAGTATAGATCTAAGACTAAATTTGCAGCACATAAACATCCAACGTAAACGATACGAAGAATTTTAACACCACAGCTCCACATGTTATAGGTTCTTGAATGAATTTAACTTCAAATCCAATTAATTGTACTAGTAAATAACCAACAGATCGATTAAATCCGTTATTCGCTCATTATTAGGTTCGCATTAACATTCGATATTTTGATAGTGGTAAAATTTGAAATAGTGTAGAAAATAACATAACGCATTATTGATTCATTAAAAACACGAAGATCAAAAGAAAAAAGCATTTGAAAAAAGTACTTATTCATCGTTCAACCTAAGCTTCTCAGCGAGCTTCATCTTAAGTACGGTCAACATGAAGTTGTGGAGTTCAAGGGCGGCCTCGCTCATCACCGACTTATCTTTAGCCAGCAGTTTGAAGTAATCTCGGGCAATTATATTATGATTGATGCTGTCAACAGCCTCGGAAATTCTATCAAGACATGAGTTGGATGGAAGCCGCGAAGCACTAGCTGTAGAGTTCTCCATAATCGACTTATTCTCCATAAAAAGATGTAGAAATTGAACGAAGAATGAATTGAAAAGAAAAGAGGAGCAAATATTTAAAGATTTTTTAAATTCAAAATTCGAATCCACTTGGCAGGAAATCAATCAATGACATTTAAAATGAACTAAAATTAGAGGAAGCATCATTGCACAGCTCATCTGAAAATGAAAATTGGGGATAGAATAAAAATATAGCCAAAAGGGTTCAAAACGCATCCAAAATTAAAATTTCCAGAAGCGCCGTTTAAGATGGCCGCAATCGGTGTGCGAAGGTTTAAATTTAGTGTTAGAGAGGTGTCGTTCGAGACCGCTTCCTCCCCGCTGGGAACCTTCGCCTATCAAATTTCTATACAGTATTAATTAACAAATGTGTGTAATATCTGAAGATATGGAGAACCTAACCCGAATAAACAGATCCGGTTCGGCGATCAAAATTCAGAACATTAATATCTATCTCCGAAGGTAAACTTGACTGAATCGGCATTTTAATAATCGCCTCTCGTCTATAGGTCCTTCGATCTAATTCTGGAAATTCATCCAAATTGGAATTTCAACAAATGAAAATTAGTGGAAAATGAAACACATTGCTCAGGGAATACGAACCAAAGAGCAGCAAGATCTGCTGCAATCGCAATATAGGTATTTCTCTTCATCGCTACTTTCAACCAATGCTACAAAAACAGAGAGATACTTAAAAAAAAATAAAAAAATGAATGACTGGGGATGAGAAAAATATTAGGGTTATCTGATGCACCTGTGCCTTTCACAACTTATATAGAACTGCGTTAGTTTGATAGGTTAACGGGCCGGTCCACTTAACCTAATTAAAGCCCAATATTATATGGAGCCTCTGAACTGGTTCATTATCTGGGCTTTTCAATTTATTTATAAGGTGCATCGCCACGTCAGCATTTTATCCTCCTTCCATTC
Source organism: Salvia hispanica (assembly GCF_029641045.1). Taxonomy (NCBI): domain Eukaryota; kingdom Viridiplantae; phylum Streptophyta; class Magnoliopsida; order Lamiales; family Lamiaceae; genus Salvia; species Salvia hispanica. Next base: position 29,160,654 of record NC_142692.1, read on the forward strand.
CACCTGCAGTGCGGCGGACTATAGCCTGCCCTAAGCATTTTATCTATTATTTGAATATTTAAATACTTCAAAATTTGGAAAAACAACTTCATTTCATTAAAATTCAAACATTACAATACGAAATAAAAAAACTACAATTTCTCAACGGCGGCAGTTGCGGTTCCAAACTTCTTCAATCATGTCGGTCATGAGCTGTGTATGGTCTTGTTGGTTGCGCATTGAGGCATGTCGCTGTAGAACCGCACCGAAGCCCATCGGTAATCCTCGAGTGACAAGCGAGATCGTCGTGCTGGAGCTAGATCCGGCTTCATCATCCACCCAATCGGTGGCATGTCCACGTTCTTGTTCGACTCTCATGTTATGCATGATGATGCACGCATACATGACGTCGGCGATGACTTCCTTATACCAGAAACGCGTCGGACCTTTCACGATTGCCCACCGCGATTGGAGCACCCCAAAAGCCCGCTCCACATCCTTCCGCGCGGACTCCTGCTTTGCCGCAAACAAGACTCTCCTCTAACCAATTGGGCAGCTGATCGTCTTCGAAAAAATAGGCCACCTTGGGTATATGCCATCGGCCAAGTAATACCCAATATGATGTGAGCGGCCGTTGGCAGTGAACTGGAAGGCCGGACCGCGACCCCTGCACTGATCGATGAATAGGGTGGACGAGTTGAGGACATTGATGTCGTTGTTCGACCCGACTACACTAAAGTATTCATGCCAGATCCAGAGGCGGTGGTCAGCGACGGCTTCTAGGATCATCGTCGGGTGGTTGCCCTTGTAGCCGCTAGTAAATTGGCCTCTCCACGCCATCGGGCAGTTCTTCCACTGCCAGTGCATACAGTCGATGCTCCCTAGCATCCCAGGGAAGCCGTGCACCGTCTCGTGCATCCGCATCAGGCTCTGACAATCATTAGCAGTCGGGCGTCGCAAATATGTGTAGCCAAAAGCCTCCACAACTAACTTACAAAATTTCTTGAGACATTCGCGGCCAGTTGTATCCCCGACGTGAAGGTACTCGTCGAACATATCTGCTGTTGTGCCGTAGGCCAACTGGCGGATCGCAACCGTGCACTTCTGTAACGGCGTAAGTCCGGGTCTGCCGATCCCGTCTTCCCGATACTGGAAGTACTCATCACGTCCCTCCAACGTGTGCACAATGCGGAGAAAAAGATATCGGCTCATTCTAAAACGTCGGTGAAAAACATTCGGCCCCACCTTGGATTCTCGGCAAAATAATCTGTGAACAGACGTTCGTGCACTACGTCGTGCTCGCGGGGGACATACGTCCGACATCGTATCGTGCGAGGGACCCGCGCTGCCGCCGCCGCTTGTTCCCGCTGCATTTGTGCCAAGCATTCCGCCTTGGCTTCATTAACGGCATCGAACAAGGCTCGAGTCAAAGCGGATTTTCTTTTAAACCAAAGAAAATGTTGCATTACGTTCTTGCATATGCATTCCTTACCATTACCTTTGAAAACCATTGTTTAGCCCAAATGAGCCTTGCAATTGATCAAACTGCACTTCTTTCAATCAAACAACACATCATCTCTGACCCTTCTCATATACTTGCAACAAATTGGACTAATTCGAGCTCCGTCTGTAGCTGGATCGGCGTCTCTTGCAGCTCGCGCCACCACAGAGTATCCGCATTGAATCTCTCTTACATGGGTTTCTCTGGCACCATTCCCCCACAGATCGGGCAACTCTCCTTCCTCGTCTCCCTTGACTTATGCCACAACAGCTTCAGAGGTTCCATCCCCAAAATCTCTCTCAAACCTAACTAATACTCAAGCCAATTATCCTTAATTTTAGATGCTTGTTAGCGTAAAATCAATTATCGTATATTATTTTCCAAGCCATCAATATCATTAAATTTCTTTTTTATCTTTCTTTTTCGATTTTCTGCATCTTGTTCTTATTGTAAACAAACTTTTCTACCACAACGTCAATACTTCTTATTAATTTTCTCTCTCTTCGCCTAAATTACACTATTTCATTGTTAGTTTCTGAAAAAAAGAAAATGACATTCTTTTTTATTACTCTCTATTTTTTATGATAAAATAATAGTGTAAAAGAATAAAAAAATGAGAATTTTATGATAAAATAAGGTTTTTAATTGGTAAAAATTAAAAGCATAGATTTTAATCAAGAGACAACTATAAAAGCATAGATTTAATCAAGAGACAACTAAAATGCGAAAGAAACAAATTATTACATACTACTACTATGTAAAAAAAGTGAATTAAGTATAATGATATATAACAAAGTAGAAAAAAAAGCGTAAATTGTATAAGCATATTTCCAAACATACATGAACAAAGGCTAAAAATACAACCTCAAACAAGCATATATGAAAATTATAATAAAAACCTAGGGAAACACATGTATTATGAATTTATGATGTATACTATAAAAAAGGATACGAAAAGTAAATAAAGGAAAAAGGAAAGATAAAAAGAATTTAAATGATATTGATGAAATGGAAATTGTGGGTTTGTTAACAAACATCTAAAACTATGGAAATTAGCCTACGTGGGATTAGTCGCTCACGTACGCTCACATTTGTTATGCAGCAGATCTTTTTTCTCCTAAATTGATAGGTTTTGTCTGACTAGTATTAACACCCGTGCTATGCATTGGACATAAGAGTTTTAAATAATGGATACAAAATATAATTTTAAAATTAATTTTATACATAAAATGTTTGAAATTTAGATTATGTATTTTTAGTGTATAATTGACCCTACAAAAATTTTACTTTTTAGGGACACAAAAGTTGAGACGCAATTACTTGCATTGAAAGTTTTTAAAAAACAACAATAATTTAGGAAACAAAAGAAAGTGTTTTTAAATTATTGATCAATTAACTTAATCTTTTGTTGTTTTAGGACGCTTCCATTTACGTGCTCAAATTTTTGTTGTTATACTACAAATAAGAACAATTTTTGAAGTGTTGGTAGTATATTTAAAAACATAAACTAGCGTCCTTAACAAATTTTTTGTGGTAACTATAAATTTATAGAGATTTAGATATGTAATTAGTATACAATTAATGCAATATTAATGATATACTATTTTTTTTTTTAATCTCTAGATGGCAAGAAATTTTTTAATTTAAAAAATATTTTTTTAAAATAAAAATTTTGAAATTTAGATTATGTAATTTTAGTGTATAATATAAAGATATTTGGATATGTAATTAGTATAAAATTAATGTAATATTAATGATTTAAAATAAAAATTGTGAAATTTAGATTATGTAATTTTAGTCTATAATATAAAGATATTTGGATATGTAATTAGTATAAAATTAATGTAATATTAATAATATAATTTTTTGCATTTTATTAACGTTATTTTTATGTGTTTATTTTAATTTTATATCAAAGATAAAAATAAATGGAGTATAAGTTTAAAATAACTTAAAAAAATTTTAAAAAATGAAAATGTTTTATGATATCGAGCATCGACGTGTAAATTGTGGGTAAATGATGACACAACATAGTTGGAGTATGGGGGAATTATGAGTTGCGGATGTTTTTAACCTCATCTCAATAAGAGTCTTTTTTGTCATCTTGGGTTAGTCCTTTAAAAAATAAGTATGTAGTGTATTTTACTTCACTTACTATAATGATAATTATGTTTCACATCCTCTTAACTCACTATATTATCATTTCACTATAAGACTAATATAAAATTGAGTATTTATTTTTCACTAACTTTTTGACTCAGTCATTTCTTAAAACTTATGTCGAAAAAAGTACACTTAGTGTGGACGGATTGAGCAAAATATTGCATTGTGGTCTTTCCTTTTTCTTGTTGGTAAATATATACTTCATCCGTCCCATAAAAATATGTGCACTTTTCATTTTTGTTCGTCCAATAAAAATATGGGTATATTCGTTTATAAAAAAATATCTCAATTTATTACCCTTACAACTTATATCACCATTGAGGGCATCCGCAATGGGGCGGACGATGCATCGTCCGTCGCATCGTCCGCCGCTGCAGCATCGTGAACGATGGGTTACCCATCGTCCGCGCTCGATACATCGTCCGCGGACGATGCGCGGAGGATACCCATCGTCCGCCACTGTGGACGACGCGGACAATGGGTCATGGACGATGCGACGCGTTTCCGTTTTTTTTTTTTATTAAATTTTCAAAAACCTATATATTCCTCTAATTTTCACTTCATTTTTCACTCACTTCACTCTCAAATTCACTACATTTTCTACATTTCAAGCAAAATGGATTCTGGAGATTATCCGAATACCGGCCATTCGACACCAACGCCGAGTACGATCCCGACTTCAGCACCGACTCGTACGGGCTGTCCGACATGGAGCCTTCTCCCTTCCGCCGCCACCGCCGCTGCGTCTGGGTCCGCCACCAAGAAGAAGCGGACCAAGGCACGAGCCCAGAAGTTGCCTACAACGGAGGTGTGTGAAGAGTTCACCCCGGGAAGGACGAACTACTCCGACCCCGAATCCATCGTCTTGACGAGATGTTGGATTGATATTTCGGAGGATCCGGTGTACGCCAACAACCAGAAGGTGACGTATTGGGAGCGCATCGCCGAGAAATACAACGCGGCCAAGCCGGCGTACGCGTACAAGCGCCACAGGGAGCAACTCCGCAAGCACTGGGAGCAAATAAAGAAGCAGGTAAATTTGTTCGCGGGGGAGTACGAGAAGTGCGATAGGGAGCAGGGTAGTGGCGAGAGTCTCACGGATGTGCGGGACAAAGCGATGCAGTCGTACATTTCATTGTACGGTGATTTCAAGCACTACCAGTCCTGGGCGCTGTTGAGGGACAAACAGAAGTTCGTTGGTGGTGTGATTCCCCAATCGACGGCGGCGAGGAGGAGGGCGTCGAAGCGCACCCTCGCTGATTATACAAGTAGCGATATCGGCGCGTCTCCAATGGACCTCAACAGTCCGGTGTTCGAGGATGAGAGTTCCGGCACACCGATGTCCTCCCGGCGTCCCCCTGGCGTCAAGGCTGCCAAGGGCAAGGGCAAGGCCACATCCTCCTCCGCCGCGCCGCCTGACTAGGTCCCGTCGCCGACCCCAAGTTCGACGCCGTCCGCGACTTCGACTGCGGTTACGCGGATTTGGCGGCTTCCTCCGACTACAGGACGTTGTTGGATGCGCACATCGCCCTCATATCGAAGATATCCAGCGGATGATCGATGGCCTCAGCCGCAAGTTGGGACTACTCTAGACTAGCCTTTTTTTTGTATTTAGTGCTTTTTTTTATTTCTTAATTTGTAACTTTTTTTTAATTAAATAAATTTAATATTTCCCTTTAATTTTGTTGTTTTTATATGTTTATTTTTATTTACATTTGCAAACCTAAAAATGTAAATACAAAATAGAAGTAAAATGCTTAGGGCGTCGCTTAGGGTGGGCTATAGTCCGTTCCACTGCAGGTGGAATAGGAAGAGGATAAAATGCTGACGTGGCGGTACATGAGGCATCGCTTAGAGCGTCCCATTGTGAATGCCCTAAAACACTAATTATAACGTGAGTTCACTATCCACTAACACCACTTTAAATACTTTTCTCATCCTTTTTCTTGTTTTACTAATTTTATTTTACTTTTTATATCATATTGTATGCCTATGCTTTTATTGGACTGAGGATATTATTTTTATATGTATCACTAACATCTATTTCCAATGTTACATAGTGTGTACTAATCAAAATGGATTTGCTATTCCTGTCTGAAGTCCCTTTTTTTGTACGCAAATTATTATTGTTCTTGTTATTTGATTTATGTTTGAACGAAACGTGTGAACATAAGTTCAGTCAAGGAACAAAAGTCTAATCATACATGATTGATTGTTGAAAAAGTTCACATATCGTCATCGATCACCCTCTAATTTTGTCACTACCCATACATGATGTATCCATTCCCTCTTCACTATTCTATTGAATAAATATTTTCTTGATTTTGGCACCACAAAACTGAAATCTCATTTTAGATCTCCAATACAATACAATACGCATTTACCCAACGCTGCTTATGGAGTAAAATATTAATCATCGAGAATTTGGTGGTAATTAATTTGACATAAATAATTTCGAAATCTTACATTCTTCCCCCTAAAAAATCGAGAAAATACATTTCGACCCCCCAAAAAACAAATCGTGAAGATCCAATCACTCTGTCACCGTCTCCGGCCATCGGCGTATAGAGAGAGCGGCACCACCTCCTGCAGCGGAGTGGAGAGCGGCGTCGGCAGCGGCGAATTCCGGCAGACAGGGCAGGAGGCGTTGAGCTTGAGCCACGCGTCGACGCACATCACGTGGAAGCAGTGCTTGCAATCAGGCAGCATCCTCATCATCTCCCCCTCCCTATACTCACACAGGCAGATCGCGCAAACGGCGTCGTTCTCCCAATTTCCGCTCCGCTTCGTGAACACCAGCTTCGGATACGAGTTGATTACCGCCTGCTCCAGCCCTACCACCGCGTTCTGCTCCCCGCCGTCGTCGTCCTCGGCGACGAAGATGATGCGCGGCAAATAGATGCTGTTCTCGGCCGAATTCTGAGGGTTGGGGTTTCCGAATTGGCGGCGGCGGCGGCGGCGGGAGAGGGATCGGTAGCAGATGTAGGAGGCGAGGAGCACGGTGGAGAAGAAGACGAGGAAGCCGAGGGCGATGGAGATGGCGTAGCCGAGGCCGATCGAGGTGAGATTTTTGGAGACGGTTAGCGGCGGCGGAGGAGGAGGTGGTGGCGAGGTGGACATTGGGAGAGAAAAGGGGTGGAAAATGCCATCTGAATGAGGGGGTGGGTGGGGGTTGGGGTTGGGGTTGGTGCTGGGCGTTGATGCAGCATTTAATATTTCAGTGTGGAAATAGAGGAACTCATTTAATGGGTCAACCACATTGGCTCATTTTATTTATTGTATTTTACTCTTTTAAATTTAAAATATTGGACTTGGATTTTGGGAAATTGTGATTTTTCGATTTGGACTTTGGAATTTCGATTTTGGAATTTTTGCTTGGCTCAATGACTCAAACTATATGATCCTTTGTAGTTATATGCATTTGATCATTCGAATCATATTATACTTGTCAGTTTCATTTGTTCTACTATAATAGCATCCACAATGGTGTTGGGGATGCGATGGACGATGCATCCTCTGTCCTTTAGTCCGCCACTGCAGCACCACGAACTATACATATTTTATCCTTCGTGCCCTAAGCATCGTCCGCGGACTATGACACGGAGGATGCATCCTCCGGCCTATCCTCCGTCCCTTAGTCCGCCATTGCAGGCGGTGCGGACTATAGGGCGGAGGATGCACACATTTTTTTGTTTTTAATTTTTTTTGTATTTTCTTCTAATATATATCACCAATTTTTTTACTTCATTTCACACCTTTCACTCCACTCTCTTCCTCATCTCAATTTCTCTCTAAATTCAATAATGAATTCCGACAATTTTTCATTTTTGCAAGCACAAAAAATAAAAAACAAAAAAATAAATATTGACAATAGGATTTGCCTTTAATTTATAGTAGTATTTTTATATTTATTCTTGCTAATTGATATGTTTGCAAACATAAAAAATAAATATTGTAGTGTTTATATATTCAAATAATAAATAAAATACTTAGGGCGGGTTTAGGGCGGGCTATAGTTCGCCTCATTGCAGGTGGAAGGGACGGGGGATAAAATGCTGATGTAACAGCGTTTAGGACGGGGCTTAGGCCGTCGCATCCTCCGCCGCATTGTGGATGCCCTAAGATTTGACGTTTTTAAAAAGTATACACAAATCAAGGAGCAGGGTTGATTAATTTAAGGAGTTAGGATAAACTATTCGCCCATTTTCAAAATTTATGCAGTTTTTTATCAATTTGACTATTCTATTTAATGAAAATTTGTCCCAATGAAAATATGGTGATTGATTGTAAATAAATGAGTCAATATGACAAGTGATACATACCCTCCCAGTCTCAATAAATTACTCTTGTTTAAATGCCACGAGATTTTATATAATTTTATTTTATATTTTAGGCAAAAAGAATAAAACAAAACATTAAAAAAATAGAGATAAAAAATTATTTATTATTAGTAATGGGGTCTATCTTGAATAGAAACTCAAGGTAGAGATAGGTAGTCAATCTTGAAAACTTTTAAGTGGACGGAGCCTTTTTAGTAGCAGTACTTTGTTAAAGTTTATTACTCCTACTACCGGTTACCGGTGTATTGAGATTTGATATGCCCAACGACAATTTGTGAGCGATATTTGAGCGCCCCTCTTCCACATCACTTCTCTCTCTATATTATGTGAAATCATCACATCTCTCATTCTCAACCGATCTACCGATCTGAAATTCCTTTCTATAATCCCTTCAGTTTTTAAATTAATTTCAGATTAAGATTACAATGCTCAGAAGAATGAGAGAAGAGCTCTAATTTCAATTGTGATTACGACACCTCAAAAGGAAAAGAGCTCTGATTCCATTTGTTACTGGTGTCAATTAAGAAGTGCAATTTCTAGGAGAAATTTGTTAATAAGTGATTCTCTTCTTACTTCTTGCCATTTCTCTAGTTTCCATGAATATCAAAACCCATATGCACATTTTTTATGGCATACAAACTCATTTGTGAAATTCCCTCTCCATCATCCGGATTGAAATTCCAAAGTATATCATCATCCGGATTGAAATTCCCAAGCATATCATTGTTTTTTCTAAATTGAAATTCTAAATCATAGTGGAACCGATTTCTTTCCGGCAATTTTGATTTTAATTAGTAGAATGAAGGATGGGAAAAGTTTAGGCTTTTTCTCCCTGATAAATTACGCCGCCAATTGACGGGAGTAGCAATTGAATTACACCTATTTTATTCTTCATTCTCTTTTCTGTGCTATCATATGTGTTTATGGATTTTAGCATAGGTTTTGACTGTCACAAAAATATGTAGAATTGAGCAAGAAGAAAAAACATGATAGAGAGTAATTTTGAGTTTTGCAGAGGCACATAGAGATTGTTTTCTGTATATTTCGCCAATAATAAAGTTGATTTTAGAATTGAAGAAGAGAGATAAATGTGAAAGAGAAACAAAGAGAGATGAAATCGCACAGAGAGAAAGAGGACGTGAGAAGTGATAAATAGAGAGAGAAGTGACGTGGACGAGGGGCGCTTAAATGCCGCTCACATATTCTCGCTCAGCATATCAAATCTCCCGGTGTATTTTGAAAAAGTAATTTATTGTTATTTTATTCTTTTTTATAATATTTTTTAATATATTTGAATTAAATTAAATATATAAATAAAATAAATAATACTAAACATGTGTCAAACGAGAATGATGCTTACTTGAGAAAATAAACATTGAAATTTAACATATTTTCCAACGTTTACCTTCCTTGGCTTAACTTGAAATCAGCAATTAAAGATTTAAGCTTTCCCCACCTTGCCTATGATTAAAAAAGTGTGATCTGTTTATTAGTTATATATACTATGTGGTTCAAGTAGACAACACGTGTATAATAATAATAATAATAATATAATGATAATAATAATAATGATGGTGATGATGATTTGTTATTGAAGGAATTTGATGAGCTTGGGCTTTAGATTTAGAATCGGTATATAGATTAGGATTGGGCAGAATTTTATTTGGAAGCAAGAAATTTGATAACATGGCGGGATTAACAAATTTTACAATATGCAGCCTAGTCTTAATTTGGACAAAAAATTGTGTATATCATGTATTATGCTCTTATGCAAAACAAATACTACTAGTACTAATGTAAGTTATGTAACTTTACATTGGGCAAAAATAATGAACTGACTTTGACAGACGTAACAAAAAAGTCTCATAAGTATATACTAGTAAGTACGAAAAATAACACGTTAAGTTTGAATTATTTTTCTCAATCCATTCTATTATCACACCCCTAAGAGCATGAATAACCCTGACCCGGATTTGGGCCGCAAGTCCCCTCCACGTCATCATTTCCTCAAATTAGGGGTTCCAGGCCACAACTCCATTAACACCGCAGGCCACAACTATTCATTTGCACTATTCACAACTACAACATATTTTAATCATTATTCAAACTTGCGGCACGAGCAATAAGTATATTCACAACTCCATTAACACCGCAGTCTCATAAGTATATTCACAATGAATTAAGTAACGTTCCTCTCTCTCCCTCTTTTCTTCTTTCTTCTTCTCAATTTCTTCAAAAATATGAAAAATAAATAAAATTGAGACTTGCGGCCCGGCCCGAACACAACTAACGCCGGGCCGGGACTACACTGATGCGGCACGGGCACGGATAACGCCGGGCCGGGCCGGGACTCGAGAGCGGCCCAGGGACGCAACTGCGTCCTCGGGACCGTCCCGAGCCGTGACACTCGTGCCTCCAACGCTGAAATCGGGCCGGGACTCACGAGTTGCGACCCGGCCCGCCTGCGTTATTCATGCTCTAAATTGACAGTATCAACGATATAAGACAATGTCTAATTAATTTATCTGTACTTAACTGAACTAAATCTTTTTTATTTACTAAGTTATTTCGGCTATTCAGTGTTTTATCATTTTATTTATTTTGATCTTCGACCAAATTAAACTTGATTTCATTACAACCAATAACTAATTAAATCTTAATGTGAATACATACAATTAATTATAGGGAGTATGTATACCATTTCTCTAATCAAAACCATCAATATCTAATTTACTATATTCATAAAAAAAATTACAAAATGCTAAATAATTATCACCAACATGAATAATATCAATTCTTTACACTACAATTCATCATCAATAAATACGAAAATAAACAAAATCCAACATCTTCATTCCAAAATGCCGACAAAAATATACTCTTTCCGTTACCGTTCTCTCATAGTGTTGTGTCATTTTTGAAAGAGTAAAGGTCAAAATTGGTCCTGAACATATAGTCATTTTACCTTTTTGTTCCTAAACATTATCTTTTGGATTTTTTGGTCCTGAACATATGAGAATTTGATCATTTTGGTCCTTTGTTAACTTTTCCGTTAAAAATTAACGGTCAACGGATTTAAATCCGATTTTGACCAAATTTAAGTTTTAATTATGTTTTTAAATCCTTAATTAAAAACCCTAACTATTATTAAAAACACTCTTTTAAATATTATTAGAAATTATGAGAAAATTGTTGTAAAACACAAAACACGATTTTTCATTCTCAACACTTGGAAATTTTCTACGCAAAACGTCTCGCTCTCTCAAGCTCAAGGATTCACTTCGATCATTCCTTCTTCCAATCGGCGACGGTGAATCCAAGGCAGACGACGGCGGCTACCACCACTTGCCCCTCAAAATCCGCCTCCTCCGGATCCGCCTCCTCGGACTGGAAATCCGCCTCCTCCCACTGGAAATCGGCAGCTACCACCACTTGCCCCTCAAAATCGACCCCGACCACGTAATCCAGTGGCACCGACAACTGCTTATGTGCAAGTGAAACTTTTAATCAAATGTGCTTGGAAATCAATCTCGTTTTATACATTTAGGGCTCGACTGTTTTGGTTTTGTAAAGCATTTCACTTTTTAAATCAATCTAATTAAATGTGCTTGGAAATCCACAAACTTTCGTTGTTTGTTGTGGATTTTTATTAGGGAATGTGTAGATTGTGGGTTTGACAGTAAACCCTGGTCGCGAAGAGAAGGAAGAAGAAGATTGCGATGTGAAAAATAAGAAATTATTTAAAAGATTTTTAATTAAGGATTTAAAAGAATATTTTTAATAATAGTTAGGGTTTTTAATTAAGGATTTAAAAAACAGAATTAAAACTTAAATTTGGTCAAAATCGGATTTAAATTCGTTGACCGTTAGTTTTTAACGGAAAAATTAAGAGAGGACCAAAATGATCAAATTTCCATATGTTCAGGAAAAAAAATCCAAAAAATAATGTTTATGACCAAAAAGGTAAAATAGTCATATGTTCAGGACCAATTTTGACCTTTACTCGTTTTGAAATTTGGAAAGTTCCCTAATAATTGAATCATTTTCCTATATAGTCATAATAAATAATTTTTTAAAATCAAATTAAACACTACAATTCACATTTACAATTGACAGTGTTTTTTTTTACTGCACACAAAAAGTAATCTTTTAATTAGTACTATTATGATATCATCCACCGTATTTCCCACTCTCTACATTTTTTTTTCTTTCTATGGACTATTTATCTCAACTTTAATACATTGATTATTATATTATTATTTTCTCTCCACTTTATTAATTACTAATATTACTCCTCTTTATCCAACTTTAATACATTGGTTATTATATTACTATTTTCTCTCCACTTTATTAATTACTAATAGTACCCCTATTTATCCAACTTTAATACATTGATTATTATGTTAATTTTTCTCACCACTTTATTAATAATACTACTTCTAAAACTACTCCTACTAAAATGCATGGCGGCTAGCCAGCTACTATCAGAATTATTGACAGTGGTTGGAAGCAGAAATTTAATCGGGTTAAGACCGAAACAACGAGTCCTAATTTCTTAATTTGGCGTGGTTATGCGATCGGTCACACTACTATTTTTGCTCATTTCCGATTCACCCTCAACAATTAAAAATACCAACATATTAACAATAATTAGCCTCCAATTATCATGTTTCAATTTCAAATCTGATTTCCTAACACGCACCACAGTAAATAAATTAGTAAAATCATAGTACTAACACCGTGGGTTAGGTGTAGTAATTAACCAAATAATTTCATTTTAGGCTTACACTTATACTCCGCCACTACCATCTTCACAACATCAACCGTGGCCGTACAGTTCATCTTCATCGTCACGTGCTTTTTAACAAACCAAAACTTCATCCTCCCGCCAATCCGCGCCCGCCAGCTCATCGCCGCCCGCCCCGCCTCCACATCCTCCCCGAAGCCCGGCTGCGCCAGCACCCGCTCCATCACGATCGCCACCGTCACGTTCATCCTCGCCGTCCGCCGCGCCGCCATGTACCCCGGCGGCGCCCGCGCCTCCCCGATCGCCGCGCCGCGGTAGTACACCGCCGACGCCGAGCTCCCGTACCGGAACGACGCGTAGTTGCGGTTCCTCACCGAGACGTCGGCGCGTATGGTGGCGTTGGAGCCCGGGCGCGGGAGGCGCGTGCCGGGGATGAGGTCGAGCTTCGCGGTGGAGCCGTTCAGCACGAAAACCGGGCCCCTCACTCGGAACACGGTGAAGGCTAGGGCTAAGGCGAGTATGGCTACGAAGAAGAGCGAGGCGGCGGCGCATGTGCAGCATCTCAGCAATTGCCGTCTCCGGAGAGAGGGGGCTTTTTCTTCGTCGAGTTGCTGCTCCGGCGGTTTCTCCATTTATTATGATGCTGAGTTTTGTTGGCTCTATACTTGGGCACCTACTTTGTATATATACATGGATGGATGAATAGCTTGAAAAATAATTAATGCCCATAATAACACATTTAAGATAAATTTCCGTAAATAAAATTTGATTAAATTTGGATTTGTTCTTATTAAATTCATGGTGAAATTGTAATCCCTCCATCCCAACTTAGTCTAACCTAACCGTATTCACTTAATGAACAGAACAACTTTATTCGAGCTCTTTTTCATTACTTTATTATCTCTTCTATTTTATATTATCTTGGTTTACTTTATTTAACACACTTTTTTTTTTATCTCCACGCCCTAAAGAAATGATGATATGGAGTAAGTACTTGTATTTGATGTAGGTGATCAAAAATTTTAACAGTAAAATAAATGAATATAAAGTCAAACTTAATGTTTTTTCTAAACGACCAAACGAAATTTTCTTAGCGCATTTTATTATATAGTAATAATAGTATTGTCATGAGTTCAAGAGAGAGTTGCAAAGTTATTCAGGAAAAAAACGACAAATTTAAAACGAAATTTTCTTATGCATTTTATTAGATGGTAATCATATGTAGTAACATGCAATAATAGTACTCCTACTCAGTATTGTCATGAATTCGAGAGGAAATGTAAGTTATGCGGATAAATATCCTAGGGGTATTACTCCCTCCGTCCCTTATTAGGAGTCACTCTTTGACCGGACACAGGTTTTAAGAAATGTAAAGAAAAGTTGGTTGAAAAAGTTAGTGGAATGTGAGACCCATTTTTTTATATTGGTTTTATAATAAAATGAGAGTGAATTGAGTTAGTGAAATGTGGGACTTACTTACTATTTATGATAAAAATGAAGTGTGACTCTTAATTGAGGACGAACTGAAATGGAAAAGTGTGACTTTTAATGGGGGACGAATGGAGTATTAGTTATGGAGTACGTGGAAAAGAATTATCTATGTTATACAACATGTGTAAAAGTAGTGAAAATTGGGGAACGATTAATTATGAAAGAAAGAAAAAATCAAAATCGTGATGGTACAAAACATTTTTAAAATAAAAATGTAATAATATTGGGACAGTACTCATATAGAGTAGTATATAATTCGATGGAAGGAGTAGGAGTAGCGTTGGCTTGATAAGGATAAGACATAAATTAAATTTTTGCTGCGGCATTTCCATAGGCATACAAAAGTAATTGATATCTACTTTAATTTCACGTGCCTAAACTTTGAAATACAGGTATTGGGTTTAATCAAAACCACCCTGATGCAGCCTATTCGAACCATTTAACTAAGTCTATTTATGTGGTCGTATAGTGAGTATATTTTATAAATCATAAATGAGTATGACTAGCAAACTTTATAATAATTGAAATAAGAGTAATATATGTAAATCACTAATTACCCAACTCCAAAGATATACTACTATATCAATACCTGCATTGATAAATGTATGTCTAGGTGCATAAATGGAGTATATATGGAGTACTACTCATGTAATAGCATCAGCAGCGGTGAATTTTTTGGCGTCCATTCGTCCGTTCCGCTGAGCAGGCGGCGTCCGTCCGCCGCTGGAGCTCGTCCGTCCGTATCAGCGGCACGCGCTGCTCTTAGCTAAGAGCACGTTCGTGCCGCTGAGCAGCCCTACGTGGCACGTCCTGATTGGCCAACGGCTTAGCCGTTGGCAAATTTGATTTTTATATATTTTTTAAAAAAATTCATAAATAATTCGAAATAATACCAAAAATTTAAAAATATATATTTTTGGATTCCCAAAAATAGAGCCGTTTATGGACATTTTTTTTGGATTTTTGTGATTTTTTTTATCCCAAAATCATCTACAAATACACACATTCATCATCCACTTTTCACATCAAATTATCTCTCATTCATACTTTTTCATACTAAATCATCTACATCTTCCTCTCTCACCCAAACCCTCTCTAAAAAATTCAAAAATGGATTTCACCAATCTCATTGCGGAAGCGGAGCGCGAAGAACAAGAATATTATGAACAATATCGTGCCGCCTATGAAGCCTATGTCGCCGCCAATACCCCCGCCCCTCCTCCTCAACCAACTAGAGCAAAACGTCGCTACATCCCTCGTGATCGGGAGGGAGCCCACGAAAGGCTCGTTGCCAACTATTTTTCCGACCAGCTGCGATATCCAGAAGATTACTTTCGGCGCCGTTTTCGCATGTCAAAACGGTTGTTTATGCGTATTGTCAACACATTGTCCACCCGCGTTGAATACTTTCAAGAAGGTGCAGACGCAACCGGTCGGCAAAGTCTCACGGCGTTGCACAAGTGTACTTGTGCCACCCGACAACTTGCTACTGGGCAAACGGCTAACTTCTTCGACGAGTATTTGCACGTTGGTGAGTCAACTGGAATCCTATGCCTCAAGAGTTTTTGCGACGGCGTTCGTTCTACTTTCGGCGAGGAATTCCTTCGGGCACCCACCACCGACGATTGTCAACGGTTGCTTCGTCTTCACGAAACAGTCCACGATTTTCCCGGTATGCTAGGCAGTATTGACTGCATGCATTGGAAGTGGAAGAATTGTCCGACTGCTTGAAGGGGGCAATACTTAAGCGGCCACAAAGGCGGCGACCCAACGCTTATCCTTGAAGCGGTCGCCGACTACCGCCTATGGATTTGGCATGCATATTTCGGTGTTGCCGGATCCAACAACGACTTGAACGTGCTATATTCTCCATCACTCTTCGATGATGTTTTGAATGGTGTAGCACCGGCGATCGACTTCACCGTCAACTGAAATGCAAACCACATGGGTTACTATCTCGCTGATGGTATCTACCGAAGGTGGTCGACTTTCGTGAAGTCGTTCAGCAATCCACAAGAGCAAAGACGGATTCTTTTTGCGCAGCGTCAAGAGTCTGCTCGGAAAGACGTCGAAAGAGCTTTTGGTATCCTTCAAGGCCGATTCAACATTGTGAAGTCCCCTTCTCAGCTTTGGTACGTTAAGAATATCGCCGACATCATGTACGCGTGTATTATCTTGCACAATATGATTATAGCTGACGAATGACCGAGGGCGGCTAACTTTTACGACGAGAATGAAGCCGGAGGCTTAACCGCGAGGTCTCCCCCACGCCGAGGTGTGCATACGACGGTGAACAAGAGGATCGAAAGAAGACACACAATGCGCGATACAAGAGCCCACACTGAGCTACAAAAAGATCTAATCAAACACATTTGGGCGAAATTTGGCAACGAGTAGTGGGTCTTTTTAATTTTATGGATTTTAATTGTGTAATTTATAATTTTTAGGATTTTAATTGTGTAATTTTTAATTTTTAGGATTTGAATTATGTAATTTTTAATTATTTTGTAATTTATAATAGTATTTCAGGTATTTTTAATGCATTTTAATATTGTGGAAATGATTTTAATTAAATTGAACAATAGAATGGTGGGACCCTTGAGCTTGTCCTTAGCTAAGAGCACGGATGTGGATGTTGTGCTCTTAGCTAAGGACAAGGAGTAAAAGTGGGTCCGGGCCCAATTCCGTGCTCTTAGCTAAGAGCACGGATGGGGATGCTCTAACTCCCTTGACTAGAGCCTAGTGGGGTGAGGCCTCATGACCATGACGCGGCGAAGCTATGTTAATAACTACTCATATTGATGTCGATCAAAATAACTTGATTTCAACGGGCCTTTAGGGCCCGTTCGGTGTTCATTAATTGAGCAAGAATGAGGTCAAATCATGAGAAGCACATCGATTAAGTGTTGACTAATTATTTATGCATGGCCCTAGTTTGTAGATGCGGCCCGCAATGTACACCTTGACTCATATATGTATAATGTATGATTTTTTATTATGGGTTGCTATTTGAGTTAGAAATAGAGTTTGGATAAAGTGAGTGACAAGAAAAGAGCCAAAAGAGTCAGAACACATCACTCGACCGAGTGTGGGGCAACATTCCAACCAGAATACACCACTTAACCGAGTGTGAGACGAGATTCTAACCAGAATAATACACCATTCAATCATGTGGAGTAACACAACAAACCACTTGATCAAGTGTGATGCGGCGATTTCATTAAGAACACACCACTTGACCAATGGTGTGATACAACAAGCCACTCAGCCGAGTGGTGTGTCACAACATCCTCCTCGATCGAATGACACAACAATTTTTGCGAGAGTGGATTAAAATTGAAGGAAGAGAAAGGGTTTTGTTCTTAATTCTTTACCGCACGAAAAATGAAAGAAGCATAAAGGGGGGTAGTATCATTTAAGAGCATCTCCAATGGTCGGCGAGCGACCAGCTAGCCGATTCCCGGCGATGGCCGGTCCGCTCGCCGAACCATTGTAAGCGGCGAGCGCCATTACGACGAGAAATTTGGCGAGTGCTGGCCGATGCGCTCGCCAATCCGCTCGCAGCCATTGTAGGCTGGCGATCGGCGAACGATCGGGCAACGCATTTTTTTTTAATTTAATATCCGAAACACTATATATACGCGATTTGAACGTCATTTTCATTTGCACCGCTTGTTTTAACGAGCTCTCTCTCTCTCTCTTTTAATTTATGTACAAGAGCAATAACGCGAAATGGAGAACAACAACGACTCTCCTCCAGTGACGAGCGGGTCTCAAATTCCCACGGTACCCGTGGGAGGTGGATGGGGACCGATGGGTGGGTACTACAATATGTACTAATGGCAGCAGAGGATGGCCGCGATGGCAGCCGGGGGTAGTGGGATGCCGGGGTGGGGGCCAGGATGGCAGGGGATGCAGCCCGAGATTCAGGGGATGCCGGGGGTGCAGCTGGGGGGGGGGGGACAATGTCTATTGGCCCAATCTTGACTTTTTGACTGCGTCTTCCCACACATCGACCCCAGTGGAGACTCAATTCACTAGAGATGACACTTTCTTCATAGAGGAGTTGTTGGTACCGGGCGTTCGATACGGAGACACTCCCATTGATACATAGGGAGTAGGTCGGGGGCGGGGTCGGGGCGCACCGAAGATGAAGGGCAAGGGAAAAAAGGTGGTAGGCGAGTCGTCGCAGCCGGCTAATGAACGCCGCGATGTCCAAGGCTTGGGTGTCTGTTTGTGATGATCCCCTCGTTTCGAACAATCAGAGGATCGTCAACATGTGGGCTAAAATTGCAGCAGCCTACAAGAGGAATTGCCTGCAGGGGAAGGCATACAACGAAGAGGAGTGCCGGAAGGGGTGGGAGCGAATCAGGGCTGCGGTCTCCCGATTTGCGGGCTTGTACACAACGCCCTCCGCATGAAGACCAGTTGTCAGACTGACGAAGACTGCAGGAGAATAGCGGAGAGAGCATTCCCCGTGTCGGAGCTGTATAAGGAATTCACCTACTGGAACTGCTGTCTGGTGCTGATGGATTCCGAGAAGTTCCGAGCGGGTGTCGATGCTGGTTGGGCGAAGAAGCAGCGGTTGAACCTCGCCAGTGACCACAGCAGCAGCGGTGGCTCCCACGAGCTCCCCGACGATGTTCAGGAGTTCCCGACTTCTCCATCTTTCACTCACCGCACTCGCCTGGTTGGTCAGAGGAGGGCGCAACGGGCAGCCAGGGGAGGCTCCCGGGGGTCCGAGGAGGTCCAGTCGGCATGCTCCCCTAGTGTCCAGTCGCCAGCCGAGATCGCCCTCATCGGGCGTCAATTGCAGCAGGTGAGAATGCATAAACTCATAGGTGAATGGAGGGTGGCAACTGACCCCGTGGAGAAGAGGTTTCTTCATGACCTCCTCGAGAGTATATGGGTCGATTTGGCGGCCGCCGCGCCAGAGGCGGGGGGCTCATATCCGGCAGGTTTGGCAGTGGTGGACACAGGTGGAGGACGTGAAGGGCTTAAGCCCTTCCCAAACTATTTTTGTAATAAATTTCTACTATATTTTTTTCAAAATACTTAAAAACTATCTTAAGCCCTTGCCAAATTAATATCTTTGGGGTTTAATGGGAAAGAATTTAGTGAGAAGGAGGGGCTGAAAAATAAAATTACAGAGAAAATTTCATGGAACAATGGCAGCATAGGAGTTGGAATGAGGAAGAAGTTGAAATAAATAAAATAACTTAAACTTAAATGAACATAATAATAATAGTTGAAAAAGTCAATCCCTACCTCTAATTAAATGATGGCACGTTTTATCTTTCTCTACAAATATTGTGAATCTATGTTTTAAAAACATTATATACGGGGTAACATTTTTATGGAGTGTTAGATATTTATTGCTTTAGCAAATTAAACACAACTAAAACATGAATTGTATTATTCTTTTTGTTAAATTTGTGTTAGGATTAATTTTATATAGTATTAGATATTTATCCATTTTTATAATATTTACTCCATTCGTTTTAAGGTAGTTGGGTAAAATAAGAAAGAGAGATAAGTAAGATAGATGAAGAGAGTAGAGTATGAGAGATGATGGCACAAAAAATTATAGTTTCATTTGTGGACAACACGAGTTTTAAATAAAAATTAATAAAGTAAGAAAGAAAGAGAAAAAATAGGTAAAGTAAAAGAGATAAAAAGAAAAGTAAAAATATGAGATAGAAACTTTCCATTTTCACAAATGGGACTAGTGGATATCTCAAAATGACAAAATGAGACTATTTTTCGTGGACGAAAGTGAGCATGAAAAATTTTAGTAAAGCCCCTGCCAAACATTTTTCCTGCGTCCGCCACTGAGGTTTGGGGGTCTCAGGTAGCGGCGAGGATGGCGGCGAAGAGTAGAGTGAGGCGAAGATTCATGTGTGGAAGCCCGTTTTTTTTTATTATGTTTTTGCAATTGATTACGATTGGGTAATCGAGCACTTGTGGGAAATTTGGCCGACCTTTGTTGATTTTGGACCATATATCCTCACAAAGTCAAACATTTTATTTTTTTATACCGGTAAAAAAGAGAGTGCATGAAGATGAAGTTCTTTGATTATTCAGAGAAATGATAGCCAGAGCCAGTAGCGGTAAAGTGAGTCAAATATGGAGTAATAAACAATTGATGAATTTATCATATGTCAGGCGTCGGGTATCCCTAATTAGTAACTACAATACTTATTCATATTTCCTATATTTAAAATACCTAATACAATGAGTGACTTATATATTATGCGCAAACGGGTCATGCGTGTCTGTAAAATACGTCATTCAAAATTATATATACCATCTCCGTTATGCTTAAAATGACATGCTTTCTTTTTTAGTTCTGCTATGGGATGCAAGTCAACTCTCAACTTGGCGCTCTTGTCCTCTAAATCAACTGCTCTGGTCTTGAGAGATCAGTCGAATGACAATAACAATTCATCTTATCAGAACACATCTCTCCAATTAATACACTCAATCACTTTTCTCACCCCCATTAAAATATTCACTTTTCTTTCTCTCTCTATTATAATATTTTCACCTACTTTTTCTCTCTTCAATTAAACACATTAACTAATTACCTTCAAAATTCCGTGCTGGCTAAGGAATATATCATCTTAGCTGGGACGGAGGGAGTACATCTCAACACTCGACAGCTCTATTGAATTTCTATATACTATTTGGTTTTAAATCAATTAAATATATATGGTGCGGGTCCCCCATAAACAAGATGATTAGTGGCCCAATATCAAGTTCTGAGCTTAAGAATTTATCTCCACTAGTATCACACCCGTGCGATGCACGAACTATTCTATTTACTTCACATTTATTCATACTTCAAAATAATTTTATAAAATGATAAATAATAGTATTATCATAGATACCAAGAATCACCTCTTAGTAATCATTTGCCACATTTTATTTGAAGGCATTTATCAATCAATATCTCAAGAAAAAAAAAAGTGGAAAAAGCAATTAATCTTTACAATTATATATTATAAATTTTATTTGCACAATAGCATGATCATATTTGTCACACATTTATTTAGATTTTAATAGCATTTACTTTTCGTTAATACTTTCGTCAATCATGGGGATCTTATCGAAATATTTACAGTTTGAATTTAAGGTGTAATTTCCAACAACTAATTTCGAATTCCTTTTTTTTTCGTTCTCCTAATTTATTTATCAGCATTTTCCAATTTTGATTTCCTTCTCGTTATTTGATTTGCAACACTTAATTTGAAAATAATTAAAATTTATTTAGGTTAGTTAAAAGAATCTGTCGGCATCTTCTCTTCTGCTTGAATACGCCTCCTCGTCTTATCTCCTCTCCCAAATCGCTTCGATCTGTATTCAGTACCCTATATCTTCTTCGTTCATCGTCAATAAGGCAAGTTTAATTGCCTCCATCTATAATCTATAGGAAAGAAATTGAGACAAAAAATTGCTTCTACAAATGAAATAAATCAAATTATGGAGTACTAAAATTCGGCCAATATAGTGCCACAATGTGGCTGGGGAACGGAATCCAATCCGAATTCGGAGCTCTCAGATGCTGCAAATGACATTGTTTCATGCAATCAAAACAGTTGCAACCTGTAAGTAAACATCTCTAAGAATCATTCGGAATTCTCGGATGCTGCAAATTGTTATTAATCTGAACTTGGTTAGAAAGCAAGTCAGACAAACTGAAAATCACTAAACTACAAACAGAAAATTACTAAAAGTTAAAACTATAAATAATAATTAACAATTGATGAGTAGAAAGGATGATGCATATATGGAATATAGTCTTTACCACTTTCAATAAGTTGTTATAAAGATGAGATTTGAGATAATTCATTGGCGTCGCAAGATATTTTTAAATTTTAATCGATAGATGTTGTTTTGCGATTGAGTAATTTTAGAGATTTGATTTGTTTTATAGTGCTAAAAGTCTCTTCCATTCAACCCTATTAATTAGTATTGACTGTATAATAACGAAAATTAATTAATTTTGAAATAAAGGGAGACCAAGCGTTTTTGCGCATATTATAATAGACGCTAATTAGTTGCAATAAGTTACACTAATTATAATATTTGTAACTGGCTAACCGACACACAAATTAAGATTTGTAACTCCAATCAAAAATTGTATTAAAAATCCAAAATTTATTTTAAAAATTGATTGTATCAGAGGCTCAAAGATAACTTATATATAATCTTTAATGGAGAGCTATATTGTGCTAATTGATATGAAGATCAAGGAAACGTTCCTTACCACAAATCTAAAACACGTAAACATTCGTAACTGTTATTTATAGTCTAAATTCATTAGTTATACCGTTTATGGCCTATATTATATCATGGCAATTATACATAAATATTCATTAGTTATTATAAATATCCAAATTGGCCCAAAATTTATAATTATTAAAATTCAAGACCAAAACTTATAAATATTCAAATTAAAGCCAAAACTCGGCTTTTATATATGTATAGATTACCAGCCTTATATGAGTAGTACTTATATTTGGCCCAATAGCAAGATTTGATCTTATTCTAAATTGAATTGGATTGTTGGATACATTTATTTTGTCAACTGAATCATTTTTTTTAATAAAAATGGTACCGAATATAAAGTGTATTAATAAAATGGTGCTAAATTTTTACCATGCGTGTGTCGTTTTCATCACATTTCAATTGATACTCCATCCGTCCGTGAAATTTTGTCACATTTTTTCATTTTCGTTCGTGCCACATCCTATCAATTTTTTCAACCCACTTTTCATTACATTTTTTAAAACTCGTGTCCGATCAAACTGTGACAAAATCTGGAAGATAGAGGGAGTATATGTTTCTCAATATAGGGAACAGTTTGGTTGAGAACTATCCAAAAAATGATAAATTATCAGTTGAAAACACAAAACATATCAGTTGTTCAGTTGTGTGGTGTAGAATAATAAGTTCTCAATTTCTCATTTTAAAGATAATCTTGCCTTAATATATAGTAGTATCAATTTAGTTATAAACCAAGCCAAAATAAATTTAAAAAGTAATTAAAGAAAGAAAGAAAACAGTCGCGACAATAATGGGCAGTATAGATTACTACAAGTAATCTGTTTAAATAAGATGGACGCATAAAAAATTAAAATCCCCACCTCCCCAGTCCCCTGTTACATATAAATGGAATTCTATGATTCCAATAATCTACCAAAAAACTTATGTATATACACACAAATACAATATGAATAAGGCTGTGTAAAGTGTAAAAAGATAGTATAAAATTGAGTGAAGTAATCTAGAGTTTGAGCTTGCGCTTACACTTCTGGTCCTGAATAGCCTGGGTAGTAAGATTAACGGTCAAGGAGCAATTCATAGTAACCCTCACATGCTTCTTCACCATCAAAATCTTGACCTTCCCTCCCACCACCGTGTAACTCCCCAGCGTCAGCACCCCCGAATTGATATCCGATCCCAGCTCCGGCTGCCCCGTCACCCGATCCGCGATCACCTCCACCGTCACGTTCATCCTCGCCGTCCGCCTCGCCCTCGCCCGCCCCGCAGGGCCCCGCGCCTCCCCGATCTCCGTCCCCCTGTAGTACAGAGACGACGTCGTCTCAGGGTACTTGAACGACGCGTAGTTGGGGTTCCGCACCGACACGTCAGCGGTCAGCGACATGTTGCTGCCCGGCCGCGGCGTGGTGGTGCCGTTGATGAGGTCGAGGCGGTCCACCGTCACGCCGTTGAGACGGATGACGGGGTCCTTCACCTTGAAGACGGTGAAGATTAGGATTACGATTACTACGGCTTGGATGAGGAGGACGGCGCCCACGCAGCCGCAGCACCGGAGGAGCCGGCGCCTGCGGTGGTTTTTGCCAGGGGTGGTGGCGGCTTCGTCGTCGCTGCTGGTGGGGCGCTCCGAGGCGGGGGCTAGCGGCCGGATTTGCTCGGAGGTTTCCACCATTGGAATGGAGAGAGTTGAATTGAATTTGTGGAATATCTTTTGTTTGGTATGGTTTTATATTTATATAGTGACTGTGGATGCCGGATGGAGTGTGTAAGCTATTAAATATTGTGGCATGCCAGTGTTGAATTCATGCTTTGACCTTTTTATACATGATTAGAGTGTATCTATTCTAATCAAATTAAATTGGCTCTCTTTAACTCTTCACTTATATTTTAATAACTGTAATGCAAAATGAGTGTAAAAAGTTACAAAAATATAAAATTAATATTAGTTTTTATACAATATAAATTTTATAGGAAAGAATATGATGATATAAAGTTGGTGGACGAACTAAAATGACAAATTAAGCAAATTAATGACGGGCACATGAAGTATTTATCATTCAAATTTAATTAGAAATTAAGAAACAGGAGTAGTATTAATTGGAATTGAAAGTTATCAACTTTAACTTGATGCATCTAGAGTCAGTGTGCATATCTTTACTAACTCCATTATCTAAGTCCAAATACTATATTACTCTCTCCGTCCCAGATAATTTGAGACACTTTGACCCGACATGAGTTTTAAGAAATCTAATGGAAAGTAAGTTGAAAAAGTTGATGGGATGTGAGTCCTACTTTTAAAGTATTAGTTTTATAATTAAATGTGAGTAGGAATGAGTTAGTGAAATATGAGGTCCACTACCAAAAATGGTAAAAGTGAAGTGGGACAAATTATGTGGGACAGCCCGAAATGGAATATTGGATCGAATTATCTGGGACGGAGGGAGTATAATGCAATTGTTTTTTAAGAAACGTAACTTCACGATTGAGTGATCGATCCGGACTTAAGGGAAATTTTTGTACAAAATATCTTCACAAGTCCAAATTTTTATATACCGGAATGAATGTGGCTGCTGTATTAAGTTGAAAAAAACCACTTTATAGTATAGAGTCAGTCAAATACAATATATAAACAATTAATGAATTTTGTTATTTGTCGTCTCTCTTCTTTTTTTCTATGAAAACCATACTTATGTATTTACTTAGTAACTTTCACCATAATGTTAGTGAACCTTTAGATATAGAATGATTCTTTAAATATCAAGATAAATAAAAATTTTAACATTAAATACCCATAGTTTTTATAATAGAGTTTATATGTACATAATAAAAATCAATATATAAATATTACTTACGACAATGACTTAATAGTATATATATTACGAGCCGTGTCTGTAAAATACCGAGGCAAGCAAGATATTTAGTAGTAAGTAATCTACTTTATTAAATTAGGCGCGAAGCCATTAAAAAACCAAATTGTTGACTTTGAATCGGAGCTCGTTGCACATTATGTACATCAACATGTACAAAATTAAGAAGTCGTTAGAAATTTTTTGGAATTAAAGGTATATACAAATTTTTCGTTCACTTGAATTTGCGTGTATTTGTTACTCCTTCATTTCTGAATCGAGGTGAATGAGCTATTAAACTCTAAGATATAATGCTTCCTCCGTCCACTATCAAAAATTTTGATATTGGACAAGAGTATGAGTTTAAATATAAAATTGTAAAGTAATAGAGTAAAGGCGGTTGAATTTTTTTTAATAAAAATGAGTACTTATCAGTTAATTAAACAGAAACTTACTAATTAATGTATATTTGCACCTAATTATTCTCCCAGCTGAGAATTATTTTTAGAATTACACGTAGAATATATAAAAGTGTTGATTATTCATTTGAAGATATAGTCAAAAGGAATTAATTGAGTGGGGACCTATTACGCCAATTGGGAGTGATCAATTACTAACTAATCATTTAATTGCTAACTACAATTAATTTAAGGTTATAGGATTTTAGGAAACGTTTGGTCTACAATTTGCCACGTGTAATTTTCATTTTTATTAATTAAATCGAAAAAGATAAATAAAAACTCCAAATTAGGGTTTTGGATAAAAATGTCAATATAGTGTTCCGAAAATATCAACACAATGCTTTGAGAATGTCAACACAATGCTTTAAGAATGTTAACCGGGTGCTTATATTGACATTCTACATGTATTATATCGACATATTTTATATAGTTTGTTGACATTTCTGCTTGTACGAAAAGATTAAAAAATTTCAATTTTTTTTTTCAAATTTTGACGTCAGAATATATGCATGTATGATATCGTTAGAATCCTTATGAAATTATCTTTAATTTGATATATATTATATGAATTTTAAGTTTTGAGATTTCTTTTAAAAGTTAGTTATAACTAAACATGTAGTTAATTGACATTAATACCCCTATTGATATTTTTTGGAATTAATCATATGACCTTATTGACGTTTTTCGTTGATCGTATTGACATTTAGGGATTAATGATCTAAGCCCTTAATTTGAATATCTAATGACTATTATTTAGTTGTAGTGAGCAATTAAGTTATGAGTTAGCAATATAACACTCCTCTTAAGATAATTGTAGCCCAAATCGGTCTATTATCTAAAACTCGAGACCAAAACCCGGTTGCCCTATCTGGTTCTCCAACCATGACAAATGAGGAGACCTTCTACACCCTTCTATTTGGTGCGAGAGTTCATTGCAATTTGTTCTCTTTGAAACTATTTAGTATGCAAGATTATATGTCATAATTGAATAAGGAGACCTTCTACACCCTTCTATTTTATCTCATAATTGAATGAGGAGACCTTCTACACAGTTGCAGATCCAGAAATTTTAGATTGGGAGTGCGATAGATAACTAAATCAACTTGGAGATAAAAAAATTAATTCGATATTTCTGCTTCTACTATGTCGATAATGAGTCATTTCATTGTATATAAAAAATAGATTATTTTTAGTGTTATTGCTTGATAAGTTTCAGTATTTAAAATAAAACAAAAACTATGTACATCATACTATATAATTATATAATTTTAAAATGAGCATAATTAGAAATCATAAATAAATATCCAACCGTACATAGCTTTTATTTGTAATAAATATTGAGAAAAAAATAAATTTCATATTTAATTATACATGATTTAGAAACATAATAGTAATTAATGATCAATATTCAATCATATGCAACAAAAGTAAAACGGCGAAAAGATTAACAAAAAACGCTTCAGACAGAACTGGAACTCGGGTGCTAAATAAACAATAATAAATTAGCATTTTACCACAAGGTTATTCACACTTTTCGGGATATGGTTGTCCCTAGAGGTGGTTATTTGGTCGGTTAACCGACCCCAAAATTTCATCAAAAAACTAACCGGAACCGACCCGATCACAAATTCGATTACTTAATTAACCGACTCGGTTAGAACCGGTCGATTATTGGTTATAACCGAACTAGCCGAATTAAAATTAAAATTGTTTATGGTTTTAACTTTTATCTACTTTATTATTATTATTATTATTATTATTATTATTATTATTATTTACAAATAATACATAAATTGTTTAGGCACTTTAAAAGAGTTAAACTTTAAATGATCTAAAATTTAAATATTTTATCCAATAATAAGTAAAGGATTATCCTATTTTTAAAACAGTAGTAATGCTTAAGCACTTTATTGACTTTGAGAGATCTTATTTTTAAAATAATATTTATAAACTTTATAAACTTTGAGATAGTATTAGTATAACTAATAGTCATACAAATTAAAATAGACTTTTTTGACATTGTAATATGAGACTTTGACAAAATTTGGAAGTAAATTACAATTTTTTCTATTGTGACGAAGTTTAAAAGTAAATTACAATTTCTTCTAATATTAACTAAAAATATAATTGAAATTAAAATTGTTTATGGTTTTAACTTTTAACTTTTCATCTAATTTTTTTAATTATTATTATTATTATTATTATTATTATTATTATTATTATTATTATAATATTTACAAGTAATACGTAAATTGTTTAGACACTTTAGAACACTTAAACTTTACATGATCTATAATTTAAAAACTTTTTTCCAATAATTAGTGAAGGGATATTCTATTTTTAAAATAGTAATGCTTAAGAGCTTTATTGACTTTGAGATATAAATTTATAAGTATAATACTATAATTGATAGTGGCACAAATTAAAATGGACTTTTTTGACATTGCAATACGAGACTTTGATAAAATTTAGATATAAATTACAATTTCTTCCATTGTGACAAAGTTTGAAAGTAAATTGCAATTTCTTCTAGTATTAAATAAATATATAATTGAAATAAAAATTAATTTAATTTTGGTTATCGGTACCGATAACCGGTCGATTATAACCACCGATAACCGACTTGGAGCAAAATGTAAAATCGGTACCGACCCGAACACCATAAATTTCGGTTACCGGTTAACCGAGAACCGACCGATTCCGGTTCTCGGTTAACCGAATAACCGAAAACCGACCGATTCCGGTTCTCGGTTAACCGAATAACCGAAAACCGTTTACCCACCCCTAGTTGTCCCCCTTGTTATTAATTGCGTCCGCCACTGCTTCTACCCCATCTATTTGGTTTATAAGATTTAATGTCACAACTTAATCCTAGATAGATTTTCTTATTTGATAATTAGTCATATACAACAGTGGTAGATCTAGGAGCAGCCGTCCCCTTCGAGCGACTAATTTCCCCTTATTCGGATGGAAAATTGCCATGTCCGTCCCCTCCCTTTGCCTTCGATGTCGCCCCGAAGACCGAAAAAATATCCATGTCCACTCTAAACCAAGCTAGTAATGTATATTCCCTCCCCCCTCCTCCGTTTTTGAATCATGGATCCGCACTAAGTTATAGTCACCCATCTCTAACTAAAATAATCTTACAACTTAATTCTAGGTGAATAATCGTATAATAATGAGTCATCTCAACCGAACGACACCTTTATGCACTCTCTATCTCTCTAGTCTTCATGCTCTCCTTTTCTCTACGTGGGATCTTATGTGTTCTTTCTTTCTATCATTGATTATTATGTGTATGGTGAGTTAGTCCTTCACAAAGACAACCTTATTCTATTTGACCAGCTTGTGAATCAAGCTTGGACCTATGTTATTAGCAGAAGACTTGGTTTGAGGTCTTGACGGTTGTTCTTAATGAGCTTGTTAATCGGTGTAGTTGTGTCTCTCTTCTCTTAAATATATAGCTATAGGGGCACATTATTTCAAAATTTATGCTAACACAGGAAATCATATTAATTAATAATAATAAATTGCATTAATATTATAATTGAAAACAAACGAATTGATTAGTAATATAATTAATTATTAAGTACTCCCTCCGTCCCAGATTTGTAGTAAAATTTTGCCATAAAAGTTCGTCCCACATTTGGAGTAACATTTAGAATTTACCATATTTGCACATAAAATTTTACCCTATTATTCACTAAAATTACACCCAAATGTCATTATCTATATTAAAATAAATCAAAACAAAAATAAAAAATCAAAAAGTCAAAGAGGGACCCACCTTCAACCAACTCACTTTTTTTATTACACACTCCATCATCTCACTTCATTTATTACACACTCCATCATCTCACTCTACCATCTCATTTCATATATTACACACTCCACCTCTCATTTCATTAATTACATACTCCACCAATTTCTTAAAACCCGTGTCATAACTAAATGTTATTACAAATGTGGGACGGAGGGAGTATTAAATATAATTTATGGTAAAATAAAGTTAATAAATTCCGCATCGGTGTGCACATACATAAGATATTAATGCAGTCCTTGCCGTTAATTCATTATTGAAAATTTAGCGGTAAAATTAAATAAAAGCTCAGACTTAAAATACAGAAAATTAATTTCAAGAATAAAGAAAATTAATGTTTTGACGTTTGAGCCTAAAAAATTAATTTTAGTCAAATAATTTGTTGTTTGTTGGTAAGTAGTCGTTGGGTGTGATTGCTAAGAAAAACAAACCACGTTTTACTGTCAAAGATCAAATTGTGATTTTTTTCATTTGGTCGAGTTTTATTTAAATCGAAGTCAAACATGACACATACCCACCATCTAACAAAATCACATCAAATAATATAAGCCGAATAAATGATTTTGGCTAATCATTTGACATTATTATTTAAATATCTCTCAACAATTAGTAATCCGAACAATACTCAATGTATCATTTTTAGGTTAAAAATATTATGCAAAAAAAATTCGACGATCTTATTTTTGACGTGGCAGTCGGATAATGTGCGTGTTTTTCTTCGGCTGACATGGAATTAGAAGGGATGAAGAAAAATTTGTTGACGTGGATTGAAAAAAATCCTAAGAGCACCGGAGCGGTGAAGGCTGCGGTGCTCGTCCGTCCGTGCCGCTGAGCACGGTGTCGTCCGTCCGCCAATGATGCTCGTCCGTCCGTGCCGCTGAGCAGCCCTACGTGGCACGTTATGATTGGCCAACGGCTTAGCCGTTGGCAAATTTGATTTTTATATTTTTTTAAAAAAAATTCATAAATAATTCGAAATAATATCAAAAAATTAAAAATATATATTTTTGGATTCCCAAAAAAATAGAGCCGTTTATAAACGTTTTTTTTTTTTGAATTTTTATGATTTTGTTTTTTAATCCCAAAATCATCTATAAATGCACACATTCATCATCCACTTTTCACATCAAATTATCTCGCATTCATACTTTTTCATACTAAATCATCTACATCATCCTCTCTCACCCAAACTCTCTCTAAAAAATTCAAAAATGGATTTCACCAATCTCATTGCGGAAGCGGAGCGCGAAGAACAAAAAATTATGAACAATATCGTGCCGCCTATGAAGCCTATGTCGCCGCCAATACCCCCGCCCCTCCTCCTCAACCAACTAGAGCAAAATGTCGCTACATCCCTCGTGAACGAGAGGGAGCCCATGAAAGGCTCGTTGCCGACTATTTTTCCGACCAGCCGCGGTATCCAGAAGATTACTTTCGGCGCCATTTTCGCATGTCAAAACGGTTGTTTATGCGTATTGTCAACACATTGTCCACCCGCGTTGAATATTTTCAAGAAGGTGCAGACGCAACCGGTCGGCAAAGTCTCACGGCGTTGCAAAAGTGTACTTGTGCCATCCGACAACTTGCTACTGGGCAAACGGCTGACCTCTTCGACGAGTATTTGCATGTCGGTGAGTCAACTGAAATCCTATGCCTCAAGAATTTTTGCGACGGCGTTCGTTCTGCTTTCGGCGAGGAATTCCTTCGGGCACCCACCACCGACGATTGTCAACGGTTGCTTCGTCTTCACGAAACAGTCCACGAATTTCCCGGTATGCTAGGCAGCATTGACTGCATGCATTGGAAGTGGAAGAATTGCCCGACTGCTTGGAGGGGGCAACACTTAAGCGGCCACAAAGGTGGCGGCCCAACGCTTATCCTTGAAGCGGTCGCCGACTACCGCCTATGGATTTGGCATGCATATTTCGGTGTTGCCGGATCTAACAACGACTTGAACGTGTTATATTCTTCACCACTCTTCGATGATGTTTTGAATGGTGTAGCACCGGCGATCGACTTCACCGTCAACGGAAATGCATACCACATGAGTTACTATCTCGCCGATGGTATCTACCCAAGGTGGTCGACTTTCGTGAAGTCGTTCAGCAATCCACAAGAGCAAAGACGGATTATTTTTGCGCAGCGTCAAGAGTCTGCTCGGAAAGACGTCGAAAGAGCTTTTGGTGTCCTTCAAGGCCGATTCAACATTGTGAAGTCCCCTTCTCGGCTTTGGTACGTTAAGAATATCGCCGACATCATGTACACGTGTATTATCTTGCACAACATGATTATAGCTGACGAAGGACCGATGGCGGGTAACTTTTACGACGAGGATGAAGCCGGAGGCTCAACCGCGAGGTCTCCCCCACGCCGAGGTGTGCATACGACGGTGAACGAGAGGATGGAAAGAAGACACACAATGCGCGATACAAGAGCCCACACTGGGCTACAAAAAGATCTAATCAATCACATTTGGGCGAAATTCGGCAACGAGTAGTGTAATTTTTAATTTTTAGGATTTTATTTGTGTAATTTTTAATTTTTAGGATTTAATTATGTAATTTTTAATTATTTTGTAATTTGTAATAGTATTTCGGATATTTTAATGCATTTTAATATTGTGGAAATGTTTTTATTTAAATTGAATAATAGAATGGTGGGACCTTTTAGCTTGTCCTTAGCTAAAAGCACGGATGTGGGTGTTGTGCTCTTAGCTAAGGACAAACAGTAAAAATGGGTCCGGACCCACTTCCGTGCTCTTAGCTAAGAGCACGGATAGGGATGCTCTAAAAATGCCTTTGAATTAGAAAAACAAACTATGTACCTCCTTCTCTCTTTTCTTGGAGCTGTACCGTTTGATAAACACATTTTTCTATGCATTTAGGATTTTGATTTGGTATACTTTGTCTGATCTCAGGACTTCATGTATTATTGTATTTAATCTCTATTAACTGGTTATTTTAAGAATTTTTTATATAAAAAAATGGATGACAAATCTTAGCTGTGAAAATAAAAACTTAATCGTGTATATTGTGAATTATAAAAAAATCAAAGTCTGCACCTTTCATTCCCCACTTAAAAAATTTTGAATATAATTTTCAATCACAAGCATTATATACTAGTAATAGTTAGAACCATCCTTCAACTGTTGAACATATTAATTTTCATGAAATTTCACACATTCCAAGCATATAGTACTATATCAGTAGCTAGAAATCGAACCTTCCTTCAGACTTGACAATTAAATATTTATGGACTGTTGAAAAAGTTGCAAATATGACCAAACACGTTGCTTTCTCTATATGCTGACAACTCACCGTTTTCCTAGTTAATATGACCCTATAGTTTAGTATTTCTGCGCAGTAAATCTTGTTTTATTTTGGAATTTTAAATTGCATTTGCGAGTTATTGACGATATCAGCAGTCAAAGCATTTAGAATTTAGAATCCATATGGTGTCGTACAGCGTACGTATTTTCATATTTTACACTAAATAAACGTATGAAACAATGTACATTAGTTTATTATGGCGTACTCAAGGAGAAGTAGTTCATAAAAGAAATGCAGTATCACATTATATTTAGGGAATAATAAAAAAGTACATTTATAATAATGAAAAGTGTGAACATTAATAATAATTGACTATTTTGTGAAAAGCATGTAGTAGTAGTACAGTGAATACACATTCCAGACACTTTAAAAATCAAATTAATAAACTATGGGCGTACGGCAGTGCTGGATAGGCCCATGGGCTATGGGCTCAACATGGACGGGAATAGATTCAGATTTTAGTAGCCCAAGATACATGGCCTTGGCGGCCTGTTCTACAATCCTTAATTAGTTAATCGAATGTACTCTATGTCCTTCGTTGACTCACTGTGGTGCATGTCTGTGGCTATCTTGACTTTTGAGTATGAGGTCTCTTATTTGCATTAATCATTTTTAGTTATCCCATTAAAAGTAAAATATTTTTTGAAATTTTATTTTTATTTTTTTTCTTCTTCCTTTATTCTCTATTTTGTACCTCATAAAACAATACTACATAAAATCTCGTACTGAAAAGCAAAAAAGTTTCATATTTATTGGGATGGAGGGAGTACTCGATTACGTGATTTATATTTCATTAAGATATTATTCTAAGGTTGTGTTCATTATTTATAATCAATATGTCAAGTTTGAAGGATTGTGTTATAGCTGTGTTATAGTGTCAACTGGCCAGTTTCTTCTGGTATAACAACATAAAAACATAATCATCAAATTTCAATTTTGTTGATATCAAATTAATATTATATACTACTACAACATAACAACAGCCATACAAGTGCTGAGAAAACCACAAAACTAAATTCATGTTAAAACAATGTTGATAAAAAAGCTTAAGAATACCTTAAAACTGATTCAGATTTTCGCAGTAAATTGAGTGAAAAATGTAATGGGATATTACTTGTTTGGTGAGTGGATTTATAGCACCCAAATATCATAGTACTAACATATTTATAGTCCAAACAATAGTATTACTAGTACTATTTTCTTTTAAAACATTTTCAGTTTTCCCTCTTTCAACATGAACCCAAAAAAATCTTTTCACTTCTCCAACTTTATTACCTCCATCTTGCATTATGTTTATTAAGTTAAAATTTAATTATTTACATATCAAAATTATACATGGAGTATAAACTATGATCCAAATTTTTATCATGACAATTTTATTATTTTCCCCCAATTTCCCCTTCTGTACATGCATAGATATAGATTAAAGTGCGTAGTGTGTATGACTATATTTAATGGCCCTGACATAGAAATAATTACATATCCATTCTACAATGGAACAACGATTTCACATGGGTGGTTTCCATTAAAATGTAGTCAATAGTCATAGTGGATTTTCTCGTGTACTAAATGAAATGCAGAAGCTTATAACATGGAGTAATGAAGTCATGAAAAATACTCCATACTCGTATATATAAACAAATAAGAAATGGAAGAGATAAATATACTGTACATCAAGTACCACAAATATACAACCAACATCTCATAGACATCTCTAGATTGTCTACTCCCCTTTCTCTTTATCATCGCCAAATTTAACTCTATTCCCTAGAAGAAAAAAAAGAAGAAGTAAAGATAAAAAAAGTTCCGTGATTTCTAGATTCTGTACTAGCTTCAAGTCTCAACGGACAAAAAAACTTGTCGGGTGGCTACAAAACGTAAAGAAAAGTGAAGGAGAAGAAAAGCATCGATTCGATTCGATTCATTACCCCTCCGCAGGGCCCAAATCGTGGTCATCGATGTCCACCTCAGATTCCTCCGGCTTCTTAGAGTCGGCCTTGGGGCGGGTGCTGCCGGCGAGGGAATTCCGGTGGGTGGGGACGGGGTGGGTGTGGTCGCCGGTGTAGGTGATGATGAATTTTCCCGGGTCGGATTTGTTCCGCTCCACTTGCTTTCTTGCCATACACCCTTTTAATGTGCTGCATTTGTAATAACCCCTAATTTTCACAACAATTAAAATTAAATTAAATAATCACAAAGAGGGAGAGTATTTTTGTTGTTCAATAAAATTTGAAATTTGAACAGACCTTGGATATGGGGATCCCTTGATTGGCTTTTGGCCGTATTTTCGCCATGACCATACGTCGGAAGACACGCTCTCTGCCGGGACATGGCACACCTTCTTCGACTGATGTTTCCTGCAATAAAATTGGTCAATTGAAACTAGATCCATGATTAAATTTGACATTTGGGTACCTTTTTTTGGACCTTGTGGTGCTGCGTTTGGAAAAAAGGTGTTGTTTTTTGGGGGAGATTTCGTGCTTGGGCTTGGGCTGAGGCTGCTGTAGAATCTGGTGAGACGATGATAGTTGTTGCAAAACAGAGAGGGGAGAAATCGGTGGAATTTGCTGTTTCCAAATTAGCCGATGCAAATCTTCTTCCACCCTAGTGCCTCCTTCAAAAGGATCTTTGGACATAGTAAAGCTGGTGGGGTTTTGGGAGGTCGAGCAGCTTCTGACCACGGCGTGAAGGTCCCAGTCATCCTCCATTTTTTGTAGCAGGGCTGACTTTTTGAGGAGTGGAGAGAGGAAATTAATGGACGGTTTTTCTAAAGAGGTGGAGAAACAGGGGCTATATTTTATTTATGGAATTGGAGAGAGAGCAGTGAGTATGTGAAGTTGACTTTGGAAATGTCAAAGGGGGGTAGGGGGTACAAACTAGAAAGTGAGTCTACGCGGTTTAGTGTTTGGAGTGGGTGGGGTTGCCGACAAAAGATATCGAGGCAGAGCCACGTGGGGCGGGTGCTCCACTCTAAAATCTCATGCTTCACTACTTTCTACATGCACCAATGCACCGCAAGAGTATCCACACTAGGACGGACATCTCAATAGCTTAGCACTAGTACATCCATAAACCACCTCCTATCACTTCATTAGGACATCAACCACACAACCACATCACTAGGACATCCAACTGCACAATAATAGCCTAGCATTAGGACATTCTAATATCCTCGCACAATAATAACCAATAATTAAACAAATTCACCAATACGGAATTGAAATTTCGACATGAAATACAGTGAAGTCCGCTATTATATACTCCCTCCGTCCCGCTTAAGATGACACGTTTTCCTTTTTAGTTTGTCCCAACTAAGATGACATATTTCCTTTTTTGGTAATTTTCTCTCTCTAATTAATACATCCAACCACTTTTTCTCACTCATATTAAAATATTCATCTCTCTTTCACTCTCTATTTTAATACCACACCCACCTTTTCTCTCTCCAATTAAACACTTTAACCAATAACTCCTAAAATCTCGTGCCGGCCAAGAAATGTGTCATCTTAGTCGGGACGGAGGGAGTAATAGAGTTTAAAAGAAAAGATCGAAAAATGTTGTCGTCCGTCGCGTGATCACAATAACGGACAAGCGACCGGACACTGCGCTCCCACCACAGACAACCTCTCGTCCGTCACCCGTTCGCCGACTCCAATAGTGGACGTCCGCGATGGACGAACCGCTAGCCGGTCGCTCATCCGCCGAGACATCCGTTATTGTGGATGCTCTAAGCATTAAACACGCCTTTTCTTTCTTATTTACGATTATTTATAAGACTAAGTTATCAAAAAATGATCAAGTTTTTTGGAACTATATAGTATAATATTACTAATACGAACTTAGCATTCAACATTTTATAGCAAGTGAACTACACACACATTCTATCATTGTGCATATTATTAGCATATGAGTACATACTAACAACACTCACTCGTAGAATACTTCACTCGCTCGATTTTCGTCTATCTTAAGTATCAGAGGGTCTTCTCTAGTAAATCTATATCTTCTCTAAAATTTGTTTTGCAGTATAAACGAATTGATTGCTAGTGCCGTTGACACCCACTGGAATTTGTCGAGCACCTTGACCCAGAGACTATTTGAGATGTGAAAACAACATCTCCTATGAAGCTCTTACTATAATTTTAGCCATCTAATAATCTAAACGGTTACATTTACGCAATTTTCAATTTCAATTTCTTTATTAATAAATATATAGTCAAAACAAAATATAAATAAAATGAAAATAAAACAAAATATAAATAATATTTAGCGAAGAAAGGGCACAAGTCAACGGCCCTCAAATAACATCTAGCTAACCGTTCTAAAACGAAGCGTACCTCTCTATTTATTCCATGGTTTAG
The DNA here is from genome assembly GCF_029641045.1 of Salvia hispanica. NCBI lineage: Eukaryota > Viridiplantae > Streptophyta > Magnoliopsida > Lamiales > Lamiaceae > Salvia > Salvia hispanica. The sequence goes on from NC_142692.1 coordinate 29,197,975, forward strand.
TAAATATACTGAAAACATGTTATAGTATGAGTATTCTAAGTTGTGAATGAATTCTAATTTTTCGGGTACAATCTTGTGGTGAACAAAATATCCGAAAATATGATCCGAATCAAATAAAACTATTGGATTTTTTAACAGTTTCATATGTTCGGAACAGATTTTTTCAAATTTGAAATAATCTAAAATATGACATATATATTATATTATTATTTATATAATAACTATATACTATATTATAGTAAATTTATAAATATAAAATCTTTCTGTTGGACAATTCTAATAATTTGGTACAAGATTTACTGATTTTGGTATTGGATTTTTGAATTTTCAACATTGGATACTTGAATTTTTATATATTTTTATTAACTTTCGGATTTTCGGTTCGGATTTCAGAATTTGGATTGTCAGAATTTTTAATTCGACTTTCAAACAATTTTAATCGATGAAATTTCGGATTTCAGAATTGGAAGAGCTCCCTATTTGGGGTTTCCACTAACCAATTCGCGTATATGATCGTTTGTTCACTTGTAGAGCTTGTACATTTGTAACTTATCACTTTTCGGAACATGTTATACTCTAAGTAGTATCATACTACTAGTATGTACTATGTAATACAAGTGAAACTCAAATACCATTAACTTTATTCCACTCATTTTTTTTAACATTATTTAAATCCTATGTCGGAACTCGGAAGAAATGGAAGTCGATAGATGGAGTATTTTGAAAAGAAACGCTTCACACAACAAGGGACATCTATATCTATATAGTAGAATAATCCCACATGAGATTTGTAGTGTGACAAGCCTCTAGATCTCAAACATGCAATCCAAAATATGACTAATAGAGCCATGTTTGGTAGGGGTGATAACTCATCTAGGGATTGGAATTCATAAATAAAAATGTTAATTTTATTCATAGATTCTCATCCCTAGATTAGTTATCACCCCTACCAAACATGACATAAATCCTAATATAGTAACTATGCTTAAGAATAATAAACCGTTAATTGAAATAAGATCAGTAATTGATTTGCATGAACTTTATCTGGACATGAAACAATAATGAAACAATGATGAGTAAAGGCCAAAACTGGTCCTAAATATATGTCCATTTTACGATTTTAGTTATATACTTTATCTTTTGAATTTTTGCATCCTGAACATTTCAACTCGGATCACAATTGGCACTATACTAATAGTTCCGTCAATTTTTAAACGGTTTTAACAGTCCCATTTGGGTTAAAACCGTTTAAAAATTGATAAAATTGTTAGTGTAGGACTAATTGTGATCCTAATTAAAATGTTCAGAATGCAAAAAATCAAAAGATAAATTATAGAATAAAAATCATAAAATGAACCCCGGTTCAGAATCAATAAATATTTAAATAAACTATTCCTCATCTCTAATTTCACCGACTAAATCAGCAATTGGGATAACATATAAAGCCCAACAGTAGCCCAGATAAAGTTGCATTGATTGCTAGTTTTTTTTTTTTTTTTTTTTTCATTGATTGCTAGCACATGTGATAAAAAGTGCGTGGACCACTCGAATATGATGATAAAAAAAAAAAAAATCAGTATTTTTGTTATTTCTCTTCTTTTAAATTAAACTTGCAGCAAAATAAAACGCAATTGTAAGAAAAGGGAAGAGAATTTAAACGCATGGAAAATTACCAACTATGTTAAATGAAACTTTTGTCTATGCAAATGGATTCAGCGATTTAAGATTTGAATATTTCATCTCCATCAATGTAAAATAGTAATGTTTTTTCTATTTTATATCGACCATCAAAATTAGTCTCTATCTATTTTTAGTAAATTTCTCTTTCTAATGCAGTTTCCACTTAAAAAGTGTGATTTTTTATATATTAATTTTACATTAAAACAAATGCGGTCCACCATTAAAGCTATATTTTATGGATGAATGTAGTATCATTATACTATTTTAAAATATTTATTTATCCAAAAAATTAAATGAAAAAAAGAAATACATATTCAAGCGTTGTCAAGATGGCGTGGCACATTTAATTTAGCCGTGCAATTTGAATTTAATGTATCAGGGATGAATCTCAGGTCATTTTCGCATTATTGGAAAATTGACTTCAAACTACAAATGTCATATTCTACTATCAACTTGATTGAAAAAATGACTACCTAAAATTTTACAACCAATATTTAATTTTTCTTTGGTATGGACCTACTTAACCGGCCATCACTTTATGTTTTGAGGTGAGGAAGAGGCGATGTTTACAGTTTTTTTGGAATAATATGCGCAGTGTAAAACATCGATACAAATAAAGATTAACTAAGATATGGAGTAGTACTCCTAGTCTCCTACTATGGAAAAGACAAGTTTAACTAATGTATAACATCTATTTCACTTTTACCATTCTATTTTTCTGTCTTTATCAAAATATATTGAGCATATCAACTTTACAGTGAGGATCTTCAAGTGTGGAGCGGTCCCTCGCTCTTACAAATATATGTGAATAAAAATAATTAAACTTTTAAAAAAATTAAAAAAATACATTATTAATTATATATAAACAACAAAATCCGGAAAAGACTATTATAGCCTTGATCAAAAAAAAAAGGGAAAACAGAGCAAAATTACCTAAGAGATGGCACATGCATTTGGATTCTCTTCCATGCTGTGATGCAAATAGTAGTATGTGTTCATCGGCGGATAATACTGACGGAACGGCATCACCGTGCCAACAAAGGGGTCTGGTTCCGCCTTCTCCTTCTTCTCACCTTCCTTTTTGGGGTCTTCTTTCTTGCCCTCCTCTTTCTTCCCCTCTTCCTTTTTTTTCTCTGGCTCCTTGGATGGCCCAACGGAGATGATGTCGACTTGCCAGTTTTTCTTGCGCAGTTTGCTTACCACTCTCACCGGATCAACTGTCCCGACCACCATTAGCTTCTTGCCCTTCATGTCAATGGTGATCTCATCGATTCCTACGCCAACAAGGGTATATAAGTCAATGAAAGTACACCATTAGACATTTGCAACATACACATGTAAAATCAATGTGTATATCTTAGGCTTAATAAACCAAATAACATAATTTCCAAATACACATGTACTCATGATGTTCATTGAAGAGTTGTTTTGTCTCTTATTTCCTTATGAGTAATTGAATGTCCCGAACCATCTCAATATCACCAGCATTATTTGAAAATGATGAGCAATTTTAATGAAAATATGATTTTGAAAAATATAAGAATTCAAGAATTTTAGGCGGGAATAGTAAACTGATCTCCGAAATGCTACAATTACTTTTTAAAATATTTATTTGCACATGGAGTTTTAAAAACACAAACCAATTTTACAAGCAAACCTGAAAGGGCAGCCACAGTTTTGAGAGCCCTTCTTTTGTCTCTGTCTTCTTCCAGATCCAGTTTCAGAACAAACTTCTGCAAAAAAAAAAACATAATTATATAAACGAAGATATTGTAGTAATACAGAAAAATAATAGCATTGCACACAAATGTGTGTATGTGAAAATTGAAATGAAGTAAAAAAACAAAACCCACAAATATGGTTTTGTCAAAAGATAAATAAACAGGAAAAGAAAAAAGTGCAAGATCATAAAGCAATGATCTTTATTGAAACAAACACACACACACGAAATCCTCGGAATCAACAATGAAATAATTTATTGAACAGATAAAAAGAGAAGCACATACAAAGGTTGCAAATCTAAAAAAATAAAGTAAAAGGAAAAGAATGAAGGCAACCTTCATTTGTGGTGGGTAAGTAATTAAGAGAGGAGAAAAGGGAATTGAAAATGGGTAGTGAAAAATGAGAGGCAGATGACAGAAAATGAAAAGTGATGGAGCGAGAAAGAGATGGAGGTTGAATTAAAGCACAAGATTGTGCTGCAAACTACCAAGCCAAGAATGCTTCTTAACTACAAACCAAATTAACCAAAATAAAACAATTGCTCTCTCTCTCTCTCAAATAGAAAAATGGGATTCAGTGCACGTTTCTGCCTGGGAAATGGGTGGGGTGCAGGTGTATAGTAATGCAGCAGAAATTAGAGAGATAGAGCTAGCAAGAGCTAGAGTGATAATGTAATGACAGCTAATGTAAATATATAGAGTGATGCTAAATGATTTGTGTAATTAATACAAAATTGATGAAATTTATGCATCTAGAGAGTAGCAATTTTTTAAAGACTAATCTACCCTTATATTAAATACTTATGTAGTAGTAGAATATATTGTATTTTTATCTTCAAATAAATATACTCGTGTATTTGTATCCAACCAATAATACGACAATTTGGACTTCAAATTCCATTCTTCATTCTTTAATTGATTGGAAAATCAATAGATCCAATTCTAAGGCATGATGAAAAAATTACTTTTTCCTAGTTACTATTTCCCAACGCCTACATTTAGAAAACATTGAATCATACACTTCAGTTACGTAATTTAATATTTTGATCAATTTTAACTATACTAATAGTTAATAACTTAATCAGTATAAAATTGTTTAGTAATCAAACATGCACTTATTTGTAATCAAACACATATTTTATTAATTCAAAATGAGGTACTAAAAACTATTCTGATGATTTAATATACGGAGTATATATTAATTTTGAAGTCATAATAAAATATTCTCATGATATTTCAATATACAGAGTATTAGTGATTATTTATGCTTAGCTTGACTTACTCAATTTAAACTAATTTAAAATATACTATAACTTATCCTATTACAAATAATTTGTGAATAAAATACATGTAAATACTACTCCTATAACAATATATTGATATAAAAAAATCAATTTCAGTTATACTATAAATTACTGTTTAATTATAGTGAAATAATTTAATATTAACGAAAACACGTACTAATACTATATAATATTAATAATTTGTCAAAATAACTCATGAGTATGCTATACCATAACATCTTATGGTACATAAAATTAATATTTAAATCTAAAATAGAGTATTAAAATCCTCAATCTCACAATACTTTATCAGTAATTTATATAAAATTAAATAATATTCCATCCGTCTATGAAAAATAAAACACATTTGCTATTTTGGATTGTACACGAAAAATAGCACATTTAAAAAAATGAAAGTTTTCAATAATTTCTCTCTTAAGACGGTATTGAGACGGTATTGAGACAGAGATGTGGATGACCTTACTAATAATATGGACCCTACATTGATATATTAATAGATTTTAAAATATTTTGAATATAAGTAAATTGTAGTATGAAATAATATGATTAATAATTTCATAAGTGTGAGACATTATATTTATAAATATTATTAAGTGTGACATAATAAACTTCTACAACAAAATTGCAAAGAAGTCCTTATTGTTATAATACAAATTCTCCTTTTTTTCAATTTGCTATACTTTGTTGACTTATGCTACAATCTTTTGAAGTTACATCAACTGAATTAATCCCAAATGATAATTTTGAATGATGCATTTATAATTTTAATCAATTTTAACTACACTACTATTTAATTCTAATAACATAATCTATCGTAATTAAAGACATTCATTAATAATGAAAATTTACGCAACAACAATTATTTAATCTTCCCATAATTGGATAAATGCTTGATTCACTTAGATTTTACATGGTTTTAGAGAGTAGTTTTACTTGGTTTTGATCATATATTGTGTACTTTGAGACATGGTTATAGCTACTTCTCTATTATTTTGGTATTTTGACCATTTTGTGAAGAATGTGTAGAAAAATGTACAAAACATGTGGATGTGCAGCTGCTCAGTGTTCGAGACAGATTTTCTGGAGATTTTGAAGTCCGATTCGCATGTAATGCATACCATTCTCTTCTTCTTCGAAAGAGCTTCGCGTGCATATCTTAAACGTCTCAACCGGAGTTCGGTAGAAGAAGTTATGACCGTTTTACCAAGACTGCGCAGAGCAGTGACATAGCTGGCGACCCGCCAGGTTCGCATGCAAACGAACCTGGCGACCCGCCAGCAAAAGACGAAAAAAATGCCGTAAGCAGCTGGCGACTCGCCAGCTTCAACGCACACCCAACCTGGCGACCCGCCAGCTTCGTTCGACAGTTTATTTTGGGCCCAAAGTCAACTAGGAAACGCCTCCAAACACAACTTACACGCCTCCTACCCCAAAAATACTACTTTTTCACCTAGGAAGAAGAGAAGAACGAGCAGAGGACGAGTATTCATCGCTAGATTGAAGACGAGGCCTCCAATCTGCCCAATCCAATTCTAGGAGTTTCTACTTTTAGTTTTATTCTTGTTCAAACAATGTTTTTGAATATTTCTTTGAATATTTCTTTGACTTTTGTGATGAACATGAGTAGCTAAATCCTTTGTAGAGTTTTACGGGGGAGATACAATGATTCTTATGTTTAATTGATTTCCTTTTTCTATGCCTTGACTCATGTGGTTATTTTGACTTCTCTTGTGCTTATACATTTATTTGATTGATCACCTTATAAATGCATGTGGTAATTACTACAATACCTGGGAAGTGAGTAGTTTAATTTGAAAGAAGAGAAGTTGACGTCTTTGCCAATATAATCGACAGATTTGAGCCTTTGAATGAAACTAAGTATCTTAGGAGCTTTTAGGAGTTATTATCTTAGTTCTAGGAAGGACACTTCAGTTCTAGGTAGCAATCTACAAATTATATGCTTTGAGAAAAGATATAGTTTTACCTTAGTGATAGCTTAATAACCCTTGAGACCCTTTGTTGGCATAGTTAAGAAGTTAGTTGAGCGTAGGATTGTTGTTATCGATCCCGTAGGATTCTACACTTCTCATCCTTGATCTACATTCGTTTTCTTATTTGCTTTCAGTTCTCTAGTTGTTTTTAATCGTTTTTATCTTGCTTTTAAGTAGATTTAGAAAACCCAAACTTTCCGATTCATCTAGATAATAGTTGAGGTTGGTTCGTGGTAATTAGGTTGACACTGATTGTCTCTGTGGATACGATACTCTTTGCTTACTATTTGCTACATTAGCCCCGTACACTTGTGGGTATAATTGTGTTAAAATAAGTTGAGTCAATGCTTTTAATTAATAACTAAAATTATAATTTTAACTAATTTTTTATTGAAAATACATTTAATTATAATATTCAAGTAACTTATAATTATTTGTATTAATAAAAATATTATTTTAATATTTTTCAAAGAAGAATATTGTATATAATATTATATAATTTATATATAAATATTATTATCGATTTTTGTAATATAACATGATATAGGGGTGTATATATATTGTAGACTTGTAGTATTATGTCACAGTATACTTGCTAGTCAAGAAATATATTCTACTATAAATTCAAATGTTGTAATGTGTTTAGTTATAGAAAAAAAATGGACAAAATTGAGTTTGATTTTTAAGCAACTTATAAAAGTAATGAGCCCTATAACTTCATCATTAACTTATTGATTATACGTCGAGGAGTACTGTAATAACTAAAATTAAAAAAACTATTATTAAGATTATATAATAAAAACCAAATAGTAAAAAAGTTGAGTAACAAATTACTCTATAAAGAATCGAATAAATGAAAGAAACTACAATTAAAGACTTAAGGGTAATATTGTCATCTGATTAAGCATTAAATGAGTCAATTAAGATATTAATATTTAAAAATATCTATATTTACTGAAATGCCATTTATGGTCAGCTACATTATGGCCACGTAGCTTTATCCAAATATATACCCCTCGCGAAATCATGCCACGTCAGATTCTTCATGATATGTCATAATTCCTTGGCCGTTGATTTTGTGTGCATCGATAAAAAAGGAAATTTGATTGTTATATTTGATTTTTGTATTACTCGTTAATCTTATGCAAAGCATAGAATTCACGAGTCACCGAGGACAGAGAGGATTAATGACCGGTCACTCTTTGTTTATGAGATAAAATCTAATCTTATAGGACTAGATTACTACTAGTAACTACATGATGTACTACTTTCATCGTTTTTTTGTCGATTGAGACATTTCTTTTGGTACAGATTTTAAAAATAATTTGTTAAATAGATGGTGAAAAGTAGCATAAAATCAAATAAAAAAAATTATTTCTTTTTACCAAAATAGAAATGACTCAATTAATTTAAAACTTCTCAACATAGTAAAATAACTCTAACATGGAACGAAGAGAGTAGAAAATTTGGATATGGCAACAACGTTCACAGGTGGCAGACCGAAAAAAATGATATAGTAGTAGGAATTTCATTAGCCTATTTTATATTACAAAATGAATTTCATTTATTTTATTGAGGGAACATGTTTTTAAGTCCATGAAATTTGCCAAAGTATCATTTTAGGTTCGTAAACTTTGAAAATATCATTTTAGGTCCATCAACTACGGGTTAATATTATTTGAGATATTTTTTAAAAAAATTGACGAAAATGCCCTTAAGACCTTCAAAGGTCAATTTGGACAATTCTTTCACCAATCATCTTGCGTCAGAGACATAGAATCCAACAATTTTTAACGGCAAAGTTTTATACTTAAATTCAATTTAAATGTTAATTGATATCCATTTTGAAATTCATATCCGATGACAATCCAAATTACAGTAATAGCTATCTAATTTCAAAACAAATAAACTAAATAGAATTCACACAGCACCCATAGTAAGTTATTAAAATGCAGTTTCGATTGAAAAAATAAAATAAAGTATCAAGTCTCATTTCACTATCATTAAATAATTAGTCATCTAATAATTGAAAAACTAACACATATTTTTTACGACAAATTTTAATTATATTCAAATTCAATTTGGATGGTAACTGAATTAAATAGTACTAGTAGTTAAAAAAATTGTTGGACTCTAGTTCTTTGACGTGAGATGAATAGCGGAAGAATTGTCCAAATAGCCCTTTGAAGGTCTTGAGGGCATTTTCATCCGGAAAAAAGATTAAAATACCTCAAATGATATTAACTTGTAGTTCACGGACCTAAAATGATATTTTCAAGGTTCACGGACCTAAAATGATACTTTGGCGAAGTTCATCGACCTAAAAAGATGTTTTCTATTTTATTTGTACTTTCTATTTCTTATTTTCATTTTTTTCTTCCCTTCTCAAAATTTAGACCTTTAACTCTCCGATATATTAACAATTAATCTTTATGTGCATAACTTGAGTAGAAATAATATAATTTCTCCGTCTCAATTAATAACATATACCAGTATGTCTTTATAAAATGTTCCAATTAATATAATGCACTTTCATTTTTAGAATTAAACTTAGATAAATTAACTTAATTAATCACAACTAATAATTCAACCTACCTAATTCTTAACTCTAGAAAGGTGATCGCAGCTGCCTCCATTCCTAATCGTTTTCGTTATTGTTTCAATTGCAATTCCAGCGTATACCGAGTATAATATGTTTTACTCGTTCCGTTCACTAGTACTAGAGTCATTTTTTCATTTTTGATATTCCATAATAGTAGACCATCTCTTACTTTATTCTTTAATTTCTTCCTCTATTCTATTTTATTATACTATTTTATTTAATACATTACATTTCTTTTTTAGTCGTCGTACAGAAAAGAAATACCTCCACTTATACAACAAAAGGAGTAATTAAAATTCAAGCTCCGGAGTATTTTGCAAAGGAATTATTAAATATTTTGGAAGCTATATGCATTGTAGGCATATTAAACCGGCCTATAAATATCAATAAATGGGTGCTTGACTATTGTGTACATATATATACTTTACATACGTAGGCTACATGTACCTAGATCGTGTAGGTTATATTAAACTCCATTTTAGTAAGTATATATATATATATATATATATATATATATAGAGGTTTACTATATATACTAGTAATATAGTAAAACTATATATACTAATATAGTAAAATACTAGCCAAAAATATACACCTAATTATAGGCTAATCCAAGTTTACGCACCACTATATAGTGAAAAATAGTAGTAGTACTATGAATTTTTAGCTTGTAGACAATTTCTTATTAAAATCAAATTTCACCTAAATTAAATTCAAGGTTCGTGTTATTATAATATCCAAAACTATGTCAATTTGGTCTGACGTGGCGGTGGCATGTTCATAACTTCTAACTAGACGGATAATGCATCGTTCATAAAAAATAAAAATAAAAATCAAATTATATATGATAAGATTATCTAATTTAACTTTTTAAGACGACATCATTTTAATGTTTTGATTTGCCAATTCTAAAATGATCTAATCATGTCCTCCACATCGTTTGAAATTACCATTGAACTTGTCACTTAGATTTCATTTTGCAAGAATACTTGATCACAAAAAAAATTGACTACTCCTACATACTAAAAGTTTGTGCATTTTTCAATACGTTCAAAGTTGGGTAGTACTGACTCATGTAATTGGTGTTTTTTTTTTTTTTATTAATCGTAACAAGTATTTTATTGTATACTTTATATAACCATTATATTTGAGCATTGTTTTCACTTAGTTTATTATTGATATTAATTTTTTGTTTATTTGTCTGATTTATATTAATATTTATAAATAATTATTGACATCATTAATATTCCAAATTACAAATAATATAAAAATAATACCTGATGTGTAAATTTATTTGTTTTTAAGTTATAAAAAACTGAACAAACTAAACTATAATTTTGAGGTTATTGAAAATTTGAAATTAAAATAGACGGATAAAACGAAAAAAACTAATTTGGAGATAAACTAATTAATTAAGTAAAATTTATAAGTGTACTACTAACCAAAAGAAACTAGGAGTACTATAATTTTTAACTTTTCTCACTCTCTCTTGTAGGAGTAACACTCCTAGTATTATTATTGTCTTTGGCTGTCCCCTACCAGCAATTAATTTTCATGTGTGCATGTGTTAACTAATCGAACTATTCAATAATGTACGACTTACGTATACAGTGGAGGTATTATTTGGTGTAGCATGGATTTATAATCATTTTATTAAATTTATAATATTTCATCTTGTATAGTTCGATATCAAATAAGCCTTGAGCTGAGCCTCGTGACTCGAGAGGGTCACTGGTCACTAACTATTAACTACTCTATTTATCCATAGGCAATGGTAGATCCACAAAGTGAAATTCGTGGAATCGGATATAATAAAAATTTAATAATAATATAATATTTAAATAATAAAATTTCTTAGAATATTCAGTGTATAGAAGCGGAGCTAAGAATTCTACTAAAAAGATGTAAAAATATTCATGAGAAAATTTTAAAGAAACGAGAGGGTGCATTTATGAAGAAATCTAAATAACTTTTTGCACATTCATCAAACCAAATACAAATAACTTTTTGCACATTCGTCAAACCAAATACACTATGCGTGAAATTATGAGAGGGGACATTTGCTCCACCTGCAGACCATGTAGCTCTGCCACTATCCTTACATACGGGGATGAAATCAGAAATTTAAATAAGCCGATACTAATGTTTTAAAAATAATGATATTAAAAAAAGATATAGTACATATAGAGGACACTGATAAACAACACTAAATTTTAATAAAATATAACTAAAGATCAAATCTCAGATAAATTAAAAAAATAAAAAATGATACCAAAATTTGAAAATTTAATATTTTACTTGAAAAATAAAAAATAAACAAACTATTTTTCCATCTCATAATAAGAGTCATATTTTGTTATTTCGACTCGTTCCACATTGAAAATCACATTTCACTTTTATCAAAAAGAATACATAAATCCATGAAATAAGGTACTATTAGAATTTAAATTAAATGTATCCATTTATTTAAGCGATATACTAAAATTAATAAAGTAAATTGAAACCAAATTCATTTATTATTTTTATTAGAGCATCTCCAATGGAGATAGGCTAGCCACATGCTAGCCACTCTCTCTCTCTGTCACGTTATCAGCACTAAAATTCCATCTGTCACATCATCATTTTAAGCAAATAGGCTAGCCACAGTAAAAATAATTCAAAAACAACTAAATTTACGGAATTAAATTTACGATAAATTACAGAATTAAATTTACGAGACATATTAATTTCATTTTAAAAAAAAGTACATTCATAAAAAAAAATTACATAATAAAGAAAAAAACTATCGGCGTGCAGTCTTCCGTGCCCACAACTCTTCAATTAAATCCTTTTGGAGTTGAATATGGGCATCCACTTGGCGCATGTCGGCATGTGCCTGGAGGCGGCCAGCTTCATCGTGAGGTATCCCACGTTGTACGTTAGGGGTGGCCATTCTGTGGCTTGGACCGGCTGCATCAGTATCGTCATTGGCCTAATTAGTCAGTTGTACGCCTTCCTCTTCGACGATCATGTTGTGCATGATAATGCAGACGTACATTATATCGGCAATGCAGCCGACATCCCACAAACGCGTTGGACCCTTAATTGCCGCCCATCGAGACTGGAGCACACCAAATGCCCGCTCCACGTCCTTGCGCGCCGACTCCTGCCATTCCGCAAAGTAGGCCTTCCTGTCATCATTTGCGTGCCTGATCGTCTTCACAAAGACGGGCCACCTAGGGTATATCCCATCCGCCAAGTAGTAGCCCATATCATGCTGGTTGCCGTTGGCCACAAAACTGACGGCCAGACCGATGCCCGGACACTGCTCGTTGAAAAGTGGCGACGAGTTGAGGACGTTGAGGTCGTCGTTCGACTCGACTACTCCAAAATACGCGTGTCAAATCCACAGCCGATAATCAGCTACGGCCTCGAGGATCATCGTGGGATTCTTTCCCTTGTAGCCGGTCGTGTAGGCCCCCTTCCAGGCAGTCGGACAGTTCTTCCACTCCCAATGCATACAATCTATGCTGCCTAACATCCCGGGGAACCTATGCTGCTCCCCGTGCATCTGCATCAGATCCTGACAATCTTGGGGGGTAGGGCTCCGAAGGTACTGATCACGGAATATTGCAATCACGCCCTGACAGAAAAACATCAGACATTCCAGGGCAGTCGACTCACCGATGTGGAGGTACTCATCCCACATGTCTGTCGCACCTCCGTAGGCCAACTGCCTGATTGCCGCTGTGCACTTTTGAATAGGGGTGTGGCCGGGTCTGCCAGCCGCATCGTGCCTGAAGCGGAAACACAGATATCGCTGCTTCAAAGCGTCAACGATACGCATTAACAGCTCCCTGCGCATTCTAAAACGCTGCCTGAACAGGTTGGCCCAAACCGCGGGTTCTATGAGAAGTAGTCGTCATATAGCCGCTGATGTGCAGCTACGTGATCCCGATCAATCACTGTTCGGCGGTGGACAACGGGTCGAAGGCGAGGTACCACCGGCTGCAAGGCCCTTTGCATGTACCGCTCTATCTCGCGGTTCATGTAGGCCTCCAATGCCTCGTTCATTCGCCGTTCGTACTCCTCAGCTTCCCCACCACTACCTCTACTACTACCACCCGCGTTATTCATTTCGCGTTGTTGCTCTTGTATAGAAATTTAGATAGAGAGAAAACTCGTTAAAACAAGTGGTGCAAATGAAAATGACGTGAAAATCGCGAATATATAGTGTTTCAAAAATTAAAAAGAAAATAATAATAAAAAATTTCGCTCGCCGATCGCCAGCCTGCAATGGCGGCTAGCGCCTTGAAATCGGCGTGCGCTCACCTAATTTCTCGCCGATTCAGCGCTCGCCGGTTACAGTAGTTCGGCTAGCCGATCGGCTAGCGCCGCAAATCGGCTAGCCGGTGGGCTAGTCGCTAAATGAGATAAATGGGTTGATTAACCTCTTAATTGAGGCTATTTGACCAAATGTAACTAAACCCATTCGTATGAGTTCACAAACCATTAACCAAAGCCAAACCTGCAAACCTTATACACACCCGCCGCTATCTCCTTGTGCACTTTTTCTTCTTCCTTCATCGCTGATGCTTGAGGGTTTCGGGTGGAGTTGAAGCTGCTGCGGGGCAGAGGCAGAGCTGCTATGGGTCGAAGGTCGATAATGATGTTTTCCGGCAATGCTCGGTGGACCGCCGGTGGGGTCGGTCGACCCCATGCGACCCCACCTGGATCCACCGTTGTCCATAGGCCATAATAAGACTCTCCTTTTGCCATAGTGGCTATTGGAAGGGGGTTCTTATATAATTTCACACGTAAAAAATGATTAATAGTAAGACACCCCAAATAAAATTATCATTTTGATATATATATAGAGAGCGTGGGAGATGAAGTAATACAGTAACATGTTAATGATTAAGTTGTCATCACTCATCATAAAGTAATGCGGGCTAGTTAGACGATAAAGACTAAAAATACAGACATCCGAGATTGTTTCGAACATATGTTCGGTTTGGATTACATGCAGTCCAACCAGTTTCAAACATTTTCTTTTATGGTGAAAGTCAATCAATATTTGGACTAGTTTAAAATATTTTTTTTTATGGCAAAAGTCGATGAACGTTAAATATTCATATTTATTGTCTCGTTAAATACAAGATGCAAATTATAATTCTCTCAACATCTCCGAAGTCCAAACCTAATTTGAAATAAGTTGGATAAACAATTGACACAATCAATCAAATCGGGCAGCCATGACCCATGACCTTAAATCAAATCAGACTAATATATGGTTACCTAAGAACATTGATTCGAAATCTCAACCTTTTGATCTACTTTTGTTTATAACATTCCTACTTTAGAGATCCTTATTTGAATCAATTTATCTTCAATTTTTTTTTTCTTAATTGAAGAACTATTACATCACCTCATATGGTACGTACGCTTTTGGCAGTTGAATGATTTCATAGAATCTTTTGATGATTAGTGGTTATAAATTTATTTGTTAGAAAATTAAACTTTAGTTCTATTATTGACTACATTTTCCAACATTCGCTACATTTACAACCTAAATTATAATTAAGACTGAAAAAGAATGGAATTGAAATGTTAGAGGAAAAGATTAAAATTTGAAGTGTTATAAAGAGGAATTGAAAATAGAGTAAAAGTCAAAATTAATTTTGAACATATGGTCATTTTACGTTTTTGGTCCTAAACATTATTTTTTGGATTTTTTGGTCCTGTACATATGAAAATTTGATCATTTTGGTCCTCCGTCAACATTTTCGTTAAAAATTAACAGTCAACAAGTTTAATTCCAATTTTGACCAAATTAAATTTTTAATTCTAATTTTTTACTCCCTAATTAATTCCCTAATTATTTTTACACTTCAATTTCATCTTCTTCCTTCCTCTCATCTTTCATTTCTTCCTTTCTCTTCCTCTCAAAGTGCCCCACGGTTCCATGCTCCTCTTTTCCAATTTTGAGATTCTTAATCCTCACTAGAGATTCCAGAATGAGATTGAAATTTCTAATCTCTTCCCTCTCTCCCAACTCAGCCTCGTTCCTCATTCATCACCGTCCACTGCCTACCACCGTCAAATTCATCGGCGGTGAGCTCGACAAGCTCAGCTCCACCTCCGCCTCCGCCTATCTTCTTCCTCTCTCTCTCTCTCTCTCAGCGCGGTCTGCCATCTCTACCTTGCACATCCGATCTGCTACAAAAGTCGCGGCTTCGAGCCTACTCAGCGCCGGTGCCCGGGAAGGTCGGGCCTTGCCATCGTCACGGAGCTGCCGCTCGCTGCCAGCACCACTCCAACCTCTTCCTCGGACCTGTTCGCCGGCGCGGCCTGGATCCGAGCCTTCTCAAGGAGGGAGATCAAAACAGGCGGCGCCGCAGCAGCGTGTTGCGCCGGAGAGGAGGTGGTCAAGGGAGCGGGGAAGACGGAGGTGGAATCGGCGGAATTTTGGAGGCAGAGACGGTGAGATTTTTTGCAAATTGGATGGGCAGGGATAATATTTTGAATAGCCTTTGATTTTAATAGAAGAATCTCAGAATTGGAAAAGAGGAAGTTGGAAAAGAAGAAGATGAAAGATGAGAGGAAGGAAGAAGATGAAATTGAAGTGTAAAAATAATTAGAGAATTAATAGGGAGTAAAAAATTAGAATTAAAAGTTTAATTTGGTCAAAATTGGGATTAAACCCGTTGACCGTTAGTTTTTAACGGAAATATTGACGGGGGACCAAAATGATCAAATTTTCATATGTGCAGGACCAAAAAATCCAAAAGATAATGTTTAGGACCAAAAACGTAAAATGACCATATGTTCAGGATCAATTTTGACCTTTACTCTTGAAAATATTAAGAAATTCAAAAGGAAAGAGAGAAAATAGAAATATTACGTTTCAAGCTCAACTCAGCCAAGATCGCAACACAACAACAATCGGCAACCAATCAACATAACAAATCAAGCAACAATTAAACACAACAATGAGCAAGATAACCACCAATCGTAGATTAATAAGATTAATCACAATAACAAGGTAATAATGAAACGATAACAAGAGTAACACGATATTAAGAACTGATAGAATGCTTCGGATCCACGATCCTTAGCCCAAGGTTCTCACGCACACATTCACACAATTTTTATGAATGCTAGCTACTGCTCTTTGCCTTCTATTTATAGCCGCACTCTCTCGCTGAGTCAGCTTAATCCCACTGGCTCATATTAGACAATTACACTCACTTGTCAATGTGGCTAATTCCTCTCTACCTCAGCTTGCTCATTGCATTTGTGATGATAATTTGTGATTGCAACAGGAAATGGTGTAGATTAAAGGTTTCAAAACGGCAGTTTAACTAAATTTAAAGAAAGGAAGAAATAATTTTCTTATTATAGTAAGATAAATTTATCACCTTGAAAACTTTGATCCGCGCGAGGAGGAGGTTGCATTAAACGGAATCGACCCGTGACCCGGATTCCACATGGATCATGGTCGCAGCCCCGACCCGGTTGTCTATTCCAGTTTATAGTGTTGCAAATCTCGGGCGGGGACCCGAAAAACCACAGCCCCACAATATGGGCCCACGTGGGCGGGCGCGTTTAGATTTTCCCGCAATCTTGTCAGCTCCCACCCGCGCTCGACGCGTGTGTTCACCACGCTCCACTTGTCCTTGTACCTCCCCCCCTATTTTCATCATCTTCCCAATCTCAAATTACCCTCGCAAGAGAACCCTAAATTCCACAACAATTTGGTTATTCCTTGATTCCTCAAATGAACCAAATACTGTGATTTTTTTTAGAGAGTTTCCAAATTAGATTGTTCGAAGCTTAGGGTTTTTGGAGAATGGGCAAAAACGAGAACGATTTGCAGCTATCCATTTACAGGCCGCCGATATTCACCGGCGGGTGTCTGGAAATCCGCCTCTTCTACGTCCGGATCTCCCCCTGCGCGGTGGAGAATCTCCCGGAGCAGCTAAAGCTCCGCCACCTCAGGCGAGAGGTAGGCGTTTCGCTGGAAATCAACGGCGCGCGCGTCCCCTATTCTGATGCCGTCTCCATCACTCTCCGCCGCGATCGCGTCAACAAGGATTCCTCCGAGGTGACGTACGTCAGCACCGATAGCGTCAAGGTATCGGGCCCCGCGGAGTTCGAGGTGTGCGAGGAGAGGGATGATTTGGATTTGATTCTGTGTGGCTCGCTGGAGAAGGCTCATGCGTGGAGCAATGAGACCGCGCTGGATAACGATTCGAAATCGGGGTGGAGTATCGAGTGCTACGCCGCAACGCCTATTACGAATAAGAGCTCGGCGCTCCTGCAGCCGAGGAAAGGGGGAGGCTCTCCATCCATCGAGGTATATGTAGCCGGGTGTTGTTCGGGAACGCCTGTGATTTTGATGAAGACGGTGTTGGTTACCCCGCGCAGGAAAGCGAGGCAAGGAATGATGCTTGATGCAATTCCTGAGGACGAGGAGATGGGGAAGCAACAAGGAAATTTGTGTAATGGGCTGGTGAGACAGCGAAAACTGCAGGTAATTTTAGGCTTAATGTTTTGGAGTTGAGAGTCTCTTTTATGAAAAAAAATTGATTGGGTATTGAAGCTAAGGTTAATTTGCTTGTGTGCATCTCTGTTTTTATTCAATGATCTAGGATATCTGAAAGATGTTTTCATATATTCAGTGTGCAACGAAATGTAGCAAATTTGATAGGCTTAAGCTGAAGGTGAAGCAATTTACTTGCTTATAGGGAAAACAAAATTAGAGTTGGCTGTTATGAATGAGTAGGGTATGAGTTGGGACTCTACAGTTTGATATATTCTCCTACAATTAGGTTATAAATTGTTTATTTACTTCCTGATGATGCATCTTCGTGATTATGGCCAGCTTTTTTCAACTGGCAAGTCTTTTTGGATGTTCTTTCTGAAGGAAAAAATCTCATATATAGTACTCCACGGAATTATTTTAATAGTTTAATGTTGAAGGAAACTCTGTTTTTGTCGACTGTTAGTCATGATATATAAGAATAAAAAATTAATTTTTAATATCTACAACCACCTATAAGAAAGGAAGACAGAAGTTCATGACCCAACAGATAAGTGTTACTTTCTTCTTATAGTGTACTACTTTGGTGATACTGTGATAGCATGGATTGAACCAACTTTGAGCTTGTTGTACCATGTAATCCTTCAAATACAATCATATGTATTGTAAATCCAAGCCATTGTCCAAAGTGAACATACTTCATATATCTTTCGTTTTAATTTGTACTTTGCTGTTACCGGGCTCTGAGAGATCCCCAGGGTAGGCGCCTTTGTCCCATTGAGGAACAAGGCATCCCTTGCCCATGCTTAAATTGTCTCGGACTAAACTTGCCTAGGTTGCTTGGCCGTAGCCTGTCACTAGCGCCTTTTAGAACATTCCCATTGTTCAATGGATGTTTCAAGCGACAACTAGTTCTGTTGCTGAGACCTGCATGTACAAACTCTATTTTTGGCATTGTTACATCCTGGAAATAATGTATTCTTACATATTCATTTATGGAAATTTCCTGGCTAGCAGCATAACTTCAAGAGTTGACCAATATCTTTCATGATCCAATAAATGGTGTACTGGTTGCAAGAAGACAACCTAGAAAAAGAACTTTGGATAAGGAAAGTTGTTAGAATTTATTGATTTTAGGTAAAAGGTGAGTGCACTATCGAGCTTATGTGAATACTTGTGCTTTAGAGTCTAGGGTCTTCTCCCACAACCACTATTCTTATATAAAAGTTAGTGTATGCTCTATACCTTAACATTTTAATCAGACTTTCCAAATGATTGAGGAGCCCTGTACCTTTACTATCCATCAACAATATGGTTCAGGATCTGCAAACTAACTTGTTAATAAGTTAACGGTTATTTGCCGCAGCTAATCAAAGTGTAACTTATCTTCTATAGGTATCTTCAGGACCTCCCTGTCTCAAGATTCTGTGTACAGTTTGTAATTGCTCAGGGCTCAAAACTTTTGCTTTTATGTATTTCACATCTTTTTCCATGTAGTGGTTGCAAACTGGCCATTACTGGTAGTTTCTGGGTGATAGTTTCCATTTTCCTAATAGATTCTTATTTTGTACTTCCATTTTCTGTGTTTGAGTTGGCTGAGCGGTAGAGAGGTTAATGTCTGAGGCCAAAGGTCTCATGTTCCTCTGTGGCGCGGCCTTTAGATTCAAATTCGTTTAACCATAAAAAAAAGAGTCATGAATTTGGGGTAGGTAGTCTACTTTAAATTAAAAGGCAACTAGATCTAGAACTGTGTTCTTATTTACAGTTTGGATTGTCTCTCATACTGCATACATTCTCATTTACATGGTCCAATAACATCAGAGATCACATGAGTTTGAGCACAAATTTTGTTAGGAATGAACATGAGAAATCTGGTCACCTGGAGGTTAATTATAGCCAACTCATAAACCTTTGACTGTCTGCAAGTATCTCCTGAAGGCATCACATATCCAGTGCAAAATACTAGTAAGTGGAGCTGTGGCGTGAAATGTTGGACAAAACAGAAGCACATACATGACTTCGTAAAGAGCTTTAAGAAAAACTGTCTGTTTGCTCCATTCTTGTTTCTATTATGCCACAGAATAGAAAAACATGCTAAATCATATGGTATTTGGTTTCACTGGTTAGCCAATCCAGCAAGTCTTCCGATGGTAGCCCATTATGTTAAAAGTGTGTTGAGCAAGATTTCACTCACCGTGTCTTGCTATTATTCTTTAATATTTTATTGGCTGGTTTTTGTTCTGCAGTTGATGGCGGCTGATATGGATGACGAGGAGTCAGAGGGGAAAGTTGCATACAGCTATTACTCTGAAGATATGTACCCTGGTGAAGATGGTCAGCTCTCGTGGTTCAATGCTGGTGTAAGGGTTGGTGTGGGGATAGGACTAGGGATGTGCCTTGGTGTTGGAATCGGTGTCGGGCTGCTGATGAGATCATACCAAGCCACGACTAGGGGTTTCAGGAGGAGGTTCTTTTAATCTGGTCACCCTCACTTAGGGAAAAACATAGGAAATCAAATCGCAGATGGAAGCATACCACCACACCATAACACAGCTAAAAGTAAGAAGCTCTATAGTATATAGCATATCACAGGGTTGTTTGATAGTTGTGTCTTGTAGAAAGGGTGCTGCTGCTTTGAGGAAGGACGTCGTTTGACAATGTGTGTGCCACGAATGTGATATAATCGGGCCTTGTGTGAAGTACTCTCTGTGTATCTTCCCTCTTGCTGTATATCGTCTTTTCCCCCACAGATCATTTTTGTGTAGTTTTTTTTTTCTTTCTTTCTTTTTTCTCTCTGCAAATCCAGACATGTTAGCCAATTTTGTTCCCAAATAAATAGGCATTTGCGGTACTAGGTCGTTGCTGCTTTTGTTGTAGAGTTGTAATGCATTGGTGTAGAGTTGTTTGTGTTGTTGGAGATCATTGCCTTTTTACTTTATGTAAGCACAGTATAGCTATTGAATAATGATATTGAAGCGCAGGTAACACTTATTTTGTCTCTGTTGTTCATTTACTAGCGCACATTAAGTATTTCGACCAGATAAAGCTAACAACAAGAGTTTGTGGTCTAACTTTAAACTTGGATTTCAAGCTAAGAGTCAGAATGGAGTCGCAGTGTTTCGGCTATATTTAAATGTTGTGAGAAGACAGAAGAGTCACGTGATTCGATTTAAATCTATATATATATTTATCCACGTGATTTTGCTACAATAAATAGTCTAATGAACTCCACGTGAATATGCTACAATAAATAGTAATGAACCAAACCTAATTCGAAAGACTCAAATTATAAATATCTCACAAAGTTGACATTCTTCAAAACACTAGACATGTATAGGGGATGGGATCTTCTGCAATATGCTATAACAGGGGATGTTGTGGTGATCCAAATCATTCATTTGTAAAATGAAATAAAATAATAAAGTAAATGAAATTAATCTATGATGTAGATCACATAGTAGCTCCATGTATAATCCAATGCAATTCACCACTCGTCTTATTGTATTCCCACGTTTCATCACATAGATTATAATATGCCATGTAGGGATATGACTAGCTAATTAGCAATCTTAAGACCAAATTTTAGCCATTAAATTAGGAGATCTAGTGATTGAAATAGTTACACGTGGATTATATTTTATATTAAAAAAAATATGAAATAAGCTTAAAGGATATTAATGTGAATTCTTATATATGGTAGTTAAAATTTAACCACTTTCTTACTCCTTAAAATCATCTTAAAATTTTAAATTTATGTAACTCTCTCTATTTAATTTATTTTTTTTATAAAAAATATATCAAATTAAAGATTCTAACGAGATCGCAATTGCATATGTTTCGATGATGATTGGATGATGAAATTTCATAATTAGTTTCAGTTTCGTAAATGTTTATAAACAAATTTATATCAATAAATGCATCAAACAATATCAATATAATGCATGTACAATATCAATAAAACTGTGTTGATATTTTCTGGTACTTGTGTTGAGATTCTCATGTCACTGTATTGATATTTGTAATACACTATGTTGATGAAAAAAATCGTGAAAATTATAATGTTATAACATATTTACTATTTTACCCTTTTGTTGATATTTTATCTACTCCCTCTGTCCCACTTTAGGAGTCCCGGTTGAGTTCGGCACGGGTATTAAGAAATGTAAAGAAAAGTTGGTGAAAAAAGATAGTGGAATGTGAGTCCTGTGAGAAAACGAGCAGAAATTGAAAGATGACAAAAAGCCATGACAAGAAAGCTTGACAGAGATAATTTGTTTTTCATTGAATGAAATACTCAGATCTTTATAGAGATATATATAGAGTTTAGAACACTGCTAGCTATGCACTAAACAATCAGTTACACGAAGTGGGTGAGTGGTATAACTAATGTGAACGTGCTGCATCGTGACAAACCGCTACAAAGCATTATGCAGCACACTCCACGTCACCTCTTCCGCTGAGATTCATTTGATGTGCTGGACCAATCACACCGGATGAGCTGGAGCTAACTTCTCGACAAACTTTATCTTCAACACTTCCCCTCAATTCGATCGAAGATAAAGAACAAACTTCAAGCTTGTTTCTAAGCTTCGAGAAGAATTGGTAACTTAGAGCTTTCGTGAAAATGTCCGCCACCTGATCTTGAGTAGGAACGTGCCTAAGATCGAAATCCTTTTGGGAGACTTTATCTCTAACAAAGTGAATGTCGAGCTCTATGTGCTTTGTACGAGCATGGAGCACGGGATTTGAAGCAAGAGCTATCGTGCTCAAGTTGTCGACCCAGATAACAGGAGGACCAGATCCTTTCAATCCTAGTTCTGAGAGCAATGATTGGATCCAAGTCACCTCAGAAGCCGCATGCGCCAAGCTCCTATACTCTGCTTCTGTGCTAGACCGAGAAACTACTGACTGCTTCTTCAAGCACCATGAAATCAAGTTCTTCCCATAATAAGTGCAATATCCCGTGACTGATTTTCTGTCATCCAAGTCTGCTGCCCAGTCGGAGTCTGAGAAAGCACTCAATGCTGGAGATGATCTCTGAATGTGAATGCCGTAGTCCCGAGATCCAGCAAGATAGCGCAATATTCGTTTAACTGCCTTCCAGTGAGCATCAAGAGGGCAGGCCATGAACTGACTCACTTTATTGACACAGAAGCTCAACTCAGGTCGAGTTATTGTTGCATATTGCAATGCTCCTACTGTGCTTCGATATAGTTTACCATCAACAGTTGGATTTCCATCAGATTTACTCAACTTAAGATTAGAAAGCATAGGCATTGGGCAGCCTTTGGCATCTTGCGTATTGAGCTTAGTGAGAAGCTCGTTGATATAAGCAGCTTGACTCAAGTGTAAACCTTGAGGAGTTCTGTTAACTTCAATGCCAAGAAACGTCTTCACTTCCCCTAAATCTTTCAAGGAGAAATAAGTGTGAAGCTGCTGAATAACAGATTTGATAGCAGAAGAAGATGAGCCTGTGATGAGCATGTCATCTACATAGATGAGTAGATAAGTGACTTCAGTCTTGGACACACGGTAGAAGAGAGAAATGTCAGCCCTTGACGGTGAAAAACCCAAAGAAAGAAGGACAGTGCGGACGGTGAGAAACCACGACCAAGAAGCTTGTTTTAGCCCATAGATTGCCTTGTTGAGCTTGCAAACAAGGCCCGGGCCGCCTTGCTCGAAGCCAATAGGTTGCCTCATATAAATTTCTTCCTCAAGATCCCCGTGGAGAAATGCATTGTTCACATCTAGATGAGTGATGTTCCAGCCAGCGGAAACAACGATACTGAGAATAAGCCGAATAGTGTTTGGCTTAACCACTGGACTAAACGTCTCAGTGAAATCAAAACCCAGTTCCTGCGAAAAAACTTGAGCCACAAGACGAGCTTTATGTCTAGCAATCAACCCGTAGAAAGCTTTTTAATCTTGAAAATCCAAGTACATCCAATCAAGTTATTGCCGAGAGGAAGCTGAGTCAATATCCATGTTTTATTTCTGAGTAAGGCCAAAAATTCCTCCAACATTGCTTTCTTCCAAATGGGGATAAGGAGAGCTATCAAGGCAGACTTTGGAATTGTATCAGCAGATAATGAGACGGTGTTGAATAAACGAGGCTTGAAAATTCCAGCCTTGGAACGAGTGACCATGGGATGATTAGTAGCTGCAGCAGGCTGAATGACAGGAGGTGTGGATGATTGAGATGGAGGAGAATCATCTGGAGTATCTGATATAGAGGAGTGAGATGAGGAAGTAGGGGATGCAGAGGATGGAGAAGAATGAATGTGAGCGTTTGTTGTGGGAGCATCCGGGGTAGATGATTGAGTATGGATGTGAGTGTTTGTAGTGGGAGTATGAATCTGAGAGATGACAGGAGCAGGACAATTTGGAGGAGAATTTGTGGAGATAGCTGTAGGTAGTGAAGATATGACAGGAGATGGAGTAGGACAATTTGAAGGAGAATTTGTGGAGATAGTTGTAGGTGGTGAAGATATGATAGGAGGTGAAGGGGATTTGTTGGAGTTTGGAGATAGAGTGGTTGTGGCAGGTTTAAAGGGAAAAGAATGCTCATCAAAGATTATGTCTCGGGTGACAATCACTTTGCCATTTTTTAGCAGAGCTTTATAGCCTTTGTGGTGTGAGCTGTAGCCTAGAAAAGTAGCAGGTTCGGATCTGTACTCAAGTTTGTGCTTGTGGTAAGGGCGAGTGAGCGGGAAACAAAGACAACCAAAGACTTTAAGGTTGTGCAGATCAGGCTTGGAATTGTGTAGAGCTTCAAAAGGAGATTTGAGAGACAACACTCGAGTAGGGATCAAATTAATGAGAGCAACCGAAGTCGCAAAAGCATCATCCCAAAATGATTGAGGCATACCTGCTTGGGCTAGAAGAGCCAAACCCATCTCCACAATGTGTCTGTGCTTACGTTCAGCCAAACCATTTTGTTGTGGGGTGTACGGGCATGATACTCTATGATGAATTCCACAATCTCGAAGGTAAGAAGTCAGCCCTTGATATTCACCACCCCAATCAGATTGCAGCATCTTTATCTTGACATTAAATTGATTATCAACCAGTGATTTGAAGCTGATAAACACTTGCTTCACTTCAGCCTTTGATTTCAGAAAATAATATATCTGCTGAAATGATCCACAAAAGATACATAATAAGAGTATCCATTCCTTGACAAAATAGGAGATGGACCCCATAAATCACTATGTATAAGAGCAAGAGGAGTAGTGTATTCAGAATTGGAATGAGAGTAAGGGAGTCGATGACTCTTAGCAACACAACATGGATGACATAAAATACTTGTTTTCATTGAATGGAAAGGAATATTACAACTAGATAGGCACAATGACCAAGGCGTTTATGCCATAACTCTATACTAGCAGTAGCAGTACTAGAAGTGAACAAAGCAGAAGGATTATCATGACTAACTGAAGCTAAAAAACTAGAGGAGCTTGAACGACATCCATTCTTGGGAAGGGGACTTTGAAGGACAGGTGATTGAGGACGTGAGGTTGATGCTTTGAGAAGATTGAAGCGGTATAGACCTTTGTCAAGAGTTCCCTTGAGAAGGATTGCCTTGGTTGATTGGTCCTTCACAAGACAAAAAAGAGGGTGAAACTCAAAGAAAACCTTATTGTCCTTAGCAAACTGTGAGACACTCATGAGATTTTTTGTAATTTGTGGAGCGTGCAGGAGATTATTTAGAAAGAGAGTACGAGAAGAATGAGATGGATGTGACTTATAAGAAGACTGACCAATGTGAGAAATATGAATCCCTTTACCATTACCAAGTTGAATACACTGACCTCCATTATACTCAGAGAAGGAGTTGAGGTTTGATAGGTCGTTGGAGACGTGATTTGTGGCACCTGAGTCTGGATACCAAGAGGTCACATTGCTTCTCTCATAGCTGCATTCAGAGGGAAAACGAGGTGAAGGAGAAGAATTGCTATGAAAGCTCGGACCAGCACGAGTTTGAGCAACATTTGCTGAAGGAGCAGGATGAAATGGTTGTTGTTGTTGGTAGGATTGCTGATGTTGTGGCTGACGAGCCCGAGGAGCAGCTTGTGGTTGAAAATGTTGCTCGAAACGGTGCCAACAACGGTCAGCAGTGTGACCCGGCTTTTGACACACTTGGCATGTAGGTTTGTTTCCAGAGAACCGACCACCTCGTCCTCCTCTTCCTCCACGAAAACCATGATTTCCACCTCTGTTTCCACCACCAAAATTACCTCTGTTGGAGAGAGATTGAGAATCTCTTCTTTGAAATCCAGAATGAGCAATGTTTACTGAAAGTTCCGATCCTTCGGAAGTGATCGAAAGTTGTTTGGATGACTCTTGCCGTGACTCAAAAGTGAGAAGAAGCGCACCTACGTCTTGCACACTCCAAACATTGGCTTTGGACGTTACTGTCACCATAATTGGATCATATTCTGACCCTAATCCTCCAAGAATATGCAGGATCTGATCTTCATCTGCGATTTTGCAACCGGCTGATCCCAACAAGTCGCAACACATCTTGACTTTGTTGAGATATTCCCTCATACACATTGAATCTTTCTTCATCGTCTGAAGTTGAAGCTTGTACTGCATTATTTTCGCCTTTGACTGGCTTGCGAAACTCATTTCCAAGGCACTCCATATCTCTATGCTTGTTCCCAGGCCAACGACGGATATCATGGCGCTTTCACTCAGCGAGGATTGGATCCAAGCTGAGAGAAGTTGATCCTGTCGATGCCATGTGAGAAAATCGGGGTTAGTCTCCGTTTGGGTAGACCCCTGGATCATCCTCATCTGCGGCGGTGCTTCCCTTTCTCCGGTGAGGTAGCTTTCCAGTCCATACCCTCTAACAGTAGCTAGGATCTGTTGTTGCCATATGAGGGAATTTCCTTCGGTCAACTTGATAGATATTGAATGGTTTTGAGGTAGAAATATTGGTGAAGAGAAATTTTGAGTAGGATGATTATTTGTGTTCCCTCCAGCAGTACCACTTGATTCTGTGGATTCTGCCATTACTTAGAGTAGACAAAGACAAAAGGAGGAGAAGAAGACAAATGGTGATCAGGCCTAAAATAGGCTCTGATACCATGTGAGAAAACGAGCAGAAATTGAAAGATGACAAAAAGCCGTGACAAGAAAGCTTGACAGAGATAATTTGTTTTTCATTGAATGAAATACTCAGATCTTTACAGAGATATATATAGAGTTTAGAACACATCTAGCTATGCACTAAACAATCAGTTACACGAAGTGGGTGAGTGGTATAACTGATGTGAACGTGCTGCATCGAGAAAACCGCTACAAAGCATTATGGAGCACACTCCACGTCACCTCTTCCGCTAAGATTCATTTGATGTGCTGGACCAATCACACTGGATGAGCTGGAGCTAACTTCTCGACAAGTTTTATCTTGAACAAGTCCTACTATGTTGCATTAGTTTTATAATAAAATGTGAGTGAAAAAAAGTTAGTGGAATGTGGGCCTAATACCATTTATGGAATATTCCAATCGGGACTCCTAAAGTGGACATCCAAAAATGATAAACCGGGACTCTTAAAGTAGGACGGAGGGAATACTATTTATTAAAATACGTGAACTTTAATCTCATCCCTTCATTTTAAGATATAATGGCTTATGATTGATTTTAGCCGTGGATTGAATACTATTTGACGATCTCCTATCGAATTTGATTACGAATTAGTCATCGACTTTGATTACGAATTAGTCTTAGGAAGAAATAAACTAATAATTTTTTTAGGAAGAAATAAACTAATAATTTTTTTTTTGTGTATTTAGAAATGAGCAGCCCTAATGTCCATCTACTACTACAACAATCCATCTTCATTTCAAATTTCAAATCATACCATAACTCATTCTTTTAGTTGCTACACTAACATTCCATCAAATCTAAAATCATACACCTCCAACTCATTCCTCATTTGTAACCGAAAAGCAAAATTTTATTATTTTATTTTAATTTTTAAAAAATTATTCTAAAATTTCATATTTTTTTAGTTTTCGTTATTACAAAATCAAAATTACATAACTGTAAATTTCAAATCAATTAACTATAATTCCATAAATTGTACTTGAAATATCAAAAATTGCATAATTTAAATTGCTAAAATTCTTTCTTCCTTGGTGAAATTCATTTGTGCATAATCAAAATTTTTCAATAAGATCTTACTGTAATATTTTCTCTTTTGGGATCCATTAAATTTTTTAAACTAAGGATAACATTATCGCCATAGAAATGTCATTTTCTACATGGAGATCGATTAAATTTTTGGGTTGCAATTTCAAAGAGAAATTGTAAATGACGATGAATTGGGACTATTTGACATTGTATCGAGTAATATATTATATTTATAGAAGAAAAATGAATAAAAATATTACAGAAGAAAATATAAAATATGCTTGTGGTGCAGTTCACCACCCCGCAACACAACCATGTTCGGGGTCAGACCAAACCTCAAGCCCGGCCTCAAACCACAAATGCAATACCGCATTAGGCCTCGTGGACCTCGCCCCTTCATCGGTCACCCATTGCGTTGGACCGGACCACACAACAAAATTTAGCTGCCGGGATTTTATTTTTTTAAAATTTTTGGGTGGATGCTCTAAATATGTACAGTACTATAATAAAGGATTATTTAAACGAAAATTAGCGGAAATTGGGGCTGAAGTGGCAAAAGTGAAAATACAGGAAGATGGAGTGATAGCCAGGGTCTCCCCTCTCCCAACCGGAAAGAATCAGCTCTTCTATAAATAGCTCCAACTGCTCATTTCCCAAATTTTCGAAAACAATATCTGAAGCTCCCCCCTTTCTTCACGCATAGAAGCCAAAGATTAAATTACTACTTCAAATTGACTGTTTCTCAATTCTGTGTGTGTGAGAGAGAGATCTCCGGCAGTAATGCCTCAAAGCGGCAAATCGCAGCCGCTTCCTCTAGTCGTGACGCTCAATTGCATCGAAGACACACTTCTGGAGGAGGAATGCCTCAGCGGCGTGGCCGAGGTGGAGCACGTGTCGCTCAGCCGGCTGGCGGAGTCGCGGATCGAATCGGCCGCGGCTGTGCTAATCCACTCGCTCTCGTTTCTTCCACGCGCCGCGCAGCGCCGCCTCCGGCCGTGGCAACTGATTCTGTGCCTCGGATCGTCCGACCGCGCTGTCGACTCGGCTCTGGCCGCGGAGCTTGGGCTGAACCGGCTGATCCACGTGGACGTGAGCCGAAGCGAGGAGGTGGCGGACACTGTGATGGCGCTTATTTTGGGGCTACTGAGGCGGACGCATCTCCTCTCGAGGCACACGCTCTCGGCTTCCGGGTGGCTCGGCTCGGTACAGCCGCTCTGCCGTGGAATGCGACGGTGTCGTGGATTGGTTTTGGGGATTGTTGGTAGATCTGCCTCTGCGACGTCGTTGGCTAATAGGAGCTTGGCGTTTAAGATGAGCGTGTTTTACTTTGATGTTCAAGAGGTATGCTAATTAGTAAGCATATGTTTCAATTTCAATAAATAAAATTTATGGACGTAGCTTTGTAGTATTGTTTGTCAAAGTTGTATGGTTGGCATACAGATGGAATTTGGAAGATTGATTTTCATGCTGACATATACTAGTATTTATATATAGTTGGAGTTTTTATATGATTTTGGTTGCGAATTATGGAAATTGTAATACCTATATTATGCTCTACTAATACCCCATATTACTGAGCTGTGCTGCTATTCAAAGATTCTTAAGATTGTAAATTACTTAAAATGTTTCGCTGTCTCTTCTAGATAATGTTTTTTGCTCTCTGATTCTACATGTGCTTCCTGTTACTAAGTTTGTACTCCATGCTATATAGTGTGTGTTTTTCTCTTTATCGGTGTTATCTACATTGTCATAAGCACTAGTCTATGAAACTAGTCCTGCACTTTGGTGTTGTTATTTTATTAAGTATAAATCCTTATAAATTCTTTTGACCATGTCACTGAGAATGTGTTCCATGATCAATTAGCTGATCTTTTTAGAGTGTTCAACATAATAGTAGCATTATCATATTTGGAGTCTTAGAGTTTTCCACTGCCTTTTTTAATGGTTAATTTAATATATTGGTGGTAGTGATTTGTGTAGTTAAAGTAAACATGTGACATGATGACATATTTATTTGATCAACCATCTGTTCCTGACATCTGTGTGTAGGGAAATGGTAAAATAAGTAGATCTTCCTTAACATTTCCCGCTGCTGCTAGAAGAATGGATACACTTAATGACTTGCTTGCTGCAAGTGACCTAATATCCCTTCACTGTGCTCTGACTAATGATACGATTCAAATCATCAATGCAGATTGTTTACAACATATAAAGCCTGGTAAATATCAATTTTTGTTCATGAGGATTTTTCAGACCTTCGTTTTCGGAATATCTCTCTTATGAGTTAATACTTCTTTGAAGGGGCATTTCTTGTAAATACTGGGAGCAGCCAGCTGTTGGATGATTGTGCTGTGAAACAACTTTTGATCGATGGCACGCTTGCAGGCTGTGCCCTTGATGGTGCTGAAGGTCCACAATGGATGGAAGCCTGGGTATGATGAATAATGTTTTAGCCTATAGGGTGGTTCAGAAGTTCACTACATTTTTCTTACTTGCTTGCTTGCTTTTATGCACGATTCCTCTTTCTTTCACAGGTCTCATCTCCATTTTCTTGTATGTGTTGATCTTGCTAGAAAAATTACTTCCGAGATCCTATCATTACTTAGAACCTCAGTTTTACTGGTTTATCTCTGTTTATGTCTAAACTGATACTACTATGACCTGGTTTCAGCTAAGGGAGATGCCCAATGTTCTGATACTTCCTCGCAGTGCTGACTACAGTGAAGAAGTATGGACAGAGATTAGAGAAAAGGCAATTTCCATACTACAGCAATTCGTCGTTGGTAATGCCATTCCAAAGAATGCTGTATCTGATGAGGAAGATGAGGAGGAAAGTGAGCTGGAGAGTAAGAACAAACAGAGTCCCATGCTGGAGAGTGGAACTTCGTTCCAAGGTTCAGTGAGTGATAGACTGACTGAAAATGTTGAGCTAGTGGCAGAAAGTTCCCAAAAAAAAGTTTTGAATCAGTCGAAAGATAATTCTCCCCAAAATCAAAGTTCTGTTTTGTCTCAAAGTAATATAAATAGATCTGAAACAAAGCGAAACAGATCAAGTAAGAAGGCGAAGAAGAAGCATGGCCGGCAAAAATATCAGAATAAAGTAGATGGCGCATTGACATTTGAGAAAGAAAGTTCTTCATATAGAGAAGATGATGCTACTATGAGTAGCACAGATCAAGTTCTGAGTTCTAGTGAAGATTCAAGGAATAGGAAAACTCCAGTTGACTCAAAAGCAGAATTAACTCCAGAGCTGCCGCTAAACTCAAGCCGAGAACTTGTTAAAAAATCGGGTGAAATGCTGAAAGATGGCTACATTGTATCTTTACACGCAAGAGACCATCCTGCACTTCATGTCTCAAGGCAAAGAGTCAAAGGTGGTGGTTGGTTCCTGGATACATTGTCAAATGTCACAAAAAGAGACCCTGCAGCCCAGTTCCTGGTTGTGTATCGAAACAAGGTACTTATATCAAAAGCTACATTTTTTTACTTTGTCCCATTCATCAATCATCATTTTGCTTTGTTGAGATTCATTAGTGAAATAAAAAGGGAACTAGTGCTAGTCCTAGGTTGATATCAGGTGAGAAAATAAACATGAAGATGGGTCCTGAGTTTCCTCGTTTACTCTTAATTGCAGGATACAATTGGGTTTAGATCATTTACTGCTGGAGGAAAGTTGTTACAGGTAGGCTCCTTGATTATGTCCTCCACTTTCTTTAAAAGATGCAGCTCTATGCTACTGAAAATAGTTTGTGTGTTGGTTTATCAACAACAGCAGTGTCTGGTACAGTTTTACAGGATTCCAAGCAAACCATGTGGTGCTTGTGCTCAAGATTGAATATTGGGTTCCATATCTTTGTTTTTGAAGCGCTTATGTAAAATAGGCTGTGGTTTAAGCATTTTGATGTTTAAATAGTACTCCCTCTGTCCGTGAATAGGAGTCCCGTTTTTCCATTTCAGTCCGTCCGCGAATAGGAGTCCCGGTTCACTTTTACCATAAATGGTAATAGGGTCCCACCTTCCACTAACTCATCTCACTCACATTTCATTTAAAACTAATATATACAAGTGGGACCCCTATTCCACTAACTTTTTTCCACCCACTTTTCTTAACATTTCTGAAAACCCGCGCCGCCCATAAATGGGACTCCTAATGGCGGACGGAGGGAGTATAAGCCAAATATTCTCTCCTGTTATTGCGTTGGCTACACATTTGGTAAATAGATGCAGTTTCTGTTGCTTGAGCTTTCATGTTGACTTTACAGATAAATAGAAGGATGGAATTCGTATTTGCCAGTCATAGCTTTGACGTGTGGGAAAGTTGGACAGTTGAGGGTTCTCTCGAAGAGTGCAGGCTGGTGAACTGCAGAAATCCTCTGGTACGTCCGCTCTGGCTCACTATAATTAGATTTATTAATTGTTTGCAATGTAGAGCCTTTGATCAATAATCTCAGTGCCATAACTACAATGATCCAACTCCAAGCATTAGAGTGAGCTTATTTCACAAACTTATGCTGAAAATTTTTCATAAAGTGAGAAGCTGTCAAACCTGGTTTATCTCTCCCTAAGATATATGGCAACTATGGTAATTTGCAGGCTGTGTTGGATGTGCGCATTGAAATCGTTGCTGCTCTAGGTGAAGACGGCATCACTCGCTGGCTCGATTAGCTGTTGGACGTACAAATGTTAAAAGTCCTTTAACACATGAAAGACGCATTACATGGATGCATTCCTTTTACGAATCATCTTCATGAGACGATATTGTTGTAGTTGAAAACATAGGCCTATTGGAATTCAATTCTCAAGTATTTGCATGCTTATTTTGACGTCTAATATACAGAGTGATTTATTTCAAAGCTCATTCAATCACACTTTGGTTTCTAAAACCGAACCTTGTGGATTTGATACGCGAGTTAAGGAGGTTTTTATTTTGTATGTTAAGTGAAGAGAGAAAATATAATTTCATATTAACATGAGAGAGAACTCTTTTTAAAAATAGAAATATGACATTTTTAGTGAGTCAAACTAACACGGAACATGAAAAATTATTTTATAGGAGGGAGATAGGAGTTCTACCTTTTCAAAAAAATTTGGCGTTAGGAACTTTTTAGGGAAAATGACTTGTTGACTTGAACCCCTATAAATCTATAATTGACTTGGTGATATTTTTAGTTCGAGTAACAATTAATTTATTTTTTTAATCCTAAGACCATTTTCCAAGGGTACACTAGAACCTAAAATGGGATAGATAATTAGTTTCAATAATATTCCAAAACCAATCTCATTTTAGTTTTTGGAAAAAAAATACTTATCTTTAGGTTTACACAAAATCCAAACCTAAAAGTTTTTCAAATTTTGTAAGTAAAAAAAGCATAATATAGAGAATATTAACTTAAGTTTGAGTTTAGTGTAAATGGTTGGAGTAAAATCAATATTTGATGAGATATTTACATTAAAATGAGTTTGAGTTTAGGATAAATAGTCGGCGAGGCTCTAATTGATTAACTTAGTTAAGTACTATCATTTTAGTTTGTTGGTGAATTTGAGCATCGAATTAAAGCGTGGTATTTTGATGTATGCCACAAATTTAACAATGTAAAAAGTTTAAGATTTTTCCTGCCTTCAAATGATTTTTACTATACACAATATTTTTTAGTTATGAGACTAAGAGTATCTACTAGTGGATCTAGTGTGCTCCATGCCTAAAGCCAAAGGCAATGTTCAACCATTTAGTTAAAGATAAACAAGTTTGATGCCACTTGTTCACGACACCCAATAATAATTAGTACAGTAATTAATATTTTTATTAGGTAACTAGATATTTGAGGTTTTGGTTTCAGTTTCATACTAGAATACTCATACTCATTCTATTAATGTGCATGCATACAACACAAGTACATGTATTTGTATTAATTTATGTTTCTTGTTTCTTTTTGAGGAAATTAAATATATTTAATTCACTATTCCAAGGATTGATGGAGTTAGGTATTCAGCCAAACATGTTGTTACATTTATTGCTTCTCATGGATGATTATACAAATAACACTCTCCAGGTTTGGTTTAATTACAAAAATACCTTAATAACTACTTAACTAGTAGTATAAAAATATCAACAAATATCAATTTAATTACTAATATCCTTCAAAGTTCAAACAATATTAGCCCAGCTTAGTAGCATCATTTGCAACGTGCTTTGCTATTGATATTTTATTTTTTAATAATTAGGTTGAGTACTTGAGTGTACATGTTAGTTTTACTCTTAGTTAAAGATTTGCATTTTTTATCCCTTTTATTTTGGTGAAGGTGGGTATATCGTGCAATGCATGTTGAAATGGAGCTTTGAATCTCTAATCTCTATCTCATTTTTCTCTCTCCCACTGGTGGATCTATATAATCTATCTATACATATATAAAAGGGGAGTTTTGGGAGTTTTTGTATAACTATTTTATGAGAAGGATATTATGAGAAGGATGTTAACGCAATAAACAAAAGTTATTAAATTGATTAATTGATTACAATCATGATCATATAAATAATTGGACGGTTACGTTTAGTGATGAGAATTTATGATGAGGATTAATGAATTAATTCCCGTGCAACAGCATTAGACAATTTCCTTCATCTTCCTTGAGTTTTGGAGTAAATAAAAAGAGTTTAATGTGTGATTGAAATAATTTAATATTATGATCCATTACTATGTTATGTCTTAATTCAATCATGCATATCAAGTCTCGTACGTTAAATTACATCTAACTAATTGTGCAAAGAAATAAAATAAAAAGAGAGAACTCTTATAAGAATAATGGATTGAGTAGTTGAGGATGATAATGGAGAGACATTTATTTGGCTTTTCATTTCTTGTAACCTTCATTTCTTTAACTTTGTGGTTTAAGGCGACTTAATTACATAACCTTTTGCATTCTTTTGTACCTATAAAAAGCATTGATTTGTTGATGGATTACACATCAACAATAGCATTTTTCCTCCTTTCTAAAGTTTTCTATATTTTAGTGTGCATTTTAGGAGCATTATATTGTTTGATTCTTGAAGCTTCATCAAGTTCATTAGTGTCTAATAGTTTGAAGTGTTTCTACATATTATGAGGAAGTTCTTTTATCTATAAGAACAATATGTCAATCCGAGAGCAAATAGCTGGAAGTAATTTGTTTTGTGGGCCGGAAAGAGGGTTTTTCTCGACTCAACTTATAGTTCGATTTGTTTTACTATTTTCATTGTAATTTCTATTCTACTTATTGTTGTATAATTTTAAATTTGTACTATAGTTAGAATACTACCTACTACGGTTTAGGAATAATTTCTAATTGTGATAGTAATCAAATTTTAAATATTTCAATGAATACTCCTACAAAATTATCAATTTGATAATCTTAGTATACTATTGTAGTGCAATAGACAATTTAACTATAATATGTACTATTTTAAATTGTCAATAAATGGACCATTTAAAATACAATAAATTATAGTTTAATTGTCTACTCACTTTTAGATGTTTATGTGAATGTTATTTTTATTATAAACATTTTTTATATTTATATAAATACTTTAATTTTAATTTTATATTTATCATCACAAATAGTAGTGTATGGCATTATTTGTGAATTTATTCAATTTTTAAATTATTTTTTACAATGCTAAATTTTTGAACTGGGACGGAGGGAGAATTTTATTGATATTTGAGAGATATTCACATGTTTGTCATTTTTAATTAAAAAAAAGTTTAATTTAAACTAATTTTAGTTATTGATTTTATGCATCTTAATCGGCATTTTATGATATAGGTGTGGAAATTATTGAGCATTACTGTAGCCGACAGTTTCATATGTCAATTATAATTATTATAAAATCATGCTATGATGTTTGTTGCAGCTCTAATGTAGAAGATGAAAAGCTTTTTAAGTTTTAAACATAGGGAAGTTTTGAGGTTTTTAATTTAGTAAGTGAAAGGTTTTGTAACGTCCCCTTCTCTCCATGCATCACACGTCAAAGTTTTAATTCTATCATGGCAAATGAAAGGTTTTGTAACACCCCATTTATCTCCTTGCATATATATAATAGTACCACTCACTCTCTTCCTCTCACATCCATAATTCCCTCTCTTTTTTTCTCTCTAAAACTCATTATTATAATGGTGGTGCTATCTCACGATCGGCAATCTCACCCACATGAAGACATGCAAGGCGGGCAGCAGCCATCCCCGTCGTGGACCTATCTTAATCTGGCGCCAAAACCCTCATTGTAGACGCTGCAAAGAGCTTGGTTCATCAAAGTGGTCTACCATAGAATCTCCATGGCTTTCCTCAAATTTGGAAGTTGGAGCCATGAAATATTTTCAACTTCTCCACCAACCCCGTCCTCGCCTCCCGCAAAACTAACTCCACACCGTGCCGGGAATCTCCCAAACACTAATAACAAATGGTATTTAACATGGATTGACTTATACCTTATATTGTACTTCCTCCGTTCCATAGTAATAGAGACATTTCATTTTGCGCACTCGTTTTGAAAAAATAATTATAAATAGTTAAAGTAGAGAAAAAGTAAAATAAGAGAAAGAATAATGTAGAGAAGAGTCTTATCTATAATATTTTCTCTCTTACTTTACTTTTTCTCCACTTTAACTATTTATGATTATTTTTTCAAAATGATTGCGCAAAATGAAATGCCTTTGTTACTATGGAACGGAGGGAGTAACTTATGCATATTGATAACTCGCCTTTTAAAAATCTCGACGACAAATACCTAGATCAACAAATGTCAGGTTTTTTGTAATAAAAATAACAAATAGTTTTGAACTGGGACGGAGGGAGAATTTTATTGATATTTGGCTCATTTGTTAGTCATGATGAGTATATTTTAAAGTTAAGGGTTTAGGATTTAGGTTTCAAGGTTTGGGTTTTTAGTGTTGAGTGTCACTATATTGCAATGAAATGAATGTTTCGAAGATGAATGAGGGAAGTTAAAAACTATAATGAAACAAAATAAAATCTCTATAAATACTTCTCACGTGTTGAAATTTTAGGAGCAACGATTCATGTACAATTTGCATTTTTTGACATTTATATTATTACTATTAGTTTGGTTAATTGTAGATTAGAGTTATTCTTTTAGTTATAAGGAACGGAGGGAATATGTTTTAGTTGTATAAAATTCATAGTCATTTTGTTTATAATTTTCAATATAATAATATTGTTTTTAATTTCATTTAATTAATTTATAATCTAACGTTAATTTCTTAAAATATTTTAATCTGTGCATCGCACATGCGTGATACTAGTTTTGAATAAACATAGAGTAATTAAAAATAGTGAACGAATAAGAAGGGAATGTAGACTCATTTTTCTTAGACCGGTGTCGCTTGACATTTTCTTTCCCCCCCAAAAAAAAAGAATATCATATTGGGATGACGGCCATAATGTTTTTTGTTGACCAAAAAGAGAAAAATGTCCATTCTTACGGTTTAAGGTGACTATGTCTGAAAAATTACATTTCATAAAAGTTATACCATGAATTTTACTCTACTCCAATTTAAAAAATCATCTCATTTTTAATAAGAGCCAACTACATAAAAAGTCCCTAATGTTTCTGTTTGTGTCACTGCAGGCCCTTAGAAAAAAAAAGTACCTCACACAACCCTAACCTTAAGGGTGTCTCCAACGGCGCCCTTCCAACTCGCCCGTCGGCGACGTCCGACCGGACGGGCGCCATAGTGGGCGGGAAGGGCGCCCACGCTCGTCCCGAGTGCCCCTGCGAAGGCCTCGCCCCTCCCGTCGACGGGCGACCGGACAGGCGCCATTGTGGCGAAGGTCGCCCGTCCCGGTCGGACATCCGACATTTTAATTTTTATTTTTATTTTTTTAATAAATAATAAACTCTATAAATAGGGCTCCCTCAACTTCATTTCATTCACACCACTTGTGTTGACAAGTTTCTCTCTCTCTACAAATTTCATTTCTACTACAATGGAGTACAATAGAAACTCCCCCACCACGAGCGGAGGGAACACACCCTCGATTCCCATCGGCGCGGAGGGAAATTTTGCTGGGATGAATCCCCAGATGGCGGGGATGGGCGGTATGCCGACGATGACTCCCCAAATGTTCTACAATATGTACACTTGGATGAGTCAAATGGGTCAGATGATGCCGGGGGAAGCGGGTATGCCGGCAAATATGTCGGGGATGGGTGGGACTGCGGGGATGGGCGGTATGCCGCCAAATATGGCGGGGATGGGTGTGACTATGCCAGGGGCAGCGGGGATGGGCGGTATGCCGCCAAATATAGCGGGGGTGGGAGGGATGGTGCCCGGGGCAGTGGGGATGGGCGGTACGCCGCCAAATATGTCGGTGAGTGGGTCGATGCAGCATAGGAGGCTCCTGGGGAATCTGTCTATCGGCCATATATAGATTTGTTGGCCGATGACTTCCCTTCTTCTGTTCAGGAGACTCAGTACGCCGGCATCGAGACTTTCTCTTTTGAGGATCTGGGGCTATCGCCGATCCGTGAGACTCCCCAGGAGGCGGGGCCTGCAAGGGGCAGGAGAAAAAGCAAGGCCACGGCCAGGAGAGGGGGTAGGGGCAAGGGCAAAGTCCCGAGCTCTTCCTCACACACGGGGATGGGAGGGGAGAAGGGTGTGGATGAGACTGAGCGGAGGACGATCTGGACCGTGTGGGAAAATGTCGCGCTTGCGAAGGCATGGATCGGTGTTGTAGAGGATCCCTACACCGGAGCGAACCAGTATGTTGACCGAATGTGGCATCGCATCAGTGCCGCCTACTGCGCCAACAAACCGCCTGGGGCGAAGCCTCGCATCCCCAAGCAATGCCGGAAACAGTGGCTCCGGTTGAGTCCTAAGCTCAGTCGTTTTGCCGCAATCTACCAAAACAACATGCGCATGGTAAGCAGCGGCATGTCTGAGGATGATGTGCGGAGACAATCCTTAGCCCAGTACCCCAACAAAGACTTGGGGATCAAAGAGTTTGACCAGTGGGAGGCCTTTCTCGTGGTCAAGGATTCGCAAAAGTTTGCGATTGGTGTCGAATCGGGCTGGAAGCGGACGAAGATCAACTCTTCCGGTGAGTACAGCAGCAGTGCTGGTTCGCACGAGCTCCCCGAAGCCGAGGAAGTGGCCCCGCTACCACGAACAGACACTCGCCGTCGTCGTCGCCCGATGGGGCAACAGGCTGCGCAGCGGATGGCGAGGGGAAGCGGTAGAGGCAGCGGGTCCTACGAGGTCGAATCGGAGGTCCCAAGAGGAGAAGAGGACGACAGCCTCGCCCGCGCGCAGCAAACGAAGACCCTGATGCAGATCACTTTGAAGTGGTATAATACGCACAATCCAGTCTTTGAGAAGGCTGTGCAAGGAGATGGTAGACCGATGTCGGCGCGATTTAGGGATGCCACCCATTGATGATGATGGCGTCGAGATCGGGGGCGGGGACGTCGGAGGTGGCAGCGGCACGGGCGACGGGGATGAGGACGAGGAGGAGGAGGAGTGAAAGCCGAGGGGATTATGTAATTTTATTTTTAAACTATATTTTTTTTTAAATTATGTAATTTTTTTTAATTATGTAATTCTGTTTTTTAATGTAATTTTCGTATTTCCCGTTCGTATTCGTGTCGAATTTTATTTCCGTGAATTTAAATTTTAATTGTGAATTAATTTAATTGTGGGAAGGGCTAGTGGGAGGGGCGAGTGGGAAGGGCTAGTGCAGTGGGAAGGGCTAGTGATGTGGCAGTGGAATGGGAGGGGCTAGTGCTGACGTGGCATG
The DNA here is from genome assembly GCF_029641045.1 of Salvia hispanica. Lineage (NCBI taxonomy): Eukaryota > Viridiplantae > Streptophyta > Magnoliopsida > Lamiales > Lamiaceae > Salvia > Salvia hispanica. Next base: position 29,237,726 of record NC_142692.1, read on the forward strand.
GGAAGGGCGAGTAGGAGGGGCGCCTCCGGAGACACCCTAAACATAATCACATATCTTGATTTTTTGACTAAAATGCCCTTATGCCCTAAAAGGACATTTTTGTCATTCCATTATATTGTTGACATGTGATTTTTGGGACATTTTTGTCAGAAACTTCTTATGTAATTTTCTAATAAGTTCTGGTACTTCATACGTAATTAAAATTTTATTATTTACACTTTCAATTTTTTTTTTTATAATATACATATTTATCATTAACCGCATTAATTAATATGAAAATAATTAAATGAGACTCTTTCTTCCTTATAAGACTTATTTTCTGATATTTTTTTTAATGTTTTCTATTTCCCCTAATTTTTATTTGTTTTTTACCTTGATTTATCGATCGATTTTATTTATTATGAAAGTATCCAATTTTGCAGTATTAATTTATAAATTTATATTGTCTTAGTTTCAGATACTATTATTAATAAACCCAATATATTCATATGATGTTAAGAATTTCAGTTGGAACTAAATTAAAATTCTTAATAAAATATCAATAAATATTAAATTATCTTAAAGTTAGGCTTAGATTAACAAATTAGTTCGATGATATATAATGAAATAATATTTTAAATATCAGTGTTTTCAAGAAAATAATTATTGTATCATTTGATTAAATATGAAATACTATTTTTTATTCTGTGTATTATTGATTCAGATTTTATTTCATAAATAACTTTATTTTTTCATATTTTTTTTATTATTTATCAATGAATTTCCTACATGATATAAGTAGTATATTGTTACCACTAACTAGAAATAAAGGAATATAAAAAGTTTTTTTTGTGTAGAAATATTGACAAAACTTTTAATCACGTATGAAGTACCAAAACTTATTAGGATATCACATAAGAAATTGCTGACAGAAATGTGACATAATTCATATGTCAGCGAATTTAGGGATTGCCAAAAATGCCCTTCAGGGCATTTGGGCATTTTGGTACGAAAATGACTACAAATATACGATATGTGATTATGTTTAAGGTTAGGGTTGTGTGGAGGTATTTTTTTCCCCTAGGAACCTGCAGTGACACAAACGGAAACGTTATGAACTTTTTATGTTGTTCACTCTTTTAATAAAACAATCCAAAAAAGAAAATATTTTTTTTTTCATTTGTACTATTCTCTCTATCCTTAAAAAATAGATAAACTTATAAATGATACGAGTTTTAATATACAATTGGTAAAATACGAAAGAGATGAAAAAAGACAATAAAAGTAGTGTTAATGGATTGCGAAGTTCACATTATTAGTGGTGTGTAAATTGATTAAAAAAGTTTTCATATTTAAAGTCAGTCTAATTTTAGGTAACGATAAAAAATGATAAAACTAATCTATTTTTTAAAAATAAAAAAGTTCAAATATATACTCCCTTCGTCCCAAGATAAGTGACCTACTTCTTTTGGACACGAGATTTAAGGAATGGTATTTAAATAAGTTAAAGTGGAGAAAGTAAAGTATGAGAGAGAGAAAAATAGAGCATAGAAGAGAGAATAAAGTAGGTGGAGAATAAAGTAAGAGAGATGACTTTTTACTAAAAATGGAAATAGATCACTTGTAGTGGGACACCCCAAAAAGAAATACAAGTCATTTATCTTGGGATGGAGAGAGTATATTTTATTTTAAATTTTAAATTATATATATCAACCAGCATACTACTCCCTTTGATGGATGGAGTATGGAGTGTAAATTTGTGAATTTGGACATGTGCGGCGTTGTGAAGAATAAAGAACGAACTAGAGGCTGACACCTCATCGCCTAAAAATTCAACCCATCACCCATTTACCGACACGTGTGCGGCTCAGATCTTTTCCCTCTACTCCCCTACCCGTCGCATTCCGAGATTTCCATCTCCCCTCTCACCACGTAAATCCAAATTTCATTTCAATCCGATTCGCCAAAACCAGAGCTTGGACTCTCCTATCTGCTTTCCTCTTCTATTGATCAAACATGGTGTCGGCACACCGGAAACCACCCGGATCAGGACTTTTCGCATTTCCACGATTTCTACATGAGCGGCGGCGGATAGCAATCTGCTTCCGGGTTTGGATGATCCGAAAGCCTTACACGATCACCAAGTCAAGAGAGAGCTGGAGTGATCAAGAGCATGATAAATTTGTCGAAGCGCTTCAGTTGTAAGTGTGATTTGGTTTTTTCTTGGATGAGTGACAAATATCTTGGCCAGCATCCAGCAATGCCGAAAATTAATTGCTGTGGTGAGGATAATGTGATTAAAGAAGAAATTTTGTTGGAGTTTTTAAGCTTGATAATGTTTGAATTTGAAATTATTGAGGTGAATTAGAAAATGAATTTTTGATATTCGATTTTTATTCATCATTGATGGCGGGTGGTGCTCGTATTTGTTTTCTGATTTACTTTCTTCAACTTTAGATTTGACCGTGACTGGAAAAAGATTGAAGCATTTATTGGGTCAAAGACAGTTATCCAGGTTAATTTTACTTAAAGTTTTACACTACACTTCAGATGATATTTTGTAATTTAGAGTTGATCAACTTTCAAATCATTTACCTGGATAATCGATATTTTTGAGTAATTTTGTAAATAATTTATGCTCTAAGGTGAAGCATATTTGCTCACTACTTTGTTTTCCTGAAACTAAACAGAGGTCATCTTTCAGATACGTAGCCATGCCCAAAAGTATTTTCTGAAAGTCCAGAAGAATGGTACAAGCGAGCATGTGCCTCCTCCGCGTCCAAAGAGAAAAGCTTCTCATCCTTATCCGCAGAGGGCCTCGAAAAATGGTTGGCTACCTTTGATTTTCCTGTGAATTTTGTTCTCTCCTTTCCCTTTTTGAGCACATCCAGTGACTTATTGGTGTCCCTATGTTCTGTGCAGTTCTACCTCGAACAGCAGGTCCTGTACAATCTTCTGTTGCTAGAGTGGAGACTGGATACGCTGTAAGGCGCAATCCGTTTTCAACTCCCAGAAATCCTATCAGTGGTTCACCATTGTCTTCTTGGAATTACAATGTTGTGCCAGCAGGATGTTTGTCAAATGTTGCAAAAGGTGATTTCTTTGTACTGCCGAACACCTTGATCTGCCATTTGTTTTAAGATGTCACTAATGAAATGTGTCTTGGTGTTTTAGATGATGTCAGATTAGCCAGTGCTGCCAATAATTATTGCACCAGCAGCAATGATAGCACTCTGTGTCTGTGGAAATCTAATGAGATGGATCATGAATTGAAAGCGACATTGTGCACCACAAAGAGAGGTCTGTACCCTAGAATCTGTAATTTAACCTTTTAGTTTGAACTTACCTGAGAAAAATGTGGCAAATAAAGACGTCATATTAAGATTTAGTTATGCACCGTGAAGTGAAGATGATAATGCAGCAGAGCACGAGCTCTGTTCCTCATTTCTGTATTAGCATCTGTAGTCTGTGAAATCAACATTACTGGTTAAAAATGCAGAAAAACCTGTTTTGTTAGGTTTGAATCATCCATGTTTAAAGCAATGTATGCTGCACTTGTCGTGTGTTCCATGTTGAAGCATTGTTATCAGATTACATGACTGTTATTCTTTTTTAATAATTACTCTTATCACCTGAATGTTAGTATTACTATTAAGACTGATAACCAGAAAAAATATCTATTGTTTCTGTAGAGTGGCATAACTAAAACTTATCACTGCCTTCTTATTAGTGCAGTTATGCCGGATTTCGCTCAAGTTTATGGTTTCATTGGCAGCGTCTTCGATCCTACCACAACCGATCAATTGCAAAGGCTGAGGAAAATGGAGCCTATAAATGTTGAGACGGTGAGTTGAACTGCTCTATAATAGAACGAGTGTTTTGGACAATTTTATGCTTATAAAGTTGGTCTTTAGCCTTTGTTTACTAATTTGATATTCGAGGGGATATCAACTATATCTATTGTTAATCTAATGCACTCAAGTAGAATTTAACAACCGTTAATCTTGCAGGTACTGATGTTGATGAAGAACCTCTGCGTCAATTTGGTGACCCCTGAATTTGAGAATCATGTGAGTTTCATGTTCTCTATTTGCAGTTCATATCTTCAGCCTTCCCGTTCTAGTATTATGAAAAACTCTAGGGAATGTTTTTGGGTTTTATTTTAAGTGGATTGAACTTTTCCCTCAATTTTGGTTACAAGCGCAACATCATACATCTTGATAACCAAACAGTGACCTGCTAGCTGAAATTCTGAATGCTGTCTTCTTGTCTTGGATATCACAGATTAACCTCTAATTAGTCGTTCTACTCTATCATGTCCTTATTATCGTATGACCTTGATTGTTGACAGAGAAAGTTGCTCTCTTCATATAAAATAGCAACTGAAAATGTCCGTGCTGGGAGTGAGATCCCGTCTGCATAGAGTCCTCAAAAGGCATTATCTGAAGAACCTTCAGAGCTTGTTATGTTCCAAGGTTGGTTAGTGCGGTAGAAATGTTTTTACTCATTGCTTTCAGCCATGGATGGTTGTGTGATCTACTGCTGAATATGTGGATCAGTGTGTTGTATGTATATAACAGGCATGTGGTGATAGTTTTGAAACGCCCAGAATTTTGTTAGCTTGAGAGAGAGAGAGAGAGAGGTTGATTTGAGTAGTGTTTTAAATGTCAAGAGAGTAGGTTTTCTGATCTTGTACATTCTTGGCTTCTTTTTATGATCTGTTCATGTGATGTTTTGGTGTTACTAAGTGACTTTGAGAGTGACAGTATGGAATCAAGGTGAAACTGTAAAGCAAACGCCTATGCAAGATGGTAGGAGAAATTTGGAATTAGTTTCACATAATCGATATTGATATCGATCTGATTGTTATTTTAAAGGGCAAAATGGGTGTTTTGGATGACTGGCAACTACAGCTCTCATGCGGACAGTCACTATGATCCTAGTGCGTTATGGGAAATAAAGGGGATCAACAACAGGGACGTGATGGCGAAGAAGGCCAAGAAGAATCTGTGCCGTGCAGTGCGGTTGAGAGGCTCACGAGTGTAGTCTGCTACCCGATAAGGGACTTTCCCACAGATACTTTACCTATTGATGATCTAGAAGAACTCCTTGTAGAACTCTAGTTCTTAAAGACTGTGATCTAATTAAATGAAACAAGCAATGCACATATGCACGATGATGTTATTCAGATGAAAATTTTGACATAGCAACGAGAAATCTTGAATTTTTTCTCTCTGAGAAAATTACAGATGACAATTCAGTAACTGGTGGTAACAATATGACCTAAAAAGAGTTATCTTCATGGCGGCATATCTCCACCTAAGTTGGGATTGAATGTTTCAGACATCCTCCAAATGAAATCCTTGATGCTCTCTTGAGTAACTGTTGGATGCTCATAGTCAAAGAAAAGCGGATTAGGGCAAACAGGTTCATTGTTGATATCACGATACGGTGCTAAGTACGGATGACAGAGAGCCTCATTGACTGCAATTGATCAAGAATATAAGAGTATTAAAGCAAAGAGTAGAGAGGGGGACAAGAATAAACAAAAACACATGTTTCAGGCAAGACGTCTCCACTATCTCATGCGTTAATTCAACTATACAAGTATAGTAGAGGGCCGGAAATCACAGAACATGATTATGAACAAAACTTTAGGAAAAAAACTGCTATGCTACTGGCACCAGATGAATATGTCATACTGATTATTTGAAGTCTCCAGATAGTCTTAGCTTCACAAATTCCAAATGTATCTCTCGATGAAGGAGAAATTCAGAAATCATAGGAAAAAACAACATTAAACTTCTACCTATGATACCTGTAATGCGCCTGCTTGGGTCAAACACAAGCATCCTCTCTAACAAATCCAGAGCTCCAGCAGCAGCAGTATTCGGGAATCTAGCAGAAAATCGTTGCTTTTGGTACTGTGGGAGCTGCCTAAGATAGCGTCGGTGGTCATTACTAAGAAAACCAAGACTGGCATCATCTGGAGAGCCAATTAGCTTCACAAATGAAGAGAGACGACACAACATCAGTACTAAAACAGACACAAAACTTTAAAGACATACTCCATCCATCCCATTTGAAATGTCTCATTTCTTTTAGGAATGTTTATTTGGGAGAGAATGTTAATTAGTAGATTATTGTGTGTAATGTTTAAAAGGATGTATGGGCTCACAAATTTCAGCTTGAAATGGAAATGGGACGACCCAAAATGGAATATGGAACATTCCAAATGAAACTGGAGTATAATACAATTAATTTAAAAGAAAATTTTATGAGAATGGGATAGCAAGGTTGCAGTTTCTAACTCCATGCTCCATCTTGCTATATACACTGCAGGTTTTCCAAACTATTGCAGAAATATACTTAAAAGAGAAATATTCAGGAGCACATCATGCTTATGCCACCAGGATTTGTAGAGACGAGCATAATCTCCAGTGTTATTTGACAAAATATTGTCATGTTCCTCAGATGATGTAAATAAACTAACAAGGACGAGTATACGCATAATATATTTTTTTCCAAATAAAGAATGGCAGCGAATATTGTATTAAAAACATATTCAGTTAGATGGTATGTGTGTTTGGACTGTTTGATCAGAAATACCTGTGTGATGAGTATAAACTGGTGATCAATATCTGTTCCGGGAAATAAAGGTTCTCTATTCATGATCTCGCCGAGTAAGCAACCAAGAGACCAGATATCAACTGCAGGAGTGTGTCCTGAACAATTTAGGAGCATTTCTGGAGCTTGATACCAATGAGTAGCAACATTCGGCTTGGGATAAGTTTCACATATGATTTTCAGTTCATGATCCGAATTGAGGCACACCATATGCGGTTTAAGAGCACGACATAAAATGTTTGCAGAATGGAGATATTTAAGTCCTCGTAGAATTTGGTAAAGGTAACACTGCAAATTTTATACAAGAATCAGTTGAGTTCCCAGTACTGAAGTCAAGTTTGACAAAATAAAAATACTGAAGGTATGAGATGTTGTTGGTCATGTGTTTGTACGATAAGAAAGTGAGGCCAAACCTGGCAATGGTTATCTGTCAATCGTTGGTTGGACCGAATTAACTGGCTAAGATTGGTATCCATGAGACCATAAACATAGTAGACGTCTTCGAAGTTCTCTCTCTGTGGTGGTCGAATTATGTCTTTAATTGGGATAAACTGTTAAAGAATAAAAACACAAGATTTAGATGTTGGATGATAGTTGTACCAGAAACTATTCATCAACACTCGATGACACATTAATACAAATTGTAGAAAGATGTCCGGATTATGTTTTTAAAAAAAGGTATAGAAAGAATTATGTGGAGTGAGGTGTGTCATTTTTCCATACATACAAAAAAAAAATCAATCAAGAGAGAAGATTTAAGAGATGACAATCAATAGGATTTAGGTGAAAATGCTCACATCCTGATGATCCATCTGAAGTAGATATCTGATTTCATATAGTGTCTTCTTTGCATCAAATATGCTACCAAATGCATTGCTAATCTTTTTAATGGCGACTCTTTCACCTGTCCCAGTGTTTTGACCCTCACTGAAGCAAGTGAAAAAGATTCAATTCCCCTTAATCATTGGTAAACACAGAGAAACATGCAAACAGGATGACAAAACAACATTTTCATATTCTAACTCTAAGACCATGTCTAAAATCTTCCAACAAGCTTCAAGGTCAACGAGCTAATATAACAAATGACACTGTCAAACTATACAAACATCTGCAAAATAATACTTGGAGAGAAACCAAGAACTATTATGTACTAGTATTAGATAAATCGAAATAAACCATAAACAGTAGTTACAAAATGAGATGCCTTAGTGAAAAGAATGAAGTACAGGGAAGATTCAATGATGGGATATACATTAAAAATCTATTACGATTACAAACCAAAGCTGACAAAGTTAGAGCATCAGATTGAACTCTAAATTAGTAGGACTATGCTTTTTTGGGGATTGAACATCAAACATTAGTTATTTACTCTTTGAAAAACCTAAGTTTCCACACATTGCCACGTCCTGTGAATGTAGAATTATGCAAATATGATCATTTAAGAGACTACCAACTTGCCCTTCTCAGTCATCCAATTCCACACAAATTTGGTGAATAATTTTATAGCAAAAATGATTATTGAAGAGAAAAGCTGGAGTCCCTCGTTATATAAATCCGATCAAGTAAAATATGAGCTCTCTAATGTCAGGAGCTCATCTGAATATACATACTTGTTCTAGCTTCATAATCAACTATGCATCACCATTTTTAATTGGAGTGGTTCAGATGCATTCAGCTAAAACAAAATGTTAGTATGCCTTGAATTTGTATAGGATTAGGTTTCCTAATTGGGATAGGATTATGTTTCCTAGGCCCAGTCTGTCTCATGTGTGCCTATATATATGGGAGTAGAGCACATAATTCTGTGATTTGAGATCTGACAGATCCAATCTGTATCTGAAAAACTGCAGTCATAATACAATTTGTTCTCCGTTTTTGCCCGTGGACGTAGCCAACACAACGTTGGTGAACCACGTAAATTCTGTGTCTATTTACGTTCTTTTGTTTATCGATTCACAATTGCCCTATTTGTCATAACAAACTGGTATCTAGAGCCTTGGTTTTCGAACTAGGGTTTTGAATTCCGCTGCGAGGGTTTTGTCTGGTAAATCGAGATGTCTGCTCTGAACGTGAAGGTTGACAAATTCACCGGGAGAAATACTTTTGGTTTATGGCAGATCAAGATGCGATCTCTGCTGAAGCAGCAGGGTTTGTGGGAGCCGCTAAAAACAAAGAAGGCTACGGAGGATGATAAGGAGTGGACAACCCTAGACGAAAAGGCCCACTCGACCATCATATTGAGCCTGTCTGACGATGTTATCATCGAAGTTGCGGATCAGGAGACGGCTGCTGCTCTTTGGGCGAAGTTGGAGAGTCTATACATGACGAAGTCTCTAACCAACAAGTTGCTCTTGAAGCAACGTTTGTTTCGGTTACGCATGCAGGAAGGTACGCCCCTTCGGGATCATCTGGAAAATTTGAATAAAATTTTGCTAGATTTGCGTAATGTTGAAGTTAAAGTAGAAGACGAGGATGCTGCTTTAATTTTGCTTGTGTCTCTGCCTGAATCTTACGAAAATTTTGTTGAGTCTTTTATGACTGAAAAGGAAACTCTTTCGTTGGAGGATGTTCGATCTGCTCTCCACATCAGAGAGGATCGTCAACAGACAACGAGTTCAGCCACAAAAGATCTGCCATCGGGATTATCTGTTACGGGTAAAGGACAGAAGAAATTCGGACAGAAGAAGCAGAACTCAAAAGGTTCAAAAGGTCCTAAAGGCCCTAAGCCAGATGACATCTGCAGATATTGTAAAGAACCAGGGCATTGGAAGGTTGATTGTCCAAGGATAAAGAAGAAATTGGGCAAGAAGGAAGATGCTAACGGTTCTGCGACTGTGGCAGAAGCTGATGACACAAATTCGGAAGAAGAATTGGCCTTGGTTGCGGATGAACAGCCACACTGTAATGATGTGTGGATTTTGGATTCTGGAGCGTCATATCATCTCTGTCCTCACAGGGAGTATTTCAACACTTATGAGCAGATAGATGGAGGCAATGTTACCATGGCCAACAGTGCTGTCTGCAAGGTGGTTGGCATCGGCTCAATCGGGATTAGGACTCATGATGGGGTCTTCTGCACCTTGAACGATGTTAGGCATGTTCCACAGATGACGAAGAATCTGATATCCCTGAGTACATTTGATAGTAAGGGGTTCAGTTTCAAAGGTGAAGGTGGAGTAATGCGTATTTTGAAAGATTCGAAGGTGGTTCTGACAGCTTTGAAACGGGGTACCTTGTATGTTCTGAGAGGTTCCATCGTAGCAAATTCTGCTGATATTGCATCATCCGAGGTTGCAACCAAGGATATGACCAAGCTGTGGCATATGAGGCTCGGTCATATGGGAGAACGTGGCATGAGAATCATGTCGAATCGTGATTTTCTTTCGGGCCATAAGGTGCAGAAACTTGATTTCTGCGAACACTGTGTGTTGGGGAAGCTTCATCGCAGCAAGTTTCCAAAGAAGGGTGTTCATCGAACGAAGGGGACACTTGACTACATTCATATGGATTGTTGGGGTCTCTCACGTGTTGAGTCTATTGGAGGACGCAAGTATTTTGTGTCGATGATTGATGACTACTCGAGAATGACTTGAGTGTTTATGATGAAGCATAAAGGTGAGGCATTCAAAAAGTTCAAAGAGTGGAAGACTCTAATTGAAAACCAGACTGGGAAGAAGATCAAGCGATTGAGAACAGATAACGGTCTGGAATTTTGTTCGTCTGAGTTCGATGAGTTTTGTAGGAGTGAAGGGATCGTTCGCCATCACACCGTTAGACATACACCACAGCAGAATGGTGTGGCAGAACGCATGAATCAGACGTTGTTGGAGAGAGTAAGATGCATGCTCTTCCAAGCCGGTTTGACTAGGAAGTTTTGGGCAGAGGCAGTAAACACGGCTTGTTATCTGATCAACCGTGGACCTCACACTGGCATTGACTGCAAGACACCTTACGAGGTATGGTCTGATTCACCTGCAGATTACTCTATGTTGAGAGTTTTTGGGAGTACTGTTTATTATCATGGGAGTGAAGGTAAATTGGAGCCAAGAGCTAAGAAGGGAGTATTTGTAGGTTATGGAGATGGAGTTAAGGGGTACAGAATTTGGTCATCTTCAGAGGGTAGAATTATTCTCAGTCGGAATGTGGTATTTGATGAAAATTTTATGCTTAACTCTACTGTGAAGTCTATTGCTACAGAGGATTTGGATGGTGTTGATGAACAGGTGGAGCTGCAAGTCACTCATGATGTGAGTGAATCACAACTCCAAGGTGGAGAAGATCAACACACTACTGTTGAAGTCGCCGATACTTCTAGTTCGGATGTTCATCTACAAGCTCGTCAGAGAAGCATTGCTATTGACAGAGCTAGGAGGACAAATGTGAAGCCTCCGTTGAGGTATGATTTTGAGGATATGATGGCATATGCATTGCAGGTTGCCAATGAGGTCGAAGATGAGCCTTCGGCAGATGAACCACCTACCTACAAGGAAGCTATTTCAGGCAGTGAGCGTGCCAAGTGGCTCGCTGCAATGCAAGAAGAGATAGAATCACTTTTGAAGAACCTGACTTGGGAATTGGTTCCACGGCCTAAGGGGAGAAAGATTGTTACTTGCAAATGGATTTTCAAGAAGAAGGAAGGCACTACACCAGATGAGGGCATTAGATACAAGGCTCGTCTAGTTGCAAGAGGGTTCACGCAAAAGGAGGGGGTTGACTATAATGAGATATTCTCACCAGTGGTTAGACATACTTCCATCAGAGTGTTACTTGCGATAGTTGCACATTATGATTTGGAGCTTGAGCAACTAGATGTGAAGACGGCTTTTCTACACGGATTGCTTGAGGAGGATATCTACATGACTCAGCCAGAGGGATTTGTGGTTCCGGGCAAGGAGGATTATGTGTGCAAGTTGAAGAAGTCCTTGTATGGACTAAAGCAGTCTCCGAGGCAGTGGTATAAGAGGTTTGACAGTTACAAGATCAAGCTGGGATTCAGCAGGAGTCCGTATGATTGTTGTGTCTATCACAACAAAGCTGACGATGGTTCTATGGTCTATCTTGTTCTATATGTGGATGATATGCTCATAGCTGTGAAGTCAAAGTCTGAAGTACAGAAGTTGAAAGCTCAGCTTAGTGTTGAGTTTGATATGAAGGATTTGGGTGTTGCGAAGAAAATTTTGGGCATGGAGATTTCTAGAGATAAAGAAAAGAAAAAGCTTTCTCTGTCACAGAAGAGCTAAATTGAGAAGATTTTGTCAAGATTTGGCATGTCTGCATCTAAGGCTATTGATACTCCAAGTGCCACAAACATTCATTTGTCATCTGATCTTGCACCGAAATCCGAAGTTGAGGAGGAGTACATGTCTCGAGTCCCGTACTCTAATGCAGTAGGGAGTTTGATGTACGCCATGGTCTGTACTAGGCCAGATATAGCGCATGCTGTCAGCGTTGTTAGCAGGTTCATGGAAAATCCTGGAAAGGAGCACTGGCAGGCTGTGAAGAGGATTTTTCGTTACTTGAGAGGTACGTCTGATATTGGTCTCATTTATGAAGGTGATACTCACTGTTTAGTGACTGGTTATTCTGATTCTGACTACGCTGGAGATGTCGATAGTAGAAGATTTATGACCGGTTATGTTTTCACTCTTAGTGGTTCTGTTGTTAGTTGGAAATCAACTTTGCAGGCTGCAGTTACTTTGTCTACTACTGAAGCAGAGTATATGGCATTGACAGAAGCTGTTAAAGAGGGAATATGGTTGCAAGGGCTAGTTGGTGACATCAAGATCAAGCTGTTGTGTTCTGTGACAGTAAGAGCGCTATTTGTTTAGCCAAGGATCAAGTCCATCATGAAAGGACTAAGCATATTGATGTGAGGTATCATTTTCTAAGAGATGAGAAGAGAATTGAGGTGAAGAAAGTAGGTACTGCTGATAATCCTGCGGATATGTTCACCAAGTCGGTCCCGCAGAGCAAGTTCCAACATTGTTTGGACTTGCTTAATGTCATGAGCTGTTAGTTGCCCGTGGAGGGCAAATCTGAGGCAAGAATGGAGAAGTTTGTTCGTCTGGTGTTATGATGATGCGTCTGCAGGGAGAATTCAAGTCAAGGTGGAGATTTGTTAGTATGCCTTGAATTTGTATAGGATTAGGTTTCCTAATTGGGATAGGATTATGTTTCCTAGGCCCAGTCTGTCTTATGTGTGCCTACATATATGGGAGTAGAGCACATAATTCTGTGATTTGAGATCTGACAGATCTAATCTGTATCTGAAAAACTGCAGTCATAATACAATTTGTTCTCCGTTTTTGCCCGTGGACGTAGCCAACACAACGTTGGTGAACCACGTAAATTCTGTGTCTATTTACGTTCTTTTGTTTCTCGATTCACAATTGCCCTATTTGTCATAACACAAAAAGAATGTAAGTAGCAACTATATTGTTGTAAATAAGAACTGAAAGAGAGCTAATGAAGTTGAAGACTACATGATGGTTGGATCAATTAAAACCATTACGACAAAATCTAGTTATATTGGAGAACACAACTTGTAATCTTCCTATTCTAAGAAGGCATCTTGCCTAGATAGATTTTACATTAACGCAAGCATCTAATAAGAGAAAGATGACCTATTCATAATCTTTAGTTTTGCATCATTGACTCAAGATTCTCTTCACTTGTCATCTTCCAACACATTCTCAACTACAAGAACCCCCACTCCTTTGTCTTACAAAACCCCTTCACATTTTCATCAATTCGAAACACCGGTAAGCAGAAAACAACAAAGGCAACTCAATTCCAAACATCAAACATCACCAGAGATCTCAAATTCAATCCCCATAAATTTAACAACAAAATAAAGCACGAACTCAATGCTCAAATGAATTGAGAAGAGAATTGGCGCGATGATTACCATACAATGCCATTATCCCCACTGCCGATGACACTTTGCAGGAAATAGTTTGAATAAACTTGGAATAGATTTCCATTCACACGCCACAGGAAATATCTCCTGCCATGCGTGGGGGGGCAAGAAATATAATTCCAGTTTCCGCCATCGCCAGAAACAGAAGGCGCCTTCTAAAGAGGAAATGAAGGTTTTGTTAGGTTGTCGGATTTGTAACAGTTTCTGCCTCAACTTTTAAACTTGTCAATTCTCTTCACTCTTTTACTTGAGCTGTATCCAAATAAAACGCTTAAATAGCGCGCAAATATATACTACTACTAATAATAATTTGAGTATTAAGCGAGTTTGTTGAACATGGATTTATATCACAATTGAAAATTAAACATATTTCGAAAATGTTGCGGAAATGGATAATAACTGGAATTAGATGATAATCAACGAACAAGTATACCATAGATCCTATCCAAGCAACACACATTCGACTTGAATGAAAAATGTTAGCTGCACCTGCACTCAAGCTAAAAGCTCTTTCTCTCTAGCCTTTTCCCCCAAGCGACTTGTGGTCCATGTGGAAATCATTCTCTGTTATGCGGAACCAGCACAGGCCAAGCCCCCGCTCCATCATATTTATAGCCTCGAGTCGAGCGGTGGAGAACGGAAAGAAAGAGGGAATGGGGCAGAGGAGAGAGAGAGTTGGGAATATGTAATGTCATAATGAATTGGTCTGTTAAAATGGGTTGGAAATTGGAATTCAATTGATTATAAAGTTAATAGTACTAAATTGATTTTACTCGGGACTCTAAAATTGTTTTTATATATTACTAATATTTAAGACTAGAAAATTTGGAGAATAAAACATCTTTAATTACTACTATTAAAATTTTGTTTTTGTATGTAATAATATTGTATTAAATTTTTGTATTTACATTTAGTATTTTGTTTATATAATAACTAGTATTTTAAATTTTTAATACTTATTCCATATTATAAGAATGTGCATTCTTTCATTTTAAGTTTGTCCCACGAAAATATACACTTTTTAATTTTAGAAACTATTTTCTCTCTAATGAGGTGAGACTCATTTTAAACTAACAATATTTTAATTATTTTTTCTTTCTATATCTTTCTTACTTTATCATTTGTGCATTAATACCCGTGTCTAACCAAAATTGCACACTCTTGTTGAACAGGAGTACTAGTTTATTTTACAATATCATTATAATTTATTTGTATTTGTATTTGTATTAATCTAAAAATATACTCCCTTCGTCCACGAATAGGAGTCCCGTTTTGCCATTTTAGTCCGTCCGCGAATAGGAGTCCCGGTTCACTTTTACCAATATAAATGGTAATAGGGTCTCATATTTCACTCACATTTCATTTAAAACTAATATATACAAGTGAGACTCACATTTCACTAACTCTTTTTCACACACTTTTCTTAATATTTCTTAAAACCCGTATCGTTAAGGAATGAGACTCATAATAGCGGGCGGGGGAGTGCTGTATTTACTTTGAATCTATAAATTGATAATTTTGAATACATTTGGATAAATGTTAGCCTCTCCCAAAGATTACAGGGACATAACAATGCTTCATCGTTAAATTTTAGTCTCGACTTCTTTAAATTTCTGGTTTTGCCACTGGCTATGCAAGCTCTTATTCGTCAACTTATGCCACCATACATGCGATAGATGTTGCATGCAATGCATGGCGATCAAGTATGCAACAAAAAATTTACAAATTAAATAAGACCATATTTTAATTTTTCTTGTGTTGCACAAAATGGTCAAAACTATGAGTGGGTCAGTACAGTATACCTCACCGAAAATTCAATAGTATAAGATAATGTACCAATTGTATGTATGTTATATCGAAATTCAATATGTCATACTTTTGCAGTAGAACGACCTTTCAATATCAATAAAAAATAGAGAGTATTTGAATTTTTGGAATATTATACTATATTTTATAATTCAAAAATCATAGTATACCAAAATTCAGTATTTTTCATATTTTTCCAATACAATAAGACGGATATTTCAGTGTTTTTACCCATCAATCTAAATTAACTAAAAATCGAAGCCACAAAGCTGCAATTCATGCGACAAACCGCAATCTTATTACTAAAATTTATGTTTGTTATCATATATACAATATATAGAAGTTCAAACATTAACCGGTAACTTTCAATTTGACAGACCACACATACACAGACATTAAGCATACAATATATACTCGTAATTTGAAAAACTACATTTGCATTTATCTTCCGTATACAAGAGCTTATATATAGATATTCTTTTCCTTCACCTAACTGGTGGGCCTTGTACATTGAGGCTAGTTTCACCTTGCTCGAAAACATTACCAACAAGCCTAAGATTGCTAAGCAATGCATCGCGTCCGGTTAAAACTACCTGGAAGAAACCATCGACCTCCTTTGCAACGAGCTCGAGTCCTTGACAGAGTTCTCCAGCTGCTTTCTCCAAATCCGACTTCGACTTCTGCAACACTTGAGCTTCAACAGG
This sequence comes from Salvia hispanica, assembly GCF_029641045.1. Classification (NCBI taxonomy): domain Eukaryota; kingdom Viridiplantae; phylum Streptophyta; class Magnoliopsida; order Lamiales; family Lamiaceae; genus Salvia; species Salvia hispanica. Next base: position 29,253,761 of record NC_142692.1, read on the forward strand.
GTTCTCCACGCCATCTTGCACTATGGGGTATACCTTCCTCACGCCACTATCGACAGATTCCACCTCTTTCAAGAAAACGTGGACCTTGTCCGGGTCCGTGTTTCTGATTTCACTGTTCACACAAGTCTGGAGATCCGAGAAGGCCTGCGCCCACAAGCAGGTCTCAGGAACCGGTAGGTCCATCAGCTTTTTTGCAGAACCGGAGAATGCAGCAGCAAACACACTGCAAATGAAGAGAGTGACGACCTTAACCCCATACATGGCTCGCATCAAGACTTTTCCCTTTGAAGAGTTCTTGATCTTTGGGAGGTCTAGTGTTTGAGCGAGGCTATCCATGACGGAGAAGATGTTGTCGAGTCTGGGATTCTTCGAAGCCACATGCTGCTTCCATCCATCCAGGGAGGAACGTGCCTGAATAAACTTCTTTGGGGATGCACTCTCCAAATCGTGCAGGAGGCATCGGAGGAAAAGGTGGCCCTGTTTCAGTCGGGAGATCTCGGAGCTGAAGGCGATGCAGATGTCCAGCAACTTGACACTATTGTCCAAGTATACATCAATCCACTTGTCCTCCCAGTCGCATACAGGGAGTTCGAGAGACGTAATGAGAACTTTTATATCGGCGTGTATTTCACACAGTAGCTCCATGGCACTCCTCATCCATGTCAAGCACAGAATATCTTCCTTGCCTGGAGGCTTAATCTTTCTAAGCCTCTCGGCCATGTTTTCCTCAAAAGTATTTAACAAATCGAGCATCTTTGGTGACAGTGAGGATCCCTTTGGTAACATCATGCGAAATGGATTTCCGAATGGGAGGAAACTTCTATGAGGTTCCTGCGCACGACTCATTTGATGCACTAAGTCCTGAGAAGAAAACATGTGTGTGAGGATACTATTAGTTATAAGTTAAATGAAATAAAATAAAGATACCTGCTGCCACATAGAAATACATCATGATATTACCTCATTAATTAATTGAGTTCAACAAATAGAAAAAGCTACCTCATTAATTGATTGAGTTCAACAAATAGAAAAAGCGAGAGACTATATGTCTATACATATCAATGCAAAAAATTAAGCCCTAGAGAAGGAAAGATGAATCTATACAGAAAAAAGCATAAAATGTAACACCAGATAACATGGCCATCCAGAATAGGGAAAAAGTCTTGAGAAATTACTGAAACTAGGACATGTCTCCAATTACAGTAGATTGAATTTTTTTTTTCCAATTTCCTCAAAACAATGAAAAAATATCAACGAGATCAAGCACAAAACAACCAATAATACCATGAAACTAAAGCTAATTATAAGATCAGCATCGTTAAAGCGGTCAATCATTAAATAACTCCAGATTCTGGCAATTAAACCCCAAAATTTGAATTTAAACCTAATAATCAAGGAATTAATTCCATCCAACCAAAAATGAACAGATATTTCTTCGAAAGAAAAGAGTAAAACCAATTCGAACAGATACTTACCAAATTCGTCATATTTTCACCTATAAAAACAGCGAAAGCTGACAAATTCGCGGTGACCTCAAAAAAACTAAGCTAAAAAGTTTTAAAAAACCAGAATCGGAGAAAATAATACACAAACAGAAACACGGCTGCCAAAATAAGCATAAATTCACCGATTGTAGAAGAGGGAAGTCATACCTGAAGGCTGAAATAGTAGTAGTAAGAGAGACGCGTAGAGAAATGGTGAATGAAATTTCGAGGAAATTAAGTGAATGGAATACAGAGCAGATGGATTGATTAAATCAAATCATGTACGCGCCACGCGGCGAAATGCCATTGGAAAATTGATTTTTGAGGGTGCAATTTTTCTAATGGTGGGATGCCAGTATGTGATAATGTCCCGAACCGACCGTTGCGTTTCGACCGTGGATTGCATGGTGACGTCATATTATAATAATCATCTGAATAATGGAGTAAGTGTTTTTACTAATGACGAGAACTTTTTAATAGCTAAAAATATTTTCCTCCGTTAAAAACTCACTCCGTCTCATTATAAGAGTCTCATTTGTTCGACACGAACTTTAAAAAATACTATAAATGAAAGTCGGTGAAAAAATATAATGGAATGCAAATCCTACTTTTATATACGGAGTATTAGTTTTATAATAATAAAATGTGAGTGAAAAAAATTAGTGGAAAATGGGTCAATTGCTATTTGTGGAGTGTTTTAATTGGAACTCATAAAGTGAGACATCCAAAAATGATAAATTGAGACTCATAAAGTAGGACGTTGAGAGTAATAAATTCGCCCGAGTATCATTATGTTGCATTTCCTAAGTCAAAAAACTCGTAACCGAACCGTGGCTTCGCTACGAGTGTGTAGTCAGGTTGATATTATCTATCTATACATATATAAAAGGGGAGTTTTGGGAGTTTTTGAATAACTATTTTATGAGAAGGATGTTAATGCAATAAACAAAAGTTATTAAATTGGTTAATTGATTACAATCATGATCATATAAATAATTGGACGGTTACATATGATGATGGGAATTTATGATGAGAATTAATTCCCGTGCAACAGCATTAGACAATTTCCTTCATCTTCCTTGAGTTTTGAAGTAAATAAAAAGAGTTTAATATGTGATTGAAATAATTTAATATTATGATCCATTACTAATGTTATGTCTCAATTCAATCATGCATATCAAGTCTCGTACGTTAAATTACATCTAACTAATTGTGCAAAGAAATAAAAAAGAAATAAAATAAAAAGAGAGATCTCTTATAAGAATAATGGCTTGAGTAGTGGAGGATGATAATGGAGAGACATTTATTTGGCTTTTCATTTCTTGTAACCTTCGTTGCTTTAACTTTGTGGTTTAAGGCGACTTAATTACATAACCTTTCGCATTCTTATTTTGTACCTATAAAAAGCATTGATTTGTTGATGGATTACACATCAACAATAGCATTTTTTCTCCTTTCTAAAGTATTCTATATATTAGTGTGCATTTTAGGAGCATTATATTGTTTGATTCTTGAAGCTTCATCAAGTTCATTAGTTGATGGATTACACATCAACAATAGCATTTTTCTCCTTTCTAAAGTTTTCTATATTTTAGTGTGCATTTTAGGAGCATTATATTGTTTGATTCTTGAAGCTTCATCAAGTTCATTAGTGTCTAATAGTTTGAAGTGTTTCTACATATTATGAGGAAGTTCTTTTATCTATAGGAACAATATGTCAATCCGAGAGCAAATAGTTGGAAGTCATTTGTCTTGTGGGCCGGAAAGAGGGTTTTTCTCGACTCAACTTATAGTTCGATTTGTTTTACTATTTTCATTGTAATTTCTATTCTAATTATTGTTGTATAATTGTAAATTTGTACTATAGTTAGAATACTACCTACTAAGGTTTAAGAATAATTTCTAATTGTGATAGTAATCTAATTTTAAATATTTAAATGAATACTCCTACAAAATTATCAATTTGATAATCTTAGTATACTATTGTAGTACAATAGACAATTTAACTATAATATGTACTATTTTAAATTGTCAATAAATGGACAATTTAAAATACAATAAATTATAGTTTAATTGTCTACTCACTTTTAGATGTTTATGTGAATGTTATTTTTATTATAAACATTTTTTTATATTTATATAAATACTTTAATTTTAATTTTATATTTATCATCACAAATAGTAGTGTATGGTATTATTTGTGAATTTATTCAATTTTTAAATTATTTTGTACAATGCTAAATTTTTGAACTGGGACGGAGGGAGAATTTTATTGATATTTGGCTCATTTGTTAGTCATGATGAGTATATTTTAAAGTTAAGGGTTTAAGATTTAGGTTTCAAGGTTTGGTTTTTTAGTGTTTAGTGTCACTATATTGCAATGAAATGAATGTTTCGAAGATGAATGAGGGAAGTTAAAAACTATAATGAAACAAAACAAAATCTCTATAAATACTTCTCACGTGTTGAAGTTTTAGGAGAAACGATTCATGTACAATTTGCATGTCCGAGTTCAGTCTTTTTTGACATTTATATTATTACTATTAGTTTGATTAATTATAGATTAGAGTTATTCTTTTAGTTATAAGGAACGGAGGGAATATGTTTTAGTTGTATAAAATTCATAGTCATTTTGTTTATAATTTTTTATATAATAATATTGTTTCTAATTTCATTTAATTAATTTATAATCTAACATTAATTTTTTAAAATATTTTAATCTGTGCATCGCACAGGCGTGATACTAGTTGCGATAAACTTTCACTTTTATAAGATATATTTATCTGCAAATTTATAAACTTTAATCAAATTCCAATATATATTTGTAAATTTCCAAACAATTAAGTTGATATAATTTTACAATTAATTAATATTTGGATTTTAATACTGATTTAATATAAATTAAGTACTCCATAATAGTACGAAGTTGTGTCATTGCCTAATGTGTGACGTTTTATTTTATCTCAATAATATCACGTAAATAAATTATAAACTATAAATCTTGATTAATTACAAAATTTGAACAAATCTTAATCTATGCATGGAATTTAAAGTCGGTACACCCCTTTCATGTAATTTAACACCAAAACTTAAATAAGCTTTGTCTTCTTTTGTATATATGGGAACGTGATTGTTAACTAGCAGTAGTAATTATCAATCCAAAATTGAGACCTATTTTTAACCATTAGATTAGAAGATCTTATGGTTGATATAATATCAAGCGTAATATATTTTAAATTTAAATAATTATTAATTAAATTAAAAAGATATTAATGTCAAATCTTATATGTAGTAATTATAACTAACTACTTTCTCTCTCCTCAAAATCATCTCAAATCTTTAAATTTACGTAACTCTCTCAATTTAAATTATATTTTTGCAAAAAATATATCAAATTAAAGATAATTTAATAAGGATTCCAACGAGATCTCAATTGCATATGTTCCGACGATGTTCGGGTGATGAAATTTGATAAATTATATTTCAATTTTCGTACATGTTGATAAGCAGTTTTTATCAACAAATGCAACAAAAAATCTCAATATATTGTAGGCAAAATCTCAATATTATGCATGTCCAATTTCAATAAAAATGTGTTGCTATTTTCTTGTCACTGTGTTGATATTCTAATGTCATATTGTTGATATTTGTAATACACAATGTTGATATAAAAAAACACTCACGAAAATTATCATATGATAACATAACGACGATATTACCCTTTTGTTGATATTTTGTCTACTATTTATTGAGATTTGTGAGCTTTAATCTCATCCACTCATTTTAAAATCCAAGGGTGGAGATTTAGTCTTGATTTTGGATTATGGTGCTATAAGCATTAGAATAAGACCCTGCTCTATAGCACCTAATTTTTGTAATTATATTTCCTACATAGTAGCATTAGTATATTTGTGCATATAAAGTTAGAATTTTAATGTAAGAATAGGGCATAGGGCATGAAGTATGAGAGACTCCTACTTCTAAAAACGGAGGGAGACATTGGTAACTAAAACACACCCAGAAAAAGAAAATTTCCAAGAATATACATGTATGAAACTACATATTTGAGGATATTAAGTGAACAAAATTTGATGAGTGATACTCATATAACAACATGCATCTTCCCCATGAACAACCATTCATCAGTAGGTGAGTCTGGTCGTTACACCACTAGCATATAAGAAAATTCAAAATTTTGATTATTTCAGTTCGGTTTCTTTGGGTGACATAGTCTTAATTGATTCCTTTTCAATAAAAAACAATTACTAATATGATATGAGATGGTTCGAATTTACAAAAAACTGAACAAAAAAAACAAATACTCGCCACCATATTAATGTTTGTCAAGTTTTTGTTACTTATGTATTGATTCACGATTTTCTTATTAAATTACTTAATTACATATCCTTTTCTACATTTCCTCCTTTTCCAGTCCACCACCATACAATAATGCAGAAAAGTCATTTTTCCAATAGTCGATAATAGTAAACCATAACATGTGCAGATTTGCAAAGAAAACGCAGCATAACCCGCCCTATAAAATCCATTTGCCAGCTTGCAATTTCATTCCTATAAGCATATATATCCTCATTTAGTATGAGACAGAACATGTGAATGCATAGCTAAGATTGTCGTAGATCAACAAGGACAAGAACTGGCTTTATGACAATAACATGTATGGAACATTCAATTTTTACCAAAAATATCTCACCTAAATTAGTTACTCAGTAGCAGTCATCCAACATGAGATGCAATAATACACAATATTTCATCTACACTGTTCTCCTAAATATAATCCCACAAGCAATGCCAAATACACTGCCCAAGCGTGATAGGAGCACTGTTATATTATGAATACCTTACTTGAACGTCTCGTCGAGGCTGAGTACGTATTGCCATTCTCGTTGTCTGAAACTTCCATCCTTAGTTAAGCCGAAAGAAATGTGAAACAAACAAATTGCCACGGTTTCTTTCTATAAAGAGTCAAGAATAAATCATTCATTTCACAAGTGCTAGTTAACAATGCTTTAGGCACTAACTACAGAAAAAAATTGGTGATAGAGGATAAGAATGGAACTGATTGAAACGGCATAAATAAGCACGAGGAATTTTCATACATAGCAAGTACCGAATCCGCGTACTATCTCCAACTAACTGGTGCGTGATGGTTCCCACTGCTGTCTCCTTCAACATTATCAGATGTACCTTTGCTGCTTTGTTTGTTAGTCAGCTCTGAACCTTGATGACTTTCTTCCCGGTGAGAACTCAGAGATTCACGAGCAATTCGTTTCTCCTGAATTCAACAGTTTGATAAACACAGGAAGATCAACATTAGCACATAGGACCATTTCTTCCTATGCGTCTAACTTGAGATGATTTTTAAGGCATACCTCACGAGACAGCAAGTCCTCGGATTCCAACATGTGTATTACATGGCCCATTTTTGGCCTCTTCTGGGCATCCGGGTCTACACATTTAAGGGCAATCAAGATCAGACGTTTGAGAGCTTTTGAATCAGGTCTTTCAGGCAATTTGGGATCCACCACCTCCTCTGACTTTCTGCTTCCAACCATCATTTTCAGCCAATCAACCAGATTAACCTGTAATTATGTCCTCACTTATCAGTGAGAGTTGCAAATAATAGTCGTGTCTTATAAACATTAATAAACAATAATCGCAAAACAGCAGACATTTCTCAGGATTTTATAATGACTAACCTCTCCCTGCGGCCGGCTATAATCAACAGGAGATCTTCCAGTTATAACCTCCATAATTAGTATCCCGAAGCTATATATATCACTCTTCTCATTCAGCATGCCAGTGCAAGCATATTCTGGAGCAACATATCTTGTAGAAGAATGATTGAACTTATCACTACCCAAATCAGCTTAGCTTCATCTCATCTCAAAAATAAAAATAAAAATAAAAAAAAGGAAATGTTAACTAACCCAAATGTTCCCATTACTCGAGTCGTCACATATGAGCTTTCTGAATTCAAGAGCTTAGCCAGCCCAAAATCTGACAATTTAGGATACCATTGACGGTCTAGTAATATGTTGCTGGACTTGATATCACGGTGAACAACCTTTGGCTCAAGACCTTCGTGTAAGTAAGCCAAGCTGCCAAAGAGACGATTTGAAGATTGGTAAATAGTCAAAACTAAGCTGCACATTGCAAAGAGATCATACTAATTTCAGACCAGATATATACCCTTTTGCAGTTCCTAGAATAATATTCACACGGATATCCCATGTCAAGGGGCTGACTTCCCCAACATCTCCGTGAAGCCATTGGTCCAAATTTCCATTATCTACATATTCATAAACTAGCATCCTGTATATAGAATATATGCATTAGAACAAAATGATGCTCAAGTGTAAATCAACTAGCAAAACAGAATAAGTAATGATACCTATAAGCCCCTTCCACACAGTAGCCAAACAACCTAACAAGATTCTTGTGTCTGACTCGCCCGATGGCTTCAACCTCTACCTTGAACTCCTTTTCAGCCTGACCCCTGTTAAGAATGGCTGACTATGGCTTAGCTCACAAGCAAAATGATATAGCACATTCACGTCTTGGAGAAATTAAAACTTCAAGAGCTACAACTGAAAAGTGATCAAGATTTCCAGGGAAGAAGGAACAAGCGAGATAAAGATATCCACGACAAGTAAGCTTAGAAATTCTCTACCCCCAACGATAAAGATAAACATGACAGGTGAAATTGCAGGAAACATCTCAATGCTCAAGCGTTTGCTTTCCATTATAGTGCACTGTGCAAATACGTTCAAGAATAGAAGCAAACAGAAGAATATTCTCACTTGTTATTCAGCAAGTTCTTTATAGCAATTTTCGTGTTATCAGCCAATACACCGTAATACACAATACCATATCCCCCTTCCCCGATCACATTCTCATCTGCCAATCCATTCGAGGCTGCCTCAAGTTCTCTTAGAGTATACCACCTTCCCCACCCCAAATGTGACACCTCCGGCAACGACCCACTACCTCCACCAAACGACCCCGTGTCAGCCCCACTTGTGGCCCTGCTCTCGCCACTCGATGCTCCTCGATCAGAAAACACCACCCTGTGCTCCACTTTCCCCATATCAATTTGTATTTCAGGGACAGCCTAAAAATGAGCACAAAAACCAATCTAAGCAACATAAAGAAGCTGTATTTGTTTCATAATAAGTGGATTAGAAACAGATAAATCCGCATTCAATTTCCCAATCCAACAGCTTGAGCATAAAAACTTACTAAATGAAAAGCTAAGTAACTCACTTCATTAAAAAGTATACCTTTCTCAATCCAACAGTAAGATACTAAATTTTAGGGGGAACATAGTGAAAATTAAAAAATACCGTTGTAATTAAATCGAATTGAACAAATTAGATCTCGAAATCATTATACCTGAGGACCAATCGGGCGGTGATCGGCGGCGGCAGAGACGGAGGAATCGTGGACGATCTCCTGGATTTCCTTGGACACGACGGGAGTAAACTCGGCGGCGCCGGAGATCTTTCCCTTCCTACCACCCTTGCCCTTGCCGCTGCTGCTGCGGCGGCGAAAGGCGGTGATGCAGAGCGACAACAGGAAGAGGATCAGCACAATCACAGCTCCGACTACTATCCCGATCACCACCCATAGGTGTAGGCCGAAGATCGAGGTCTTCTTCGAGAGCTCCGTGTTCACAAACGCCGCATCGTAGACCGTCATCTCCGCCGCGAATCGCGCAGTGCGTGTTTAGTGTGAGATTGGTGAGAGAAGTGGTGAAACCGACATGCACAATGAGAATGGAGCAGGAGCGCGGAAATCTCGATTTGCTATGTTTAAGCTCAATTGAGTGTTCATAAACGTAGATTTCGGTTGAGAATGGATTCTCGGCGGCTTCGCCCGTAGATTTGGCAGAAATTGTTGATTTTGGAAAGGCTCCCGCCGGTGAAGTAATTCGCCGGCGAGCTTCTCTGTGTGTGTGTGTGAGAGAGAGAGAGAGAGAGAGAGAGAGAATCTATAGCTATACTGTACTTGAAATGTGCGTGTCTGTCGAGTGTTAATTCTCACTGTCGAAAAGGAAAAGTGTTCACTTTTGTTGTGCTAGCAATTCTTTTTCCTATTTTTATAAATAATTCCACCGAATTCATTTATATATTCGTATACTAATTTTGGTATATTTACCAACTTTCATAGCAAAAAGAAACCAAATAAGTAATTCATTTTAGGGCCATCCACAGTAGGACTCCTTAAGCGACGCCCTATGCACCACCATGTCAGCATTTTATCCTCCTTCTATTCCATCTGCAGTGGAGCGGACTATAGCCCGCTTTAAACAACGCCCTAAGCATTTTTCTATTATTTGAATATTTAAATACTTCAAAATTTGGAAAACTAACTTCATTTCATTAAAATTCAAACATTACACTACGAAAAAAAAAAAACTACAATTTCTCAACAGCGGTGGTTGCGGTTCCAAACTTCTTCAATCATGTCGGTCATGAGCTGAGTATGGTCTTGTTGGTTGCATTGAGGCTTGTCGCTGTAGAACCACACCGAAGCCAGTCGGTAATCCTCGAGTGACAGGCAAGGTCGCCGTGCTGGAGCTAGATCCGGCTTCATCATCCAACCAATTGGTGACATGTCCACGTTCTTGTTCGACTATCATGTTATGCATGATGATGCACGCATACATGACGTCGGCGATGACGTCCTTGTACCAGAAATGCGCCGGACCTTTCACGATTGCCCACCGCGATTGGAGCACCCCAAAAGCCCGCTCCACATCCTTCCGCACGGACTCCTGCTTTGCCGCAAACAAGACTCTCCTCTCACCAATTGGGCAGCTGATCGTCTTAAAAAAAACAGGCCACCTAGGGTATATGCCATCGGCCAAGTAGTACCCCATATGATGTGTGCGGCCGTTGGCAGTGAACTGAATGGCAGGACCGCGACCCCTGCACTGATCGGCGAATATGGTGGACGAGTTGAGGACGTTGATGTCGTTGTTCGACCCGGCTACACCAAAGTAGGCATGCCAGATCCAGAGGCGGTGGTCAGCGACGGCTTCTAGGATCATCGTCGGGTGGCTGCCCCTGTAGCCGCTAGTAAATTGGCCTCTCCAGGCCGTCGGGCAGTTCTTCCACTGCCAGTGCATACAGTCGATGCTCCCTAGCATCCCAGGAAAGCCGTGCACCGTCTCGTGCATCCGCATCAGGCTCTGGCAATCGTCAGGAATCGGGCGTCGCAAATATGTGTCGCCAAAAGCCTCCACAACTAACTTACAAAATTTCTTCAGACATTCGCGGCCAGTTGTATCCCCGACGTGGAGGTACTCGTCGAACATATCCGCTGTTGTGCCGTAGGCCAACTGACGGATCGCAACCGTGCACTTCTGCAAAGGCGTAAGTCCGGGTCTGCCGATCCCGTCTTCCCGATACTGGAAGTACTCATCACGACCCTCCAACATGTGCACAATGCGGAGAAAAAGATCTCGGCTCATTCTAAAACGGCGGTGAAAAATATTCGGGCCCCACCTTGGATTCTCGGCAAAATAATCTGCGAACAAACGTTCGTGCGCTACGTCGTGATCGCGGGGGACAAACGTCCGACGTCGTATCGGGTGAGGGACCCGCACCTCTACCTCCGCCGCCGCCTGCTCCCGCTGCATTTGTGCCAAGCATTCCGTCTTGGCTTCATTAACGGCATCGAACAAGGCTCGAGTCAAGGCTCGTCTGCAGCCATCCGATGTACTCAAATCGTAGTCGTCGGGATTCATTTTTGAGTCGATGAGAGAGAATAATTGAAGAGAAACTGAAGAGATGTGAAATTGGAGTGTGTGAAATGGTAGTGAATAGTAGTGTTTAAATAAGAAAAAAAATTGAAAAAATTATAAAAAAAAAAAAAGGAAACGTGTGCCCATCGTCTGTGACCCATCGTCCGCGTCGTCCACAGTGGCGGACAATGCGACGGACGATGGATATCCGCCGCGCATCGTCCGCGGACGATCTATCGGGCGCAGACGATGGTTAACCCATCGTCTGCGATGCTGCAGTAGCGGACGATGCAACTCGTGAAACGTTTTGAAAATGAAAGAGTATCATCATTTATTGATGTACTATGGTTGTTTTCCATTAGTATTGGTGTAATCATATTTATAAATTTTTTGCATACGAATGAAAAGAAAGAAATTCAAAATTGTGAGGTGATTTTTCTGTCATTATGTCATGATAAATTTACAACAAAAAACGCATTGTAATACGCTATGATAATGGGGGGGTTTTTTTTATCTAAAATAAAAAATCAAATTACCCGATATTGCACAGGAATGATTTTACTCATAATTTTGGGCTAAGGATTCCTTTACATAATTTGAGTTAAAATGATGGAATATCCAAGTCTGACATGATTTGAGTATCAATAATAAATTAAATAAACTGATTGTGTCCGATAAATAATTTGAGTTCGTGTTTGAAGATATTTATGTAGTTATCTTTATCTAATTGTTTAAACTTAGTAGTAGGATTATTAAACTCGAGTGCAAATAGTATTCAAATTTATTTGTTTTGTTTATTGACAAATCTACCTTCAACGGTCGGTTAATGAATTGACACACTTCCAGCTACTTCGGGTATGGTTCATTTGCCAACGCCAAAACATTAAATAAACTTTTTATTTATTTGTTTGTTTTTGATGAAGAAAATAAGCATATCAACATTGGCTTTGGTAATCCTAGTCATTGGTTGGAGGGATTACGACTTAACAGACAGCGGGTCGCGGGTTGATTTCTGTTTCAGTTTCGATCTCAACTTTTGTGTTTTACTGTTACATTTTGTACTCCTTCCGTCCCAGCTAAGATGACCCTTTTCATTTTTTGCACGTGTTTTGTAAAAATCATACTCTTTTGATTCCATAGTAATACAGTCATTTTCTCTTTTAGTAAAAGTCAACACATTTTTCCACGCCTACTTTACTTTTCTTACTTTTTTCACTCTTCATCTCTATACATTTTTCATTTTTCACTTTATTCTTCCTTTACTTAACTCACCTAACACAATTTTTCTTAATCTCCATGCCGAAAAGAAACGCCTCCATTACTATAAAACGGAGGGAGTAATAAATAGTTAAAGTTAAGAGAAAGTAATTTAAGAGAGAGAATAATATGAAAGAGACTTTCTTCTACATTATTCTCTCTCTTACTTTACTTTTTCTCCATTTTAACTATTTATTACTCCCTCTGTCCCATTAGAAATGCAACGTTTTCCTTTTTAGGTTGTCCCACTAAAAATGAAACGTTTCCTAAAATGGAAATATCACTCTCTCTACTTTTTTCCTCTCTCTTACTTTACTCTCTCTTCATTAACTCACAAAACAACACTTGCATAAAATCCTGTACCGGAAACCAGATGTTTCATATTTATTGGGACGGAGGAAATATGATTTTTCTAAAACACATGTAAAAAATAAAAGGGATCATCTAAATGGGACAACCGGAGTACTCATTTAAGATTTTAAGCCTATTTTCTACGAGATCTCAACATAATAGTCAAAATATCAAAATATAGGAGTGCGTACATACACAAACTTAACTCAAGCAATATGTTATTAGAACAGAGAAGTCTAACTATAAAAATATTACTACACTCTTTTTCCATTAAAAATGAAACGTTTTAATTTTTTAGTTATTCCATTTAAAATAAAATATTTCTTAAATAAAACAACACCATCTTTATTCTCTCTTTCTTTTTTATCTCTCTTACTTTATTTTTTATAATTAACTTACAAAACAATACTACTAAAATCTTATGCCTAACACATAAATGTTTCATATTTAAAAAAATATAGAGAGTATAGAAAATCCATGCATATCAAAGAGCGCTCAATTATTTTTGTTGTATATTATAGGAGTAGCTGTATAACATAATAAAAAATTATATTCATCTGTAAAGTTAAACTACTGTGTAATATTTTTCTAGTTTTCATAATTTTGATTGTTCTCTATTTGATTAAAAAGCAAATAAACACTATAGTTTAATTATTAAGGAATTAAACTGTTTTCCTAGTTAAAATCTTAACAAACAATGAACATTTAATACATCCTCCGTTTTTTAAAAGTATAAATTTTTGAACAGTACGAGTTTTAATGTAAACTTGAAAAAATAAGAAAGACGTAGAAGAAAAAGTTTGTTAGTGGACTTGAATGAGTTTATTGGACGAAAATAGAAAAATGTGACAAGATTTAATGGACGGAGGAAATAATATTTTTCTTTATTTTTTCAGTTATGAATTGATTATTTGAGATGCGGAAATTTTTTAATACGGTATAGTTTTAGTTAACTCCTTGTAGCAAAAGGTGATGCGGTCACCCTGGCCGCCCCCACACCCCGGCCCGACAGTTTGTGAGGAGGTTCAATCATGGTACACAACGGCCCGTTAGAGAGGAGACCTTCAACCCACTGTCCTGACAGAAGCCCATCTCCCAAGGCCTCACACTTGTGCCTGAGAGATGGAAGCTCCCACACGCCAGTAGTGGGATTCGAACCCAGCTCCTTGTAGCAATATCTGCTCCCCCGGAACCAACTGCGCTAAGCCCCTGTGGGCAGTTTTAGTTAACTCCTAGTGATCATTTGTAGGGGTGGTGAGTCTAAAAAAAACATTAATATGTTAAGAAGTTTTTGGCATGGTCGAAGATGTAGTCTTTATGCATATTTTCACCCCCCCTATACATCTTCTTTAGAGGCACATGATTTGGATAATGTTCTTAAATAATAAGACAAAACATATTTAGAGGTTTTTGTATTAAAAATTTCATTTAATTAGGTTTTTATAACAATTTTTTTAGTTTATTAAGTACATGTGTCAAGATACTTTGTTTCATTAGACTTTTTTACCATTTTTTGTTTCATTAGTTCATTATACTAATACATTTTGATTTAGGAGATTCCTTGGTTGGATATTATTTAATGAATTTTAGATTTTAATTAATTTGTTTTGTTAATTAAATTTATTTTTATATTAATTCAGTTATATCAATTCAAAAATTATTGAAAAATGGTAGATTTACAAGTTGATAAAGGGCAATATTAATTATTTTTCATTTTTTCAATAGTTTTTGAGTTGATTTTGCAACTTAAATAAGAAAAAAATATATTAATACAAATAAATTAATTAAATTCTAAAGTACATTAAATAAAATATTCAACCAAATTTAAAATATAAATATAAAAACCTCTCAAAATAAATGCTATAGTATAACTGTATAAGGAATTAATGAATTTTTTTTTTATAAAAGGACTTAATTAATAAGACCAAATGCGTCAGTGTAAAGATATAATGGATCAAAAATAATAAAACAAACTATATATGTTAATGTACGGTCATCTATGCATTTTTGCTTTAGAATAATGATCTACCATCAGTTGTTTAGATCTGTTAACAACAACAATATCACAATACTACTACTACTAAAATGAACCAACTAATTATTGATTAACATCTTTGCAATTACATATTTTTGTAATTAAAATTTTAGCGAAAAAAAAATTAAAATTCACTTCGAACATTTTGCTTTAAGTAGTCTCCAAACTAATCGTATTACTTATGTTCAAAAATTTTACACTCCTATTGGTTTAAAAATTGTGAAAATAATATCTTAAATATTTACCTAAAAATAAATTACAATTATAATGATCAAAATTAAAAGAATTTGAACTATTACTAAACTCACTTGTATCCATACGATCCACATTTTTTATTTTTATTTAAAATCGATATACTTTTTCACTAGTACGAAAAATTAAAAACTTCAATTTTATCGATGGACCGAAAATTATATCTTGAAAATAAATATTGTCATTATGTACTTCTTGGTATGTTTTAAATTTTTGGCACAAAAGATAAATAAATATTTAGATACATGATCATTATTAGGAGGCTTGATTAGATAGTGTATTTTCTAATTTTTGGATATATGAAGTATAAACAAAATAATATTATTCCCCAAAATATTAAAAAATGACCCAACCACATTACCTAAAATACGAAATACTCCGTCTATTTCAAAATTAGGAAAAAAAAAAAAGAGATCATTAATCTCATTTATATGTTCACTCGTAAAAATCTTGGACTGCTTAAACCCTATCGCGTCTCTGTCAATTTCCTTCCCTTCTTCTCTCCGGCGATATCTCAAACTCACACAGTTTCCGATTCCCTTTATATATATCAGCATCTCTTTCTCCATCTTTCTCTCGGCTCAAGGACTGCCACCACCCGCGGTTGCCGATCGCTATCCCGCTGCCAATCGATCCTCGCGGCGTGATTCCTCCTGCCGCGC
The DNA here is from genome assembly GCF_029641045.1 of Salvia hispanica. NCBI lineage: Eukaryota > Viridiplantae > Streptophyta > Magnoliopsida > Lamiales > Lamiaceae > Salvia > Salvia hispanica. The sequence goes on from NC_142692.1 coordinate 29,269,571, forward strand.
CACTGCTTTTCAGCACCTAATCCCCCTCTCACTCTCTCTCTCGGTATTGAATAGTAAACCCAAAAGATATCATAGTCTGCTAATTGATTTCTGCTTCTCTAAATTACTAATTTAAAGAGAAATTGAAATTGTTGATTGTTATAATCTGCAACTGCATCTGTTTTTTGTTGGTATCCCCACGAGAGAAAACAATTACCTGACGCTTCGATCTGATTTCATTATTCTTGTGATTTTGTCGAAATTGCTCAACAGTTGGATACAATGGCTGAGGATTTTGTGGGACCACTGGAACAGGAATGCTATAATGATGATGTGAGAGTACAAGCAGATCAAGTTGGGTGGCATGAGGCTGCAATGAGGCTCAAGCGCAGGTACCTCAATCTTCTAGGAGTAACTTTCTATTTTCTTTTGATTACTAAATTAATTTCTTAAGGTGGTGTTCGGTTTCCTAGATAAAATAATACTCCTACCAAGATATAATCTTGGATTAAGTTGTGAGATTATTTTAGTCATAGGACTAGGAGGTTAGCTATGACTAATTATCCTATCCATCTAGGATTGAATTGTGGGATTTAATCCCATGAACCAAACACACTATATATTAATCCAGGATACAATCTTGCAAACCAACATCCCCTAACTCTATTTTTGGCAGGTGGTTGATGGATCTACCTTTGTCCAAATCGGAGCAAAAGAGGATTGACAAATTACTGCCTCCCAATGATATGTATGTAAAAGTGCGCTTATTTGTGTTCTTATGCTCTTACTAAAGCATACATCATTTTTTCAATCAGGATATGATTGGTTCGTGATATCCTGTGTTTATCCTATTAAGATCAATAACATACATAATTATTGAAAGGAAAATTCTAAATTGTGTTGTTGGTATTATTGTGGTTAAAACAGTTATGGTCATCTGACCAAGTCTCTGTTTTTTCCTTTTTCCTGTAAGTGTGGTAGATTCAGCTGACTAAAAGGATGAAAACATCTTCTGTTTTTAGTTCAATTTGATTCTGGCAAGGCCAGGAGCTCATTGTAGATGTAGGAACTTTGGATTTAGTGTTGATATTGAATCTGTGGCGAACTAAGCTCTTATTCATTTAGGACTGAGCTGGTTGCATCCTCAAAACTTTTTGTTTGACTCCGTGACAATAAATGCAGTGATTACTTACTTCTTGTGTTGTCTTTGCACTTGCAGGATATTGCCTGAATCTTTCCTTAGAAAAGATGATGTAAGTATCCTGCTGCTCTATAAAGCGACTAGTAAGCTTTTATAGTATATGGGAGAAAAATTAAAATAAATTGGTTGACTTTTTAAATGCTGGTGGTAGGATGGTTGCCTTGTTGCATATTGAGGTTGTTTTTAGCTGATATCACAAGTAGTTTTTCACCTTAATTTTAGGGGGGTTATGAAGACATCAGGACTTGTATCGAGAAGGCTTTTGAAATTCCTAACAGCCAAGAGGATCATATTTTTGATCGAGATGGTGTAATACTACTTAATTCAAGTGATGGTTTTCAAGAGGTATCTTTCCTCTTGGAGGCTATGACTGATAAAGGCTTATGTTCCTTTGCCAGTATACTCACTGAGGGACTGGATATATTTGATCAGACAAATGGGGGTGTGATGAATACAATCAAAGAATTGCTTCCGAAGTTTATTGCTGACAAAAATGACATTTCCAGATCAAAGCTGAAAAGATGCTCACTACTATTAAGAGACCCGACTAATTTTGGGTGTAATATGACCATGCACTTCACTCCTGAATCCTGTTGTGTAGCTGCATTCAAGGTACTTGAGGAGCTAGAGCATTTCCCTTCTAGAGCACTACATGCAATGGTTAGGAAGCTGAAAGGTATTAAAGGACACATCCCTTGTCCTGTCATACGACCTACACGCACTAGGGATAAATTGGCCAAAATGGTGAGTATAGAGTTCACAAAGATGGTATCAAACATTGGAGGAGGAGATGAACCTCGAGAGGAATTGGTTGGGGCACTAGGAGTTGCAAGCTTAACTTTGAACCTAATATTGAACCGTCCAGTTATAAGAGACTTCGGGAGATTTTCACCACAGATGGTAGCGTTGCATAAAGATATAGCTAAAGCTATTCACGTATTAAACGAACTAAAGGACGTATTAAAATCATCCAAGGAAGGTCAGAGCATACTTGAATCGAGAAAAGTGCTGATGAGTAAAGTGCAGCCTTTGTTGGCTCCTCAGTTGAATTCGTATAGAGTGCCTATGTCAATACGGAATATATTGTTTGATTACCTTTATGAGTGCAGTGATATGGAGAATATCCCTGGGTGTTTGATAGAATCTCTTGACATAATCAATAATAGACCTCAACTTGGGTCTGCCAAAAAGAGTTCCTCTAAAGTTTTATCATCTTCCAAAGAGTTGATGAAAGAGGAAATAGAAAAGGAGGTGCAACTTCTCCTAAATATCAGTGCTCAAGCCAAAGAAGTTGTAGCGAACTTGCTTCCAGAACATAAATTTGATGAAGAATTTGTTCATTCAAACATGGAGGATTTCCATGGAAGCGATTCTCATCGTGTTTTTTGTGATCATCTGCAAATGGAGGATGATTTGCAGCATTTTGAATTTCATTCTTGTAGTTCATATGTCCAAACAGAAAGTATTGGGGAGACAAACCCGGAAGAGTTCAGTTTACCTGTTCACAGAAGTAAAAGAAATAAACGCTTACCTCCGTCTCCCAATAGTCAATGCTTGGGGAAAGAGTTTCCATCGGAATGTAAAGCTGAGGAATCAAAACCTGCTTGCTCTGATTCCGCAAAAGTGACAACTAAAGCTCGTATGTCTTTTCTGTCTCCCTCTCCTGCCAGAAAATCAAGCCACATTGAATATAAATATGAAGAAGCTACAAGTTTCTCTCCAGGAACAACTAAAAATGGATTTTCTGACATCAAAGTAGAAGAAACAGATATTGTTGATCAGCAGAGCAAGTCAGTTAATAGATACCTTGAGCTCCAAGAAGCATGTGATGCTACTAGTATTGCGGCCTATCATTTTGTGGGTTACATGCTGGACACACTAGCCAAGACCGAAGGTATAGAGCTGAACAAAGATGATAGATTTTATCTACGTAGCCGTACTCCAGTCCTTAAAGATACTGAAGGTAATTTTCTTTCAGTCATTTCTGCTTCATTAAAAAATAATGTTTGGTGTCATCTTTATATTATATGGATTTAACTCTCTGCAAAGAAGGGTGTCGTTGGATTTCTATGTACATTTGACAGCCCTTTTCCTCATCAACTATGCTATTATTATTTGTCTTGTTTTTCTTGCTTTTATCCCGAGTAAGAAAATCTACTTGTTCAATTGGCCTTAGTGGTTCTTGATCCTGTACTCTTATGATTTTTGCTGCAGAATTTTCGGACTCTGTGGTGTCCAAGTTCACTGAAATGTGGAAGAAGGCGCTTGAGTTGTAGGCCTTCACAAGTCTGTCAGTCACAAAATTGTCTTGTCTACCCATGAGGATACCAGGGCATACATATCATGATATCAAAGTAATCAAATGACTAGCCAATCCCCAAGTCGCTGCTTTCATTTTCATTTCCTTGTCAAATCATGGTATTATAACAGGCCGCCTTCTTCATTTTTAAGGGCTTGTGTATTGAAGATAGTGCCAGAATCTTACATAAAATGTCAAGTGGAAAGTAAAGTTTGTGATCATTTGCAGGACCAGGGTCTAATATGGAAGCTGTGAAGTTACAATCCTGGGAGTTTGTTAGGATGCAAGAACCATGGTAGAACGATCAGAATTCAGACATTTGTGTATTACAGTAGTAGTTATTTGTAGATTTTTACATTTAGATTTGCCTGAACTTGATTAGGTTGTCTGATCTAACAGGAAATCGATTAGGTTGTACCTTGTAACTTGATTCAGTTGTACCGTGTAAATTTGATGGAGCTTTGATGTAACTCGTAACAGGAAATGGTTTTAGCCATTTTGATTCATCATTGAACTTGCATCATCATTGGAGTATATTTTTTTTGGATTTATTAATTGTGATATGCAAAATACTGTTTATTATTGACAATATTTTTAAGAGATATTGGCACTTTATATGATAGAACTTTCAAAAAGTTGGGTTTTCTCACGATCTTTGAAATTAGCAAATAATATTACGAACTTTACCCTAAATTTGTTATTTGTCAACTAATGAAATTTTTTTGGCTATATTAATAGATTGAAGAACAATTTTGGAGATTGTACTTTAAGAAAAACTATCTATATTATTTGTCAATTTCGAAGTTTGTAGAAAAAATTTCAACGCTTTTTTAAGGCTCCATGATATTAAATGCCAATATCTGGATTAATCCGATCGGCAGAAAATCACCTATCTTTATATTACTGTGATAATTAAGTGGAAGAGTGTTGGTTTACGAATTACGATAACAAATTAACTAATGCCACTTTTGTTTTTTCTGTCCGTCGTGGTAAATTTGAATGTTATGCATCATATACACAATATTTCAATTGTTTGTTTTATCAAATTAAATCAATGCATTGTTAGTAATGTAGAAAATCACCTATCTTTAATTATTCGTGTCATAATTAAAGGGATTAGTTTAGGATAACTATTTATCTAGTGCCACTTTGTTCTTTCTCTGTTTCATGGTTTTATTGAATATTCTTTTGCGTCTACATATAGTACTTCATTTGCTTGTCCTATGATAGAAAATTATTGCATTGTTAGTAAAGTCATCATTAATATGTTATACAATCTAATCATTTACAATAATCGAGTATCTAATATAACAAATACTGGTATAGAGTTGCTGAATTCTGAAAGTATCTTATAATTAAACTACTCGAAAGAATGAATCCCTAAAAATAAATAACATCAAATTTAACTAAACAATGTGAGCTTTATGCTTTATCCCAGTAACATTTTACTAGAAATTTTGTAACGTTCCTATATGTAGTAGTAATAATATTATTGATATCAAAAAGTGACACACATGGTAAATTATTATCCATCCGTCTCTAAAAAATAAACAACGTTAATATGACACGAGTTTTAATATCCAATTGGTAAAGTAAGAGAAATATAAATAAAAAAGTGATTGAAGTATTGTTAGTAGAGAATGAGACCTACCTCATTAGAGAGAAAAAAGTTTTCTGAAAATATAATTGGTCTATTTTTAAGGGACATCCCAAAATGACAAATGTGGTCTAATTCTAAGAGAATTAGCAATTGAGGGCCGATGGAAGGGCCTTCCCCATTTGCCTCCATCGCCCCACCACTGCGGCGGAACGGCCGTCGATCGGCCCCCTCCCCTCTCCCCCAACAGGCCGATGTATCAGCCTTGGCCGATCCTATAGGGTCGTCGATTCGGCCTTCCATTGTGGTGAGAGGGCCGACGACCGACCCTATGATCTTTTTTTTGCTGAAATAGAAAAGAGAGAGAGAGAGAGAGAGGAAGAAGAAGAAAACCTGGAGGAGGAGGAGGATGAGGAGGAAGAAGAAGAAAATGCACTGGTTGAGGAATAAGAAAATGAAACCCTAATTTATATTTAAACTTTAAATTAATAGGCCAATGATTTTATTAAATAAATGGACAATAAATTAGTGGGCCAATAATTTTATTAAATAAATGGACAATAAATTAGAGATGGCCTAGTTTAGGTTTTCATTTAATTAATTAATAAGTTATCACATATTTGAGATAAACTAAAATTTATTTCATGTACTATAATATTTTTGCATCTCGTTGTATCCTATTTTCTAATATTGTAATACAACGAAGATTTGCGTATTAATATTTTGTGCATTTAAATCTATTTAATTTGATAACATATTAAATATAAAAGTGCTAAAATATTAAAACAAAATAGTGATGATGTGGAAATGAAATGGAATGGGAGGGCCCTTCCATTGCAGCCTGTTAGGTTTGGTATACTGTAAAGTATGTTTCGAGCAAGTTTCGCTCGAATAGAATCTTGCTTGTATACGTAAAACTCTATAATCCACTTTTAACCCGATTCAGTATTATTCGAGCAGTTACGCACGAATAGAATCAGTATATTATTACATTGTTTGCTTGTGCATTTATAAGATGTTTTATAAACATTTAAATGTATAAGAAGCAAACAAAGTCTAAGTCTTTTGCTTAGTAGACTGGTTGTGGGCGTCGTCCACTTTAAGGTAACACAGTCGGTTCTATGCAATGCTTTGCAAAAGAAAAAGAAGAATTTCACAACCCAGATAGGCTTAGACTACCTATCATGAAATGTTGCAATGTCAGTCCGATTATTTCTAAGCCTTTCTGAAATAAGATGACGTTGGTGTGGTATAGTACTGAATGGATCTAACGGCAAGACGTGTCTTTATGCTATCTACTGAAAGACTAGGTCTTGATAAATAACTATTTCTTAATCTACACACGTTAGCATTGAGCATACGGTATTGATTATGCACTACTTTGACTTATCAAATGGTGCGGGTTTTTCGCAACCCAATAATCCTGATATATTGGGTAGTGGTGATTAATATCCATCGGTGCTAGGATTTCTATTATGTTGAATCGTGCACGAGGCGAGTCTCGTTTGATAATGTTCTCAAGAGGAGCTCGAACAAGGTTTTATTATTCGGGAAACTGGCCAGTTGGAGTTTTATTACTCTATGAATAATAAATAAGTGTTTCTTGCTAAGTCCACTCTTGGAATTAATAATATGTTAATTAATCAAGTCCATAACAGACATTAACTAATTAATGGACATTTATATCTTAAGCGTGGGAAATAAATAATATAAATAACGGAAACCCGGATTACTTATAATTTCAGATTTGGATGGGGAGTGCAATATTACTTCTGTAGTGGCTGCTCGTAATATTCCAATATAAGCTTGTATTAAATTGTGGGTTCAATTTTATTAGTAAAAAGCTAATTGGGGAGCCCATATCCAAAACCTTCCATAGATCCCTGACTGGGCCCAATATGAACTTAATATAAATAGGAGAATAAAGGAGAGACAGAAACACAATAATAATAAGTAGTAGAAATTTTCGTCCCCCTCTGTTTATAGAGAAGCTAAAAAATTCTCTCAGCTCTCCTTCGTGAGATTTTTCTGTCTTCTTTATTCGAGTGCTAGTATTTTGATAAGATCAGCCCACCCTGATATCGAGATACAGTTCGGGAACCAGTCAGAAGATCCGTGGTCTAGTATTGAAGATCATCACGTGGAGAAGGCGCGAGCAATCGACGATTCTTTGGAGAATCAAATCGGTAACTCTAAACCGTAGAATTCATGTTTTAGGATTTACTTTCTTTGAGCATGAATTATTTGCCTTCTAGCATGCAATTATCTGTTTAACATGTGAATTGATTAATCACATAATAGGTCAAATAGATCTGTGTCTGATTTATTTGTTTTGTACATGTCTTCCAATGTGCAAGGGGCACCAAATCCCAGCACAACCTACCATCATTACCATGGGGAACTACTGGCAATTGTTCACTTGTTTATGTTTTCTAAAAAGAAGAGTTTCACTGTTTCTATAAAAATCTAAATATTTTCTTAAATACTCTCTCCTATGTGATTAGGAGTCTCATTTTTCCATTTTAGTCCGTCCGTGAATAGGAGTCTCAGTTCACTTTTACCATAAATGGTAATAGGGTCTCATCTTCCACTAACTCATTCCACTCACATTTCATTTAAAACTAATATACACAAGTGAGACCCCTATTCCACTAACTTTTTTCCACCCACTTTTCTTAATATTTCTTAAAATCCTGCCGCCAAAAAATAAGATTCCTAATAGTGGACGAAAGAAGAAATATCTACAATGTAGAAAATTCTCCTAAAATATCTTGATATTTTAGTACCTACTGATATTTAGAAAATTCTACATAATATCTAGATATTTTTATAATATCTAGATATTTCCATTATAAAATTAAGTTTATTTATTAATATTCTAACACAGACTACATTTTGCAATCATTCTCTATGTACCCTATTTCCGCTCTCTCCAATTTGGTACATTTTAAAATCAAGTCATTATATCTCTCGTAAATAGATAGATTAGCAATATGAAGCTTTTCTAGTAGTTTGCATTTTACGTCAATTCTAAAATCCACCACGCAGAGGTTCAACAGGGTAGACATTCTGGAACTACATGTTGTTAAGTGTTTGATCTTATGTCAGAAGCCCCTAATCAGAATCCATCACGCTGGAAAACCAAAAGTTCTCCTAACTAGACTGAAAAGTTTAAGATAATTATCTCACTTAAAATTTAAATACTCATCCACCTAAAGAGACTAGTTGTGTGTTGCATCGGGTAGGCAGTTCAACAATTCTTGTTGTATGAATTTTGATTCCAACTCACTCTTTTTTCACAATTATTCATGTTCACTCTTTTTTTTATAATTATTCATGTGTGCAGACAAAACAATATAGAGCAATTAAAAGTGACTATTGCAGCGAGCGAAATCATCAAGTATATCTCCATAGGTGCTTAATTTATTAACACATTTTACCTCAACACGAAAATCCATTGTGCATCCCACAACGCAGAGGGTCAAGAGCCCAGACGAGCCAAGAACTTCGTTAGGAACTGAAAACTTGTCTGTACTCTCAGGCCCCACGTATATTGACAAATTTTGTGCGAATTTGTTAAAATGCTAATCCTAAGATTTTTTAGATGAGAATTTTAAAATTTTAGGTTAATTAGTTATAAGATTCAAAATTATTTGAGAATAATTTCGTGTCCGAACCATCCGGAACCGGCGGTTCGGTTCGAAAAATTTGGAAACTGAACCGAACCACGGTTCTAAAATTCATGGTTTCGGTTCGGAATATTTCTCACGGTTTCGATTCGAAACTGTAACCGGCGGTTACGGTTTTGGTTTTAACCACCGGTTCGATAAACCTTGGGTAGCTCTAATTGCAGGGAGATAGGCCCTTTGGCCAAATGCCGATGTGAAAATTGGAATGAGAGGGCCCTTCCATTATGAATGCTCTAAGGGACGAAGGGAGTAGATACCTATCAAACTAAATATTATTATGAATTAAAATTTCGTAAACAGTTTATAAAATACAAATTTATAACGACCCTACTTCGAACTAGTCATTTTGAAGTTACGATCACACTCGCACCACACTCTTAATTGTGTCATGTAATTTAATTACTTAAGGCCATCTCCAACCATTTACACCAAACTCAAACCCATTTTTGAGTTTAAATCACACCAAAAAGTAGTTTTACTCCAATCATTTATTCTAAACTCAAACCCAAAAGAATATTCCATATTTATATTCTTTTTATACCTTTTTCAATTATACCTACATGTTTACTTAAATTACATATTAGTCCCACAATATTTTATCAATAATTTATGTAACTTAAATAGTTATACAATTTTTTTTATTAATATATTTATATATTAAATATACTTTATATTAAAAAAAATTACACTACTTTTAAAATTAAATACACTAAACTTGCAATAATAAAATTCAAATATAAATTGAAACTCATTTAAATATATCGCAATTACATAAAACATATCACGATAAACATAAAAAATAGCTAGAATTCAAGACTCGAAATTTGTGTATTGTTCCCACAAATGATCAACTAGCGCATTTTGAAGTTCCAGATGAGCACTTTTATTTCTTATTGCGTCATATCAGGTCATATACTCTTGAAATAATAACAAGATTTTTTTAGCAATATTCGTTCCTATTTAGTAAATTTATTAGTTATTATTTGTAAAAAAATATAATTTATTATAATATGGTCAGCTTGATAATTTCTATTTAATTATTTTTATTAGAAAAATATATGTAAATTCCGTGAACAAATTGTGTCTAAATTATATTGTTGATGGTTTGAATTAACTATCAAGTACTAGTACTAGTACATAAATTGACAGTATACAAATTGGCCGCTGGCTGATTCAACTATCAAATTAATAATAAGGACTATTATGCAATATTTAAATTTTTTTTGCAGTAGATACTCAATTTTGGTGTTCACTTCAAATTTGGTGTTGTTTGATTAAAAAATCCAAAAATGGGTATGGGTATGGAGTATGGTTGGAGCATATTTTTACACCAAAAATAAGATTTGGTGTATAGTTGAAGGTGGTCTAAATGGGCTAGAATTGATTAGTAATGCGTGGGTCACTCATTGGGCTGACCATATACTTGTATTATACCGTTTATTTATAGTTTCATAGACAAGTTTAGAATCAAGCCCACGAGAATTATCCAACTATGTTGTACACCATCCATTTTACAGCAGTGGAGACGTTTCTTTTTAACACGCGATTTAAAAAGAATTGTATTAAATGAATTAAGTATAGAAAAAATAAAGTAAGAAATGAAAAATGTAGATAGATGAAGAGAGAATAAAGAGATAATATGTGTTGATTTTTGTTAAAAATAAAATAACTCCACTATTGTAAAACATATCAATTTCATATCAAAATAATAAAATAACTTCACTATTATGGAATAAGGGAGTATTTATTTGCCAAATTCACATTTTTAGTTTAGCAACAACAAATAAACTTATACTACTACAACTAAGAAACATATATATGGAGTGTTTTTATTCACATTTTCAGTTTAGCAACAACAAATAACTTGTACAACTAAGAAACATATGGAGCATTTTTATTCACATTTTCTATAACCATGCAGCCTATTTCAATTATGAGTTTAATTTATAAAACAAATGGCCACAATGAGTTAAATGGTGGATATGATTAGAAATATTGAATCTCATTATTCCAATTTGTCAGTTTATGTATGTATGGACATGGATGATCCGACCCAATCTATTTGACAATTCTATTTTTTATGATTTAAACTATCTTTTTGTGCACTCAATTTGCTTGTTTTCACGATAAAAATCGCTCAAAAATTGACGCTTGTAGAGAAAATCAAATCATGCAAGTACAAAAAGAAATTAAAATTGGTTTGGCATATGGTCCCCTAAAACATTTTGATAGTAGACTGGCTTTCTTATGGCACTAAAAGTGCTCTAAGAAAATTTGCTACATTTAATCATAATGTTTTTGAATCAAACTTTGCCACTTCTCCTTCCAAAGCAATCTCTTTAAATTCACTATTGGAATTTGGAATGGTCCACTTTTTCTTTTTCTTTTTTACATTTTCATCTCCCTTTTTTATGTATATTATGGTTGGGGAATATTGTCTTCCCTAAATTATGGCTACTTTTTTCTCTTATGCTAAAGCAAGAAAATGAGAAATAACAAAAATTGAAGTCTCAGTAATGATTTGAGAACCTCACATTAATACTTTAGAATCTGTAATAGTATCAAGTTTTGAACATGATTTTTTCCTTCCCAAATGACTCATCTTACTTTCATAAACTCACACATTAATTATAGTACGGCAACTTTTATGGCTGAGATTTTAAGTTCTAGAAGAGTGGATGCATATGGTTGCACTAATTTTTAACCAATGTACAATTCATAAATTAAACCAAAATTGTTGTATTAATAGACCAATAACCGGTATCACTATAATATTTTCCTTATAACTTTGTGGCATATACTTGTTGTCCACGTGTAAATAATCATGGTGTTCGTTACTAAAATATCGAGTAAGTTCACCCGATTCACTTTTAATTATCTTTAAAATTAAAATTGTCTACATGTCTTAAATCCATGATTATGTGCAATGGTTGCAAATCACACTTTAAAATGAGATATTACAAATAAGCTTATATATAATAAGTCCTATTAACCACAAATTCATCCTTAAAGACCGAACTAGAGACTAAATTAGGGCCACTCATTTTTCTTAATCTTATGGTTATGATTAATTTAATATTTTATTGAATAAAAACATTTATTTTAGATTTTTTATTTTTTTTTATTTTTTTTAATTTTTAAATTTTTTTAAAAAAACTTAATTTTTTTTTAATTTTTTTAATTTTTTTTTAATTTTTTTAATTTGATAAAAACTTGCTAGAGTAAATAATGAACTATATTCACTACATAATGAACTAAATGAATGTATGTTATGAACTTATTACTTCATTCCGTCGTGCTATTACTTCATTCCGTTAGTTTATTACTTCATTCAATCATGATATTACTTCATTCCATTAGTTTATTACTTCATAATGTGTTATGACATAATTATCTTTCAGTTGGGTTTAGGGTTATTACTTCATTCCGTTAGTTTATTACTTCATTCAGTCATGTTATTACTTCATTCCGTTAGTTTATTACTTCATCCAGTCATGTTATTGTTATGAGCTTATTACTTCATTCAGTCATGTTATTGTTATGAGCTTATTACTTCATTCAGTCTTGCTATTACTTCATTCCGTTAGTTTATTACTTCATTTATTCATGCTATTACTTCATTCTGTTAGTTTATTACTTCATTCAGTCATGTTATTACTTCATTTCATTAGTTTATTACTTCATAATGTGTTATGACATAATTATCTTTTAGTTGGGTTTAGGGTTATTACTTCATTCCGTTAGTTTATCACTTCATTCAATCATGTTATTACTTCATTCTATTAGTTTAGTACTTCATTCAGTCATGTTATTACTTCATTCCGTTAGTTTATTACTTCATTCAGTTATGTTATTACTTCACTTCATTAGTTTACTACTTCATTTAATGTATTACTTCATTTTATTATTTTATTACTCCATAATGTGTTATGACATAATTATCTTTCAGTTGAAGTAAATTCAGTATATAATGAATGCGAAAAATTACTTCATAACATACATTCATTTAGTTCATTATGTAGTGAATATAGTTCATTATTTACTCCAGCAAGCTTTTATCGAATAAAAAAAAATTAAAAAATTTTAATTTCAGTTTTTTAAAAAAAAAGTTAAAATTTTTTGTTTAAAAAAATTTAAAAAAAATTAATTTTTTTTAAATTAAAAAAATAAATAAATTAAAAACGTTTTTATTTAATAAAATATTAAATTAATTCTAAATTAATCATTATCATAATATAAAGAAAAATGAGTGGTCTAAATTTGATCTCTAGTTCGGTCTTTAAGAATGGTTCGACATTGATTATAACTCTATATATAATAATATAACTAATTAATGAAATGAGAGGTGAAGGTCGAACACGTAGCAAACACATGTAGAGCACACTGAACCACGATTCTTGATTAACAAAAACACACTCCCCTTTAATTAGCAAACAAACTAATCCCACCATTCCTTAGTCAACTTCTACTATCTTACGACACACCCCAAATCAAAATAAAACAACGTATTTCTTTCAAATCAAAGATTTTAAGAAAAACTATTTATTTAATTTTTCTAATTAAAAAACTAGAGTGGGAGTATTTTCATTGGTTTAGATTGCGTTATAGCTAGTGACGTACAACTTAATGTTGCATGGTACATGCAATTATCTTCTTCCAAAAGCTTAATATCGCCAAGATTGTTACCTTAGAAGAGAATGTCAACTGCTTCCATGTCACACCCAATTTTATTTTTACACTTGATCATTCTTCAACTACGTCATTCCATTTATTTCTCGAATGCATCAATCACTAATGTGAAATAAAAATATGAAAATCAAGAAGATCACCAAGGTTCTTGCTAGATGAATAAGTCAACTATATAGGTAGTGAACAAATCTTGCAAGCCGTTGTCACACCTTTATATATATATATATATATATATATATATATATATATATATATATTCCTATTCCTCTATATATACCTCACATTCCCTTAACATTCTCCAATCCATTTCAATAACATTCTACACAATCCCTTACTTCCCTAAAAAAAACACTACATATATAAGTATATCTCAACAAATTAAACAAGAGAGATAGTGGCTTTATTTAGATTCATACTACAAAATTTAACATATACACATATATGGCTCTCCGGGCGGCGATAGCGGCGTTGGCGGTGGCGGTGGCGGTGTTTGGCGGTTACCTGGTTTTGCTGGTGGGGATGCCCACAAACGCCTATAAAGTGACGTGGCTGCCGGTGCTCCGAGCTAAAACCACCACCACTTACTTCGGAACTAACCAAGGTTTCATAAAACTCTCATGAAAATTAAAAATATGCATCATATACACAATTTTTTTTATGTTGTGTTTAATTTGGTCACTTAAACTTTTCTCATCTTTTTCTATATTTTTTTGTCTCGTGATAGTTAGCACGATACGTACATGCATTAAGAAGCATATTTATTATACTCTTATGAATCATCACTTACTCCTATATTAATGTTGTTTAATTTGCAGGTGCAACTTTGTTGGTCTTCACATCTCCACTTTTGTTAATTGCACTATTGGGATGTATATATCTCCATTTAGGCAAAAAATCGGAAATTAACAATACTAAGAGGTGGGCATACGCAATTAATTTAATTATTGTATAATATGGCTCTACTTTTTTATTTCACACTTTAGTTATGAACAGTGGAGATGGAGAGAATCGGCTAGAGATATGGAAGAGGCCAATGATCATCAAAGGCCTAGGAATTGTTTCCAGAATAGAGCTTGCTTTTTTCCTCATGTTTATTGCTCTTCTCGTTTGGAATTTGGCTACCTATTTCCATAATGATTTTTCCCGAATTACCCCCAAGTCCGCCGCACTAGATGGTGAAAAAGTGTAAGATATTTAATTTACTAGTTACAAAATTTATTTACTATGATGATTTTATGATAATATTGATTGATGCAGGTGGGAGGCAAAGCTGGACATGGCGGCGCTCCGGCTGGGGCTGGTTGGAAACATAGCACTGACCTTCCTATTCTTCCCGGTGACACGTGGATCGTCGGTCCTCCAGTTTATGGGGCTAACATCGGAGGCTAGTGTGAAATACCACATATGGCTAGGCCATATTGTCATGACCTTCTTCACTGCCCATGGCCTTTCTTACATCATATTTTGGGTTTCCACTCATCAACTATCTCAGGTACTTTTACTTTATTTCATTTTCCTATATAATATATTGGAAACATTCAACTTATTTTTGGTAATCTTGGTGTAAATTTTAGATGGTGGAATGGAAGAATACAGGAGTCTCAAACTTAGCAGGAGAGATATCTTTGCTAGCTGGACTATTCCTATGGGTTACCACATACCCAAGGATTAGAAGAAGAGTGTTTGAGCTCTTCTTCTACACTCACCATCTCTACATTATATTTGTCTTCTTCTTTGTTCTTCACGTTGGCATCAGCTTCGCCTCCATCATGCTCCCGGGCTTCTTCCTCTTCATCGTAGACAGATATCTTAGGTTCCTGCAGTCCAGGCAACACGTCCGCCTCCTCTCCGCTAGGGTTCTTCCATGCCACACTGTTGAGCTCAACTTCTCCAAGAACAAAGGTACTAGATATATTTACATTTAGGTGGTGTTCGGTTTCCAAGACAAGATAATACCAAGATACAATCTAGGATTGAGTTGTGCGATTGAATCTCATGAACCAAACACACTGTATATTTAATCCCATGATACAATCTTGCAAACCGAACACCCCTTAGTAGTACTATATTCTAACAACTATTGATTATGTATGTTGTTGGTTTTGAGGATTGATTGATGGTTTATGTCAGGTTTGAAGTACAGTCCAACTAGTATCATGTTTGTGAATGTGCCCAGCATTTCTAAGCTGCAATGGCATCCATTTACTATTAGTTCAAGTAGTAGTTTGGAAAGTGATACAATAAGTGTGATCATCAAAGGGGACGGAAAGTGGACCAGTAAACTCAACGACTTGGTTGCTTCACCCTCTCCACCCCCACGTCTCGATGTCTCCATCGAAGGCCCTTACGGACCTGCCTCAACCGATTTCCTAAGGTACGACAGACTAGTCTTTTGAGATGAGTTTTCCTGTTTGTTACATAACACTACACGTTTTTTTTCGCAGGCATGATCTTCTAGTGATGGTAAGCGGGGGAAGCGGCGTGACGCCCTTCATCTCCATCATCCGCGACCTCATCCACACGGCCGAAACCCTAAAAAACCAGACCCCACAGATCCTCCTCATCACCGCCTTCAAAAACTCAACAGACCTCACCATCCTCGACCTCATCCTCCCCATCTCCAGCGCCCCCCTCCCCAACCTAAACCTCCAAATCGAGGCCTACGTCACAAGAGAGAAGCCACAGCAACAGCCACGACAGGAGAAGAAATCTGCCCGCATCGTGTGGTTCAAGCCCCGCCCGGCCGACGCGCCCCTCGCCGCAACCCTAGGCAACGACAACAAGTGGCTGTGGCTCGGCGCCGTCATCGCCGGATCATTCATCATCTACCTCGTCTCGATTGGGATCCTGACGAGGTACTACATATACCCTATCGATCGGAACACGAACGCGATATTCTCCTCCGCCGCGAGAGCCGCGCTCCACGCGCTGTTCATCTGCGGCGCGGTGGTGGTGGCTGCGACGGCGGGGTTCGTGTGGAGCAAGGAGCGCGGGGCTAAGGAGACCACGCAGATCCAGAACATGGCGACGCCGACCGCGTCACCGTGTTACGTGGCAGGGAGGGAGATGGAGAGCTTGCCCCAGCAGTCGCTCGCGGAGTCGATCAACGTGTACTATGGGGAAAGGCCCGACCTCAAGAGTGAGTCAATCTTAACTCTTACTGCGTATTCCCTCCATCTCATAAAAAAAGATGTCACACTTTCTTTTTTAATTTATCCTACTAAAGATGTCACATTTCCATTTTTAGAAAAAAATTTCTTTATCACATTAATATAAATATTATATTTTCTCTTTTTACTTAACTCACAAAATAAAACCTCCTAAAATCTCGTGTCCCAAAAGTGTGACATCTTTTGTGGGACGGATAGCCATTCTTTTTTTATGATAGAAAAATGGATAATATTTTACTAATAGTTTATTCGTTGATTTAATTTATTTTGAGAAAAATGTTGGTGATGAATGGAAATGTAGGATATTTGTTTGAGCGGAAGGAATCAAGCGTTGGAGTGCTGGTTTGTGGGCCGAAGAAGCTGCGGCATCAAGTTGCCAACATATGTTCTTCGGGTTTGGCGGAAAATCTGCATTTTGAGTCCATCAGTTTTAGTTGGTGATCTCATCTTCAACCAACGTTTCTTTTGTTTCTTATATTTGTTTTTAATGTTTTCAAATTTCATGTCAGTATGTAATGTATTGGAGTCGAGTGAAGCCTTGTTTGTCTCTGTGTAATAAAATATTGCAATGAAGCAAAAAATGTCAGCTTACATTGCATAGAGGTTTCGTGTTGTTATGTTTTGATTTTGTCATATCAATTTATGAAATTCTTGACACCATTTATAAATAGTGAAATTCATTTGGTTTTAAATTTAGATAGTATACCATAATTTTATCCAAATCCTAATTAATGAAGAATCACGGGTTCTCTTTTTAGACCTAAAATGGTAGTACTACTATGAGTTTGTAAACAAAATTTAAAATTTTAAACAACCGCTATTAAGTGGTAGTCGCCAATTTTCATTTGCATGCACCAGATGAGAAAAAATTCCCTAGTCTAGTCATACCAAGGTAAAAAAATGATATGGTATGTCCTACCTATAACATATTGACAAATGGAAATATACATGGCTCAACTTCCAGCTGGAAATTACACCTCCACAAATGTTAACAAGATAGATTTTTATATGAAAATTATTATTATCCTATAACATATTGACAAATGGAAATATACATGGCTCAACTTTCAGCTGGAAATTACACCTCCACAAATGTTAACAAGATAGATTTTATATGGAAATTATTATTATCCCATATTTAATACTACTACGCATAGCCATATATACTATATACACGCATTAAACATTAGGAGTATTACCTAAATCTCCCATTATCTTTTAATCAACTGAAAAAATTATTACAACAATCATTAGATATCGATACATAATATATATTATAGATTGAACTACCTCAAAAGTGCTTAACGTTTCCAGTTGTGATACTGCAGGTCTCTAAGAAAAAAAAATATCTCCGAAAGTCTCTAACCTTAATTATAATCACGAATCTTGTAATTGTAGCCAATTTTCGGACCAAAATACCCAAATGCCTTGAAGGGTACTTTTGGCAATTCCTAAATTCGCTGACATATGAATTTTGTCACATTTATGTAAGCAATTTCTTATGTGATATCCTAATAAGTTCTGATATTTCATAAGTGATTAAAGTTTTGTCAACATTTGTACAAAAAAAAAAATCTTATATTCCTCTATTTCTAGTTAGTGGTAACAATATACTCTCTCCGTCCGCGAATAGGAGTCCCGTTTTTTCATTTTAGTCTGTCTGCGAATAGGAGTCCCGGTTCACTTTTACCATAAATGGTAATAGGGTCTCACCTTCCACTAACTCATTTCACTCACATTTCATTTAAAACTAATATATACAAGTGGGACCCCTATTCCACTAACTTTTTTCCACCCACTTTTTTTATCATTTCTTAAAACCCGTGCTGCCCATGAATGAGACTCCTAATGGCGACGGAGGGAGTACTAGTTATATCATATATGAAATTCATTGAGAAACATAGTTATATCATATATGAAATTCATTGAGAAACAACAAAAATATGGAAAAGTAAAGTTATTTATGAAATAAAATCTAAATCAATAATACATAGAATAAAAAATATTTCATATTTAATGAAATGATACAAATTATTTTCTTGAAACACAGACATTTAAAATATTTTTTCATTATATATCATCAAACTAATTTGCTAATGTAAGCCTAACTTTAAGATGATTTTATATTTATTAATATTTTATTAAAAATTTTAATTTAGTTCAAACTGAAATTTTTAACATCATATGAATATCAATCTTTATAGATTGAATATTCAAGCATGTGACATTAGTTATTTAATCCTTGTAGATTTTTTTATTAATAATAGTATCTGAAATTAAGACAATGTAAATTTATAAATTAATACTGGAAAATTGGGGTACTATCATAATAAATAAAACCGATCGATAAATAAAGGTAAAAAACTAAAAAACAAATAAAAATTAGAGGAAATAGAAAACATCGAAAAATACCTGAAAATGAGCTTTATAAGGAAGAAATGGTCTCATTTTATTATTTTCATATTAATTAATGCAGATAATGATAAATATGCAAATTATAGAAAAATTAGAAAGTGTAAATAATAACAAAATTTTAATTACGTATGAAAAACTAGAATTTATTAGAAAATTGCATAAGAAGTTTCTGACAAAAATGTGGCAGAAATCACATGTCAACAATATAATTGAGAGACAAAAATGCCCTTTTAGGACCTGAGGGTATTTTGGTCTAAAAAAATATGATTCGTGATTATATTTAATGTTAGGATCTTCCAGAGATATTTTTTTTCTTAGGGACCTGCAGTGTCACAAATGAAAACGTTAGGGACTTTTGAGATAGTTCACTCTATATGATAATATATTGAGCATAATATATATTTAAATATATATAAAATATATATAGGTATATATGTGTGAACACACATAATAGAGTGTAATCACGTTTCAGGTGCATATTTTTCTTTAATTGATAACATTGAACACAATAAAATGATTATATAGCTTAATTATTTTTATTTTACTGTATATATTAATCACTATTAAATAGATTAAGTGTTTAATTTATATGCCATGTTAAAATATAAAGGTAGCTAATAATAATGATAAAAAAACAATTTTACTTGATTAAGAAGATTAAATTTTAGTTCATTTGGATCATACATAATTATGTAATGATGTATTATAGAACATTTAGATGAATAAACATGTAGTCGGTATTAATAAAAATACTTATAAACGAACACACATATATATATATATATATATATATATATAAATTCTTTGAAATCCATTGATTGCAGTGAAGATTTTTTTTTAATCGATTTGAAGAAGATGGAAGATGTGGCGTAAATAGGGGTGGGTCGATACGATATATCGTATCGAAAACGTTGTATCGTGTATCGTATCGAAAATATCGATATGAAAGAATTTCATATCGTTATCGTATCGAAAGTTTCGATATATCGAACTTTCAATACAAAATTTTTTCATATCGTATCGATATTTCGATATATCGTACCGAAATTCGATATATCGTTAAATATCGATATATATCGAAAATTTTGATATATATCGATATATATATCGAAAATAAAATATCGATATATCGAAAATTTTCGATATATATCGTATTTTCGATATAAAACGATATATTGCGATATAAGGAAATTCATACCGTTATCGTATCGAAAACTTACGATACGATATCGTATCGTATCGAAAATTACGATATATCGAAAATTCGATAATTTTTCGATATTTTTCAATACGATACAAGCGATATATTATTTTTTCGGTATTTTTTCCCAGCCCTAGGCGTAAATATATTTTGCAAGAATGATATGGTTATGTAATTTATATATGAAATATTTATACTTTTCATATTAAAATTTTTGACAACTAGCATGCGTGGAGGTGTAATTTCCAGCTGGAAGTTGAGCAATGTACATTTCCATTTGTCAATATATTATACCTGGGATACACTAAATCATCTTTCCACTTTGGTATGTCTAGACTATGGAATTTTTTCTCAATATTGTTAGTTTTATATTAAAGCTTACTAAAGTAGATATAATTAATTTCACCTTACGCACGTCTTTAGTGGAAGTAGTGCTAATTTCCACAATGGCTCTGTAATGTGTTTCAAAAGTAATTTTTTTGGAAAAAAAGAGCTAGATGGTTATACTAAGTGTATTAGTCCAAATATTTTACTCATTCTAATTATCATTTATTTTCACTTTTTGTACTCACAATAATAAAGTACTCCTAGTAAAGTTGACAAACCTGAAACTAGGGTAATATTTTTATTATTTAAATATAATTCGTAACATTTTCTATAAATTATTAATAAAATTGTATAGTGGTATGATATGTTGAGCCTAATAAAACAAAGAGATAAGCACCACTCAAGAATTGATTACGTGCATCTCTTATATTTCTCTCCATTTTTATTTCATTTTTTGACTTTTCCCCAAATATTTCCCTTTTGCGTAAGTACTTCCATGATCACCCAATGAAAATTTCGAAATTGGAAGTTATTTCTGCAACATGTTACTGCTGATTCATCGCCTCTTCCTTCAAACTTCAAACCGCATGTTATTTTTAGGTGAAATTTCTTTTTATCTTCTTCCGCTTCTTTTGTTTTGTTATCGAAGCTTGTTGATTTAGTGTTTTATTATGTTGTTGGTGAACGGAATTTACTGCACATGGAGTTTCTGTGAAAGTCTGGATAAGGATTGATGTGGCTGATTACTGATTTATTTCAATTTATGGTTATGGCACTAGATTTTTTACTGAGAGATTGCGTAAAAATAGCCGTGGCGGTATATTTGAAGCTTTTGTTTGTCTTGAGTTTGTAAAGAGGTCACTGTGAAAACATTATTTCCTGATTTTGGAATAACTAGAGTTGTAACAGAGACAAGTTAGAACATTTGATTCTAACATAACTGGTGAATGTAACTGGAGCAGCATAATGTATTCAAATTAGTATGATAGTTACTTTTGTTGAATGTAATTTTTGGTAATTGACCTTCATAATCGACTTAATACTATGATTTTGATCTTGTTTGCTAATTCTATGCTGCTCCTTCTGTAATTATGCAGAGTTCTGATTGTGACAGTCCTCTGATTCCACAGTGCACAAAGAGGCTGGAAAATTATTAAGTTTAAGTTGTTAGGTAAAGGACTTGGTGAAATGGGAGGTTGTTGCTCATCATCCAGAAAGCTGGAGCTTCGTGGAGCGCCAGTGTATTATTATGTTAGTGACCACACTTGTTCTTCTTTAAATTTTAGCGCTTTATCCGTGGCCAATCTCAGTCAGCAAATAGTCTTTCTGCTTATACATTTTATAAGTTCTGCACTACAAAGTTCTTTAAATTTGAAATCTGAGTTATATCTGTTGTCCAATATTATTTTATCCAAGTCTGATACAGATGTAATTTTCAAGTCTCTAGTTTACTCAAACTGTGGCTGTGGTAGATATTACACTTATACTGGACGATTGGATAGAACAGTAATAGACTAACAGATACAGTGCCATAAATATGTCTTCGGCACTGCTGTTGTCACATTAAAAATGGTTACAAACCTTGAAAACTATATAGCCCGCGGAGATGTAAAGGTGTAATGGAGAGTCTTTTGGTCAATACATGGAACTTGGTTGAGATAAATGATGTGAAAAGGGGAATTTCTGTTAACATGATAAATAGTCTTATATACTTAAGTACTAAATTTTAATGTATATATGGTACTTCATCTCGCTCTCTCCCCTACAGTCTTGACTATTGAGCATTTTGAAATCCTTCACGGGTATAAGGAGTTTATTTTTCCTTGCATTTGAGTAGACTATCTTTTAGTTATTACCATTGTGTAATAAGCACTCTTTCCTTATGATCACTTAGTTTTAATGTCACATCATTATTCAGTACCATCCATCTCCAGAAGAGAATGCATTCCTCAGTTCGCGCAGTGGTGGACCGTTGCTTGATTTAAATCTGAACATGTCAGCTCCTGACACTTATCGATCTCCTCCTGCACCTATACCATACGATGTGGTTCTGGGGCATCCACTTGTTGGGTCGAGAGACGCGGCTTTAAGTGGCCAGCTTTTAGGAAAACATATTTGCAAGGATATCCAATTGGGCATTCTTCCCCTATCTCCTAGGAAGACAGACCCTGAGCTTTTGAAATCTAATCCACTTACAGTAGCAGCAATGGATGAAGAAGATGTCTGCCCCACTTGTCTGGAAGGTAAAATAGTTTGCTGTATATTTTCAATTTTCTCCCATTCTTTCCATATCTGCTTTATCATCTATTTTCTTTTACAATATATCACAGAGTATGATTCAGAGAATCCTAAAATAATGACCAAGTGTAACCATCACTTTCACCTTTCATGCATACTCGAGTGGATGGAAAGAAGCGACACCTGCCCTATCTGTGATCAGGTTAGTCTGTGCCTGAATATACTCAACACCTTAATTTCTTTTCTATTTCATTTTTTCTTCCTTTAATGTTGTAGCTTCTCTCACAAAATCATGAAATAACATTCGTATCCACTTTTCACTTTTCGTGCTGATTTTATGCAAACAAATTTTGATACTTACGTAATTTCTCCAAATTGCAGGAAATGATATACGAAACTCCTGTGGGTGTGGCAAGATGTGATTAGCTTGGCTATTGTGTGTATAGCTCTTCTTTGTATATAGATAGGAATCCATGCAATTCATCATTCTCAATCCTTTATGGATCAACATTCATTTGTACAAAGATCATTTCACTTTGTAAATATTTCAAACGTCTCGACCCAGTTCAGCCCTATTGAAACAGATTAGTTTCAGAAACGTTGATAAAGAAGGGCATCATCATTCTTTCATCAGAAGGGCTGTCGCCACAAGCCTAAGAATCAACATTTCTGGTTGTTGTCTGCTTTGCAAGTGTGAGAGGCATGCATATAGACAGGGGATATAGAGGTATATAGTTACCACAATTCAAGATTTCTCTGTATGTTCTGTCAAGATTTAAGGTACGAAACAATTTATATAGCTTCTCGTGTTTAATAGTATTTGCAGGCTTGGTTGTAAATTTCTTTAATGTGCTGATCTATGAACTCATACACGTGATAGAATCGTTCTTGGCTTTGAAATTTAGTCATAGATTTATGTACATATTTATGAACTATTACAAAAATTTAGTGATATACATGTGCCGATTTATATAATCATACACGTGATAGATTTCTTAGAAACATTGAGTAAATTTAGTGAGCATGTTTTGGAATGTCATAGTGAATTCTGTTCCTTTGCCATCTAGAATGATTGGTGTGTTTATTTTATTTTGAGGTGGTGGTTAGAATTGGCGTTATACTATTGATTGATTGATTAATTAATTAATTAAATATTTAGATAAAATTAAATCTTGGTAAGTGTCACTATTACATATTGTTCATCCGTAATCATAAATTATTGGACCTAAAGAAATGGCATTTATTGAGGTGAGAGGTAAAGTTCGTAATAATAGGTATGGGGCATGATTTAAATGAGATTGTCTGGATTATATTTAGTTAAGAATATGTTTGTGAGATTCAGATTCATTTTCGTTGTCAATCTTATCCCTTTTCATGTATTTTCAGTTTACTTAATTATTTAAACACTTTATCATGTGTTATTAAAACATTAAGACTTGTTTTGCAGCGTGGATTGGATATAACATGATAATTAATTTGGGATAAATTTTTTAGGCCAAAAGTAGGATAATATCTATATAAGGTTTTTGTAATGTTGTTTTCTAGAGTACTCTGTACTCCATTTTAAATTAATTCTACACTAAAAATATCAACTAGTCTCGTAATAACTAGGGTTGCAAAACAAGCTAAGCTAAGTCAAGCCGAATACTACTCAATGAAAGCCTGACTCGAGTTCATATCTTATTGTTCGAGCTCGTTTCACCACCCAATTACCAAGCTCAAGCTCATGTAATGCTTGATAATATTATATTCGAGCTTAGCTTGAGCTAGGCTCGTGTGTTAAGTACTTGATAATGATATCGAATTCAAACTTGAGCCCCTCTTCTAATATTTGTATAAATGGTGTTTGAGTAGCACATATTATGGTATTATTCTTAAATGCTCATCCAAAGTATTGGTCCAATATCCACCACAACTTTTAACAGAAACAAAAGCTTAGAAATAAACTCAAAATAATTATTGGGTGTCGTCCATCCAAACATATAAGGCGGACCACATGTGTATTAGGCACCACCTACCTAATAATAAAAGACTGTCTCTATCAACAATACATAAAAATAAGTACAAAATCAAAAGAAAAAACACTTATGGGGATAAAGAACAACTAAAACAAGCCTGACATACTTTTAGAATTTAAATGTGTCTTATGTTGCATTAGTCGATAATTCTTAAAAGAACAACTAAAACAAGCCTGACATACTTTTAGAATTTAAATGTGTCTTATGTTGCATTAGTCGATAATTCTTAAAGAAATAAAAAGTGAATATGTCTTATATTGATAGTGAGTGCGGATGTGAGGCTTATATAGTGGTAGAATAGAGAGGGCTCAAAATCTGACTCAAGCTTGACTTGCTATCTTCGAATCGTACTCCGTGCGAGATTATTTTTAAGTGACTCTCAAATAGCTCACCAATGTGTATCTTTGGTCATATATATATAGGTTTGTGTTAAAATGACAACGTGACAACGCTTATACAACAATATTATAAACGCTACACAGCAATATTCAATACGGTAGACAGCAATCTATAGATTGCTGTATAGTGTGTCGGATATTGCTGTTCAAGAAAAATTGCTGTTTAAAGGCCAGCAGATTGCTGCCCGTCTTTTTCCAGATTTTTTTTTTGCCACGTGGCAGCTTATTATTCGTCCACGTGTACAAATGATTGGCTAGAAATTGTGGTATGGTGTTATTTTAAGGGGTGGTGCCACCCTAACATGCCCATATATATATATATATATAGATGTAGAAGTCGACCTAATGTCATTTTTTGGGAGGCATGGAGATAATGTTATTTTTAATCCTATTATAATCTCTTTCGCTCATTTTCACCACTTTCAAAATTAAATTTATTAATACGTAGACAACGTGTCTACTTTGCTTGTCGATTTATTTATTGTTTGTGTCTTGTTTTTAAGTCGACAGATGCATTAATATTTAATAGTGACGCACTCGAATAACCAAAATATTGTTTTTGGAACCGAATGATTTCTTCATTTTTATTCTATTGCTCTAAATGTATTTAGCAACGGTTTACATTTCTTGTTAATTGTTTGCACATTTTATTTGTGCCGTGTGTAGCTTATATACATACTCCTATTTCAGATAGATTATGTTATGTGTGTGATCTACTCATGGATGTCTTTCTTCTTGTAAAAAAATGAAATTATTTTTTTGGTAAATGCGATGAAGGTAAAATTTGACTGCACATTTTAAAGATAAATTTGTACGTCAAATAAAAGGAAATAGTTATATATATATACTGAAATTAAGCTAGTGGTCAATTATTGATTTTCATTATCTCTATATGCAAGTATATAAGAAAATTGACCAATTTTACAAATATAATGTTTTTTCACGCAACTCTTATATATATTTTCATTTTTTGGGGGGAATTGAATCTGTTTTACATGTTCATGTTTGTTTTTCTATTTCTTTTTTCATTGTCAATGTTTGCTTTCCGCGTTGGAATGCAATTGAATTTAAATGCTATAGACCTTAAATCAGGGCTAATCAGTCCCAACCTAAGTTAGTTATATAAACCACAAGTCCCAACCTGAATTTTATTACAATCAAAGAGTGAAATCAGGCCCAACAAATAAATCATTTTGCAAACAAGTGGCCTAATAAAGAGGTGATTTCATTTAAAGCATATCATATTCTCTCACAAATAAAGAGGTAATTTTTAATCATTCTCATAATTTTTTGTTACTACTTTATTTTTTATTTCAATACATAAAAAAAATACTCTCCCTGTCCCATTAAAAATGAAACGTTTTCCTTTTTTGGTTGTCCCATTAAAAATGAAACGTTTCCTAAAATGGAAACAACTCTATCTCTACTTTTTCATCTTTCTTACTTTACTCTCTCTTCATTTACTCACAAAACAATACTGCATAAAATCTCGTGTCAATTCCCAAATGTTGCATTTTAAGTGGGACGGAGGGAGTATAATTTAGGTAATAGTAATTGATTGAAGAAAAGTACACGTGTACATCTTGGTAATAGAGGGTGACTGTGGAATTGCCCATGTGTGCATATACATACATATAATGTATATATCCATTTTCTCGCACACAATTAATTCTTTCATTCATCTTCTCAACCTTACTTCTTTAACTCCAACAAGTAACTTCATTCTTCCCCTTTTTCTCTCTCATCCCTCATTTCCTTCCCCAAATCAAACTCAAGCAAGCTCAGAATCACAGCTAAATTCAACATGTCTTCCCCAAGCAAGAGGCGCGAGATGGACTTGATGAAATTGTAAGCTCTTTTTTTTTGTGGTGGAAGAGAAATTTGTGTTTGTTTTCCAATTCATTTTCTCTGCCTAAATTAGCTGCTGATATGTCAATTTTAACTGAAAATTTTGGTGTTTTGAAATAGGATGATGAGTGATTACAAGGTGGAGATGATCAATGATGGGATGCAGGAGTTTTATGTGCATTTTCATGGCCCTAGTGAGAGTAATTTTCCTAATATTATCTCAAACCTGAACCTTTTTCCAGATGAAATTGTTTTTTGCTTTTGATTCAGTATTTTTTTTTTCTGGCATCTTTTGATCCATTTTGTTTGCACCTTTATTTAGGAGTTTGATTTTTTCCACATTATGCAAGAGATGTTGAAGAGGAATAGAAAATTTGTCAAACTTGATAATAATAATTGAAGGTTGCTACATCCTGATTGAGTTTGGATCTTCTTTATTTGCGGCCGGGGTTGACTATATCCATCTGATTTATTAATTTGGGTATAATATTAGTCACATTAAGATAGAATGGATTCACCTAATAGTAAAGCTACAATCTTATTATTGGTTACATTGTATTTTATGGTTTTGATTGTATGAGGTTGAGTTGCGTAGACTCTTTAATGTTTAATGGATGATGTGTCTTGGAGTTTTGTTGAATGTTACCAATGGCATGTTTAGGTCCTTACCACGGCGGGGTATGGAAGGTAAGGGTTGGGCTTCCTGATGCATACCCATACAAGTCTCCTTCGATAGGATTTATAAACAAGATGTACCATCCCAATGTGGATGAAATGTGAGTATTCTATGACATGGAAGAATGCTAGATAGTGTGTTATCTCGATCAATATTGAAATGTTTCTTTCGGGATGATGATAATCCAGGTCAGGTTCGGTGTGTTTGGACGTTATCAACCAGACATGGAGCCCTATGTTTGGTAATGGGGTTGTGTACTCTCTTATGTTTTTGTTTCTATTCTTATCGCATTCTTGAATATGTAGTGTGTTCATTTTACTCATCCAGACCTGGTGAATGTGTTTGAGGTGTTTCTACCTCAACTCTTGCTGTATCCTAATCCATCTGACCCGTTGAATGGAGAAGCTGCAGCTTTGATGCTGCGTGATCGAGCTGCTTATGAACAAAGAGTCAAAGGTAATGAAAGCTCTGAAACTCAGGAATTGCTTAGAAGATTGTGGATTAGTTTTATGACAGTTCTGAAACTCTGATCTTTATACTTAAAACAAAAGAAGGGTTTTAAAACTAGAAAAGTAGTGTGGCGTTGATCTTGACCCTAGAGTGCAATGAAAGAGGAATCGATGTCTATGAGTTGTGTTAGTTCTAGGTTGAATTCTGTGCAATATTCGAGGCCTCCCAGTTTTCCCACATTGGCTGCATTCTGTAGGAAAGTAGTACGCCTAATAATATATAACATGAGCTTACACTCAGTGGAACCATAAACCTAAGGCTCTCTCAATCATATTTTAGGGGAATGCGAACTTGAGGAATAGAATGTTCTATATACCTATTATGGAAGCTATATAAAAACTTGATCCAGGTGCTGGAACCCCAGAGAGTATAACCTCGTGTGCTAACGTTTGATGTGCTTTTATAAGCACCGGCCATCTCGAGTGAGGACGTTTCCTACTCAAAAGCACTTTTGGCCGTTTGGGCATTTCTTTGATTGATTTACTTCAAGTATATCATGTTGAACTTCTGTAGCTCTATTAAGTGTATATGGTGCATTAACCCTATAGATCATATACTAGAGACTTTCCACATGTAGATTGGTTTATGTATATTGAGTGGAGTTAACACGATCGGTCATAAATCAGATTCCCACCTCCACCAAAACCACCCAAAAAATCAAAGGAAAAACTTATATGTACAAGAAATCATTTTCTTAAAGTCCGTAGTTGTTTCCAGCAACTTAGATGAGCTGGTTTATGTCCTAAAACTCAACATAATAATGCTCAGACTTTTAAAATTCCGTGACAACATGGCCTCAACCTTTTCTAGCTATCTGCTTGTACATATCTAATGCGCGTTATACTTGCATTATCCAGAATACTGTCAGAAATATGCAAAACCAGAAGATGTTGGGGATGTCCCAGAAGAGAAATCAAGTGATGAAGAGCTTAGTGAAGACGAGAGTGTGTCTAGCGACGAGGAAGTTGTGGGGCCGGTGGATCCATAGCCTTCCCTCACTACCAGTTTCAGTACTATGTCCAACTATTCTCTCTGTATGCTTCTATCAAATGCATATAGAAGAAGAAGCTATTCCTTTCCTACTGCAAAAAAACATGAGTATTTATATCCTGTTGTAAAGTCTGTTGTTGTAAATATATGCGTACATTGTTTGTAACTTTATTCCTCATTACAAATACCAAGCAAAAATCTTGCTCTAAGGGCAAGTTTTAATTTGTTGAATAATTGTTTCATAGTTTTAATAATTAATTTTACATTGATATAAAGTACTTTCAATAAACATACACTTATCTAATGCATTTCGAAAGTGTGAGCCATATTTAGGTAGCATTGTTGGGGTTGAATTCTGAATAGAGTAGCAATTGTTGTTCAGTCTTGGTTAAATGATTGAACTACAGTACTGGTATGTCACTGCAAAATTGAATTTCGAAAAGTCACTCTCACTCGCATCATCAAAGATTCAAAATTATTCCCTATTATGATTGAGATTGATTATAGAATGTAATTAAATTTGAATTGAAATATTGATTTTAGGGGACCCACCTATAACAATATCAGGTTAAAGTGATCATAAAATGTAACTAAATTTGATCAAGTTGAAGCTAAATAAAAACAAAAATCCGACCTGCCGGATTCGAACCAGCGACCTAAGGATTTCAGTAAACATTCTACAGTCCTCCGCTCTACCAACTGAGCTAAGGTCGGATGCTGTTAAAGCATCTCTCAAATTTTATTAAAAATATTCAAATTTTAATTGTTGATCATCATTGTCAACTGGGCCTTTCTAGTAGCTCTTGTCTGATTAATTGATTACTACCTTGGTGATGACAGATGACCTTGAAAAATGTGGCAGCTTATGTATGTGGACTTCCAATTCCATTACCAAACAATTGGAGTAATTCATAAACTCTAAAGTCAAACATACAGAAAAATATAAAGCCTACCCACCGAAGTCTAATTTTACTAGGTATACATAATTAATAAAGGTTTTATAAATTAATTCAGCGTGAGATGGTTTGTGACGTCTATCAATAGCTAGTGTTAATTTTATTGTATTTCATGGCTCAACTTTTAGATGATTTGTGAAACTAACTTGAACCTTAACAAATACTATATGAAAATAACCTTTTAACTTCCAAAAAAGTTAAAAAAATAGCTCAAATTTTAACAATACAAAAGAAATGGCCTAATTTTTTTTACAAAGTTGACACAAATATTTGAAAATAAAAATAAAATCCATTTGTTAGCAGCAAAGATGGAAAGGTTTGGTTGGAGCATGCTTAAGAGGTTATTATCCATTCCACCAAATGTCACAATATTGTAGACCTCTTTCATAGTTGCATCATCTCCATTTGTTCTACAAAAGGCAATTTTATCTTGTACTCAAGTGTTTTATAAAAGCTTACAATTTAAAATATGTTCAAGACCACTTTTACAATTTTTCATAAAAGGTTTAAACCATTTTTTTTTCTTTTAACTTCAGTCAATTTTATTACTTTCGTGAAAATTATGGCCTCCTTTCTATGTTCTAACGTTTAGGCCATTTTTACAAAGCTCACAATATCCATCTTTGAAAAAAGAGTGCAACCATCAACAAATCGAATCTCACATATAGCTTGTAAAATGCAATGGAATATTTCATGACAGAAACAGAAATTTGAACCAAAAAAATATCAATACATAATTAAGAGACAGTATTTCACAAAAAATAAAGGAATAGTTTTGATCTACTAAGAAAATAAATTCGATAATATGAGGTTTTCCAAGACATCTTACAAGTCAAAGGAAAAACAACCACTCTCTAGGGTCTGGTATAGGCCTTACTAATTTTAGCATATATTAGTAAACATGAAAGATATTTCACTTACCTGATACCAACATGCATGATCATCCCCAACAGCTAAACTGTCGATAGGGCTCGATGTCTAAAGAAGTCTGAAGATTCGATCCATCTCATTTCTTTGCGAGTTATGCGACCTCATATGATCCTTCCATGTCTTGTTGTACTGGTGTAGTAACATAAATATTAGTCCAGGATTTTCTCTCCAGTGGAGAACAAGTTCCACACTATTGTGCCCACAATGTACAGCACGACGGCCACTTTGAACACGTCATTCCAAGAACCTGTGAGAAGTATCAGTCGTAAAATTACTACTACTATAAAGGTGAGAAAATAAACTGGTGTGTATGGAATTTATAGTACCATGTTGAAGAATGTATCCGGTTGCAGCAGTCCCAAAGACACCAGCAAGTACGCCTGCAGTGTTAGATAATCCAAGCAGTACTCCCTGCAATGGAACAACATGACACTGTTTGAGCACCGGAGAGACGACCGGTTTAATGATTGTAAAACTTTACAGAGTAAGATGAGGAGTACTCACAGCATAACGCGGCCCGATATCTTGGTGATTGGAGTACAGACCAGATTGTGAGAATGCATCTGATCCCTGAGAAAGAAGAACGTGCATATATTATTGCTTCATTTGTTCTTTTAAGATCCATGAATGTGTAGAGAAAGTAACCGTAACCTGACTGCAAGCCATGCACAGCACTGCTAAGGCAGGTGTTTTTACGTTTCCAAGTTGGGTCAGAAAAAAAGCAGGGCCCAGGAACCCAATTGATTGCATTATCTGCAATGTGAAGAAGTGAAGAAGAGTCATACTCTTACACACCTGTTTGATTTCGAAAGCATGCGTCTGCCCTATAGTACACAGATGGCATGCTTCTTACCTTTCGAACTGTTGTAATTGAGAAGCCTCTGCTGATAAGGGTATCTGCAACCCAACCACCTATATTAGCGAACACAGCCATAGTGAGCCATGGAAGCACACAAAGCAATCCGGATTCCGTGAGGTTGAAATTCAAAACCTGCATATGGTAAACATGGAATTATCAAGTACAACTGCCTATTGAAGTGTATATGTAATGAATATCACATTTATACAATTAAAAAGTATCTAGCAATGAAGTCATATGTTACACTGGAGACAAACTGCATGAGCTGAATTTCTTTATTTACTAAAATAGCATTCAATAGCTAGGAATACCTGGTTATAGTAAGTCGGCATCCAGGTCAACAGAATAAACGTTCCCCAGTTATGACAGAAATGGGATATAATGAGAGCCCACACAGGAGCCTTAGACAAAATCTTCATCCATGGAATACTAGAGACTGGTTCTTTGGAAATGTTGCCTCCCACGATCAACTTCTTCTCCTCCAAACTTAGACTTGGATCTTCTTGAGGTGAACTGTAGGCCTAGAAAATAAGGAGAGCTGATAATTATTAGGAACAGCAGTAGAAAACGAAATATGTCAGTTAAGTACAGCACCAAACATAGTAAAACAATAAAAAGAATTAAAACTAAGGAGGAAGAGTATCAGTGCTTCTTTCGACTGCCCCAATGCAACTATAAGAAGCACGACTTTTTATTTACAAGAATTTCAACAGAAATAAGCTTGTATAAAAGAATATTGTAGAATATTATTAAGAGTGGGAGCTGCAAAGGGAGATTTAGTTTTTTTCCCATTGCAATTGACATTTTTTTTTTTGTTATTTCTTTCCACTCTTTTTTTTCAGGTTAAGGAAACAACAACCACCCTCACAGAAATCATTGCAGCAAAAACTAAAGCCTTACTTTGCTCAACCAAATTGCAAACCAGATACTTCCAAGGGAACCAAAAGAGTAGAAAACAGATGGCCAACCGAACTTGTGTATCAATGCAGGAGACGCTGCCAAGCCAGCAACTGAACCAAGATACATGCCACTGTACACTAGTGCAAGGGATCTGCTTCTTTCGGAAACAGGAATCCATCTTGATAGCAAATTATTCATGGCAGGCATAGCGACACCCTGATTAACAAAAAAAACATATTTTGGACATCATATCATGCTCCACCCATCAAATTCATCACTTTGCACAGTAGTGATGTGATTATAGTAAGCAGGCAACGATTTGGAAAAACTTAAGATAATATCTGCCGCCCGAAGCATGTCATACAATGGTTGATGTCATCCTTATGACCTTATCCATCCTATGTACAACTAGAACTAAATCAGTAGCCAATGTGAATCCAGCAATTTTAGGAACTATGAGAATTGTAATACCATTACGATAAAGTTCTTTCTAAACAGCAAATCATTTTGACCATTGTGCAACATCTTTTATGTGTTTACAGTGCATCAACTTAAGTAATTAAAGTGCAATCTGTGAGTAAAGAAAGAGCAGGAACTACAACCAAAATTATGACAAATTTAACATAAATACACTAGTCGCAGTCAACAGGTGATAAGTTGTAATTGCTATGACTTCACATCAGTACATACATTCCCAATTTTAAAGTTATGCTAAAACCAAAAAATATGCAGAAGAACAATATCTGAAAGTAAAATAATAGATATGATCTTTCGTATGCAGGAATACTTTAAATATAGGTATGTCTGTGTGTCCTTAAATTTTTTATTGAGTCAACGCATAACGCACAAGCTAACCTCACCAACTCCCATAAAAGCACGCGTTACAAGTAAGCAAGGCAGTCCAATTCTTGCAGCAATTGGGGTGAACATTGTTGCAATAGACCACCAAACAACTCCAAAACCGAGTACTAGCTTCCCACCAATTTTATCAGCCCATATGCCGCCAATGATCTAGTCAAAGAACATGTGAAGAAAAAAGAAGAGAATATAGCTGCTGCAGGATTGTCTCAAATGATGTCAGAGATTAGCTCAAGTCTTATTTATGCTGAGGATAAAATATGCTGAGAAACCACGGTTTCAGTTTATTCTTATCATTATTTTTGGAAGAAACCAAAAATGGTCAGAATATGAAACAGTAAATCTAGACAGTAAAATGGCATATTCTCTATTTAATATAACACCTTAAGATATCTAGACAGTAAATTTAAGTTTGCAGGAATGCAAGTATGCATCTGACCATTAGATAAATTTAGCTTCACAATAGCGTTGCTTTGTATATATAGTGAAGAATACGCCTTTTAAACAGGCGAAACAAATAATTAACAAAATACCTGAGTGAGCAGATAACCCCAGAAAAAAGAAGACTGAATTAGGCCAACTGTAGCACTGTTCCAATTGAATTCTTTTGACATAGGGAGTATTGCTATGCTCATATTCACCTAAAAACAAACAAACAAAAATGTCAGAGTAATCACTAAAATCTTTCTTATCTGGCTAGTATGAAAACTTACAAACTTAATCAATAACCACCTACTACTAATGTAAATTTGGACGAGAGAAAAATGCACACATAGTGGAGATAATCGGTGTAATATTGAGAAAAACAAATAGAAGAGATAATGATGAGCCTTACACGGTCCATATTGCACAACAGAAATGCAGCAAAGCAGAGGAGCACCATCACCCAACGCTTAGGGAACTGGCTCCCCCATGTTTTTGCTGGCTCCGCTCCTTCCGGTAAAGAAGCTTCACTTGCCCCCTCAGGTGATACTGGGGTCTCAAAGTCATGCTCTTCGGATTTGAATTCGGCCCGGGTCCTCATCACTGTTGTATGTTTTGATGGAGGCTTCTGGCCATAGCTAAAGCCGAGCTTATCCAACTTCCTTGTTTGAATCGAACCAGCATCAGAGTAAGCTGTTGAAAGACATGATTCATATGCTCCCCGGATTTTTACCCTTTTGTTCATGGACATAAGCTTATTGCTTGTCTGATGGGACATTATGAGAACAGGATCCAAGTTAAGATGAGACATCGCCTTTGATCTTGGGATTTCTCTGTTTGGTTTATCTCTAGCAGGAATGGATGAGTGATACACGTAACCAAATGAAAAGCTTGCCGACGGATGATAGTGCTTGCTGCAGGACATTTTCTTATGCACATACTGCACCGCACTGAGACTTGAGTCCTGACATCTTTGACGATCTGGTAGTGTTTCTCGATGATAAACTCGTCCTGTTGAAAACCAAAGGCAGGCATGCAACCATTACAATTAATGAGGACTAATTACAACCATACAGTTGAAACTGGTCCATATAGTTTGTATGGAATGGAAATTTATCCCTAACGGATGGCGATACGCCTCAAGACAATTGAGAGTGCCTTTACACTGCCATACATAAAATCAAAGCAAGCCTCATGTATGCGAATTGAGCTTTTTTGATTCCTTTCACAGTCAGAGAACTTGTGCAGATTTCTCGACTGGGGCAAACTTAAGCTCATCGTGAAAACATTGTATCAATATACCTAGGTCATTTCATACAGCTGAAACACTATATCAACTTTGCAATTTAATACACTAATGCTCACACAAGAAACTAAGTGAATGCCAGTTAAATCCTGTCGCCATTTCCACACATGAGTTCACAAAAGAACAATAGAGACTATAACCTCAAGCCTCGAGTTGGAAATCACGATGATGAATTACAGTCACACATTTCGCAATACTATTTCCGAGAAGATAAGCTCTCAACTACAGTGTCCATAATACAGAACAACAAATTATTGAAAACAGTAATGTCAATTTAGAAAATACGTAGATAATTACCAGAACCGACGAAATAGCCGAAATTCCGGTGCGAAACAACGGTGCTGATTGCCATTGCCAACGGAAAATTCTCTCGGGCACTAAGCGTTGTCGACTTATGCTGTCATGCCGCAGCTATAGATACCAATTCCTATAAAAATATCAAACTCGAGATTTTCTCTGACTAGATTGTGAATCTCTCTCTCTCAGTCTAAAAGTGGATAACACATGGAGCATTTGTTCTTCATTCACCAAATTTTTATTTTTCGTTAGCTACAAGAGGGCCGGAGGGTTACACGTATTCATTTTGCAATAATGAATAAACCCTTTTACTTATTGAATTGGGAAATTAATGCCAACGTCCGACGTGGCTAACCCAAACAAATCCATGTCATACTCAGAAATATTTTATCCTTAAACTTTATTCATATTATAATATCACAATCTCTATTCTATAACTCCTATTGTTGATTGTATCTTTTCAACTTTGATCTAAAACTCACATTTTTATTGATAATTCAACTCCAATTTCATTGTAATGTGATTGATAAGTCGTGGCAGCCCAAAAAACAAGGTGAAGAGCCGTTTGATAAATCGGAAGGAAATTAAAACTCACATTTTTATTGAAAATTAACTCCAATTTCATTCATACAAGGTAAAATCTGATTCTATAAGCAAAGATAAAGATAAAAGAAAAATCTAAAGCTAAAAGTAAACATAATTAATTCCAAATCAAGGTGGAGGAGATGAACATGTTAGTCGAGCCTAAAGTTGGAGATGAAGAGATTGTGAAGTTGATCCATGCTGCCAACACCCTTCTTCTTCGTCATGTCTGCTACACTCACCATTATTAGGCTGAAGAGATCCTTCACTCCCAGAAAGTGTGAAGCCTAAACCAAATTTATAAATCGATCAAGCCAAAATCAAATCGATTAAAATGAAACACCCTAAACACAAAAATTAGATGCACCAATCAGTTGAAAAGGGGTAAGAAATAATCATAATGAGAAACCAGTTATGAATGGATTCTATTCCCCTAAATTCTGCTCTGGCACCACTGTTTTATCGATTGTGGACTTTTTTTCAAAAATTTCAACTATCCACGCACTTACTTAAGAAATAATACTCAAACCCATCGCATATAAGTTAGGTCACAAACTCTGCAAATCGCAACTGATTGTTTGAATAAATAAGCAATGGAATTTACGAAGACGGGAGAGAAAACGAACCACGAGGAGATCGAGTAGGGTTTTCTCGTCGACGTTGACGAAGTGTCTGTCCCAGGCAGTGATTTCCTCATCACGCAAGCGATTAAGCTTGTGATCGATGTGTTTTCTGCAGTAATCGATTACTTTGGCGAGAATGTCGCCGGTAATCTGAGAAATAGGAAAAACGGCGTCACCGGCAGCCGGAAGAAAGGAGTGGATCGATCGGAACTCCGCGATTACCGTATCCTCCACCGGGAAAATATGACCGTCCGAACTCCTCAGTGAAGTCACTTTCTCTCTGTTCTCCATCTTTTCTCCTCTCTCTCTCAAATAAAGAAGATGCAGAAATTCAATGAAGCAAATTTATAGAGATGGAAATATATCTATTTGAAGTTTAATTCCTTCCTTGTATTGTCATGTAGTTATAGATATGTATGATATTATATTCACTAAGATTCTCTATGTTGGACGATATTTAGGTATTAATATTTCCATATTTACTTCAAGATTCTCTGTTTTGGCAGCTGGAATAATATTTTTATCTTCTCATTAGTCCTTAGATAACAAATATCTACTCTGTTTTGGCAGTTTGTAGTGTTTGACCTTAATGATTTCATTATCTGTTTCGGCTCATAAAATGCTACGCTCTGGATCCAAGATAATATGAACGTCTAAGCAATTTCGGTGGCCACGAAAGAACGCTAATAAATGTTACAAAGAGTATCTCCAAGGGCAGAGGTAAATATAAAGATAAACTAATATAACTATCATATTTATCTTTTTTCCGTAAAAAATCATTCTCCAAGGAGAGAGGTATATGAGAAGGTATTATACATTTTCCCATTTTGAAGAGGTATCTAAGGCTGTCAAAATGGATATCTGGTATTGGATACTCAATATCCGAACCCGAAAAAATCGGGTAATTGGATACCCGATACCCGATTTTTCGCGTTTCGAATCGGGATCGGGTATTGAGATTTTTGGAATATCGGATATCGGGTTACCCGATACCCGATCGGGTATACCCGAATTACCCGATTTATTTAATTCTTTTTTGTTTTTATAAATTATTTAGTTATTCTGATTTTTAAAATTTTAGAAAATTAAATGGTTAACTCATGACTGGATCTCAATCAGGGTTAGGATACCCCCAAAATCAAACGTAATTTTTACTATGTTAATGTGTTTTATGTTTATGTATATGCAGTAGTATATACTACATGGTGTATATATTAGGGTGTGTATGTTTAGGTATATACAGTACTCCGTGCCTCCATGGTGCATGTGCTACTGTGTCAGTGTTATTTGCTTATTTAGGATTGTGTATACAGTATTCATAGATTAGGTACAGTACATTGTTTTTTATGCATTTTATGCATTTCCAAATAGGATCATTAGCACGTAAAATACTACTCCATATAAGAGCATCCGCAATGGTCGGCTAGCGACCGGCTAGCCGATTCGTCGCGCTGGCCGATCGGCTAGCCGAACCATTGCAGTCGGTCAGCGCAAAATCGGCGAGCGGATCGGCATGGGCTCGCCGATCGCTCGTCGCTGGCCGAAACGCTAGCCGATCGGCTAGCCGCCATTGTGGAGGCCCGATCGGCCAGCGATCGGCCAGCGCCGATTTTCGATTTTTTTTTTTTTTTAAATCATATATAAACGCGATTTTCGTTTCATTTTCATTTGCACCACTTGTTTTA
Organism: Salvia hispanica; assembly: GCF_029641045.1. Classification (NCBI taxonomy): domain Eukaryota; kingdom Viridiplantae; phylum Streptophyta; class Magnoliopsida; order Lamiales; family Lamiaceae; genus Salvia; species Salvia hispanica. Next base: position 29,308,235 of record NC_142692.1, read on the forward strand.
ACGAGTTTTCTCTCTCTCTAACTTTCTGTTCAAGAGCATCATCGAGTGATGGATCACAACAACGAGTCCAGTCCGGCGACGAGCGGCTCTCAGACTCCCACAGTACCCGTGGGATCTGGATGGGGGCAGATGGGCCCGGGATTTAACATCTCTTGGAATCAGATGATGGGGATGATGGCTGGTGCGCCGGGGGGGAACCAGGGGGTATGCCGGGGGGTATGTCGTGGGGGATGCCGGGCGGCGGGCAGGGGAGCGGCGGGTAGTCAGCGCCCGGGTGGGGGGGTATGCCCCAGATGCAGCAGCAGATGATGCTGCAGCAGATGATGGGGATGATGTGGCAGGGGGGGATGCCGCACGGTATGCATCCTGGGATGCCCGGGGGGGGGGGGGGGGGGTGCAGGGGTCACCGGGAGGGGACGCGGTATATCGGCCCTCGCTTGATTTTTTGACGGCTTCGTCTCACACGTCGACCCCGGTGGAGACGCAGTTCTCTGGCGATGACCTTCTGTCATTGCATGATATGAGGATCGATCTCGGGGACGATGATACTCCCGTTCGAGCGACGCCGGCCGCGCCGAGGAAGAAGACGAGGGGGAAGGGGAAGGGCAAGGCGGTCGGCGAGTCATCGCAGCCCACTGCCACTGGCCGGAGGAAGTGGACGGAGGATGAGTACGCTGCGGTGGCCAAGGGGTGGTTGGAGGTGTGCGACGATCCACTGGATGCGAACAACCAGCGGGTTGTCAACATGTGGGCGAAGATCAGGGCTGCCTATAACACTGCCCGCAAAGGACTTCAGCAACGAGGAGGTCCGGAAGGGGTGGGAGCGCACCAGGGCCGCGGTGGGCCGTTTTGCGAATTTGTACGCCAACGCCCTCCGTCAGCTCAGAAGTGGGCAGACTGAGGACGACGCCCAGAGGATAGCCGCGAGTCAGTTCCCCTTGGAGAGGAAGTATAAGGAGTTCACCTTCTGGGAGTGCTTCTTGTTGCTGAAGGACTCGGAGAAGTTCCGGGCGGGGTGCGACGTTGGGTGGCCGAAGAAGCAGCGACTTAAATATAGCGGCGACTACAGCGGCGGATCCCACGACCTCCCCCCGGATGCTGAGGAGTTTCCATCCCCTCCTTCATTTACTGGTCGCCCCCGCCCGGTTGGACAGAAGCGGGCGCAGCGGGCTGCGAGGGGCGGATCCCCCCTATCGCCCCGCGAGGTCCAGTCCTCCGCCCTCCCAGCCGCCCCACTCGAGTACACTCTCCATTCGCGTAACCAAACGCGGGCTCAGATGTTACAGGTCTTCCGAGAGTGGAAGAACGCCACTGACCCCACGGAGAAGAGGTTTCTTTACGAGATGCTCGAGAGCATGCGTGCTGATTTAGAGATCGCGAGGTCACGGCTGGGGGGTTCCGACGTGGGCTCAGATACCACGGGTGGCGGCAGCGGTGGCGGAGACGGCGGCGGCGACGAGGAGGACGACGGCGACGGCGATGAGGAGTAGAGAGTGGCGGGGCTCGGGTGTTGAAGCCCTTTTTTTTTAAAAAAAATCATGTACTTTTTTTTTTAAATCTTTGTACTTTTTTTTAATGGAATGGATTATTTTTCCCGTATATGTGTCGTAAATTTAATTCCGTATATCGCAATTTTAATTCCGTAAATGTAGTATATTTTGAATTATTTTTATTGCGGCTGGCCTATGGCTGGCCTAAATCTGACGTGGCAGGTGGTTTTTTTAGTGTTGCTGACGTGGCAGATGAGAGAATGGCTGGCCTATGACTGGCCTATGGCTGGCCTAAGCACCATTGCGGATGCTCTAATAGTTCAGCTTTGTATAAAATAGAGCAGTACATTGTACTTTTCAATTATTAAAAAAATTCAGAAATTGGGACTGGATACCCGATTTTTCGGGACTGGATACCCGAGTCGGGTATCCGGGTATCCGATTTCAGTTTCGGATCGGGTATCGGATATCGTTTTTTGGGAAAATTGGGATCGGGTACCCGAAATTTTCGGATCGGGTATCCACGGGTACCCGATTTGACAGCCCTAGAGGTATCTTTACCTCTCCATTACCATATTTGTCTTCTTTTCATGAAAACCCTTCTCCAAGGGGAAAAGTATTTGAGAAGGTATCAACACTTTATATTTTTTAATGCATTTTGTACTATTATTTTATTTTTAAAAAATAATTTACTTTTTAGAAGAATATATTTCACTTTTTAAGAAGGTAAATACATAATATACATTTTCTATATACCTTCTCCCCTTGGAAATGCTCTAATACTATCTATCAAATCGATTGCCAATGTAAATCCAAGCTATTTATGTCTTGGATAGTTATTTATATTAGGTGTGGTATAACACTTTGATTCGATAAATAGCAAAATGAGAATCAGATCACATGACTTTAGCACTTCATAGAATTTTCGAAAGTCCAATAGTGGTAGTATTTTTAAAAATGTTGGTCTCTCTCTGTAAAATTTTCCGTTTTCAACTATATAGGATAGTTGAGTCGTTCTGTTTTTTCAAAAATTATTCTCTTTTCTATTTTACTCTTTTTTTTCTTCATTTTACTTTATTCTCTTTTCTACGATATTTTATTATCTCTTCACTTACCTTTAACACTCATTTCTTATTCTTCGTGTTGAAAAGAAATGTCTCAACAAAGATGTCACGGAGGGAGTACAATTAATTTGAGTTTGTGTTGTGTACAGTACTAGTAGTCTTCTGTTTTTGAAATTGAGTAGAAACTCAAATTCCAGTGCAATTATTTATGGAGAAACAACATTTCATGTATGAAGTTCAACCAACAGGATCGATATAATACTCCTAGACTCCTAGTTATGAACTTTGGATGGTAGACAGAAACAATATAGGTTAAAAAACAAATTTATCCCAAACACAACACATCAAACCTATATATAGTTATGGCGAGGTAATATTATTAGATAATGTGAATAATATGAAGTTGCAGCAGTTTACAGAGAATAGTAAAGTAAAAGATGGATATCTAAAATAGCAAGGCATGCAACAACATCATCGAGCTGAAGCATCCATATGATCATTTCTTGGCATACATAGACTCCACCTTGCCATCATTCCCACCAAGCAGCAAATACTTATCCTTCCTAGTCAGCTGGGTACACTCAAACCCCAGTGCATCCGCCAATATCCTCTGCACATGGTTCGCCACCTCAATCGACGACTTCCCCCCGGCCTTGCACGTCATCTCCTCCGGCAGCCTCTCCAGGAACGTCACCTCGTACGTCGGCCTCGGGTTCATGAAGTAGAAGTACGCGTCCCAGAACTTGACCCCCCTCACCGTCGTCCCGTGGAACATGTTCTGCTTCAGGTTCACCGCCACCGGCACCACCCGGTCGCTCAGCTCCGCGAACAGCGCGCTGAACCGCAGCAGGTACGGCTCCCTGCACGTCGTCCCCTCGGGGCACACCACCAAGTCCCCCTTCTCCAGCAGCGCCTTGATCATCGCCGCGTCCGCCTCCCGGTCCCGCGTCAGGGCCACTGCCGGGATAGGGGACAGCAGCCTCGACAGCTTGCTCACGCTGTAGGTCACGCACGACACCTTGCGCCCCAGCGCGATCGCGATCACGATGGGGTCCAGGGCCGTGCGGTGGTTGCACACGTACAGGTTCCCCGGGGAGCTCGCGGGCGGCGGGTTGCCCTTGATCACTAGGTTGATCCCCAGCATTGGGTAGGTGTAGCGCACGATGCGCTCCGGGAGTGGTAGGTTGAAGTAGACACGAACGAGGGAGAGGGCGAACCCGAATGGCAGCCAAATGTAGGTCACCAGCGCGTTCAGGGGCGTCGGTCGCTCCACGAGACGGCCGTCGTGGAAGATCAGCCGGCTTTTCAGCTGTTCCACCGGCAACGGCTTCGCTGTTTTGCTCGGGTGCACCATGTACCCTTCCTGTTCACCATAACCATATTATCATAACTTGTACATTTTCTTAAATTTGACTTTACACAAATTTAATTGGAGGTGCAGAAGAGTATATTTGTCACAACTGACTCCAACTGTCCATTTGCTTGCAGTTGACAAAATATTACTCGCATTAAATTAGGCAGCTCCAAGTAATAAAGTTACACACATGCCTTGTTAAAACTTTGGGTTATTGACAGTCTGTAGAGTTTTAATGCTGTGGCCCCCTCTTTTAGGTCTCAAAGTCCAACTCACATTGCTACATTCTCAACCACTACATTTATTAGACTACTCAAATCTAATTAGTTGTGTGAAATTATTCTGTATTTACGAGTAAAAAGTATTCCCTCCCTCAGCTACTAATAGTATTGGACTGTTGATAGTGTGGCAATAAATCTTAACGTAAAATTAATAAATAAAAGAAAGAAATATTATTAGTTGAATGTGAATAAATTAGATAAAATAAAATAAAAAATTAATGATTATTGACGAAAAAATTAATATTTTTTCTAAAGCCACAAACTCCCACCTACTTATTTGTCATTATTGGATTATTATATGAGAACTTATGTAAAATTTAATGCTCGCTGAAACCAAAGAATCATATTGAAGAATTGGATAAGTAGATGACGGTGTAGAAAAGAGATTGCCACGGATCAAAAAATCATGTATGGCCCAATCAAGAAATATTTATCTTAAGCACTATCTAGCGAACCATTGATATCTAATTTAATAAACACTAATTTTCTCCTAATTTACCAAATTTTATATCTTCGATCCTCATATAATATTTGACGAGGCATACTTTTTGGCCCCACCAAAATCAATAGCCACATACGGATGAGGTCGTTCACCAACATTATTTCAGAATATAGTAGTATGATATTTGACCTATGAAATTTATTCTTAGGGCTGTGTACTATAGTTATTGAATTCTATCAAAATCGTTGGTGATTTTCGGTCCTTTGTTGCCTGTATCAACTAAGATCTTAGCTATGCAGTTTTTTTTAGATCAATCCAAAATATTGTTTAACTAATAAGATAATTACACAGAAAATCAACCGCAATAACCAAAAAACATTAAGAACGCACTCTCAAGTATTCACTCAAAATTAGAGCAAAAAAAGCAGAGGAAAAGGATAGATACGATACAAACCTTGCAAATGGACATGAAATCGTGGTCAGACTCCCGATCTCCGATTCCGATATCCGGCTTCTCCTCTCCGAACTCCCTCAGCACCCCCAATTTCTTCAATTTCCCGACCAAAACCCCCGGTTTCTTCACGAATCCAGTCGCCTTCCGCGTCTTCGGATCCACCTCAATCTCCGTCCCGATCACCTTATCTCCGCCCAAAAAGTCCTTCACGAACGGCTCCACCATGATCGTCGGATTCGCCGTGATTATCACTTTCCTCTGGCACTTCTCGAACACGGCGTAGCTCTCCGGCCTCACGTCTGTGGCGTAGAACCTCGGCAGCACGGCCCGCGCGGCCAGCTCGATGTCGCGCACCTTGAGCCCGGAGAAGGAGATGTAGATCAGCATCTGGATGGCGAGGGCTTCCGAAACGAAGACGTAGGCGACGGCGATGATCGGGAAGGCGAGGAGGAGGATCAGGCCGCGGAGGAGGCTGCCGGCCTCGATCGCCACCAGCATGAAGTAAGGGAAGGAGGAGCGGGAGATCAGGAGGGTTCCGTCGAGATCCGCCGCGATCGATTGGCGATTGGCGCCGGAGAGGTCGCATTTCTCGATCGACGGGAAGCGCGCCGCGGCGGCGGCGGTTTCTGCCATTCTCTCTCTCTATCAAAATCTCTGTGTGTGTGACTGTGTGTTTGTGTGTTGAGAAATTGAGAATGTGCTATTGCTATGTATGCAAATGCATGTATATTAATGAGTGAGTGTGTGTGTTGATGTGAATTTCTGGGGAGGGAAGTTGCGTTTTAAATGAGGCTGGCGCTCTGAAATCACATATGTGCCCTCCTATCGGTCGATGTACGTTAGATTGTGATTACTGATATTCTATCCGTCCCACTTTAGAAGTCCTGGTTGAGTTCAGCACGAGTTTTAAGAAATACAAAGAAAAGTTGTGAAAAAAAATAATGAAATGTGGGTCCTACTTTTATATATTAATTTTATAATAAAATGTGAGTGAAAAAAAGTTGAGTGGAATGTGGGGCCTATTAACAATTATGAAATATTCCAACCCAGACTCCTAAAGTGGGACGCCCAAAAATAATAAACCGAGACTCATAAAATGGGACGGAGGGATATTAATTTCACCCCCCTATAGAAGATGTTTTGAGTTTGTTTATTGATATTTTTTGATGCAATAGTATATTGAAATTTAGATCAACAAAGTTTTTAAAAGTTGTTATTATATGCTTGAAATAGTCCTACATTAAGTACAATTCAGTTGATTGGACTAAAGCTCTCTTAATTCATTACTTTTAGAAAGCGCTGCAATGTTTGGTGGCCAAAATTTATATATTTACAACCACATTTTATGTCTGTACCCCTCCACCTCCTCTAAGATCATTTTTAATTAAAACATAATTAGTTATTTAGACCAATCATAAACAAAGACAAAAATTTAGCATAACAACAATTATCATAACAATCATACTATACCTAATCCCATAATTTTAAATTTTTTTCTATAAATCTTTCAATCCAGTATATTTATTTAAATTGTGAAATTTATAAAATTATAAAGAGGGAACATCTTTATAAGTCCACGAACTTTGTCAAAGTATCATTTTAGGTCCGTAAATTTTGAAAATATCATTTTAGGTCCATCAACTATGGGTTAATATCATTTGAGGTCTTTTGAATTTTTTTGGGACGAAAATGCCCTTAAGACCTTCAAAGGTCAATTCGGACAATTCTTTCGCCAATCATCTTGCGTCAGAGACATAGAATCCAACAATTTTTAACGGCAAATTTTTATATTTAAATTCAATTTAAATTTTAATTGATCTCCATTTTAAAATTCATCTCCGAATGACAATCCAAATTAATAGCTATCTAATTTCAAAACAAATAAACTAAATAGAATTCACTCATCACCTATAGCAAGTTATTAAAATGCAGTTTAGATTGAAAAAATAAAATAAAATATCAAGTCCCTATTCACTATCATTAAATAATTAGTCATCTAATAGTTGAAAAACTAACACATATTTTTTATGGCATATTTTAATTATATTTAAATTCAATTTGGACGGTAACTGAATTAAATTAGAAAAAAAATTGTTGAACTCTAGGTCTTTGACGCAAGATGAGTAGCGAAAGAATTGTCCAAATTGTCATTTGAAGGCCTTAAGGGCATTTTCGTCCGGAAAAAGTTCAAAACACCTCAAATGATATTAACTTGTAGTTCACGGACCTAAAATGATATTTTCAAAGTTCACGGACCTAAAATGATACTTTGGCAAAGTTCGTGAACCTAAAAAGATGTTCCCTCAATTATAAATAATTAAATTTTGAAAATAATAGTATAAATAAAAATTATGACATATGATCGAATTCACAAACACCACCACGTTAGATAGATGTCATCAACGAGATACTAGCCCTTTCTTTGGATTCAACAATTCACCTTAAATTTGATAGTTGGCACCTACTAGCACATACTACTAATTCGTTGAAGATTGGTAAACACGGTTTATTTTGTAGTGATTGATGAAACTACAAAATGCAATAAATTTCATGAAAATGCAAGTCAACAATTATTTTTTTTCTCTGTGTTACATGAAAAAAATTTCATTTCTAGTACATACATTAAAAGTTAATGGTACCTAGCACTTGGGGGAGTTGTGCCGCTGCATACCAAGCACACATCTTTCAATTATGTCAGTATGTGATCCCTAGTCCAGTATATTAGGACCCTTTTAGAGCATATTTTATAATATCCTTTGCATAACCCATAAAATTAAAGATACCAAAAAAATATGGGAGGGTCATACAAGAAATCCATGGTCTACAAGAAACCTATTTTTTAATATAGAAAAAACATTTTTCAAATATATTTTAATGGTAAAAGTCACAAATTTTCTTTCTCTTGCCGCACTCAACCTACATGATCAGCTCAACTATTTTGGGGTTATTAACGTGTTTTGCCAATTAATCATGCGCTAATTCGCGCATTTAGGTGCCCCACCAAAGAGTAAAGCCTAACTTCATCAACCCCTCTTTATCCATTCAATACGTATCAAAACTTTTTTTTTAAACAATCAATTGTGAAAATGGTACCGGTCTGTAATTTAATTAAAATTTAAGTTAAATAAATTTTATGATTATGCAATAGTGATTATCCAGAATTTTTATTTGAAAGGGCAACAAATAATTATATAACACATCGCGTCAAAGCATTTGTTGTGACATTGTCGTCGATTGTCCACCGTCAAACAACATAGCCCAACAATGACTTTCTTTACCACGGTTTCCTTCTTTTCCTCTCTCACCCTTTGTCTAATTCCCTCTCGTCTCTTTCAAACCACTTTTTATTGTAGGAATTAGTGGATTAATAGACTATGAAGTATGAATATTTGATGATATATGGATTGTAGATATTATACTTTTGAATTAAAGTCAAAGATGGATTTGATTGATAATAGTAAATGATCAACAATTTTACAATGCTATTAAAAATTTTGAGAATATAATTATATCCCTTGCTCTAGGTATGACTAGTAGGCTAGTATACAATTGCTATGATATTTAGTTACATAAATCACTCGTAATAGTAAAATTAAATTATGGTGTCACATTATTGGCCTAAAACAGTAGTCCTTTTGTGAAATCTCCAATAACTAGACAGTGTCAATTGTCACCTAAATAAAATTGAATAAAATGGATTGATCCATCTCCATTGAACCTACCCTACTAATTTAATGCATGAATGGATATATAGATGCATATGTACCACACAAAGAATTTCTTTTTTTGCACAATTTTTGTGTACCATGGTAATAGAGTATTTTTTTTAGTGATGCATTTATAAATATTTTCTCAAAAATAAATAGCGTTGTGTTGTTAATGTTCTGTTACTCTATACTAACGACAAATTAACAATATCTACTAGAGAAAAATAAATTGCTAATGTATTTCTACATGAAGTTGACAGTTTATCTGTTTAATTAAGTACCCAAAATATGTATTTGAAGTTTGGATGTTTTTTTACATGTGAAAGATGAGGTTGAGTTATGACTAATATCCAACCATTCTCCAACCAAGTTTGAGATAGCATTAATTGAATAGAGGCTTATTGTAGTTTCATAAACATTAATATTGCACCTACTTTAATCTAATTTCAGTTGGTAAGGTGACTATCATAGATAATGTGGATATACAGAAAAATTCGGTTCCACATCACAAGTCGCAAGCTACGAATTTAATATGTTGAAATCGAAATATATTTTGTATGTGTGTCTAGTAAAAAGTTTATTAGTATAAATTAATTGAGATGGACATAACGAAATTGTAGGCTATTGGCAACATAATATACATTATTATTAATTACTTGGTCATATGGCTGACTTAATAGATAAAATGAAATGGGCTATTGGGACATGATGCATTACATATATATTTGTATGTGAGCATCGTCATCGTCACTCGTGTAAGCCCAACAATGATATGAATAATGATTATTAAATTAAATTGAGGCCTAATATAGTGCACTAAGTTAATCCAACCAAAACAAATTGCATTCGATAAAACACCAAGTTAAAAGCGAGAAAGCAAAGAATCGTACTCCTATATTACTTTCTCCGTACGCCAATAAATGTCCCAATTTTGATCGATAGATTTTAAAAAATTGTTTTACCTTATGAAAGAAAATAAGAAAAAAAATTAATGGAATGTGAATCCTACATTTATATATTGGTTTATAATAAAATGTAGGTGGATGATGAGTAAATGGAATGTGCGGCCACTTACTAAAAAAGTAAAAGTGAAATGATACATTTATTAACCGACAGAGGAAAAAGAATAAATAAGATATTTAATGATGTCTTTATGATGTCTAAAAAGTGATAACTACTAATATCCTTGAAAATAAGTTAAATAACTTTGAGCGAGACAAAAAAAATGACTAGATGGTAATCTTATTCCCTCGACCTTCCTGTTTTCATCTTATCATCCACGTTAATTGAATATTTGTGACAACTAGATGGTAATCTTATTCCCTCGATTACTTATAGTTTCACTTTCCAATTTCCTCTCTGCTGTGTTAAGAAACACAGCAGAGGGTGTTGTGCTTAAAACGCACAACAATGATTATGAAACGCAGCAAGTCTAATAAACTCAATTAATTATTTAATTTACTGTGGGCTGGCCCATATACTGATATATATATATGTAAAGTAGATACACATGTACACGCAATCCATGCTATATTATAGTAACGTAAAATATTATTTTATGGTGCATATTTTCGTTTATTTTAATACTAAAATATTATAAAATCAAATATTATATGTATATTAAAATACTTATAAATTGTAACTATCATATAAATTTTTGCGTATTTCATTTTTTTTAATAGGAGTATGAAATATCTTACTGTGTCTATGATTAATTGAGCTTGTTTGATTTGACACGAATTTTTAAAAATATAATGAAAAATGGATTGGAAAGATTAGTAAAATGTGAGTCTTACTTTTATATTATTAATTTTACGATAAAATGTGAATGTGATAAGTTAGTGGAATGTGAAGTCCATTACCAAAAATAGTAAAAAGTAGGGATATCAATTAATTGTGGTTGGATGACAAAATAAATTAGTGTCAATTAATCATGGATGGAGGAAGTATCAAATATGAACATCTCCAAATAAAATTTAAAATTTGTGAATCAATATAAATGAATAATATATATATAAATTGAGTTATACAAATATTTATCATCATAGTTACAATTTACAAATATAATACTCCCCCGTCCCCAAAGAATATACGATTTAGTTCGGCACAAATTTTAAAACAAAATTGAAAAGGTAAGAAAGTGGTAGAGAAAAAAAATAAATATAGAATTATCAGTGAATAATGAGTCTCACTTTATTAAAGAAAAAAAAATCTAAAATTAAAAAATACATATTCTTGTGGATAGGACTAAAAAAGAAAGAATGTATATTTTGGCGGGACGAAAGAAGTAATATACTATGTACAAATAAAATATTTAATTTCATAATATTTTTTGTACTTCATATATAAAAACAAATATTTACTACATGATAGTTACGATTTATAAGTATTTTAATATGCAAAATAAAAGAAATATATTAACAAAAAAAGGAGAATGTATATAGTAGGCATGGAGTACGTGTACATGTTGTATATCTAATTTACATAAGGCTGTATATCAGTATATGGGCCGGCCCACAGTAAATTAAATAATTAATTGAGTTTATTAGACTTGCTGCGTTTCATAGTCATTGTTGTGCGTTTTAAGCACAACACCCTCTGCTGTGTTTTTTAACACAGCAGAGGATCCATCCCCTTTATATATATACTCCATACTATAATACCAAGATTATTATACAGATAAAAAAACAATGTCACTCATATTACGTCAAATAAATCCATCTAAGCTCAATATCCAATCTATCTATCTATACATATATAAAATGTGAGTTTTGGCCTTAATTTGAATATTTATAAATTCTAGGGTTAAATTCGAATATATATACTTTAAGAAAGGGACAACCAAAATTTAAATATGAATGATATAGGGCCTCTATAATTAAGCCATGGAATATTTAATTATAAGCTTTATACCGTTGCCTTATTAAGAATTGAATTATACATTAATTTGTAACTGCCATGTTTATGAAGAATTGTGTTTTATTAATAATCTTTTGAAATAACATTTTGTAAGGAATTTGGTACGAGACGTTTATTTACTTTTATTCATATTGTGATATTATTAGAAGAAGAAAATTGAAACCAAGGAATTCACCTTCTTCGGAAACCTACAATCTAGCATAACTCAGTCAATAAAGACAGAGTCAAGGAGGCGGTGGAGATTACTCATGTGAGAGAGAGTGAAAGGCAACGATGTGAAAGAAACGAATCGGAGGTTGTGGAAAGAAAGTATAGCACTTTGAAATCCTATTTGAAGATTGATCTGTGTTTTCCGTTATGTTAGTTCATATTTAAACTTTATTTAATTTTAGTTTATTTTTTGTTAGTTTTGTTTTATTATGTCTTAGCTATAATAATTCTTTTTTTTTTACTTATTATTATTTTCAATCGATTTTTTTGCCAAAAAATTATGTGGAGAAATGGTTCCCCTATAAATTACCATAATTTTTTATGTAAAGAAATTATTAAATCATCTTAATTTTGCATCTCTCTCTTTTATTGTATGAATAGATTTCATGGCCACAAAATATAGTAACCGCATATTAGTGTAGCAAAATAATTAGATTATCTTCCATTTTGGACCAATCAAATTACCAAACTGCTAATAAACATGTAGTAATAAATTTTATTATAGATCATCATGCATGCTTAAATAGTGAATCATGAATCATGAATCAATGTTATAAAATTTTAAGATTTAATGATATTAATTCTATTTAATTACTAATTATTTTTTATTTTCCTTAACAATTATTATTCGTTGCACTATTTAACATTAAAGCCGTTACAAATAAAGAATAAATGGATACAATTTAAATCCATGGCTATAAATATATTCTTGTCTTTGTTTGCTTGTACTTGCTACATTTTATTGCTTCATTGGATTTTCTGGAAAAATCAATTTGTTTACTTCCTTCTATTGCATTATTGGATTTTCTGAAAAAAAAACAATTTGTTTACTTTGCACACTCTTTTTGTGCGATTATATTTTGTTACTAATATTTTTTGTTTGTGTTTTTATTAATTGAAAAGATGGGGTCGACACATAACGATGAAAGTGTTGGAGATGATGAACGAAGAAGATCCGGTGGGTAGAGATGCATGAACATATGCGATTTTGGAAATCCATTTTTTTATTGAAAATTTCATTTTTTTGGTTGCATCCTAATCCATTATTTTTTAGTAATAGATGATTAACAATATTGTTAATCGATACTCAATTAATAGAATTATTGAATGTTAATTGATTAGTAATTAATGAGATTGATGACCAATTCAAATATAAATACAATATTTTATTTTCAACATTTTTTAAAATAATCAACAAGACATTATGGGAAGCTCTTTTGTTTTTAATTAATGTGATCTATAAACTCTATAAAATTCAAATATAAATACAATATTTTATTTTCAACATTTTGTAAAATAATCAACCAGACAATATGGGAAGCTCTTTTGTTTTTTTTTTAATTAATGTGATCTATAAAATCTATAAAATTTTAATTGTGATTTATAAATTGTGTATAATTTTATCTTTATCATGTCATTTATTTAAGTAAATTGACATTTCCTATTTTATGTGAAGAAATTTCAATGAGTCGTGCAATGCACGGGGATGATACTAGTATAAATAATACACAAAAATAGCGATAACACAAGATTGAACAATAAATAATAATTTATTTAGTGGCGAATCCACGTAGAGGCCAAGGAGGGTCATAGTCCCCAACAATCGAAGAAAACAATCATAAAATATTAATGTCTTACTAGTATCTAGCTGAGTTGGTGTTGTCCTCAATCACTCTATTTGTTGTGCATGTTCGACTTCCCTTGATATATTTCTTATATAGTCAGTCTTTTTATGTATTACTCTCATATCATCATTTGACATCATATCATCATTTGACACTACTAATTGCCCTATTAAATTGAACCATTTTACTTTGTAATTTTTTATTCTTTCGAAATATTTGAACAATTATGGAATAATCCCTCTGTCCTATTAAATATGCAACGTTTGCTTTTGCGTATATGTTTTGGAAAAATTATAATACTAAATAACTAAAGTGTTTAAAAAATTAAGTAAGAGACACAATAATATAGAGGAGAGTCTCCTTTACATTATTCGCTTTTTTACTTTATTTTTTTTCCATTCTAGCTATTTATTTTTTTTTTCTAAAAGATGTGTGGAAAAACAAACGTTTCACATTTAATGGCACAGATAGAGTAGTTATTTTGTGAAATTTGATAATGCTAAAGAAGTAAATATGTTATAATATTTGTATATAAATTTTAAAAATAATCATTGTTTGCATCTCTAGCTTATAGTACTCATACTTTCTTGCATATCACAATCTCTCTTGCAGTTTCTATTTTTATTGTCGTACCAACACTTAAGAATACCCAATTGTAGTACTAGTTGAAGAGTGCAAATCAAACATTTCATTAAATTAAAGAGTAGAGGTCAATTATGGTCCTAAACATATGACCAAAATATCAATTTAATCCAAAACGTTCACTTTTTGAAAAACAGGTCCATAACAAATAAAAATATTGTCAAAGTAGTCATTTTTAACGATTCCGTTAAAAAATTAACGATCAATACTAATTAACCACATTTAGACCTAATTAGAATATTAATCTATAATTAAGTAAAAAAATAAAATTAAAAATTTAAAAAGTTAAAAAACTATTCACCTTCTTTGTCAAAAAATCTGTCTCCACCAGCAAATCGCCGGCATAACCAGGGTACGCCCCTTTCGGAAACGGATTTCCAGCGCTCGCCGCTGTCTTCGCGGGCATGGTGCTTAAGCCTCTCTCTTTTCGACTCCGTCTCTAAAAGTCAGAGACAAACTCTAAATTCACGACTCCTATCTCTTTCTCCTTCTCCTTCGATAAAATTCTCTCCCCGGTGAAATTCAACCCCTCCGCCGCTACCGTTGCGGCGCCGCCGGTTCCCTTTCTCACGCTTATCCTCTCTATCTCCTCAATCCCAACCAATTCACTCTATTTTCTGTCTCAATTCCAGCGGCCGCCTCTGTCAGTCCCTGCCTGCTCTTTTCCTCCGTCATAGCCAACGTGTGATGACGCCTTTCCGTCGCCCTCACACTGTTCCAGATCTGCCTCCCTTACTTTCTCTCTTTCCGTTACGGCTTTCCCTTGTCTTTCTCGTTCGTTTCCCTGCTCACCACTACACCCTCTCGGTCATGCCCCTGTGCAATCAGCATACCACTTCCAAGCTCTCTCTCTCTTCGTGACGATTAGCCGGTGTGGAGCTGCTGCTTCCATGAAGATTCGCAGCTCACCGTCGAGCGGCTCCTCCAGACCGGGCTTCTTCTACCATCGTCAGAAAATGATTGTTAACTCAGCAATCGAGACTCGTGGGAGTCAGAAAATGGTTTGAAGGGTGGTTTTGCTGGGCGATTTCTTCATAGGATTTTCAATAGTGAATTGGAAGAGAATTATGGGAGTTGAGGTAGCGTGTTCTTGCAGAGAAGATTAGGGTTCTTGAGATGAACGAGAAGGAGAAAAAGAGATGGTTTGTACTAATTAAAATCCACTAATACAATCAAAATATCACTAATCAAGAGTTGACCGTCAGTTTTTGACGGAATCAAAGGACCACTATGACAAGAATTTAATTTTTTAGGACCTGTTTTTCAAAAAGTGAATAGTTTAGACCAAATTGGTATTTCGGCCATAGGTTTAGAACCAAAATTGACTTTACTCTAAATTAAATTATGTTACCAGTTACCACACAAGATGAAGCGAATCCATGACCCGTGTCCATTTCTATGTGGGACAGTTCATATTTTAAAACCTAATCTTTTTCTAATTCATTATTTCGTCCATATCTATTCTCCTTCTCTCTTGCATCACATCTAATTTACAGCCCTTTTCCGGCAACCGCCATTTCCATATTCAAAGCCCCATTCAGCCTGAATACTTCATTGCAAGTGCGAAAATCTTCCTCCCTTCGTGCAGCAAGATAAAGTTCGTGTCTTGCTTATTCTAATTTGTTGTTAAGCTCGATTATACTTGACGGCCTAAGTGGGTTCGTTTGTCGTGTTGAATTGATTTGCTGTTTAGTGATGTGATTTCAAGTTCTTTTGTTCATTCAATTTCTCGCTGCGTTGATTTTGCTACGAAATTGTTTTGATTCATGAGTTGAGTGGACGGGTTTTGAGTGTGATTGGGGATTAGGGCTTTCCGGATCTTTATTTCATGATTTTAGGTCGGTTTTGGTTGTTTTTCATTTCTGTTGAATGATTAGTATTTGAATTGACACTCTTATAGTATGTGACTGCTGTGTGTCCGAATCCGAAGCTTGCTGGTTATTGAGAATTCATGCTTTAGTATGTACTCTAGTCAGCTTAAGAAATATTGCAGGGAAATTTTGGGAAACTGTTTGTTTTTTAGAGTGCATTTAGGGAATATGAACATAATTTCCACTAAGCTTGGCCTGTTGTGGACCATGGGGCGTCATTTTTAGGATTGTAAGCTGGAATACGAATTCCCAAGGGCTAGAATGATTCTGATAGTGAGGACTTATAGACTTGTCCCTTTTTGGTGTTTATTTAGGGCGTATGATAAATAAATACGTAGTACTCCTATTATTTGACCTTTTCTT
This sequence comes from Salvia hispanica, assembly GCF_029641045.1. NCBI lineage: Eukaryota > Viridiplantae > Streptophyta > Magnoliopsida > Lamiales > Lamiaceae > Salvia > Salvia hispanica. The sequence goes on from NC_142692.1 coordinate 29,324,657, forward strand.
CAACTCAGCCTTCCTTAAATAATTGCACAGGAGTGAATTAATTATTCCAGACAATGAAGAAAATGTTAATAGTTGACTTCTTCTGGACAATGTGCTGATAGCAGAAGTCCTTTGTGGCTTGTGCTGTCGATTATAAGTCCTGATTGTTGGGAAGAGACCAGAGAGCTTGAGCATATGTTCAATCAATACATGAGTTCCGGCAGAGGGTTTTTTTTTTTTTTTTTTTTTTTTAATTTTAATTTTTGAGAAAGAGGATTATATAATGCTTGTAGTATAAGACAAATTGTTACCACTGAACTTCTTCTTATTTTGTTTTGATTTATATATTTTGGGTGTTTATCCATTATCTTAGACAGGCTTTTTTTACCTTCATTGGAAAAAATGTTATATTAATAAATAGCCAAAGACCTAAGCTCAAGTTAGGCATGTTATTTTCGTTTTCTTACAATCTATAAATATTTTCCATGATATTGTGGTCATATGAGTTCTGGGTTACTGTGTCGTTCCGTCTGTTTTATGTTGATTGTTGGGACATTTTCACAATTTCTGTACTATATTCTTGGTTGCAGATAATACTTGCGAAACTGCTTTCTCTGACTCCCTGCTTGTCTCAAACTCCAATATAATGATAGAAGCTGATAGTGAAATTATTAAGCCTGAGGTATGCTCTGCGTTACTGCTTCTGGACCTCGACGTCATGACGTTATCTTGTATTGTGATGTATGGTTCCCACTGTCTTGCCTGTTTATATGTGCAAGTATCCCCTTGACTTTTAGAAGCCAACTGTTTCCACCCATTCCATTTTATACCTTAATAGAAAGAGGAATATAACCTGATCCACCATTGGAGCTTGTGAAGGATCCCTCTGGGCTAAAATTAAGAAAATTAATTTGCCCAAACATGCTTTTTAATAGGAAAGTAAAAACTTAGTCAGAATACCCGACTCTTATCATCCACTGTCTGTTTTCAGATGAGACCATGAAAGTTCAAAATTATAACACTTGTGATTTACTACTATTATTCAACAGTGTGCGCTGGTCTTGTATTTTATTTTTCTTAACAACTGAGATCCTTGCATCTATATGCTCTATTTTACGGATTTGATGTTCTATATTTTTTTTCAAATAGTGCTTGTTTTTATATTGATGTACTGCTTTTATTGTTAGATTCTGAAGGCTTATGTATGGCTTCAAACTGCTGATGATTCAATACAGCAAGTTGAGCAAGAAATTGCCATGTTTTGTCCATTCATATGTCGTGAAATACATTCAGGCATGGGATCTTCCAAGAATCATCCAATCTCCCTTCCTCCACGAGTGAATCCTCCTATGTTAAGCCTAATTCTTGACTATTGCCGGTTCCATCAAGTACTGGGGCGCTCTAACAAGGTTATTAAAGATTGCTGGTGTTTGAATTCTGTTAATGCTATTGACTTATATATTGGGGGAAAAAGTCTGTTAGGCTTAGGCATTCAAGTCTCTGAGGAATTTGATGGATGATATATAATATAATCTTTCTACATTTATGCAGGAGAGGAAGTCCTTTGATGAAAAGTTTGTACGCTTGGGTACCAAAAGACTTTGTGAATTGACATCTGCTGCTGATAGCCTGCAACTTAAGCCCCTTGTTGATCTTACTAGTCGTGCACTTGCACGGGTGATTGAAGGAAAGTCTCCGGAAGAAATACGAGAGATATTTCATCTGCCTGATGATCTCACAGAGGTTTTCTTTTGTTGCAAAAGTTCTTGAAACTTTTACATAACCTACTTCTTTTATTCCTAATATAACTGTGTTTTTGTTGCTGAAACAGGAAGAAAAGTTGGAGCCCATTAAAAATACCATGGATGATCCAAGGATTCGGCTTTTGAATCGACTGTATGCTAGAAAGAGGAAAGAATTAAAAGAAAGGGAGAGACTAAAGGTGATCCGGGAAATTGTTTCCTGTACTGATTTGTGGTGTCCAATGTTTAAATACAATAGCTGCTTGAAAATGGTTATGACTCACTGTAAAAGTTTGCGGTGTGTGCTAGTTGGGATTATAGCTATCTGTACTATATTGAGTGAACTTCTTGGAAATGTCCACTATATTACATGGTACGACCCAGTTAAGACTCAGACTTTACCTTTCAATGGATTGTATAGAATATTGAAGTCGAAGAGGATCAAGTGGATGACCGTTCGGTGGATGATCTCATGTCATTTATCAATGGAGCCAATGAAGGTATTTTGTTTGTTATATTTCATTATTCCTCATCCGCTCGTCTCAGTGAATGTTGAAATAGATGCTTAGAAGTTTATAGGTGTAGAAAAGCTTTGAAAAGTTTTTCCTTGATGCTAACTCTCTTGATGATGAGTTATCTGTGATATATTCTATCAATGTTATTGATACAGAAATAATAATGACCCAACTTATTTGGCTCAAATTCAATACACTTAGCAAAGGAGTTTACTTTTTTTTTTATTTATTTTTTAGACCTCTGTCTACCTCCCCTCCTTTTATCATTTGAGGAACATTTGATACATGGTTAGTTTGCAGATTCCAAGGTGAGCACATCTTCTAAACACAAAAAGAAGAATCGGAAAAGAAAAGAAAATCACAAAACTGCTCCTTCAAACTGTACCGGTACTTCTGGAAGAAACGGTATCCACAATAATAAGGTAAAGAACTGTTTTCTGTAATATACTATTCGGCTTTATGAAAATACTGATCTCATATGGGAATTTAATGATTATAAATATTCTATGTTCTCATTCACCTGTGCTACGGAGCATGCTTGAATGCCTTTGGTGTTTGAATTAACATCATCTATTACTGCAGGAAACCGATGGTGTTGATTCGTACTGTAGCAATCCAGCATTACATGACAGTCTTCTGCACAATCTTTGTAATGCCACAGAGCTGCTTGATATTGGTGATGACAGAATTGCACCTGTAGAAGATGAGTTTGATTGTTGCGATTTAGATGATGACATTGATCCTGCTTTGAAAGAAGAAATTGATAGGTGAGCGTGATGCTATTTGACTAGCCTCATTATAATAGTATACAGTTTTATCCCTTTAAATTAGAATCATGTTGGCTGCAATGTTCATCAACTTGCCTTGTTCTGTTCGTTCATTATTGGATATATGTAAAACTATTTTTACATTAACTGGGTGTGTAATTTTCTCTTTGGTAGACCTGTTCAAAGGATTATAATGTTCTGTCACTGTACTTGTCTGATTGATAGGGAAGTGGAAGACTTTGCCAGACGATTAAACCCAGATTGGCCTGATAGAATCCAAGATATTCTGTTTCTGAGTCAGGGAAAACCGCTGCAGTTGCCTAATGGAAATTGTTCAATGAGGGTGTTCACGAGTGAGTCTTCTTCTTTGTTCTAGTTCTTTTTTATTTTTATATTTGTAAATAGATTCTTGGCATTTTCCATGCAACATTTCAACCCTTTGATGACATGTACCGTTCCTGCTGATTCACTTCTCTGAATTTGACAATTTAGTATGGCCCTTAATTTTCCATTTGCTTTCATTCATTACTGAAGCATGTTGTTCAAGAGTCAAAATTGATTTTGGTGCGATGTCTTGTGACTGCATGAAATAATTACTTTGCTCCACAGGTGTAGATCAGCGCCTCAATCATGGAAACCCATCAACTTGAATAAGTTTATTGCTGCGGAGGAAATGGCCCTTTTGTTCGTGGGCATGAGCTGGTTTGGATTAACACTCAAAATTCCATGGTCATTGGTATTATTTTTGACATTAGATATTCAATTTTGATGATCCAAGTTGAGCAACACAATAAGGGAAGTTATATGAGTATAGATGAGAAACACAAGCCAAACCATCTTGTAATCTCCCTTTCTCTTTAATTCAGTTTGGAGGGGTGCCTAGGAAAATAGGAATACTAGTAGATCATGAGACTAGAACAATCCCTTCTCTTTTTTTTCTTTCTTTCTTTCTTTCTTGTTTTGTCTTCTGGATACAGCTGGGGAATTTATAGCCGGCAGTTGGGGTTTGGGAGTTAGTTGTAAATATCACGAGATTTATGTAATCTTGAAGATTTTCGAGGTTAATGGTCGAGGCCTCTCTGTCTTTTCCTGCTTATATAGTTTGCATTATAAGCTTTAAGATATGATTGAACAGTGATGTCCTCATCTGGGAGAACATGTACACATTCCGGATGCCTAGAGGAATTGTATTAATAATGTTGAGATTGTAATTGCTTGTCCTGTTGAGCTGAATGCGTGGACAGTGCCTGTAACTGGTAACAGAAGATTAACTCTCTTGTTTGCCAATACGAAATTGTTTTGTGCATGTCAGATGAATTATAACACGAGACTGGAAAGGAGAGATGCCGGGTAGTTACTTGCAGGTCCTGTTGTGCATCACGGGCCCTCGCCCCTATAGGCTCGAGGTATTACAAGATTAGAGATACGAATGAGCTTTAAAGATGTTTGTTAAAACGAATCAACCCTTAGTGAAAGAGTCACTAGTAGTACCGGTATGAAAATATCACCAAATCCGCCTGATTAAGGGAATTTTGAGTAGCATCGGATAACATCTTCTACACTTCAAACACCACGAGCTACCTACAAGAAAGAACCAATAACAAAGTTGTAAGGCATCAAGGATTCTACTGCCTATAAAACTTTATATGCTGCTTCACTTCTGACATTCAAATAATCCAAGGAACGACGGAGATCAGGTCAAATAAGTGTATGTTTCACTTTTTTTTGCTATAAGTTGAAAAAAATAAATCAAAGTAACTGTATTTTTGGAACATGACTCGTTCCATTAAATATGAAATATTTGATTTTCGGCATGTGATTTTATGTAGTGTTGTTTTGTGAGTTAATCCAGAAAAATTAAAGTAAAATAGAAGAGTAAATATATTATTTCTATTTTAGGAAATATTTCATTTTTAATGGAACAATCTAAAAAATAAATAGTATATTACCCTATAGCGACCGCCACGAATCCACAAATAACAATTAGGCAATTACTTTTATTTTGATATACTAGTATCTCTTAAAATTATGCTATTTTTTTAGATGTGATTTATTTTTTATTAATAATATTTGAAGTTTTTAATTTCTCTCTTAGTTACTGATTGTATATTAACTCCTTACCATTTCAAAAGTTATTAGTGTTTTGGAAGCAACTTAGATCACCTACAACTTTTCCGAATAATTATACGGATAGGGGGGGTGGGATGGAACATGGAAGTAGTACTAATAATTATATGGGCGGGGATGCGATTAAATGAAAACTCTAAATATTGTACAAACTCAAAACTATGATCTGGACTATTGAAAAATGTCAACCGATCGCAAAAAAACATCAACGAAAAAATGTCAACAGAATTTCAACGGTAGTTAATGATTGATGTTGTGTTGATACTGTGTTGACATTAAAATCTTAAAATTTTACACTGTGTTGATATTGTGTTGAAATTGTGTTGAGTAGTTTTGAGTTTGTACAATATATAAGTTTGCATTTTATCCCTATACGATACTGCAAATTTCTTTGAAATAGAATCGCGGTTTAGACGTCGGAAACGCGATTTAGCAACGAAATGGTTTGGGAAATCGGATTGGAAGCCACGATTTGATGATTTAATCTGTATGAGAAAAACAGCAAACCGGCAAGATGATGGTGGATCTGAGCTCCTTCTCAGAGGAGAAATTCGATCCTAAGAAATGGATAAACGGCGCCGTACAGCAGCGCCACCCGCAGGATCCCGTCGAGAAGCATCTCGTCGATCTCGAGAGATGGTGTCAGAGGAGATCGCCGCCTCTCTCGAAGAACAGAGCTCCGCCGCGCTCCTCCGCGTCCCCCGTGCCTCCCGCGACGTCATCCGCCTCCGTGACGACGCGCTCTCCCTCCGCTCATCCGTCGCCACCATTCTCATCTCGCTCAAGAAGGTGCTCTGCTTTCTGTCTCGCATCACAACAATGTCGCTGGAAATAATGTTTCTCATCCTGAAATTCAGAATTAGACATGAAATGTATTCGGATGAATGCGAAATTTGTTTCACTCAAATGAAAAAGGTTACGGAGTTAATGCAGGCTTATAATAATTAGTTTGGAACTAGTAACATACTGATAATCAGAGATACGGAGTTAGTTGAAGGTGCCATTTAAGTATGAATTCGTAAAATCAGAGTATTTTGTTTACTGATTTAGAATGATTACACATGAGTCCAGTGCATAAGGAGTAATAGGAATAGTTAATTTTATGCCTGGAATTGTTTGCTAATATGTTCTCAAGTACTAGTTACTTAGTGTGACGTTTTGTGTCAATCGGAGTAGTTAATGTTATGCCTTAAATTGTTTGCTAGGTAGGCTGTGTTAGGATTGGTATACTGAAAAGCATATTTCGAGCATGTTGCACGGATAGAATTGCTTGTATACAATAAATTTTACAATCCACTTTTAACCCAAAGCGAGAAGAAGTAATTTTATCGCATTGATGTTTGCTTGTGCATTTATAAGATGTTTCTCAAACATTTAAATGTATAAGAAGCAAATAAGTCTAATTCTTCTACATAGTAGACTGGTCGTGAACGGCGTTCACAGAAGGCGACGCAGTCGGTTCTTTGTAGAAGAGAAATAGAATTTCACAACCTAGATAGGCTTTGACACCTATCGTGAAAGGTTGCAGTGTCAGTCCGCATATTTCCTTATCTTAGGAAATAAACGACACTGGTGTGGTATAACATTGAAGGATCTAACAGTTGAGATAAGTCTTTCTTGCTATTTACCGAAAGACGAAGTCTCGGTGATTGTTATTTCTTAATCATTGTTGACATAACATTGAGCATACGATATTGATTATGCACTACTTTGATTTATCAAATGGTGCGGATTTTTCGCAATCCAAGAATCCTGATATCTTGGGTAGTGGTGATCAATGTCTAGAGGTGCTAGTATTGTTATTGCAATGAATCGTGTGCTGGGTGAGTCCAGTTTGATAATATTTTCAAGAGGTGTTCGAAAAATGTTTTATTATTCAGAAACCCGGCCTGTTGGAATTTATTCCAGAATAATAAATAAAGATTTTGAACTAGACAACTCTTGGAAAAAGATATTAATTAATTAAAGTCAAATAGCAAACTTAAATTAATTAATGGATACTTATATCTTAAACACGGGAAATAATAAATTAAAGAGGCAAAGCCCGAATTACTCGTAATTTGGGATTGGACGGGCAATCAATATTATTTTACTGTAGTGGCTGATAATAATATTCCTTTGGACTTATATTAAATTGGGGCTCAATTTAATTAGTAAAAGTCCAACAGGTTTGGCCCAAGTCCAACCTCCATGGATCCCTAATCTGGCCCACCATAACTCAATATAAAAGGAGATTAGAAAGGAGACTTAATTGAATTTTAATCATTAATTTTCGTGCTCCCCTCTGGGAGTGGACGAACAATCGGTTTTTGACAAAACTGATATTCTGTCTTCTTTCTAATCTTGCCCTTTTCGATTCTGACAAGCTTTGCCCACCCAAAGGTCATAATCTGAGTTCGGGATACAGATTAGAAGATTTATGGTTGAGTACGAAGATCATCTCGTGGAGAAGGCGCGACGATTCTTTGGAGAATCAGATCGGTAATTCTAAACCGTAGGAAATCATGAATTAGAGTTTTAATTCCTTAAACATGATTTATTTGTGTTCTTGAATGCAATTTGATTTGTTTAACATGTAGATAATTAATCCCATAATCGGTCAAATAGATCTGTAGATCTGATTTATTTGTGTATGCATGTCTTCTGCTGTGCAAGGGGCACCAATCCTCAGCAATTGGTATCAGAGCCAATTATTGGCTCTGATTATGTGGATTAATTTGATGTTATGTGAATTGCTTGAATGCATGAGTTTCTTTGTTTGGTTTGGGTTTTATTTGTTTTTGGAATGAAACCCTAAAATGAAGAACGGCTAGGCTCCTCGTCGAGAGAAGTTTATGTCACGGATCATCAGTCATTTTCATAAGCGTTGGTTTTATCAAATTACGTGAATTAAGTGTTGATTTCTCTATCGAGTAACTTTTACCTGTTCAAGAATCAATTGATTCTTGTTAGTATTCGCGGAATCTGTATAATCATATATGAATTGATTACGTGTATGATTTATTAATCATATATGTGTGCAGTCATGTGTAATGATTACTTTGTTTGTTGATTCCAATTGTTCCGTGTACGTGAATCAATTTTATATGTAATCATTGATTACATGAATGCAAAATCTTGATTGTGCTGAATCAATTCGAGCTCGCGGTGAGTGTCCGTTTTTCACGCTACTTTGTTACAACAATCTTTGGCGGCGTGAATATGAAGTCACGGGGCAGCAGCGCGGTGGCGTTGTTGGATGCGCAATAGTGGCGATCGGGCAGCAGCGGGTGCGACGATGCAAAGACAACAGCGTCGGTATCCCGCAGTGCAGTGCCGGCGATCGCCGACGACGCAGCAGCAGCGTCGGAGACTACGGAACAGCAAATGCAGCAACGTCAGGCTGGGCAGTTTGCCAAGCAGCCCAGGTGGCAGACTGAGTGGGAGCCCGTCAGCGGCGCTTCCGCACTCGTTTGACTGTGTCAAAATTTTCAAATTAGTTAGGATATTCCTAATCCTAGGAACTAATTTGGAGAAAATTTTGAAATTAGTTAGGGTCTTATTTTAAAATTAATTCAAGATATTGTTTAGAATAATATTTGAATATATCAAAGTGGATTATTTAAAATTTAATTTTTTAATTAAATTATGGATTAAAGGTATTTTTATCCTTATTTTATGGATTTAGATAGTTTAAATTCTATCTAGATAAATCCTAGATAAATTGGGATAGTAATAATTAATTTTATTTGTCTTATGGATTTATATAGATTTGATTCTGAATAAATCCTACATAGACTAGATAAATTAATTAATTATATTTGGATTTTAGCCTTATTTTATGGATTTAGATATATTTAATTATATCTAGATAAATCCTAGATAAATTTGGATAATAATTAATTTTATTGTCTTATGGATTTATATAGATTTAATTCTATGTGAATAAATCTTAGATAGACTAAGATAAATTTTAATTATGTTTATCCATATCTTGTAGATATTGATAGATTCAATTTTTGTTGGTTGGATCTTTATTATCTTTTGTCTTGTGTTGATAAATTGAAAATCAATCTCACAAAAATAGTTAGATCAAGCATCATTAAATGGGTAATCCTTGGGAAATGGATCATAAAATACATGGATCCACATCAACTACACAATTTAACTAGGAGTTTTGCCAGGAATATTCTACTTGTATTTTCAGATTCAAATCAGCATGTGTTGTTGGAGACACTGAAGGCGGTCTACTTGCAATATGAAGCCTTCAAACAAAGGTAGTCTTATTTTTTCTTATTGTAATTACTCCGCATTCTTCACACATTTATGATGGGATAGTATTAGAACTGTTTTTCCACACCTCTGTTCCTTGGTGTGATTTGGTATTTGTTTTGAGTTAAGAAGACAATTTCATATAGTGGAAACTCTTTTTCGGTAGAGGTTCTTGATTTTATTTATTTTTTATTCTGGGTATTGTTGTGTGTGGAGGATGCTTCTTGTTATGTGTGATGGACACTAAACAATCGATTTCTTTATTATAATTAACTCCTATAATTTCTCATGTAGGTATGGGCAAATGGAGCGAGGTGTGCTGTCTTGGGGCATTGTTGAACTTGATCTTAGGGGAGTTAGTACTCGCATTATTGGTGTCCAGGGAGTCGAACTCAGTGAAACAGTGAGAAGAATGGAAGAGTCCATCCCACAAGTCATTCTACTTCTTGAAGCTTCCACCGAAAGATGCATTAATTTTACTGGTGGTTCTGAGTTAGATGACTAATCCTAGCCCTAGACGATGTAACATTACAGTATATCACCATCCTTCAGGGTAACCTGAAAGCACTAAGAGCAGTGTGTGGGGTGGATGTAGCCGCGGATAACATTGTAGGAAAGAAAGAAACTGGATCTGATAGGAAATATGCAGCTTTGCATGCACGTAAAATTGATTTTAGTTCCAATGAGGAGGAATGGTCTTTTGTTCAGGGTGCTTTGCAGATTCTCACCGTTGCAGATTGCGTCACAAGCCGAATTTCAGTTTTTGAAGCTTCATTGAAGTCCACACTTACTCGACTGAGCACTAATCTGTCTTTCTCCGTGTATGGTTCAAATCTTGACCATAACCAATCACATTTGGATGACAATGATGGAATTGGGGGCTCTTCAACAACAGGAAAAGCTTCCTTGGATGTTGCAGCTCTATGGCTTGTTGATGTTATTGAAAAAGCTCGAAAACTATTTAGCCTCTTAGAGCAGGTACATACATTATTCCCTTATTCGTAAGATTCAAGGGAAACAACTTTTTGGTGCCACCCTATATTATATTTTCCAACAGAAACTGATCATAAATCATTTGATCTAATTACTTAATGACTGATACATCCTGGGCTCACGAGTCTTAACGAGTTTCTCTTGGTTCTTGCAGTCAAAAGATCCCCGATTCCACGCTCTTCCACTGGCTTCTCAAAGAGTAGCAGCCTTTTCAGAGGCAGTTAATGAGCTAGTATACGATGTACTCATACTAAAAGTGAGACAACACTTCAATGGTTTGTCTAATCTACCGATATGGTCTTCTGTTGAAGAGGCAAGCGCTTACCCTGTTCCAAGCTTTAGCGCCTATCCTCAGTCATACGTGAACAACGTGGGTGAATACCTTCTTACTCTGCCCCAACAGCTAGAGCCCCTTGCCGAGGGAATTTCCAACAGTGACTCCAATGCTGAGGAGGCACAGTTTTTCGCAACTGAATGGATGTTCAAGGTAACTAAGCTCACTAATTTACTTTATACTCCAATGTTGAACCCGATCATGTGAACATGTAGGTTGGTGAGGGAGCTAGTGCTCTTTATATAGAGCAGCTGCGCGAGATCCAGAAGATAACAGATCGAGGAGCTCAGCAGCTAGCAGTGGATATCGAGTACTTGAGCAACGTGCTGTCAGCTCTATCGATGCCAACACCACAAGTTCTTGCCCCGTTTCACACATGCTTCTCAGCACCAAGGGATCAGCTCAAGGATGTTGTCAAATCGGATTCAGGAAATCAGCTAGATCTTCCCACAGCTAACCTTGTGCGTAAGATGCGAGGAGTCAGGCTTGATTAGGGCCTATCTCCCAGCTCGCTTCAGCGATGAACTCATCTCCCTCCCAAATCCTATACAAATATTCGTATTGTAGTGTACTGGAAAAATGGAAAATGAGATTGTAAAAATGCCAATATTTGTTTTTGTTTTGTAAAAATGCCAATATTCCTAAGACCACGAAGGTCTTTATAAGCTTCCAATCATGCGTTTCTTGCCCTTAATTATATATCCATTAGAATGTTCTAGTAGATGATTTCCTCAAGACTTCTATTTATAGAAGGCTGTTTTGACAATCATAATACATACATTCTAATTTATGTTAGTTCTAATAGACAATATGATCGAATAAATCCTGGCACAACGATAGCGAGAAGACTATTCTCTTTGGGCATAACCCATTGTCATTGTCTAGCCATTTGAGATCCACATTTACACTTGCAAAGATACTTGCTCCCACTGACTGACACAGCCTGTAGGTAGTATTGCAAGTCTTGTAAAACATGTTGTCTATCTTAGATTGTAATATGGAATCTATCACCTTTTCAAAGATGATTATCCAAATTAACCAATACTACATTGTAGTTAAAGGGATTATGTTCAAGTTAATCTAAGACTGAGTCTTACGACACTCTTAGACCCATGAACTTGTTGTGTTCCAGTGGAACGCTCCCACTACGATATGGTTCTTACAATCTTAGGTACTGAAGTTGATTTTATTAGTGCAAAAGTTTCTAATGGTATGACTTTTTGGTAATGTGGAAAATCCGATATCTCTCTCTTTATTTTGAGAGTTATCACGCTGTTAGGCTTGTAGTTCATCTCTTGATCTTCATACAAGAATTATATCTTTGAAGATTACAGAACTTATAACCTTACATCATTTGGGAAAAACCTTAAAACATGCCTCAGTACCCAACTCCAATTTCTTGGACACTTTTCCAACATGTGTTGGAACAACATTACACCTTGAGATGTGCTAGACTAGAGACGCTCTAGTCCACAACTCGTGTTTTGTAGAAGGTACTGATGTTGGTAGTTTCTTTAATGTTTATCCCATCAATGATAAGATTTTAATGAGTACAACTCATCTCTTAATCAAACTTGTCTTAGAAAGACTTTGATTCCTTCTTACATAACTATCACATTCATTAGATGAATGCTTGGATTCGTTAATGGAGATTAGACTCCCACTACTGATCATAACCCTTTGCTCGTCTCCTTATGATGTAAACCATTGAGACTTGCTAGTCTTTCTATGTTGCACTTCTATAAGTATTCTGAATCTCTTGAAAAATCAAATGATTCTATCTCATAGTGCATCAAATAGACTTTCTCAACTCTCAAGCTATTTAACGAAATGTTAAAATCTTGATAGTCTAGATCAGTTCGAACAATTTCTAAGTATTTTCTTGGCCTTAAGGCTAAGAGCCATAAATACTTTATCATTCAATGATTAAGAAGTTGATGTGTTTTTGAATACTCAACCTTGTCGCACTTATATTATTTTAATACTATGATGCCTTAAGCATCAACCATAAAACAATAATTGAGTATTAATAGCTCCCACTGCAACAAAAACCTAACTGGATCAAGATCTCTTGCTTAAAAGTTGCATTGTCATGTAAGTCATTGTCCTTCTATAAAATAGGTCAATCCAACTCACAAAGCATCTTTTCTCGCTTTAAACAAACTTCGATGACAATCCAGGCTCTCCCATTTCCATATCTAGTCTTTTGTTCAAATGAACTAGGACTTAAGAAAAATGCAGCCTTTATGAATGTTACTTTCCTCTAATAGTAACACAACGACTATTATTCTGAAGATTTTCTACTTTTCAGTTAAACCTTCTTATAGTCATTTCTTGTTACTTTAGGCGATGACTTGTGTTAGAAACTATTTGAGTGATCAAAAGATCCTCAAAACATTCTGTCACTCTAGGATATTCCAATCGAATCATCTTGACAGATTCTATTGATATCCATCTTTCATCGTCATTAACCAAGACTTGTCGAGCTACTTAAAGGAAAATAGCTTGACCTTATTCCTCAAAGAGCTTGTCAAGTACATGCATAATGCATTCTCGAACATTCTTCGTGGAATTATGTCGAGGAAATGGAGGACATGAATCATTGAGTATAAACTCCAAGCTTTCAGCGATGTGAATCTTATCCATTTTCGTTTCCGGTCTACATAATTTAGGCATTCGAGTTTTCTTTCTTTAAGGATCGCAGACAAATATTAAATGACATACTGAAGATTTGGCAAATAAACTTATTATCACATACTCATGCTCAATACATAATCACAAATAACCACAAAACAATTATGTATCTTATAACTGCAAAATTAATAAATTGTATCCTCCTCTGGAGGTTAATACGCATTAAAATTTTACTGGTCACAACACCGACGCATCAATTGCTTCCTCATCTGGAGGTTGATACGTCTAATGCTGCCTAAGCACGACCATCCGATTTAGCATTACAGAATTTTATTTCTACTACACACTCCCATAACAATGTTCATGTGTTGTCAACAAAACCAAGCTATCTCATAAATTCTGATTGAACCCTGAAACTCGCAGTTCCTTAGGATTATTGTCCCCACTCTGCAGGTGGCAATAATATTGGGAACCACTTTCTAGTTCATTCTATTTATTATGTGAGAAGTCCGGCCTTATGAACTTGCTGTTTTCGTAGGATTATCGTCCCTACTCTGTAGGTGGCGATAATATTAGAAAATCAGCTTCACAAAATTTGGCAGACCAACCGATGGAGACCGTATACAACGCACTTGTTGTAATCATCACTTAGATATTTTGTATGGTTTTTGCATAATTATCACATAAGCAGATAAAACAGATAATCCACTTAAAATAGATAAACACCAAAAATAAACAGATAAATCCATTTAATGCATGGCATTTAAACACACCGGATAATTATCAACAATTATTTAATCTAGTCAAGGGAGAATCAATTAAATAATTAAGTTTTATATTTGATAATAATTATCCAAATTTATTTAGGATTTATCAAGATAGAGTTAACTATCTAAATTCATTTAGGATTATTCAAGATTTTATTTCGATAAAATCAAATCCTACAATTCAAGATAACGTTGATCTAGGATCATCATTATTTAAATCGTATTAGGATATTACTAGATAGAAACATTTCCATCATAATCCTCAAGATAAATAAAATCCAATCAACCAAAATTTATACAAATCTTAATTCTATTTAGAATAGACATCATGAATATATTAAACATAACTTTGGATTTCTTAGATAAACAAATTTATCTAAATCCAATTAAATAAGGATTTTCTTATATATCATTAACATCCTAATCTATCTAGGATATAAATCCAAAAGATAAGGATAACTTGTATTAATTCTTATTTTAATCCATCTAGGATTTGTCTTAATAGAATTAAATCTATTCAAATTCATAAGATAAAATAAATTAATATAAATGTTTATCCTAATTCATCTAGGATTTATCTTGGAGTAAATCCATAGAATAAGATAATATTATATTATATTTATTCAAATCTATCTAAGATTTATCTAGGAACAAATCCATATAAATCTATATGATAAGAATAAAATATTATACTATCACTATCCAAATCCATCTAGAATTTATCTTTGAATAAATTCACATAAACTCATAGGATAAGAATAAAATAATATTATCATTATCTAAATCCAACTAGGATTTGTCTAGGGATAAATCTGATGGTACTGGCAGCGGAAGCGGTTGCATAAATAACAATCACATAATAGTCAGATCTATTTAGCAGATTATTTAGACAAAACCTATTCGCGTAATTATCACATGTAACATGCTCATAACTTGAATTAATCATGCTTTAAGAATAATGAAACCTAAAACATGCTTTTCTACGGAGCAGAAAAATACCTAAATAATTCTCCAAAGAATTGAAGATGGCTAGCTTCTTCTCCACGTGATGCTTTGAGTACTAGACCACAAATCTTCTCTCTGGTTCCCGAACTGTATCCCAATATCAGTGTGGGCTGATCTTACTAGAATACTAGGACTTAAATAAAGAAGACAGAAGAAATCCTTTTTGGAATAGGAGAGGAATTCAAAAATTCCTTCAGCTTAGGGCCTGAAACTTTCGAAAATTTTAATGATAAAATTGTGTTGTTTCTGTCTCCTTTATTCTCCTATTTATATTAAGTTCTTTTTGGGCCCAGACAGGGATCTATGGAAGGTTTTGGATATGGGCTCATCCAATTTACTTTTTACTAATTAAATTGAACCCACAATTTAATACAAGTTATAATTGGAATATTACGAGCAGCCACTACAGAAGTAATATTGAACTCTCCCCATCCAAATCCGAAATTACAAGTAATCCGGGTTTCCGTTTAACTTTCATTTCCCGTGCTTAAGATTAAAATGTCCATTAATTAATTAATGTCTGCTACTGACGTAATTAATTAACTTCTTATTAATTCCAAGAGTGGACTTAGCATGAAACACTTATTTATTATTCATAGAGTAATCAAACTCCAACTAGCTAGGTTCCGAATAATAAAACCTTGTTTCGCGCTCCTCTTGAGGACATTATCAAACGAGACTCTCCTCGTGCACGATTCAATATAATAGCAATCCTAGCACCGCTAGATATTGATCACCACTACCCAATATATCAGGATAATTGGGTTACGAAAAACCCGCACCATTTGATAAGTCAAAGTAGTGCATAATCAATACCGTATGCTCAATGCTAACCTACATTGATTAAGAAACAAATATTATCAAGACCTCGCCTTTCAGTAGATAGCCCAAGGCAAGTCTTGCTGTTAGATCCGTTCAGTGCTATACCACACCAATGTCGTCTTATTTCAGTAAGGCTTAGAAATATTCGGACTGACATTGCAACCTTTCTCGATGGATAGTCAAATTCCATCTAGGTTGTGAAATTCATCTTTTTCTTTGTTTAGAACTGACTGTGTTACCTTAAAGTGGACGATGCCCACAACCGGTCTACTAAAACAAAGACTTAGACTTTGTTAGGTTTAACTTATACATTTAAACATGCATTAACACCCATTAAATGTAAAACATAACAACATTATGAAAAAAATAATCTGTTTTATTCCTTGGAAAATAAAATAAGAGTTTTACAGTATTCAATCACTCGAAACGTGATTTCTAGTATACAAACTCTAACAACCTCCCACTTATACTCAAAACACTTTCGAGTATACAAAATGTGCTAACTAACGTCAAATTCTCCCACTTATACTGAAAGCGGATTGAGGTCTTGAATTAGTCGAACTCCCATTCCTTCAACATGGCTTTCATACGGTTTTACCGCTAATGCCTTCGTGAAAGGATCTGCCAGGTTGTTTTCTGACTCAATCTTGACCATCTTTATGTCTCCTCTCTGCACTATATCTCGTATAATATGATACTTCCTCTCTATGTGCTTGCTCGCTTTATGAGCCCGTGGTTCTCTCGAATTTGCCACAGCACCAGAATTGTCACAATAGATGGTGATGATCTTGGGCATATTCGAAACCACACCTAAGTCCATAAGGAAGTTCTTAAGCCATGCAGCCTCTTTTGCAGCCTCCGAAGCGGCCACATACTCGGCTTCCATGGTAGAGTCTACAATGCATTTCTGCTTTACACTCTTCCAAATTACGGCTCCACCTCCTAAGGTAAACACATATCCGGAAGTTGATTTTCTCGAATCTACATCAGCTTGAAAATCTGAATCTGTATATCCTAAAGGACAGAGCTCGGCTGCATTGTAAACTAGAACATAGTCCTTAGTCCGATTAAGGTACTTGTGTATGTTCTTTACGGCAGTCCAATGTCCTTGGCCGGGATTGGATTGATATCTTGCTACCATGCCAACAGCAAAGTGGATATCGGGTCTAGTACAAAGCATAGCATACATGAGACTACCAACTGCCGAGGCATATGGTATTCTTCTCATCTCTGCTATCTCAGATGCTGTCTTAGGACACATCTCTTGAGATAAATGGATGCCATGTCTAAAAGGTAGAAAACCTTTCTTGGCATCTTGCATGCTAAATTGTCTAAGTACTGTATCGATGTAAGATTCTTGGGATAAGCACAACATTCTCTTGGCTCGGTTCCTTAGAACCTTGATACCTAGAATGTGTCCCGCTTCACCCATATCTTTCATTTCGAACTGGTTGGACAACCAAGTTCGCACTGATGACAACATCTTTTTATTGTTTCCAATTAGAAGAATGTCATCTACATATAAAACTAAGAACACAACATTTCCCTTTTCAACCTTCTTATACACACAGCTTTCATTAGGGCATTTTTCGAATCCAAACTTTTGAACAGCTTGATCGAAACACTGGTTCCATGATCTAGATGCTTGCTTGAGGCCATAAATGGCCTTCTTAAGCTTCCAAACCATGTGTTCCTTGCCCTTTACCACATAGCCTTCGGGTTGTTCCATGTAGATGGTCTCCTCAAGACTCCCGTTTAAAAACGCAGTCTTGACGTCCATCTGCCATACTTCCCAATCTATGTAAGCTGCTATAGACAAAAGTATACGGATCGATTTGAGCATGGCCACTGGGGAGAAGGTCTCATCGTAATCGATGCCTTCCTTTTGGGTATACCCCTTAGCCACTAGTCTTGCCTTAAAGACTTTAACTCGTCCATCGGGTCCACGTTTACGTTTGTATATCCACTTGCTCCCAATGGCAGTACAACCTTCGGGTAGGACAGACAAATCGTAGACGTCCTTGTCTACCATTGATTGTAGTTCTGAATCCATTGCTTTCACCCATTCGCAATGATCGACATCTGCCTGCGCCTCTGCAAAATTCCAGTGATCAAGTACATTGCTGTCCGAGGAGTGATTCATGCACTCTCCCAAACCAATGTATCTATCGGGCTCATGAGAGACCCTCCTACTGCGGCGCGGCACTACAATATCTGGAGTATTAGTTGAAATTTCTGGAATTGTTGGTACACTAGGTAATTGTTCTTGGTTAATGGAAGTTGTAACTTGAGTGAGGTCTTCAAGAGCCATCTCACTGCTGGGCTTATGATTCATTACATAGTCTTCCTCAAAGAATGTGGCATGAGTGCTCACAATCACTTTCTGATCTCTGAGACTATAGAATTCATAAGCTTTCGTTCCTCTAGGGTATCCTATAAACACACAAACCTCCGTCCTAGATTCCAGCTTAGTTGGATCCTTTTCCAATTCATGAGCCGGACATCCCCATACTCTGAGATGTTCTAGATTGGGCTTTCGCCCATTCCACAACTAATATGGGGTAGTAGGAACTGATTTAGAAGGTAAGTGGTCTAAGAGATAGGTTGCGGAAAGCAACGCATGCCCCCAAAACAAAGTAGGTAACCGTGCATAACTCATCATCGATCGGACCATGTCTAATAAGGTCCTATTCCTTCTTTCAGCTACGCCATTCTGCTGGGGTGTGCCCGGCGCAGTCATTTGGGATTGAATTCCCGCCACTGATAAGTAGTCCAAAAACTCGGCACTTAGGTATTCGCCTCCGCGATCAGATCGCAGGCATTTGATAGTCTTACCATGACGCGTCTCTACTTTAGCCTTAAACTCCTTGAACTTGTCAAAAGTTTTAGACTTGTAGCGCATCAAATAGACATATCCAACTTTCGAGAAGTCATCTATAAAGGTGACGAAGTATCGATAGCCGCCCCTTGCCTCGGTTGACATTGGTCCACACACATCAGTATGAATGAGCTCAAGTACTTCCTTGGCCCTATTTCCCTTTGACCTAAAAGGTCTCTTAGTCATGTTGCCTTCGAGACAGGATTCACACTTCGAAAATGGTTCCTTCTCAAGACCTTTGATAAGATCTTGATCAACCATCGCATGAATCCTTCTTTCGTTGGCATGACCAAGTCTAAGGTACCATAAGTATGTGTCATTCATTGAACTTGAAGGTTCTTTTCTTTTCTTAGAAATTTTCGATGTTGCATTGAGTTCTGATTTACGTTGATTAAATTGTGTAGAAGTGATTGTGTACAGATTGTTTTCCATGATACCACGACAGATATAAGAGCCATCTTTCTTAATAATACAATTGTCATTAAACGAAATCGAATATCCATCAAAAGACAATTTAGAAACTGAAATTAAATTTCTTCTAAAAGAAGGTATCAACAAAATATTCTTCAAAATCAAAAATCTATCACTAGAAAAACGTAAATAAACGTCTCCCACTGCAACGGCCGCCACTTTCGTAGCGTCGCCCAGCTGGACTTCGATCTCACGATCATGTAACCGTCTTGTCACCTGCATTAAGTCAGGATCAAAACATATATGATCAGTTGCTCCAGTATCAATAACCCAAGTATGAGTAGATGTCGAAGCCAAACATGACTCGACTACTAGAATATGGTGCATACCTGTAGCCTTGCCCTTTTTAGGACAATTTGGCTCCCAATGACCTTTCTCTCCACATTTGAAGCACTTTCCAGTTTGCTTCTTGTCACTTCTCTGTTTCTTCTTTCCCTTAGTTATGTTAGCTGCCACTAGGTTCGGTGCCTTTTTCTTTCCTCTTCTAGGCTTAGACCCAGAGGAATTAGGCGCCAAACTTAGCATGGCTACCTTAGCTTGAACCATAAGGTCCTCCGCCGACTGAAGTTCAGTCAGCAGCTCAGCCAAAGTATAATCCCGCTTGTTCATCTCGAAGTTGAGCTTGAACTGCTGGAAGCTAGGGGGAAGACTCTGAAGGATTATAGTAACCTGGGACTCGGGATCGATCGTCCCTCCCAAAACCTCAATCTGATTGAGGTGGCTCATCATCTCGAGGACATGTTGCCTCACAGACGTGTCTTCCTTCATAGACTTCGTCATGATACTCCGAAAGGCTTGAGACTTAGCCGTTCGATTCTGAGTACCAAACAGATTTGTAAGATTTTGCATAATCTCGGCGGCAGTCGCCATGGCAGAATGTTGATGCTTGAGTACTGAAGACATAGATGCCACCGTTTATGCGCATTCTGAACTCCCACCGAGGCGTTAGCCGCGGGGACTGGAGGCTGCGGAGTAGTGAGTACAAACTTGTACTCTTCAGCTGTGAGAACGATATCCAAGTTTTGTTTCCATTCTATGTAATTTTGGCCCTCGAGTTTGTTTTCTTTGAGAATGGCAGAAAGAGGATTAAAAGACATCTTGACGGATTTTATTGCACTGCAAACAGAAGATTTTACTATTTGTCATAAACTTATGTAAGGAAATTGAGTAGATTAACCATAGAACTTTTCAAAATCTTACAACAGCAAAATTAATAAATTGTATCCTCCTTTGGAGGTTAATACACATCAAAACTTTGGCAATTTTACTGGTCACAACACCGACGCATCAATATCTTCCTCCTTTGGAGGTCAACACGCCTAATGTTGCCTAAGCACGACCATCAGATTTAGCATTACAGAATTTTATTTCTACAACACACTCCCATAACAATGTTCATGTGCTGATAACAAAAATCAAGCTATCTCATAAATTCTGATTGAACCCTGAAACTTGCAGTTCCTTAGGATTATTGTCCCCACTTTGCAGGTGGCAATAATATTGGGAACCACTTTCTAGTTCATTCTATTTATTATGTGAGAAGTCCGCCCTTATGAACTTACTGTTTTCGTAGGATTATTGTCCCTACTTTGTAGGTGGCGATAATATTAGAAAAGCAGCTTCACAAAATTTTGGCAGTCCAACCGATGGAGACCATATATAAACTTTTAGTTCATAATTATTGCTTAGACATTTTAGTTATGGTTTTCATCAATTATCCTTTAGCCTTAAGGCAGATTAAGACTAATTAAATTCTGTTGGTATTTAATTGACTGGATAATTAAATCTTTTATTATCTTTAATATCTTAGTTTAGGAATTATTAATCTAGAATTTAATTCTTATTCATATCATACTATAAGATATATCTAAAATAAAGTACATTATTTATAATCTTAATTAGACATGAAAAATTAAATTCATATAACTTCCAAGTTCAAGATTAGGAAGAAAATTAAATTATATTATTTAATGTAATCTTACATATATCTTATCTTATTATAGATTCTAGATATATTATATTTAGGAAACTATTAAATTATTCTTATCTATATCATCTAGGATATAAAATATTCATAGATATAGAAAATAATCCAAATATTCCTAAAATCTAGGGAAATCTTCCCTAAATATTTTATTTCATTAAATAATATTATTTTTAATGATTTCTATTAATTAATTAATTAAATAATCATTAAAATAATCTTTCTTCAATATCTTGCGATTCGAGGTTTGCACGAATCATCACGACGAAGATTTGAAGATTCCGCACGGAGACTCTTACCGGAGCGGCGTGTTCGCCGCCCGACAGCCGCCGGGAGTCCGCGCCGATGGCGCTCTGCTTCCTCCTCCCTTCCGCGGCATCGCCGCATCTCCCTCCGTCGACGTCAAGCCAGAAAACGCAGCCGGAGCCGCGACTTTCCGGTGATCTCCCACTGCCCGACGAGCTCGCGCGCTCCAGCAGCCGCCGTCTTCCGGCGTTGCTGCTCTCGGTCGCGCCTGGTTAGGACTGGGTCGACTAGGGTTCTAGGGTTAGGGTTAGGGTTTCGTCGGATTCTTGGCGCCTCGGCAGCTCTCGGACGAGCCACCACGCCGTATTCCTTCGCGCGACTTAGCAGGCTGCCGGCCAAGGATCGCTGTCTCGACCGGCGACGCGCACGAGCCCATGCTCGTCGGCGCGTCGCCGCGTGATCGCGTCCTTCGGCTCCCACTTTTACGTCGGCGATAGTCGAGCTTTGATCGGGGTCGGCTAGGGTTTTGCGGGTTCGGCCGGTGGCGCGCGCGAGTCCTATCTCGCCGACGCGTCGCCCCTTGCCCTTGACCCTCGGCTCCCACTCAATTCGACAACCCTACTCCGATCGCATGTAGTGCAATTCGTCCCGGCGTAAACGCCGACGAATCACACATCTCATACGTTCGAATAATTCAAGTTCTATGATTCGAATGTTCTTGAGTTCATCATGCAAAAACATAAATTATAAAAACACAAGAACATGCTTCGTAATCAAATAAGACATGCATACATATATTTCGCGAAATTTAAATCCAAATAATCAGAGCCAAAGACTGGCTCTGATACCAATTGATGGTGCTGGCAGCGGAAGCGGTTGCATAAATAACAATCACATAATAGTCAGATCTATTTAGCAGATTATTTAGACAAAACCTATTCGCGTAATTATCACATGTATCATGCTCATAACTTGAATTAATCATGCTTTAAAAATAATGAAACCTAAAACATGCTTTTCTACGGAGCAGAAAAATACCTAAATAATTCTCCAAAGAATTGAAGATGGCTAGCTTCTTCTCCACGTGTTGCTTTGAGTACTAGACCACAAATCTTCTCTCTGGTTCCCGAACTGTATCCCAATATCAGTGTGGGCTGATCTTACTAGAATACTAGGACTTAAATAAAGAAGACAGAAGAAATCCTTTTTGGAATAGGAGAGGAATTCGAAAATTCCTTCAGCTTAGGGCCTGAAACTTCCGAAAATTTTAATGATAAAATTGTGTTGTTTCTGTCTCCTTTATTCTCCTATTTATATTAAGTTCTTTTTGGGCCCAGACAGGGATCTATGGAAGGTTTTGGATATGGGCTCATCCAATTTACTTTTTACTAATTAAATTGAACCCACAATTTAATACAAGTTATAATTGGAATATTACGAGCAGCCACTACAGAAGTAATATTGAACTCTCCCCATCCAAATCCGAAATTACAAGTAATCCGGGTTTCCGTTTAACTTTCATTTCCCGTGCTTAAGATTAAAATGTCCATTAATTAATTAATGTCTGCTACTGACGTAATTAATTAACTTCTTATTAATTCCAAGAGTGGACTTAGCATGAAACACTTATTTATTATTCATAGAGTAATCAAACTCCAACTAGCTAGGTTCCGAATAATAAAACCTTGTTTCGCGCTCCTCTTGAGGACATTATCAAACGAGACTCTCCTCGTGCACGATTCAATATAATAGCAATCCTAGCACCGCTAGATATTGATCACCACTACCCAATATATCAGGATAATTGGGTTACGAAAAACCCGCACCATTTGATAAGTCAAAGTAGTGCATAATCAATACCGTATGCTCAATGCTAACCTACATTGATTAAGAAACAAATATTATCAAGACCTCGCCTTTCAGTAGATAGCCCAAGGCAAGTCTTGCTGTTAGATCCGTTCAGTGCTATACCACACCAATGTCGTCTTATTTCAGTAAGGCTTAGAAATATTCGGACTGACATTGCAACCTTTCTCGATGGATAGTCAAATTCCATCTAGGTTGTGAAATTCATCTTTTTCTTTGTTTAGAACTGACTGTGTTACCTTAAAGTGGACGATGCCCACAACCGGTCTACTAAAACAAAGACTTAGACTTTGTTAGGTTTAACTTATACATTTAAACATGCATTAACACCCATTAAATGTAAAACATAACAACATTATGACAAAAATAATCTGTTTTATTCCTTGGAAAATAAAATAAGAGTTTTACAGTATTCAATCACTCGAAACGTGATTTCTAGTATACAAACTCTAACAACCTCCCACTTATACTCAAAACACTTTCGAGTATACAAAATGTGCTAACTAACGTCAAATTCTCCCACTTATACTGAAAGCGGATTGAGGTCTTGAATTAGTCGAACTCCCATTCCTTCAACATGGCTTTCATACGGTTTTACCGCTAATGCCTTCGTGAAAGGATCTGCCAGGTTGTTTTCTGACTCAATCTTGACCACTTTTATGTCTCCTCTCTGCACTATATCTCGTATAATATGATACTTCCTCTCTATGTGCTTGCTCGCTTTATGAGCCCGTGGTTCTCTCGAATTTGCCACAGCACCAGAATTGTCACAATAGATGGTGATGCTCTTGGGCATATTCGAAACCACACCTAAGTCCATAAGGAAGTTCTTAAGCCATACAGCCTCTTTTGCAGCCTCCGAAGCGGCCACATACTCGGCTTCCATGGTAGAGTCTGCAATGCATTTCTGCTTTACACTCTTCCAAATTACGGCTCCACCTCCTAAGGTAAACACATATCCGGAAGTTGATTTTCTCGAATCTACATCAGCTTGAAAATCTGAATCTGTATATCCTAAAGGACAGAGCTCGGCTGCATTGTAAACTAGAATATAGTCCTTAGTCCGATTAAGGTACTTGTGTATGTTCTTTACGGCAGTCCAATGTCCTTGGCCGGGATTGAATTAGAGATGAAATTGAGAAAGGTGAGATGAACTTATCTATGAATGGAAAACAAAAAACAAATGAAACTTTAAAACGTGGACATGTCGAAATTGCACGAAACATTTTTTCAAGGACGGAAAGAGTAAATCATATTTTATTGAATTAAGTTAAACAAAATACTTAAAAAGTAACGCACAAGTGTTATAATAAAACAATGGATATATAAATGAGAGGAACTATAAACACTTAAAAAAAGAGACAATGTATTTATCAAATGTATTTTAAGACATACGTGAATCTATACCAACAAAATAATAGGTATTCATAGAAAAATCAAATGATATTTAAACCTCTTACAATATCTCTTAGTTCCACAAATGAACTAATAAGCAAAAAAACAGAAAATATCAGTAAATACAACATGAAAGGGAGGAAATATATCATTTTACTATTCACATTTACAACATGTATAAAGTTAAAACATCATTTAATGCTAAATTTTTCATATAACAAACTATTGAGAAGTCCAATTATTAAAATATTAAATTGAAACTTAAATAGCAATATTCAATATGAAATATTGAGAAGTCCAGTTACAAAAATATTAAAATAGGCATTAAATAGTAGATTCAATAGTAAAATATCATTTTACTATTCACATATACAACATGTATAAAACTGACTGCACATGCATAATTACACAATACTGAAATCTACAATCAAATTGTTTAGAAATAAAATAGAGAAGCAGAGTATATTGCTACAGTAAACACCCATGATAGAATTATACACACAAAACACTAATAGATTTTTTTTAAAAAAAATAACAACATATCAAAATATAAGAACCAATTTATTAGTCTATTGATATCAATATCTAAAGCTTGAGACAACGAAGTACTACGAAGTACTTATTCAAAGGTGATTTGTAAAGAAAATCTACTGGTATCCAAATATAATTTGCAATAGATATATAGTACTAATTCTATGACACTTAATATATCTTCAGCTAAACTGGATGTATTAAATATGTGCAATAATAAATAGTTTATGCATTGGAAATAAATTGGCAACATAACTTAACCTTGATGCAAATATTTATTATGGGTAGTGATAAAATGCAAACTCATATATTGCACAAACGTCATCGTTCATATAAAACATCTTCAGATAAAAATTTCCTACTAACAATCCAAACGAAATTGGGACGGAAAATTGAATAAGAAGATAATAAAGTAACAAACAAACGTCTCAAAGAATGAGGAGATGCCCAGATACTTGCCTCAGTAATACCATCAACATATTCCTTATCATCATCCAGCAAACCTAAAGCAAAAGAATATTAATTCGCAACATTAGCATGATAGAAAAGATCAATTTCAACTGCAGGAATTTCAAATGAAATAAACTTATCAATCTGCTCAACAACAATCATTCTGTCTGCCTTACTAAGAAAAAACAATTAGCTGAAATCACATGTTCTTAACTCACCTATTTAATATTTTAAATCTATATAGTTAATATTTTATATTTTTTATAGAATATTACATAGCAAAAAGTATATTATACAGTGTTGTTAAATTGTATATTATGTTGCTAAGGTTGGTACTACAATCTAGCCCAATGGATTACTAAACCCTATGAGGATGGATTTAACTTCGATCACTTAGTGAACACTATGCTATTGAGTCAGTACTACACCCTAGCTTCGCGGAAATAATGCGCATATGATGATATTGATAGTAACCAAATAAGTACGTAATCATGTATTATTTATACATGTGAACTTTAGTACTGCTATATAGTATCAAATTGTTATACCTGTGAACTTTTTTCATGTACATTGGAACTTTTGTAAATTCACATTCATAGTAAAAAGTCTTTAATTACTAATACACTTAACTTTATTATTGCGCATGATTACAAAAGGCATAAAATCTTATTCACATATGTTATTTTACTTACAATATTTAAGAATAAATATTTATTGAGTTAAATGGAGAAAATAAAATAATCGATAAATGAGGAAAAAGTAGGATAAATAAAGTAAAAGTTGAATAAAAAATAATTGGCATTTAAATAACATAGTTGTTATGTGAAATCATTTTAGATGAATAAAAATAGATTGTAAGAATAGGTGATTGTGCAAAATAATTCCTAAATAATAGCCTATAAATTAATTGCAATTTAACTTTTACATGTTTGCACTGTATTTGTTCTTGTGCTGTTCAGAATCAATGAAATATGTGAGGTCCAATTATCAGTCAATAATAAAGTTTTTGTAAATTTTCAAAATATCTGCTCGTGAAGAAAGGTTTACTTCGTTATATTTTTATTTTAACTTTGTAGGCACTATGTTAAATTTTTTTTATATAAAATATTAATTTATCTGTATAAGCAGGAAAAACATTCGACCATCACGTCAAATTTTTGAATCACCTATTTTGTTTTGACCTAGCCTCATCGATATCTTAACTAATGTGTAGCAATAGTTATGACTTATTAGGAATAGGTGAATGAAAATGCATGTTGGCACTTCTATTTCTCTTTTCTTACACATGTCAAATTGTCTTTTTTCTTACACATGTCAACTTTTTGTTATTTTATCATGCACTTCAACTTTCTTTACGTAGTAATCAAGTACTATTGGCAATTATTAAAGTATAATCATACTAATTTATCTTTCTATGTTATTTTTTAAAATAAATATTCATAAATATATGTTAATAATTTTTATAAATGTTTGATTATTTAATATTAAAAATAAATATATCTAATGGAAACTTGAATATAAATGAATTTTTTATTTTTGAATTTATTTTATGAACTGTAACTGATCTAGATCCTAATTAATTTTCGTATAGTACATTTTCACTTAATTTTTTAATTGAAAAATATATTCACTATCCTTAATTCTGCTACTCAAGTAAGATCTTATATGAGTCATCTACTTGTTCTATTCTTAGTTTGTCAAATTCATCCAATTTGAGATCTTGTGCTTTTTGTTGTAAACACAATTTGAGAGCAAAATATTTGGAGTCAAGACAAACAATTAAGGTACTTTTCATTTTCAGTCAAAGATAATGAACTATATAAATCTACAGAAATTAAGGTATTCTTCATTTTCAGTCAAAGATAATGAACAAAATCTCTGGAGTCGAGACAAACCATTTATATATTCCGTACATTTTTTAAAATTTCCAACAAAAGGAAGATTATGTCCTTAATATTTAAATTTAGGTAATTAATTGTAGGCATATATAGTTCTTGATATTTTAAATAGTCTATTGACTAATAATCTAATATATTAATAATTATTAAAAATTAGTATTTTCTTACGAAAGATGTTAAGAAGAAATTATATTTTATGAAAATGCAAGAAGGTGACAGTTTGATTGAGTATATTTAACTTAGAGAGGGCTAAAATATTCGTCTACTTTGTTAACATTTATGATACTATGTAAATAAGTTAGCATTAATAAGAATATTTTATTTAAAAAATTAATGAGTATAGCTTTTTTTTTTCTATTTAAAATTTAAAATTTTTATTTTTCATAAAAAACAATATTATAAGTTACTGTTATACATTTTTTTGTCTTTTTCGTAAAATCAATAAATTTAAATTATGGTTGTATGTATATTCCATGTAGCTATATTTACCATGATATAACAATTTATTAGAATAAGATGCTTGGTTTAATTTTGTTTCAATCTTACCTACATAATTATTAAATAACACATTAACCCCACAATACTATTAATAAATTACAACTATAAATTACACAATAAAATAGAATTTTCTAAGTAATTTATTTATAAATATTTATAAAAAAATTACATTAACTTTAGAATTAAAATATATTTAAAATACTGCAATAATATATAACATAAATCAAAACTAAAATACTGTCAGTATTTAATTTGACATTTCCTTTATTTTATTAAAAATAAAAAATTTACAAACAATAATATGGAATAATTATGTAGATTACAAAAAAAAAGAATCTAATTATTTTTAAAATTTTATATAGTTAATATTTATTTTTTATAAAATATTAAATTTTTATCTCATTCACGATATCATACAATAAATTAACTGTAGCATAACTTTTCCCAAATTTTCCCCTCATGTTGCAGTTTGAAAGTTGTCAGAAAATCCTTTAGAATTCTCCCAAAAAATTGTCAGTAAAGCTTGTAAGTACTATATGTATGGATTAAAGTATGGAAATAAATATACATATTTTTAATTGTATGTCTTGCACATCTTTGCCAAAAAATTGACAATGACCAATTTAATTTCATTTGATTTAGTTTCTAATTCAATTAATTTATTACGATAATATTTTTTCTTCTTTTTATAACTTTAATTTGATTGGAATTAAAATTTGGAAAAACTATACATATTTTCAGTTGTTTGTTGCATATGTATGCTAACAAATGATTAAATGAAAAAAATGGTCTCAATTTTAAAGTTTAGGCTAAAAAAATGCTGTCGACATTTTCAGTCTTTTTTCTAACATACCGTATGAAATTGATTGGTAGTAGTTGAGACAACTTGATAGTCAAAAAAAAAATGAAATAAATAGGATGATTTACTTTAAGGAATGAAATATGCATTAATCATTGATAATATTTTCGGATTAAAAAATTATGCTACTCTTTCCTACTTTTTCCTCCCATCTCTCCTACTTTATCTTTCCTCTCTTACTTTTTCCTTTTTTCTCTTTCTTATTTTATTATTAATGAATTAATTAACTAAACACCACTATCTAAATTCTTGTGCCAAAATAGAAACGTCTCGCTTAGGTAGGGAAGAAGAGTGCATAAAATTATATTAAAATAACAACCCATTTGAATTTCAAATCACAATATGGGCGAATATATGAGAGAATATTGGTAGCAAACATTAGTCCACTTACAACTTTTTGCAACTAAATAGATACTCACAGGTTCTAAAACTCAAATTTCTTACCTAGATCAAAGTATAAATATCTAACATAAAATCAAAATTAATAAATACAAAAAAATTAAATAGTGTCATTTTGATTTTGTAATAGTTGCTCATCTCTAACTATTAAGAAGTGGAGCATGCACATCAGATAATCTACACTATATATAACTCCTTAACAATCTTTATTGAGCAGTTAATCTACACTATATAACTCCTTAATAATCTTTATTGTGCAATTAATCTAGAACATATATACGCAATCTTTAAATTTGTTTGGGTCCAAATTTATTTCTAGGGTTTGGTTCACACTATATATAACTCCTTAGAGCATCTCCACTCTTTTTTGGGGGAAAACACATTCTTTTTTAAGAGAGAAGACCCCCTCTTTTTTTTTTTTTTCGGGAAAAACCTGCTCTTTTTTTAGGAGGATATTTTTTGTTACATAGAAGTCGCTTATTTTTTGGGGGAAAATCTTATTATGTATAATTGGGTTTGATACTATATTCAAAAGTTGATTTGATGTCTATTTGATTGTAAGTTTTATCAGCCTTAAAGTAGTGTTACTCACTATTAACCAATAGTTTTAATGCATGAAAGTACTTTTGTCATATCATAATTATTTTATCTCCTAATCAATAACAATCCTGCAGTGTTTTAAAATATTTTAAAAATAAATAAATAAAATGAAAAGGTTGTAATGATAGTTGCCAGATAGCTTCCTCTCATTTCCTTCCTAAACCAAAATTTCAATTCAGAAGGGAAGTCTCTTAGAATTCTCCCAAAAAACTCAAGATTACTTTATTACACAAATGTTTATTTATTACAGCATAGAAAGAATATGTTTACTATTTGGTTAATAATTGAAGCAATAAAATCAGCGTTTTAACTACTGGGCCAATATAATTTATACTTGTGTCAAAAAGCTAATTATTAGGCTGATAGCTCACCTTTTTTTAATATTCATGTTAGAAGTAGAGAATAATAATCACACGCAATGAATAATCTAGATATATGTTCCATAAAGTATACATTATGTTTCATGATCGTTTTTAATATTTTAACATATGATAGGAAGAAATTTTATTAAAGTGGGTGCCAAAATGGGACAGCAAAAAATTGCGGCTTTATATAATAATAATAATAATAATAATAATAATAATAATAATAATAATAATAATAATAATAATAATAATAATAATAATAATAATAATAAAGTATTAATAATGTATAATATTTTAAAAATTATTAAAACTTGTTAAAAATAATAATTAGTTCTATTTTTTAAGAGTTTTCATATCTAAAAATATTACTCCGCATAAAATTGTTGAAGTAAAGTCATGGGTTCCAATAATCTAAATATATTTTTATTCATATTTAAATATTTTTAAATAATAATTTCTTGGTTATTATCAATAATCAATAATTTAAATAAAGTAGAATTAGAATGAAATGGCTATTAAAAAAAATGAAAATTATAAATAGAATTAGAATGGAGTCGCCATGTAACAACAATAACAATCAAAATAATTTATTTATTCAATTAAATCAGTCATTAACTCTTTAAGTTAGATAGATCGATTAGAAAAAAAATGAAGAACGGTTGTCTTCCTCGTCTAAAAAAAAAAAACCAGATCTGAACTTTTCTGCAGCTTCTACCTCTGGACTTCCCCCATATTCCTCCTCTATTCTTCACAACGATTCTTCTTATTCCTCTCTTGTTTACTTTCAAAGACTGAAGGATTTGGCGGGGGTTGACCGGTCAAATGTCAATTATTCAGTTCCAGATAGAACGACTGAACGACCACATCAAATGACCTTGTATTGCTGCTTCTTATTCTGAAATTTCCTCAATTTTTCTTCGTATAGTGTGTTGAAGATGTTGGAACTTGGAAGAGAATTATATCTATTTATACAATGTTCATGTAATGGGTGGAAAAATAAATAAATACATTAATGAAAAGAAACTATAATAGTGAAACATTATAATAAGAAAAATAAAATAGAGATCACAAACTTTAATTATCTGCAAAACATAAATGGTGAACATAAACAGTGAGATATTAGAAAGAAAACAAATTAGAAAGCTATAAAGAAAAGAGATAAAAAAGTAATCGTAAAATTGTAGAGAGAGAAAGAAGTACCTGGTTTATGGCTGTCTATCATGGAATTGATATTTATAGAGCAATTTCTAAATAAATTTTGGCTTTTTAAAATTCAAATTTCAAACTTTTGGCTCTGAGAAAGAATAACTTCCCTCCTACGTATTATTTTATCTCCAAGACTCCAATCCGTCATTTTTTGTTGGGAGAAACCTTGTTTTGTGCCATTTGATTTTGGCTCTATATTAAAAAATGATGATGTGACTTATTTGATTGATTGGATCTTTTATCAGCTTTAAAACAATAATTTACACTATTGACTGTTGGTTGCAATGCAATATTGACAGATAATTATTTTATCTATTAGTTAATAACAGTTACTGCTCTCTAAAATACAATTTAAAAAAAATGAAAAAAAAAACGTTATCACTTTTGATTTAGAATTGGCAGAGAACTTTTTAATTATTTCCCCCTAAGACTGAAAATTGAAAAAGGAGAGAAATCCCTTAAAATTCCCCCCAAAACAACTGAGCTTTTAAGATATTTTTTTTGTGAATAGACATATAGCGAATGTGATCTCAAATTGTAGAGGATGAAAAAAATATGAATTTTGGTATAATTTTTATTTATTTATTTCATTTAATATATAAAGATATTTGAATAATAAATAAAATATTTATTGACCTATGAAATTGTAACAAATGGCATAATCTCATTGGTCAATAAAATGAATGGAGAGAGAGTAATTGATATCTTATTTTTATTTGATGGTTTAAAAATTATGATTTGACTAATTGACATCTTTCTTGGGAGTGATTCTTCTGACCATTAGTTAACATATTGGTTGGATTTGGAGTATTATAAATGAGGGAAATTCCATCTGATTTCCCCCTAAATTTCCCTCCAAAAAAACTGTGGCTTTATATATTTATATACATTTAATTTTTCATGTCTAGTTAAGATTATAAATAATGTACTTTATTTTAGATATATCTTATAGTAAGACATGAATAAGAATTAAATTCTAGATTAATAATTCCTAAACTAAGATATTAAAGTTAATAAAGGATTTAATTATCCAGTCAATTAAATACCAACAAAATTTAATTAGTCTTAATCTGCCTTAAGGCTAAAGGATAATTAATGAAAAACCATAACCCTAATATCTAAGCGATAATTATGAACTAAAAGTTTATATATGGTCTCCATCGGTTGGACTGCCAAATTTTATGAAGCTGATTTTCTAATATTATCGCCACCTACAGAGTAGGGACAATAATCCTACGAAAACAGTAAGTTCATAAGGGCGGACTTCTCACATAATAAATAGAATGAACTAGAAAGTGGTTCCCAATATTATCGCCACCTACAGAGTAGGGACAATAATCCTAAGGAACTACGAGTTTCAGGGTTCAATCAGAATTTATGAGATAGCTTGGTTTTGTTATCAACACATGGACATTGTTATGGGAGTGTGTTGTAGAAATAAAATTCTGTAATGCTAAATCTGATGGTCGTGCTTAGGCAGCATTAGGCGTGTCAACCTCCAGAGGAGGAAGCTATTGATGCGTCGGTGTTGTGACCAGTAAAATTGTCAAAATTTTAATGCGTATTAACCTCCAGAGGAGGATACAATTTATTAATTTTGCTGTTGTAAGATTTTGAAAAGTTTTATGGTTAATCTACTCAATTCCTTACATAAGCTTATGACAAAAAGTAAATTCTTCTGTTTGCAGTGCAATAAAATTCGTCAAGATGTCTTTTAATCCTCTTTCTGCCATTCTCAAAGAAAACAAACCCGAGGGCCAAAATTACATAGAATGGAAACAAAACTTGGATATCGTTCTCACAGCCGAAGAGTACAAGTTTGTGCTCACTACTCCACGCCCAGCTGTGCCGGCAGCCAATGCCGCGCAAGCACTGGGAGATGCGTATAGACGGTGGCATAAGGCGAATGAGATGGCTAAGTGCTATATGTTGGCTTCTATGTCATCAGTACTCAAGCATCAACATTCTGCCATGGAAACTGCCGCCGAGATCATGACGAATCTCGCAAATGTTTTTGGTACTCAGAATCGAACGGCTAAGTCTCAAGCCTTTCGGAGTATCATGACGAAGTCTATGAAGGAAGGATCGTCTGTGAGGCAACACGTCCTCGAGATGATGAGCCACCTCAACCAGATTGAGGTTTTGGGAGGGACGATCGATCCCGAGTCCCAGGTTACTATAATCCTTCAAAGTCTTCCCCCTAGCTTCCAACAGTTCAAGCTCAATTTCGAGATGAACAAGCGGAATTACACCTTGGCAGAGCTGCTGACGGAACTTCAGTCGGCAGAGGACCTTATGGTTCAAGCTAAGGTAGTTATGCTGAGTTTGACGCCTAATTCCTCTGGCTCTAAGCCTAGAAAAGGAAAGAAAAAGGCATCGAACCCAGTGGCAGCTAAGAATGCTAAGGGAAAGAAGAAACAACGGGGTGACAAGAAGCCTACTGGAAAGTGCTTCAAATGTGGAGAGAAGGGTCATTGGAAGCCAAATTGTCCTAAGAAGGGCAAGGCTACAGGTATGCACCATGCTCTAGTAGTCGAGTCATGTTTGGCTTCGACATCTACTCATACTTGGGTTATTGATACTGGAGCAACTGATCATATATGTTTTGATCCTGACTTAATGCATGTGACAAGACGGTTACATGATCGTGAGATCGAAGTCCAGCTGAGCGACGCTACGAAAGTGGCGGCCGTTGCAGTGGGAAACGTTTATTTGCGTTTTTCTAGTGATAGATTTTTTATTTTGAAGAATGTTTTGTTGATACCTTCTTTTAGAAGAAATTTAATTTCAGTTTCTAAATTGTCTTTTGATGGATATTCGATTTCTTTTAATGACAATTGCGTTATTAAGAAAGATGGTTCTTATATCTGTCGTGGTATCATGGAAAACAATCTGTACACAATCACTTCTACACAATTTAATCAACGTAAATCAGAACTCAATGCTACATCGAAAATTTCTAAGAAAAGAAAAGAACCTTCAAGTTCAATGAATGAAACGTACTTATGGCACCTTAGACTTGGTCATGCCAACGAAAGAAGAATTCATGTGATGGATGATCAAGATCTTATCAAAGGTCTTGAGAAAGAATCATTTTCGAAGTGTGAATCCTGTCTCGAAGGCAAGATGACTAAGAGACCATTTAGGTCAAAGGAGAATAGGGCCAAGGAAGTACTTGAGCTCATTCATACTGATGTGTGTGGACCAATGTCAACCGAGGCAAGCGGCGGTTTTCGATATTTCGTCACCTTCACAGATGACTACTCGAAAATCGGATACATCTATTTGATGCGCTACAAGTCTGAAACTTTTGACAAGATCAAGGAGTTTAAGGCTAAAGTAGAGACGCATCATGGTAAGAGTATCAAATACCTGCGATCTGATCGCGGAGCCGAATACCTAAGTGCCGAGTTTTTGGACTACTTATCAGTGGCGGGAATACAATCCCAAACGACTGCGCCGGGCACACCCCAGCAGAATGGCGTAGCTGAAAGAAGGAACATGACCTTATTAAATATGGTCCGCTCGATGATGAGTATGCACAGTTACCTATTTCGTTTTGGGGGCATGCTTTGCCATCAACAAACTATCTCTTAGACAACTTACCTTCTAAATCAGTTCCTACTACCCCATATGAGTTGTGCAATGGGCGAAAGCCCAATCTGGAACATCTCAGAGTGTGGGGGTGTCCGGCCCATGTATTGGAAATGGATCCAACTAAGCTGGAATCTAGGACGGAGGTTTGTATGTTTATAGGATACCCTAGAGGAACGAAAGCTTATGAATTCTATAGTCTCCGAGATCATAAAGTAATTGTGAGCACTCATGCCACATTCTTAGAGGAAGACTTTGTAATGAATCATAAGTCCAGCAGTGAGATAGCTCTAGAAGAGCTGACTCAAGTCACGACTTCCATTAACCAAGAACAATTACCTAGTGTAACAACAATTCCAGAAATTTCAACTAATAC
Organism: Salvia hispanica; assembly: GCF_029641045.1. NCBI lineage: Eukaryota > Viridiplantae > Streptophyta > Magnoliopsida > Lamiales > Lamiaceae > Salvia > Salvia hispanica. The sequence continues at coordinate 29,360,209 of NC_142692.1, forward strand.
TCCAGATGTTGTAGTGCCGCGTCGCAGTGGGAGGGTCTCTCACGAGCCCGAAAGATACATTGGTTTGGGAGAGTGTATGGATCACTCCTCGGACAACAATGTACATGATCCCTGGAATCTTGCAGAGGCGCAGACAGATGTCGATCATTGCGAATGGGTGAAAGCAATGGATTCGGAACTACAATCTATGGTAGACAAAGACGTCTACGATTTGTCTGTCCTACCCGAAGGCTGTACTGCCATTGAGAGTAAGTGGATATACAAACGTAAACGTAGACCCGATGGACGAGTTAAAGTCTTCAAGGCAAGACTAGTGGCTAAGGGGTATACCCAAAAGGAAGGCATCGATTACGATGAGACCTTCTCCCCAGTGGCTATGCTCAAATCGATCCGTATACTTTTGTCTAGAGCAGCTTACATGGTTTGGGAAGTATGGCAGATGGACGTTAAGACTGCGTTTTTAAACGGGAGTCTTGAGGAGACAATCTACATGGAACAACCCGAAGGCTATGTAGTAAAGGGCAAGGAACACATGGTTTGGAAGCTTAAGAAGGCCATTTATGGCCTCAAGCAAGCATCTAGATCATGGAACCAGTGTTTCGATCAAACCGTTCAAAAGTTTGGATTCGAAAAATGCCCTAATGAAAGCTGTGCGTGTATAAGAAGGTTGAGAAAGGAAATGTTGTGTTCTTAGTTCTATATGTAGATGACATTCTTCTAATTGGAAACAATAAAAAGATGTTGTCATCAGTGCGGACTTGGTTGTCCAGCCAGTTCGAGATGAAAGATATGGGTGATGCGGGACACATTCTCAGTATCAAGGTTCTAAGGAACCGTGCAAAGAGAATGTTGTGCTTATCCCAAGAATCTTACATCGATACAGTACTTAGACGTTTTAGCATGCAAGATGCCAAGAAAGGTTTCCTACCTTTTAGACATGGCATCCATTTATCTCAAGAGATGTGTCCTAAGACAACATCTGAGATAGCAGAGATGAGAAGAATACCATATGCCTCGGCAGTTGGTAGTCTCATGTATGCTATGCTTACTAGACCTGATATTTGCTTTGCTGTTGGCATGGTAGCAAGATATCAATCAAATCCCGGCCAAGGACATTGGACTGCCGTAAAGAACATACTCAAGTACCTTAATCGGACTAAGCACTATGTTTTAGTTTACAATGCAGCCGAGCTCTGTCCTTTAGGATATACAGATTCAGATTTTCAAGCTGATGTAGATTCAAGAAAATCAACTTCCGAATATGTGTGAAGGCGAGCAAGCACATAGAGATGAAGTATCATATCATTCGAGATATAGTGCAGAGACGAGACATAAAAGTGGTCAAGATTGAGTCAGATAACAACCTGGCAGATCCTTTCACGAAGGCATTAGCGGTAAAGCCGTTTGAAAGCCATGTTAAAGGAATGGGAGTTCGACTAATTCAAGACCTCAATCCGCTTTCAGTATAAGTGGGAGAATTATTAGACGTTAGCACATTTTGTATACTCGAAAGTGTTTTGAGTATAAGTGGGAGATTGTTAGAGTTTGTATACTAAAAATCACGTTTCGAGTGATTGAATACTGTAAAACTCTTATTTTATTTTCCAATGAATAAAACAGATTATTTTTGTCATAATGTTGTTATGTTTTACATTTAATGGATGTTAATGCATGTTTAATTAAGTTAACTTAACAAAGTCTAAGTCTTTGTTTTAGTAGGCCGGTTGTGGGCGTTGTCCACTTTAAGGTAACACGGTCAGTTCTAAACAAAGAAAAAGATAAATTTCACAACCTAGTTGGAATTTGACTATCCATCGAGAAAGGTTGCAATGTCAGTCCGCATATTTCTAAGCCTTACTGAAATAAGATGACATTGGTGTGGTATAGCACTGAACGGATCTAACAGCAAGACTTGCCCTTATGCTATCTACTGAAAGGCGAAGTCTTGATAAATATTTGTTTCTTAATCAATGTAGGTTAGCATTGAGCATACGGTATTGATTATGCATTACTTTGACTTATCAAATGGTGCGGGTTTTTCGTAACCCAATGATCCTGATATATTGGGTAGTGGTGATCAATATCTAGCGGTGTTAGGATTGCTATTATATTGAATCGTGCGCGAGCTGAGTCTCGTTTGATAATGTCCTCAAGAGGAGCTCGAACAAGGTTTTATTATTCAGAAAACTGGCCAGTTGGAGTTTTATTACTCTATGAATAATAAATAAATGTTTCTTGCTAAGTCCACTCTTGGAATTAATAAGATGTTAATTAATTAAGTCCATAGCAGACATTAATTAATTAATGGACATTTATATCTTAAGCGCGAGAAATAAATAATAAACAAAGTGGAAACTCGGATTACTTATAATTTCGGATTTGGATGTGGAGAGTTCAACATTACTTCTGTAGTGGCTGCTCGTAATATTCCAATATAAGCTTGTATTAAATTGTAGGTTCAATTTAATTAGTAAAAAGCTAATTGAGGGAGCCCATATCCAAAACCTTCCATAGATCCCTGTCTGGGCCCAAAAGGAACTTAATATAAATAGGAGAATAAAGGAGACAGAATGATTCATTAATTTCTCTACAAAATTTGGTTCCTTTCTCTCTACAGAAGGAAGCGAATTTTTCTTGATTTTCTCCTCCGTGAGAATATCAGCTCTCCCTCCGTGAGGAATTTTTCTATCTTCTTTATTCGAGTCCTAGTATTTTGATAAGATCAGCCCACCCTGATATTGAGATACAGTTCGGGAACCAGAGAGAAGATCCGTGGTCTAGTATTGAAGATCATCACGTGGAGAAGGCACGATCAATCGACGATTCTTTGGAGAATCAAATCGGTAACTCTAAACCATAGAATTCATGTTTTAGGATTTATTTTCTTTGAGCATGAATTATTTGCGTTCTAGCATGCAATTATCTGTTTAACATGTGAATTGATTAATCGCATAATCGGTCAAATAGATCCGTATCTGATTTATTTGTTTTGTACAAATCTTCCGCTGTGCAAGGAGCTCCAAACCCCAGCAATTGATTGTCATTTTATGTTGATTTATTATTTGAATAATCATTACATATAATGATGACAAATTGATTGGGATTGTTGTTTACGTATTTTGTGTACGTGAATTTGTTTCAATTGTTTCCTAATGGAGAATCAAATCGTTCGCTTCATGATTTTGCGGAGATTTCCGCAAGGAATCTGACCAGCGCGTCGTGGCTGAGACTGGGTGAACTCCAGCAGCTACGGCGAGGGCAACTAACGACGCAGCTGCACAGATAGCAGCGGCGATCTGCCATCGAGATAGCAGGTTTCCAGCGGCGACAGTTTTACGAGTGCGAGCCCTTCAAGGGCAGTTTCCGGGCTCGGAGGAAGCTGTTGTCACAGCGGCTGCGAAGGCGACGTCGCAGCAGCGCCGGAGAGGAAGCAGCAGCGGTGTGCAGCGGGTGCGACGACGCAGCGACAGCAGCGTCGGCATCGTGCAGTGCAGCACCGGCAGAGCGACGACGATGCATTAGCGTCGGAGGCGTCACGCTCATCGAGCTCGCGAGACGAGTGGGAGCCCAGCAGCGGCTGCAGTTCAGTGGGAGTACGACAACGCAAGATTAGGGTTTCCCTATGCGTAACGTCATTTTGTCTCGTCTCGTGACTTCACTTTCCAAAATTAAATTAGGGTTTCCTAACCCTTAATTTTGGAAATAATTCAAAATTATTTTGAAAATTAGATTTGAATATATCTCGTAGATTTTATATATTATATATGATTTGATTTTGTATTAAATAATGGATTAATTATAGACTTTATCCTTATTTTATGGATTTGTAGGGATTTAATTCCTAGATGAATCCTAGTTAAATTTGGATAATGACAATTTAATTTTTATTTATATCCTATGGATTAATGTGGATTTATCCCTAGACAAATCCTAGTTGGATTTAGATAAATATAATATTATTTTATTCTTATCCTATGAGTTTATATGAATTTGTTCATTGATAAATATTAGATGGATTTGAATAATGATAATATAATATTTTATTCTTATCTTATAGATTTATCCTTATCCTTTGGATTTATATCCTAGATAGATTAGGATAAAGATGATATATAAGAAATCCTTATTTAATTGGATTTAGATAAATTTATTTATCTAAGAAATCCTAACAAATGTTTGATATATTCTGGATGTCTATTCTAAATAGAATTAGATTTGTATAAATCTTGGTTGATAGGATTTTATTTTTATCTTATGGATAATGGTGGAATTGTTTCTATCTGGTTATATCCTAGTACGATTTAAATAATGATAATCATAGATCAACGTTATCTTGAATTGTAGGATATGATTTTATCGAAATAAAATCTAGAATAATCCTAAATGGGTTTAGATAGTACATACTATCTTGATAAATCCTAAATGAATTGGATAAACATTATCCAAGATAAAACTTAATTATTTAATTGATTCTCCCTTGACTAGATTAAATAATTATCGTTAATTATCCTGAGTGTTTAAAATGTCATGCATTAAATAGATTTATCTGTTTATTTGGTGTTTATCTATTTTAAGTGGATTATCTGCTTTATCTGCTTATGTGATAATTATGCAAAAACCATACAAAATGTCTAAGTGATGATTACAACAATTGCGTTGTATACGGTCTCCATCGGTTGCACTGCCAAATTTTGTGAAGCTAATTTTCTAATATTATCGCCACCTACAGAGTAGGGACAATAATCCTACGAAAATAACAAGTTCATAAGGGCGGACTTCTCACATAATAAATAGAATGAACTAGAAAGTGGTTCCCAATATTATTGCCACCTGCAGAGTGGGGACAATAATCCTAAGGAACTGCGAGTTTCAGGGTTCAATCAGAATTTATGAGATAGCTTGGTTTTGTTGTCAGCACATGAACATTATTATGAGAGTGTGTTGTAGAAATAAAATTCTGTAATGCTAAATCTGATAGTCGTGCTTAGGCAACATTAGGCGCATTAACCTCCAGAGGAGGATGCAATTGATGTGTCAGTGTTGTGACCAGTAAAATTGTTAAAATTTTAATGCGTATTAACCTCCAGAGGAGGATATAATTTATTAATTTTGCTGTTGTAAGATACATAATTGTTTTGTGGTTATTTGTGATTATGTATTGAGCATGAGTATGTGATAATAAGTTTCTTTGCCAAATCTTCATTATGTCATTTAATATTTGTCTGCGATCCTTAAAGAAAGAAAACTCGAATGCCTAAATTATGTAGACCGGAAACGAAAATGGATAAAATTCTCATCGCTGAAAGCTTGGAGTTTATACTCAATGATTCATGTCCTCCATTTCCTCGACATAATTCCACGAAGAATGTTCGAGAATACATTATGCATGTACTTGACAAGCTATTTGAGGAATAAGGTCAAGCTATTTTCCTTTAAGTAGCTCGACAAATCTTGGTTAATGACGATGAAAGATGGTTATCAATAGAATCTGTTAAGATGATTCGATTGGAGTATCCTAAAGTGACAGAATGTTTTGAGGATCTTTTGATCACTCAAATAGTTTCTGACATAAGTCATCTCCTAAAGTAACAAGAAATGACTATAAGAAGGTTTAACTGAAAAGTAGAAAATCTTCAGAATAATAGTCGTTGTGTTACTATTAGAGGAAAGTAACATGATAGATGACGAATTCATAAAGGCTGCATTTTTCTTAAGTCCTAGTTCATTTGAACAAAAGAGTAGATATGGAAATGGGAGAGCCTGGATTGTCATCGAAGTTTGTTTAAAGCGAGAAAAGATGTTTTGTGAGTTGGATTGACCTATTTTATAGAAGGACAATGACTTACATGACAATGCAACTTCTAAGTAAGAGATCTTGATCCAGTTAGTTTTTTGTTGCAGTGGGAGCTATTAATGCTCAACTATTGTTTTATGGTTGATGCTTAAGGCATCATAGTATTAAAATAATATAAGTGCGACAAGGTTGAGTATTCAAAAACACATCAACTTCTTAATCACTGAATGATAAAGTATTTATGGCTCTTAGCCTTAAGGCCAAGAAAATTTTTAGAAATTGTTCGAACTGATCTAGACTATCAAGATTTTAACATTTCGTTAAATAGCTTGACAGTTGAGAAAGTCTGTTTAATGCACTATGAGTTAGAATCATTTGATTTTTCAAGAGATTCAGAATTCTTATAGAAGTGCAACATAGAAAGACTAGCAAGTCTTAATGGTTTACACCATAAGGAGACGAGCAAAGGGTTATGATCAGTAGTGGGAGTCTAATCTCCATTAACGAATCCAAGCATTCATCTAATGAATGGGATAGTTATGTAAGAAGGAATCTAAGTCTTTCTAAGACAAGTTTGATTAAGTGATGAGTTGTACTCATTATAATCTTATCATTGATCGGATAAACATTAAAGAAACTACCAACATCAGTACCTTCTACAAAACACGAGCTGTGGACTAGAGCGACTCTAGTCTAGCACATCTCAAGGTGTAATGTTGTTCCAACACGTGTTGGAAAAGTGTCCAAGAAATTGGAGTTGAGTACTGAGGCATGTTTAAGGTTTTGTCCCAAATGATGTAAGGTTATAAGTTCTGTAATCTTCAAAGATATAATTCTTGTATGAAGATCGAGAGATGAACTACAAGCCTAACAGCGTGATAACTCTCAAAATAAAGAGAGAGATATCAGATTTTCCACATTACCAAGAAATCATACCATTAGAAACTTTTGCACTAATAAAATCAACTTCACTACCTAAGATTGTAAGAACCATATCGTAGTGGGAGCGTTCCACTGGAACACAACAAGTTCTTGGGTCTAAGAGTGTCGTAAGACTCGGTCTTAGATTAACTTGAACATAATCCCTTTAACTACAACGTAGTATTGGTTAATTTGGATAATCATCTTTGAAAAGGTGATAGATTCCATATTACAATCTAAGATAGACAACATGTTTTACAAGACTTGCAATACTACCTACATGCTGTGTCAGTCAGTGGGAGCAAGTATCTTTGCAAGTGTAAATGTGGATCTCAAATGGCTAGACAATGATAATGGGTTATGCCCAAAGAGAATTATCTTCTCGCTATCGTTGTGCCAGGATTTATTCGATCATATTGTCTATTAGAACTTACATAAATTAGAAGTATGTATTATGATTGTCAAGACAGCCTTCTACAAATAGAAGTCTTGAGGAAATCATCTACTAGAACATTCTAATGGAATATGTAATTAAGGGCAAGAAACGCATGATTTGAAGCTTATAAAGACCTTCATGGTCTTAGGCAAACATCTAAATCAGAGTATATGTGTTTTATCAAAATTGTCAAATATCTGGAATTTGACTTTTGCCCATAGCAGTGCTGTAAGCACAAGGAAGTTGAAAGTGCATTACATATGGTATTATTGGTACTCTACGATGATGAAATCTACAAAAGTTGCAAACAACTAAGATTGGCATCTGGCGTAGGAAACCGGTTGTCTACCCAGTTTAAGATAAATGATTTAAGAGAAACTAATTACATTCTTAGCATCTAAGTCCTTTTAAGATCGCTAGAAAGAATGTTGAGATTCTCTTAGGAATCCTATATCTACACACTGCTTGGAACATTTAAGCATTAGAAATTCCATGAAAAGGTTTATACCTCTCAAGATGGAATTGTCTTGTCTCCAGTTAAGTGTCGTTTGACGCTTAGTGAGATCAAGAATTATGAGACTAGTTTCGGAGATAGTTGTCTCATGTATGCTATAATGTGTACTAAGTTTGATATTAGTTGTGCTTATGCATAGCAAGTATATATCATATTAACCATGGCAAATGATTTTTGATTGAGGTAATGAATATACCCTAGTGCTTGAGAAAGACTAGTAACTATATTCTAGTTTACCAGTCATTCATGTAATGTCTTTTAGGTTACACTGTCTTAGTTTTATGACTAATCAGTGATCGAGTAAGTCATCCTCTAAATATGTGTTTACCTTAGGAATATCTTCCTAATAGCTTTAATCGTAAGTTTGAGTATGCCTATGAGTATTATTTTTTTTATTACTCTAGTAAAGGCTAACTCAAGGGACACACGAGTTTATTAAGCTAAGCAATCACATATGGGGATGAAATTAATTAAAGATCAAGTACGCAGCAAAGACATTATGGTGAAAAAGATATTATCAGAGAACAACCAAGCAGATTTTTCTTTCACCTTGTGAAATGAATGGTGGTTCGATATATCTAGTACAAATACCTGCTTTGTGTATAAGTGGGAGAGTTTTTGGCAGTGGGTATACTCGAAAGCATGTTTTGAGTATAAGTGGGAGATTGTTAGGTTTGGTATACTGAAAAGCATGTTTCGAGCAAGTTTCGCTCGAATAGAATCTTGCTTGTATACGTAAAACTCTATAATCCACTTTTAACCCGATTCAGTATTATTCGAGCAGTTTTGCACGAATAGAATCAGTATATTATTACATTGTGTTTGCTTGTCCATTTATAAGATGTTTTATAAACATTTAAATGTATAAGAAGCAAACAAAGTCTAAGTCTTTTGCTTAGTAGACTGGTTGTGGGCGTCGTCCACTTTAAGGTAACACGGTCAGATCTATGCAATGCTTTGCAAAAGAAAAAGAAGAATTTCACAACCGAGATAGGCTTAGACTATCTATCGTGAAAGGTTGCAATGTCAGTCCGCATATTTCTAAGCCTTACTGAAATAAGATGACATTGGTGTGGTATAGCACTGAACCGATCTAACAGCAATACGTGTCTTTATGCTATCTACTGAAAGACTAGGTCTTGATAAAATACTATTTTTTAACCTACATATGTTAGCATTGAGCATACGGTATTGATTATGCACTACTTTGACTTATCAAATGGTGTGGGTTTTTCGCAACCCATTAATCCCGATATATTGGGTAGTGGTGATTAATATCTAGCGGTGCTAGGATTGCTATTACGTTGAAACGTGCGCGAGGTGAGTCTCGTTTGATAATATCCTCAAGAGGAGCTTGAACAAGGTTTTATCCAGTTGGAGTTTTATCGCTCTATGAATAATAAATAAATGTTTCTTGCTAAGTCCACTCTTGGAATGAATAAGATATTAATTAATTAAGTCCATAGCAGACATTAATTAATTAATGGACATTTATATGTTAAGCGCGGGAAATAAATAATAAACAAAGTGGAAACCCGGATTACTTGTAATTTCAGATTTGGATGGGGAGAGTTCAATATTACTTCTGCAGTGGCTGCTTGTAATATTCCAATGTAAGCTTGTATTAAATTGTGGGTTCAATTTAATTAGTAAAAAGCTAATTGGGGGAGCCCATATCCAAAACCTTCCATAGATCCCTGTCTGGGCCCAAAAGGAACTTAATATAAATAGGAGAATAAAGGAGACATAAATCATTCATTATTATTACTCATAATTTTCGTCCCCCTCTACCTAGAGGAGTTCGAATTTCTCTCCTAAGTGGAGAAGGATTTCTTCAGTCTTCTTTATTCGAGTCCTAGTATTTTGATAAGATCAGCCCACCCTGATATCAAGATACAGTTTGGGAACCAGAGAAAAGATCTGTGGTCTAGTATTGAAGATCATCGTGGAGAAGGCGCGAGCAATCGACGATTCTTTGGAGAATCAAATCGGTAACTCTAAACCGTAGAATTCATGTTTTAGGATTTACTTTCGTTGACCATGAATTATTTGCGTTCTAGCATGCAATTATCTGTTTAACATGTGAATTGATTAATTGCATAATCAGTCAAATAGATCCTTATCTGATTTATTTGTTTTGTACAAGTCTTCCGCTGTGCAAGGGGCTCCAAACCCCAGCACTCACTCTCATCGAGTGATGTGAACGTGTAGGTTGGTGAGGGAGCTAGTGCTCTTTCTATAGAGCAGCTGCGCGGGATCCAGAAGATAACAGATCAAGGAGCTCAGCAGCTAGCAGTGGATATCGAGTACTTGAGCAACGTGCTGTCAGCTCTATCGATGCCAACACCACCAGTTCTTGCCACGTTTCACACATGCTTCTCAGCACCAAGGGATTAGCTCAAGGATGTTGTCAAATCGGATTTAGGAAATCAGCTAGATCTTCCCACAGCTAACCTTGTGTGTAAGATGCGAGGAGTCAGGCTTGATTAGGGCCTATCTCCCAGCTCGCTTCAGCGATGAACTCATCTCCCTCCCAAATCCTATACAAATATTCGTATTTGTAGTGTACTGGAAAAATGGAAAATGAGATTGTAAAAATGCCAATATTGTGGTAGCTTCGTCGAAAATAAGTTTTTTTTTTTTTTTTTTTTTGTTCAGAGAGAGAGATTGATAGGGTTGAGAAATGGTATTTACTATATTTAGAAATCAAAATTTGAATATGGTGAATTGTTGTTAGTCTGTTATATACTCCGTAAATTCCTTATTGGCCTAATATAGTAGTGGTAGTAGTTAGTTCGTTGGAGGTAATGGTTAAAAGAATAAAAGTTAAATCAGAATAACTGCATTGTTGCAATGGCTTCGAAATAAAAATAAAAAAAAGTTCTACCATGAGTTATATTGTAAGTGCAAATCTTGACTCTTAAAATCAGTATATTTCGAATCGTCTTACGTGTGATTATTGAGCCAGATAATATTTTGAATATTTATATTTTCGTTCAACATGAAAATGATTCATTTCCTTATTTTCTATACTGAGTACTACCATTTCGCAGCAGTATTAAATTAATTCAAGTAATCATGCAGTCCAGAGGCCGGGAGATTAAAGATCTTTGTTAAAAAGTAAAATGAGGAAAATAAAACTCAAGAGCTCTTGAAGACTACATTGTGATTGATTTGAATTGTTCTTTGTGATACATTGTACATGGTTTTGATCTATGAAGGCCAGATTTAAATACAGAAACGGAACACGGTCATACGTAAGGCATTTTAGGTCATAGTTAGTTTATTTTTAGGTCATGAAAACAAAACATGACCTAAAATGATCTTAACATGACATAAACCCAAATCTTATAATATGACTTAAAACTACTTAATTATGACCTTCCGTGTTTTGGGTTAATTATTGACTAAGGATCATCTAATCCTAGGGCCAAGATTTGGGCTGCATTTCTGGATTTAAATGCATTCAATATTTTAAATTAGTAATACAAAAGTTTTAAATTTAAATAAATAATACTCCATCTGTCCCAGTTTTGGAGTCACATTTTGCCATAAAAGTCCGTCCCAATTTTAGAGTCACATTTTGCCATAAAAGTAAAATGCGAAAAATAAAACTCAAGAGCTCTTGAAGACTACATTGTGATTGATTTGAATTGTTCTTTGTGATACATTGTACATGGTTTTGATCATGAAGACCAGATTTAAATACAGAAACGGAACACGACCATAATGAAGAGGAGAGTCCCCTTTACATTATTCGCTTTTTTACTTTATTTTTTTTCCACTCTAGCTATTTATTTTTATTTTTCTAAAACATGTGTGGAAAAACAAACGTTTCACATTTAATGGGACAGAGGGAGTAGTTATTTTGTGAAATTTGATAATGCTAAAGAAGTAAATATGTTATAATATTTGTATATAAATTTTGAAAAAATCATTGTTTGCATCTCTAGCTTATAGTACTCATACTTTCTTGCATATCACAATCTCTCTTGCAGTTTCTATTTTTATTGTCGTACCAACACTGAAGAATACCCAATTGTAGTACTAGTTGAAGAGTGCAAATTAAACATTTCATTAAATTAAAGAGTAGAGGTCAATTATGACCGAAATATCAATTTAATCCAAAACATTCACTTTTTGAAAAACAGGTCCATAACAAATACAAATATTGCCAAAGTAGTCCTTTTTTAACGATTCCGTTAAAAAATTAACGATCAATACTAATTAACCACATTTAGACCTAATTAGAATATTAATCTATAATTAAGTAAAAAAATAAAATTAAAAATTTAAAAAGTTAAAAAACTATTCACCTTCTTTGTCAAAAAATCTGTCTCCACCAGCAAATCGCCGGCATAACCAGGGTACGCCCCTTTCGGAAACGGATTTCCAGCGCTCGCCGCTGTCTTCGCGGGCATGGTGCTTAAGCCTCTCTCTTTTCGACTCCGTCTCTAAAAGTCAGAGACAAACTCTAAATTCACGACTCCTATCTCTTTCTCCTTCTCCTTCGATAAAATTCTCTCCCCGGTGAAATTCAACCCCTCCGCCGCTACCGTTGCGGCGCCGCCGGTTCCCTTTCTCACGCTTATCCTCTCTATCTCCTCAATCCCAACCAATTCACTCTATTTTATGTCTCAATTCCAGCGGCCGCCTCTGTCAGTCCCTGCCTGCTCTTTTCCTCCGTCATAGCCAACGTGTGATGACGCCTTACCGTCGCCCTCACACTGTTCCAGATCTGCCTCCCTTACTTTCTCTCTTTCCGTTACGGCTTTCCCTTGTCTTTCTCGTTCGTTTCCCTGCTCACCACTACACCCTCTCGGTCATGCCCCTGTGCAATCAGCATACCACTTCCAAGCTCTCTCTCTCTTCGTGACGATTAGCCGGTGTGGAGCTGCTGCTTCCATGAAGATTCGCAGCTCACCGTCGAGCGGCTCCTCCAGACCGGGCTTCTTCTACCATCGTCAGAAAATGATTGTTAACTCAGCAATCGAGACTCGTGGGAGTCAGAAAATGGTTTGAAGGGTGGTTTTGCTGGGCGATTTCTTCATAGGATTTTCAATAGTGAATTGGAAGAGAATTATGGGAGTTGAGGTAGCGTGTTCTTGCAGAGAAGATTAGGGTTCTTGAGATGAACGAGAAGGAGAAAAAGAGATGGTTTGTACTAATTAAAATCCACTAATACAGTCAAAATATCACTAATCAAGAGTTGACCGTCAGTTTTTGACGGAATCAAAGGACCACTATGACAAGAATTTAATTTTTTAGGACCTGTTTTTCAAAAAGTGAATAGTTTAGACCAAATTGGTATTTCGGCCATAGGTTTAGAACCAAAATTGACTTTACTCTAGGCAAAACACATTCTTAGGTCCTTATACTTTAGTCAAAATGTTAATTAGGTCCTTGTACAATTTTGTCGTTTTACTAGGTCCTTATACTTTTCACAATATTTTTATCAGGTCCTCGTACGATTTTTCGTTTTAGTAGGTCCTTATACTTTTATCATAATTTTCATTAGGTCCTTGTACAATCTTTTATTTTAGGGTCTTTTTTACATTTATCTTGGATAATAGTATAAATTTAATTAAATTTAATGAACTTTTTAATATTCCATTATTTAACTTAGCATAGTCTATAAAGATAATATTATCTTGTTATCCAATAATGTCAATAAATTGTAGAGAATAATAAAAAGATTAACCGTGATGATTGAATATTAAAATCGAAGTTTTTTTTTAGAATAACTATCCGAATTTTCAATTGATTATTTATATTTATAGCGTGTTCTTGCAGAGAAGATTAGGGTTCTTGAGATGAACGAGAAGGAGAAAAAGAGATGGTTTGTACTAATTAAAATCCACTAATACAGTCAAAATATCACTAATCAAGAGTTGACCGTCAGTTTTTGACGGAATCAAAGGACCACTATGACAAGAATTTAATTTTTTAGGACCTGTTTTTCAAAAAGTGAATAGTTTAGACCAAATTGGTATTTCGGCCATAGGTTTAGAACCAAAATTGACTTTACTCTAAATTAAATTATGTTACCGGTTACCACACAAGATGAAGCGAATCCATGACCCGTGTCCATTTCTATGTGGGACAGTTCATATTTTAAAACCTAATCTTTTTCTAATTCATTATTTCGTCCATATCTATTCTCCTTCTCTCTTGCATCACATCTAATTTACAGCCCTTTTCCGGCAACCGCCATTTCCATATTCAAAGCCCCATTCAGCCTGAATACTTCATTGCAAGTGCGAAAATCTTCCTCCCTTCGTGCAGCAAGATAAAGTTCGTGTCTTGCTTATTCTAATTTGTTGTTAAGCTCGATTATACTTGACGGCCTAAGTGGGTTCGTTTGTCGTGTTGAATTGATTTGCTGTTTAGTGATGTGATTTCAAGTTCTTTTGTTCATTCAATTTCTCGCTGCGTTGATTTTGCTACGAAATTGTTTTGATTCATGAGTTGAGTGGACGGGTTTTGAGTGTGATTGGGGATTAGGGCTTTCCGGATCTTTATTTCATGATTTTAGGTCGGTTTTGGTTGTTTTTCATTTCTGTTGAATGATTAGTATTTGAATTGACACTCTTATAGTATGTGACTGCTGTGTGTCCGAATCCGAAGCTTGCTGGTTATTGAGAATTCATGCTTTAGTATGTACTCTAGTCAGCTTAAGAAATATTGCAGGGAAATTTTGGGAAACTGTTTGTTTTTTAGAGTGCATTTAGGGAATATGAACATAATTTCCACTAAGCTTGGCCTGTTGTGGACCATGGGGCGTCATTTTTAGGATTGTAAGCTGGAATACGAATTCCCAAGGGCTAGAATGATTCTGATAGTGAGGACTTATAGACTTGTCCCTTTTTGGTGTTTATTTAGGGCGTATGATAAATAAATACGTAGTACTCCTATTATTTGACCTTTTCTTCAACTCAGCCTTCCTTAAATAATTGCACAGGAGTGAATTAATTATTCCAGACAATGAAGAAAATGTTAATAGTTGACTTCTTCTGGACAATGTGCTGATAGCAGAAGTCCTTTGTGGCTTGTGCTGTCGATTATAAGTCCTGATTGTTGGGAAGAGACCAGAGAGATTGAGCATATGTTCAATCAATACATGAGTTCCGGCAGAGGGGTTTTTTTTTTTTTTTTTTTTTTTAATTTTAATTTTTGAGAAAGAGGATTATATAATGCTTGTAGTATAAGACAAATTGTTACCACTGAACTTCTTCTTATTTTGTTTTGATTTATATATTTTGGGTGTTTATCCATTATCTTAGACAGGCTTTTTTTACCTTCATTGGAAAAAATGTTATATTAATAAATAGCCAAAGACCTAAGCTCAAGTTAGGCATGTTATTTTCGTTTTCTTACAATCTATAAATATTTTCCATGATATTGTGGTCATATGAGTTCTGGGTTACTGTGTCGTTCCGTCTGTTTTATGTTGATTGTTGGGACATTTTCACAATTTCTGTACTATATTCTTGGTTGCAGATAATACTTGCGAAACTGCTTTCTCTGACTCCCTGCTTGTCTCAAACTCCAATATAATGATAGAAGCTGATAGTGAAATTATTAAGCCTGAGGTATGCTCTGCGTTACTGCTTCTGGACCTCGACGTCATGACGTTATCTTGTATTGTGATGTATGGTTCCCACTGTCTTGCCTGTTTATATGTGCAAGTATCCCCTTGACTTTTAGAAGCCAACTGTTTCCACCCATTCCATTTTATACCTTAATAGAAAGAGGAATATAACCTGATCCACCATTGGAGCTTGTGAAGGATCCCTCTGGGCTAAAATTAAGAAAATTAATTTGCCCAAACATGCTTTTTAATAGGAAAGTAAAAACTTAGTCAGAATACCCGACTCTTATCATCCACTGTCTGTTTTCAGATGAGACCATGAAAGTTCAAAATTATAACACTTGTGATTTACTACTATTATTCAACAGTGTGCGCTGGTCTTGTATTTTATTTTTCTTAACAACTGAGATCCTTGCATCTATATGCTCTATTTTACGGATTTGATGTTCTATATTTTTTTTCAAATAGTGCTTGTTTTTATATTGATGTACTGCTTTTATTGTTAGATTCTGAAGGCTTATGTATGGCTTCAAACTGCTGATGATTCAATACAGCAAGTTGAGCAAGAAATTGCCATGTTTTGTCCATTCATATGTCGTGAAATACATTCAGGCATGGGATCTTCCAAGAATCATCCAATCTCCCTTCCTCCACGAGTGAATCCTCCTATGTTAAGCCTAATTCTTGACTATTGCCGGTTCCATCAAGTACTGGGGCGCTCTAACAAGGTTATTAAAGATTGCTGGTGTTTGAATTCTGTTAATGCTATTGACTTATATATTGGGGGAAAAAGTCTGTTAGGCTTAGGCATTCAAGTCTCTGAGGAATTTGATGGATGATATATAATATAATCTTTCTACATTTATGCAGGAGAGGAAGTCCTTTGATGAAAAGTTTGTACGCTTGGGTACCAAAAGACTTTGTGAATTGACATCTGCTGCTGATAGCCTGCAACTTAAGCCCCTTGTTGATCTTACTAGTCGTGCACTTGCACGGGTGATTGAAGGAAAGTCTCCGGAAGAAATACGAGAGATATTTCATCTGCCTGATGATCTCACAGAGGTTTTCTTTTGTTGCAAAAGTTCTTGAAACTTTTACATAACCTACTTCTTTTATTCCTAATATAACTGTGTTTTTGTTGCTGAAACAGGAAGAAAAGTTGGAGCCCATTAAAAATACCATGGATGATCCAAGGATTCGGCTTTTGAATCGATTGTATGCTAGAAAGAGGAAAGAATTAAAAGAAAGGGAGAGACTAAAGGTGATCCGGGAAATTGTTTCCTGTACTGATTTGTGGTGTCCAATGTTTAAATACAATAGCTGCTTGAAAATGGTTATGACTCACTGTAAAAGTTTGCGGTGTGTGCTAGTTGGGATTATAGCTATCTGTACTATATTGAGTGAACTTCTTGGAAATGTCCACTATATTACATGGTACGACCCAGTTAAGACTCAGACTTTACCTTTCAATGGATTGTATAGAATATTGAAGTCGAAGAGGATCAAGTGGATGACCGTTCGGTGGATGATCTCATGTCATTTATCAATGGAGCCAATGAAGGTATTTTGTTTGTTATATTTCATTATTCCTCATCCGCTCGTCTCAGTGAATGTTGAAATAGATGCTTAGAAGTTTATAGGTGTAGAAAAGCTTTGAAAAGTTTTTCCTTGATGCTAACTCTCTTGATGATGAGTTATCTGTGATATATTCTATCAATGTTATTGATACAGAAATAATAATGACCCAACTTATTTGGCTCAAATTCAATACACTTAGCAAAGGAGTTTACTTTTTTTTTTATTTATTTTTTAGACCTCTGTCTACCTCCCCTCCTTTTATCATTTGAGGAACATTTGATACATGGTTAGTTTGCAGATTCCAAGGTGAGCACATCTTCTAAACACAAAAAGAAGAATCGGAAAAGAAAAGAAAATCACAAAACTGCTCCTTCAAACTGTACCGGTACTTCTGGAAGAAACGGTATCCACAATAATAAGGTAAAGAACTGTTTTCTGTAATATACTATTCGGCTTTATGAAAATACTGATCTCATATGGGAATTTAATGATTATAAATATTCTATGTTCTCATTCACCTGTGCTACGGAGCATGCTTGAATGCCTTTGGTGTTTGAATTAACATCATCTATTACTGCAGGAAACCGATGGTGTTGATTCGTACTGTAGCAATCCAGCATTACATGACAGTCTTCTGCACAATCTTTGTAATGCCACAGAGCTGCTTGATATTGGTGATGACAGAATTGCACCTGTAGAAGATGAGTTTGATTGTTGCGATTTAGATGATGACATTGATCCTGCTTTGAAAGAAGAAATTGATAGGTGAGCGTGATGCTATTTGACTAGCCTCATTATAATAGTATACAGTTTTATCCCTTTAAATTAGAATCATGTTGGCTGCAATGTTCATCAACTTGCCTTGTTCTGTTCGTTCATTATTGGATATATGTAAAACTATTTTTACATTAACTGGGTGTGTAATTTTCTCTTTGGTAGACCTGTTCAAAGGATTATAATGTTCTGTCACTGTACTTGTCTGATTGATAGGGAAGTGGAAGACTTTGCCAGACGATTAAACCCAGATTGGCCTGATAGAATCCAAGATATTCTGTTTCTGAGTCAGGGAAAACCGCTGCAGTTGCCTAATGGAAATTGTTCAATGAGGGTGTTCACGAGTGAGTCTTCTTCTTTGTTCTAGTTCTTTTTTATTTTTATATTTGTAAATAGATTCTTGGCATTTTCCATGCAACATTTCAACCCTTTGATGACATGTACCGTTCCTGCTGATTCACTTCTCTGAATTTGACAATTTAGTATGGCCCTTAATTTTCCATTTGCTTTCATTCATTACTGAAGCATGTTGTTCAAGAGTCAAAATTGATTTTGGTGCGATGTCTTGTGACTGCATGAAATAATTACTTTGCTCCACAGGTGTAGATCAGCGCCTCAATCATGGAAACCCATCAACTTGAATAAGTTTATTGCTGCGGAGGAAATGGCCCTTTTGTTCGTGGGCATGAGCTGGTTTGGATTAACACTCAAAATTCCATGGTCATTGGTATTATTTTTGACATTAGATATTCAATTTTGATGATCCAAGTTGAGCAACACAATAAGGGAAGTTATATGAGTATAGATGAGAAACACAAGCCAAACCATCTTGTAATCTCCCTTTCTCTTTAATTCAGTTTGGAGGGGTGCCTAGGAAAATAGGAATACTAGTAGATCATGAGACTAGAACAATCCCTTCTCTTTTTTTTCTTTCTTTCTTTCTTTCTTGTTTTGTCTTCTGGATACAGCTGGGGAATTTATAGCCGGCAGTTGGGGTTTGGGAGTTAGTTGTAAATATCACGAGATTTATGTAATCTTGAAGATTTTCGAGGTTAATGGTCGAGGCCTCTCTGTCTTTTCCTGCTTATATAGTTTGCATTATAAGCTTTAAGATATGATTGAACAGTGATGTCCTCATCTGGGAGAACATGTACACATTCCGGATGCCTAGAGGAATTGTATTAATAATGTTGAGATTGTAATTGCTTGTCCTGTTGAGCTGAATGCGTGGACAGTGCCTGTAACTGGTAACAGAAGATTAACTCTCTTGTTTGCCAATACGAAATTGTTTTGTGCATGTCAGATGAATTATAACACGAGACTGGAAAGGAGAGATGCCGGGTAGTTACTTGCAGGTCCTGTTGTGCATCACGGGCCCTCGCCCCTATAGGCTCGAGGTATTACAAGATTAGAGATACGAATGAGCTTTAAAGATGTTTGTTAAAACGAATCAACCCTTAGTGAAAGAGTCACTAGTAGTACCGGTATGAAAATATCACCAAATCCGCCTGATTAAGGGAATTTTGAGTAGCATCGGATAACATCTTCTACACTTCAAACACCACGAGCTACCTACAAGAAAGAACCAATAACAAAGTTGTAAGGCATCAAGGATTCTACTGCCTATAAAACTTTATATGCTGCTTCACTTCTGACATTCAAATAATCCAAGGAACGACGGAGATCAGGTCAAATAAGTGTATGTTTCACTTTTTTTTGCTATAAGTTGAAAAAAATAAATCAAAGTAACTGTATTTTTGGAACATGACTCGTTCCATTAAATATGAAATATTTGATTTTCGGCATGTGATTTTATGTAGTGTTGTTTTGTGAGTTAATCCAGAAAAATTAAAGTAAAATAGAAGAGTAAATATATTATTTCTATTTTAGGAAATATTTCATTTTTAATGGAACAATCTAAAAAATAAATAGTATATTACCCTATAGCGACCGCCACGAATCCACAAATAACAATTAGGCAATTACTTTTATTTTGATATACTAGTATCTCTTAAAATTATGCTATTTTTTTAGATGTGATTTATTTTTTATTAATAATATTTGAAGTTTTTAATTTCTCTCTTAGTTACTGATTGTATATTAACTCCTTACCATTTCAAAAGTAGTGTTTTGAAGCAACTTGGATCACCTACAACTTTTCCGAATAATTATACGGATAGGGGGGGAGGGATGGAACATGGAAGTAGTACTAATAATTATATGGGCGGGGATGCGATTAAATGAAAACTCTAAATATTGTACAAACTCAAAACTATGATCTGGACTATTGAAAAATGTCAACCGATCGCAAAAAAACATCAACGGGAAAATGTCAACAGAATTTCAACGGTAGTTAATGATTGATGTTGTGTTGATACTGTGTTGACATTAAAATCTTAAAATTTTACACTGTGTTGATATTGTGTTGAAATTGTGTTGAGTAGTTTTGAGTTTGTACAATATATAAGTTTGCATTTTATCCCTATACGATACTGCAAATTTCTTTGAAATAGAATCGCGGTTTAGACGTCGGAAACGCGATTTAGCAACGAAATGGTTTGGGAAATCGGATTGGAAGCCACGATTTGATGATTTAATCCGTATGAGAAAAACAGCAAACCGGCAAGATGATGGTGGATCTGAGCTCCTTCTCAGAGGAGAAATTCGATCCTAAGAAATGGATAAACGGCGCCGTACAGCAGCGCCACCCGCAGGATCCCGTCGAGAAGCATCTCGTCGATCTCGAGAGATGGTGTCAGAGGAGATCGCCGCCTCTCTCGAAGAACAGAGCTCCGCCGCGCTCCTCCGCGTCCCCCGTGCCTCCCGCGACGTCATCCGCCTCCGTGACGACGCGCTCTCCCTCCGCTCATCCGTCGCCACCATTCTCATCTCGCTCAAGAAGGTGCTCTGCTTTCTGTCTCGCATCACAACAATGTCGCTGGAAATAATGTTTCTCATCCTGAAATTCAGAATTAGACATGAAATGTATTCGGATGAATGCGAAATTTGTTTCACTCAAATGAAAAAGGTTACGGAGTTAATGCAGGCTTATAATAATTAGTTTGGAACTAGTAACATACTGATAATCAGAGATACGGAGTTAGTTGAAGGTGCCATTTAAGTATGAATTCGTAAAATCAGAGTATTTTGTTTACTGATTTAGAATGATTACACATGAGTCCAGTGCATAAGGAGTAATAGGAATAGTTAATTTTATGCCTGGAATTGTTTGCTAATATGTTCTCAAGTACTAGTTACTTAGTGTGACGTTTTGTGTCAATCGGAGTAGTTAATGTTATGCCTTAAATTGTTTGCTAGGTAGGCTGTGTTAGGATTGGTATACTGAAAAGCATATTTCGAGCATGTTGCACGGATAGAATTGCTTGTATACAATAAATTTTACAATCCACTTTTAACCCAAAGCGAGAAGAAGTAAT
This sequence comes from Salvia hispanica, assembly GCF_029641045.1. Taxonomy (NCBI): domain Eukaryota; kingdom Viridiplantae; phylum Streptophyta; class Magnoliopsida; order Lamiales; family Lamiaceae; genus Salvia; species Salvia hispanica. Next base: position 29,381,254 of record NC_142692.1, read on the forward strand.
TTTATCGCATTGATGTTTGCTTGTGCATTTATAAGATGTTTCTCAAACATTTAAATGTATAAGAAGCAAATAAGTCTAATTCTTCTACATAGTAGACTGGTCGTGAACGGCGTTCACAGAAGGCGACGCAGTCGGTTCTTTGTAGAAGAGAAATAGAATTTCACAACCTAGATAGGCTTTGACACCTATCGTGAAAGGTTGCAGTGTCAGTCCGCATATTTCCTTATCTTAGGAAATAAACGACACTGGTGTGGTATAACATTGAAGGATCTAACAGTTGAGATAAGTCTTTCTTGCTATTTACCGAAAGACGAAGTCTCGGTGATTGTTATTTCTTAATCATTGTTGACATAACATTGAGCATACGATATTGATTATGCACTACTTTGATTTATCAAATGGTGCGGATTTTTCGCAATCCAAGAATCCTGATATCTTGGGTAGTGGTGATCAATGTCTAGAGGTGCTAGTATTGTTATTGCAATGAATCGTGTGCTGGGTGAGTCCAGTTTGATAATATTTTCAAGAGGTGTTCGAAAAATGTTTTATTATTCAGAAACCCGGCCTGTTGGAATTTATTCCAGAATAATAAATAAAGATTTTGAACTAGACAACTCTTGGAAAAAGATATTAATTAATTAAAGTCAAATAGCAAACTTAAATTAATTAATGGATACTTATATCTTAAACACGGGAAATAATAAATTAAAGAGGCAAAGCCCGAATTACTCGTAATTTGGGATTGGACGGGCAATCAATATTATTTTACTGTAGTGGCTGATAATAATATTCCTTTGGACTTATATTAAATTGGGGCTCAATTTAATTAGTAAAAGTCCAACAGGTTTGGCCCAAGTCCAACCTCCATGGATCCCTAATCTGGCCCACCATAACTCAATATAAAAGGAGATTAGAAAGGAGACTTAATTGAATTTTAATCATTAATTTTCGTGCTCCCCTCTGGGAGTGGACGAACAATCGGTTTTTGACAAAACTGATATTCTGTCTTCTTTCTAATCTTGCCCTTTTCGATTCTGACAAGCTTTGCCCACCCAAAGGTCATAATCTGAGTTCGGGATACAGATTAGAAGATTTATGGTTGAGTACGAAGATCATCTCGTGGAGAAGGCGCGACGATTCTTTGGAGAATCAGATCGGTAATTCTAAACCGTAGGAAATCATGAATTAGAGTTTTAATTCCTTAAACATGATTTATTTGTGTTCTTGAATGCAATTTGATTTGTTTAACATGTAGATAATTAATCCCATAATCGGTCAAATAGATCTGTAGATCTGATTTATTTGTGTATGCATGTCTTCTGCTGTGCAAGGGGCACCAATCCTCAGCAATTGGTATCAGAGCCAATTATTGGCTCTGATTATGTGGATTAATTTCATGTTATGTGAATTGCTTGAATGCATGAGTTTCTTTGTTTGGTTTGGGTTTTATTTGTTTTTGGAATGAAACCCTAAAATGAAGAACGGCTAGGCTCCTCGTCGAGAGAAGTTTATGTCACGGATCATCAGTCATTTTCATAAGCGTTGGTTTTATCAAATTACGTGAATTAAGTGTTGATTTCTCTATCGAGTAACTTTTACCTGTTCAAGAATCAATTGATTCTTGTTAGTATTCGCGGAATCTGTATAATCATATATGAATTGATTACGTGTATGATTTATTAATCATATATGTGTGCAGTCATGTGTAATGATTACTTTGTTTGTTGATTCCAATTGTTCCGTGTACGTGAATCAATTTTATATGTAATCATTGATTACATGAATGCAAAATCTTGATTGTGCTGAATCAATTCGAGCTCGCGGTGAGTGTCCGTTTTTCACGCTACTTTGTTACAACAATCTTTGGCGGCGTGAATATGAAGTCACGGGGCAGCAGCGCGGTGGCGTTGTTGGATGCGCAATAGTGGCGATCGGGCAGCAGCGGGTGCGACGATGCAAAGACAACAGCGTCGGTATCCCGCAGTGCAGTGCCGGCGATCGCCGACGACGCAGCAGCAGCGTCGGAGACTACGGAACAGCAAATGCAGCAACGTCAGGCTGGGCAGTTTGCCAAGCAGCCCAGGTGGCAGACTGAGTGGGAGCCCGTCAGCGGCGCTTCCGCACTCGTTTGACTGTGTCAAAATTTTCAAATTAGTTAGGATATTCCTAATCCTAGGAACTAATTTGGAGAAAATTTTGAAATTAGTTAGGGTCTTATTTTAAAATTAATTCAAGATATTGTTTAGAATAATATTTGAATATATCAAAGTGGATTATTTAAAATTTAATTTTTTAATTAAATTATGGATTAAAGGTATTTTTATCCTTATTTTATGGATTTAGATAGTTTAAATTCTATCTAGATAAATCCTAGATAAATTGGGATAGTAATAATTAATTTTATTTGTCTTATGGATTTATATAGATTTGATTCTGAATAAATCCTACATAGACTAGATAAATTAATTAATTATATTTGGATTTTAGCCTTATTTTATGGATTTAGATATATTTAATTATATCTAGATAAATCCTAGATAAATTTGGATAATAATTAATTTTATTGTCTTATGGATTTATATAGATTTAATTCTATGTGAATAAATCTTAGATAGACTAAGATAAATTTTAATTATGTTTATCCATATCTTGTAGATATTGATAGATTCAATTTTTGTTGGTTGGATCTTTATTATCTTTTGTCTTGTGTTGATAAATTGAAAATCAATCTCACAAAAATAGTTAGATCAAGCATCATTAAATGGGTAATCCTTGGGAAATGGATCATAAAATACATGGATCCACATCAACTACACAATTTAACTAGGAGTTTTGCCAGGAATATTCTACTTGTATTTTCAGATTCAAATCAGCATGTGTTGTTGGAGACACTGAAGGCGGTCTACTTGCAATATGAAGCCTTCAAACAAAGGTAGTCTTATTTTTTCATATTGTAATTACTCCGCATTCTTCACACATTTATGATGGGATAGTATTAGAACTGTTTTTCCACACCTCTGTTCCTTGGTGTGATTTGGTATTTGTTTTGAGTTAAGAAGACAATTTCATATAGTGGAAACTCTTTTTCGGTAGAGGTTCTTGATTTTATTTATTTTTTATTCTGGGTATTGTTGTGTGTGGAGGATGCTTCTTGTTATGTGTGATGGACACTAAACAATCGATTTCTTTATTATAATTAACTCCTATAATTTCTCATGTAGGTATGGGCAAATGGAGCGAGGTGTGCTGTCTTGGGGCATTGTTGAACTTGATCTTAGGGGAGTTAGTACTCGCATTATTGGTGTCCAGGGAGTCGAACTCAGTGAAACAGTGAGAAGAATGGAAGAGTCCATCCCACAAGTCATTCTACTTCTTGAAGCTTCCACCGAAAGATGCATTAATTTTACTGGTGGTACTGAGTTAGATGACTAATCCTAGCCCTAGACGATGTAACATTACAGTATATCACCATCCTTCAGGGTAACCTGAAAGCACTAAGAGCAGTGTGTGGGGTGGATGTAGCCGCGGATAACATTGTAGGAAAGAAAGAAACTGGATCTGATAGGAAATATGCAGCTTTGCATGCACGTAAAATTGATTTTAGTTCCAATGAGGAGGAATGGTCTTTTGTTCAGGGTGCTTTGCAGATTCTCACCGTTGCAGATTGCGTCACAAGCCGAATTTCAGTTTTTGAAGCTTCATTGAAGTCCACACTTACTCGACTGAGCACTAATCTGTCTTTCTCCGTGTATGGTTCAAATCTTGACCATAACCAATCACATTTGGATGACAATGATGGAATTGGGGGCTCTTCAACAACAGGAAAAGCTTCCTTGGATGTTGCAGCTCTATGGCTTGTTGATGTTATTGAAAAAGCTCGAAAACTATTTAGCCTCTTAGAGCAGGTACATACATTATTCCCTTATTCGTAAGATTCAAGGGAAACAACTTTTTGGTGCCACCCTATATTATATTTTCCAACAGAAACTGATCATAAATCATTTGATCTAATTACTTAATGACTGATACATCCTGGGCTCACGAGTCTTAACGAGTTTCTCTTGGTTCTTGCAGTCAAAAGATCCCCGATTCCACGCTCTTCCACTGGCTTCTCAAAGAGTAGCAGCCTTTTCAGAGGCAGTTAATGAGCTAGTATACGATGTACTCATACTAAAAGTGAGACAACACTTCAATGGTTTGTCTAATCTACCGATATGGTCTTCTGTTGAAGAGGCAAGCGCTTACCCTGTTCCAAGCTTTAGCGCCTATCCTCAGTCATACGTGAACAACGTGGGTGAATACCTTCTTACTCTGCCCCAACAGCTAGAGCCCCTTGCCGAGGGAATTTCCAACAGTGACTCCAATGCTGAGGAGGCACAGTTTTTCGCAACTGAATGGATGTTCAAGGTAACTAAGCTCACTAATTTACTTTATACTCCAATGTTGAACCCGATCATGTGAACATGTAGGTTGGTGAGGGAGCTAGTGCTCTTTATATAGAGCAGCTGCGCGAGATCCAGAAGATAACAGATCGAGGAGCTCAGCAGCTAGCAGTGGATATCGAGTACTTGAGCAACGTGCTGTCAGCTCTATCGATGCCAACACCACAAGTTCTTGCCCCGTTTCACACATGCTTCTCAGCACCAAGGGATCAGCTCAAGGATGTTGTCAAATCGGATTCAGGAAATCAGCTAGATCTTCCCACAGCTAACCTTGTGCGTAAGATGCGAGGAGTCAGGCTTGATTAGGGCCTATCTCCCAGCTCGCTTCAGCGATGAACTCATCTCCCTCCCAAATCCTATACAAATATTCGTATTGTAGTGTACTGGAAAAATGGAAAATGAGATTGTAAAAATGCCAATATTTGTTTTTGTTTTGTAAAAATGCCAATATTCCTAAGACCACGAAGGTCTTTATAAGCTTCCAATCATGCGTTTCTTGCCCTTAATTATATATCCATTAGAATGTTCTAGTAGATGATTTCCTCAAGACTTCTATTTATAGAAGGCTGTTTTGACAATCATAATACATACATTCTAATTTATGTTAGTTCTAATAGACAATATGATCGAATAAATCCTGGCACAACGATAGCGAGAAGACTATTCTCTTTGGGCATAACCCATTGTCATTGTCTAGCCATTTGAGATCCACATTTACACTTGCAAAGATACTTGCTCCCACTGACTGACACAGCCTGTAGGTAGTATTGCAAGTCTTGTAAAACATGTTGTCTATCTTAGATTGTAATATGGAATCTATCACCTTTTCAAAGATGATTATCCAAATTAACCAATACTACATTGTAGTTAAAGGGATTATGTTCAAGTTAATCTAAGACTGAGTCTTACGACACTCTTAGACCCATGAACTTGTTGTGTTCCAGTGGAACGCTCCCACTACGATATGGTTCTTACAATCTTAGGTACTGAAGTTGATTTTATTAGTGCAAAAGTTTCTAATGGTATGACTTCTTGGTAATGTGGAAAATCCGATATCTCTCTCTTTATTTTGAGAGTTATCACGCTGTTAGGCTTGTAGTTCATCTCTTGATCTTCATACAAGAATTATATCTTTGAAGATTACAGAACTTATAACCTTACATCATTTGGGAAAAACCTTAAAACATGCCTCAGTACTCAACTCCAATTTCTTGGACACTTTTCCAACATGTGTTGGAACAACATTACACCTTGAGATGTGCTAGACTAGAGACGCTCTAGTCCACAACTCGTGTTTTGTAGAAGGTACTGATGTTGGTAGTTTCTTTAATGTTTATCCCATCAATGATAAGATTTTAATGAGTACAACTCATCTCTTAATCAAACTTGTCTTAGAAAGACTTTGATTCCTTCTTACATAACTATCACATTCATTAGATGAATGCTTGGATTCGTTAATGGAGATGAGACTCCCACTACTGATCATAACCCTTTGCTCGTCTCCTTATGATGTAAACCATTGAGACTTGCTAGTCTTTCTATGTTGCACTTCTATAAGTATTCTGAATCTCTTGAAAAATCAAATGATTCTAACTCATAGTGCATCAAATGATTTTTAATATTTAAAACGATACATTCGAATCTGAATAAAAATTAATTGTATTTTCTTAATTAATATATTTAATATTTTAAAACTAGATAGTTATATAAAAATATTAGACGCCCTAGCTTAATTAAATAAAATATATTAAATTTAATTAAAGCAAAGAAAAATAACAAAAAAATTGAAAAGATAATGAAAAAATAGTATATTATTTTATTATATAAACCAATCTGAATAAGATAAATGTTTAATATTTTACATATTTTTTCATATACTATTAAATGAATTATTTCATTGTTACTACATTGATAAAGTGTTTCAGAAAATTTAACGAAAAAAATAAGTTAAGAAAGAATAGCACAATGGATAAAGAAAAGGCTAAAAATTAAATTATAGAATGATTAAATAAAAATCTATTTGAAAAATCATATAATGCTATTTAAGTTATCAAATTATTTTACAATTAAATATAATAATTTAGTTATGTAGTGTGTTAATTAATACTGATAATTTAAATTACTGACTTTTTAATTAATTGTTTTAAAAATTTAAACGACAAGAATGATTTTGATTGAAAATTTTTTAAATTCATTACTCTAGTGCATGATTAAGTTTATCTCCAATTAACATATATGCATTTAGATAAGAATAACTAATTTGGTTAAATTTTCCTTAATTAGGTATATATCTATTTAATACTATAATGTTAGGGTAAATTAGTCACAATGTAAATTATATGTATAGAAAAAATACATAAGGGTATTATGGCTTGAAGACATTATGTCTCTAAATCACTACTCTTTATAGAATTAATTCTATTTAGAAAATATCCTAGTAGATTTAGATAATTAAATTTATCTCTATCTTATAGATATTAATAGATTTAAATCAATTTAAAATATATTTTAGTAGATTGAGATAATTATTAATCCAGTAATGTTATTATCTTTTGGGTTTAAGATAGATTTAGTTCTATCTAGTTAAATCCTATCTGAATTAATTAATATTAATTCTAGTTTATCCTAATTTTATGGATATAAATAGATTTATTCTATTTAGAAAATATCCTAGATAAATTTGGATAAAGATAATACAAGATAATCCTTATCTAATTGGATTTTGATAATATTAGTTTTATCTAGTATAAATCCAAATAGAGTTGATATATCCTAGTTTCTTATTCTAAATATTCTAAGATTTGTTTAATCTTAGAATGATTGGATTTTATCTTCATCTTATGGATTTGGATAAATTTGTTTCTATCCTTAAATATCCTAGTATGATTTAGATAATGATAATCCAAGATCAGTTTTATCTTGAATTTTAGGATTTGATTTTATTTTTATAAAATCTAGAATAATCCTAAGTGGATTTAGATAGATTAAATTCTATCTAGGTAAATCCTAAATTAATTTGGATAACCTTTATCCAAGATAAATTTATCTAATCCGAAATTTTTATTTTGGAATAAGATAAGGAATTAATTATTTTATTAAATCTCCCTAGATTTATTAAATAATTTAAATAATTATCAAGTGTGATTAATTACCATGGATTAAATGGATTTATCTATTTATTTGGTGTTAATCTGCTTTAAGTGGATTATCTGCCTTATCCGCTTAATTGATAATTATGCAAAAACCATGTTTAAAATGACTAAGCGATAATTACAACAGTGCGTTGTATATGGTCTCCATAAATTGGTCTATATTTGAAGTAGTTTCTAATATTATCGCGACCCACCTTAGTGGGAACAATAATCCTACGAAATAGCAAGTTCATTAGATTAGACTTCTTAACAGTAAATTGTTTAAACTAGAAGCATGTTTCTAATATTATCGCGACCCACCCTAGTGGGAGCCATAATCCTACGAAATTGCAAGTTCATTTGTTTAAACTTATTTATAAGATAGCTATGGAATTTTGTTAGTGGCGTACGACCTTCCCTAGAAGGAGTATCAAAACAGAAATGAAATTCCTAGATGCAAATATTTATGGTAAAAGCTTAGGCAATATTTGGCGGCCATGCCACCTTAGTGGTCTCTGGGCTATTCGTCGGTATTGTGACCAGGAAATTGTTGGAATCCGAATTTGTATGACCTCTCTAGAGGCGTACTTATTTTGGTTTTGGCAGTTGCGAGATACATAAATTGTTTTGTGGTTCTTTGCAATTATGTATCAAACATAGTATGTGATAAATAGTTTTATTTCTTCTCAGCCAAATTCTTAATAATGTCTGCGAACCTTAAAGAAATCAAACTCGAAGGCCAAAATTATGTAGACTGGAAATGTAAATGGATAAGATTCTCACTGCTGAAAACTTAAAGTTTGTATTCACCAAGTCATGTCCTCTATTTCCTTGACAAAATTCTATAAAGAAAGTTCAAGAATGCATTTTATGCATGTACTTGACAAGTTCTTTGAGATGGAAGGTCAAACTACTTCTTTTAAGTAGTAAGACACGTCTTGGTTTATATTGATGAAAGAGAATATTCAATAAGGACGATGTCCAGATTCTATTGGAATATCCACGAGAGATAGAATATTTTGAGGAATCTTCTGATTCAATTACTAAAATAGTTTCTACACCCAGTTCTTCGTCAAATGTAATAGGAAGTGATAGTATGAAGGTTGTTACTTAAAAGCTGGAAGCCTTCTACATGATATTCACTTTATTACTAATAGAGGAAGATACCATGATAGATGACAAATTCGTTAAAGCTACATCTTTCCTATGTCTTAGTTCAATCGAACAGAAGACCAGTAATGGAAAGAACGAAGAGCTGAATTGTCATCAATGCCTGCTGAAAGCAAGAAAGGCAAGATAAATTAGGTGAAAAGGCAAAGTGAAGATGCATTGTAAGTCGGATTGACCTCTTCTAAAGAAGGACAATGACTTAGATAACAATGTAACTTCTAAAGGAGAGATCTTAATCCAATTGGGCAATTGTTGAAGTGGGAGCTATTTATTTATGCTCACTTAATTGTTTTTTTATGTATTTAGAGTTTTGTTTTATTGGTACAGTCTTGTTTAGAATGAATTTATATTCAGTTTCTAAACTTGTTTATGATTAAGCGATGTTCGATGTCATTTTATAATGCGTGCATTATTAAGAAATGTGATTCGAATATCTATCATAGTACCATAAAAAAACAAATTATACATCATAGTACCTAAACAATATAAATGCAACAAGATTGAGTTTCGAACAACAGTTCAACTTCTTATACAATGAATGATAAAGTATTTATGGCACTTAGACATAAGGCCGAGAAACTACTTAGTAATTGTTCAAACTGATTCTGTCTAACTCAAGTGACTATCGAGATTTTAACAACTTGCTTGTTAAATAGCTCGAAAGTCAAGTAAGTCTGGTTGATGCACTATAAGTAAGGATCCTTTGGTGGTTCAAGGGATTCAGAATACTTATAGAGATGCAACATAGAAAGACTAGCAAGTCTCAATGGTCTACACCATGGGAGACGAGCAATGAGTTAAGATCAGTAGTGGGAGTTAAATCCTAGTTGACTACTCCAAGCATTCTTCTAAAGAATGGGATAGTCATATAAGAAGATATCGAAATCTCTCTAAGACAAGTTCGATATGGGAACAGTTTCACTCAATGATAACATATCATTGATGGGATTTACGTTGGAAACAACGAGTTATATCTTAAAGAAACTACCATAACATCAGTACCTTCTACAACACACGAGTTGTGGACTAGATGTAAGTCTAGTCCAGCACATCTCAAGGTGTGGAGTTATTCCAACACATGTTTTGGAAAAGGTATCCATGTAATTGGAGTTGTGTACTGAGGTATGTTTTAAGATTGTCCCAATTGATAGAAAAGGTACGGGTTCTATAATATTCACGGCAAGATAAGTGTTTGTTTACATCAATACTAGATTCTTTGATGAAGATTATGAGAAGAACTACAAGCCTAACAAGCATGATAATTCTCAAGATAATGAGAATATCTATTTTCCATCTTAACCAAGAAGTCATACCATTAGATGCTTATGCACTTAGAAAATCAACATTTGTACCTCGGATTATAAGAGTCATGTCGTAGTGGGAGCGTTCCTTGCGAACAGAACAAGTTCATGGGTCTAAGAGAGTCTTTAGACTTAGTTTTAGATCGACTTGAATCTAATCCCTGTAACTACAAGGACACATTGACTCATTCAGATAATCGTTCTTGATAAGATGATAGATTCTGAATAATAATCTAAGATAGACAAGAATGTTTGCAAGACTGGGCGCTAGTGGATCTGCAAGTGTAAACATGGATCTTGAAAGGCTAGAATAATGGCTAAGGGTTATACCCAGAAAGAATGATATTCTCGCTTGCCATTATGCCTAAGACGATCTGTATCATATTGTCTATTGTAGCTTACATAAATTAAGATGTATGTATTATGATTGTCAAGACAGTTTTCTTTAAGTAGAAGTCTTGAGGAGATCATTTACATGGAACATCTTACTGGTTATGTGCTACAAGTACAAGAAAGTTGAAAGTGCACTATATATGGTATCCTTGGTACTCTACGATGATAACATCTATAAAAGTTGATAAACAACTCAAAGGGTTATCTAGCGTAGGAAACCGAGCGTCTACCCAGTTTAAGGATGATGGATTTAAGATAAATTAGTTACATTCTAAGCATCTAAGTCATTAGATTGCTAGAAAAAGAATGTTAAGTTTTCTTAAAGAATCCTACATCTACATCATACTTAGACACTTTAGCGTTGAAAATTCCAAGAAAAGTTTTTACTTCTCTGTATGGAATTATCTTGTCTCTAGTCAAGTGTTTTTCGACACTGAATGAGATCAAGAAGAATGAGACAAGTTCTGTAATTGGAAGTCTCATGTATGCTATGATGTGAATTAAGTTAGATATTAGCTTTGCCGTTGGCATAGAAGCTTGATATCATATTAACCATGGCCAACGACATTGGATTGGTAAAGAATATACTATAGTATTTGAAGAAGGCTAAACGGTATGCTCTAGTTTACCAGACATCCATGTTATGTCCTTTTGGTTATATCGACTCGATTTTATTATTGATCGGTGATCGAGTTATCCTCTGACTATGTGTTCACGTTAGGAGCTGAAAACTGAGTCTTTAAGGAGTGTGATTACATCACAGGCTCTATCATGATAATTACAAGTGTGGTTTCATAGGAAACTACTCAGGTAGTTGTTCATCTCAGTAACTTTCTAAGCTTTGACCGTGATTCCGAGTATGCCTATGAGTATTATATTTTATTATGGTTACTCTAGACATGTGTCTAACTCGAGGGAAACACGATCTGATAAAGCTAAGCAATCACATAGAGAGGAAGTATGAAATTAATTAAGGAAAAAGTGCGCAGCGTGACATTATGGTTACAAGATATCATCAGAGAACAACCTGGCAGAATTATTCACAAAATGCCTATATGGCAACATGTTTTACACATGAGGTGAAAAGTATGGTAGTTCGATATATCATGATCCGAGACCTGCTTAGAGTATAAGTGGGAGATTTTTGGCAGTGGGTATACTTGAAAGCATGATTTTGAGTATAGGTGGGAGATTGTTAGGATTGGTATACTGAAAAGCACATTTCGAGCATGTTGCACGGATAGAATTGATTGTATACAATAAATTTTACAATCCACTTTTAACCCAAAGCGAGAAGAAGTAATTTTATCGCATTGATGTTTGCTTTTGCATTTATAAGATGTTTCTCAAACATTTAAATGTATAAGAAGCAAATAAGTCTAATTCTTCTACATAGTAGACTAGTCGTGAACGACGTTCACAGAAGGTGACGCAGTGTCAGTCCGCATAGGCTTTCACAACCTAGATAGGCTTTGGCTACCTATCGTGAAAGGTTGCAGTGTCAGTCCGCATATTTCCTTACCTTAGGAAATAAACGAAATTGGTGTGGTATAGCACCGAAGGATCTAACAGTTGAGATAAGTCTTTCTTGTTATTTACCGAAAGACGAAGTCTCGGTGATTGTTATTTCTTAATCATTGTTGACATAACATTGAGCATATGATATTGATTATGCACTACTTTGATTTATCAAATGGTGCAGATTTTTCGCAATCCAAGAATCCTGATATCTTGGGTAGTGGTGATCAATGTCTAGAGGTGCTAGTATTGTTATTGCAATAAATCGTGTGCTGGGTGAGTCCAGTTTGATAATATCCTCAAGAGGTGTTCGAAAAAGGTTTTATTATTCAGAAACCCGACCAGTTGGAATTTATTCCAGAATATTAAATAAAGATTTTGAACTAGACAACTCTTGGAAAAAGATATTAATTAATTAAAGTCAAATAGCAGACTTAAATTAATTAATGAGTATTTATATCTTAAACACGGGAAATAATAAATTAAAGAGGCAAAGCCCGAATTACTCGTAATTTGGGATTGGACGGACAGTCAATATTATTTTACTGTAGTGGCTGATAATAATATTCCTTTGGACTTATATTAAATTGGGGCTCAATTTAATTAGTAAAAGTCCAACAGGTTTGGCCCAAGTCCAACCTCCATGGATCTCTAATCTGGCCCACAATAACTCAATATAAAAGGAGATTAGAAAGGAGACTTAATTGAATTTTAATCTTTAATTTTCGTGCTCCCCTCTGGGAGTGGACGAAAAATCGGTTTTTGACAAAACTGATATTCTGTCTTCTTTCTAATCAAGCCCTTTTCGATTCTGACAAGCTTTGCCCACCCAAAGGTCATAATCTGAGTTCGGGATACAGATTAGAAGATTTATGGTTGAGTACGAAGATCATCTCGTGGAGAAGGCGCAGACAATCGACGATTCTTTGGAGAATCAGATGGTAATTCTAAACCGTAGGAAATCATGAATTAGGGTTTTAATTCCTTAAACATGATTTATTTGTGTTCTTGAATGCAATTTGATTTGTTTAACATGTAGATAATTAATACCATAATCGGTCAAATAGATCTGTAGATCTGATTTATTTGTGTATGCATGTCTTCCGCTGTGCAAGGGGCACCAATCCCCAGCAGGCTGAGGGATCCTCTGCAGAGTCAATCACCGCCCTTGTTAAAATTGATACAGTCAAGCGGAGGATGGAAGCTGCATACGAGACATTGTAGGTCTAGTTTTGATTTAAATTCCTTGTTTGAGACTCGCTCAGCTGTCGGTTGTTTGTTTCTTGTGGGTCATTGGAAGTTGTTTATGTTGTTGAACAGGATGCTGCTGGATTAACACAATTAAGCTCAACTGTGGAGGATGTATTTTCCAGTGGCAATCTCTCACGTGCTGCAGAAACGTTGGCTAACATGAGACACTGTCTTGCTGCTGTTGGGGAGGTATCTTTTTCCTAACCCTTGCAACTTTTTTAGTTTACAGCTGAGAATCTGTGAAATAGTGTCACTCATGAATTTTTGATGATTAGGTTGCTGAATTTGTTAATATAAGGAAGCAGCTTGAAGTTTTAGAAGATAGACTGGACACAATGGTTCAGCCTCGTCTCACAGACGCATTGAACTACAAAAAGGTAGCCTGGATAATGTAGTTTACTTCAAATATAAATAGTGCTTTTGTCTTGGTGATATTGTTCTAGTTGTTTCCATTTTTTATTTGACGACAGGGAACTTAAATATCCTTTCTCTTTCTTTCGTAGGCTAATGTCGCTCAAGAAATGCGGGGAATCCTCATTAGAATTGAGAGATTTAAGTCTTTAGAAAATTACTACACAAAAGTCCACCTCAGACCCATAAAGAAGCTATGGGAAGATTTTGACTCAAAGCAACAATCCAGTAAACTTGCAAGTGAAAAGAATGAAGTGGAACAGATTTCACGAAGTGTGGATTCGAATGGGCCAACACTATCTTTTGCACGATGGTTACCGAGTTTCTACGACGAGTTGCTACTTTATCTTGAGCAAGAGTGGAAGTGGTATTACTCCTTTAAATTCGCGTATTGGCTTATATTGCGTTTATATATATTTGTCTACTGTCATCTTCAAGTGTAATATTGTTTTTGATTGAAGTAGTGCAGTTTGCTCTTCCTCTTAAGTTAGCAGTAGAGTATCATGTGGCATGTTTTCTAGACAAATAATGCTTTAGCAGTAGAGTATCATGTGGCATGTTTTCTAGACAAATAATGCTTAGTTTTAGATGTTTTAAGATAAATTTGAAACTTATTTAGACTCTAATTTATTGTCACTAGATATGTTTTAGTAAATACTCATTCTTCTACAGGTGCATTCTCGCTTTCCCTGAAGATTACAAAACTCTTGTTCCTAAATTGTTGACTGAGATAATGGCATCCATCTATACAAGTTTTGTATCTCGTGTTAATCTAGCTACTGGTGATGTTGTCCCTGAGACTAAAGCATTGGCAAAGGGTCATTCTCAATCTTCTTTTGTTGTTTTCAGTTTCTGTCTCTGGATTGAACCCTACAGTTTTCTTAGACTCACTATGTTGTTTTGCATCTTAAGTTTATTTGTGAAGAAATGGGCCAACGCGTTGATGAACGTGCGCCAAAGTAAACAATGATCTTATCTTATCCTTTCTGACATTGCCCATTCTATAGTCCAATGAAATACTGGACCCACTATAAATATGCAGTTCTCTAATTGTGAATATAACCATATTTTAACCGTTATAAATTTGGATATCAAGCTGTAGCTGACTAAACGACAAATCAATACAACCTGCAAACTAAGGAAATGGTTGTGGATGGCTGTTTACTTCTACTTTGCAATGTTAGCATCATTTAATTGCCCATTCAATTTGATTTCTAAGTGTAAGATGATTGACTGACTAGTTGTAATTCATGGAGTTCTTTTACAAAAAATTGGTAGAAACCGTGCACAAATTTAAGAAAATGGTAAATTCATAAAATTTGACAAAATTACTTGTTTCTTTCGACTTTGATTTAGTAGAGGAATTATACGTGATATTTTTCCTTTTAGTTAGTAGTTCACTCCCAGGAATCGAAAAGAGTTCAGCCCACCCCATTCTTGCCTTGTATACTTTCACCTCATTGAAGTAAACAAAAGCTTGGTTTATTATGATTCAAAAGGTAAATAGGTAGGATCATAAGCTGGCGTTGATGGAGTTTCAAGTTATTGCTCATTTGAACTAGTGTAGAGACTAAATTAATAAGTTTCCTCATCTATGTATGGTGTGGCATCATAAAGATGGCTTTAAGACTATTAATATGTCCCACTTTGTGAAACTGATCTCTTGTAAAAGTTGTTTGCTTCACTGGAAGAATATCGATTGACTTCCTCGATAATTTGGTATTTTGAATCCTTCATAGTCTATAGTTAACTGCACTTGAAAGTATTCTTCATGGTTAATTGATCTGATAAGCTCCAAGTTGACCCTTTTCGCTATTGTATGGGCTATATATTTCAGTAAAAAGTTTGAATCCATATTGATTTCGTCGTGTCCCTCTCTTTCAGGTGTGTTAGACATCTTGTCTGGTGTTTAACCAAAGGTGCCAAAATTCATACAAAACATTTAGAAGCTCTGATAGAACTACTGATACGATCATGGAAGTCGTGCGTCAAGGATTTCAACTATAGTTGGATTCAACTGGAAATCGTCCTATTGAGATGACATCCGAAAGCTATGAAACTACCACCATTGTCTTCGTCTTGGAAACGGCTTCGCGTGGGTATCTTGCACATCCCGATCGGAGTCCGAATGAAGGAGTTATGGCGGTTTTACGGAAGTCGCGCAGAGAAGGCCGGGAGCTTCGGGAAAAACGCCCGACCGTGCGTTTCGCTTGTGAAAATCGCCCGGGGACAGGGAAAACGCCCGGGCAGGTCATTTTGGCATGTGAAAAACGCCCGACCGGGCGATTATGCCGATTTTTAGATTTTGTGGGCCAACTTTCTATTTTTGGACCCATAGTATAAATATCTTTTGATGTCATTTTTCATTCTAGATTAAGATTGTGATTGAAATTATCTCCCTAGTGAGTTTTTTCTCTTTGAAGAATGTATCCAATTCCTTCCTTGAAGGTTGCTTGTTTCAATTTCGTAGATTGATTCAAGTAGAGGTATGCATCAATGGAGTGTATCCATTGAGTAGTGGAGCCAAGGGGTGATAGAGCTAATGAAAGTTGTCTAGGGTTGTCTCCATCTTTTTGGTTAAGGTCCTATGGTTGTAGCTCTCTTATCTCATCTTTATACACATGCTTTCCATTCCTAATCTTCCATCCATTCTTGTTTAGATTCAATTTTTGTTGGTTGGATCTTTATTATCTTTTGTCTTGTGTTGATAAATTGAAAATCAATCTCACAAAAATAGTTAGATCAAGCATCATTAAATGGGTAATCCTTGGGAAATGGATCATAAAATACATGGATCCACATCAACTACACAATTTAACTGGGAGTTTCGCCAGGAATATTCTACTTGTATTTTCAGATTCAAATCAGCATGTGTTGTTGGAGACACTGAAGGCGGTCTACTTGCCATATGAAGCCTTCAAACAAAGGTAGTCTTATTTTTTCTTATTGTAATTACTCCGCATTCTTCACACATTTATGATGGGATAGTATTAGAACTGTTTTTCCACACCTCTGTTCCTTGGTGTGATTTGGTATTTGTTTTGAGTTAAGAAGACAATTTCATATGGTGGAAACTCTTTTTCGGTAGAGGTTCTTGATTTTATTTATTTTTTATTCTGGGTATTGTTGTGTGTGGAGGATGCTTCTTGTTATGTGTGATGGCCACTAAACAATTGATTTCTTTATTATAATTAACTCCTGTAATTTCTCATGTAGGTATGGGCAAATGGAGCGAGGTGTGCTGTCTGGGGGCATTGCTGAACTTGATCTTAGGGGAGTTAGTACTCGCATTATTGGTGTCCAGGGAGTCGAACTCAGTGAAACAGTGAGAAGAATGGAAGGGTCCATCCCACAAGTCATTCTACTTCTTGAAGCTTCCACCGAAAGATGCATTAATTTTACTGGTGGTTCTGAGTTAGATGAACTAATCCTAGCCCTAGACGATGTAAAATTACAGTATATCGCCATCCTTCAGGTAACCTGAAAGCACTAAGAGCAGTGTGTGGGGTGGATGAAGCTGCGGATAACATTGTAGGAAAGAAAGAAACCGGATCTGATAGGAAAGATGCAGCTTCGCATGCACGTAAAATTGATTTTAGTTCCAATGAGGAGGAATGGTCTTTTGTTCAGGGTGCTTTGCAGATTCTCACCGTTACAGATTGCCTCACAAGCCGAATTTCAGTTTTTGAAGCTTCATTGAAGTCCACACTTACTCGACTGAGCACTAATCTGTCTTTATCCGTGCATGGTTCAAATCTTGACCATAACCAATCACATTTGGATGACAATGATGGAATTGGGGGCTCTTCAACAGCAGGAAAAGGTTCCTTGGATGTTGCAGCTCTATGGCTTGTTGATGTTCCTGAAAAAGCTCGAAAACTATTTAGCCTCTTAGAGCAGGTACATACATCATTCCCTTATTCGTAAGATTCAAGGGAAACAACTTTTTGGTGCCACCCTATATTATATTTTCCAACAGAAACTGATCATAAATCATTTGATCTAATTACTTAATGACTGATACATCCTGGGCTCACGAGTCTTAACGAGTTTCTCTTGGTTCTTGCAGTCAAAAGATCCCCGATTCCACGCTCTTCCACTGGCTTCTCAAAGAGTAGCAGCCTTTTCAGAGGCAGTTAATGAGCTAGTATACGATGTACTCATACTAAAAGTGAGACAACACTTCAATGGTTTATCTAATCTACCGATATGGTCTTCTGTTGAAGAGGCAAGCGCTTACCCTGTTCCAAGATTTAGCGCCTATCCTCGGTCATACTTGAACAACGTGGGTGAATACCTTCTTACTCTGCCCCAACAGCTAGAGCCCCTTGCCGAGGGAATTTCCAACAGTGACTCCAATGCTGAGGAGGCACAGTTTTTCGCAACCGAATGGATGTTCAAGGTAACTAAGCTCACTAATTTACTTTATACTCCAATGTTGAACCCGATCATCTCACTCTCATCGAGTGATGTGAACGTGTAGGTTGGTGAGGGAGCTAGTGCTCTTTATATAGAGCAGCTGCGCGGGATCCAGAAGATAACAGATCGAGGAGCTCAGCAGCTAGTAGTGGATATCGAGTACTTGAGCAACGTGCTGTCAGCTCTATCGATGCCAACACCACCAGTTCTTGCCACGTTTCACACATGCTTCTCAGCACCAAGGGATCAGCTCAAGGATGTTGTCAAATCGGATTCAGGAAATCAGCTAGATCTTCCCACAGCTAACCTTGTGCGTAAGATGCGAGGAGTCAGGCTTGATTAGGGCCTATCTCCCAGCTCGCTTCAGCGATGAACTCATCTCCCTCCCAAATCCTATACAAATATTCGTATTGTAGTGTACTGGAAAAATTGAAAATGAGATTGTAAAAATGCCAATATTGTGGTAGCTTTGTCGAAAATAAGGTTTTTTTTTTTTTTTTTTTTGTTCAGAGAGAGAGATTGATAGGGTTGAGAAATGGTATTTACTATATTTAGAAATCAAAATTTGAATATGGTGAATTGTTGTTAGTCTGTTATATACTCCGTAAATTCCTTATTGGCCTAATATAGTAGTGGTAGTAGTTAGTTCGTTGGAGGTAATGGTTAAAAGAATAAAAGTTAAATCAAAATAACTGCATCGTTGCAATGGCTTCGAAATAAAAATAAAAAAAAGTTCTACCATGAGTTATATTGTAAGTGCAAATCTTGACTCTTAAAATCAGTATATTTCGAATCGTCTTACGTGTGATTATTGAGCCAGATAATATATTGAATATTTATATTTTCGTTCAACATGAAAATGATTCATTTCCTTATTTTCTATACTGAGTACTACCATTTCGCAACAGTATTAAATTAATTCAAGTAATCATGCAGTCCAGAGGCCGGGAGATAAAAGATCTTTGTTAAAAAGTAAAATGCGGAAAATAAAACTCAAAAGCTCTTGAAGACTACATTGTGATTGATTTGAATTGTTCTTTGTAATACATTGTACATGGTTTTGATCTATGAAGGCCAGATTTAAATACAGAAACGGAACACGATCATAATGCAGAGGAGAGTCCCATTTACATTATTCGCTTTTTTACTTTATTTTTTTTCCACTCTAGCTATTTATTTTTATTTTTCTAAAACATGTGTGGAAAAACAAACGTTTCACATTTAATGGGACGGAGGGAGTAGTTATTTTGTGAAATTTGATAATGCTAAAGAAGTAAATATGTTATAATATTTGTATATAAATTTTTAAAATAATCATTGTTTGCATCTCTACCTTATAGTACTCATACTTTCTTGCATATCACAATCTCTCTTGCAGTTTCTATTTTTATTGTCGTACCTGTTAGGTTTGGTATACTGAAAAGCATGTTTCGAGCAAGTTTCGCGTGAATAGAATCTTGCTTGTATACGTAAAACTCTACAATCCATTTTTAACCCGATTCAGTATTATTCGAGCAGTCTCGCACGAATAGAATCACTATTATTATTACATTGTGTTTGCTTGTGCATTTATAAGATGTTTTACAAACATTTAAATGCATAAGAAGTAAACAAAGTCTAAGTCTTTTGCTTAGTAGACCGGTTGTGGGCGTCGTCCACTTTAAGGTAACACGGTCAGATCTATGCAATGCTTTGCAAAAGAAAAAGAAGAATTTCACAACTAGATAGGCTTTGGCTACCTATCGTGAAAGGTTGCAATGTCAGTCCGCATATTTCTAAGCCTTACTGAAATAAGATGACATTGGTGTGGTATAGCATTGAACGGATCTAACAGCAAGACGTGTCTTTATGTTATCTACTGAAAGACTAGGTCTTGATAAAATACTATTTCTTAATCTACATATGTTAGCATTGAGCATACGGTATTGATTATGCACTACTTTGACTTATCAAGTGGTGCGGGTTTTTCGCAACCCAATAATCCTGATATATTGGGTAGTGGTGATTAATATCTAGCGGTGCTAGGATTGCTATTATGTTGAAACGTGCGCGAGGTGAGTCTCGTTTGATAATATCCTCAAGAGGAGCTCGAACAAGGTTTTATTATTCGGAAAACTGGCCAGTTCGAGTTTTATTACTCTATGAATAATAAATAAATGTTTCTTGCTAAGTCCACTCTTGGAATTAATAAGATATTAATTAATTAAGTCCATAGCAGACATTAATTAATTAATTAATGGACATTTATATCTTAAGCGCGGGATATAAATAATAAAAGTGGAAACCCAGATTACTAGTAATTTCGGATTTGGATGGGGAGAGTTCAATATTACTTCTGTAGTGGCTGCTCGTAATATTCCAATATAAGCTTGTATTAAATTGTGGGTTCAATTTAATTAGTAAAAAGCTAATTAGGTGAGCCCATATCCAAAACCTTCCATAGATCCCTGTCTGGGCCCAAAAGAAAATTAATATAAATAGGAGAATAAATGAGACAGAAATCATTCATTATTATTACTCATAATTTTCGTCCCCCTCTACCTAGAGGAGTTCGAATTTCTCTCCTAATTGGAGAAGGATTTCTTCTGTCTTCTTTATTCGAGTCCTAGTATTTTGATGAGATCAGTCCACCCTGATATCGAGATATAATTCGGGAACCAGAGAGAAGATCCGTGGTCTAGTATTGAAGATCATCGTGGAGAAGGCGCGAGCAATCGACGATTCTTTGGAGAATCAAAATCGGTAACCCTAAATCGTAGTATTCATGTTTAGGATTTATTTTCTGTGAGCATGAATTATTTGCGTTCTAGCATGCAATTATCTATTTAACATGTGAATTGACTAATCGCATAATCGGTCAAATAGATCCGTGTCTGATTTATTTGTTTTGTACAAGTCTTCCGCTGTGCAAGGGGCACCAAACTCCATCAATTGGTATCAGAGCCAATTTTTGGCTCTGATTATGTGGATTAATTTCATGTTATATGAATTGCTTGAATGCATGATCAGATGTGTTTTCGTTGTTTGATTGTGTGTTATAACATGCAATCTTCGAAAATCATAAGTTCTGCGTGATCTCCCCTAATTGCATGACTTGTAAAAATTGATTACGGTGAATCTACTATTTGTAATCATTGCTTTGAGTTTATGATATTTAATTTTAAATGGATTCGGTACCTTAAATCAATTTGAGTCAAAGCACTTATATGAGGGAATGGTGGCTGCTGTCGGGAGTTCAAGGTGCTGTCGGTGATCAGAAGCGACACCATATCAGCGTTGGAATTTTCGCGTTGGGCAGTAGGTGCTGCAAAGCCGACGTCGCAACAGTAACGACGACGCAGCAGCAGCACCGGCAACAACGCAGAAGCATTACCAACGTGCGTGCGGTACTGCACCGGCTGTAGAGACGACGTTGCTGCAACAGCGACGACGCAGCAGCCCTTGACGTGATCCAGCGGCTGCAACAAGAGCAGCGACGCAGCTGTACCTTTAGCAGCAGCGATCTGCAAGCGCGAAGACAGCGACCTTCGTGAGCAGCCGGAGATGGAGCAGCAGCGACAGCAGCTCCGGAGGAGTGACGTTGACGCAGCAGCGTCGGAGACGTCAGGCTCGGCGAGCTCGCGAGACGAGTGGGAGCCCAGCAGCGGCTGCGGTTCAGTGGGAGTACGACGACGCAAGATTAGGGTTTCCCTATGCGTGATGTCGTTTTGTCTCGTCTCACGACTTCGCTTTCCAAATTTTGATTAGGATTTCCAAATCCTTTGATTCAATTTCGGAAATAATTCAAGATTAATTTGGAAATAAGATTTGAATATATCTTTTGTGGATTTTATATATTATATAAGATTTTATCCTTATTTTATGGATTTGTAGGGATTTAATTCCTAGACGAAAATCCTAGTTAAATTTGGATAATGACAATCTAATATTTATCTATATCCTATGGATTAATGTGGATTTATGCCTAGACGAATCATAGTTGGATTTAGATAATAATAATAATATTATTTTATTCTTATCCTATGAATTTATATGAATTTATTCATAGATAAATTCTAGATGGATTTGGATAGTGATAATATGACATTTTATTCTTATCTTATAGATTTATATGGATTTGTTCCTAGATAAATCTTGGATAGATTTGAATAATTATAATATAATATTATCTAATTCTATGGATTTATATGGATTTACTCCAAGAAAAATCCTAGATGGATTAGGATTAATATTTATATTAATTTATTTTCATCCTATGAATTTGAATAGATTTAATTCTATTAAGACAAATCCTAGATGGATTAAAAATAAATATTAATCCAAGTTATCCTTATCTTTTGGATTTATATCCTAGATAGATTAGGATAAAGATGATATATAAGAAATCCTTATTTAATTGGATTTAGATAAATTTATTTATCTAAGAAATCCTAAGTAATGTTTGATATATTCTGGATGTCTATTCTAAATATAATTAAGATTTGTATAAACCTTGGTTGATAGGATTTTATGTTTATCTTATGGATAATGATGGAATTGTTTCTATCTAGTAATATCCTAGTACGATTTAAATAATGATAATCCTAAATCAACGTTATCTTGAATCGTAGGATTTGATTTTATCGAAATAAAATCTTGAATAATCCTAAATGGATTTAGATAGTTAACTCTATCTTGATAAATCCTAAATAAATATGGATAATTGTTATCCAATATAAAACTTAATTATTTAATTGATTCTCCCTTGACTAGATTAAATAATTGTCGATAATTATCTTGTGTGTTTAAATGCCATGCATTAAATGGATTTATCTGTTTATTTGGTGTTTATCTATTTTAAGTGGATTATCTGCTTTATCTGCTTATGTGATAATTATGCAAAAACCATACAAAATATCTAAGTGATGATTACAACAAGTGCGTTATACGGTCTCCATCGGTTGGACTGCCAAATTTTGTGAAGCTGATTTTCTAATATTATCGCCACCTACAAAGTAGGGACAATAATCCTACGAAAACAGTAAGTTCATAAGGGCGGACTTCTCACATAATAAATAGAATGAACTAGAAAGTGGTTCCCAATATTATTGCCACCTGCAAAGTGGGGACAATAATCCTAAGGAACTGCGAGTTTCAGGGTTCAATCAGAATTTATGAGATAGCTTGGTTTTGTTATCAGCACATGAACATTGTTATGGGAGTGTGTTGTAGAAATAAAATTCTGTAATGCTAAATCTAATGGTCGTGCTTAGGCAGCATTAGGCGTGTTGACCTCCAAAGGAGGAAGATATTGATGCGTCGGTGTTGTGACCAGTAAAATTGTCAAAGTTTTAATGCGTATTAACCTCCAAAGGAGGATATAATTTAGTAATTTTGTTGTTGTAAGATACATAATTGTTTTGTGGTTATTTGTGATTATGTATTGAGCATGAGTATGTGATAATAAGTTTATTTGCCAAATCTTCATTATGTCATTTAATATTTGTCTGCGATCCTTAAAGAAACAAAACTCGAATGCCTAAATTATGTAGACCGGAAACGAAAATGGATAAGTTTCTCATCGCTGAAAACCTTGAGTTTATACTCAATGATTCATGTCCTCCATTTCTTCGACATAATTCCACGAAGAATGTTCGAGAATGCATTATGCATGTACTTGACAAGCTCTTTGAGGAATAAGGTCAAGCTATTTTCCTTTAAGTGGCTCGACAAGTCTTGGTTAATGACGATGAAAGATGGATATCAATAGAATCTGTCAAGATGATTCGATTGGAATATCCTAGAGTGACAGAATGTTTTGAGGATCTTTTGATCACTCAAATAGTTTCTGACACAAGTAATCGCCTAAAGTAACAAGAAATGACTATAAGAAGGTTTAACTGAAAAGTAGAAAATCTTCAGAATAATAGTCGTTATGTTACTGTTAGAGGAAAATAACATGATAGATGAAGAATTCATAAAGGCTGCATTTTTCTTAATTCCTAGTTCATTTGAACAAAAGACTAGATATGGAAATGGGAGAGCCTAGATTGTCATCGAAGTTTGTTTAAAGCGAGAAAAGATGCTTTGTGAGTTGGATTGACCTCTTTTAGAGAAGGACAATGACTTACATGACAATGCAACTTCTAAGTAAGAGATCTTGATCCAGTTAGGGTTTTGTTGCAATTGTTTTATGGTTGATGCTTAGGGCATCATAGTATTAAAATAATATAATTGCGACAAGGTTGAGTATTCAACAACACATCAACTTCTTAATAATGAATGATAAAGTATTTATGGCTCTTAGTCTTAAGGCCAAGAAAATACTTAGCAATTGTTCGAACTGATCTAGACTATCAAGATTTTAACAATTTGTTTGTTAAATAGCTTGAAAGTCGAGAATGTCTGTTAGATGCACTATGAGTTAGAATCGTTTGATTCAGAATACTTATAGAAGTGCAACATAGAAAGACTAGCGAGTCTTAATGGTTTACACCATAAGAAGACAAGCAAAGTGTTATGATCTGTAGTGGGAGTCTAATCTACATTAACGAATCCCAGCATTCGTCTAATGAATGGGATAGTTATGTAAGAAGGAATCGAAGTCTTTCTAAGACAAGTTTGATTATGTGATGAGTTGTACTCATTAAAATCTTATCATTGATGGGATAAACATTAAAGAAACTACCAACATCAGTACCTTCTACAAAACACGAGTTGTGGACTAGAGCGTCTCTAGTCTAGCACATCTCAAGGTGTAATGTTGTTCCAACACGTGTTGGAAAAGTGTCCAAGAAATTGGAGTTGTGTACTGAGGCATGTTTTATGGTTTTTCCCAAATGATGTAAGGTTATAAGTTCCATAATCTTCAAAGATATAATTCTTGTATGAAGATCTAGAGATGAACTACAAGCCTAACAACGTGATAACTCTCAAAATAAAGAGAGAGATACCAGATTTTCCACATTACCAAGAAGTCATACCATTAGAAACTTTTGCACTAATAAAATCAACTTCAGTACCTAAGATTGTAAGAATCATATTGTAGTGGGAGCGTTCCACTGGAACACAACAAGTTCATGGGTCTAAGAGTGTCGTAAGACTCAGTCTTAGATTAACTTGAACATAATCCCTTTAACTACAATGTAGTATTGGTTAATTTGGATAATCATCTTTGAAAAGGTGATAGATTCCATATTACAATCTAAGATAGACAACATGTTTTACAAGACTTGCAATACTACCTATAGATTGTGTCAGTCAGTGGGAGCAAGTATCTTTGCAAGTGTAAATATGGATCTGAAATGGCTAGACAATGACAATGGGTTATGCCCAAAGAGAATTATCTTCTCGCAATCGTTGTGCCAGGATTTATTCGATCATATTGTCTATTAGAACTTACATAAATTAGAATGTATGTATTATGATTGTCAAGACAGCCTTCTATAAATAGAAGTCTTGAGGAAATCATCTACTAGAACATTCTAATGGGATATGTAATTAAGGGCAAGAAACGCATGATTGGAAGCTTATATAGACCTTCGTGGTTTTAGGCAAGCATCTAAATCAGAGTATATGTGTTCTATTAAAATTGTCAAATATTTGGTATTTGACTTATGTCCTTAACAGTGCTATAAGCACAAGGAAGTTGAAAGTGTATTACATATGGTATTATTGGTACTCTACGATGATGAAATCTACAAAAGTTGCAAACAACTAAGATTGGCATCTGGCGTAGGAAACCGGTTGTCTACCCAGTTTAAGATAAATGATTTAAGAGAAACTAATTACATTCTTAGCATCTAAGTCCTTTTAAGATTGCTAGAAAGAATGTTGAGATTCTCTTAGGAATCATATATCTACACATTGCTTGGAACATTTAAGCATTAGAAATTCCATGAAAAGGTTTATACCTCTCAAGATGGAATTGTCTTGTCTCTAGTCAAGTCTCGTTTGACGCTTAGTGAGATCAAGAATTATGAGACTAGTTTCGCAGATAGTTGTCTCATGTATGCTATAATGTGTACTAAGTTTGATATTAGTTGTGCTTATGCATAGCAAGTATATATCATATTAACCATGGCAAAGGATTTTGATTGAGGTAATGAATATACCCTAGTGCTTCAGAAAGACTAGTAATTATATTCTAGTTTACCAGTCATTCATGTATTGTCCTTGGGGTTACACTGTCTTAGTTTTATGACTAATCAGTGATCGAGTAAGCCATCCTCTGAATATGTGTTTACCTTAGGAATATCTTCCTAATAGCTTTAGTCGTAAGTTTGAGTATGCCTATGAGTATTATTTTTTACTACTCTAGTGAAGGCTAACTCAAGGGACACACGAGTTTATTAAGCTAAGCAATCACATATTGGGATGAAATTAATTAAAGATCAAGTACGCAGCAAAGACATTATGGTGAAAAATATATTATCAGAGAACAACCAAGCAGATTTTTCTTTCACTTTGTGAAATGAATGGTAGTTCGATATATCTAGTACAAAGACCTACTTTGAGTATAAGTGGGAGAGTTTTTGGCAGTGGGTATACTCGAAAGCATGTTTTGAGTATAAGTGGGAGATTATTAGGTTTGGTATACTGAAAAGCATGTTTTTTTTGAGCAAGTTTCGCGCGAATAGAATCTTGCTTGTATACGTAAAACTCTACAATCCATTTTTAACCCGATTCAGTATTATTCGAGCAGTCTCGCACGAATAGAATCACTATTATTATTACATTGTGTTTGCTTGTGCATTTATAAGATGTTTTACAAACATTTAAATGCATAAGAAGTAAACAAAGTCTAAGTCTTTTGCTTAGTAGACCGGTTGTGGGCGTCGTCCACTTTAAGGTAACACGGTCAGATCTATGCAATGCTTTGCAAAAGAAAAAGAAGAATTTCACAACTAGATAGGCTTTGGCTACCTATCGTGAAAGGTTGCAATGTCAGTCCGCATATTTCTAAGCCTTACTGAAATAAGATGACATTGGTGTGGTATAGCATTGAACGGATCTAACAGCAAGACGTGTCTTTATGTTATCTACTGAAAGACTAGGTCTTGATAAAATACTATTTCTTAATCTACATATGTTAGCATTGAGCATACGGTATTGATTATGCACTACTTTGACTTATCAAGTGGTGCGGGTTTTTCGCAACCCAATAATCCTGATATATTGGGTAGTGGTGATTAATATCTAGCGGTGCTAGGATTGCTATTATGTTGAAACGTGCGCGAGGTGAGTCTCGTTTGATAATATCCTCAAGAGGAGCTCGAACAAGGTTTTATTATTCGGAAAACTGGCCAGTTCGAGTTTTATTACTCTATGAATAATAAATAAATGTTTCTTGCTAAGTCCACTCTTGGAATTAATAAGATATTATTTAATTAAGTCCATAGCAGACATTAATTAATTAATTAATGGACATTTATATCTTAAGCGCGGGAAATAAATAATAAAAGTGGAAACCCAGATTACTAGTAATTTCGGATTTGGATGGGGAGAGTTCAATATTACTTCTGTAGTGGCTGCTCGCAATATTCCAATATAAGCTTGTATTAAATTGTGGGTTCAATTTAATTAGTAAAAAGCTAATTGAGGGAGCCCATATCCAAAACCTTCCATAGATCCCTGTCTGGGCCCAAAAGGAACTTAATATAAATAGGAGAATAAAGGAGACAGAATGATTCATTAATTTCTCTACAAAATTTCGTTCCTTTCTCTCTACAGAAGGAAGCGAATTTTTCTTGATTTTCTCCTCCGTGAGAATATCAGCTCTCCCTCCGTGAGGAATTTTTCTGTCTTCTTTATTCGAGTCCTAGTATTTTGATAAGATCAGCCCACCCTGATATTGAGATACAGTTCGGGAACCAGAGAGAAGATCCGTGGTCTAGTATTGAAGATCATCACGTGGAGAAGGCACGATCAATCGACGATTCTTTGGAGAATCAAATCGGTAACTCTAAACCATAGAATTCATGTTTTAGGATTTATTTTCTTTGAGCATGAATTATTTGCGTTCTAGCATGCAATTATCTAATTAACATGCGAATTGATTATTCGCATAATCGGTTAAATATATCCGTATCTGATTTATTTGTTTTGTACAAGTCTTCCGCTGTGCAAGGGACACCAATCCCCATCAGTACCAACACTAAAGAATACCCAATTGTAGTACTAGTTGAAGAGTGCAAATCAAACATTTCATTAAATTAAAGAGTAGAGGTCAATTATGGTCCTAAACATATGACCGAAATATCAATTTAATCCAAAACATTCACTTTTTGAAAAACAGGTCCATAACAAATAAAAATATTGCCAAAGTAGTCCTTTTTTAACGATTCCGTTAAAAAATTAACGATCAATACTAATTAACCACATTTAGACCTAATTAGAATATTAATCTATAATTAAGTAAAAAAATAAAATTTAAAATTTAAAAAGTTAAAAAACTATTCACATTCTTTGTCAAAAAATCTGTCTCCACCAGCAAATCGCCGGCATAACCAGGGTACGCCCCTTTCGGAAACGGATTTCCAGCGCTCGCCGCTGTCTTCGCGGGCATGGTGCTTAAGCCTCTCTCTTTTCGACTCCGTCTCTAAAAATCAGAGACAAACTCTAAATTCACGACTCCTATCTCTTTCTCCTTCTCCTTCGATAAAATTCTCTCCCCGATGAAATTCAATCCCTCTGCCGCTACCGTTGCGGCGCCGCCGGTTCCCTTTCTCACGCTTATCCTCTCTATCTCCTCAATCCCAACCAATTCACTCTATTTTCTGTCTCAATTCCAGCGGCCGCCTCTGTCAGTCCCTTGCCTGCTCTTTTCCTCCGTCATAGCCAACGTGTGATGACGCCTTACCGTCGCCCTCACACTGTTCCAGATCTGCCTCCCTGACTTTCTCTCTTTCCGTTACGGCTTTTCCTTGTCTTTCTCGTTCGTTTCCCTGCTCACCACTACACCCTCTCGGTCATGCCCATGTGCAATCAGCATACCACTTCCAAGCTCGCTCTCTCTTCGTGACGATTAGCCGGTGTGGAGTTGCTGCTTCCATGAAGATTCGCAGCTAACTGTCGAGCGGCTCCTCCAGACCGGGCTTCTTCCACCATCGTCAGAAAATGATTGTTAACTCAGCAATCGAGACTCGTGGGAGTCAGAAAATGGTTTGAAGGGTGGTTTTGCTGGGCGATTTCTTCATAGGATTTTCAATAGTGAATTGGAAGAGAATTATGGGAGTTGAGGTAGCGTGTTCTTGCAGAGAAGATTAGGGTTCTTGAGATGAACGAGAAGGAGAAAAAGAGATGGTTTGTACTAATTAAAATCCACTAATACAGTCAAAATATCACTAATCAAGAGTTGACCGTCAGTTTTTGACGGAATCAAAAGACCACTATAACAAGAATTTAATTTTTTAGGACCTGTTTTTCAAAAAGTGAATAGTTTGGACCAAATTGGTATTTCGGCCATAGATTTAGGACCAAAATTGACTTTACTCTAAATTAAATTATGTTACCGGTTACCACACAAGATTAAGCGAATCCATGACCCGTGTCCATTTGTATGTGGGACAGTTCATATTTTAAAACCTAATCTTTTTCTAATTCATTATTTCGTCCATATCTATTCTCCTTCTCTCTTGCATCACATCTAATTTACAGGGGGTATTTCTTTTTTTCTTCTAGAGCAAAACTTAGGTTTCATTTTTGTACTGCGTTTTTTTTTAAATCCGACTTTGGGAGAGACGCATTACGGTCATGCGTCTCCTTTTAATGAAACGCACGAGCGTCATGCGTTTTAGGTTAAGACGCATAAACGTCATGCGTCTCTGAATTTTTTTGAATTTTTTTTTAATTGAAAGACGCATAAGCGTCATGCATCTTAGGGTGAGACGCATAAGCGTCATGCGTCTTTGAATTTTTTTAATCTTTTGTTTTTTTAAATAGAAGACGCATAAGCGTCATGCGTCTTAGGGTAAGACGCATGAGCGTCATGCGTCTCTAAGTCGAATTAAACAGACGCGGCAGAGGCAGTAGCTTCATTCTGCGCAACAGAGGAAGAGTGAGCGATTTTTTGGTCGATTTTCGGCGATTCTCGCCGATTTTCGGCCATTTCCTCTTATCTTTCGGTAAGTTTTGTTCAATCTTTCAACATTTCTCACTTATTCTTTCTTTATTGCATAACATTAGGATTTCTAATGCCAAACTTGTCAAATTTACTAAATTAGGGTTTATAGAAAAAAATTGTCTCTAATTGTTATTATGTTGTATATTTTTTTATGCAGAAATGATGCCAGTATTTGTGAGTTTGTATTGGGGTGGTAGAATAGTTCAACTTCCTCAAGTGGGTATTGGTTATGATCCACCTCGTGCAAGAGGCTCTATCGTATTGAATTCATGTGTCTCATTCTCTGAATTAGTTGCAATGATATGTGCTAAGATAAGAATAGATATGAATAAACATTCCATTGAAATATCATGGAGGCATTGTCTCTATGGTACCGGTATGAGTTACATATGTACTGGGGTTGACAGTGATGACAGTGTGATGTTTATGTTTAATGAGGCTCAAAATTCTACTCGTCATATTGAATTATTTCTTGAGTATTTGCCTTTAAGAAATGTAGAAATCCCACCAATTGTTGATTACGGTGTTGGATCATCTACAAGGGTTGAATATATGAGCTTTGATTGTGGTATGAATGAGCAAGCAGATGTTGCTGATGCTACTGATGTTGGAATGAATAATCAAGTGAATGTTCAGGATAATGTTGATGTTGATATTGTACGAAGAGACCGTGATCCACCATTGTCGTCTTCATCATCTGACACTATTTTAAGTGAGGATTCTCAAGCTGCTGATATTTCCAGTGATGAGGAGGTAATATATAAACCCGTCGTGCAAGGTGAGCAACCACTTCCAGAATACGATCACAGTGGGTTGAAATATTTTCGCAAATTACCGAGTGGTCCTTTTGGAGTACCCGATGTTGGTAATGAACACAGCACTATGTACTGGGATGAGGAACATCCGTATCGGATTAATGCTGGAACAAAATTTGATAGCAAGTTGCATGTGAAGACTGCTATCACTATGTGGAGTTTGAGGCAACATCGACAATTTAGAGTGGTGGAGAGCAAATTAAGAAGGTGGCATGCTAAATGCAAATATCCAGGGGGGAGGACTGAAGATGGGGTAGCTATTATCAGCGAGACCGACGCTGAAAAAGCGAATGAATGTTCTTGGGAAGTTTCTGTGACACAACGGGCCCATGATGATATGTGGGAAATTAGGAAGTGGGTGGAACGCCATAGTTGTGAAGGCCATCGTAATGATAGAGGACATGCTAACTTTTCATCATCAATGATTGCTTTGTGTATTCGGCATCAATTGCTAAAAAATGCTGAGTACAAAGCCGCAGCTGTAAGAAATTTTGTTCATGACAAATTTCATGTGGTAATCAGTTATAAGAAGGCATGGTATGCGCGGAGAAGGGCTATAGAGATTGTATTTGGTGGGTGGGAGGAGTCATTTAGACAGTTGCCAAGCTACATGCTTGAACTGCAGTCAAGGAATCCAGGCACAATTGTTGAGTGGAAGCACAATGAGTTGTTGAGCCAGGGACGTAATAAGGTCTTCTATTATGTTTTCTGGGCTCTTGGGCCTGCTATACATGTTTTCCAAGAGTGTCAGCCAGTTTTAACAATAGACGGGACTCACCTTCGAGGAAGATTTAAAGGTAAGTTGCTTGTTGCTTGTGGTGTTGATGCTAACAAGAAGACTCTGCCGGTTGCATATGCTGTTGTTGATGAAGAAACTGGCGATAGTTGGCAGTGGTTTTTGGATCATGTAAGAATTCATGTGGTGAAATACCAAAGGGAGGTGTGCATCATATCGGATAGGCATAAAGGAATCATTAAGGCTATGCGTTCTGATGAATGGAAAAAACCGCCGATATGTCATCACAAATGGTGTTTGGTCCATTTGAGGAAAAATATCATGGCGAAATGTAAGGGCATTAATGTGAAAGGCAAGATATGGGGATTGGGTATCACAACTCAAGTACGTAAATACATCCGAAGGCGACGTGCACTGCGGGAGGAAAGTATTGTTGCGATACAAGAGCTCAATAAAGCCAAAAAAGAAAATTGGTCTCTTTGTTACGATGATGAACTGAGATGGGGGGTGACCTCAACAAACATGTCAGAGAGCTACAACAGAGTGTTGAAAGGTGTTAGAGAGTTGCCGATTAGAGCTTTAGTTGATCTGACATTTTGGAGAACAGTGCAATGGTGGGTAGATAGAAAAACAGAAATACAACACACCGAAGGTCGGTTAACCCCGTGGGCGAGGGATAAACTTGCTGCGAATGATGCGAGAGGGCAAAAACATTATTGTTCTGTACTTGACCGAGAACTAGGCCATTACCAAATTCTAATTCGTCCACGAGTGGAAGATGGTCAGGCAAAGGGAAACAACAAACAAGAGGTCAAGTTTTTCGATTCAAATTGCACTTGTGGGAAGTGGCAGATGTGGAGAGTTCCTTGTTCACATGCTTACACTGTGGCTAGAGATAGAGGTAACGCTATGTTTGAACTCATTGATAAACACAACCACAAAGCCACATGGGAAGCACAGTACTCTGGTGGCCCATTTGGAGCACCAAGACACGAAGACTATTGGGCTAAACCCGGATGGAAATTGTGTATCACCCCTGAGCAGTTGCTTCCTCGAAAGCGCGGACCAGGCAGAAGAAAGAGGATTCCTAATCAAATGGATGTCCGCGAGGATGATGAACCGAGAGCTCCCCGCAAGTGTAGGAATTGCGGCGTAGAGGGGCATGACCGAAGAAATTGCACAACCGGTCGTGTTATGTAGGAGTTGTTGACATTTGTTGCGCAGGTATTTTTTATTCTAAAATTTAGTTTTCCTTAATTTAATTTACTAGCGCATGTTGGATCTTGTTATGGTAAATCATACTCTTTCTGTTGTAACAGGAATTGTTGATGAAGACTGTGTTTCTACTGCGGTTGGATGAAAAGCAAGTTGTTACCTTTATCTTGGTGGACCTTTTTTATGTAATGATTTTCTCGAATTTGTGATGGATTGGTTGAGTACTTTTATCTTGGTGGACCTTTTTTATGTAATGATTTTCTCGAATTTGTGATGGATTGGTTGACATCCATTGACGAAATATGGTAGAATATAGTATATAGTTTTGATTCTTCAAAGTTTTCAAAAGTAAATACTATAATATATAACGTGTATAATGCATATATCATGATTAAAATATTAAATATTAAATAGTTAATTTAATTATGTGTATAATGCGTGTATGTACATGGTATTATTGTGCATGAAAATATATATAGGTACGTATATGTATTTGAATATAGTGATTATTAAATTAGTTCACTATTATAAATAGATAAGTACCAATGAATTTAGTAGTAGATAAAATAATTCTAAATAGAATAGCAAAGGAGTACCAATGAAAGTTGTGGATTTTTTAAAAAAATTTGGCAAGAATTTATCTTAAATTATGACACCATAAACCTGTTAATCAAGTACCAAAACATCAATATATAATGAAAACAAGTTCAAGCAAACAAAACATACATGACATTACATCATTTCACAATGAGCTACTTATACGTCGATGGAGTGTATTTCGACGGTTCAATCCCCTTATTCTTCCTAGTTGAAAATCTCTTCATCACTTTGCTCACGTACTTCCCAACCCCGGTGCGTGATGAACCCTCTGCAACTGGGCGAGGTTGTACATAGGTGTTCTGAACCTCTGCTTCCTCATTTTCCTCTTCGCTTTCATCATTTTCTTCTTCCACTTCATTTTCTTCTTCTCCTTCATCATCATCTTCTTCAACTCGTTGAGGAGCCACAAACTGGTAATTGTTGAAGTATGAATCGACCGATGCTCTGGCTCCACTCCATTGCTGCTCATCTTGGCTTTGTGAATAGGGGCGATTACTCCAATCAGGCTCAGGTTGGCTTGAGGAAATGAGGGGACGACTCCACTGTGACTGAGACTCCTGGGTTGGATATAAAGACCACTGAGGTGGGTCATACTCGGGATTCATAGGCACTGGTTGCACATAATCAGGATGCGGCTGCGACATCCTAATCTGTCGCGTGTTACCGTGTCCACCAACTCAAACACCCCTCACGCCAGGATGTGGATGTGGTATAGTCCTTCGTCTGTCAGGGATGACCACATCTTGGCGTTGGGAAGCCGGGTACTCCATCACATCGGCGTGGTTCGTAGACTGAAGGGTACGCCTAACAATTTCTCGAATTTGTCGCACTCTTGGGTCTATCTCTTGATCAGTAGTCAAATGCTAAACTTGCTGAAAACCCTCAACCTATATAAAAAAAAATCATACAAATATCAATACGAAACAAACTATAACACATGAAAGCATATAGTTTAATATAACAAACTTACAAATAATCTTATGTCAGAAGTTGTCTCGTTCATCCCAACAGTGGACTGTACCCCAACTTGAGTTAGGTACGTCACCGTAATCCTGTTATACCACGCCATGTATCCCGGACTCAGTGGAATGTTATTATACATCGTTGCGCCACCTAAGGTTGCCTCGAACCTTTCATATCTCATGTCCCATTCCCCAATAAAGAACTGACGCGCTTCTTCCCAATTAGTTCCTTTCTTACCACGCCGATTATTTTTTTCCAAATGATCAGCTTCTTTTAGCATCCTATCCACGGACTGAGGAATCTCCTGGTACTGATTAAATTGTCTGCGCACTCGTCCAGCCTCATGCGACTCGACATATGCCCAACATACCAAATAAGTGTCACAATGGGAGCATCCAGTCACATCCCTACAGTAGTCAGGTAGCATGCAATTTGCATATGGAGTCCACAGAAACTACAAAACCAACAATGTAAAAACCAAATTAATTTCATAATATATTTATAAATTAAGTAAAAAAAAAGACAATCACCTGCCCAGGTTTAATCAAAGATATTTGATCACGGTAATGCTCAACCGAAAATCTAGGAGCATTTCCTATGTGCGTAGTTCCTTTCCACCTATAAATAAAATTGATGTAAAAAGCCGTTGTCCCAAGAAACATAAACAAATAAATGTTTAAATACGTACCTAGCGCCACATGGCGTATATGGCTCGTGCACGAGCGCTCCTATGAACGACGGCCTCAATGTGGGCATTCTTTCCCACGCCCATAGCTGCAGAAGCACCATAGGCCCACCCAACTCTTTCCTCTGATCCACAGAAGCTCCACACAGATAATGATAAAGGTACGACAAAGCCGCACTACCCCAACTAATATTCTGCACTTCGTCCGGATCCTCCAATGCATTCAGCCACATATAAGGAACCTTACACCCCGTGGTGTCTGGTAGAATGAGTCCTCCTAACAATATTAGGGCATGGATACGTGCCCTTTGCATATATACATATGTAGGTAGGTCATCACCCAAAGGTATCCTCGTTTGACTGATCAGAGCGGTCATCAGCAAACCGCCTTGCTTTGTCTCTGACCCTGCATCTGGTAACCATCCCAGCAAAGCTTGACACTTGCTAGGCCAATTGGGATATCCGACATGATAGTCATGACCTGTGAAAACGTGACCGTCCGCTCTCAAGCTCCAAATGGCTTGCATATCTTCTAAAGTCACCGTCGCCTCTCCAATCGCTTGTAATAAATAATACTCCATCCGTCCCAGTTTTGGAGTCACATTTTGCCATAAAAGTCCGTCCCAATTTTAGAGTCACATTTTGCCATAAAAGTAAAATGCGGAAAATAAAACTCAAGAGCTCTTGAAGACTACATTGTGATTGATTTGAATTGTTCTTTGTGATACATTGTACATGGTTTTGATCATGAAGACCAGATTTAAATACAGAAACGGAACACGACCATAATGCAGAGGAGAGTCCCCTTTACATTATTCGCTTTTTTACTTTATTTTTTTTTCCACTCTAGCTATTTATTTTTATTTTTCTAAAACATGTGTGGAAAAACAAACGTTTCACATTTAATGGGACAGAGGGAGTAGTTATTTTGTGAAATTTGATAATGCTAAAGAAGTAAATATGTTATAATATTTGTATATAAATTTTAAAAAAATCATTGTTTGCATCTCTAGCTTATAGTACTCATACTTTCTTGCATATCACAATCTCTCTTGCAGTTTCTATTTTTATTGTCGTACCAACACTGAAGAATACCCAATTGTAGTACTAGTTGAAGAGTGCAAATCAAACATTTCATTAAATTAAAGAGTAGAGGTCAATTATGGTCCTATACATATGACCGAAATATCAATTTAATCCAAAACATTCACTTTTTGAAAAACAGGTCCATAACAAATAAAAATATTGCCAAAGTAGTCCTTTTTTAACGATTCCGTTAAAAAATTAACGATCAATACTAATTAACCACATTTAGACCTAATTAGAATATTAATCTATAATTAAGTAAAAAAATAAAATTTAAAATTTAAAAAGTTAAAAAACTATTCACATTCTTTGTCAAAAAATCTGTCTCCACCAGCAAATCGCCGGCATAACCAGGGTACGCCCCTTTCGGAAACGGATTTCCAGCGCTCGCCGCTGTCTTCGCGGGCATGGTGCTTAAGCCTCTCTCTTTTCGACTCCGTCTCTAAAAGTCAGAGACAAACTCTAAATTCACGACTCCTATCTCTTTCTCCTTCTCCTTCGATAAAATTCTCTCCCCGGTGAAATTCAACCCCTCCGCCGCTACCGTTGCGGCGCCGCCGGTTCCCTTTCTCACGCTTATCCTCTCTATCTCCTCAATCCCAACCAATTCACTCTATTTTCTGTCTCAATTCCAGCGGCCGCCTCTGTCAGTCCCTGCCTGCTCTTTTCCTCCGTCATAGCCAACGTGTGATGACGCCTTTCCGTCGCCCTCACACTGTTCCAGATCTGCCTCCCTTACTTTCTCTCTTTCCGTTACGGCTTTCCCTTGTCTTTCTCGTTCGTTTCCCTGCTCACCACTACACCCTCTCGGTCATGCCCCTGTGCAATCAGCATACCACTTCCAAGCTCGCTC
This sequence comes from Salvia hispanica, assembly GCF_029641045.1. Taxonomy (NCBI): domain Eukaryota; kingdom Viridiplantae; phylum Streptophyta; class Magnoliopsida; order Lamiales; family Lamiaceae; genus Salvia; species Salvia hispanica. The sequence continues at coordinate 29,418,346 of NC_142692.1, forward strand.
TCTCTTCGTGACGATTAGCCGGTGTGGAGCTGCTGCTTCCATGAAGATTCGCAGCTCACCGTCGAGCGGCTCCTCCAGACCGGGCTTCTTCTACCATCGTCAGAAAATGATTGTTAACTCAGCAATCGAGACTCGTGGGAGTCAGAAAATGGTTTGAAGGGTGGTTTTGCTGGGCGATTTCTTCATAGGATTTTCAATAGTGAATTGGAAGAGAATTATGGGAGTTGAGGTAGCGTGTTCTTGCAGAGAAGATTAGGGTTCTTGAGATGAACGAGAAGGAGAAAAAGAGATGGTTTGTACTAATTAAAATCCACTAATACAATCAAAATATCACTAATCAAGAGTTGACCGTCAGTTTTTGACGGAATCAAAGGACCACTATGACAAGAATTTAATTTTTTAGGACCTGTTTTTCAAAAAGTGAATAGTTTAGACCAAATTGGTATTTCGGCCATAGGTTTAGAACCAAAATTGACTTTACTCTAAATTAAATTATGTTACCGGTTACCACACAAGATGAAGCGAATCCATGACCCGTGTCCATTTCTATGTGGGACAGTTCATATTTTAAAACCTAATCTTTTTCTAATTCATTATTTCGTCCATATCTATTCTCCTTCTATCTTGCATCACATCTAATTTACAGCCCTTTTCCGGCAACCGCCATTTCCATATTCAAAGCCCCATTCAGCCTGAATACTTCATTGCAAGTGCGAAAATCTTCCTCCCTTCGTGCAGCAAGATAAAGTTCGTGTCTTGCTTATTCTAATTTGTTGTTAAGCTCGATTATACTTGACGGCCTAAGTGGGTTCGTTTGTCGTGTTGAATTGATTTGCTGTTTAGTGATGTGATTTCAAGTTCTTTTGTTCATTCAATTTCTCGCTGCGTTGATTTTGCTACGAAATTGTTTTGATTCATGAGTTGAGTGGACGGGTTTTGAGTGTGATTGGGGATTAGGGCTTTCCGGATCTTTATTTCATGATTTTAGGTCGGTTTTGGTTGTTTTTCATTTCTGTTGAATGATTAGTATTTGAATTGACACTCTTATAGTATGTGACTGCTGTGTGTCCGAATCCGAAGCTTGCTGGTTATTGAGAATTCATGCTTTAGTATGTACTCTAGTCAGCTTAAGAAATATTGCAGGGAAATTTTGGGAAACTGTTTGTTTTTTAGAGTGCATTTAGGGAATATGAACATAATTTCCACTAAGCTTGGCCTGTTGTGGACCATGGGGCGTCATTTTTAGGATTGTAAGCTGGAATACGAATTCCCAAGGGCTAGAATGATTCTGATAGTGAGGACTTATAGACTTGTCCCTTTTTGGTGTTTATTTAGGGCGTATGATAAATAAATACGTAGTACTCCTATTATTTGACCTTTTCTTCAACTCAGCCTTCCTTAAATAATTGCACAGGAGTGAATTAATTATTCCAGACAATGAAGAAAATGTTAATAGTTGACTTCTTCTGGACAATGTGCTGATAGCAGAAGTCCTTTGTGGCTTGTGCTGTCGATTATAAGTCCTGATTGTTGGGAAGAGACCAGAGAGATTGAGCATATGTTCAATCAATACATGAGTTCCGGCAGAGGGGTTTTTTTTTTTTTTTTTTTTTTTTTAATTTTAATTTTTGAGAAAGAGGATTATATAATGCTTGTAGTATAAGACAAATTGTTACCACTGAACTTCTTCTTATTTTGTTTTGATTTATATATTTTGGGTGTTTATCCATTATCTTAGACAGGCTTTTTTTACCTTCATTGGAAAAAATGTTATATTAATAAATAGCCAAAGACCTAAGCTCAAGTTAGGCATGTTATTTTCGTTTTCTTACAATCTATAAATATTTTCCATGATATTGTGGTCATATGAGTTCTGGGTTACTGTGTCGTTCCGTCTGTTTTATGTTGATTGTTGGGACATTTTCACAATTTCTGTACTATATTCTTGGTTGCAGATAATACTTGCGAAACTGCTTTCTCTGACTCCCTGCTTGTCTCAAACTCCAATATAATGATAGAAGCTGATAGTGAAATTATTAAGCCTGAGGTATGCTCTGCGTTACTGCTTCTGGACCTCGACGTCATGACGTTATCTTGTATTGTGATGTATGGTTCCCACTGTCTTGCCTGTTTATATGTGCAAGTATCCCCTTGACTTTTAGAAGCCAACTGTTTCCACCCATTCCATTTTATACCTTAATAGAAAGAGGAATATAACCTGATCCACCATTGGAGCTTGTGAAGGATCCCTCTGGGCTAAAATTAAGAAAATTAATTTGCCCAAACATGCTTTTTAATAGGAAAGTAAAAACATAGTCAGAATACCCGACTCTTATCATCCACTGTCTGTTTTCAGATGAGACCATGAAAGTTCAAAATTATAACACTTGTGATTTACTACTATTATTCAACAGTGTGCGCTGGTCTTGTATTTTATTTTTCTTAACAACTGAGATCCTTGCATCTATATGCTCTATTTTACGGATTTGATGTTCTATATTTTTTTTCAAATAGTGCTTGTTTTTATATTGATGTACTGCTTTTATTGTTAGATTCTGAAGGCTTATGTATGGCTTCAAACTGCTGATGATTCAATACAGCAAGTTGAGCAAGAAATTGCCATGTTTTGTCCATTCATATGTCGTGAAATACATTCAGGCATGGGATCTTCCAAGAATCATCCAATCTCCCTTCCTCCACGAGTGAATCCTCCTATGTTAAGCCTAATTCTTGACTATTGCCGGTTCCATCAAGTACTGGGGCGCTCTAACAAGGTTATTAAAGATTGCTGGTGTTTGAATTCTGTTAATGCTATTGACTTATATATTGGGGGAAAAAGTCTGTTAGGCTTAGGCATTCAAGTCTCTGAGGAATTTGATGGATGATATATAATATAATCTTTCTACATTTATGCAGGAGAGGAAGTCCTTTGATGAAAAGTTTGTACGCTTGGGTACCAAAAGACTTTGTGAATTGACATCTGCTGCTGATAGCCTGCAACTTAAGCCCCTTGTTGATCTTACTAGTCGTGCACTTGCACGGGTGATTGAAGGAAAGTCTCCGGAAGAAATACGAGAGATATTTCATCTGCCTGATGATCTCACAGAGGTTTTCTTTTGTTGCAAAAGTTCTTGAAACTTTTACATAACCTACTTCTTTTATTCCTAATATAACTGTGTTTTTGTTGCTGAAACAGGAAGAAAAGTTGGAGCCCATTAAAAATACCATGGATGATCCAAGGATTCGGCTTTTGAATCGATTGTATGCTAGAAAGAGGAAAGAATTAAAAGAAAGGGAGAGACTAAAGGTGATCCGGGAAATTGTTTCCTGTACTGATTTGTGTGTCCAATGTTTAAATACAATAGCTGCTTGAAAATGGTTATGACTCACTGTAAAAGTTTGCGGTGTGTGCTAGTTGGGATTATAGCTATCTGTACTATATTGAGTGAACTTCTTGGAAATGTCCACTATATTACATGGTACGACCCAGTTAAGACTCAGACTTTACCTTTCAATGGATTGTATAGAATATTGAAGTCGAAGAGGATCAAGTGGATGACCGTTCGGTGGATGATCTCATGTCATTTATCAATGGAGCCAATGAAGGTATTTTGTTTGTTATATTTCATTATTCCTCATCCGCTCGTCTCAGTGAATGTTGAAATAGATGCTTAGAAGTTTATAGGTGTAGAAAAGCTTTGAAAAGTTTTTCCTTGATGCTAACTCTCTTGATGATGAGTTATCTGTGATATATTCTATCAATGTTATTGATACAGAAATAATAATGACCCAACTTATTTGGCTCAAATTCAATACACTTAGCAAAGGAGTTTACTTTTTTTTTATTTATATTTTAGACCTCTGTCTACCTCCCCTCCTTTTATCATTTGAGGAACATTTGATACATGGTTAGTTTGCAGATTCCAAGGTGAGCACATCTTCTAAACACAAAAAGAAGAATCGGAAAAGAAAAGATAATCACAAAACTGCTCCTTCAAACTGTACCGGTACTTCTGGAAGAAACGGTATCCACAATAATAAGGTAAAGAACTGTTTTCTGTAATATACTATTCGGCTTTATGAAAATACTGATCTCATATGGGAATTTAATGATTATAAATATTCTATGTTCTCATTCACCTGTGCTACGGAGCATGCTTGAATGCCTTTGGTGTTTGAATTAACATCATCTATTACTGCAGGAAACCGATGGTGTTGATTCGTACTGTAGCAATCCAGCATTACATGACAGTCTTCTGCACAATCTTTGTAATGCCACAGAGCTGCTTGATATTGGTGATGACAGAATTGCACCTGTAGAAGATGAGTTTGATTGTTGCGATTTAGATGATGACATTGATCCTGCTTTGAAAGAAGAAATTGATAGGTGAGCGTGATGCTATTTGACTAGCCTCATTATAATAGTATACAGTTTTATCCCTTTAAATTAGAATCATGTTGGCTGCAATGTTCATCAACTTGCCTTGTTCTGTTCGTTCATTATTGGATATATGTAAAACTATTTTTACATTAACTGGGTGTGTAATTTTCTCTTTGGTAGACCTGTTCAAAGGATTATAATGTTCTGTCACTGTACTTGTCTGATTGATAGGGAAGTGGAAGACTTTGCCAGACGATTAAACCCAGATTGGCCTGATAGAATCCAAGATATTCTGTTTCTGAGTCAGGGAAAACCGCTGCAGTTGCCTAATGGAAATTGTTCAATGAGGGTGTTCACGAGTGAGTCTTCTTCTTTGTTCTAGTTCTTTTTTATTTTTATATTTGTAAATAGATTCTTGGCATTTTCCATGCAACATTTCAACCCTTTGATGACATGTACCGTTCCTGCTGATTCACTTCTCTGAATTTGACAATTTAGTATGGCCCTTAATTTTCCATTTGCTTTCATTCATTACTGAAGCATGTTGTTCAAGAGTCAAAATTGATTTTGGTGCGATGTCTTGTGACTGCATGAAATAATTACTTTGCTCCACAGGTGTAGATCAGCGCCTCAATCATGGAAACTCATCAACTTGAATAAGTTTATTGCTGCGGAGGAAATGGCCCTTTTGTTCGTGGGCATGAGCTGGTTTGGATTAACACTCAAAATTCCATGGTCATTGGTATTATTTTTGACATTAGATATTCAATTTTGATGATCCAAGTTGAGCAACACAATAAGGGAAGTTATATGAGTATAGATGAGAAACACAAGCCAAACCATCTTGTAATCTCCCTTTCTCTTTAATTCAGTTTGGAGGGGTGCCTAGGAAAATAGGAATACTAGTAGATCATGAGACTAGAACAATCCCTTCTCTTTTTTTTCTTTCTTTCTTTCTTTCTTATTTTGTCTTCTGGATACAGCTGGGGAATTTATAGCCGGCAGTTGGGGTTTGGGAGTTAGTTGTAAATATCACGAGATTTATGTAATCTTGAAGATTTTCGAGGTTAATGGTCGAGGCCTCTCTGTCTTTTCCTGCTTATATAGTTTGCATTATAAGCTTTAAGATATGATTGAACAGTGATGTCCTCATCTGGGAGAACATGTACACATTCCGGATGCCTAGAGGAATTGTATTAATAATGTTGAGATTGTAATTGCTTGTCCTGTTGAGCTGAATGCGTGGACAGTGCCTGTAACTGGTAACAGAAGATTAACTCTCTTGTTTGCCAATACGAAATTATATTGTGCATGTCAGATGAATTATAATACGAGACTGGAAAGGAGAGATGCCGGGTAGTTACTTGCAGGTCCTGTTGTGCATCACGGGCCCTCGCCCCTATAGGCTCGAGGTATTACAAGATTAGAGATACGAATGAGCTTTAAAGATGTTTGTTAAAACGAATCAACCCTTAGTGAAAGAGTCACTAGCAGTACCGGTATGAAAATATCACCAAATCCGCCTGATTAAGGGAATTTTGAGTAGCATCGGATAACATCTTCTACACTTCAAACACCACGAGCTACCTACAAGAAAGAACCAATAACACAGTTGTAAGGCATCAAGGATTCTACTGCCTATAAAACTTTATATGCTGCTTCACTTCTGACATTCAAATAATCCAAGGAACGACGGAGATCAGGTCAAATAAGTGTATGTTTCACTTTTTTTTGCTATAAGTTGAAAAAAATAAATCAAAGTAACTGTATTTTTGGAACAGGACTCGTTCCATTAAATATGAAATATTTGATTTTCGGCATGTGATTTTATGTAGTGTTGTTTTGTGAGTTAATCCAGAAAAATTAAAGTAAAATAGAAGAGTAAATATATTATTTCTATTTTAGGAAATATTTCATTTTTAATGGAACAATCTAAAAAATAAATAGTATATTACCCTATAGCGACCGCCACGAATCCACAGATAACAATTAGGCAATTACTTTTATTTTGATATACTAGTATCTCTTAAAATTATGCTATTTTTTTAGATGTGATTTATTTTTTATTAATAATATTTGAAGTTTTTAATTTCTCTCTTAGTTACTGATTGTATATTAACTCCTTACCATTTCAAAAGTTATTAGTATTTTGGAAGCAGCTTGGATCACCTACAACTTTTCCGAATAATTATACGGATAGGGGGGGGAGGGATGGAACATGGAAGTAGTACTAATAATTATATGGGCAGGGATGCGATTAAATGAAAAATGTCAACCGATCGCAAAAAAACATCAACGGGAAAATGTCAACAGAATTTCAACGGTAGTTAATGATTGATGTTGTGTTGATACTGTGTTGACATTAAAATCTTAAAATTTTACACTGTGTTGATATTGTGTTGAAATTGTGTTGAGTAGTTTTGAGTTTGTACAATATATAAGTTTGCATTTTATCCCTATACGATACTGCAAATTTCTTTGAAATAGAATCGCGGTTTAGACGTCGGAAACGCGATTTAGCAACGAAATGGTTTGGGAAATCGGATTGGAAGCCACGATTTGATGATTTAATCCGTATGAGAAAAACAGCAAACCGGCAAGATGATGGTGGATCTGAGCTCCTTCTCAGAGGAGAAATTCGATCCTAAGAAATGGATAAACGGCGCCGTACAGCAGCGCCACCCGCAGGATCCCGTCGAGAAGCATCTCGTCGATCTCGAGAGATGGTGTCAGAGGAGATCGCCGCCTCTCTCGAAGAACAGAGCTCCGCCGCGCTCCTCCGCGTCCCCCGTGCCTCCCGCGACGTCATCCGCCTCCGTGACGACGCGCTCTCCCTCCGCTCATCCGTCGCCACCATTCTCATCTCGCTCAAGAAGGTGCTCTGCTTTCTGTCTCGCATCACAACAATGTCGCTGGAAATAATGTTTCTCATCCTGAAATTCAGAATTAGACATGAAATGTATTCGGATGAATGCGAAATTTGTTTCACTCAAATGAAAAAGGTTACGGAGTTAATGCAGGCTTATAATAATTAGTTTGGAACTAGTAACATACTGATAATCAGAGATACGGAGTTAGTTGAAGGTGCCATTTAAGTATGAATTCGTAAAATCAGAGTATTTTGTTTACTGATTTAGAATGATTACACATGAGTCCAGTGCATAAGGAGTAATAGGAATAGTTAATTTTATGCCTGGAATTGTTTGCTAATATGTTCTCAAGTACTAGTTACTTAGTGTGACGTTTTGTGTCAATCGGAGTAGTTAATGTTATGCCTTAAATTGTTTGCTAACGTAGGCTGTGTTAGGATTGGTATACTGAAAAACATATTTCGAGCATGTTGCACGGATAGAATTGCTTGTATACAATAAATTTTACAATCCACTTTTAACCCAAAGCGAGAAGAAGTAATTTTATCGCATTGATGTTTGCTTGTGCATTTATAAGATGTTTTTCAAACATTTAAATGCATAAGAAGCAAATAATTCTAATTCTTCTACATAGTAGACTGGTCGTGAACGGCGTTCACAGAAGGCGACGCAGTCGGTTCTTTGTAGAAGAGAAATAGAATTTCACAACCTAGATAGGCTTTGACACCTATCGTGAAAGGTTGCAGTGTCAGTCCGCATATTTCTTTACCTTAGGAAATAAACGACACTGGTGTGGTATAGCACTGAAGGATCTAACAGATGAGATAAGTCTTTCTTGCTATTTGTGTTCTTGAATGCAATTTGATTTGTTTAACATGTAGATAATTAATCCCATAATCGGTCAAATAGATTAGATCTGATTTATTTGTATATGCATGTCTTCCGCTGTGCAAGGGGCACCAATCCCCAGCAATTGGTATCAGAGGCAATTTTTGGCTCTGATTATGTGGATTAATTTCATGTTATGTGAATTGCTTGAATGCATGAGTTTCTCTGTTTGGTTTGGGTTTTATTTGTTTTTGGAATGAAACCCTAAAATGAAGAACGGCTAGGCTCCTCGTCGAGAGAAGTTTATGTCACGGATCATCAGTCATTTTCATAAGCGTTGGTTTTATCAAATTACGTGAATTAAGTGTTGATTTCTCTATCGAGTAACTTTTACCTGTTCAAGAATCAATTGATTCTTGTTAGTATTCGCGGAATCTGTATAATCATATATGAATTGATTACGTGTATGATTTATTAATCATATATGTGTGCAGTCATGTGTAATGATTACTTTGTTTGTTGATTCCAATTGTTCCGTGTACGTGAATCAATTTTATATGTAATCATTGATTACATGAATGCAAAATCTTGATTGTGCTGAATCAATTCGAGCTCGCGGTGAGTGTCCGTTTTTCACGCTACTTTGTTACAACAATCTTTGGCGGCGTGAATATGAAGTCACGGGGCAGCAGCGCGGTGGCGTTGTTGGATGCGCAATAGTGGCGATCGGGCAGCAGCGGGTGCGACGATGCAAAGACAATAGCGTCGGTATCCCGCAGTGCAGCGCCGGCGATCGCCGACGACGCAGCAGCAGCGTCGGAGACTACGGAACAGCAGATGCAGCAACGTCAGGCTGGGCAGTTTGCCAAGCAGCCCAGGTGGCAGACTGAGTGGGAGCCCGTCAGCGGCGCTTCCGCACTCGTTTGACTGTGTCAAAATTTTCAAATTAGTTAGGATATTCCTAATCCTAGGAACTAATTTGGAGAAAATTTTGAAATTAGTTAGGGTCTTATTTTAAAATTAATTCAAGATATTGTTTAGAATAATATTTGAATATATCAAAGTGGATTATTTAAAATTTAATTTTTTAATTAAATTATGGATTAAAGGTATTTTTATCCTTATTTTATGGATTTAGATAGTTTAAATTCTATCTAGATAAATCCTAGATAAATTGGGATAGTAATAATTAATTTTATTTGTCTTATGGATTTATATAGATTTGATTCTATGTGAATAAATCCTAGATAGACTAGATAAATTAATTAATTATATTTGGATTTTAGCCTTATTTTATGGATTTAGATATATTTAATTATATCTAGATAAATCCTAGATAAATTTGGATAATAATTAATTTTATTGTCTTATGGATTTATATAGATTTAATTCTATGTGAATAAATCTTAGATAGACTAAGATAAATTTTAATTATGTTTATCCATATCTTGTAGATATTGATAGATTCAATTTTTGTTGGTTGGATCTTTATTATCTTTTGTCTTGTGTTGATAAATTGAAAATCAATCTCACAAAAATAGTTAGATCAAGCATCATTAAATGGGTAATCCTTGGGAAATGGATCATAAAATACATGGATCCACATCAACTACACAATTTAACTGGCAGTTTTGCCAGGAATATTCTACTTGTATTTTCAGATTCAAATCAGCATGTGTTGTTGGAGACACTGAAAGCGGTCTACTTGCCATATGAAGCCTTCAAACAAAGGTAGTCTTATTTTTTCTTACTGTAATTACTCCGCATTCTTCACACATTTATGATGGGATAGTATTAGAACTGTTTTTCCACACCTCTGTTCCTTGGTGTGATTTGGTATTTGTTTTGAGTTAAGAAGACAATTTCATATGGTGGAAACTCTTTTTCGGTAGAGGTTCTTGATTTTATTTATTTTTTATTCTGGGTATTGTTGTGTGTGGAGGATGCTTCTTGTTATGTGTGATGGCCACTAAACAATTGATTTCTTTATTATAATTAACTCCTGTAATTTCTCATGTAGGTATGGGCAAATGGAGCGAGGTGTGCTGTCTGGGGGCATGGCTGAACTTGATCTTAGGGGAGTTAGTACTCGCATTATTGGTGTCCAGGGAGTCGAACTCAGTGAAACAGTGAGAAGAATGGAAGAGTCCATCCCACAAGTCATTCTACTTCTTGAAGCTTCCACTGAAAGATGCATTAATTTTACTGGTGGTTCCGAGTTAGATGAACTAATCCTAGCCCTAGACGATGTAACATTACAGTATATCACCATCCTTTAGGGTAACCTAAAAGCACTAAGAGCAGTGTGTGGGGTGGATGTAGCCGCGGATAACATTGTAGGAAAGAAAGAAACTGGATCTGATAGGAAAGATGCAGCTTCGCATGCACGTAAAATTGATTTTAGTTCCAATGAGGAGGAATGGTCTTTTGTTCAGGGTGCTTTGCAGATTCTCACCGTTGCAGATTGCGTCACAAGCCGAATTTCAGTTTTTGAAGCTTCATTGAAGTCCACACTTACTCGACTGAGCACTAATCTGTCTTTCTCAGTGTATGGTTCAAATCTTGACCATAACCAATCACATTTGGATGACAATGATGGAATTGGGGGCTCTTCAACAACAGGAAAAGCTTCCTTGGATGTTGCAGCTCTATGGCTTGTTGATGTTCCTGAAAAAGCTCGAAAACTATTTAGCCTCTTAGAGCAGGTACATACATCATTCCCTTATTCGTAAGATTCAAGGGAAACAACTTTTTGGTGCCACCCTATATTATATTTTCCAACAGAAACTGATCATAAATCATTTGATCTAATTACTTAATGACTGATACATCCTAGGCTCACGAGTCTTAACGAGTTTCTCTTGGTTCTTGCAGTCAAAAGATCCCCGATTCCACGCTCTTCCACTGGCTTCTCAAAGAGTAGCAGCCTTTTTAGAGGCAGTTAATGAGCTAGTATACGATGTACTCATACTAAAAGTGAGACAACACTTCAATGGTTTGTCTAATCTACCGATATGGTCTTCTATTGAAGAGGCAAGCGCTTACCCTGTTCCAAGCTTTAGCGCCTATCCTCAGTCATACGTGAACAACGTGGGTGAATACCTTCTTACTCTGCCCCAACAGCTAGAGCCCCTTGCCGAGGGAATTTCCAACAGTGACTCCAATGCTGAGGAGGCACAGTTTTTCGCAACTGAATGGATGTTCAAGGTAACTAAGCTCACTAATTTACTTTATACTCCAATGTTGAACCCGATCATGTGAACGTGTAGGTTGGTGAGGGAGCTAGTGCTCTTTATATAGAGCAGCTGCGCGGGATCTAGAAGATAACAGATCGAGGAGCTCAGCAACTAGCAGTGGATATCGAGTACTTGAGCAACGTGCTGTCAGCTCTATCGATGCCAACACCACCAGTTCTTGCCCCGATTCACACATGCTTCTCAGCACCAAGGGATCAGCTCAAGGATGTTGTCAAATCGGATTCAGGAAATCAGCTAGATCTTCCCACAGCTAACCTTGTGCGTAAGATGCGAGGAGTCAGGCTTGATTAGGGCCTATCTCCCAGCTCGCTTCAGCGATGAACTCATCTCCCTCCCAAATCCTATACAAATATTCGTATTGTAGTGTACTGGAAAAATGGAAAATGAGATTGTAAAAATGCCAATATTTGTTTTTGTTTTGTAAAAATGCCAATATTCCTAAGATCACGAAGGTCTTTATAAGCTTCCAATCATGCGTTTCTTGCCCTTAATTATATATCCATTAGAATGTTCTAGTAGATGATTTCCTCAAGACTTCTATTTATAGAAGACTGTCTTGACAATCATAATACATACATTCTAATTTATGTTAGTTCTAATAGACAATATGATCGAATAAATCCTGGCACAACGATAGCGAGAAGATAATTCTCTTTGGGCATAACTCATTGTCATTGTCTAGCCATTTGAGATCCACATTTACACTTGCAAAGATACTTGCTCCCACTGACTGACACAGCCTGTAGGTAGTATTGCAAGTCTTGTAAAACATGTTGTCTATCTTAGATTGTAATATGGAATCTATCACCTTTTCAAAGATGATTATCCAAATTAACCAATACTACATTGTAGTTAAAGGGATTATGTTCAAGGTAATCTAAGACTGAGTCTTACGACACTCTTAGACCCATGAACTTGTTGTGTTCCAGTGGAACGCTCCCACTACGATATGGTTCTTACAATCTTAGGTACTGAAGTTGATTTTATTAGTGCAAAAGTTTCTAATGGTATGACTTCTTGGTAATGTGGAAAATCTGATATCTCTCTCTTTATTTTGAGAGTTATCACGCTGTTAGGCTTGTAGTTCATCTCTTGATCTTCATACAAGAATTATATCTTTGAAGATTACAGAACTTATAACCTTACATCATTTGGGAAAAACCTTAAAACATGCCTCAGTACTCAACTCCAATTTCTTGGACACTTTTCCAACATGTGTTGGAACAACATTACACCTTGAGATGTGCTAGACTAGAGACGCTCTAGTCCACAACTCGTGTTTTGTAGAAGGTACTGATGTTGGTAGTTTCTTTAATGTTTATCCCATCAATGATAAGATTTTAATGAGTACAACTCATCTCTTAATCAAACTTGTCTTAGAAAGACTTTGATTCCTTCTTACATAACTATCACATTCATTAGATGAATGCTTGGATTCGTTAATGGAGATTAGACCCCCACTACTGATCATAACCCTTTGCTCGTCTCCTTATGATGTAAACCATTGAGACTTGCTAGTCTTTCTATGTTGCACTTCTATAAGTATTCTGAATCTCTTGAAAAATCAAATGATTCTAACTCATAGTGCATCAAATGATTTTTAATATTTAAAACGATACATTCGAATCTGAATAAAAATTAATTGTATTTTCTTAATTAATATATTTAATATTTTAAAACTAGATAGTTATATAAAAATATTAGACGCCCTAGCTTAATTAAATAAAATATATTAAATTTAATTAAAGCAAAGAAAAATAACAAAAAAATTGAAAAGATAATGAAAAAATAGTATATTATTTTATTATATAAACCAATCTGAATAAGATAAATGTTTAATATTTTACATATTTTTTCATATACTATTAAATGAATTATTTCATTGTTACTACATTGATAAAATGTTTCAGAAAATTTAACGAAAAAAATAAGTTAAGAAAGAATAGCACAATGGATAAAGAAAAGGCTAAAAATTAAATTATAGAATGATTAAATAAAAATCTATTTGAAAAATCATATAATGCTATTTAAGTTATCAAATTATTTTACAATTAAATATAATAATTTAGTTATGTAGTGTGTTAATTAATACTGATAATTTAAATTACTGACTTTTTAATTAATTGTTTTAAAAATTTAAACGACAAGAATGATTTTGATTGAAAATTTTTTAAATTCATTACTCTAGTGCATGATTAAGTTTATCTCCAATTAACATATATGCATTTAGATAAGAATAACTAATTTGGTTAAATTTTCCTTAATTAGGTATATATCTATTTAATACTATAATGTTAGGGTAAATTAGTCACAATGTAAATTATATGTATAGAAAAAATACATAAGGGTATTATGGCTTGAAGACATTATGTCTCTAAATCACTACTCTTTATAGAATTAATTCTATTTAGAAAATATCCTAGTAGATTTAGATAATTAAATTTATCTCTATCTTATAGATATTAATAGATTTAAATCAATTTAAAATATATCTTAGTAGATTGAGATAATTATTAATCCAGTAATGTTATTATCTTTTGGGTTTAAGATAGATTTAGTTCTATCTAGTTAAATCCTATTTGAATTAATTAATATTAATTCTAGTTTATCCTAATTTTATGGATATAAATAGATTTATTCTATTTAGAAAATATCCTAGATAAATTTGGATAAAGATAATACAAGATAATCCTTATCTAATTGGATTTTGATAATATTAGTTTTATCTAGTATAAATCCAAATAGAGTTGATATATCCTAGTTTCTTATTCTAAATATTCTAAGATTTGTTTAATCTTAGAATGATTGGATTTTATCTTCATCTTATGGATTTGGATAAATTTGTTTCTATCCTTAAATATCCTAGTATGATTTAGATAATGATAATCCAAGATCAGTTTTATCTTGAATTTTAGGATTTGATTTTATTTTTATAAAATCTAGAATAATCCTAAGTGGATTTAGATAGATTAAATTCTATCTAGGTAAATCCTAAATTAATTTGGATAACCTTTATCCAAGATAAATTTATCTAATCCGAAATTTTTATTTTGGAATAAGATAAGGAATTAATTATTTTATTAAATCTCCCTAGATTTATTAAATAATTTAAATAATTATCAAGTGTGATTAATTACCATGGATTAAATGGATTTATCTATTTATTTGGTGTTAATCTGCTTTAAGTGGATTATCTGCCTTATCCGCTTAATTGATAATTATGCAAAAACCATGTTTAAAATGACTAAGCGATAATTACAACAGTGCGTTGTATATGGTCTCCATAAATTGGTCTATATTTGAAGTAGTTTCTAATATTATCGCGACCCACCTTAGTGGGAACAATAATCCTACGAAATAGCAAGTTCATTAGATTAGACTTCTTAACAGTAAATTGTTTAAACTAGAAGCATGTTTCTAATATTATCGCGACCCACCCTAGTGGGAGCCATAATCCTACGAAATTGCAAGTTCATTTGTTTAAACTTATTTATAAGATAGCTATGGAATTTTGTTAGTGGCGTACGACCTTCCCTAGAAGGAGTTTTGCCCGAAATATTCTACTTGTATTTTCAGACTCAAATCAGCATGTGTTGTTGGAGACACTGAAGGCGGTCTACTTGCCATATGAAGCCTTCAAACAAAGGTATTCTTATTTTTTCTTATTGTAATTACTCCGCATTCTTCACACATTTATGATGGGATAGTATTAGAACTGTTTTTCCACACCTTTGTTCCTTGGTGTGATTTGGTAGTTGTTTTGAGTTAAGAAGACAATTTCATGGTGGAAACTCTTTTTCGGTAGAGGTTCTTGATTTTATTTATTTTTTATTCTGGGTATTGTTGTGTGTGGAGGATGCTTCTTGTTATGTGTGATGGCCACTAAACAATTGATTTCTTTATTATAATTTCTCCTGTAATTTTGTCGAATACCGGACTTTATGTTTATGAATTGTTGAAGACGTGTACAGGATGAGAACACCAACAACAAAGTATGCCAGCATAGTCATGATGCTGGAAGACATTCTGCAATTATATCGGATTGAGTCCACAGTACTAGTACAACGTTACATCAAGGCTCGTACGAAACGTGCGCGACGTAGGATTGTAGAACAGGCCAGGCAGTACAGCATCATCAGTAAGGTTCCCAGGCAACTAGATCACTTGGACAGACTCATTCATCTAACGGATGTAGATTGCATAGATAACCTACAAATGGACCGCAACACATTTGGAAAGTTGTGTCGTATTCTGGCAGGTCTGGGGGGTTTACAAATTGGTAAATGCCTAGGGATCGAAGAACAGGTTGCGATATTTGTTGGTGTTCTGGCGCATCACACAAAAAATCGGATTGTTCGTTTTAGTTTTACGCGATCTGGATCCACGGTATCCTATTACGTTAATAAAGTTTTAGGAGTCGTGCTTAGCCTTCATGACATATTGTTTTCTAAGCCTACCCCGGTACCGGAGGACTGCAATGACCATAGATGGAAATGGTTCGAGGTTAGTTCAGTGTGTGAACTCATCTCATTATGATATTGTTGTTACTTGTGTACCATTGTGTTTGATGCATTATATTTGTGTCCAGGGTTGCCTAGGTGCTCTTGATGGAACACACATCAACGTCTTGGTCAACAACAGCGATAAACCATGGTATCGCACGCGGAAAGGGTCTATTGCCACTAATGTGCTAGCTGTATACGACCGAGACATGCAGTTCGTGTATATCCTACCCGGATGGGAGGGGTCCGCGGGGGATTCTCGTGTGCTAAGGGATGCGGTGTCCAGACAGGATAGCTTCAGAGTTCCCCAAGGTCAATATAATCAAAGAACTGTATCCATTTATCATTAAATATATCATGTTTGCAATACATCAATCAATTATATATCCATTGCAGTCCTTCTTAGGTGTATTTTTCTCCAGGTTGCTATTATTTATGCGACAACGCATATGCTAACTGCAACGGCTTCTTAACTCCTTACAAAGGCGTACGCTATCATCTGAAGGAATAGGGGGTTGGAGATCAAACTCCACAAGATCCCAAAGAACTGTTTAACATGCGTCACAGCAAGGCAAGGAATGTTATCGAACGAGCCTTTGCGGTGCTTAAGATGCGTTGGGGGATTTTGCGAAGTGCATCATTTTACCCAATACAAACCCAGATTAGATTGATCATGGCTTGTTTCCTTCTACATAATTTCATTCGGCGTGAGATGAGTGTCGATCCCTTAGAAGACGCCCTCGCAGGAGATGCTTCTACAAACATCCATGATGATAATTATGTCGCACACCAATACATTGATGTTGTGGAACCTTCGCAAGAGTGGACTGCACTGCGTGATACCATGGCCATGAACATGTGGAATAGTAGATAGAATGAAATTAGTAATTTATTAATGCTTGTTATGAACTTGTGGGATTTATGTACTACTACCAATACCAGACTATTTGATGTGATGCTTTTTCCATTCTGTGTCGTTATGCATTTGTGTATGGTCACGTACAATACTGAGCTTGTTGCCTTTATCTCAGCAAATGTCGCAATACATTGGCAACACTGATGGCATTCCCAAGTGTGGATGCAGATCGGGGAAGATGGACATGCGTCGTGCAGGTAAAACTGCAATGAATGCTAGAAGGTATTATCTCAAATGCCCCGCAAATTTCAACCACCGTGGTTCATTTATCTGGTGTGATGAGTATATCAGAGGTATGCGAGCAATGCCTACACTTGATGACCGTGGAGACACTCTACAATTTGGTAAGGAACGTGCACATTTGGATGTTGGGGAAGACGTTGCAATCGGATGTCGCCACTGCAGCGTCACTACCACAACACTTGATGTGAAGACCCTCATCTTAATTGGTTTCTTGGGATCCTCTTGCTTGTATTTGGAATTTTAATAGGCAAGCTTATGTAACATGTCGCCAACTTTCACCTAACTGACTTCAGCCCTTTGGACATCTTGTGGAGTATTTTGTATATATATGTAAGATCGATTTGAAGACATAAGACCCTCTCTATTTTGTATATATGTAAATATATTTTGTTGGAGTTTAATGAAAGGATGGGATGAAATTTAAATTTGCACAGAGGAAAGCTTTCAACAATGTGTCTTGATGGAGTTGATTAGAAGATGAAGTGATTCTAAAAAGCTGTAAATAATAAATACAATTTGAAAAGTCAACTTTTATAAAGTAGATTTGTAAATTACTTGCATATATAACATTTTATATACGTATTGAACTATTTTGAATTCTTTGTTTTTTAAATATTCTACTCTCTCCGTTCCATAGTAATAGAGGACTTTCATTTTGCACACTTGTTTTGAAAAAATAATTATAAATAGTTAAAGTGGAGAAAAAATAAAGGAAGAGAAAGAATAATATAGAGAAGAATCTTATCTATAATATTTTCTCTCTTACTTTACTTTTTCTCCACTTTAATTATTTATAATTATTTTTTCAAAACGAGTGCGCAAAATGAAATGCCTCTATTACTATGGAACGGAGAGAGTAATATTTTGATGGAAACTAAACCTCTCCAAAATAATTTAGCCTTATACAGTAGACAAAACGTTTTTTTTAAAAAAAAATAGGCAACGAGTTGTTTTTTAAATCTTTTCCAATTGCTCAATAATGTTACAGCCCCCCTACTATAATTTATTTCTGCGTCCGCCACTGCATGGATCACCGCTGAATCAATGGTATTAATAATCTACATTTGCAAATATTTTTTCGCTACTGAACATAGTTCTTTGTTTCTAGAGTTGGACGAAAATTGAGTTGGTCAAGAAATACAACTTAGCAATATGATGTGGTATCTCCACTCAATGAAAATGTGACAAATGGAGAGCCATATATGAATATTAACAAATGTAAATTTTAATCTACTCACAACAATACATTATGATAGTGTAAAATATTATTTCCCCCGCAAATTGATAGGGAATAATTAATAGTTTTTAGTAGTTAATTTTTTTCTTAATCACATGTAAGAAATTCGAGAGTTTTTTAAAATTTTTATGAAATACTATTAAATATTCTTTGTAGCATATAGTTAAAATTCTAAATTATGAATGGATTAATATCTTCATTATAAGATCTACGTAGTCAATTATTATTAAATCCATTATCCATGATGATGAAAGAATGCATATTTTCTCCTACAGTTTACCCCAAATAAAATGCTACAAGAATGCTACGAATTTTTATTCATTCCCCGTCATCAGTACGAAGCTGTTATCCATTTTGTGGCCTCATTTGGCATTGTGCCGCCATTAATCCACGTTCCATCAGCAACTAGTAGTTGGAAAGATTGAGCAGAGATGTAATTAGTAATGATGGTAGATATATGTCAATCCTAGTAATCAATGGTTGATAAATCTTCTATTTAAGAAGTAGTAGCACGGTCTATTATGATATCCCACACCTTACATTCTCTCTTCTATTTGCTACTAATATGATTATCCCTGCCCAAGCAGCCTACTTGTACTATGGTAATTGGTTGGCTGAGGTCGATGAGATCGTGTTAAACACGATCATCAAGCTCAAACAAGAAACACGGTGGATGCTCCCAGATTTTCCACACTTGTTCTTCATGACAGCACAAAAGGAGTTGCAGTCAAACACCCGGCACCAGTTCAGTGAGGTGGAGATCAAGCAGCGAATGGATTTCATGAAACTTAGGTATAAAACATTCAACCAGGTGCAGGCTGAAGGTGCTTCTTGGGACGTCGGGTGATGTGGACCCATGTATTGTAAGGTCCGTTTTCCAAGGATTTACCCAATTTGGATGCTTGATCTAGGTATTTTTTTTGTGATAATTGATTTTCTATTTTATCAATAAAGGGCAACCCAACAAGAAATAAGGAAGCTAAGATAAACAAGAAGGAAATAACATTGGATAGGGTGGAAATTGAGATACATAGTCATTGATGAAGCAAGCTAAGACACTTACAACATAACTAACATGCATCCATGGCTAGATCTTCAAGGGAACCACAAACCTCAAAGCATACCTCTACTTGATCCATGCTTGAACTAGCAATTGATGGAAATCCCATGCTTGAACTAGCAATTGATGGATTCAAGCAACCTAAATCTAGGAATTGGATAGAAACCCTCTCCAAGAGGAAACAAAGCTCTCAAGCATCTAATTTCATCAAAGTCTTAGGAAAAGAAATGACATCAAGAGGTATTTATACCATGGGTCCAAAAATAGAAAGTTGGCCCACAAAATCTAAAAAACGGCATAATCGCCCGGTCGGGCGTTTTTCACATGCCAAAATGCCCGGCCCGGGCGTTTCCCCTGTCCCCGGGCGATTTTCACAAGCGAAACGCCCGGTCGGGCGTTTTTCCCGAAGCTCCCGGCCTTCTCTGCGCGACTTCCGTAAAACCGCCATAACTCCCTCATTCGGACTCCGATTGGGATGTGCAAGATACTAACGCGAAGCCGTTTCCAAGACGAAGACAATGGTGGTAGTATCATAGCTTTCGGATGTCATCTCAATAGGACGATTTCCAGTTGAATCCAACTGTAGTTGAAATCCTTGACGCATGGCTTCCATGATCGTATCATCCTCCCCTTCTTGGAAAGGATTTTCCCTCAAATCCGAGCCGTCTCTATTCATTGCCTCATCGGGAATCCCTCTAGCTTTGTTGGACCATTGGCTTGTCTTCTCTTTCATCCTTGGGCCCCAATCAACCCATGGCTCACGCCGAAATGAAGACCCTCGACGTCGAGCACCCGTGGTCATATCATCCTCCCCTTCTTGGAAAGGATTTGCCCTCAAATCCGGGTTCCGTACACCTATAAAATAGCACGAGATCAAATCAAATATCCAAGTAGGATGATAGAGATTAAGTCCACTAACGACTCTAATAGAAGTCACCATACCACGACGGTGGACACACTCTAACAAGCTCAAAACTAATACATAAGCTATGTTGAAACAAATACCTAGGTAATCTTTTACATTGAAATCCCAAACAAAACCATGTGATGCATAGTCTTTGACAAAATGACAATAAAAGATACCAACCCCACTAAACGGCTTGATTGTCATGCAATAAAAACAAGTATTATGCCAGACACAAGCTTCACACAATTTGACTCTTTTTGCCTCAAACATTTCCATATTATCTATACCCATGTCCTTCAACATCTTCACAAAAGATTTGACATTCTCATCAAGACAAGGCATATACAAGAAAGGGTCCTCATATGGTGCAAAATGGAAAGTTATCAAGAGAGGCCTAAGCACAAAAATCTTATTCTCACATTCATGCAACGAACAATCATTTTCAATCATTAACACACCATTCTTGTTCAAATAAGAATTTCTCTTCCACAAATTGACAAAGTCTTGGTCAGAATATAGAGGAGGTTTATGATAATTCACATTAAGTTTGCAAGAAAGTGTCTCAACCAACAAACCAAGTTTATTACAAGGAATCTCACTCAATTGTCCCAACAATTTCAAGAAATGATAAAAAATATATGAGCAATGCATCCATATACCTTCATGCACAATATGTAGAGTAAGAACAACATCATGCATGGGGAACTTATGAGAAGCAACATCAAGTATCAAGAGAAATGTTTCCAAATTACCCTCACACAAATGCTCCAACAATTTTAAAATAATACCACTAACATGAGAACGATGCAATTTTATGTCATTAATCACAACACCATCCACAAGAGACATATGAGTGGAAAAATC
This sequence comes from Salvia hispanica, assembly GCF_029641045.1. Lineage (NCBI taxonomy): Eukaryota > Viridiplantae > Streptophyta > Magnoliopsida > Lamiales > Lamiaceae > Salvia > Salvia hispanica. The sequence continues at coordinate 29,439,411 of NC_142692.1, forward strand.
CTTCACAAAACGGCCATAGAACACTCCAATCCCATTGAAGGGTTTAACCACTTTGCAATGAAGACATAGCAAACACCAAGTTCTAAAGTCATTATCCATGTTACTCTTCTTGGTCTTACTATCCTCACCCACATACACATGAAGCTCAAAATCACCAACAAATGAAAGCTTAGGCATCTTAGCATGCAAGGAAGTCACTCCAACATTCAAGGTAGAAGCCACAAGAGAAATGTCATGTCTCTCAATGCTTGATTTTACCAAGAAATGATCAATATATGGTGCAAAGGTAGATTTAGCATTCAACGTTTCAAACTCATGAGACCACTTTTTACACAAGACATCAATAACAAATTTATCAACACAAAGGGGCTTCTTTAATATAATCTCATTCAATGAAACATCACAAGGAGATAAGGATAGTGCACTTGAACCTTGGGCAAGGAGTTCATCCACTTGCCCTCGTTCCTCTTGTTCCTTCTCCGGGTGAGTAGTTTCCAAGCCATGTACAACATGATGCCTCACTTCCATGCCTTCAATTAAATTTCCTACAAATTCATGAACACAAAAAGACATAGAAGAAGTGTTAGTGGGTAAGGATTTAGTTTCCTCACCAAGGGCAAGAGGCAAAGGATCATTTGGTGCCCACCCAAGGTTAACCTTAGAATCTAACAAGCACCCTTTACTCACTTGTGCTTGTGGTTTTTCTCTCATTTGATATTTTTCTTTTCTCTCACCCCCACCACTCTCTCTTGACTTTTGCACCTCACACTCTTGTCTTTTATCACGCTCTCTTGGCTTTTTAGACTCACATTCACTCTCAAGCCTTTTTCTCTCTCTCTCTCATTCTTTTTCTCTACTAATTTGGATTAAGCTCATCGAAGAGGAGACATTTCCACATACATCAAGAGACATATGTGATAAATGGAAAGAAGAGGGTGTAGCCAAATTACTTGATGAGTTACCTCTTTGGTTTGTGTCAACACCACCATGTGGGTAGGTAGGCCTCAAATCGAGCTCTATATGAGACTTCTTCTTCAATTGGCCTCTCAAACCCCTTATGGCTAACTTTATCTCTCACCCTCCTAGAATACCACTCTCCATGAGACTTGGGAGCTCTTTTCCCACTATATCCTCTATCAAGCCCATCTCCATGGTACCTTGATTCATAGTCACCTTTAAAACGGCCATGGGCACCATTTCTTCTCCCAAACCGATCATTCTCCATGTGATTGACTCTATTTCTATCATTCCCCCTTTGCCATCCCTCATACACCACTTCTTCCATCATCTCATCCGAGGCAACATTAGGTAGATGGTTTCCCCTAGGAGTAGGAGTCCTAGATGTGCGGCCTCCCTTCAAGGTGTTGAACTCTTCAACTAGGGTGTATTGAGCGGCAATCATACGATCCTCGGACTCCTTCATTCGTGCCTCCATCCGGTTGTCTCTTTCTCTAATCTCAAGTTTGAAATCCGCCATCATTTGAGCCATCATGCTCACAAGGTCCCCCTCGGATGTAGGATGGATCATGCTTGTTTCCTCCCCTTCCGCACTTGTCCCCGCCATTTTGTTGGACCGGGTGCGAGGAGGCATAGAGTAAGCACCTACAAATTAAAAAAACTCTAGGAACTAGTCCTAGAGGTTAGTAATAAAAGAAAATAGAATTTAAGAAGATGAACTCAACCTTGATGTCCCAAACCCCCTCAAATCACTCCCCAATAACTCTCGACAAAAGCTTAGAATATTGTGAAAAAGGTGGATTCACTCACACTCACAACTCCAATTCCAAGATTTAAGTGCTTGAGGTGGATCAATCAAGGTATACTCCTTGGCAAACAAAATTCAAGAAGACAAAGCCATAAACACATATTAGCAAGATGCAAGTCAAAGAAAAACAAACAAGAGGTGAAACTTTTGCTGAAATCTGGCTGATCTTTATGATTTTTTTTGGTATTGATTCCCACGCCCAATTTGGATGAATTTTGGTGGATAGATTCCCAAACAAGTATAGATCAAGGTAAAAATGGCCATATATAGTCAGATTTGATAATTGGATAGGTTTTGTATGGTTTTCCCCAACTATGCCAAAATAGGGCAATGATGTTAATCTCCACGGTTAACTAGGCAAATGAAAGAATTATTTGATGAAATTATGCAGGTACATAGGTAACATAACATAGATCATACAAACCAAATTTCAGCTTAATCTAAGCACAATTGATCAATCCGATCATCCCAACAAAACAGAGCAAAAACAAAGGACAAAAAGGAAAAAATAACTCAACCCAAAGCAACAATAGATCAAACACCTAGTGGGTACTAGGCTCTAGATACCAAATTATGTGGACCCATGTATTGTAAGGTCCGTTTCCCAAGGATTTACCCAATTTGGATGCTTGATCTAGGTATTTTTTTTGTGAGAATTGATTTTCTATTTTATCAATAAAGGGCAACCCAACAAGAAATAAGGAAGCTAAGATAAACAAGAAGGAAATAACATTGGATAGGGTGGAAACTGAGATACATAGTCATTGATGAAGCAAGCTAAGACACTTACAACATAACTAACATGCATCCATGGCTAGATCTTCAAGGGAACCACAAACCTCAAAGCATACCTCTACTTGATCCATGCTTGAACTAGCAATTGATGGAAATCCCATGCTTGAACTAGCAATTGATGGATTCAAGCAACCTAAATCTAGGAATTGGATAGAAACCCTCTCCAAGAGGAAACAAAGCTCTCAAGCATCTAATTTCATCAAAGTCTTAGGAAAAGAAATGACATCAAGAGGTATTTATACCATGGGTCCAAAAATATAAAGTTGGCCCGCAAAATCTAAAAAACGGCATAATCGCCCGGTCGGGCGTTTTTCACATGCCAAAATGCCCGGCCCGGGCGTTTTCCCTGTCCCCGGGCGATTTTCACAAGCGAAACGCCCGGTCGGGCGTTTTTCCCGAAGCTCCCGGCCTTCTCTGCGCGACTTCCGTAAAACCGCCATAACTCCCTCATTCGGACTCCGATTGGGATGTGCAGGATACCAACGCGAAGCCGTTTCCAAGACGAAGACAATAGTGGTAGTATCATAGCTTTCGGATGTCATCTCAATAGGACGATTTCCAGTTGAATCTAACTGTAGTTGAAATCCTTGACGCACGGCTTCCATGATCGTATCATCGGGGCACAATACTTGCGGGCCAATGATGACCTATGGGAAAAGATATTCAAGGTATGCATACTTCACTGTGGTATTTATGTAGCCGAACCAAAAACTCAACTATGTTTCTGTTGCAGAAAACTCCTTTCGCAGGGGCATACTACCACCGAGATGACCCCCATTTCTCGAAGCTCGCTTGCTTGTACGGAATGGACAATGTGAAGAAGGAAGGAGAAACTGAATTCATTGTCATCTCCGACCAGACAGAGAAGATCTCTGACAGTGAGCCGAGCTGCTACGAGCTTGTTGCTTGCGACACAGAGGTGAACTCACCCTGTGTTTTCCCACCTCGTACAGTTCGTCGCAAGCTCTTTGTCGACGAGGTCGTGGCCCCTACTGATCGGGAGTCCTCTACTGAACTTGGTGTATATTTCATTGACTTAGGCCCCAATGGCCAATTGCGCCCAAGGTTTGAGAGGGGAAGGGACTTGCCTAGCAAACCTGAAGGAGACCAAGGCAAAGCTGGCCCTTCAACTCGCTCACCAAACACGAGTTCAGTTGCGTCCAATTCTCCGAAGCAATGGTGGCCGCACAACTTCAAGCGACCACCATTTTAGTGGGCCTAATATGAGCGTGGGTATCCCCTGTTTTTGGGCTCATAAATATAGCTATGTAAGTCGTTCACTTTGGGGAAAACATCAAGGGGATATATATTTTGTATTAGGTAGTAGCAACGCTCATCTTATAGCTGGGGAGGCATAGTATGGTTTTACCCCTGTAGTGGTACTTTGTCGGGTTGTATGCTCGATTGTTTATGTGGTGTTTTAATTTTTGCAACGTAGGATTGGTGTGTAGTTGGTGCGTTGCTACATTTTTGTTGTTAATAGCGCTGTTAAGTATTTTGTATATCACAATGCCTTCTATTACGACTATGCAAACACCTCATTTATCAGACTTGAAGGCAAAACACTCGGTCAATATGAAGGTCAGTATGCATCTTACACATACATCCAAACACCAGAATGAAATACCATAATATACATATCATTAGTAGGTTCATTTTACATAGATTGGATGCACCCACAAGTGAGCATACCGTCAAAATGGCAACCAAATTGCAAACTAAGTTCAACCGACAATAATACCCAAGGTTTACCTAGCAAAAACCCAAAATATGCATCATAAAATATACGCCTAATTAAACAACAAGGCCATCAAAACACGTTGATCTTCATACAGTCAAGCCCCCTTCTGTTTATCCTCGATTAGTTTCAGCAGGTATCCAAGACGTGCGGTCTTCTGCATTCCCATAAAGATCTCCATCCGCTGCGGCTTGTCACCTAGGATGTGACAAAGCTCATACCTTTGGTCGAGAGTTAGCCCGTCGACGTCGCACAGCTTAGCAAAGACATCTTGCCTAGCCTGTCCCAAATCAAACTCGTACCCGATCCGAGTCGAGATCACCTCCAAGCGAGAGTTTGTCTCAGCGTGCAGAGTAGCTAGAAACTCCATGAGTGCATCATCCGATCCAGCGACTTATCTTTTCTTGCTAGCGTTAGACTTGGTAGTTGATGTTTGCTTTCTGATACTATTTCCTGAGCTCATATCCTGAGTGCCCATCGTCTCTGATGGAGGTACCAACCTGTCTGCTTCAATGTCATCGAGGCTTGGGTTGTAGTCATTTTCATTTACCTCACTGTGTGCGCCTGTCTGACTCCGCAGGAACTCAGCCGCTTGTTTTACCTGCTCAGCCCCGCCACCACTCACACGGTCCTTACCAAATATCATCTTCCACGTTTCCCATAGCGGCCACGACTTATGGCGCATAAACTTGGCGTCCTTATCGGCCTACATCAACGGCATCAAGCAATGTGAATTAGTCTCTGTAAAGTTGCTACGAATGAATACAGAAATTATTTAGTAATCATTACCAGAACGATTGCTTCCCATTGATCGTCATCGCATTCAATCCGGTATTCATTATCAGAATTGAACCCCACGCCACTCCTTCCGAGTATAGCTCTCAGGCTACCGTAGTTCTTCTTCCAAGCTTGTAGTTTAGAAGTTACATGAGGATTGCCTTTGATGTCGGTGTTTGGAAATTCCTTCCGGATAGCATCCTCGATCTTTCCTAAATACCCAGTCCAGAAGCCATTGTCACTTTTCCAGCCCCTAGAGACCAGATCCAGCAAACATGTAGCGAGGATTTCTTCCTCTCGAACTGTCCAAATCCTACGAGATCGGTCGCCTTTACGATATTTCCGTCGAGAAGGCAGAGGGATACCTGACTCCGAAGTTACAAGTCAACCAAAATACAACAAGGTTTCTGTCAAACTTTCAGATACAAATCCTTGAAACCATGTATATCTCTGGATTAAAGCAGCAACTTCCCTTCTGAGGGATTTCCGGTTGAGCGAACAGAATGTTCCCTTCCACTCTCGGCCATAACTCCTACAGCAAACAAACAGCACAAATTGCTTCAAGCTCAAAAACATCATTGTAATAACTAACCGTACAGTCTATTCCACTGTCGATTCGAAGACATAAAACCCAAACTACACCACAACACATCGTGCATCCAAGATTATTCAACCAACAAATATTTGGAAAACATCGATTCACGGCACAAGTATGACTAAACGTCGCCTAGGAAGAGTATTTACCTCCTCTTCCAGCTCCTTTTGCTTGAAGGGTGTGGGTATGGTGCTTTACGCAGTCGTGAATTTGAATAGCCAAATTTCCCCAATTTGCCGCCCATAAATTGAAGAGGACGAGGAGTCCAATTGATTTGAATTTGTAGAGGGCATAAAAGTCATTTCGTAATATACATTGTTTATTTGTTTATACACAAAATGAATTAATGGACCAATTCTGGGCCCAAAACGAAGAAAGCAAACGCCAGAACACATTTCAGTAGTTGTGGGCCCTACACATTTAATTCTGCTCAAGAAATATATCTGCCAAACCCATATTTGAAGAACCGAACAAATCCTTATTGTAATTACTCCGCATTCTTCACACATTTATGATGGGATAGTATTAGAACTGTTTTTCCACACCTATGTTCCTTGGTGTGATTTGGTAGTTGTTTTGAGTTAAGAAGACAATTTCATATGGTGGAAACTCTTTTTCGGTAGAGGTTCTTGATTTTATTTATTTTTTATTCTGGGTATTGTTGTGTGTGGAGGATGCTTCTTGTTATGTGTGATGGACACTAAACAATTGATTTCTTTATTATAATTAACTCCTATAATTTCTCATGTAGGTATGGGCAAATGGAGCGAGGTGTGCTGTCTTGGGGCATTGCTGAACTTGATCTTAGGGGTGTTATTACTCGCATTATTGGTGTCCAGGGAGTTGAACTCAGTGAAACAGTGAAGAGTCCATCCCACAAGTCATTCTACTTCTTGAAGCTTCCACCGAAAGATGCATTAATTTTACTTGTGGTTCTGAGTTAGATGAACTAATTCTAGCCCTAGACGATGTAACATTACAGTATATCACCATCCTTCAGGGTAACCTGAAAGCACTAAGAGCAGTGTGTGGGGTGGATGTAGCCGCGGATAACATTGTAGGAAAGAAAGAAACTGGATCTGATAGGAAAGATGCAGCTTCGCATGCACGTAAAATTGATTTTAGTTCCAATGAGGAGGAATGGTCTTTTGTTCAGGGTGCTTTGCAGATTCTCACCGTTGCAGATTGCGTCACAAGCCGAATTTCAGTTTTTGAAGCTTCATTGAAGTCCACACTTACTCGACTGAGCACTAATCTGTCTTTCTCCGTGTATGGTTCAAATCTTGACCATAACCAATCACATTTTGATGACAATGATGGAATTGGGGGCTCTTCAACAGCAGGAAAAGGTTCCTTGGATGTTGCAGCTCTATGGCTTGTTGATGTTCCTGAAAAAGCTCGAAAACTATTTAGCCTCTTAGAGCAGGTACATACATCATTCCCTTATTCGTAAGATTCAGGGAAACAACTTTTTGGTGCCACCCTATATTATATTTTCCAACAGAAACTGATCATAAATCATTTGATTTAATTACTTAATGACTGATACATCCTGGGCTCACGAGTCTTAACGAGTTTCTCTTGGTTCTTGCAGTCAAAAGATCCCCGATTCCACGCTCTTCCACTAGCTTCTCAAAGAGTAGCAGCCTTTTCAGAGGCAGTTAATGAGCTAGTATACGATGTACTCATACTAAAAGTGAGACAACACTTCAATGGTTTGTCTAATCTACCGATATGGTCTTCTGTTGAAGAGGCAAGCGCTTACCCTGTTCCAAGCTTTAGCGCCTATCCTCAGTCATACGTGAACAACGTGGGTGAATACCTTCTTACTCTGCCCCAACAGCTAGAGCCCCTTGCCGAGGGAATTTCCAACGGTGACTCCAATGCTGAGGAGGCACAGTTTTTCGCAACTGAATGGATGTTCAAGGTAACTAAGCTCACTAATTTACTTTAATACTCCAATGTTGAACCCGATCATGTGAACGTGTAGGTTGGTGAGGGAGCTGGTGCTCTTTATATAGAACAGCTCCGCGGGATCGAGGAGCTCAGCAGCTAGCAGTGGATATCGAGTACTTGAGCAACGTGCTGTCAGCTCTATCGATGCCAACACCACCAGTTCTTGCCATGTTTCACACATGCTTCTCAGCACCAAGGGATCAGCTCAAGGATGTTGTCAAATCGGATTCAGGAAATCAGCTAGATCTTCCCACAGCTAACCTTGTGTGTAAGATGCGAGGAGTCAGGCTTGATTAGGGCCTATCTCCCAGCTCGCTTCAGCGATGAACTCATCTCCCTCCCAAATCCTATACAAATATTCGTATTGTAGTGTACTGGAAAAATGGAAAATGAGATTGTAAAAATGCCAATATTGTGGTAGCTTCGTCGAAAATAAGTTTTTTTTTTTGTTTTTGTTCAGAGAGAGAGATTGATAGGGTTGAGAAATGGTATTTACTATACTGAGTACTACCATTTCGCAGCAGTATTAAATTAATTCAAGTAATCATGCAGTCCAGAGGCCGGGAGATAAAAGATCTTTGTTAAAAAGTAAAATGAGGAAAATAAAACTCAAGAGCTCTTGAAGACTACATTGTGATTGATTTGAATTGTTCTTTGTGATACATTGTACATGGTTTTGATCTATGAATACCAGATTTAAATACAGAAACAGAACACGGTCATACGTAAGGCATTTTAGGTCATAGTTAGTTTATTTTTAGGTCATGAAAACAAAACATGACCTAAAATGATCTTAACATGACATAAACTCAAATCTTATAATATGACTTAAAACTACTTAATTATGACCTTCCATGTTTTGGGTTAATTATTGACTAATGATCATCTAATCCTAGGGCCAAGATTTAGGCTGCATTTCTGGATTTAAATGCATTCAATATTTTAAATTAGTAATACAAAAGTTTTAAATTTAAATAAATAATACTCCATCCGTCCCAGTTTTGGAGTCACATTTTGTCATAAAAGTTCGTCCCAATTTTAGAGTCACATTTAGAATTTTTCATATTTTGTCATACAATTATCTACATTGAAATAAACCAAACCAAAACAAAAATAAAAAACCAAAAAGTCAAAAAGGAACTCACCTTCAACCAACTTACTTAATTTATTACATTCCATCATCTCACTTCATTTATTACACACTCCACCATCTCACTTCATTAATTACACACTCCATCAATTTCTTAAAACCCGTGCCATAAATAAATGTGACTCCAAATGTGGGACGGATGGAGTATAAAATAATAATTTAAGTACATTGGATGTGCTAACGTGGCAAAAAGCGACGAGTATTGAAGCATAAAAATAGACGAACTTTCGTTGTTTTCTAGAATTTTCCCCCAACTTTGAGATTTTGTAAAATTTTCCCCCTAAACTTTGAAAATTTCTCATAGAGAAGTTATGTCCATCATCAGCTACCTAAACCTGCACCAAAGTCTACTAGAGGTCGTCGATCCAGTCACCATATATCTTGCTAATTTTGTCCGGCCCCTTCCATTTCTGTGTCGGTCTGTGTCCACCAGTCTTCTGAACCACATTCGGCAGCCTTTGTGCCGGGACTCCAAGGTGGTAGGCATTGGAATAAGGAACGGAGGTGACAGATGCAAGAACAGAATCCACTGAAGTTTTAGTAGCTACTTCCCCTTGAGTGGAAGCATCTTTAACTTCTGAGTCCAATCCGCCGTGATTATGCAGTTCTGTAAAAGAGATTGCATAATTATAGTAACTAAGTATGGCTATTGTACAAGAAAATACAAAAACCAAGAAACCATAAAAATGAAAGAAGAGTTGTGCCATTAAAATACACTTCTGTCACTTCTGTGGCCCCTAGGAAATGCGACAACGCAATATTGAACGTGTGTAGATACATAAGCTATATAGTGTATCCCAATATCCCTACTAGAAAGAAAAGAGAACTGCTAAGGGGAGGAAACGTCACATGTTAGAACGATACGGACAGTGCCACCACTTCCAGGGGACGAAACAGAACAATGGTATTTATCTCATGTATCCTACCAAACATCTAAACAGAAATTTATCATCTTATTCAGCATGTTTCAAGCCATTCTTCTTAATGCCTTGATGGTATATACTTAAGTCCTTAGTAGTCAGCAAAATACATGATAACTCATCAAGAAAATTGACTGGTAATATAGATGGACACGAAAATCTCATCTAATGTGCTTATATGGTGATAAGAATTTATACCTGCTGCTCCATGGGCGAAATGGCACTTGCTGCCAAACGGGCAATACCCGGTAAGCTCCCACTTATTACAAATCCTTGTTTTCCAATTTGATGGCTTCAAGGCTACTGAATTCGCGTTATTCCCATATCCACTAGCGCCGCTGCCAGGGCCTAAGCTTATGGCAAAACTTTCTCGGGTTTTTGACTGCTCATCGTGAAGGAAAGTGCAGTTCTCACCATAAGGGCAGCCTTCCTCAGTATAGAACTTCTTGCAGTGCCGCCCTTTGTTTGACCTCTGCGTCTCCTCAGTGGCTCCCACAATCGGTATCTGGAATTCCTCCCTTGGCTCAGACGACGCTGGCCGGTCTTCCTCATGTGCAGCCACGATTTCCTGCCAGTTAGGGGGCGGTTTCCTGAGTTCCTCTATGTTGTGTGCAAAGTTACAGTTGGTGACATACGGGCAAGTGCCAGCTCGGAATTTGCAGCACAGTTTGGTCTTGTAAAACATCTTCCCGATCGCCTTTGATCTGTTGGAAGACATCAAATCCCCTGACTTGGATCTTTTACTTGGAGGCTCGCTTCCTGACCGGGCCTGTGATGGCATTCCCTCATAATTCGGGTTTGAATTAGTGTCGCCACTCCACATTCCATAGTCATCCTCGGTAGCCCAAATCGCCTGATCAGATGACCCCGGCCCCCAGTTCTCACTACCACCATTCCCAGAGCTCCCAGAAATAATTTGCACCACATTCCCATTAGAAAATCCATTATCTCGGTGCATATCCATTTCCAAGAACAACAACAATAGTGAAATATACTCCCTCAGACAAGAAAAAACTCAAGCAATTTCTACTTTCTAGTAAAATTCTAGCTTTCTTTGTTGTCTTGTACAGAAAAATGACATAAAGCAAAATCTACTTGCAAAATATACAGAATACTACTAGTATTACAAATTAGATTAGAATTACAACGAATGCAAGCACTGGAAGTTAAATAAATTGGAGTACTTCAAAATCTAAGAATCACCTGCTTTTCCTCAACGGCAACATTTCATTCAGTAGAACCCTACAAATTAGCAAGTTGAATAAAAAAATCAGCCTACAATAGAACAATCAAACTAGTCAAAATCAAGTTGACTGTTAGAGTCTGAACGGTTACAAAAATATTGAAAAAATTAGTTTAACTTGTGTTTACTGCAAAATTTAGGAAAATGGATTTGTTACCGAATTGGAAGTGAGTTCCGGATCTTAGAATCTTAAAAGGGAAAGTGTAGGAAATTGGGTTGAAGAAGGAAAACAAATTTGGTTTGATGATTAATTTGCGTTGAGCCAAACGCCGCCCATCTACTTGCAACTGCTGTGTACCTGCTTTGTCACATCAGTTTTTCATTTTTTTACTAGTAGTACTCGTACTACTACTTTATTACAAAAAATCTAAGTAAAATAAACTTGTTTTATTTTCCTTAATACAGCTCCGGCCGAAATGATACATTCATAATTTTTCAATACTGCTAGGTCTAGTACTCATATCAATTCAAATCAGATAGTTTAATTTAACAAATACTTCCTCCATCCATCTCATTTATATTCTATGCAATTTTTAAAAATTACTATTTGAGTGTATAATAATTCAATGTTTAGAAGTCTCATTTATACTCTTTGATTGCCGCAATTTATAATTCCAGTTAATTGCATTTAATCTTTAAAAAAACTTGATTTTTGGTCTTAATTTGAACAAGTTTTTCTTTTTTAAATATAAATTTTAATAAATTACCAATTTATGGTATCTAATTACTTAAGAAACCTGTCTACATGTATATAGATTCAAATCAAATAGTTCAGTTATTTATATATAACTATACCAACTTATTGATCACTAGTAAATCATGTTTTGTTGCAGTTTTTCTGCTTAAATACCTGAAAATTAAAGCCACGCATTATGAATGAAAAATACAGTTGCGACAACGCAAAATAAACCTTTATCCTACAAACATCATTAATAAATAGCAATAGCAATAGCACTAATATAAGATTTACTTTACGATTACAAAAAGTAAAAGAAATCCATTATTTAATTTAATTGAGACCAACGACCAGAAATGCCCATACTGGAGAGTGCCCCACAAGTTGTGACCGTGCGATGCGTGTGAACGGCATGTCCGAAGATAAGTGCCTTAACGCGTGCCAACTCCTCCCACACGCTTCCCTCGTGCGAAACCCTCCTCCTCTCTCCTCCGTCGCACCGCCGCCGTCTGCCCGCCGGAATTTTTTACACGTCCCTTGAATTCCGGACGCTGCCTTCTTCTCCGCGTAGTTGGCTCGCCGGAACTCGGAGTAGATAACTTCCGACGGCGCTTGTCTGGATCCGCTACGTCGGAAGTGAGTTTAATTTTTTGCTCAACTATTTTATGAGCTGAATCGTGTGTAATTCCGGTGGATTTATAAGGTTTTGGAAACATTGGGATTTCTGTTGAGCAGTATTATTGCTCATTTGTTTTTAGCTGATTTTTGGGTTTAGAAAACTTAGCTTAGCTGATTTATATAAATGTTTCTCTCTGTATTCTTGCTACTTAAGCAATGCTGCAGCACAATCAGTGAAGCAATCTCTTCATGAGCTGAACTTACTAGGGAACGACAGTAACGGTGATGTTAAATATGTGAAAATGCTTGTAGAGGTATATGTATGGAAGTTTGAAAGTTTAGCTGTAGAATTTATCTTCGAGATAAGAAGTTCTAAGGATCTCTTCCATTTAGGCATGTATAGAGTTGTGATATATGCAAAACTCAATCTTAATGACAAACTCCAGATCGAACACGACATTCATTATTAGATCATTTTTAGTTCATTTTAGAAAATTCAGATTTTTAAAACACAGTGATCACATAGGTCATTTTCAGATAACACGGATGTCATTTTTTTTTATCGTTTTTGGTTCATTTTAGAAATTTATAGTACTTTGATATGATGACCACCCCGTGTTTTTCCAGTTCAAATTTTCTAAATGAACTAAAACGATCTAAAAATGAACTCTGTCTGATCTAATAATACCTTGTTTTGGTTCTGCAGTTCTGCATTAGAAATTACTAGTAGTTCTTTATGATTCTCTTGACTTTGTTTGTTGTGTTTCTATTGTAGTATAAAATTAAGCCAAACAGTCAGAGATCCTGAGTACGAATGCAAACCATCCCATTTCATGGGAAGTATGCCACAAGTAAACTATAATTAAGGTGTGAAGGTGGACGTACATTCGTCAGCATGACTAGTTACTGCAAAATATGTGCCTCCTTGAGGTGAAGATAACAAAGAGATACGAGGAAACTGAAAAGGCTGATGGCAGCAGAGATGCAGAGATTTGGCACAAGTGAAGAAGATGATGATGAAATGGGGATGGATGTGAAGGAGGAAGATGATGATGATGATGATGATGATGATGAAGATGAAGAGAAGAACATGGTAACCCCTGCTATGGTGGGTGTGGATGTTGGTGTGTTGTCAACAGGGGGTAGTAATAGGTATGTACATAATCAGCAATATCAAGATCCGCCTACTCCGCAGGTAGGAGGGTCTCGACGGTGTAGGCCTCAGGAAGAGAAAGAGAGAACAAAGCTGCGGGAACGACAACGTAGAGCGATCACAGCAAAGATATTGGCTGGGCTCCGTAGGCACGGCAACTACAACCTTAGAGTCAGAGCTGATATCAATGATGTCATTGCTGCTTTGGCTAGGGAAGCAGGTTGGGTTGTTCTTCCAGATGGGACCACCTTCCCTTCCAGAGCACAGGTACCACTATTGTTGCTGTGCTTTTTTCAGTGAATTTACACTTGCACAAAAATAAATTCTTTCTTGCTTGATTTACAGTGTTAGTACTAATTTGCATTTTTCATTCATTCTAAATTCTTGTATTATGGAGTAGTATGGGTTTCTTATATACTCCCTCCGTCCCATTCTAAGTGAACCATTTTCTCTTTTGGGATGTCCCATCTAAATAACACATTTCTAAAAATAGAAACATCATTCGCTCTACTTTTTCCCTCTCTCTTACTTTATTCTCTCTACTTAACTCACAAAACAACACTACATAAAATCCCGTGCCGGAATAGAAATCCTCCACTTAGAGTGGGACAGAGGGAGTATTTTATTAGTATTCACTTAGTCGGATGCCCCTTGTTGAACATCACTGGCACATGGATGATGTTAGTGTTGGTCCCCCGGTTGATTGGGTAGAGTTTTTGAGATGCTACCCTAGAACTCTGAGATCTGAGGTTTAAAAAGAAGAAACTAGTAAATGAGTATTTCATCTATTAATGGTTCATTTCAATTAACATATTATTATTCTCTTTTACCTAATACTCCCCCTGTCCCACAAGAATATGCACTTTTGGTTGGGCATGGGTTTTAATGCACAATTGGTAAAGTAAGAGAGACGTAGAAAGAAGTAGTAATAAGTATTGTTAATGGTTCATTTCAATTAACATATTATTAATGGTTCATTTCAATTAACATATTATTATTCTCTTTTACCTAATACTCCCTCTGTCCCACAAGAATATGCACTTTTGGTTGGGCATGGGTTTTAATGCACAATTGGTAAAGTAAGAGAGACGTAGAAAGAAGTAGTAATAAGTATTGTTAGTGGAAAATGAGTCCCACCTCATTAGAGAGAAAAGAGTTTCCAAAATTAGAAAGTGCATATTCATGTGGGATGGACTAAAAAGGAAAGAGTGCATATTTTTGTGGACGGAGGGAGTATATATTAATGTGAAATCAAATTTCTTCTATATTTACCTTACATGTTTGTCTAAGCATGCTACAATATGTGCAACTAAGGCTGCCTTAAAGCTGAAACAGAAATATCCTAGCTCATGTCTGCATCTGACATTCAAAGTTGAAGTGGAGTCTGTGTATTCTAGTTGTATGGATCTTGAGAAACTGGTCTTGAACTAATTTCATTTAAATACCAACAGAGTACCGGCCCTACTGGTGCAGCACAAAACACAGCTGTGACATCATCTTCTTCACAAATGCCAGCACACCATACATCTCCTACTTCCTTGAGAGGCATCTCCCCAGGCTATAAAAGCACTGTTGATTATAGCTCAGGTCACTTGAAAGGTGTTTTGGTGCCCACCTCATCTCCTTATGATGTATCCTCCAGCACTAAGAGTCAAACACCAGCAATGATTGGGGATGGAGGAGAGCTACCAAATCCTAATGATCCTCTTCTTGGAGGTTCAATTGATTCAGTTGACGCCATGCAGGCAAGTATCCTGGCTTCTCTAGATTGAAATTCTTACACTAGCTTTTGAATTTACTTCTTAGGTGCATTTTGTAGTTGCCTCATTTGGGATACCACATGATAATTTGTCCTGAACATTGATTGGTTTTTATGCCCCTAGGTTGTCGACATGCCATCAAAACTACAGGAGCGGGAATTTTCTGGTACCTCTTATGTTCCAGTATATGTTATGTTGCCAGTGAGTAAGCTAATTTTACTGACCCATCACCTTACTTTTTACATATACTGGTCCAGTTTTAATGGTCCTATGAAGTAAATATTTTTTGTTTACATATTGACTATTTGACAAAATGACATGTATTCTTGGAGATGTTTTAGGCTTGTTTTTAAGGGCAAGTGATTCTTAGAGCACCAATTCATTTTGGCTGCAGTAGGTTGTCATTTAGATGAACTTCAGCTTACGAGAAAGATAATTGTTAACGCCCTAAACATTTTGGTGCCAGTTGGGTGTCATTAACATGAAATGCGAGCTTGTTGATCCAGATGGTCTAGTGAAGCAATTGAAAATCTTGAAATCAGTTCATGTTGACGGTATTATGGTTGACTGCTGGTGGGGTATAGTTGAAGCGCATACACCTCAGGAGTACAACTGGAATGGTTACCGGAGGTTATTTCAAATGGTGAAGGAGCTGAAAATGAAGCTGCAGGTGACTTTTCATGTCCTGGCTACTTAGCATTCAATTTAACCTCTATTTCAGATTCCTAAGTCTACATGATTATATCTAGCAGTAGTTTTCATCCAACAGAAAATACAAAATAAGTCTTAATGTTCTGAATTTTCAACTGTTCAAAGGTGCCAAGAGTTTCATAGATTTTGTTTCATGTAGAGAGATGAATTTATTGAATCTAAAATCTCATGGATGAATATTACATCACTTGAACCAAGTAACTTTGAGAAAATATCTTTGGGAACCCGTTTGAATGATTATAATAACGAGAGATGGAATATTCAGCTTATGGCATTGGTTAAGAGTCTAAGGTAGTCTAGATAAGTACACTACTGTTTGCAGGGTAGAACCTTAGACATGCTACTGTGACCTCTTTCTTGTTTCTTATGTTTATATACAGTGAACTTCTTCTACCACTGGTTAAGATTTAATATGATAACAGGTTGCTATGTCCTTTCACGAATGTGGAGGTAATATTGGGGATGATGTGTGCATTCCCCTGCCTCACTGGGTCACTGAAATCGGTCGAAACAACCCAGACATATTTTTCACGGATAGAGTTGGAAGGCGGGACTCAGAATGTCTGTCTTGGGGTGTTGATAAAGAGCGAGTTTTAAGAGGTCGAACGGCTATAGAGGTGATGACTTGATATGAACTAATGGTCTTATGTTGTTTTTGCGAACTGAGTTACAATTAGAATATTTTTTGAGCATGTAATTTTCCTGTCGACATATTATTTCCACTTGTTAATTTGTACTCCCTCCGTCCCACAAGAGTATGCACTCTTTCCTATTTAGTCCGTCTCACAAGAGTATGCACTTTCTAATTTTGGAAACTCTTTTTCTCTCTATTAAGGTGGGGGCCATTCTCCACTAACAATACTTTATATACTTTTTCTTTCTATCACTCTCTTACTTTACCAATTGTGCATTAAAACTTGTGTCCAACCAAATGCATAATTTTGTGGGATGGAGGGAGTAGAAGGAAGGAGAACCGGAGCTGCTGAAAAACTGCAATGCTTTTTTCTTGTGTTTTTCTAGTGATTTTCTCTTTGGTTTGATGGTGATTTGATGCCTGATTTCTAGAAGCTGCGCTTTCTTAAAGTTATCCATCATGTTCACCTACCAGCTAGCAACTTGATTTGTCAATAGGAAAAACTTGTCCTATAAAATAGGTTTCAAACTACCCCAGCTACATCAACAAAATCATTAAGATGGTTGTGATGTTAGTATTTGTTAAGCTTAACCAATGCTCTAATTAACTAGCTTGTGCATTCCATTGATCTTATAATTTGCTTAACTATTGTAGGTCTACTTTGATTGCATGAGAAGCTTTCGGGTTGAATTTGACGAGTTATTTGAGGATGGTGTCATATCTATGATTGTAGTTGGACTTGGTCCATGTGGAGAGCTGAGGTACCCTTGTAACCCTGTGAAGCATGGTTGGAGATACCCTGGCATTGGTGAATTTCAGGTAATCAGCTTTTTGTAAATTTGTTTCTAGTACTGCACTTAGGATAAGCCATGCAACCTTGTAGGAAAGAAGTGGTATGATAATTTTCGTACCTATCACAGCTTCTGAAGGCGTTGAGATATACTACTAATGTAAGATATTTTGTATGAACATGATCTATAATGTATCAGACAATATAATATATGTGCTCTATTCCCAGTGCTATGATCAATATATGCTGAAAAGCTTGCGGAAGGCTGCAGAAATTAGAGGTCACTCTTTCTGGGCCCGAGGACCAGAAAATACCGGTTCTTACAATTCACGGCCCCATGAAACAGGCTTTTTCTGCGACGGGGGTGACTACGATGGTTATTATGGCAGGTTTTTCTTAAGTTGGTATTCTCAGGTTTTAGTTGAGCATGGTGATAGAGTGCTTTCTCTCGCCAAGTTAGCTTTTGAAGGGACACAAATTGCTGCGAAGGTGAGCTCCTATGCTATAAACTAGTGATTATTTCCTTATGTAGATATGGTTTTATTTTTTACCATCTTCAATTCTTCAGCCAGTATCAATTAATTGATGTTGAAATTTGGGCCTTTTGTTAAATCATGATCTCTATCTGAAAATGTTGTCATATTTTGATTTTTGAGCAGATGTCCAGCATGCACTGGTGGTACAAGACAGCTAGTCATGCTGCTGAATTAACTGCTGGATTCTATAATTCTAGCAATCGCGATGGCTATGCTGCTATCACGTCAATGCTGAAGAGGCATGGCGCTACTCTATGCTTTACATGTTCCGGAATGAGCATGATGAATCAGAACACCAACCTCTCCGAGTCCTTGTCTGATCCCGAAGGATTGCTTTGGCAAGTAAGCTAGCGTTAGCAACTCGGTTTTGATATTTTTCCATTTCTATAGTAATGCCTTTGTCTTCACAGGAAAGACAGTTTATTTGCTTAATTTAACAATTGTACTACCATTTTATGTTGGAAATACACATCATTCTCCCTCCAAATCATGTATTAACTGCTGGATCGCAATTCAGGTTCTGAATGCTGCCTGGGATGCCAATATATCAGTTGCCAGTGAAAATTCTTTTGCGTGCAATGGCAGAGAAACGTTTAGTTATTTATTGGAAAAGGCAAAGCCCATCAGTGATCCTGACAGGAGGCATTTTTCTTCTTTTACCTATTTGAGGCTCAGCCCACTTCTCATGGAAAGACCGAACCTCGTTGAATTTGAACGGTTCATCAAGAGAATGCATGGTGAGTTACTGTTACGTACTTAACGTACATTGAGAATGCATCATATTCCAGTATACATCTCTACAAGTGGTCGAATTAGATTCAAAATTTATAAGAATTCCCTTTGGCTCACATACATCTATCATCTCGATCATCTCAACGTTGAAATAGTGATATGAGCCATTTTAGTCTACTTTACTAGCTTGCCTGATTTCATGAGTCATTGTAGGTTATGTCAGAAGCAGCCATTATAGTTTTTATGCATTTTCTTGTTCTAAGCGAAGACACATTTTTATTGCATTAAGATAAGATTGACATCTGAGCATTCTAGTAGAACTTTTGTCTAAAATATTCACAAACAGATCAAATCTGCTGTCTAAACCAATTGTAGATCTTACCAAACATAATGGTGATATTATCTCCCGTGACATAATTTGCAGGGGAATCTGTTCTCGAGTATCAGACGTAGTTCAAAGTTTGAGAGTAAGAATACTGACTTAGCTTTTCTAATATAGCTCGTACGTACACATCTGTAACTAAACGATTTTTAGAGGACTGATCGATGCTCCCCATAATGTGCTAAGTTATACCATAGGAATCAGTCCCATTAAAATGATTTGAATGTAATCTGTATGTATTGAAGAAACTGTGCAAATTAACTTGTACAGAATGGGTAATATATTTATGCTTCTTACTATTGTTGTATGCTCCTTTCAACGAGTTTATTTTACGTTATAACCGGGTTTCTTATTTTATGGATCATTTTTTAATCTTACATCTTCAGTGAAAATTATGAAACCAGAGCTTGCTTAAGAGCTAATGTGGCTTCAATTTATGTTGGCTTAATATGTGTTCCATTTTTATAGGTTTTTCCTTCAATGAGATGTGAGAATATGCTTAGCTTACTTTCCTATGGTTTTTAATTTTGTTTCCTTTGAAATTTCAGTTCGTATTAGTCATTGCATCATTTTATTGATGATAGTTTTACATGTCGCAATGATAGAATTTTGTTATGAAATTTTATAATTTTGTATATTCAAATCAAACACTAACTACTTACTTAAAAGGGTTTATGCATAATATCATTTGAATAAGTAATGTAATGTTTAGGGATACCATATTGAGAAAAATCTGAAATGCATGGATTCCATATAAAAATAATAGTATTAGCTAATTCTTTATTTACTTTTTTTCCTTTCTTTAAATAATAGAATTAATAATGATATTTTATTTATTCCCATGATGATTTGAAACCCAAACCGAATGGATTGGATGAAGTGACCAACGCAAATTTTCGAATTTGAGCAAGAATTGACATGAAAGTCAATTTATTACAACCAACGCAATTGTTCATGTTTTATTGTGTTTTGACAAGTTACTAAATTTATACTAGTACCTTGACAAGTCATCAAACTCCACCAACTACAATTAAAATCACTATTCCCTCCGTTAGCATTAATGTTAGATTATGGAGTACTTATTTCTTTTTGGACCATTTCATTAAAATTAGATAATTTTCTTTTCTGTAAAAATATAACTTATTCTATTTTTTCCTACTTTATTTTCATAACATCATATATTTTTTAATCTTCGTATCAAGAAATGTTTCAACACTAAAGAAACGAAGAGAGTATTTTTTAAAGAAATAAGTTGGTGGAATCGGACCGGACGTCGATTCACTAATCTATATTAGTGCAATATTTCAAAATGAACAAAGCCAATTCTAATGAGGCTAATTTTGTCAAAATGAGTAAGCATTAAATAAGTTTTTCCCAAAATAAACGTAAAACAAAGAAACAGTTGTAAAGTTGTAATCCTTCATAACGGTATTCAAAACTGGTATATATAAGGCTTCGCGCTTCATAAATTCACATTTCGTCGCTGCCTCAATTTTGCAGCAATGAATCCCGAATCAGGTTCCTTCTCTATTCAATCTTACTCCTACAATTCAATTCTATTACGTTCAACTCTTATGTACTTTGGTTTGGAGCCAATTGTGGTTTTCTCACATGATTTGTTTCAAGTGGCAGTGATCGAGTTTTTGGGGTGTGTGCCGCTGCTCCAGACGCTGCCGATTTCGTCTCACAAGAAGATCGCCGAAGTCGTATTCATCAAGCGCTACGGTAATTTTGGTTACGAATTTGTGTTTGCTTTCTCGAATTTCATCTTTTGGCATATGATTTGCTGTCGAGTTTTAGGAGGGCTTTTTTTTATCGGGAACTAGAATTGACTGAGATGGTAGCTCTATTGTTATATGTCTATTGACGAGTTAATTGAATTGAGCTAAAACCAGTTACTGTAAAGCATTTTAGCAAGACAGGCATTTGAAAAGATTCATTTTCTTATGTCAATGTGGACCAGCTTTTTGGTACATTCACAATTTCACTTCAATCATCTAATAACTTTTTCTGCCTGCAATAATGAAGACCAAGGAGATTCTATAGTTTGTGGAGGAGATGAGGCTGATGGGATCTATTTCATATGGGAAGGAGAGGTAATGTTGATTTTCATTATAGACTATTCAGGTGTACAATATGCTTGTGTGATATATTTTCTTAACTGTACTCTTACATTCTTGCAGGCTGAGGTCTGTGGGTCTTTACAGTCCGATGATAAAAGTCACGCTGAATATCACTTGAAGCAATATGACTTTTTTGGCCATGGTTAGATGCCAATGCTTAAATTTTCATTGTACACATATGTCCTGTTGTACAGAAGATTGGTAAACTAAATGGGTTCTATGTAACTTCACTTTTACTTCCTCTGTGAATACATTTTGTTAAAACAGATGGTACTTGTTATAATATACTAGTCTTCCTTTAGCCCAACCTTAGATACTTACTCATTGACACTTGCATATTCTTGGTAATTTTGTATGCATCTCTATACAGTTGTATATGAGAATATATTGAAGGCTGAGGTTCTATTGCAGGTATGTCACCATCTACTCAGCCAGTGGATGTGCTTGCTTTGTCTAAGGTTTCATTGTTATCTTATATGTCCAGTATATTTACTTGTGCAAGCATGTTCATAAATATGCCCTGGAATCTACTCACGTTTCTAGTTGTGCAGCTGACTTGCTTAGTCCTTCCAAATGATCAAGTGCATTTGTTAAAACCAAAATCAATTTGGAGTGCGGATGACGCACAGGAGAAGCACCCACTCATTGAGCGAATTTTACAACTGGATCCTATAGAGGTATGTACCAAGAAGTTACTCTTTTTTGGGAAGTTACTTGATTTAAAGTTTTGACAAGGGGCAAGTGGAAAACTAATACTAGTATTCGTATGCAAACAGTATCTTTTGGTTTCCCTGAGTTCACCTCTTGTTTATATTTGTTTAGCTGCATTGTACTATAAAAAATTGTAATCATTCTGACAAATAGTTATCCTTCTCCATCACAGGTTGATATTTTCCAAGGTATTACATTGCCTGGTGCAATAAAACATGTAAGCGTGTTTGGCGGCCAATTTCTCGGACAGGTATGCCTGAGCTTAAACGAAGAGTCCTGTTATTTCGAATTCATTTGGGAGGCCAAATGCAATTTATGATGTGATTGGTTAAGTAACTACTTAAGCCCATTTCTAAAATTTGTGAACGGGCTTACCATTTGAAAACTGTTGCCTTCACCTGGCATAGCATGGGCCTTTTACATAGTGCTCTTCTCGATTTTCCTTTAAACGTTGTATGCATTGGGTGATGAGTGCAGGCACTAGCTGCAGCGTGTAAAACTGTTGATTCTCAAAAGATTGTTCACAGTTTGCATGCATACTTCATTCTTCCTGGCGATCTTAGTAGTATGTATCAATCTGAATTCACTTTCCTCAGTATCTCTACCTTTATTGCTAATTCTGAATTCTGACATGCTTACTTACACAAGTTTGTTCATTGCTTTCCAATTAAATAAGTATCTAGTTAGTTAAATGTATCATAATGGTTTCAGGACCAATTATATATAAAGTGCATCATGTACGTGGTG
Source organism: Salvia hispanica (assembly GCF_029641045.1). Taxonomy (NCBI): domain Eukaryota; kingdom Viridiplantae; phylum Streptophyta; class Magnoliopsida; order Lamiales; family Lamiaceae; genus Salvia; species Salvia hispanica. Next base: position 29,461,923 of record NC_142692.1, read on the forward strand.
GGAAAAGCTTTGCAACCCGAAGGGTAGAAGCTATACAAAGAGAGAAAGTCTTGTTTACACTAATGGTTTCTTTTCAGGTAAATCCATCTTAAATGTGCTGAAACTAAAGATGGCATTGGTAGCCCATTTTTGGACTTAAATATCGTTGTTCTGTGATTGCAACTTTTCTAAACACACTGCTATAACATACAGAACGAGGAACAACTGTTCATTCACCAGGTGGTAGCAATGCCTTCTGTGCCTGATCCAGAAAAGGTTTTGAATTACTATGATTTTATCAGTTCTTATTAGCAGTACCTTTTATATTCTGGAAAATTTTAGTTTTTTGCTCCCTTTTCAGCTTATATCAAGGGAAGAGTTGCACGAACAACGTCTTGTTGATCCTAGGATTCCGAGGTCAGACTTCTTATCGTGAGCATTATGTTCTTTTAACTGTACCATGAGCTCTTCACTTTCTGGTCTAGTTTCTTATCAAACGTGTCCTCTCAAATGCAGAAATTTGTCAAAACCTTATAGATTATTAAAATGTGTTGCAGGACATACCGCATTAGAGCTGCTGGTACTGATTTTTTTCCGTGGCCCATTGAGCTTAGGTTCTGTGAGCCTGATACTGCTGCCACCAATTACAAAAAATCTCCTCCAAGGTCTCTGTCATATTCATTGTGATGTAGTAATAATTTTGAAGGCATTCTCTCACTTGCATTTCTGTTCTTTACTCTGCAGTTTAAGGTACTGGTTTAGAGCTAGAGGAATACTTTCTGATGATCAGGCTTTGCACAGGTCAGGTCACTCTCCTTTACCAGCCCCTAGACGCTCCCTTATTTGCTTATAAAACATGAACCTTTGGGACACCAAATAAGAACTGTTATCAACTTGAATTGATAGTGCCATATTCAGAATCATATCTGAGTATTATCTGCTTGTAGGAGGGGAATCATACGAGTCCCCTTTCTTATCGCGAGTCTCCTTTTTATCACTGCTTCGGATGTACGTATAATTATTGAAAATCCTGTGTATAAATGATTGTACAGCGGATTCAGTAATTTTATACGTACAATGAAGTGATAGCGAGGGGACTCTGGATTCACAATAAGAAGGGTACTAATAACCAAACCGTATATTACTGGACATTTAACCCTTTTCCCACACTGTATTGGCATTGATGTTCACTCCACTTCCTTGCAGATGCATAGTGGCTTATGCTTCTGATCTGTTTTTTCTCCAAGTGAGTTTAAACCCACATTATGAAAAGGATCTTAAGTCAACAAATGTTAGCCTAGGCCATTCGTAAGTCAAAATTTCTCATATTTTCTTGTAATTGGACCAAGGAGCAAAATCTTAACACTGTATATTTGATTGCAAAATACTATTGTCTCAGGATGTGGTTTCACAAGCCTCTTAGAGCTGACGATTGGCTGCTATATGTGGTGAGTAGCCAACGCACTCCTATTCATATTACACAGTTGAGCAAGTTTTAATGCTCTTTGTTTTTTTTTTTCTCAGATTGATAGTCCAATTTCTCACAGCGGTCGTGGATTTGTTAGTGGACGAATGTTTACTCGAACAGGAGAGGTAAATAAGTCATTATTTACTGGAGAACAATGTTGAGTTTAAAATGGAATGCTTTTTTTGATGAAATCAATTATTGTTAGCAGCTAGTTGTTTCTATAGCGCAAGAGGGATTATTGAGGAGGGCGAGGGAACCAGCTCCAGCTCCAGCTTCCGCATCCAAACTATAAAATTCAGTGGCATTGATCAAGTCTATTTTTTTCAACTCTAAAGGAGTCGTTTGATACTACCGAATAGCCTAGAAAATGGCAGTATTTTGGTCAAAGTCTGATGTTTGATAGTAAAGTATATTTTCTTAATGGCCCTTGAAAAATGCTTGGCCCGCGTATCTATTCTTATATACTCCAGTTAATTTTTCGGACCGAACCCCTCCGATTGTATTCTTGCCTCGAACAAGGGACCCAGAAAATGTACTGCTTTCCACCAATACCCCTCCTCTCTCTTCTCATCCAATACCCTTCTTCTCTCTCTTCTTCTTTTCTTCTCTTCTCTTCCCTTCCAAGGGGATGATTGAACTCCAGCAATAAAAATTCAATTGAGTCTCGTTTTTCAGTTGGATTTGAGGATTTCAATTTAACTCATACACTCTGACTACTGCTCTCCCTCCCATGGGGCGTGGATTCAAGGTTGTCCTTTCCCTTTTGTTTCTCTGCAAAATATATTGAGATTTGCGAATTCTTGCGGGGAGAGATTACAATTGATCACCACGCCTAATTTATTTCAATTTCTTATTCCAATCTTCAACAATTCTGACTTTTGTAAATTGACTGTAACTTGTTGTATAAATTTGCAGATTTGGGTTGTTTAGTTTTACGTGTGTCATTAAATTGAATCTCTTATTTTGTGATTATCAGTATTCAATTCAAATACGGAAAAATAGCAAAGCATCACCGCTGGAAAAAAAAAATGAAGAGTTGCAGAATGGAGTAACATCTGCGCAATAGATTTGTCGGAGCCGGAGGCATAAACTGAAAATGCCTAATTAAAGGGTGCAAGTGTCATTTCCCTATTAAAAATGATAAAAGGAATATAATCGGTGTCCACTTCCGCCTTGTATCAAACAAAAGTAGAGCGACTCTCTATCGGTAGCTTTCTTGGTCAAAATCTGGATGAGTTTCTTGGCACACCTTTTCCTCACATTGTTATCAAACATACCCTAAACAGAGCTGCCCCATTCAGAGAAATGATTTGTGGTAGAGAATAAACTGGCTCGGAAATGAGGGAATTAGAATTCCACCAAGAATTGTGCTAAAATTTCAATTAATTCAATTATTTGGCATGTAGGTTATGCATGCTCAGCCCTTGTTAATGTATCTTGACACAGCTTCATGATGCTAAAATTAGACTGTTTCTCATGATTAATCCCATCCCCAATCCTATGACTACTTTAATCCTAGACAAATCGTATCATGAGTCTGTGACTTACCTCCATAATGCTGATTTTTATTTTTCAACAGCTATTTTTACTCCATAAACTCCTTCACCAGCATGTGTATATGTATAATTGAACGAGGATATATACTAGTCCAAATATGTTTCTTTTCTTTTTTCATTTTCATTTTCTTTTTTTTATATATACGAGATGTTCACTTTGACTTACTTCTATCATCTATACACATATATACTTATCTAACACCAAAACTTTGCCACTCTCTTCTAAGAATATTTCAACCGGGTTGTCTGTCTTTCTCCAAGGAGTTTGGCCATCCATTCAGGGAGTGTTTCTTCCCACAACTTCGGTTTCTGTTTGCACTTACACGAGCCCGAATGAGCTTCTCATTCCTCACAACCTCATCTATGTTGTTGCGAAGCCTGAGGCACATCTCATCAAGAGCCAGCACTGGGAAAGGCTCTTCAATAAGAACACCAACCTGTAAAAAAGCCCTCATGTTTAACAGCGATATTGTGTTTGTGTTTGTATCTGTGTGTGAGCAGTGGATTGGTGTTTATACCTCCTCAATGCAGAATAGAGAAGCAGCACTAATGAAAGTGGCGGGCACAACGATCCAATGACAATCATCCCAAAGTATGATAGGGAGAGTAAGATGCCAGAGGACTAGGAATCTGGAGGTAAGTCTAGTGTACGAGAGAGGGATAGGCGTGCCCATGATCTGTTCACACACTCCAATACCCTCTTGAAAACAGCCAAGATTCGATTCCTGCAAGGATTCAAACCAGTTTTACATTGAAACGAGCCTCTGAAATCAAAGGAAAATGGACTTTTACCAGTAAATGGCGGTTTGTGGCCTCGATATCAAGCAGCTGCAGGCTTTGAGAGATGAACTCGATGATGCAGCGAGGCCGGTGCTTGGAGCTCAGAACTACAGACAGGTCATCCACCTCAAGTAAGTTGTCGAGATCTTGTGCAACATCTGATCCATAAACGATGTGACACTGCCATTCATCGTCATCATTCATCATGATCATCATTTGGCAAACCTACATACATACAATCCTCTACAAAATAGATGCAAAGACTAGTTCTACTTTTTGAGACAGAGATCAAACAACCAAAAACCTAAATCCCAACTGAAGCATAAAGTTCAGAATCCATTTCCCCCAAATCAATCACTTTTGAAACAGAGACCTAAATCCCAACAGAAGCATAAAGTTCAGAATCCATTTCCCCCAAATCAATCACCTTTGAAACAGAGACCTAAATCCAACTGAAGCTTAAAGTTGAGAATTTATTTCCCCCAAATCAATCACTTTTGGAACAGAGATCAAACAACCAAAAACCTAAATCCATCTCCCCCAAATGAATAACTTTGTAAAATGGAATCAAACAATATATGCAGCAATGACAACCTTGAGAGCAACAGGAAAGGCGATGATATACTGCAAAATGGCCTTCTTAAGCATATCATCATCGGCGCTGCGCACATTAGCATTAATCTGGGTGGCAAACTCCTCAGCACCGGAAATGACCTTAGTCCAAGCCATCTTCCCTTCCTCAAACCTGGAATACGATGCTTCCGTCCTAAAAACGAGCAGCAGCGCCAGCGCAGGAGCGGTGAGCTGGTAGGGCAGGGAGGAGGCTCTGAGGGTGGGGAAGAAGTCCGGCAGCAGATCGAGCGAGACGGCAGTGTTGTAGACGGCGACGAATACGGCGACGGAGGTGAAGGCGATGACGGGCGGGACGAGGGAGAGGATGACGCGCGAGGTCAAGCTGGTGAGCAGGTGGCGGACGTGGCGGAGGGAGCTCCGGTGCTGGACCCAGCTCTCGTGGTCGTAGAGGTAGCGCTTCTGCTTCATGCCTCGCTCCTTGATCTCGTCGGCCCAGTCGGGGATGGCGAAGAGGACTGAGAGTAGGGCGGAATCGCGGAGTGGGGGGGAATTGGAGGGTTTGGAGGAGTGGCAGGCGCAGGGGAATTTGGGGGCTGGTTTGATACATGGATTGGGGAGTGGTGAGTGGGAGTAGTAGAATTTGGATAGCATTTTTGGGGAAGAGGAAGAGGAAGAAGATGAAGATGAAGATGAAGATGGGAGCGTGAGGTTTGGGAATTGAGGAATGGGGTTTGTGTTTGCCATTGGAAAGGTTTTAGGATTTGGGGGAAGAGAGAGGGGGGAGAAGCAACATAAACATGTGACTCTGCTTTGCCAATTGCCATCAGATAATACAACCACAACCTCTCCCCTTCCACCTAATGTATCACATGACTCCACTTAAATTTTTTCACTTTATCCATTATAATAATACCTTAAACATAATTACTAACATCATTAATTTTATAAATATTTAAACTCAATTTTTTCTTCTTTTTTTAACTATAAACTATAAACATTATGGATAAATAGAGTTTTATTTTCAAACGTGAATTACTGGAAACTTCTTTTTTCTTCTCATCCATTTTGTTGGTATGACAATTTGTTTACAATTTTCAATTTTTTATTTCCTGATTTTTAAATAATTAGTTATTAGAGTAAATCAATCAGAATTAGGATGAACGAACTTAGTCTACAAAAGAGTACTTACATCACTTCATGAACCGTAAGAGTATATTTTTAAAAAAATACTAGTAATATTTTAGTTAGAAATACATATACCATTATATCATGGTTCATTATCACTACATAATTAGTTTCCATCTTTCAGTTTGTGGAATGATAATTAATTAGTGTTTCGAATCCTAAACCAATACATGAAAACTTTCTTCAAAAAGTTTTCATGTAAAAACTTGTACAAACTTCAAAAAGTCGATAAAGATTAAGACAACATGTAAAAGATAACTCTCAACCATTGCAAAAGTACTATATGTTAGGAAATAGCATTCACAAAACTGGGCAAAATCAAAAAATGCAGTTTCCGATTATACAGACTGTGTTACGGAAACTATAGCAAGCTATTATCAGGAATGTACTACTAGCATTTAACATATTATGAGTGTTTCTCTGAAGCAGCTGAAGGAGGCTTTTCGATCTCACTTTGTGGAGTTTCCTTCTTCAATCCAAAAACGAACTCTTTCACTGACTGTTTTGCTGATTCCACAGCATTTTTTATCTGTCATTAGGCAGTACACATCAAGAGCTCGGCAATGAAGCATAGTATTTAGCAGTTCTCTCCCATGGCAGATTCATCACAAGTAGAGAAAAAAATCAGCGAGATCACAAGTAGAGATGAATGTATGAAATTCAACATTGGCAAAGCAAAAAAATGCTCGTATCCTCTACTACAAGTTTGCAACCAACAACACATTGTGTGCTTCCCACCCCATCCAATGAAAAGGACAAACGAAGAAATAATGCATAGTATTTTTATGAGTTCTACTATCCAAGGAAAACGATGGAGAGTTATAAAATTATGACTTGCTGGTTGCTGAAACCAGAAAATCACATTTTCTATTTCCTAAGTAATGCTGCAAGTCATCAGATATGTGAAAGACAACAAAACCAGACTGCTTTTAGTTCAGTATTGGAATAACAGAAACTGAGAGGCAGTGGTGGTTGGGTACAATCTACATCCTAGCTCATCAATTTCAAAGAATGAATCATATGGCATGCTTTCTCACGTTTGAAAACATAGGAATCAAGAAATCACATCTTTTGCACATAATCATATGCACCAGCTTGGTGAAAGCATACCACCTATGCTTGTGTTCAAGACGAGTGTATGCATTTGTTGGAACTCCCTTAATAGTTCAGTTAAGGCGACTCAAGTCACATGTCGGTTTGGGACGACCTCACAACATATCAAGGGCAATGCAAATGATACATGTTTTAAGTTCTGCATAGCTCTCCCGTAAGTAAAACGCATCACTAGAATTTCAGCCAACTCCCCTGCAACGTCTACTAAGCTGTGTTGCTGAGAATCTCATCCGGAAACCTCCTTTCTGTTGATGTATTTGTTAACAACTTTTAACATCAATACAACCATAAGACTCTATGATCCAGTATCAGAAACTACAATAAAAATTAACAAAGCTGGACTTTAGCTTAATTCATATTCCCACTTTCACCTTCCTAATCCTCTGATTGCATCTTAATTAATGAATGTATTTACTACTATTGATTTGTTATTAGCAAGTGATCCCTCCAACATTAGAGGGGGAAAAGTGGGATAAAATCGTTCCTGATTCCCCACCATATTCATTTATTTATAGTAACATCAACATCCAAATTTCACAAATACTCAATTTTATTTGTGAGATCCTTCTCTTCAACTCAATTACCACTAAGACTACCCAATCCAATATCGTAGCCTTGGATTTCCCTCTCCAATCAAACCTCTAATGCTTCAAATCGAACTAATGGCAAGTGAAAATCCAATCGGGTAGCAATTCTAAACTACAAATTAGGAGCACAGCAAATAATCAAACAAAACAAAACAAAAAGGAGCCAAAAAATAAAAAGAGAAAGCGAGAGGATGAAGGTAGTTACGGGATCCAGAAAGTTGGGTTCAGGACCGTAATCAGCCGTGAGTAGAAGATAAGAAGCTGTGGCAGTGGCTATCATGGTTGTCCTCCTCACTAACTTGTCCGTTTTGGGGTCCATTTTCTGTAAATCAGTATCTGAAATGGATGAGTTTATAGCAAACTCTGTTGCAAATTTCCAGATGATTCCCGTGCTACAATAAATAAATTTTTCATTGCTTACGGTTTATGTATATTATCAAAGCTTAATATGAAATCCAAGGGTCCATAGCTCAGTGGTAGAGCAATTGACTGCAGATCAATAGGCCACCGGTTCGAACCCGGTTCGGCCCTTAAAATGTGTATGTATTTAATCATGGACTAATAAATTTTTAACTAACTACTTTTTTGTTAGGTAAGATGGTGGAGCTTGGTGGTAAGATCACTCATTCATAATCCATGTATAAACCCTCTTTAGATAACTTGATAATCTATACCCCCAAAATTAGGAGTACGCAATATAAAAAAATCCAATTTAAATCAAAATCTAAAATTCAAGTCGAATTTCTCAGATTTGCGTTTTGAAGTTTTCGCATTTTGGTAATTCCATTCGCATGAGGCCTTTTGGGAAGTACCCCAAAAGCAAAACTAAAGCAGACAATTTCATACTAATAATGTGGAATTCGGATGTGCGCTGCCTCGAATATTTTAAAATCTAAAATATATCTGTGTTGGACAACTTATTATTAGATTTTTGTATCTAGGTATTGAATTTCAATTTTTCGGTATTAAAATTTTGAATTTTTGACATTTTCATGCAGTTTTGGATTTTTTTGAGTCAATTAGATTTCATAGTTTAAATTCCGATATTTTCATACAATTTGAATCGAATCGAATCGAATCGAATTCATTTTTCATAAAATTTCACAGTTTCGGATCGAACTGGATTGAGCAAAAATCCTATCCAAAATCCGAACCCGAAATGCTCACTATACCGAAAAAATAAAATGAAAGGTGATGCAACAGGCACGCGCCAGGGGTGCGAGTGGGCGCGAAGATTTGACAAAACACATTGAAATCTGACTATTGAATAAAGATGAGATATATCCACCAAGCGGCTGCTGCTGCTCTCCTGTTGAAGATTTTCTCTTTCTATCCCTACAAAACAACCGCGCACCACACTAACTCAAAACCCGCATCACTATTCCCCTCCACACTCTATCACCTCACCTCATCCCACACTACACACAGTGCACACGAAATTCCCAGCATAAAAAATGCATTATGTTTCGGATAAGAATTCTTTCACTGTTATGGTGAGTTCATCAATGGCTTATTCTCACAACCTGCGCTGCTAGCTGCTTTTCATAAAAACACTCTCTTTTTCATCAACCCCTTTTTGTTAGATTAATGTTATTGCATGGCTGCTTTTGGCATAGGCGATGATGTTTCTTTCTCTTGAGGTGGGCCTCTGTTGCTTTCTCTTCTCCTGCTCTTCAAGGGCTGTGTTTGTAGTCCATAGATAGATATGTTTTGAGCTTATGAGATGAATCTTGGAGCATTGTGTTTGGCGAGAGCGAAAATGGAGAATTTTATCTTAAAAATGAAGTCTTTTTCTTGTTTTGATTTAGTACTGTGTACGTTGTTGTCTTGAAATTTTGAATCTTTTTCTCTTCTTTTGAATTGAAAGTTGAAACCATTTCAATCTCGATTTCGTGTTATTTGGGGATTACAAATTTGTAAATAGCACATTTTAATTATTTTTGCCACGATTCAAGAACCGTGGGATTGAGCTTTCTCTTGCATTGCATAATAGAGCTATTGGGCTCATTTAAGTTGAGTTGATAGAGGTCTTCCAGTGCCGAGTTTAAGCATTGTCAAAATCGAACAGAGCAACATCCAAGCCAGTCCCAGAGTTCCATGTTTTGCTTGATGAAGGCATAATTTGATACCGATTTTGGAAGTGTTGTATTTGGCATTTTTGGAGTGCCTTAGATTGGAACAATTTATTAAGTAAGCATACATGGATCAAAGGGAAGCTATGACGCTGCAAGGTTCGGCTCCCTATTATCTTCATCAAGGAAATGCCGAGTCTGTCATGGGACTACAGGGATCACCCGGCATGAATTCGTTGACTAATCCTGGTTTGCAGTACCAAACCAACACAGGGAGGAATATGATGGGATCATCGTTGCCTTTAGATACTTCATCGACAATGTCACCTCACGGGATGAGTGTTGGCCCACCTCCCGCACTTGGTGTAGGTCCGCCTCCTGCTATGATGCAAGGGGAGCCTGTTCGTAGAAAAAGGGGAAGGCCACGGAAATATGGGCGTGATAGTGCTGTTTCACTGGCATTGTCGCCCTCCACATCTAATCCTGTGCCATTTGTGAGACCTACTCAGAAGCGGAGAGGACGACCACCAGGGACGGGGAGAAAGCATCAACAAATCCCCCTTGGTATTTCTGAATCTTGTTCTTTATCTGTTTCATGGCTGTGCTTGGATACACTTGCTATTTCTTGGTAGCAATTAAATACAGGTTTTGGATGATTTGAAGTCTATGGTTGCATGTTAATGATTGAGTTTTAGCTATTTTTTTTAACTTTTTTAGTGATGGAAGTTTCTTATTTGTTGTCTTTGATCCTAATAATGCCTTTCAAACGCATAATTTGAAAATGGTATGGCGCTTGAGCTTGATTGGAAGCCATTAAATAGACAAGATGCTGCATTGACCAATTTCAGTGCATAAATGATTTTGGGATAGGAATTACCAGTTAAAATATGGTTTGAAAACTAAATTCTTAAAATTTATGATCTTATCAAATGCTAGTCTTGAATCATGTCTTCATTATGTGAATTCAGTGATAGAAATTACTAGAGAAATAGTAATTTACTATGTAAACAGGCACTTGTATAAAGACAGGGCAGTTGCAGAATTATGTAGAAAGTAAGGTACTAAGTTTCTTTTTAGTGATGGAAAGGCTTATAAACAAGCACTTGTATAAAGACAGGGCAGTTACGCGAGAAATAATATATCATGACAAGTGGCTGAATACATAGTGCCACCAGCAAATACCTCATCAATTGAGCCTTAAGCTGCTGACTCACCCCTTACCTATGTCATTCTGCCCCCTCTCTTCCCCCCCCCCCCCCCCCCCTCTCTCTCTCTCTCTGTACAGAAATATTTTAGTACTATGGCTTTGCACAGAAATATTTTAGTAGTGACAGAAATGTTTAAAGTTTCGGATCTAAATGGAGGAGCGCATCCAGGTTATTTAAATCTTCTCAATAGAGAAAGCATGTATTTTTCTTGTCAAAAAGGGATCATTTAACATGAAATGCATCAAATTCCCTAATTTAGCCGATATGCATTATTCTCAAGCTGAACCTTTTTGCTCAAAATGCAACCCTTTTTAACTCATTAAATACATATTTGAGGATTTGCTGCTCTGTTGTGTGTTATTGAGAGTCTCTTATTGTGGAAACGCTGATAAATGCTCACTTGTATCATCATATATATGTACCTATCAAATTCTTGATATCACCCCAAGCCTTAAAATTTAGTTATTGCCTATTCGGCGATAATAGTCTAGCAATATGCTCACATCGTCTTGTCATATGCACATATCTCATGATAATATGAGCATTTTTTACTGTTGAACTAAAATGTTTATTTCCTTCTCGATGCCTTTATGTTCATAAATGGCGTCTCTCAATTTTTTTCCGAATTTGATAGCATAGTGTCAACTGAGATGTTTATGATGGCTAGTTCTTGCATTTTCTTGATTTTGTGGGGAATTCATCTTTTTTGGCCAGGCGGATCTATCTTTACCGTGCCTGGAAAACTGGTCCCACATATCATCAATGTTGCTGTTGGAGAAGTTAGTGCAATCTCAACTATCTGAATGAATTTACCTAACATTGTGTATTTATCTCTATCTTCCACTCTTCCACCTGTTTACGCATCTAGCTAAGAAACTTCTCGAAAGAAGATTTATGAACTTGTAATACTTTTCATAAATAGTGTAATGAGATAAAGCTTCAGCATATCTAGTTCTTAATATTTGGAAAGAAAATCATGGAAAATATTGTTCAAATGAACTCGGATAAAACTGAAAATGTAAATCTTATGATACGTCAGTTTCCTGATATGCAACTTCTCGCTTATGTAACTGGCCAGTCTATAGACAAAATACTCGGCTGTGAGAAAGGGAAGGCTCGAGTCATTTATTAAAACTTGATATGGTCTAAATACTTTGTATGTCTTTCAGGGCATCTCAGAAAGGCATTTTCTAAATTTTTCATGATAACAAATGTCAACTTCTTTACATCCTTAATTTATAATTAGTGGATCATTTATTGTTATAGTTTTTATGCAGGATATTAAAAGAAAGGTACTGTCGTTTGCACAGGGGCGGCAGAGCACTGTCATTTTATCAGGAAATGGTACAATATCAGCTGTAAATATTAGAATATCAAGTTCTGGTGGGAGCGTCACATACGAGGTATGTATATGCTCCATTTCTTATTGCAAATATATTGTGAAAACTAGAGGCATCAGTACTATGCTCCAGCAGTTCATAATGAGGGTTAGATTGTAGTCCATCGAAAAATTTAAATACCTTATCTTCCCTTAACTTAAAAGCTATAGCTAGCACGATTGCTGTTAAGAAATATACTTTGTAATAGCTCACATGTTAAACTATGAATTTTGCAGTTATTTCTCAGTGTAATTAATGCAAGCTTCAACTTGTGAAACTTCCTTGGCTATCTTATCTAATTATGATAGTGGTAAATTCCATTTTTAATAGAACTATTTATCTTGATTCAGAATCTTTTGTTGAAGTATGTCTTGTTGATCGAGTGTTTTTGTCTTCCCTTGTTTCTTTGGTTCTTGTCTTGTAGTATATTCTTGTCTCAGTACCAATTATTTCTTGTCTTGTTTCTTCTTGACTCAGTAACTATTTTTCTCTGCTTTCGCTTTTCTATAGGGACGCTTTGATATTTTGAGTTTAACTGGTTCGTATGCACAAAATGATGTGAATGCGCTTCATGGCCCAGTCGGTTGTCTGAATGTTACTCTGTCTGGTCCTGATGGGCGTGTCATAGGTGGTGGAGTCGAGAGTGTCATGGTTGCCTGCAGCCCTGTTCAGGTACCTTTAGAATATTCAGCACTGAATTAGGCCTGTTTTCTGAAATTTTATTCAGTTTCAAGATATTCACTTAGATGATACTTTCGGAACCACTCATTTGATAAACGCCTCCAGGTTGTCGTGGCAAGCCTGCTACCGCGCACTTCAAAGATGAAAAACGTTGCTGGGGGAACTTCAGCAGATTCTGAAGATCGTACAGTTGGGAATCTCGTCATTCCAGCCAATGCTTAGCCTAGCTCAGAATCTTAGCTCAGTTTGGTAGGGATAGATAGCAATCCCATTTCTTATATTTTGTTCAAGTTATCGACTTCAACATCCAGCGATGTCTGGGTGAAACCGCATTATTGATTAGTCTTTAGCAGAGCATCTGACTCTAACCATGTTGCTATTCTACCTGACATAGGTTGCACTAATTCAGATCTTTGTTAATGATTCAGTTCTTCACTTTATACATGTTTCTTGAGATTAGAAATGGATTTATCTGTGTCTATGCAGGAGTTTTTGCTGTGAAAATGGAACTTAGTTTCAAGTGTTACATTCAGAAATTTACAACAGTATTTATAGGTGGTCACAACATGCTATCAGTCCTAGCAGGCAGGCGGCGGAAGAAGTTGAGCGGTGCTGGAGGCAGCTTGCGTCGGAATTTAGGAGGTCTCATGGCGTAGGATCCGGCAGTGATTATTAGCAGCTGAAGAGGCACGGCGTAGAACACCACGGCTGACGCAATGCAGAAGGCCATGAATATGATGGTGGCGCGAGGATCCCGCCAGCTCAGAACCGCCTGCACCCGCTCCCCCTGCGACGCCACGTCCCCCACGACTCTCTGTATCTGGCCAGCAACGCTCCGCAGACGATCGTACCTCATCCGCAGAGTATCACCACTTCTAGCCGTTGGGAACGTGTCAAACTCCTCGTCAAGCTCGTCGGCCGTCGCGGTGTCTGCACAAGACAACCTCATGTTCATGTGTGGTGGATTCTTCGGCCTGAACCTATAGTTCCAGAGTCCAATGAGGAACATGTATAGGTACAACGTTGGCAGGATCAGGTCGGGGAAGAACACTAGCATGACAAAGAGGGCGTACACGAGCACCGTTGTGACCGGATTCTTCCAGTGGCAGACCTCGTTGAGCCACTTTGAGACAGCGAAGATGCCGTTGAAGACCGCCATCAATCTGTAGAAGTTTGCCTTGCTTCGCCTCATGCTCCATAGATGTGAGTTTACATCACTCATGTATTCTACAACCTCTTTTCGGAGAGGTGGCTCAGCCCGGCTCAGACGTGCCGCCAGGATGTTGACCGCTTGGTAGCGCAGCATGTCAAGCTGCGCCACCGACAACGGTCTTACGTAGTGCATTTTAGGCAGGAGAGGCCTCGAGTATAAGGACATCATGTTGAGCATCGACGTGCATGTGAATCGGATTGCCAAATGCAACTCTCCCATCTTCTTCACCCCCGAGGGGTGAAGAACGACCAATGGATACGAATGCGTGTAAACACGATTCGTTTCCAAGGTCGAGATCCGGATCCGAACCTTCCCGATCTTGAGGTCTCTGTGGCTATTGGCACCACCAAAGTGTCCGTTGTCGAAAACGCCCACAGTTAGAACTGTGGCCGGATCGTAAACGTCCCAAGTGTACTGCTCATTGAACTTGGGGTTTAAGCTATCGGTGATAGTTCTAGTTCGAATCCATTTCTGTCCATATTTGGCCACACAGAATGTGTCTGAAGTCCCTCGACCGTTTCTACTCTTCATAGGTGTGAGGGCGTTGGCGTTCAAGATTCCGAGCTCAAGCACACCTACGGGCGGTTTCCAAAGCTGCTTTGCTGTTGGCCTGAGATCACTGCTATACTGCGTGGATTCATCTAGAACATGGTAGCCTCCATCGAGGCAGATCCGGAGATGGATCCGGCTTGCAAAATGATCCCTCTTGAGCTCCACAGCCTCGGTGGCACTCGGCTTCTGCAGGTGCCACCACTTTGTGTGCACCACTCTGTCGTCGGCCCGTTTCTCAATCGTTGCCAACGGCACAAAAGCCTTGCCAAGAGACTCCTCTTTGTTAGGCCCGACGCGATCATCAACTGATATCACCAGCTGATCATCGTCGAAGGGCTCAGCGGCAACAAACATGAGGTCCTCGTTCCATGACGCGTTCGAGGTCTGTGACTGGACTGGCTTTGTTCTCAGGATCTGGTTCCCAATTTGGGCCTTCACGTGCACGACAGGGTACCGGTTCCTGTCATGTGTGACGAGATCCTGGGCCTCAATCACGTTCACGCGCACATACCACAACCGGGGCGCGTGGTACACTTTGGACCGGATGTGTGCGGTCGAGGCGGAGGTGTCGACGAGGCTAGCTGCATCGGAATGCCAAGCATCAGCAAAGGCCTCATCAGCTTGTGTGCCTATCCAAACTGCAACCATGAGCTCCCCGTGCTTCCTCTCGCCCTTGCTGTCCTCGAGTCGGTGCCACTCGGGCGCCAATGGGCTGTCCGGAGGGGCCCGTCTTGGGATATCGTGAAGGTCGAACTTCACCACGCCCACAAAATCGTCCTTGATCACATCCTTGTCCATCACCACAACTTCCAAAATAGTGGCTTGCATTCTGTCCTTTGAAAACGTGAACACTGTGTTCCATTCTGGATTCTTTGTCTTGTCGAAATGGCGAGTAACGCCCTTGTAATTACCCAGCTTCACCACCACGTAGGGGTCGAGGCTCCCTGTGGCGTCCTTGGACGGGAGGTCCCGTGCCTTCACAACACGAACAAAGAGAAACTGCATAGGCTGCACGAGATCATACGTGCTGGTAGCCCTAATCCGCCCCCCTCCGAGAACCGGATTCGTTTCTCTGAGTGAAAAATCATTAGGCTGAGACGATGTGTTCAGATGCATTCGAGCAGACTGTGATGACTGAGGCTCGAACATCATCTCACTAGTGTTGTATTGCGTTGTTTGGTACGATGGCATTGTATAAGAAGAAGAAGGTCGTTGTTGTTGTGATTGTTGCTGCTGCTGCTGTTGTGGTGGTTGATGCTGTTGTTGTTGTTGCTGCGGCTGGTGGTGTTGACTATGATCTGAGCCAGCAAGAGTGTACAAACTGCGCCTAGACCGGGATGCCTTCTCCTCGTGCCTGTGAGAACGGGGTGATGGTTCATCGTGGATCGAATGCAGGCTAGAGAAGGACGAGGAGGAGGCGTAGTGATGACTAGGGGTGGGATCGCCGGTGAGGTAGACTTTCAAGGCGAGCTCGCCTCTGGTGGAGGAGAAGAGGCTGTTTTTCTCAAGGGGGTAGTTGAAGACGACAGAGTCAGAGAGGGGGACGAAGGAGGTGCCGTTGATCCGGACCTTCCCGAGGGAGTGTTTCTTGGAGGTGGCTCGATTGATGCTATAGAGGTGAGCCTCGAGGGTGAGGTGGCGGAGGTCGAGGGGGTTGGCGACGTTGAAGTAGAAGGTCTCGTTCCAAAAGGGGTTGAGGTCTCTCTCCTTGATGGTGGTGCGGAACTTCTGGCCATCGAAGACGAGCTCCACGGCCGCGCTGGACGAGCCCTGCCCGTCTTTGGGGAGGAGGTTGTGGGCTCGGACCACCTCCACTGCTAGCTTCAGGTTGTTCATCTGTTCATGAGATATTCAGAGGCGTGGGATTCAAGTATTTAAATGTGTACAAGTAAAGTAATGCTTACATTACAACATTAATTAAGAAGAAAAATCAAGGAGGAGGAGGAAGAAGAAGAAGAAGAAGTCGTGTGAAAGTCGTTTTATACTAATTGTGAGAAGATTAATACAACATTTTGAGTCGTGTTGGGGTGAGGTGATCAAGAACAAGACATGCCTTCTGGTTTTAAGAGAAATTAATATTTGTACAAACGCAACTAACTGACTAGTTCTACTTTTTAATGACAGAGTTATTGGTCAACTCAATCTTTGTGAACTTGCAAGTTGTATTTAACAGAATATTTGTCACCATCACATTCCATTTTTCTACTACATCTATTCAAATTTTCAAATCTCGGTAATTTCCTGTAAATTGCAAGGCCAATGTGTAATTGACATTTTCTTTGTTTTTGTACATTTTCTTTGATTTATTAAGGGGCTCAGTATATTTATTATAGATTTTGAAAATACTTGATGTAACTTGATTTGAAGATGTATAATATTCACTGCTTTCATAAGGATGATTCTTTTATTTCAATAAATAATAATAATAATAATAATAATAATAATAATAATAATAATGTATCTCAGGATTATATACGGAGTGCATTTGTTTCAAGAGATTCAATCTCAAAACTCAATCTTATAGATAATCATGCGATAATTAGTCTTAAGCCAACTCCCTCCAACTAAAATAACCTTAGAACTTAATCCTAGATAATATTATCTTAGTACTATTTTATCTAGCAAACCGAAAGTGACCTTATGTGATAAATTCGATAGTCTGCAGTAATATGAGGCTAATTTCAAAAATCGTTTACTTCTATTTTTTAATTAATCGTTTACTTTTTTTTCTTCCTTATGGGCCATGCTACAATCTTTTAAATGTCTATAATTAGAGTTTACTATTATATTGATAACATCATCAGGCACGACATAACAAGTTAATTAAAGATTAAGTAACTAAAGACTCAGCTTGTTTATTTATGTGTTTGTTTATTCTGACAGCAAATAGGTAGCTTAATTGATTTCACCAAATCAATATCTTATTTGATTATCGAACAATAATCTTCTATCTATTCAGCTTAAACAATTGCATAATTTGCATTTGAACTTATAACATTTTTCTTTATATAATATAAGAATATAAGGGTAGTAAGTTAAGGTATACATAGTTTTTTTTATTTGTTGTAAGATAATGATTTTTGTATATATACTGCTTCAAAATTATATATTGGCTTTATGTTACAGTTTATATATTATAAACAAATTTCCTAAAATCTCTCTCATCCTTTGAAACTTTCAATGCCCTACCAAAATTCAAGGATCCATATCTCTCCACCCTATTTTCTTCTTCTCTCCCTTTGATCTCTAATCACATTTACTCGAGGCTGCTCGAATTTTTACTCAAGAGCAAAATGGTAAGTCATCTTTGCCATTCCTACATCATATAATTCTTTTTATATGTCATCATTCAACTACATTCCCTCCCTTTTTTTATGTTATGTTGCTAGAATGCTTGGCTCTCATTGATATCCACTTTCTTCATGATATTTTGATTGATTTCCTCAGCATTATAAGGTGAATTTATGTATTCTATTTGCTTGATTTTTTCACTGCTTATGGGACAAGTTGGCATTAGTAATATCAATATGTGTGTGTTTGTCTGTGTAATATCTTTTGTTTAATGCCTAATTATGTGTGTGATATTTGAATTTAGACCTCAAACAATATCAAGATTCATGAATGATGCAAAAAATAATGCAGATCTCTGTTTTGTAAGGAAGTAAGGATCTCTAATTAGAGATTTCACACATTTATCGTAAGAAAATGAAGTATAGGAAAATATCAGATAATTTATCACATATTAGTGCTGACCACCTTCTTTTTATCTCATGTGAAAAGAGTGGGAAAAAGGGTGAAAATAACATAATCACAATTTTCCATCAAAGAGTTAGGGGGAAATTTATCAACAAAAATTGCTATACCATCTGTTTTACATATATTCATTAAGGCGTCTGACATGATCAAGAATATTGATGTGCTCCCATTTTTTTTTCTGATTATAAGAGAAAAACGTGTTCATGGTTTGGATTCTCAACAGGCAAATTCTGCATCCGGGGTTGCTGTGGACGACGCGTGCAAACTGAAGTTTTTGGAGCTAAAGGCTAAGCGGAACTACAGGTACATCGTGTTCAAACTCGATGATGGACTCCAGCAAGTGGTGGTGGAGAAGGCCGGGGGTCAAGACGAGACTCACGATGACCTCAACAATAGCTTGCCCGCTGATGATTGTCGGTATGCTGTCTACGACTATGACTTTACAACTGATGAGAACTGCCGCAAGAGCAAGATTTTCTTCATTGCATGGTGAGATCACATGAAACTCCAAATTTTTGCAACTATTGTTTTTTTGATGAAATCATGAAATTGTTGTGATATTGCCTCAGGTCACCCGAGACTTCGAAGGTGAGGACCAAGATGCTTTACGCGAGTTCAAAAGATCGTTTCAAGAGAGAGTTGGATGGAATTCAGGTTGAGTTGCAAGCAACTGATGCAAGTGAGATGAGCATGGACATCTTCAAGGAAAGAGCTTATTAATTCAAGTTTCTTTAATGCTGAGACAGCACTAGTTCTATTTTTATTAGTTATTCAAAACTTTCTTAATCACATGATTTCTTTTCCTTTTTCAAATCTTGACATTTGTTTTTGAGTTCATAATCTTGACATTTACCTTCTCTTGAATGACGTATAAATTAGTTTCTCTTGAATCATTTTCTCTCGTATTGTTTCCTCCCGTACTCGTCTTCCAATGCCTCCACCTCGTTGATGGCCTCCATATCCGCTCGTGCAAAATCTCCAAGATCTCGAAGCTTGAAAGGTGGAGGCATCTTGCAGGGAGGCGAATCACTAGGCGACTTCTCAATGGTTTCCTCCATGAACTCCCTCAACTTCCCCTGTGCAGGGCAGGCCAGCAACTCCGAGCAAAGCTGAGTCGCGTTTGGAGGAATCTTAGGCTTGTACTTGAAGAGCTTCGCGTACTCATTTAGCAGATGGAACATGTAGTCATAAATATTCTCCATTTTCAGAGCCTCATGGGCGAAGTGGCTACCGGCTTCACCAATCTTCTTGGCCTAAAAAGCAGAATTCAGTAAAAAAAGAGTGACGTAACTGAAAAGATGATATGATGATACATACCTTTGCAGTATGATTGTTGCCATATTCAACTGCAAATTTGATGGAACTGCACTTTTGGGCGTCCCTGATCGGCCAATAATGGCGTTGAGGGATGAGCCCCCGTGAGAAGAAGTCGTGCCAACGCGAGTTGATGAGCAACGTTGGAGAGTTGCATGCTAGGATGTCTTTCTCACTAACAGACCATCCCCATCCTTCTGCATAAATCTTGTACCTTAAATCACAAAAAAGGAATCTAGAATAAGAAACAACACAACACTTTGTTTCTCCTGTGTAAAAAAACACAACCTGTGGGTGCACTGGTTTGCAAGATTGGTCTGCTTGAATCCTTTTCGTGCCTCTTCATCCCAATCCTATGATCAAAACAAGAGAAAGTTGGTCTATATTTAGGGGCCGTTTGGTTAGATAACTTCAAGATAGAAGAGTTATGATAGGATAGGATAGGATAGGATAGGAGTGGCTACGAGGGAGTAAAGGCGAGCATTCCAATCAGTTTGATTAGTGAGGTTGCATTTCATGAGTTGGTGTCTTTGTTTAGAAACCTTGGGGTTGCCTTTCCAGTAGGCGTAGGGAACTCTATCCTCCCATTTCGATTTCTCCATCTCTTCTTTCATTTCCTTCACAAACACACCCCATGGCTTTATATTTACCTCTGTCCTGCATCCCCATAACATCACTCAAATTTTTATTTTATCATAATCAATCAATAACTATAATCTTAAACTATTTAAATTATAAATCCTACTCATGAAAACCAAAAAATGTTTAAATTAACATAAACCCCAATTGTGTATATATGGTCAACCACCTCTAAAAACTGTTTAAGATAGAACTAAAACATAAACTTGGTAGAGATACACCAAAAGGTGCCTAACCTTTATCATTTGGGGTATTAGTCCATAAAATCATAACTCTTGCCAAAATTTGATATTTCTTACAAACATTGGCCGAAGTTTGAGATTTCCCAAAAACTTTAAAGTTTTCACAAATTATCAACTTAGCCACGACCAGTTTTAAAGTTTACAGAGTACTAAATTTTGGGCAAAGTTTGTAATTAAGGACCAATACCCCTTACCATTTCTCTTTTCTTCAATTAAATGAGTGTAAATTTACATTATTATTCTATTTAGTGATCCAAACAAAAATTAGCAATCTATAACTTTCATTTTTTGTGAGTGTAACTACATCATAAGGAATCGGTTCCATTTGAGTTTTTCAAAGTTTGTTAATCTGTGTAAATAAAGGAAGGATGACTATAATCTTTTCTTCTTTCTTTGCATTAAAAATTACTACTATAATTTTTTCTTTCTTTCTTTGCATGAAAAGATGACTATAATCTAGAGATAGATGGAGTATTCAAGATTGTCAATATTTAAAAGAAATGTATACTCCCTATTCATATGTAATAAGATTATTTACAACTTGTGTTCATAATCATATGGCCAAATTAGAATCAATTAGGACTCATTAATCACTCAAAAGTAAAATTTATAAAATTTGATCATCATATCAGCATGGAAGAAAAAATGAAAATGAGAGAGAGTGAAGAAGCACATTACCAGAAAGACCAATCGGGGAAGACGATATCGACGGTGCGATTATCCGCGCAGTACTTGAAAAGCGGCGGCGGAATCGCCCCTGCCGCCTCGTACTTCTCCGCTTCCACCACCGGCCGATCATCGCAGTCAAACATCAGTTCCAGATCGGGCAATTTCCCACCATACCTCCTCATCAGCTGCGCGAATCCCCACAGCGCGCGACTGAAACGCCTCCTCGAAATTCTCCACGTACATTTTCCCGCCTAAAATCGTAATCCGGAAATGCGCCGTGCGCCACCATCTCCTCGGTGATCCCCGTGCTTCTCCAGTGGCGCAAGTCCTCGTGAATCCATCGGAAGTAGTCAGGGCACTGGGATCCGCTTCCCTGATGAGGATTCGCCTCCGAAAATGCTGCTGGTTGAAATTTGGGGCAAATTCTGGTGTGATTCCATGCCGCGCAGTCCGGAGTTGGTAATGGCTTCTCAACGGCAATCAGAAAATCATATTCACCCTGCGATGATTGGAATTTGTTAGAGTAATTAAAAGGAAAAATATCCAAAATGGGATCATGAATTGTTAATTATAGTAATCTAATTCTAATTGTTACTGTATTTGGTTGGAGAAGAGACCAGAGTTAGAATCCATGGCGCCGAAAACACCAAAGAAATGAAGATGAGAAGCAGAAGAAGAAGCAGAGGATTGGAAGGCCTTAGCATTAGCCATGATTTGATGTTCATCGTCAATGTGTGTGTTTCATTCACTTCAATATTGAATATTTGTATGCAAACAGTTGTGAATTGTGATCATACAGTTGAGATTTAAATAATAACACTGGGTTATACAATTTCGAAATCTAATTATTTAGACTAATGCCACATGTAAAATTGAAAATGAATATTAGTGAAAAAGTTATACTCAATTTAAATTTTAAGCATAAGATGGGCTTGTACATGGGCGTGGATCGATTAAAATCGGCTTCATAAATTACTTATTGGTTATAATTGATCCTCATTAAATTAGTTAAATAAGCGATGGACACTTACTTGAATTAAATTAATTAAGTAAAGATTTGCGAATATATTTTAATTCAGTTTTAATATTATTGTGGTATGTTCAATCTATTTCAATTTCTCAAATTGTGTACACTTTTTATATGTAATAATATAGGATCGAGTATCAATATTAATAATCACATCATATTAATATTCGATTTTGTATGCTGTCATTATGATTAACTTTGAATGTATATGTTTTAATTCTTGTAAGAAAATCTTATTGAATTATTTAATTTATAGTAAATTATTGATAAAGTATTATGGCGTTAGGTGTAATTTATATATTATATAAGTATGATTGAAAATGTAAAAAAAAAAGTGAAAATGAAATATTTTTTTGAATATAAATAATTTGAATGAATAGAGTAAAAATTTCTATTTGATGTGATATATATCGAAAAATAGGTTCAGTTTGGTATAAATTGCTAGATGGAGATGATCTAGCAAGATAGGGAGTACTTTTATGGCTCATTTGGTAGCTATCTCATGTTTCGACTAGACATTATATCATTATGATAGTAATCATAGTTTCGATTAGTTAATTTATATATATTAGGTGTTTGGTAGATTAAGATAATTGTGAGTTATTTTAATGTAGTATTTGGTACAATAAGTCACAAGTAAGGATTAAAATTATAATTGACAAAATTATCCTCATTAATTTAAGTTAATTACTAAACTATCCTCATTTTGCCCTAATAATTCCTAAAAAATGTAACAGCCACTCCCCAGATTATCACCACTGAGTTCTTTGCTTCTGAGCAGAGTATTATATCGTTCATTCTACATCACAAAGAATCTGGTGAGTTTTCTCATTTATGTTGTGTGGGAGTAAAATTAATTGCTGGACTGGACTTTCTATTTTTTTTAGCCATGTTTGGTTGACGAGAAAATAAACTTGGCAAGGAAAATGATTCATGGGAAAATGAATCATAGGAATATGATTACCAACAACTTTACTTTCTCGTGTTTGAAAAAAATCAAGATTTTAAATTTTATATTTGATTTAAACACTAAACTGGAAATAAAATAATTACTTTTAATTAAAATATAATAATTATTATTATTATATATTAAGATGTTTTTTAATAAATTACTATTAATTAAAACAATAATGATAATAATTTTAAATTTATGATTATTAAGAATAATTTAAATATGAATCATCCATCATAATAATAATACTATAATTGTAATTCTAGTTATTTATTGATATTATAATTATTAAATAATATAATATGATTATTCTGATAATTATAATTGAATAAATTTAAAATTTAAAATTTCACTAATTGTTTGTTGATTAATTATTAATTTTTAATATAATAATAAATTATTATTATTTATTACTCCCTCCGTCCCTGATTAGGAGTCACAGTTTGACCGGGCACGGGTTTTAAGAAATGTAAAGAAAAGTTGGTTGAAAAAGTTAGTGGAATGTGGGACCCACCTTTTTATATTAGTTTTTTTATAAAATGTGTGTGAAGTGAATTAGTGGAATGTGGGACCTACTTACCATTTATGGTAAAAATGAAGTGTGACTCTTAATTGGGGACGGACCGAAATGGAAAAATGTGACTCTTAATAGGGGACGGAGGGAGTATATGCTTCATAATTTAATTAAGCATATTATAATTGTTTAATAAATTATAATTATTATCAGGATAATAACAATTATAAATAATATAATATAATAACATAGTTATTACTATTATAGTTTTGATTATAGTTATGTATTAACTATATTGAAATTAAGTAAGTAAAAATTTAAATATTTAAATTATTTTTTAAAATATTTTAATTAATTAATTAATACTAATTGTAATAATCTAATAATAATAATATATGAAATTATACTATACCCCATTAAATAACTAAATATGCAAGAATCCTAAAACTTGGAAAAAGAATACTTAAGAAAAGTAGTGATTTAGAATCCTGGAAAGTTGTAGAACTATTTTCCTTGTTTTCAACTGATTACTTTCCCAGCTTAATTTAAAAACAAAGAAACAAGGAAAATTTAAAATTTGAGGATTCAAATTACTTTTCTAGACAGGAATCCTAACAATCAAACATGACTTTAGTTGGAATGTTATAGACCGTTTAATACATTTGATAAAAAAAAAGGTTAACTCTAAAATTTCACACCCGACTAGTCTGAAATAAAAATAGTGGCCCGACTGATTAAGTGGATTAACCTTGATGAAAAATTTATTGTTAATTAACTTTGGAATTTGATGATAATATTTTGTTATAGAAAGTCTAAAATCGGTCCTCTATATTTGCTAAAATAGAAGTTATGTTAAATTAGGACGAGATATTTAACGGACAAATAGAGTACTCCTATATTTTATATGCATATTTTATATGCAGGAATATATGGTGGTTTGTAGTACTAGTCTATATAAACTAGAAACAAAAATCAACATATTGCTATGACAAATTACTCAAAACACTATCAAGTTTGGTCAATTTTAGGTTAATCAATTTATAAAAATTATTCATTATAATTTTGATATTTTTTTCAACTATCCTATAATCTCAAATTTGGGGAAATTATACATGATATGACAAGCATAAAATACCATGCAGACAAAATGTTTGACTACTTAACAACGTCGTTTAATACAGCTACTCAACGATGTTTTAATTTTTACACATGCATGTTTCGGTATCAATAAAGATTATTTTCTTTATTTAACAATAGCCCTATACTAATAAAAAATTCAATAAGCATTGTCCTATCCAGCTATCCTATTCCTATCTATAATGGCAAAGTAAATTTTATCATTCAACAATTTGAAAATTATAATCAAAGACACATGCAACTTGAGAAAATGGATCAATGATAAATATCATGTATTCAAATCAATTTCATGAAATCAGATATGCAACCAATATTATTGTCAAACAAACTTAAATATTACATCCTTTTATATCCATTATAAAATGTTATAAACCTTCTTCAATTTCTCTCATCCCAAAACGATTGTATAGTACCACAAAAAGATAAAAAAAGAAAGAAGATGTCTCGTGCTTTTTCTGTTTTGGTGCTCATTGGTTTTTTAGTTCTTATTATTACCCCATCTCTTGCTCGTGATTTAGAGGATAATGCACTATTGTCAGATTTGAATTTAAATGAGAATAATGAAAGTTTCGAGGATAACGAGACGTTGAATATTGAATCGCTCAGGCACCATCGCCGTCGTCGTGGCCGTCGTGCTCCTCCTCCACGTAGCCATGGCGCACCAGATAACCACCGCCGCCATGCTCCTCCTCCCCACCACCGCAATCAAGCTCCTCCACCGGAAATGTTTTAAAAATGTAGTACTCATTATTGAAGAAAATAAATTAATACATCCATTATTGTGAAATTTTCTTATATACGAGAGTTCAAGTTTACCACATGAATATTAATATAAATATTATAGTGCACAACTTCTTAATTATTTAACGGTGAAAATATGCGTATCATTTCCAATGAGACATAAAAATCTGTTTAAAACTCTCTTAATTTGTTTAGATTTGATATAGTTATAATTACGGTAGATAATTTGAGTTATTTGTAATACATATATGCATTTTAAGCTATATGAAAATGAATCTATTAGGTATATCTAAGTAAGTAAAATTATGTACCACATAACCACATTATTAAATTGTTGAAATCAAATCAACATTAAAGTTGGCTCATGAACCCTAATTAATTAAAAAAAATAGAAGTATTTTAGTACTAATGGTATGTTAAATTATAATATTGATTAAGTTTTTTTATTTTAATTAGTAAAATTTAAAAATTATGAATTTATTTATGCGAGAACTATAGTCAATAAACATCTAACGAGACTCATTTGAAAATTATAAGCAATGTGACACATATTTATAGCATTCAGAGAGGAGTAATACTTTAACTCAAAATTAACCGATCAATTTATTAAATTTGAAAATTTCTTATTACTTTACTATGGAATTTGAGGTCAAGATTTTGTTATCTGTGTGGAATTTGATGACAAAATTTTATCATTTGCGGAATGTACGTACTTTGGTTTTCTCCTACATTTAATAAATAACTTTTATAATAAAATTAATCAATTAGTTATTATGTGAGTCGTTCTTCTTCACACCCACTTTTGTATTAGTATAAATATTTAATTAATATTTAGATTTGTCGATTCAAAGAAGTTGTTTAATAAAAAAAACACTAATTACTGTTGCGGCATATTTCAACCGTTCTGAAATTTGACTTTATACTTGCTTATGCAACTTGCAAGATGCACATCATTTTGGGAAATCAGATATCCGAAATTTAAAAACTCGAAAATAATTCAATAGTTGTGAAGCTTTTTCATATGAAAATTTTCAAAGTTAACTAAATATAGTAAGAAGTACCAAGTCAAATAAACGGTGCAATATTCATAGAATATAAAAGTCCAGGCAATTACTTAATTATAAATGGAAAACACAAAATCTAATTACGTACAGTTACCTAATTATCATTCGCAATTTTGAAAATAATAAATAAATAGACCACTCAAACAATTGCATTATTGGTAAAAAATTTAATATTATTGACCCACAAACTTAAGCATTATACTCTTCGCATCCACTATAAAATAGCATAAACTTTCTTCAGTTTTTCTCATAAAAATATCATTCATTGAACAAAATGTCTCGTACATTCTCTCTCTTGATACTCATTGGATTTTTAGTTCTAGTGCTGACACCATCTCTAGCTCGTGATTTAAAAGAAGATGCATTGGTTTCTAGTAATATAAACGAAACCAATGAAGTTGATGAGATGTTGTGGAATATAGAATCGCTCAAGCACCGCCACCACTGCAACTGCCGCCACCAAAGCCGTCACGCTCCTTCTCCTCAATGCCATGGCGCTCCAAGAATCCATCGCTACCTTCCTCCTCCTACCTAACATTGCCATTATGCTCCCCCAACCCAGCATCGCCGCCATGCTCCTCCACCGGAAAGCTTTTAAAAGTGTATCGGTTGTTCAAGAAAAAAACAACAAAACAAATTAGTATACTTGTTGTGATTATTTTCTTATGTATGAGATATACTACCTTATGAAGTACTCTACATGATTTCTTATTAATTAACATAATGAAATATTGACCCAAACCTAAATATCATGCATCATTTACATTCATCATAAAAATGTTATAAACTCTTTTCAATATCCCTCGTGTCAAAACATTTCTTCATTTAAGAATAGCCCTGATTATGTATACCAAAAAAAAATCAACAAATATATTAATGATCTTATCATCATTAAAATTTTTGAAAGTAGTAACTAATAATCAAATACACATGCAACTTGAGAAAAAAATGCATTAACGCTGAACATCTTATATTTAAATTAATATTATGAAATTAGATATGCAACTTATATTAATCACTAAAATCCTATGTATTGCATCATTTTACATCCATTATAAAATGCTATAAACTTTCTTCAATTTCTATCATCTGAAAACTATCATAGTGTATATAAAAGGTAAAACGAAGATGTCTCATGCATTTTCTTTTTAGTGCTCATCGATTTTTTGGTTCTTGTAATTAAATTTACCAAGTATAATTTAATTAACGTTTCTTGTGAAAATTAATTTTTAAAATTTTCTTATTTATTTTGAATTAATTCAATTGCGATACCGAGTCATGAATCATTGAAAAAATAAAAATTTTACAAATTAATACTCCCTCCGTTCCATCGTAATAGTCATTTTGTCATTTTGGTACGTTCCATAGTAATAGAGTTATTTCCCTTTTTAGTAAAATTCAACACATTTTTCCTCGCTTACTTTACTCTCTTACTTTTCTCCCTTTATCTCATAACCTATTTCATTTCCACTTTATTTTCTCTTTACTTACCTCATCTAACACAATTTTTCTTAATCTCCATGTTGAAAAGAAACGCCTCCGTTACTATGGAACGGGAGAGTAACAAGCAATATCAAAGTTCATTTTCCCAATGATTCTTGAGTCAATATTACAACTGAATTGACTGAAAAATAAATATAAGAAAAACAAATAATTTTAATAAACACAAAATAATTAATCAAATTTGAAGTCCATTAAATAAGATCCAACCAAATAAAATAAAAGTATTAAAACTTATTAAATCAAAATAAAAAAATTGTCAAATGATCAAATAAAACAAGATGTATTAGTATAAGGGCCTCGAAATATGTTTTTCCTATTATTTTCTTCTTTCTTACCATACATACATCCCACGTTCCATTACCAAATACTTTTTCCAGCAAATTAAAATAAAATAAAAGGCATGTCCAATCCAACAATCATCTTTATTGAAGAATCTACATCCCAAATCTAACACCAGTTCTAACTTCTAAAACATCACAATATGTGAATCAGTAACGTCAAGAACTTAGAAGCAGCATTCAGAAAAGTAGTGCACAAACTCACTCTCATTCGTGAAAATCGTACTCTAGATAAACTCTCGTGGGTCAGTGACAAAACCAGACAACGCAGATGCAGCAGCCGTGTATGGAGAGGCTAGATAAATCTGTCCCTCTTTATGGCCCATCCGACCGGGGAAATTCCTGTTTGTGGTTGAAACACACACCTGCATTTTACCAAGATTGCAATATTTAGTTATATTACTACTGGTTATGTTATAACTTCTAGTCCTCTGCTCCATGTATATAAATCTCTATAAGCAGTTCAGAACAAGAAGATATTAAGCCCAAAGAAGACCTTTACTTAATCGTGTTTTTTATCGCCAACCTTTCTTTTCAATTCTCGCTTGACATAACAATTTAAAAAACCCAATTCCAGCAACAGAACATTGAGCTAGCTCAATTGATTCAATTGGAACATACATCAAACTTTTCAGAGTCGGGGGTTGTGAAGAGAAAAAAAATAAGTTATGAACAAGTTCTGATAAATGCTTGAAATTAGGGAGACAAGCATGATTATCCCACTTAATAAAATTATTTGATGAAAACTTGAGTTAGCAATCAGACATGCAAAAGCACTTTCTATCACCTTCTTCCTTGGAGACCACAGGAATTACTAATTGGGCAAAGCTAGAATATATTGTTATAAAACACAATGGTGTATACCTGAGCTTCATTCATGCGAGCATATGTGTCTCTTGGTCCTCCCAAACAAGCACCACAACTGGGGCTTGCAGGAGTGTCGCATCCAGCTTCCTCAAATATCTGTGAGCAAGTTTTCCCGCCCGATCCTGGGACCGGAAGGCTATATACATCCATCCAAACCTGTGAAATATGTGTAATTAGATACAAAATATTGAATGTTTGGAATTGAGGTTTTACCTTTGGCCTGTTTAGAAAACATGTGTAGTTTAGAAAAAATACCTTCTGCGTAGCTGGAACTAGGAAGGTTGGGACTTTGACCTTTTTACCCTGCGAATCAGCAAATATGTTTTAAGTTCGAGAGAGTTTTTGCATCCCAACTATAATTTTCTAATCATCCAGAGAGAGTACTGATACGAGCATAACCCTAGAAATATCTCCATATCTTTATTAATTAGTGAAATTAGGATATATATTTCTTGCTCATTAAGTTAGTATAGTATTATAAATATAACTATTGTTATTCTCTTCACTCAATCAATGAAATAACATATTTTGCTCTACTTATTTTATTGTTTATTTTCTTTCTGCAAACCCTAGTTTGGATTTGATCCCGGGGCAAGCCTGCGACGTCCACTTTTATCTCTCCGCCGCCGACCTCTCGTCGTCGGATGACTACGGAATCTTGTTAGGATTGCTCTCTTAGCTATTGGTGTTTTCATTGCTCTCTCAATGAAAGCACCTTATCAAGTGAAAAAGATAAAGAAAGTGGCAGAGAAACCGTGCTCCGTCGACAATCGGAAATTCTAAACGGAAAACTAAATAAATACTCCCTCCGTCCCTAAGCGAGACGTTTCTATTTTGGCACAGGAATTTAGGTAGTGGTGTTTAGCGAATTAAATTATTAATAGTAAAGTAAGAGAGAGAGAGAAAAAAGTAAGAGAGAAGATAAGTAAGAAAAAGAAAGAGAGCATAAAGTAAAGAGTGAGGATAAAGCAGGAGAGAGGAGTGAGTTGATTGTTGCCAAAAAAAAAAAAGGAAACGTCTCACTTGGTTGGGACGTACCAAAAAGGAATACGTCTCACTTAGGTTGGGACGGAGGGAGTATAAAAGACCAATAATTATGATTTCATTGATTGATTCAAAAGAATAACAATAGGTCCTACTTACGAATAACCTAACTTGGTGAACAAGATAATAAAGAATATATGGGAAAGATATGCTAAATCAATAATATATGAAATAATAGAGATATGGGATCTTCTATAGATATATCCGTATCAAGTACATATGCTTCATTTAGCTTAAAATAGACTGATCTGATACTTTTCACAAACTGTAACATTCACGGGTAAAAGGTCCACACATTTATTTCACACACACTTAAGTGCATAAATAAATAAATCATCTCCAGTACTAGGCACTAGCATACACTAAAATTAGGAAGGTTTTAGACAGCAATGAGGTCGTCAGATTTTGAGCTTACATAACAAGATTCTCATAATTCAAGATCACAAAAAGGCCTACTGCTAAAACAATATTTAGCTACTTACCGAAGCAAGAAATACTTTAGCAGCAGCCATGAAATCTTCTGTTTTCCCACCAGTACAAGATCCAATATATACCCTGTCAATTTTCACATCTTTGCATTCTCGAGCTAAAGCACGATTGTCGGGAGAATGAGGCTGATATCCATAAAATTTTATGTCAGTGTATAAAAGATGATAATTTTAGGGTAAAAAACAAGGATTCCCTCTATATTTCACCAAAAATGCAAAAAAAAACAAAAACATCCAAAATATTTGGGTTAATTGGTCCTCTCAAAACAGAACTACACATCAAAATTATCAGCAAGTATTAGAGATGTGTTTCATTCCACCTAAAATTCTAGGAATTCGAAGAGTTAAAACAGTTTCGTAAATCAGGTCGGCTGATCCATTTTAGATTTAACGAATTGGTGTTCCGAAAGTGTAGTAGTGTACATCTTTCCATGTCTCAATTGAGCTAATGAATAGTAAAAAAATACCCTTGCAAAGAATGCTAGTCATTGAAGTATTTATAACTTCAATAAAATCATAAAACTTAAGTTTGATGATTGTAATTAATTTCATTGTATACTTCAGAAGAATGAAAAAGGATTGCATCACTTCGACAAATTTACCTTTTGCTATCATCATGATTCACAAGTGTAAGGGATATAATGGACAAATAAAACCAAATACGGTTTACTATAGGAGGGGGTAGGGTGATATCGTGCAAGAACTTGACATGTCAAGTCATTAGCTATAACATAGAGATTATTTTCCTTTTATCCATTAATTTATGGGTTAACAATATTTATGGCTTGATCTTTTGGGCCAAGTTGCAAAAATGGCATGACCTTTAAAATACCGCAAATAATAGTCTGATTTTTGGACACGAGTGGCAACTATGGCTCATGCCAGTATTTCTTGGCTTTATAAGCTGGGACGGAAATTCTGACATGGAAGGCCCAAACGTAGCGTGGATGTTCTGACTTATATTGTAAAATTAAATGGAAAATATATATATTGGGCATCAAACGACGACATGTTGATGCTCGAGTGAAAAATGCATTTTCCACATATTTTTAACAAAATAAATTAGAATATCCAAGTCGGATCTGAGTTTTCCACGACAATTTTTAGCCCAAAAAAGTAGGCACAGGCCATATCCAAGTCACATCGAGTCTTGCTAATTTTGCAATTTTACACAGATCATGCCATTTTTGCGATCAGCACAAAGGTCTGCTCATTTGAACGAGAAGGCCAAGGTGTAAACAGTAATTAACCGTGAATCGAAAGGGAAAGCACATTAACCAAAACAAAAACAACCACACCCTAAAATATACTCCCCCCGTCCCACAATAAGTCACATTTTGCCATTTCGGTCCGTCCCACAATAAAAGTCACATTTCACTTTTACCATAAATGATAAGTAGGTCCCCCATTCAACTAACTCACTTCACTCACATTCTAGTATAAAATCAATATAAAAAAAGTGGACCCCATATTCCACCAACTTTTTCAATCCACTATTATTTACATTTCTTAAAACCCGTGCCCACACCAAATGTGACTCCTATTGTGGGACGGAGGGAGTATGTTTTACACCCTTTTCTATCAAAAAAAACACACCTCAAGAGTATAAGAGTTACTTATCATACAATAATCTTCCATTTACAAAAGAGATTAATGAAACAGAATGTCTATGAGAAACATTTAAGTCTCTAATGATAATTACCAAGAGGATTCAAAGACAAACAATGGGGTTTATATTACTCACCTTAGCTACCAAAGGCTCGAGCTTTGAAATATCAAACCGGTACTCTTTGAGAAACCTAATTAAAAGAAAAGGGAAAAATAAACTTGACCATAAGCACCCAATTGTACAAGTTTACCATATTAAAGACATGACATGATGCTAAAAAGATCATAATAGTTAGGTTTCAGTATATTAAAATTGACAGGAAATATATTGATCAATGTGTTAAAGGGAATTCCAAATTTATTTCACAAGAGAGGTTTCCATATATCATAAGGATGGGAAATACACTGATTAATATGTCAAAGAGCATCCTAGCACAATCTCTCTCAGCTATTATTTGATTTAAGAATAAGACTAGAACTCTAGAAGTGTCACAAACATAAACTGTTCAAAACTTGCAAAAGTAACAAGAAGCTACCTGGCTCCCCCATCGCTAAATACTGGTTCAAATGGCAAAGATGTCTTGTCCTGGGCAGCCAAAAAGTAATATCACTATTAATAAAAGGAAAAATAGTAAAATAGATGTTCTCGTTTCTTGCAGATTTCAAAAGGCATCAACTAAAGAAAACTTGAACCAGCATGTATATTTATTATTCATATACTCACAATGACTGGTTAGCTGAGTGAAATTCGTGAGCCCTGTGTGTTTTTGTTCAGGCACACACTACGGTTACAGAATTTATCTCCTAAAACTAACCTCAAGGAACTTGTAAGTGGTACTATCAGCAGGGATGACACCATTCTTTCCACCAGCTTCAACTACCATGTTGCACAGAGTCATTCTTTCTTCCATCTTCAGCAAAAAGTAAATTTCAAGTTACACAAAGAACAAAATTAAAGTGAATTCACGTCATTATCCTCAAGAACCTATATGCATTAATGAATGGTTAGACGCACTTACAGTCAAACTTTCAACAGCAGAACCAACAAACTCCATTGCTTTGTATGTCGCGCCAGCAACTGAAATTTCACCAATAATCTACAAAATACGCAGCACATGAATCGATATGTTGCCTTTGATATTAGTGTTACCAAATGATTATAAGCTTGCATGTACTTACTTGCAGAATTAAATCTTTTGCAAGTAGATAGTTGGGCATTTCACCATCCATTACAAATCTCAAAGTCGGGGGCACCTGAAATGCATTTACAAGAAATACTCACTGATTCATACGTTCATCGTATCTAAGACGTGGAGGGATAGTCTCACAAACAGTCAATACCCATTAAGAAATAAAAAAAATTGTGAATTATCATTTTAGTCTTAGATAGTCAAACTTTAGTCTTCCAAATCAAATAAAACTGTCAGTGGTTAATTATTAAATCTGCATGACCAGAGTGAAAAGAAAGAAATGGGACTGGACGGGATATTGAGCAATTTAGAATTCGTGAAGAAATTACACGCTGTGAGAGATACAGAGTTAAAAGAAAACAAGATGAAACAAGATAAGAACGTGTAACATCAAATGTACCTTAAGCAAAAGCTTTCCAGTGCCCAACACGAAACCGGCATCGGTGTTTCCGATTCCAGTAGCAAACTGACCAAATGCTCCAGCAGTACACGTGTGAGAGTCGGTGCCCAACAGGACCTAGGAGCATAATATAGTTCATAAGTTATCACAGGGTTTGATATCATTTTTAAATACAGCCTCATCTAGAATTTGGTTACTAGAGGAGGCCAGAGGGACACCAAATCACGAATACAGAACCTTTTTCTAATAACATATATACCTCTCCAGGTCGGCAATGGCCTTCTTGGGCAAGAGCCACATGGCAGACACCTTTGTAATCAGGATTAGCCTAAAATGTCAGTTGATCAAACTCAATTGCTTTCTTCAAAAAACATTTGACAGGATAATTAGTAAGTTACTAGTTCCAGCAATTAACAAGTAGTCATACCTTGAAATTTCCAAGATCTTTGATATCGTAGAAGTACTTAATATTTTGCTCATTACAGAAATCCCTCAAGATGTCTACATTGCGATTTGCTCGTTCATCAGTTGTGAAGATGTAATGGTCAGGAATGATAACAACTTTTTCACGGTCCCACACCTACAATAGAAAATAGCAAGCAACAAATAAAGTGAGATAGGCACACCAAAATATACAACAATTGTTTAGGAAAGTGTGTAAAGCAGACAATAAAAATTAACTTTTAGTAAAGATAATTTACGCCAAACTTTTCCTTTTGTTTTGAGAACAGCATACACAATAACACCAAAAAAATCATCCAAAAAATATCTGTAGGAGAAGATAATTTAAGTTTTCAAAATTGTGGAATATCACCAAGACCCTAAATTCAAGTGGCAAAATAGAATACAAGAAATTAAGGCATGAAGTACCACCGTGAATTCACCTTTCTAGAGCTCTAAAATAAAGTGTATTAAGTTTTTGTGAACTAAGATCCCCATACAATTCAAGAGATAAATGATCCAAAACTTAACTAAGATATATGCCTTCGATTTGTACTTGCTAAGTTATACAGTATTTTCTTATTAATTTGGTGCCCAGTTGCTTCTATCGATGGCGACACGGCACTAGTCACTAGCGAGAAGATGAGGACACGCCCACAACCTCAACGAATACACTTTATTCATCAAAGAGTTACAAGGTCTCAAACATGGAATGTAATACATGACCTCAAGATGTTCCAATAATAATTCTATAAAAACAAATTTCACATTTTTCTTGTTAAGATTATTCAACCAAGAAAATGCAGTTTTTTAATATATACCTTTGCATTTTCGCCGAATTCCTTTTTGAATATCCCAATGGAACCAGGGCCACAAACATCATGTGTCATCAAAATATCCACATTGACCCATGCATTCTCACCGGGAACCAATTGGGATTTTTCTGAAGCTCTCGCCAGTATCTTCTCAGTCATGGTCATCCCAGTCTTAACCTACAATTTTATTTTTTTCAATCCAAAACCCTCTCCATTTAATCTGAAATCTATTATAAAAATGATATAAAAAAAAAACTAAATTAATTACCGCCCCTGTAGCCGATGGTTTGCGCTCAGATTGCTGAGGCGTCATTACAGAAACTATTTTCGTGGAAGCCCTTTTTTTGGAAAGCTGCGGGGAACATGGAAATGAAGAAGGCTGGGCACAGGAAGCTGAAAATCCCAAAATTTTCTGCAAACACAGACACAAAAATGAGGGAAATTATATAAACTTGCTCGATTAACTAAACGTCCCATGAATTGGAAGAAAATAAATCAAAAGATGCTACTTTTTTCAAGCACACAAACCTTGTCAACAAGGAATGAGGACGTCGGAGCTACGGCAGATGACGCCATCTTATGTTGTCGGAACAGCGAAAGTCGGTTTCAAGGAATTACACAGACACAGTATGGGGATTTCTCTTCAGTGGCGGCTGCTAGTGCTGGACACACTTATGAATTGAATGGCGGAGATGGAGAATAAGAAAGAGGCTATAAAATCTGAATATTTGCTGCAATACTCACACCAAAATATTGTTTATATACGGAGTATACTTTTTTATTTCTTACACGTACATAGTCGGTCACCATATTTTGTCATGTTTTATCGAACCCATAAAATACACATCTCTATTTTTAAGTACTACTCTACACAATTCACTTTTGGAGTAATTTTTTGTAGTAAAAACCTCTATTTCACTTTCACAATATTTCAATTACTTGTTCATTTTAATTTCTTACTTTATATATTAATAGTCGTACAATTTTTAAGATATGTTACTTTTATGAAATATAATAACCTCACTTTGTGTATTAATAGTTCTACAATTTTCAGAAATTATTAACTTTACAAAGAAATGTGGACAAAAAAAAATTAGTGAAATGTGATAGACAAGTTTTACCATTTTGAGCCGTCCATCAAAATTAAACTGATACTGAATATGGAAAGTTCTAAACCGATATTAACTCCACACGTCATTATAAATATGGACCACATAATCCACCAACACTACTTCCACCATATTCTCCCTTCATGTCTCTTACTTTACCAATTGCGCATTAAAATATGTGTCGTTTACAACTTTGTCTATTTTTTGTGGACGGGTGTAATATTAGTTTTATAGTAAAACGCGAGAGGTATGAGGTAGTGGAATGCGATGTCCGCTTATTAAAAATAGTATACAAGTGGAATGAAATATTTAATGCCGGATGAACGAAAAAAGAATATGAGATATTTAATAGCGGACATAAAGATCCATTAGGATAGACGCAAAAAATATTTACTCCACATAATGGATCCCCTACCAATATTTGCAGCGTTTGTGGAGGCAGGCTGACAAGGAGCAAGTCGAGTAGGTTTATGGGAGAAGAGCAAGGAGGGCCTCTCCTTTGAGGTGCGTCGCTACGATCAGTTGGAGATGAAGAAGGCAGGATAAGGCCAAGAACAAGGAAGCACAACTCCACAAGAAGACTGAAAAGAAGAGAGCTAGTGTTGCAACGCAAAAGAGTCAAGAGATGCTCAAGTCCAACCATTAGCCTCAACTTTTTGTTTCCCACTTTTGAGTTTTTGATAAATTATGTCAACCATATATTTAATGCGAAAACTAATTCAACTGAACATATAAAGTATCTAAAAAAGACAGGATTCTTCATTCTTGGATGGTGAAGGGACCTCATGTGATGTGTGATCTCGATCCTTATTTAACTAATCCCTTAACTTTCGTTAATGCTCCTTCAGCCGGCCGGGATACCACATCTTTTACCGAAAATGTTATGAGGCAACAAAAAACAGAATCAATCTCTTTTTCTCCTTCAATCAAGATCAATCGTACAAACTAGGATAAGAAAACCCTCTTTCGCACAGAACATACAGAAACACATGATGGCCATAGTCTAACGTTAATATAGAGAATAAGACGAGTCATAACCTAGAGCAATAAGATATAATCCTGAAGGTTGTACGGTATACCATCCCTTTAGAAGTTCAAGTGGTATCAGATGCCCAATATGTTGGAAATTTGAGCATCATATATAAAGCTTCTCATTACCAAGACCATGGTTGCATCTGAACCTCAACCTTCAATCATCTCACCTCTTCCACAGGGCAGCAACTTTCCTGCAACAGAAAAGGTGTTAGAGAGTAGAGCATGAAAAATAATCTGACTGTTTAATAAATGGCCGATAAAATGAGATACGGGAAGAAAACATCTAATACAGG
Source organism: Salvia hispanica (assembly GCF_029641045.1). NCBI lineage: Eukaryota > Viridiplantae > Streptophyta > Magnoliopsida > Lamiales > Lamiaceae > Salvia > Salvia hispanica. Next base: position 29,499,455 of record NC_142692.1, read on the forward strand.
AAATAAGAGTTACAAAACTTGACAACCTTACAAACTTCAAATCGTGGGTCGAATAGCAAACGCTGCAGATCACTGACAGTATACAGCCTGGTCAATTTGTGGTGGGATCTGCTTGATTTCTGTTCCTAATTCTTGTTCAATCCTATACCTAAAAGATGGTACATTTTGATAAACATATTAATCTCTAATAACAATGAATTATATAAACAGTTACATAGAAAATAAGGATTGAAGTGCATACAAATTAAAACGGTCCTCATAGGTGATGAGATTCACAGCTAAGCCAAGGTGTCCAAATCTTCCGGATCGGCCAACCTTCACACAAAATGAACAAATATAGTAGGAAGCAGGCAAAAACTAACATGAAACCTTATATGGAAGTAAAAACCTCACACATACCCTGTGTAAATATGTTTCAGAATTCTTAGGAAAATCAAAGTTGATTACAACATTGACTGCCTGGATATCTATCCCTCTCGTAAACAAGTCTGCAAAATAACAAAGAGGAAAAAATAAAATACCAAATAAGATAGTTTAGAGCATAAATGATCATAAAGATAATATGTAATTGTGACCAAATGCCAGACCCCAAAGTAGGCCATTTCTATAGTTCTATCAATGTACAATATAAAGGCAGCATACAAAACTCAAGGTTCCAAAAGAGATTTGTTAGCAGACCCTAAAGTAAGGTCATATAGAATAAGTAAAAATGATATTTCAGCCAAAAGAACACAATCACGGTTCAGAGTGAGGAGAGAATATGGTTTCTGAACAAGAGAATCGGTAAAAGAATATCAAGGGAGCAAAAATCATGAGTGTATAATTATCTATATGTGTACAAACAGTCAAACACAACATAGAGAAAGAGAGGGGGAGAGATTGGAAGACACACCATGCCCAAGCCAGATAAGAGTAAGGGCATTCACCATGCAAGTAATAAGAACAAGATAGTTTATGGTGGTTTTCTAAATTATTGATCATCATATTCCAATTTCCATACAGTCAGAACAAATATATATAGCACTACCAAGTACCGATAACTCACAAACTTCTCCACACTGTTGGTGACCTCACAGAAAAATTTAAAATGGGGTACGGGAGAAGAAAAACATCGGAGTTTCAGATAGCCCTTAAAAGAAAATATCACAATTTTTGTTACATGTAACCATGTTGCAATTAGAACATGGTGTATACCAGTGCAGACAAGATTCCTGCAGGCACCATTACGGAAGTCATGAAATACTCTGTTGCGGTGATCCTGAAGCATCTTAGCGTGAATGTAGAAGCAAGAGTAGCCAAGTTCTGTGATTTTCTTGGCAAGAAGTTCCACCCGATTCACAGAATTGCAGAAAATAATAGACTGGTTTATTTGAAGCTGCGCCAAAGAAAACAGTTATATCAAAAAAATCATCAAATATGGTGAAATCATCCCCAGAGTCCCAGACAATAATAGAACAGCTCTAATTAATTAACCTTTGAAAAAAGGGTGTTGAGGCAGTGAACTTTCTGTCTTTCTTCAACAAAAGCATAAAACTGGGTTATACCCTTTAGGGTAAGCTCATCCATAAGGTTGATGATATAGGGTTTTCTCAGGTATCGATCTTTGAAATCTTTTACTGTAACAGGAAATGTAGCTGAGAACATAAGAATCTGACGGCTTGTGGGCATAAAGCGAATCAACTGCTCGATAGAAGGTTGGAATTCTGGGGACAGAAGCTTATCAGCCTGAAGGAAATCAACAGAACAAGGGAACTTTTTTAGCAATCAGTCACATTTTTCTGACAGCTTAAATGGGTTATGAGAAACAGAAAAATCAGAAATGTACAAGAAAATGATGTTCTGATGAGTGATGATTATGTTAAAAGCAAATACTAGCAGCCAGCAAAGTCGGATAAAAAGTACTTCCACCACTAATGGACAGTTTATTCTGATGTTAACTGTTTTTCAAGTATTTTCATATCTGGCCTCATCTAGACATTCTGAGATTAGCACATCACAAATGCTCAATAATGCCTTTGGCGTGGGCTACCAACCACAGACCCAATTTCCAATTCCATAAAGGTATAAGAATGGAGTGATACAAGAAAGCGAGTCATAATAAGTAGTCATGCAATATCAGAGGACCAATATTTTCCACATCCTACACTCCAATAACAAAAAAGAGAGGATATATTTACTTACCTCATCCATTACAAGCATGCTACACTCATTCAGAACACAGACATTCTTGTTAGCAAGATCAAGAATTCTTCCGGGCGTCCCAACAAGTAAATGCACTGGCTGGTAAAGGCGCATTATGTCATCTTTTAAGCTAGTTCCACCAGTAGTAGCCATGACTTGAATTTGTAAGTGCTTTCCCAGTTCTTTACAAACTTGTGAAGTTTGAAGAGCCAATTCTCTTGTTGGGACAAGAATAACAACTGCAAATGCATGTATAAGATACCGTGATCAGATTAGTTGAATAAGGAATCGAGATTAGCATCAATAAGTTAGCTAAATTAACCTACAATGGTATTCAATAGTAAGTTATGAATTGCATTATATAGTTACATCAACGGATATTGGCAATTAACTAGTTAAATAAAACAACAACAAATGCTCTCAGCTCTAAACATGTTAATGCTAGAATTTGTCTAATCGTGTTCTTCAACTTTATGCAGAACATTTACCTAGGAGCTGCCAGATTAACCCAACGAGACCTATCAACTACTATCGTTGACCAAGACTATCTTCACTATCCCACACTTTTATAAACCCCTACATGTTTGTGTACACACACACAGAGCACCATGGTACATTGTCAAAATGCAATTGCCTCCTAACAAAATGATAAATACCAACATTTGTCATGAACTGTTACATTTCATTAAGTGCCAATTTGAAAGCAGTTCCTATTTCCTCAAAGAATATTAAGAGATTCTACAATTGCAGAAAGCTTCAAATAGGTAAACTAAACCTTGAATAGCATTTTTATCTTGATCAATCTTCTCCAAGGCGGGAATGCAAAACGCTGCAGTTTTTCCGGTTCCATTTTTTGCCCTAGCCAAAATATCACTTCCAGTGAGAGCAATTGGAATACTCTCTTCCTGAATCGGGGATGGGCTCTCAAAACCCTTCTCATATATTCCCATTAGCAGTTCGCGCTTTAAAAAGTAGTCTTCAAATTCATTTCCTTTGGTAGCTGTAACATCCTAAAAGACAAAATACAGATAGAAGTCAGGCCAACAGTCACTCCAGACATGGCTTAAGATTACAAACAGCCATATTGCATAAAATGGCAAACAAATATCAACCTTTCAAGAATTTAATGTCCAATAAGACCATTAATGGAAGTGCTAAAAGAGAACCAGAAGTCGTTCTACACATCAAGACAAATTAAATGAGTCTAATTGTGGCAGTGTCCGGTATAAATTTAGGGTTTAGCGTTCAGACATCAAATAACATGCAAAAAGCGGTTGAGAATGCAGTCAATGCACTCAAGTGCTCACTTATTCACCAACAAACACTCCTAAGATCTTTAACAGACTCTTCACTTAGATTGAGTTCTTCAAATCTGTTATTAACATTAATTATCAACTCACATATCAAGAAAAACATCATAAATGGTTGACAGAAGTTTCTTGCTTTCCTAGTAGAAGTTGCTCACTTTTCTAGTAGAGAAGGAAGGGGGGTTCTTCCATAGTGAAGATAAAAGGGAAATTAATTATTAGTGCTGCTCTCATGCTACAAGTAACAATGCAAAAGAAAAGTAATTCAGGATAAGCAAAAGATGCCTACATCTTTTCTAACTTTGTAGAAGAATATCATGCTACTGAATCAGTCACCTAAACAAGATCCTTCCTTTGAGTTCTTGACGTATATCATGATTGCTAGAGCAATTAAGCTAGCAAGGAATTAAACACACATGCACACACTGGGGAAGATTTAGTTTCTAAGCATTTATTGGAAATCAACAATGCAGAAAATACAGCTTGAATAAGAAGCACAAACAAAAAGCATACGCAAATGGCATTCTCCAAGGTATGTTTGATCAAATCCTACACATAGTTATGATTTAATTGTTTACTAGCTAATCCTGTCACATAAAATGTAGTTAGCCAATGTGCATCCAAAATTTGTTTTATGCTCAATAAGACCTTTTTAGTTACAACATATCAGAAACATTCTGACGCAACTACTATATTTTTTTTACAATGATAGTCCAAGGATTGCATTAACCAGCAGAAAAGACCAGAGATTGTTAACTGGACGAAAACAATATCCACTTTAAGTTTGACAGTTCAACAATCCAAAAGTCACGGACAATGGAAGTGTTACCTCGGTTCTGTAACGATTGTCCCGTGGTGGTAACTTTAAGCTTGCCTTCCAATCTTGTGAACTGGTCAAGATAAATACTTAAGTGCCAATTATGCAAGAATAATGTTATGTGTACACTACAGTGGAGATAAAATGGAAAAGGAAGACTGCTCAAAGCTCAGCAAAAAATGAAACAGTAAGCATAAAAAGAAGCAAAAATAGCACTTCCACAAAACCACATTGCAGGGTTAAGAAATAACAAGATTATCCCCCATGTCCTTAAAATTATAGCTAGACCATTCTATTAACAAGCTGCATACTTTCTAAATCTTGACCTAGCAATTCTAACTTTAAATGACACTCTATAGAGCACTTCGTTCCACAAAACACAGTGACTACCTGCTTGATGTCCGCAAGAAAAAGAAAAAGAAAAAGAAAGATAAGTTACAGATGAATCATATATCCAAAATCTTGCAAAATACAAATAGCACAGACATTTCTGAGGCTGAAGTCAGGTTCTCACTAATTAGTTTTTATATCAAAACTGTATCACCTCGGATTCTCAAAAGCTCGATGACAGAACTAGCTCATCTGTCCTTTACCCGTTATTTCAATGATTACCCTACCCCCAGGAGAAAAATGACAGGCAAAATCTTACAATCACTTATTCGGTTAAAAATGTAGCAGTAAAAAGAGATATAAAAGACAAATTCACTGTAACCGAAGATATATTTCAGTATGCACCACCAAAAGCAAGAAGAGAAAAAAGAGATAAGACGATAGGAACAGGGAGATTTTAACCAATACGAAACATAGGGCAAAATGTGTAAATTAAATGTGCAAATTAATGACAATCACCTAGAATGAATGGCTTCTGACTGCACGGTCTTTTCAACCTCGTCTACAGCGGAATCGGATGGAGGCAACTGATTTCTTCGCAGCCATTGCTGCTGCTGATGATTCTGATACATTTGCTGATTCTGATTATTAGGCGCTGGACCTCTTTGCACATACTGGTGCATAGGGTTTCGTGGCTGAAAACTAGGGTTTGGTCCGGCATTCGGGTTCATTCCGCCCCCTCCGCCTCTGCCGCCGCCCATTCCTGGCGGTGGGTATCTCGCTCGCGAACTCATCAAAAATAGCTGCTAAAAACTGTATTAAACTTTACAACAATGGCGAATTGAGCGATCCTGAGCGTCTATTAGTATCCAATTACACAACCTTGAAAATCTTGAGATATAGATCGAGTGATCCTACACAAATTGTTTCAGAAGCAAAATTTGGGCGAGGTTAAAGAAACAGTGATGTCTCGCGATTGAGAGGGAAGAATATGCTACAAAGATTTTCCTAAGAAAGTGAAGTTGAAAGAGAATTGAAAGCCCAGGAAATGCAACCGAGGGTGTCCGAGGAATTTCTTGCATCAGATTATTTAAAATTACTTCACCTGAAAAAACTTTTTCTATTTTAACGTTTTATTTTCATACTGCTCCATAATTCATAGGTTCATATTTTAAAAAAATTGTTAAAGAAAAGTTGATGGAAAAAAGATCGTGAAATATGGGTCGCATTTGTATATATTAATTAATTTTAAATGAAATATTAGTGGAATTAGTTAGTGGGATGTGGGAACCTAGTAATATTTGAACTGAGTCTAAAATAAAAAAAAAATGGGACTATTATTCGCGAACGAAGAGAATAATTAGGAGTATCTCTTTTCTATAGGAGTACTAGTAATTACGTACTATCATATGGTTTATTATCTCTTATTTTGGAGGCAAATTTGCAACCATGCGTCTTTTAACCATCTTTTTTAACTATTCATAAGTTTCACTAATTAATTCTTTTCTATACATGGGTCCCACTAATTTATCTCTTCTCTTAAGTCTTAACTATTCATGGGCTACTAAGTATCAGCATATACAGAATTGACGTTGGAAGTTTTTGTCTAAAACAATAAATGACTCAACTATCTTGCGACGAAGGGAGCATGTTTTGTTTATTTTAAAAATCCTAACTATTTACAATAGTAGTGATTCATATAATGTTTCGACATCCCACCTAAAATGACTTACTTTTTCTCTATTTATTTTATTTATCATTAAAAAATTATATTAACTTATATTTAATTTTTAAATATTTAATTCCATTTCCTCTATTTATTTTATTATTAAAAAATTATTTATTAACTTACACTTGATTTTTAAATATTTAATTCCATTTTATATTTGATTAGTTCATCTTTTAGAATTTAGGGAAAAAAAAAAAAAGTTCTTTAATGATATTTTACATTTTTTAGTAAATGTGCAAATCTCATTTTTCGATTATCATATTTGTAGTTCAAATATGTTACTGTATAAATATTTTATTCTCATTGCATATCTATGGTGTAATATTATTTATTACTATATTATTAAAAAAACATATTAATTTATATTTCATTTTTAAATATTTAATTCAATTTCCTCTATTTTTAGGTTATGGATATGCCGTCTATGCGTCTATCAAGAAGCTACCTTATGGACCGTTAAAAATATATGAGGATTTTATGATTTTGGTTTTAGAGATTATGTTTGAATTATTGCATCTCACATATTTAAATTAAGATCGGACTCAGTCTCAGTCCAACATGGACAGACCCGTAAAAATAGACGTTCAACATCTTTATAGTTGGTTTTGTCCAAATTAAATTGTTAAGTGCAATTATTAGCGTCCAAATTATCTCCTTAATTTTTAGTAGCAAAATGGTGAGATTAAAATATATAAAACTTAATTAAAACAAAAAATGCAAAGCAAAACAATACAATCCACGACTTAATATTTCAGGAAAAAAAAAACAGAATCGTCTATCACACTCGCCCTCTCACTTGGACAAAACCCTAATTCTTCCCAAAGGCGAACGAGCCACAACAAGCCGACAAGTCCTAGTTATGGACGATGGCGCACGAGCCACAGCAAGCCGGTGCACGGCGTAGGCGATGAATCCATATTGTCATCTTCTTCAATATAATTGGCTCGATTTATTCGTACCACTTGAAAAAATGCACTCTTTTATCTCACAAACAAAGTAGAGCTTCTCACTTATAGGTTTGGCATGGCTTTTGATGATTCAGAGTGAAGCAAGTTTCTTGCAATTGCAAGACTCGTATCGAAATCGAAGGCCACGTCGGCCGCCACTCTCGCCGGACTCAGACCTTTTGTTGTAGGTTGAACGCTCCATAGCTGACGAAGTTGATCGTCACTGCGAGAACTACGATTTTTTGTTTTTCACAGTCGCTGAAAAGAGGAAGAGATTGAATGAAATAAAAGTGGGAAACACATTCCTTGAAGGAATGAGTCTTCTATTAAAGTTATTTTATTAAGAATAATAATTACTCCCTCCGTCCACGAAAATTCATCCCGGTTTGACCGGACACGGGTTTTAAGAAAGGTAATGGAAAGTGAGTTGAAAAAGTTAGTGGATTGTGGGTCCTACTTTTAAAGTATTAGTTTTATAATAAAATATGAGTATGAATGAGTTAGTGGAATATGGGGTCCACTACCAAAAATGATAAAAGTGAAATGAGACAAATTTTGGGGGACGGACGGAAATGGAAAACTGGGACAAATTTTCGTGGACGGAGGGAGTATTATTTTTGAAATAATTAAAAAATTATCACCAAAATGATTATTTGAGTCAAAATCGAGTAAACATTTGTTGACTGTTTATGTTTCACGATGTCATCCATTTTGGACTAATTCCAGCTCGATTTTAAATGCGTGGGATGTAATAGTTCAAAATGTAATGTCTAAGGCTAAATTCATAATATCCAGTGGAGTACTCATTTGGCCCTTACTCGACAAACTAATATAAAATGGAGAATTATTTTAAGTGGATTTCAATTTTCAATAGTTGATTTTCTCGTCCACGGCATTTACACATCGGACTTAAATTTATTCCCGTAGCAGGTTATGAAAACCCAGAATAGAACATTATTTTCATTGCTAATATTCTTGTAAAGTAAAAAATAAAAGAACATAAAGAAAAAATATGACTTAGAGGATATTACAGATAATGATTATGTAATAAAAGTAGAATCTACCTATGGTCATTACTGCACAGTGCGTATAAAACGACAATATGTAACAAACTGCACATTATATATACGTATATTTCTACAAAATGACAATATGTAACCAACTGCAGGACAAAAGGTTTAACTAAAACAAAAAGGGAAAGACAATATGCTTTATTTTCTTTATTCAATATGTATATCGATATTTAAATGTACTCCTATAAAATATGTAATGGATATTAATATCTCCGTCTAAAAACATTCTTATTTTTTCATTTAAAGTTAATCTGTATTTATAAAATAGTTCTCAATTGTGAGTCTCATTTTCTATTAATAATTATTCTAACTATTTTTTTCTTTATAGTATCACTTCATTAATTTTATATTAAAAATCATATTATCCATTGATATAATACTAGTATTATTTATTTAAAATAGATATATTACTATTATTTATTAAAGCGTGAAGAAACTTCGACATGCATATTGAGAATCAAATTAAGAAAGATGAAATATTAAAAAAAATACTCCTAATTAGTAATGTGATTAGTTCGTAATGATTGCTAGTGTTGGCATCATTAAATATGGATGAGCTGAGTTGGCATCCTTCCTCGCTTCTATAAGTTCAGCATTCACCATCATACCACCAGCGCACCTTCAACTTCAAATGGCGGAATTCGGAAGCGAAACGCGGGAGTCTCACGACTGCGTAGTCAAATTGGTTAGTTCAACTCTATGATCATCAAATCGTAAACGTAATAGGTAAAATGTTACCGATTTATTCTTTTAATCCGATAATTGCTTCAACTGCAGAGGCGGAACCCGGCGAGGCGTAAGGAGAAGGTAGTGATAGGCTGCGGAGCTGGTTTCTCCGGCGACCGGCCCGCTGCAGCGCTGAAATTGCTTCAGAGAGTGGATGAATTGGACTATCTGGTACTCGAATGCTTGGCGGAACGCACGCTTGCCGACCGGTGCAGAGATGTAAAGTCCGGTGGCCCGGGCTACGATCCTCGCAGTATGTCTAGTTTTACAACTGAATTGTGGCTATTTCTTCATTTTTGCTGGTCAATGTTACTGTAGTTTACTTGTTTACTTTTGTTTTTATCGATAGCGGATGGTGTTGCTTCCAGTTTTTGTAGATCGTGTTTCTGAATCTTCTGACTGTTGTTTATGTGGTTTTCTTTCTATGATGAGTGTATGGAAAATGGTTTAGAACAAATATACAAATAGGAATGCATGATAGTAGAAGAATTCTACTGCCCGTGTAATCGAAACGACTAGTTTTATAATTAGTTGATGACGTCTTTGTGTTTTCGGCTAATAAATGTTCTGGTGAAGTTCATGCATCCACCGAGTTTGTGATGTAATTATTCAATGTATTTAAAAAATTATACAGCGTATATGCTGAAAGTTGTCAACAATTGCGCAGTTTCGGAGTGGATGCAGATGCTTTTACCTCTAGCTGTGGAGAGAGGTGTTCGCATTATTACCAATATGGGTGCTAGTGAGTATTGAGCAGTTTATCATTCACTTCTTATTGAAGTTATTTACTCTGCCATACATACCTGTCTTGGCTAACACAATATTATTTGTGTTTATACTCGTGAGCAGAGTCTCCATATGGTGCTCAAGAAGAGGTTTTACGAGTTGCAAGTGAGCTGGGGATTAGCGTGAAAGTTGGCATCGCTTATCAATCATCTGTTTTAGAAATAGGTAATGATTCTCATGAGAATTTAACTGGATCCTTGAATATCAGTAAATGCTTTATGGTTAACATTTCCTTCGGGATATTCTCAGGAGTGGACAATCGATCGAAGCTTGTTGATGATGTAAGATTCAGAAATCCTTGACTTACACTCCTATTATAGAATGATTTAATTTCAGGAGTTCCCCTGAAATATTAATAACAACTCATAGATGTAATGAGTTTATAACTTTCTCCAAACAAAATTTGGAACCTGTAAGATTGTTCTGGTTGATGTGAAGATGAGCATTTTTGCTTGGAGTAATCAAGACCTGTCTTAGGGCTCCTTTTTCATCTCTAATCTTGAACTGGCGTTGATATGTGCAGGATGTCAGTGTTTATATGGGAGCAGCCCCAATTGTGGAATGTTTGGAGAGGTACACACCAGATGTTCTAATAACTTCACGGGTTGCCGATGCTTCTTTATTCTTAGGTCCAATGGTATAAATTCATATTTCCCTCTTACAAAATTACTTGTTAAGTATCTATTCAGATTTTAATCATGTATTACCCCTTTTCACCTCATGTTTTCTCTCTGTCGGGTGAAATGTGTTCTGTTCCTCTATATCAACCCTTTCCCCCCTAAACTCCAAGTACTTTGTCTTGCCACCTCATGACGAATAGCTTCTGGTATACAGATGTTTGAATTAGGATGGAACTGGGATGAATTTGGGCTTCTTGCACAAGGTACTCTGGCAGGTCACCTTCTGGAATGTGGTTGTCAGCTAACGGGGGGGTATTACATGCATCCAGGTAATAATCTACTTCTGTTTCGTATAGTTTAAAACCTGTGCAATTATAACTGATTTGTGTTACCTTTCTATATCAATTGTAGGCATAACTTTGGTATAACATTTGTAGGTGATAAACATCGGGACATGTCTTTTCAAGATCTCCTTCAAATATCTCTTCCATTTGCAGAAATTACTTCTGATGGTACAGTAAGTGTAGCTAAGGCAGAAGGTACTAAAGGTGTTCTCAGCTGGAGCACTTGTGCCCAACAACTTCTGTACGAAATTGGCGATCCTAGTTCATACATAACCCCTGACGTGGTTAGTTGGTTTATTAAATTTTTGCTACATTTTCTTTGATACCTGGAAAAGGGTAAATTCAACATCAAATGATTAAGACACCCTCGCCGAACAGATAGTAGATCTTCAAGATGTTACATTTCAATCATTGTCAGACAGCAAGGTTCTCTGCTCTGGAGCCAAGCCTTCTACTGGATATCAACCTGAAAAATTATTGCTGCTAAGATCAAAGGTATCTTCCTGCTTCTTACCACTAAAATTAATGGAAAGGATAGCTGGGGAATAAAAAACCGTCATGCATAAGATACATTTTGCATTTTTATGTGTTTTTTCCTGGTGACCATCCCTTTGTTCAGTGACAGTTTAGGTTCAATGCTTGTTCTTCTTGTTCACAGGACATTGGATGGAAAGGCTGGGGAGAAATATCTTATGGTGGTTATGGATGCGTGCAACGAGCTAAAGCTGCTGAGTTTCTGGTACTGTGACACACAATTCTGAAAACTTATCATATGTTTTGAGTTTTTTGCTAATCACATAATCTCGATCTCTTTTTTTCCTGGTAATGTTGAGAATGCAATGAAATTTCCTTTCTAATTTATTATCAGTAGCATCTGATGACACAAGTGTCACCGTAGCTTACTGTAGTTCTCTTGCATCAGGTAAGGGCATGGATGGAAGAATTATATCCTGGTACTAGCATCAATATCGTTTCCTACATTATTGGTCAGGATAGCCTTAAAGCAACCTACACTGGAGATATATTGTCAAAGCCTAGTGAAGATATTAGATTACGAATGGATGGCTTGTTTGAGAAAGAGGAGCATGCACTCCAGTTCACCAAGGAATTCATAGCTTTGTACACCAATGGCCCTGCTGGAGGTGGTGGCATCAGGTATTTCCTCTGTTTACACTTTCTGAAGTTTCCATCAGGTTCTTTTACTGTTTTCAGTTTATATTGGTTAAAGACTGATAGCTTCACCTTAAAATTGGGTTCGTAATGGTAGTTTTTCATCCTAATACCCCCTCTCCCAACTCAATAGAAAAAGCTCGAGCCTTGGAGCTCTCGACTTGCTATAAATGATATAATTTAGCTGTTGTGTATATTATGATCTATTTTACGAAAAATTAAGATGTTTTGTGTACACACACTCACAAGCGCATGCACACGCACACATACATGCGTATAGTTTAGTGTTTGTGGTTTTCTTAACTTTGTTTTCACTTGATGCAGTACTGGAAGCAAGAAAGAGAATTTACTGGAAAAAGAATTGGTACCTCTCTCTCCCTCTCTCCATATGCATACCTGTATATGCGTTCTTGTGCTTTTGCATGCGCTTCTTTGGCAGACTGTAATACACTCATATGCTACATTTGTTTTATTTGTAATCAACGTTTGTCAAGTTATTGGGGAATTTATTTTATGGTGTTTCTTTAAATGAATAACACGATAAAAAATGGGCACATAACCATAGGGTTTGGTCAATATACAGGTGGGACGTGAAAACGTTCATTGGCAAATTTTTGCAGCCCAAAACAACCTAGCTATCTCAACTGATCACAATCCTAGGCGTGCCGTTGCAGAGAAGAAACTGGCTGTGCATGAAAGTACACACGATTCGAGCAAAGATTCAAAAATCACAAGTAGCCAGGTCTGTGCTGCTCCAGCTGGCCAAAAGATCCCCCTCTATGCCATAGCTCACAGCAGAATCGGGGACAAAGGCAACGACCTCAACTTCTCCCTGATCCCACATTATCCCCCGGATATCGAGAGGCTTAAGATGATTGTGACTCCAGAGTGGGTGAAGGAAGTTGTGTCACCCCTCTTAAATCCATCATCCTTCCCTGGTCAAGATGACTTAGAAAGAAGAGACAAGTGGGTTGAACAGCACGTTAAGGTCGAGATCTACGAGGCCAGAGGGATTCACTCGTTGAACGTTGTTGTCCGCAACATCCTGGATGGAGGAGTGAACTGTTCGAGAAGGATCGACAGGCATGGAAAGACGATATCCGACGTCGTGTTATGCCAGCAAGTTGTTCTGCCACCATGATGTTGATATATCATATATATATATATGCAGGCGGGTGTGGCAATGGTGAGAAGAGGCATCTACATCTTTTTAAGACTACTATTAAAGTACTTATCTTTAAATAAATTTTGCTCTCGTTCCATCAAAACATGGAATCTGTGGCCTGTGGGATGGCTTATTTGCATTATACCCTTCTCCAAATATATAAATGTATCCTAGAGCTAAATCTCTACCAGAACTACTATTTCTCTTACAAAAATATCTTTTAAAACCACCCTCTCCCACCCGTAAATTATATAGATCAATAATAAATCCATTATCTTACTGAAATTCACATTTAGCTCCCTCTGTTGATTTGATTAACAAAATAATCTAACTCACTCAAATGTTTAGTTTGAAGACTCGTGATAATAATTCGGCTAGCACTTAATTAACTAATTAGATGATTATATTATCACTTAAAATAATTTATTAATGCAGTGAGATGTTAGATTTTATACAAAGAAAACTCGTGATCTATCACTTTGGGTCTATAAACTCTCTCTTCTCAGGTAGAATCTATTTTCATAATTTTTTTTTTGAATTGGACATAATTTTATAAATTTAGCCTATAAAAATGAAATTATTTGTCGTACTCTAAAATTTTTAAAAACAGAAATGTGTATATATACAACATATTATGTAAATGATTTATTAAGTGTATCCAATATATTACATACATACTACAATATATTCGTGGTACGTGAGTATCAGATTATGATTTAAATTCAAATTTGGAACAAGTAAAAATTTCAGATACTACTAGAGTAATATATTGAAAAACTGAAATGTTTTTTAAAAATGTTTTAAAGATCATGTTACATTGTTACGTGGAGTCAATTGTATTTTTGTATGAAGAAACTTATCTTATAATAAAGGAATAATAACCTACAAAGTACTAAAATCTTACCTATTTTACTAAAATCTGATAATCAATGAACATTCAGTCGGTGGATTATGATTGGATTATGATTTATGACCACATGAAAATCCGAGGTGGATTCGTCGTTTTCAATTGAAATTGAACACGATTTAACTAGAATCAATTTTGAACATGACCTCGTTAATTAAAAAAATCGTCATTGTTAGCAAAATTAGAGAAAAATTGAAAGTCAAGTAAATTTTGAGTAGATTCTTAAATTGGTACAGAACTTTTTCCGTGGCAAAACTTGATCTGTGTGGGGGGTTTCTACATTCAGCTACGAAGAAAAGTTATCTTCAGTCATATAACACTCATAACTGGAACAATTCTTCAAATTCTGGTAATCCCTCTCAGTTTGATTTTGGTCTCTATTACTTCGCTAGAAATCAATTAGATTGCATTAGATTCAAGAATGCTTTCGGGTGAAAATTCCCGTGTATTTGCAAACGATGATCGCTGGATAATTATGCATTTTAATAGTTAGGGTTTTGATCTGCACTGTCTTAAAACCTTAGATCACTTTGCTTTATGAGTTCATTTACTGCCTTTCGCTGCTGCACCGATGTGTTTATCGTCCACAATTTGGAATTTTGCTATCTCGTTTCCGTGTTATTATTTTTTTTTTATATTGGAGGTGTATGTATCCAACGTACGCCTCTTTTGACTCTGAATCCCTGACCGAAATGCAATCTTAAACTCATGCTTGTGTTTGCACTATTAATCCTTTTTCATATTGTGCGAATTTCAATTTTGAAACAGATTCTTTAGTTTTTCCGAAACTATGAGGGTAAGGTGATGTATGAGCTATTTTTGACGAAGAAAGTACTTGAAAATGATATTCTCTCCCATTTTGTGCTAAGGGGTTAGTTGAACTCAGATATTGATGCAAAGCATTTGAAGTTCTCACTTCTTAGTTGTTACTATATCCCAACAGAAGTCAGATGATGGAGTGCTCCAACATTGGCATCGTTTTTAATTGAGTCCAATTATGCATAGTAATTTGTGAATGTACGTAACATAACTAAAAACAAAACTTAAGAAACTAAACAAAAGGGAAAGTAAATCTCATAGACTTATTTATGTAAGAGAACGTTCGCCAACAGTGTACATTTGAAGTAGTGACTGCATCTTGTCTTTGTAGATTAACTGGAAGATTTTGCAGCTGTAAAACGAGGTGATTAAGACATGGTAACACATTTCTGGCTTTGGATACCGTAACTTGATTTGTTCAATGAATTTATTCTCTTGTAAATTTTTACTGATATTCTTGTTAATGAATTTTCAGTCAGCGCTGTTCAATTTCCATTCATTCCTTACAGTTGTTTTGTTAGGCATATGTGCCTGCACATATGTGAAGATACAGTTCCCTGCTCTTCTTGAACAGAGAACAGGGTAAGACCTTGTGGTTCTATATTCTACTTTTCAAAACCGTTAATATATTTTGTTAGTGTGAGGATGTAAATTGTTTGTTTTAAGAAATGAACTTTGAATTTTTTAAATTGGAATTTGAGATGTTTTACATGGAAACTTCGAAAACACAGTAGGGTAGTGTGCTGTATGGGCTATGGACCAACTTGGTTGTAGATATTTTGATTTATTGTACTTAGGTAATTGGTTAAGTGATAAAGCTTCCTGCCAAATCTCCAAGTGATAGATCTTTTTCTAGTTGTCATTTCTGCCTTGTCATGAAAACAATATATATTTTGGCTGAAGTTCATGATAACATGAAACTTGATGATTACCTTGGGGCAACAGTCTTTTTTCTCAAGAGACTAGTCTACATCTTCCTCATTGCAAGAAGCAGGAACTTGTGCTGAAGAATCCTGATAATTGATGATTCAGACAAGATTCGGTGCTTTTTCTGAGCCACAAAATGTCCTAAAGCTAACCAATTGTTTACTATAATTACCAACATTTCATAACCAAGATATGATCATAAGCAGACAGAAGATGTTGATACAATGAGCTGATCTTAATTCCTGACTTGCATGTCTAAGAATACTTGTTTTAGAATTTGGTTCAACTCCTGTTTCATGCACAAAATTATACACCCAAGAAATTTTGCAAGGAAAATCACCATTGTGTAAGTTTGTACCTGCTTGTCTGCTGTGTCTCTTTTCTATGATATGAATTTTCACAATAAAATTCATGGTTACTTATTCAGCCTTTTTATTGAGAAGCCTAATACTTGGATCCTCATTTAAATTCACTCTGGCAGGTTTCGAGGTGTATTCTGGAAGGCTGCTAGAATAGGTATCACTTCCTTAACTGTGATTTGTATTACTATGTTTTTTACATGGCTTTTTTGGTTCATTTTGTATTTAATGATGTCTAGGAGCGTGCACATGATTCTATAGGCAACCTTTAGCAAGCATGACCTGTAGACTGTAGGACGAAACTGCCAGTTTCGGAGAATTACAAACTGATCATCCTTCTTCATTACAAAAGCTTTTCTTCCTGCCTTTTCTAGTAACTGTCACACTGGCAAGTAAACAAAGTTTTCCTTTTAGTTAAACACGTTTAGATTTCATGGTCGAAATTAGATCCATTTGCCAGGATAGATTATGTACAGAACGCTTTCAGCAAGCCATGTAGGATGTAAATGAACAGGTTTTCATGACCAACTAAACTTCTGGCCACTAAACAGTAAACAATTCGTGGAACACAATGCCAGAGCGGAATAATTACATTTTCCTGGGTAGCAATCTTTTATGCTATTTGACCCTATGTAACTTACATATAATGTAAGAGTAACATTTTTAATTGTTGAAGTAATAATAAAAGAAGTTATGTCTTTTATCCTTTACTCCATAGGCTCCACCTTTTACTTGTTATATTAGGAGGCTTGTTTGCTGAGGGGGTACTTATTTTAGGTGAGATATGTTAGATAGATAATAGTAATATAGGCTAATCCACCACATACATTGATGGATCAAACAAATCTGAGCTTGTTTGATCATGTATTCCTTCGAAACTCCAATCTTATAGTATTTGAGTGATTAGTTGGATATATCAAGATGTATGCTGTAAGGATTCTCCATTTCTTGTTTGCTTTTGCTTCTCGTATTTTTGCTTTCTTACGAGCTCTAACTCAGAGGTGGCCAATGCCTGTAACAGGGGAGCGACTGAGTCCTTGGGTGGCTGTTGGATGTTTCACAATGGGCGTGTCTATCATATTCTTCTGAAGAAGATGCATTAGGCTCCAGTGACAATGTTAGATTTTTGAAGTCTTCTTATCATAGTTGAAACTTTTACTGCATTCTCTCTCTGAGTTGCACACTTCACTTGGCTTTCAATCTTGAATCATCTTTCTTGGATCATCAAACATTGAAAACTAATTACGTCTAAATTGAAATTATATGCATGTGTTACATCTCTTAAATTGTGGGACTGGCTTGACAACGTCTCAAATATATTGGTTTTTTAATTAGCAGGCATGCTATTCCAATTGAACAATATATATTGAGGTGTAGAACTTGTCTTATTTCACTATAATATACTACTAGTATACTCCTGCAACTGCATGCGTGCATAAGACTTAACAACATTTATACGTCATACATATATAGACTAGTGCTAACCCATAACCAAAACTCAGAAGAAAAAAGAAAAAGAATAGCTCATATATATATCCAGTGGAAATGAAACATCTAGGATTCCTCTTTTGGCTTGTCAGCATTATCGTCATCCGCCGGTTTGTCCTCGATGGCGGGTTTATCATCATCATCATCTGCAGGTTTGTCCTCGTCGGCAGGTTTATTGTCCTCATCTGCAGGTTTGTCTTCGTCGGCATCTTCGGTAAGGCCGTCGACGTCGATGGCCTCCATGCTGGCGGTCTTCTTGTGTGAGGTGGAATCGAGGACATGCTGGTAATTTCCCTTCTCCATGAATAGCTGCTGGAAGTGGTGCTTGCAGTAGAGCACCCCATCTAGGGCTGCGTAGTTGGAGTGGGTAAGGGGGCAACCCCCATGGGCACACTTGAAGCATGACTTGTGGTATATTTGTTCCTCCATTGTCATCTGCATACATTTACCATCATTTAACTTGTTTCAACACAACTCCTACATATCTATGACTATGTCTGTTATTGAGTACCTTGTCAAGTGGGTAGACAGTCTTGGTGCAGGCAGCACATTTGTCTTGGGTGCCAGAGAACATGGCAGACATCTTGCTGGGTGCCCTTGTCTGTCATCAACAATAATATCAACATTTTTGCACACATCTTCATTCACAATTACATATATCTATACTGGGAGTGGTTCAGTTGAGAACTATCTTAAAATTAGAACTTGAAAACTTATCAGTTGGAAGCACTAAACATTTTAGTTGGTGATACAAACCATATTAGTTGGCTGGAGCATATATGCTTTCTGCTACCAACTAATGATAAGTTCTGAAATTCTAATTTTAAGATAGTTTTGAAATGATAGAGATATACTACATATAAAATCTTACAAGTGAATTTTCTCTGTCTCCTTTTCCTGCTGCGTGAATGAATAAATGAATCATCAGCAAATTATGGAGAAGATGCAATAGTAGAAGTATAAAAGGTACATTGAGATTTCAGACCAGTTTGAAAATTCTTGCTGAAATTTCCAGACTCCTTGAAAAGCTGTTCAAAATGAGTCTTGCAGTAGAGTACGCCATCCATGGATGAGTAGTTGCTCATCTGTGAGAGATACAATTGTATCAAGAATCATAGAGAGAGATATGTATATATGGAGTACTCCTACAATATAAATACATACAACAAGGGTGCCCTTGCAGTGGCTGCATTTGAAGCAGGCTTTGTGGTAGTTGGCGCCATCAGCAGACAAGAGATCGACGAAATAAACAGTCTTGTCGCAGGCCTTGCATTTATCCTGAGTTCCTGTGAATGATGATGCCATGGATTAATTAATTAAGGCAAGGCCTATTCTATCAAGAGCTGGGAATTTAGGCATTAAATGGGAATCTGATTCAAATTATGTAAAGAAATTCCTGGTTCCCAAACCACACACATGCTTTTATACCCACCTAATTATTCTATTTCTTGTGGTGGAATGTTGATTGGACATCCCATAATCCAGGGAAATGGATGGAGCTTGCTACTCATGGTAGTTACTCTTTCTTTCATTTTTCCACTCTTTATGTAATTAAATTATTGTATTTATGAGTACTTTTTTGACATAATGAGATTAATTATCCTCATACCATATGATCAATACAATGGTTAATATGTATCAATATATATAACCGTAGGTTCAAATGATATGGTTAGTATCAATTTACATGAGCATAGGTTCAAATGAGATCTTTGTGAGAACTTGATAACCATAATAATCCGGGGAAATTACACCATACATACCAAAAATTTCATCAATGTTTCAATTGAGTACAAAATGTTTTAAGTTAAACGTAAATCATACAAAATGTTTTAATTAGGGGTGGGTAAACGGTTTTCGGTTATTCAATTAACCGAGAACTGAACCGAAACCGGTCGGTTATCGGTTCGGTACCGGTTTTACGTTTTGCTCCAAATTGGTTATCGGTTATAACCCGATAATCGTCGATTATAACTGATAACCGAATTAAATTCAATTTTAATTTCAATTATATGTTTATTTAACACTAAAAGAAATTATAATTTACTTTCAAACTTTGTCACAATGGAAGAAATTGTAATTTATACTCCCTCCGTCCCGGATAATTCGGGTCACTTTGACCGGGCACGGGTTTTAAGAATTGTAATGAAAAGTGGGTTGAAAAAGTTAGTGGAATGTGAGCCCTACCTTTATATATTAGTTTTATAATAAAACGTGAGTAGGAATGAGTCAGTGGAATATGAGGTCCACTACCAAAAATGGTATGAAGTGACAAATTATGTGGGACGAACCGAAATGGAAAACTGGGACGAATTATCTGGGATGGAGGGAGTATCTAAATTTTGTCAAAGTCTCGTATTGAAATGTCAAAAAAGTTCATTTTAATTTGTGTCACTATCCATGATAGTATTATACTTATAAATGTATATATCTCAAAGTCAATAAAGTGCTTAAGCATTAGTTTTATTTAAAAAAAAGAATATCCCTTCACTTATTATTGGAGAATTTTTTTTAAATTATAGATCATGCAAATTTTAAGTCTTTTAAAGCGCCTAAACAATTTATGTATTACTTGTAAATAGGAGTATAATAATAATAATAATAATAATAATAATAATAATAATAATAATAATAATAATAATAATAAAAAAAGTAGATGAAAAGTTAAAAGTTAAAACCATAAACAATTTTAATTTCAATTATATTTTAATTAATAATAGAAGAAATTGTAATTTACTTCCAAATTTTATCAAAGTCTCATATTGTAATATCAAAAAAGTCTATTTTAATTTGTGTTACTATTAGTTATACTTATAATATCTCAAAGCTTATAAAGTTTCTAGATATTAGTATTTTATAAATAAGATCTCTCAGATTCAATAAAGTGGTAAAACATTACTACTATTTTAAAAATAGGACTTGGAAAAAAGTTTTTATATTTTAGATTATTAAAAGTTAAGTCTTTTAAAGTGCATAAACAATTTATGTATTACTTGCAAATAGAAATATAATAATAATAAAAAAATAAAAAAATTAGAGGAAAAGTAAAAACCATAAATAATTTTCATTTCAATTCGGTCAGTTCGGTTATAACCGATAACCGATCGGTTCTAACCGAGTCGGTTAATTAAGTAACTGAACTTGAGATCGGGTCGGTTCCGATTAGTTTTTTAATAAAATTTTGGGGTCGGTTAACCGACCGAATAACCACCCCTAGTTTGAATAGAGTTTCAAATTAATACATTATGTATCGTCCTCTTAACACAGTTAGCTTTTTCACTGTCAATCATCCTACTACAGATTCTAGGCCATAAAAGTGATATTCAAATTAAAAAGGCAATGTAGCCACAAGGTCATTAGTACTAGCTGCCACTCCAGAAACGAGGACGCCGAAGGAAACAGAGGGAGGCTAATGGAGGAGAGAGAGGAAAGAAGCCTATATTATTTCGCTAATTTCACAAGAGATCTTCATTGCATAAAGACTAAGTTTCTCAAGATGTGGAATATGTGAGCTCTCTGTTATCCAGGGTACTAAATGACACCATTTGAGTTCCAAGAATTCAAGCTTCTGAAGAAGATATTCCTATTCATATTATCATAACTCCGATGGGACTCTAGCTAGTTTATCCATAGACTTAAGATTTCCAACTTCTCCAGCAATTGCTACCAATTCCTTTATGTTGGGGATATCCAAGTTCAAGCCGGCTTAGCTGAAGTAGATCGCAATCAGCCTCGACACCGTCGGCCATGATTTTGTTTTAGTCGCGAGGGAATGTGATAGGGATCCAACCAATTACCAAAGCCCAGACGTGCCCATAACCCAGGGGACTGACGAGAGTGATCAGCCAAGAAGAGGGAGACGCAAAGAAAGGTTAAGCCCGGTTCAAGCGAGGAAGGATCGACCCCGAAGGAATGCGCCCCGGCCCATGAAGTTCAAGGACTTCACGACATGCTAGCTTTAGGATTTACTTATTTCCATATTTTGTTATTTTTTTTGCTTTCCTTATTTTTGGAACAATTGCCTAGTTTAGATATTATTAAATCTTTTCGGGTTTTCTTCTTGATTCTTTCCCGAATCGTAAGTCGAATCAAGCAGGGTCCGAACTCTATATATAGAGTTCATTAGAGAGTCAAAAGACATCGAGAAATAAGAAATAAAACTCTTTTCCTCGAAACCCTAGTTCTCTTAAACCCTAGCTGCTGCTGGGTATTCTTTTTTTTTTTCCCTTCAATTCACGACAAACAGGTGCTCCATCCCCTTCGATCAGACCTTAGGGTCTATCAATTTGGTGCTTTCATTGTGTCCTCTTCTCCCATCGTAGTTATGTCGTCCTCGGGCACAAATCCAACCGGCGATGACGAGACCCAGCCGAGAAGCTACACGAATGAAGAACTGACGGAACACCTATTCGATATGAAAATCCGTTACGCCAACTTCGACAAGAAGTTGTCGTCCAACCAATTCGATCTTGAGGCGTTCACGCGCCGTCAGGAATCGACAAATCGCAAGATCGAGGAGAGCCTGGCGTTACTGATCGACGCGAGCCTTCAAAACCGGCCGCCTGACCCTACGCGACCGCAACACGCGGCCAAGGGCTGGCGCCTCCCTCCATCCATCGTCCAACCACCGGAGGGCGTCGAGCCGGACATCATTAAGCGTGTCAAACCAGAGGCACCGCGATTCAACGGCGAACATGCAGCGGATTGGATCCGAGGTATTCAGCGATATTACAATTTTCATTACACGCCTCTTAAGGATCGTTTGCACCTCTCGACCTATCTGTTCGACCACCCGGCAACTAGTTGGTTGACTTATTGGGAAGATAATTGCAAGCACAAATCGTGGGAACAATTCCTATTAGCTGTCAAACAACGTTTCGACCCAGATTTGTATGTGGATCATGTAGGGTGCCTGGCGGAGCTGCGCCAGACATCGTCAGTGGAATCCTACCAATCAGCCTTTGAAGAGATAATGCAGAAGACTACCAACGTAGGTGAATCGACACTGATTTCCCTATTCATAGCAGGGTTGCAAGAACCGGTTAAGCATGAGCTGCTGACAACACGACCGGTGTCTTTGGAGGAGACTTTTGCGCTGGCTCAGCGCTCGGCAGCAGGCCACAAATTAGCGACGCAGAAGCAACCCAACAACAGGCCCAACTGGACCGAAAAGGATAACCGGCCGCGACAGCCCCAACAACAAGCTCTAAACGTGCAGCCGCAGCCTCGGCAGAACCAAAGCAACAATCTGAGACCAAATATCCCGGTGGTGAAGATATCAGCGGCACACCGAGCCGAATGTAATCGCCTAGGGTTGTGCTACTGGTGCCCGGAGAAATATACCAGAGAACACGTCTGCCAAAAGAAATTTTATGCGCTAATTGGGGCTGATGATGACGACGAATTGCTCGTCGATGACCCCACCTATGAAAACGAAGATGATGGGGAGAATATGGTGATTACTGGTGATGTGTCCTGCATCAACGTCATCGGACCGAAGCTGCGACCCCGATCTCTACAGTTGCTTGGCCATATTCGTGATTCTGCGGTGTCCGTACTGATTGATGGTGGCAGTACCCATAACTTCATCAAGCCCACCATCGCTGAACAGCTAAGTCTCCCAATTCAATCTGTAACTCCTTTTCGAGTATTTGTTGGCAATGGCGCGTCTATGCGCTGCAATTATGCTTGCTTGAAAACTCCTATATCATTGCATGGCCACGATTTCGACATCGATCTATTTATTTTACAGGTGGAGGGCCCTGATGTTATCTTGGGCGTTCAATGGCTACAGGACCTCGGGAAAGTTTCCATTGATTTCAGAGATCGCACTATTGAATTTAATTGGAGGAACAAACAGATTTTGCTAAAGGGCGAGGATGCACGCCCTAGAGAAATCTCAGTCCACGGCTTGTTTTCACTCATTGGGTCTGACCGAGAGTGCGAGTTATTTGAAGTAATCCAGACTACCACCGAGAATGAGGCGTACCCAACTACACCGAGCCCTCTCCATCCGAACACTGAACTAGCTTCGGTCCTGGAGTCCTTTGGCGCGGTGTTCGCTGTACCTGATGGCTTACCTCCACCCCGGATATGGGACCATAAAATCCATCTACCTGAAGGAACCCGGCCGGTTAATGTCCGCCCATACCGATATCCTTATTTTCAGAAAACGGAAATCGAGCGGCAGGTGAAAGAAATGCTACTGCAGGGGGTCATTCGGCCGAGCACTAGCCCCTTCTCATCCCCCGTCTTATTAGTTCGCAAAAAGGATGGGTCTTTCCGGTTCTGCGTTGACTACAGAGCGCTGAATGCAACCACCACTCCGGATCAATTTCCGATCCCCACGGCAGATGAACTTTTTGATGAGCTTAACAAAGCTAGAATTTTCTCCAAGTTGGACCTGCGTTCGGGATACCACCAGATCCGCATGCATGTGGCGGATATTCACAAGACGGCATTTCGCACACACGATGGGCATTTCGAATTCTTGGTGATGCCTTTCGGACTAACGAACGCACCGTCCACTTTCCAGGCAGCAATGAATAGTATTTTTCGCCCTTTTCTCCGTAAGTTCGTGATCGTCTTTTTCGATGATATATTGGTGTATAGTGAGACGATGGATGCCCACACAGGCCACCTCAAGACTGTTATGGGTATCCTGCAGGAGAATTGTTTTTTTATTAAAATGTCCAAGTGTGCTTTTGGAGTGGATACTATTGATTATTTGGGCCACATAATTGCGGCAGGCGAGCTACGCGCGGATCCTGGAAAAATTGAAGCGATGACGGCATGGCCGACCCCGAAATCAGTGAAACAGTTGAGAGGATTTTTGGGTCTCACAGGATATTATCGTCGCTTTGTGAAAAATTACTCGATCATTGCAGCCCCCCTTACTGACTTGTTGAAGAAAGGGGAATTCATTTGGTCTCCAATGGCGGAGGAGAGTTTTGCAGCTCTTAAAAAAGCTATGACGGAGGCCCCGGTGCTCCACTTGCCGGACTTCGATGCATTATTTATTGTGGAGACGGACGCGTCAGATTCAGGTGTAGGGGCGGTATTGTTGCAAAAGGAACATCCTTTAGCGTTTTTTAGCAAGAAGTTGGGTCCAAGACGTCGCGTAGCGTCAACCTATCATAAAGAGTTGTACGCGATTGTCGAGGCGGTTCAGAAGTGGCAGCAGTACTTGTTGGGGCGCGAATTTGTAATCCGGAGCGACCAACGTAGCCTGAAAGACTTGCTGTTACAGATCGTGCAGACACCAGATCAGCAATTCTACATCCGGAAGTTGATGGGATTCAAGTTCAGAATTGAGTACAAATCGGGAGCCTCGAACCGCGTGGCCGACGCTTTGTCACGTCGCGAGCACGAGCTGCTGCCTACGGAATCCAATCTGCTCGCTCTATTTGCGCGACCTCTCCCTGCTATTTTGGAGACTATTCGGAATGAAAACTTCCGCCTCACTGATCTGTTGAGCCTCCACGAGGCTGTTTCGTCCGGGTCGGCTCCTCCGCACGTCGCTGCAGCAGATGGTCTGCTATTCTTCAAACGACGGTTATACCTTAGCCGTGAATCTGCAGTCCGTTTAGACATTTTGGCAGAGTGTCATGGAACAAAGGCCGCCGGCCATCCAGGCGAGAAACGGACATTCGCACGCGTAGCTTCTTCGTTTTATTGGCCTGGAATGCGTGATGACGTTCGTCGTTATGTAGCAGCCTGTGCAGTCTGTCAAGCTACCAAATATGTCACCGATCGACCGTCGGGTTTAATTCAGCCCTTGCCGATCCCAGACTCGGTATGGGCAGCTGCTTCTATGGATTTTATAGTCGGCCTCCCTCCTTCTCATGGTCACACAGCTATTATGGTGGTCGTAGACCGTTTATCGAAGTATGCACATTTTGGCGCCCTCCCGACGAGTTTTGATGCTCCGAAGGTGGCAAAGCTTTTTGTTAATACAGTTGTGAAGCTACATGGTTTTCCCGACAAGCTGCTATCAGACAGAGACTCAATTTTCATGAGTGAATTTTGGAAGGAATTACTGACATTGAGCGGCACAAAGCTACAATTCACGACCGCCTACCACCCGCAGACGGACGGTCAATCGGAGGTAACCAATCGCGCTCTCGAGCAATATCTTAGGGCGTTTACTTATGAGCAGCCTCGGAAGTGGTTCGAGTTTTTGCCATGGGCTGAATTGGCAATGAATTGCAGTGAGAATGTAAGTATTGGGAAGTCCCCTTTTCGTGCCCTTTATGGGAGAGATCCACCGAACATTTTTGCCACGCCGGCGGGTCCTGCTGGTAACGCGGAGGTACGTGCAAACTTAGGGGAACGGACTGCCCTCATGCGAGAATTAAAGGGGAACTTGGCTCGGGCACAAAGGTGTATGGCGGAGGCGGCTAATAAGCATCGTCGCCATGTCGAATTCGACGTTGGTGATAAGGTATTGTTACGCTTACAGCCTTACCGTCAAATTTCAGTGGGACGCCCTATTTCTGCCAAATTAAGTCGTCGCTATTATGGACCGTTTGCAATCACCGAGCGGATTGGTAAGGTGGCATACAAGTTGCAGCTCCCTCTTGAGAGCCGCATCCACGACGTGTTCCACGTCTCGCTGCTCAAACCATTCGTGCCTCCCTTGTCAGACACAATACACCATCAGCTGCCGTCAGATTTCCGACAAAGTCAGCCAGTTGATTCTCCCATTGCAGCAATGGCGGAAAGAACTGTACTTGTCGACGGACTGCCACAATGCCAGTGGCTTACTCATTGGTCTTCGGATACTTCAGCCCCATCATGGGTCCCTAAGGAGCAGCTACTGCAGCATTTCCCAACACTCCGTCTTGAGGTCAAGCCGGTTGTTAACTGGGAGGGAGTTGATAGGGATCCAACCAATTACCAAAGCCCAGACGTGCCCATAACCCAGGGGACTGACGAGAGTGATCAGCCAAGAAGAGGGAGACGCAAAGAAAGGTTAAGCCCGGTTCAAGCGAGGAAGGATCGACCCCGAAGGAATGCGCCCCGGCCCATGAAGTTCAAGGACTTCACGACATACTAGCTTTAGGATTTACTTATTTCCATATTTTGTTATTTTTTTTGCTTTCCTTATTTTTGGAACAATTGCCTAGTTTAGATATTATTAAATCTTTTCGGGTTTTCTTCTTGATTCTTTCCCGAATCGTAAGTCGAATCAAGCAGGGTCCGAACTCTATATATAGAGTTCATTAGAGAGTCAAAAGACATCGAGAAATAAGAAATAAAACTCTTTTCCTCGAAACCCTAGTTCTCTTAAACCCTAGCTGCTGCTGGGTATTCTTTTTTTTTTTCCTTCAATTCACGACAAACAGGTGCTCCATCCCCTTCGATCAGACCTTAGGGTCTATCAGAATGCGGGGAGGTGGAATGGCTGCTGGTGAAGGTGAAAGGTAGAGGCCTGATCATATAGATAAGGGGTACACCGAAGGTAGGGACTTTTGTGATGCATTGTGGATGGAATTCTTGATCACCCGGCATCCGAAGGTAGGGACTTTTGTGATGCATTGTGGTGACGGAGGTTTTGAGGATTGGAGTTTTTGTTGGGAATAAAAGTGACGGGGGGCGGGAGTGGGCAGGGAGGCGGTTGGTTATGGCGAGGAATCGGCTGCTGAGATGAAAAGGAGAGGGGCTGAATATAGACAATTTTTCCATATGAAAATGCCATTACCTAACTTTTCCTTCAATAATTATGCTCTTATGGCATTAAATATATAGTAGGATGATAGCTAGTGAAAAAAAAAAACTAACGGTGTTAGTGATAATAATGAAACATAATGTATTAACTTGAAACTCTATTCAAACATTTTGTATAATTTATGTTAAAACATAGGTGAAACACAGATTGTATTAATTTGAAACTCTATTCAAACTTTTTATATGTAAGGCGTAATTTCCCTTAATAATCCTTGAATCCTAAATATTTGTAGTGGATGAACATAGTCATTGGTTCGAATTCAAGAGGCAACATAATTTTCATATTAGCATGCGAATTCATTGAAGGTTAAATGAATAGGAGTACATAATTATCTATGAAAGAGAAAAAATCATTTTCAATATTTTAGTGATGAAGAATTAGTATGGACTATGGATGCAACTCGTTGCTAAATGAATGTAACACTTCGATCATCTCGGTTGGAAAAAAATTTCAATTTCTTTAATATACCAATTATTTTCATTTTTGAATCAATGGATTGACTTTGTACATTCAACACTGTTTTCCAATTATTTATAAGACGAGTTGAATTCTCAATATACTAGATGATAGAGAAACATCTTGCTAACTGAACTAAATTTCGTTATCAACTATTCAACTCCATATTTTAAATTTAAGTTGTAGGGCTTGAAGTTAATAAACACATATAAATACGTTTTCTATATGGAACGAGATCCTCTACAGTGGAGGAAATCACAGCATTTGGTGCTGTGGTTGAAACGCACAATTTTGTGTATGAAACGCAAATAATGCGATGTCCTTTTTATTCTTTTTTATATAATATGTTTATCAGACCTTTAAATCTTTAATCTTTCATGCTATTTTATTTCTCTTATATATATAAGCATAGTTTTGCTTTCTGACGTATTATTCAATATATACTAGTACTTTATTTCTTTTTTTATATGTTTTATAATTTTATTTATTATATTCACATTAGATATTAAGTGTATGTATGTAAAAAATAAAAATATTAAACAAAATATATGATTACATAACATGCATAATATTATACTCCCTCTGTCCACGAATATGAGTCTCGTTTTTTCATTTTTGTCCATCCGTGAATAGGAGTCCCGATTCATAATTACTATAAATGGTAAAGAGACCCGACATTCCACTAACTCACTCCACTCAGATATCATTTAAAATTTATATATACAAGTGAGACTCATATTCCACTAACTTTCTTCCACCCACTTTTCTTAACATTTTTTAAAACTCGTGTCGAATAGGAATGAGACTCATATTTGCAGACACACAGAGACAGATGTAGTATATATATATATATATATATAGGGATGTGTTAAGATGACAACACTTATTATAATGACATCATACCACCATTCTCGACCCTTGGATCTGGAAATCGGGCGATTGTAAAGTTGCCATGTGGCAGCAGATTTTATTTAATTTTAATCATGAAAAATTCACTAGGGGTAAATTTGGAACTCTCCTTCCCAGATCATTTACACGGCAGCAACAATCACACAATTTTTCATTCCAGAATCACCAAATCAAACTCCAATTTTCATCCAATTCTGGGAAATTTTACGTGATTCAATTGCGCATTTCATCTCCAATTTAACTCAATCCATTCCATATGAATCTGCTCCAATTTCACTCCATATGAATCTGCTCCAATTTCTCTCCACACGAATCTGCTCCAATTTCACTCCATAAAAATTTGCCCAATCCATTCCATACGAATCTGCTCAATCCGTTCCAATTCCACTCAATTTTTGATTTACTGAATCTCGTTCATCTGATATGGCCGACGACTCTATTCTCAATTTTATCCATAATTTTGTGCATAATTTTGGAGCATATTGTTAATTGAAATCGTTGAATTTTGTGAATTTCGTTCTGCAAGTCGTGATCTGTAATTGAACTCCATGAGTTTTGATGTGTAATTGAACTCCGTGAATTTACTAAGTAATTGAACTCTCCGATTTGTAGTAGTTTACTTTGTGTATTCTCCTTTGGTTTCTGTGAATCTCTTCTTGGTTCTTTCTTTTTTGCTGCTGATTTCATAAATTTTGTTGTTTTGCTGTTGGTTTCAGTTTTGGTCACAAATTTTTTCCAGTTTTATTGAATATTGCAGTGTTACCATGGTGATATTGCAGTTTACATGTTCTGTTAATAATTTTTGTTCATGTTGTAGTTTAAAGAAACAATTGCAGATTAATTATTAATTTTTATATTATTGTTCTCAGGTTGCATTCCATTTTAGTAATTAGTGTTTGTTGACGAGAATAATTTTATTTGTGTCGAGGTTGCAGTGCATCCAATAACTAAAGGTTTGGCAAAGTGATTCTAAAAGCCGTTTGGTGTCCGCGAAGGAGAAGGCTATTAAGTTGAACAACAAACCATTGCGTTGTTGTAAAAATTGTGGAGAATTAGGTTACCGTGACTCTAGGAACTACGACCGACAAAAGGGAAAATAAAATTATTAGTTCATTTTTTTCATACCCATATTGCAGTCTTATACATTGTATATTGCAGTATTAGTATCACCATATTGCAGTCTTATATGTTGTATATTGCAGTATTAGTTTCGTCATATTGCAGTCTTATATGTTGTATATTGTAGTATTAGTATCGCTATATTATTGTCTTATATTATACATTGTATATTGCAGTATTAGTATCGTCATATTACAGTCATACGTTGTATATTGCAGTATTAGTATCGCCATATTGCTGTCTTATACATTGTATATTGCAGTATTAGTATCGCCATATTGCAGTCTTAATGTAACGATTGTCGACTACACTATTTGCTTCAATCTATTATTTCCAGAAGGATTAATTATTAATTTTATACTATTTGTTTTCAGGTTGCCTTCCATTTCAGTAATAAGTGTAACTTCAATCCTTTTTAATTACAAATTTTTACATTATCATATTGCTGTGTTGTTTAATGAATGTTGCACTGTTACCAAGACAATACTGCAATTTACATATTATTGATGAGAACAACTTAGTATGTGTTGAGATTGCAGCACACGACTATATGAGTTGCAATGCACTTAATAACAATATGATGTATAATGTTGAGACGTATTCTTTACCTATATTTAATATCAAGCATGAAACATTTTATAAGTAACTGACATCAAAACAACTACGCAAAAAAAGTTAAATCAAATTAAAACTGCAAAATTACATGTTTCAGTACTAAGTTCATTCACACAGCCAAGATTTCATTCATGTTCAGAAAAGCCAGGAGTTAATTTATTGTTCATGGTTTCTTGTACTCCGCAACCATCTTCTCAACATCTATCGGTCATCTCTTTTTTACCTCCTCGAACTGATGTAAGACAATTCTCAACACACAGCCAAGGGCCTATTCTTGTTGCAGGACCTTTAATCTGAACAGCAGGACATTTACCCCCTTGTTTAGCTTTACCAGAACTACAAAAAAAAGAAGATTGTTTCAATACTGCATTATTCTAAATGATGCACTGTAATATATAACAAGCAATACAGTAATATAACATGCAAAACTGCAAGATGATGCATTATCCTTAAAGGCCCACTGCAATATATAACAAACAAGACAACATTATTCTAAATGTTGCACTGCAATATATAACAAGCAATATAACAAGACAATATATAACAAGCAATACAACAAGATGATGATGCATTATTCTAAATGGCCCACTGCATTATTCCAAATGGCCCATTGCAATATATAACAACCAAGAATACATTATTCTAAATGTTGCACTGCAATATATAACAAGCAATACAACAATATAACTTGCAAAACTGCAAGACGATGATGCATTATTCTAAATGACCCACTGCAATATATAACAAATAAGACTGCATTATTCTAAATGATGCACTGCAATATATAACAAGCAATACTGCAAGATGTATCACAATACCTTCACCTCCTGGTCCTCTTAGTTCTTCATCGATATTCATTCTATTGCTTGTTTCACCTTCCACTTCCTCCTCATTCATATTCTGATGATAAGTTCTGGTTTCTGCTTCACGTATATACCTTCTAGACTCTTCCTCTTCTGCCTCTGATCTTATTCTTTTTCGTGCCATTTAATTTGTCTTGCACTGCATTAAACCAATAATATCAATCAAATATCGTCCACCAATTAAGCAACATCCAAAAAATGAACCATATACAATAAAGCAACATACAAAATGAAGTAGATACAACAAAATCATCCACAAAATGAATCATGCAATAACATAATTAACACCACTTTTATAAATTAATACAACCAAATCAGCAATTGACCCAAATCATACAGTAACATAATTAACCCCACTATTATAATTAACACCACTTTTTTACATTAATACAACCAAGTCATCACCACAAAATGAATCATACAGTAACATAATGAATCATACAACCAATCAGAAACTAGCAACCACAGAAGCATAAAATTGACCCAAATTCCATATACTAGAAGCAAATCAGCAATTCAGATTTCAAATGCAGACACAACTTGAGCTAGAGAACTTGCAGACAAGCTATTTAAAGAAGAAATCCAAGGAATTTTGAGCTGTAGATTGCACAGGGTGTAAACTATTTATTTTCAATTCACTTCAGGTACAACAACACTTAATCCAATAGAAAAAAATCACAATAGTCGATCACAATGTGTCAAAAAACCTTTATTTCACCACTGCATGGAGCAAATCATCATACAATTGCAAAAATCACCAATAGATGGAGCAAAGAGCTACACAATTGAGAAAATCACCAAAAACACCCATTAAAACTGAACTCGCGACTATAAAAAACTTTCATATCACCAATGCATCTCTGAAAATCGATATCCAGAAAAAAAAACCATACCGCCGTCCGAAATCGAGTTTTCCATCGGAAACGTTGCTTCAGTTCGCCGTCGAAGTGAGTCTTAATCATCGTCGAAGTGAGGGTTAATCGCTGTCGAAGTGAGGGTTAATCGCTGACTCACGGTGTAGAGGCGGAGGCGGCGTGAACTTGTGAATTTAGGGTTTCTCGTAGTGAATCAGCGGTTGAGAGAGGGGGGGGGGGGGGGGGGGAGAGAGAGAGAGACAGATTTAGAGGCAGAGGCCGCGAGATTCGGAGGCGGCGGGATTCAGAGTAATCGCTATCGGAGAGTCAGGGAGAGAGAAGAGTCGGGGAGAGAGAGAGATGGATTTGGAGAGTGATGTTATTTTTGGGGGATATCCCCAATTTGATTCTATATGAAATGACTAAACTGCCCCTGACTGCAATTTCGTATACACTAGACAGCAATCTCAATTCTGTTCGCGAAATTCAATCTTGAGCGTTGGATTTTCGGATCTAAGAGTGTATATTTCGTATGATTATTAAAATTGGTAAGCATTTTAATTTATAGATCTAACTATATTTTAAAGTATTTTGAATTTTTAAATAAAAATATTACATATATACAAGATATAATATCTAAGTTATACTTAATATACATTATACAATATAGTATAATAAAAAGATACATATTAAATATATTATATAAAAAACGAATAAGAAAAGACATGCAACACTTTGTAATAAAAATGACATAGCATTATTTGTGTTTCATACACAAAATTGTGCGTTTCAACCACAACACCAAATGCTGTGATTTCCTCCACTGCATAGGATCTCATCCCTTTCTATATACTAGTAGTACTAATTAGTATATCTCGAACCTTTTAATAATTGATTCGAGTTCGGTATGGTAGTTATTAGTAGTTTAAAAATAAACACTAAAAAAAATCATATTTTACCTCATTATTTTAAAATTTATATTGTGAGTTGAACACTATGTCGAGACTAATCGTTTGTCGAAAAATAATGAAAAAAGAGGAAAATGTGACTTACTAAAAAGAGATTTAACGGGCTCCACAAACTTATTATCGACTATTTATCCAAAAAATAAATAAATATACAAATATCCGAAATATAAATTCTTGTTCACTAACCTGCCGTCAAACTAGCCGTTCGCGTAAGGCAAATCTCGTAACTGCGAACTAAAAATCGTTATCATTTCCGTCAACGTCTCCTCGTCTTTTCTTTCCAACTCCATTTTCACTCAGCCGGATGCTGAGCCGCTGAGGGTATTCTTAACGGTCAGTTCTTCTCTACATTTCTCCTACTCACTGCGTGTTTCGAGTTTCCTAAGCGTTCCTCACTTTTTTTTTTTGGATTGTTTTGTTATGCATGTTGAGTAATAGAAATTATTGATTTAATATTTGGGGTATGAATGCATTTTTTCTGCGTTTAATTATGATGATTTTTTTTCGGAGTTGATTTGCCATCAAGTGTTCGATGCTAGGTCACTGAGAGATGTGCCAGAAGTAAAATATGGAAATTAAAAAAAAAAAATCTGTGATTGATTGGTGTGATCATGATAGAGGTGAATCGGTGATCAACATCTCTATGCATAATATCATTATGTGTATGCCTGCATTATACTAGTGTATACTTGGATGTGGTGTGCAAAGTGTTTGCGTGCATAGATGGAGGATATATTGGGAGATTGCTGACATTGCAATTTATGTGTTTTTTACACTGTATTTGGGTGCTCACATGCAAAGCCATATTTCACAATCATAATTTCTCTCAAGTTTTAATGCTGAAATTCTTTTGTTTGGTGTATATGTTTGACAATTTCAGGTTGATCCGAAGCCTGTGAGTTTCTGGTTCGTGAAGGTTGTGTTGATGCACACTTATTTCGTCTGAATTAGGAGTCATGGAGGTTGCATGTAGCCTATCATCTACAAGTGTAATTTATGGAGGTGAAATTGCAAGTGGCAGGGCAGTGGAGTGCTTGAATTTTTCTACAGGTTTGGGGCATAATAGAGGTTTTCACTACAAATTGTTTGGAGATTCAGGACTTGTCTTGGGAGCAAATTCACCGAAGAGGTTGAAGAAGAAGAAGAGTTGTTACTGTGCCAACTCTTACGTTCCTAGTGAAGGGAATTATCTGTTGCAATGCTTTAGCTTTAACAAGTCTTCCATTAATAACAACACCAATTTCAAAATTTTGAAGCATGTGGGACTGTCATATTGTCAGAAAAATGATTCGGTGGCTTATATAAATGGAAATAGTGGAGATGTTGAAAGCACTGAAAGTAGAAACGATGACAGTAGCCTTGCTGCTAGTGAGCGATCAGGGGAGGCAAAAGGAGAAATTGGGTCTCCTAGTGTGGATGAATTAAGAGATTTATTGCAAAAAGCACTGAAAGATTTGGAAATTGCGCGACATAACAGTATAGTATATGAGGAAAAAGCCCAGAGGATATCAGAAGCTGCGATAGCGTCGAAGGATGAAGCTACTAATGCTTGGATTGACGTAAATAATGCTCTCCAGGACATCCAAGTGGTAATAAATGAAGAGGCTATTGCTCAAGAAGGTGTCCAAAAGGCTGCATTAGCTCTTTCTTTTGCTGAAGCAAGACTCCAGGTGCTCTTGGATTCAATCAAAATAGATACTGGAAACAACAGCTTACCTAATGTAAAAGAAGTCGATTCTGGATATGAAGGTGGAGCTGAAGAATTCAATCAAGAGGAAGCACTCTTGGCAGCGCAGGAGGACATACAAGAGTGTAAAGATCATTTAGCAAATTGTGAGGCTGAGCTAGAAAGGGTTCAAAGCAGAAAAGCAGAGCTGCAAAAGGAAGTAGATAGGTTGAATGAGGTAGCAGAACTAGCTCAAATCAATTCTTCTAAAGCAGAGGAAAAAGTGGCCAATATAATGCTTTTAGCAGAGCAAGCTGTTGCGCATGAACTTCTGGCTGCACAGTGTGTCGACGATGCTGAGATTGCACTGCAGAGGGCAGAGAAGAACCTTGCCCTTTCCAATATCAATATTGCAGATTCTATGGTTGAGGGAACTATCTCGAAAGAGGCATCTCAAGTAATATCTGCAGATGGCGCTGTTGAGGGAGACTTGAATCTGCCACTTGAAGCTTCAGAAGTACTTGAAACATCTCCAGATGGCCAGTTAGAGGAACAGACTTTCCTGGATGATACTGTTAGTGACAAAGAGAATGGAAAAATAAGTTTCTCTAAGGATACTGAAACTGAGCCTGAGAAACTAAAAACTATACTCAGCAAGGTACAGGAAGCGCAGAAAGAAACAACAAGGGATGGTTCCCCTTTAAATGCTCCAAAAGCATTTGTAAAGAAATCATCGCGGTTCTTTTCTGCTTCTTTTTTCTCTTTTTCTGCAGATGAGGAAGAGTTCTCACCAGCTTCAGTTTTCCGTGGTCTTGTGGAGTCTGCTCGGAAGCAATTGCCAAAGCTCGTACTTGGGTCAATACTTGTTGGAGCAGGGTATGCTTTCTCCTTTCCCTGGAGATTTTTGGTGGCTTCTGCAATCTGCGTACTCACCTAGTTAATTGAACAAATGAAAAATAGTAGTACTAAATATCTGAAAATGTATAAGCTTATAGTAATTCATTCTAATGGAAACTGGGTCTCTTCTGATTTTTGTTTATTGAAAAGCATGATGCTTCACAAAAAAATTGCTGATGTTCATTGCAGAATTGCCTATTATAACCATCGTGGTGAAAAGGTAGCTCAGTTTTTTCAGCAGCCTGGCATCATTGCCACTAGTATTGATGAAGTATCAACTACCACAAGACCCTTGGTCAGAAATATAAGAAAGCTTCCAAATGAAATAAAGAAGCTCATGGATTTTCTTCCTCATCAAGAGGCAAGACTCCCCTTCTCTATTTCTCTCATATTGTTTTTAGATAAAACCTGTCATTCCCATGTTACTGTGATTTTATATCGCTATGTTTCAATTTCTTAATCCCAACATCTCTTATCTTCTTCAGATAAATGAGGAGGAAGCTTCCCTGTTTGATATGTTGTGGTTGCTACTTGCAAGTGTTATATTTGTGCCTATTTTCCAAAAAATTCCTGGAGGTAAGTGGCATTTGTGCATTTGTACCCTAACGCCTGAGGTTGTGATGAAAAAAGGGATTAATTTCATCAGTATGTCAAATAGTTAATCTTCACGCAGACAATTCATTTAATAGGAAATACTGTTTCAGTTAAAGTTCTTTCCTGGCACCTCGGCTTTATTAGCAAATGCCTAATAGTCTATAGTATGAATTAGATATATTTATGCTCAGGACATATTTTCTATGTTTGAGTTTATATTTACCTTTTCTCTCTTTTCACATGTGAGAGCTTTTTTGCTGGTGTAGATTGTATGCAATTAATTATAGTACTTGAATCTTCTCCATTGAAATTTTAGGCAGCCCTGTTCTTGGATATTTGGCTGCTGGAATCTTAATTGGACCTTATGGTCTCTCTATTATACGTAATGTTCATGAAACTAAGGCAATAGCAGAATTTGGAGTTGTCTTCTTACTGTTTAATATCGGCCTTGAGGTAGAGCACCATGCCAATTTTGGATTTTTCAGATTTATTTATAATTCATAATTAACCTGTATGGCTATATCCATGTGACCTTTAACTCATTGTTTTCTGGCAGCTCTCTGTTGAGAGACTAAGTTCCATGAAGAAATATGTTTTTGGACTGGGTTCTGCTCAGGTGACTTGACACTGTATAACTTTCAATCTGAAGTAGGATAAAGCCCAAGCATGTCATTTCATTTTAATGTGCCTGAATAAATACAGGTCTTGGTGACAGCTGTGGTTATTGGCTTACTTGCTCGTTATGCTTCTGGGCTGCCTGGTCCAGCTGCAATTGTCATTGGCAATGGCCTTGCGCTGTCTTCAACTGCTGTAGTCCTTCAGGTAGGCATCCTTTGATCTTTTATCTATTTTTGTGAGTGTTTTGAGGTATCAGTGCCAAATGCTGAAAGAATATATGTGGCACATATCCAGGTTTTGCAGGAACGTGGGGAGAGCACATCACGCCATGGGCGTGCTACATTTTCTGTATTACTCTTCCAGGTACAGCATACTACTCTGTAGGTTTAGTATCTATTTCCTGTTATGTCTGATTACTCCACCATTCATGTGATTTTTTTCATAGAGCTTGGCACCTACTTACGTAATTTCTTTCTATTCTAGGATTTGGCTGTGGTGGTTTTGCTTATTCTGATACCCCTGATTTCACCAACATCTTCCAAAGGAGGGGTAAACATTTTGGATTCTGTTATTTTCATCTTATCCTAACAAAGAATTTTATGACATGATAACCCATTTGGGTAAATATTTTATTCTTTCATCATTGCCATTCAAATTAAAGTTAGGTCGTCATATGCTATATTGTTTGACAAGTACCACACTTTGTTTAACTCTCGTGTTTGTTTATTTTACTGTGATAGCTTAAACATCATTCTAAGTTTCTAACTAACAATGCTGGTGATGTGGTTATGATAATATATACCTTCATGGTTTTCAGGTTGGTTTCCAGGCCATTGCAGAAGCTCTTGGGATTGCTGCTGTAAAGGCAGTTGTTGCCATCTCTGTCATAATAGCTGGAGGACGCCTGGTAATTTATGATTCTTTAGGGCATGGGCGAACCATTCCCTGTTCATGATGGTGGAGTTTGTCCAGTCAACTGAAGTCATATTGATAAAAATTCCGGTTAAGCTTGCTGCTAAAGCGGGCAGGATGTTCTACATGTTACAAGCCATACTGAGCTTTGTTCCTGCTGTATGATGTTAGGTCATTTATCACTTGAAAAAATGACTTCCAGTTTTTCTTCCTTGTGCAGCTGCTTCGCCCAATTTATAAACAAATTGCAGAGAATCAAAATGCAGAAATATTTTCAGCAAATACTCTTTTTGTTATTCTGGGGACTAGTCTACTAACTGCCAGGGTAGGAGAACTCATGTTACTCATATTTTTTTTTTCTGACATGTTATTACTTATGGTTGTGGCTCATCATTATCATAGTATTTCTTGCATACTATTTTTAATGTATTTGATGCATTATCTGAACACAGGCTGGTCTTTCCATGGCTTTAGGAGCATTTTTAGCAGGCTTGCTACTGGCAGAAACAGAATTCTCATTGCAGGTTGAATCTGATATTGCTCCATACCGTGGACTTCTCTTAGGTCTCTTCTTCATGACGGTAAATTCCCATATTTAAGTGATTGTAGTCATCGTTTTGATACAGTTCACAACCCTTTGTTAGCGTGTGTGTGTCTTCCCTCTCTCTTCTATTTTTTCAGTTTATGAAGTCTTTATAAATGCATTCCATTGTCTATTAAACTCTTTATTTCCTTAGTCTGTTGCTTCCAGAGTTTATATTCCGCGTAATTTCACCTTTGAATATTATATGCTTCATTTGATTGTGTTTTGTTTGTTAAATAGTGACTATTGCTACTGTTCCTCTCTCATATATCTCTTACAAAAATGCTGATTCCTTACAGGTTGGGATGTCCATTGATCCAAAACTTCTATTTTCGAATTTCCCAGTTATTACTGGAATATTAGCGCTTCTAATTGTTGGGAAAACCATTTTGGTTGCAATTATTGGTAGACTTTTTGGCATCTCAATTGTATCAGCAGTAAGAGTTGGTCTCCTACTAGCACCTGGTGGAGAATTTGCATTTGTGGCTTTTGGTGAAGCTGTCAATCAGGTTCTCTAACAAATTTTACTTGTTTGCGTAATCTACTGCTTAGTATGATATATTTTCTTCTTAGAGAGTTCATTAACACCTTGTTATATCTCACATGTTAACTTTCTGCCTGTTGGTTGAGATCCAAATATACTATGACTTCTAGACGTTGTGTTAGATTGAAGGTAAAACAATCACAAAGAAATAGCACAAAGTCGATCTGAATTCTATGAAAGAGATAAACAATCTAAGAAGGAGAGAGTCTTCTTTCATTAATTATCAGGAGTAAGCTTCCTGAAAAAGTTCATCCGCTTCAGTAGCTTCCTGGATAAGTCTTCTAGAATTAAAATGCATTCTAAGACCACAAAAGGAACCAGCGCTCAGTAACATTAATAGATAATAAAATAGAACTATGCCTTGCCCAATGACCAAGCCTACTCTTTGCCGTTCGTGCATAGACCACGGCTGCTGTTGTATAACATATTGGCGTAGAAATTCCAAGTTAACTAGTACTATTTTTGAAACAACAATAAGTACTTCCTTTATTTTTTCTGGTTGAGCTGCACCATAACCTCCTTATGATTTTCAAGTTAAAGGTTAGGCTTCGTTAGAATATCCACTTGCCATAGGTCATTAGAACTCAAAAGTTAACAAGCATTTGGAATGTGTGAATAAGTATTTCAACACAGTACTATGAAGCAACTCTGAAATGGTTTGGCCTATTTTCCAGGGTATAATGTCTCCACAGTTGTCTTCATTGCTGTTTCTCGTGGTTGGGATATCAATGGCCCTAACTCCTTGGTTGGCTGCTGGAGGACAATTTATAGCCTCTCGCTTTGAGCAGCATGATGTTCGAAGTCTATTGCCCGCTGAAAGTGAGGTGAACTACAAAGATCTCCTGCATGGATTAAGTGTCTTGAGTTCACGGCCATGCTGCCATTGTTATCTTCTCTAAGTGTTTCATACTGTACAGTCCTTTCCCATTATCAACATTTTCCTATTCAAATATGGCATTAACGGATACCTATACTATTCTTGTAATTTAGGAAGATATAACTGCCAAATGGGTGATTTGAACATACTTTGATTCCTTTTAACAGTTAAGGAAAGGGATTTAGTATTCAGATGAGAGTATGTAGCTTTTCTTGGCTATCTTGGTACCTTTTTCTAATTTCTATTTTTCGAACCTTTCCAGACTGATGACTTGCAAGATCATATTATTTTATGTGGTTTCGGACGAGTCGGCGAGGTATTTTCTGATCTTCAGTTCATAGTATGAACTGCCTTAATTATCATTATAAACTATGAAATTATCATCTGGTATGTCTGATTTCAGTTTGAAATTACAGATTATCGCCCAGCTTCTTTCAGAACGGTTGATTCCATTTGTTGCACTTGATGTCAATGGGTATTACTCTTATCTTTAAGTGTTACGGTTTGAATAGTTTAGAAGTTATAAAGTTCTATGTTCTAATGTCATGACCAACTTTAGAGCATGATAGCCTTAGATAGTTGCAATGCATAATTCTCTCAAGTCTTAACCAAAGTTCTACCATTTTGGCAGAGTATGATATCCGTACATAGTAGCAACTCACCATGATTCTTGGATTAGCCTGGCATGGGTGGTGCTCATTTTTGGAATTCATTACATTTGCTTCTTGAAGGTCATGAACATATTTTATGTTGCAGTCACATCATGTCACAACCTTTTGGTCGTTTTTGAAGTTAGGTTATTTGGTTTAGCAACTAGGCCGTCTTCCAAGTGCCAAGAAACATAAAAGTGGATCTCGAACATCTAGAAGTCTCATCCAAAGTGACTTCTACATTTTTATAAAGGGATACTTGGGTAACTGTTGAGTTTCATTTCATGTAACATAGGAAAAGACAATATTTGATTTCTGATACAAATGGATGAGTAGGCTTTCTCTGTTTATCAGCACTTAAATATAATAAATATTCAACTTTAATCATTTCAGCGATCGAGTTGCATATGGACGCGCACTTGACCTTCCTGTTTACTTTGGTGATGCCGGTAGTCGAGAGGTGATTAAAATGATCAGAATTTTAATCACGGTTCTTCAAGAAATGAAGGAAATCTTCTTACTAGCTTTGATTTCTTGTTTTAGGTCCTCCATAAAATTGGTGCTGAAAGAGCATGTGCTGCAGCAATAACCTTAGACAGTCCAGGAGCAAATTATAGAACTGTTTGGGCTTTGAGCAAGTATTTTCCCAACGTTAAAACATTCGTCCGTGCTCATGACGTCAATCATGGAGTCAACTTGGAAAAAGCTGGTGCAACAGCGGTATTCTTCTTTCATTTCTTGAGTGGTCTCCTTTCTATTGAATAATTCACTTGAGCAGTCTATACGTACATGTATTTATGGAGTATTGATAAGGATCTACCATTATTGGTAGTACTTTGTTCCTGTGCATAATTTATTTAAAAGATCCAAGCTTTCTTTCGATTAAGTTACTCTCAACAAAATTCAGGTTGTTCCTGAGACGTTGGAACCTAGTTTGCAGTTAGCAGCTGCTGTTCTTGCACAAGTAAGTAGTTTAACCATAAGCCTGTCTCTCTCTCTCTATCTCTCTAGTTCATCAGTTAGTTGATAATGACTATGTTGTTGCAGGCAAAATTGCCAGCCTCGGAGATAGCAGCTACTATTGATGAGTTTAGATCCCACCACCTGTCCGAGCTTACAGAGGTAAGCAGATTTCAAACATCTATGCATCTTTCATCACGCTATTAGGTCTGATCGTGCATGTGGTGTGCGTATTGGGGGCGTTTGTGGAAGAACACTGATGATCAAACATGTTTCCCTATGTACAGCTTTGTGAAGCCAGTGGCAGCTCTCTTGGTTATGGATTTTCCAAAACAATGAGCAAACCTAAATCTCAGCCCTCTGACTCTTCAGACGACAGCCAAATCTCTGAAGGGTCAATACCAATATAAGGGGGTTTCTTACGTTTCCTCCACAAGGTAAAAAAATGCAATTTTTACCCATGATGTGTAAATTTATAAAGCAACCACCCACCAAATCGAATCAGAAATACTCATCAAAATACAAGTTTTCACCAACCAATGAATTACATCATTGCATTTGAGTATAAGGAGTTCATGATTATCAGACACTGTTGCTACATAGCCTACATTTATCAAACCTACAAACAAATCACGATGATGAATACTTGAATGGATTGCAACAACTATGAAAGCTTGTTAAAAGACTCGGAAATGGCCTACAGACATGTTCAGACGATAAATACCATTGAAATCTGATGTTAAAAATACTAGTGAGTTCGTGGGAATTGAGCAAGTTGAACCTTCAATAATGCAGGGGGCATAATCTGTCACTCATACAAATCTGTCACTCATACAATAAGTGTACAATGTCTGATAATATAGAAAAGAAGAATCTGTATATCCTGGCGCTTTGCACTTGCAGCTGGTAGAACTTCAAGTTCTGGGTTTTCTCCGAGGTCCACGAATCTCAAAAGCTCACAGAACTTTAAGTGTTGGAAATCAGGGGCCATCCACCTTGCTAGCTCAGGAAGAGTTTCGTACACTGATTTATTATGTCCTCGGGGCTAGTAACTGGTATCAAGTTTCAAAAATACGATTTCACATCATAAGGGGAGGGATTTGCAGAAAAATGTTTTCGTACTCGCAGCTGGTAGAACTTCAAGTTCTGGGTTTTCTCCGAGGTCCACGAATCTCAAAAGCTCACAGAACTTTAAGTGTTGGAAAATCAGGGGCCATCCACCTTGCTAGCTCAGGCAGAGTTTCGTACACTGATTTATTATGTCCTCGGGGCTAGTAACTGGTATCAAGTTTCAAAAATACGATTTCACATCATAAGGGGAGGGATTTGCAGAAAAAAAGCATGCTAAAAAAAATCATGGTTGCAACCACATATTCATCTATACATTCTAGTTTAGTTCAAAACGAATCGAGACTTGCATAAGCCTCAATTTCGAGGCAGTAGATATATTGATTGAATCGCGACACTAGGAATGATAAAAATGCACTCACCCGTGTGGCCATTGGTCCTCTCCGACTCAAATATCTCATAGTCATTTCCTCCCTATCATTGATCACAAAAATACTTATAGAACCAATAACAGGATAGATTTTAAAATTAGGAGCAAGGAAAAACCAGATCAGTTTCTACTTGTATAGACAACCTTGTAGGTCTTGTCTCCGAAGAAGTGAACTTCTTGAAACTCTTCCAGGTATTTCAAGCAATATGTTTTATCCCAGCCTTGGAGAAAAACCTGCCGGAAACATTTTGCTCAGGTACACACTACATTTAATGGAAATATAGCAAACACAGATGAAATTGCTTACATCAAAACTGATTTGTCCACCAATGGAAAATGTTAGGTTATACTGCGCAAACTTCTCACGGAGCACAGACACCATTTTGGGGCGAACGTTGTGAATCTGATTACATTTATGAACTCAATTCTGTTAAAAGTAAATGAAATGAAAAGTTCTAGTGACAAAATTCAAGTGTCTCTCAAGTTCCAGTTAAGATAAAGACATGGTCCTTCCCCTGTATGTACAACTCATACCTTATCATACTTTTCAAACTCATCTCGTTCTTCCTGACTGCAGTTTCTTCCAATGGGAAATACATTAAGCATACCATTTCGGAATTCAATAAATGTTCCCCTAGAGTAAAAGAAAATGGAGCTAAGATTTCTATTAGATATGATCAGGTGCATATGAGAGCTTTATTTTTACTTACCTTTTAATGGGGATGTCCAAGTCAGCTATGTAGTGGAGAGAGAAGTTAATCAATTCCTGTAATATTACTGACAACACATTAAATGATTTCCAACAAGAAATTGTATTGACATGTCTGGGTTTGGAGAGGTCAGACATTCACTGTAACACCCTTCAATAAGGGGAAATATGCCTAATTTAGTATCCAATATGCAAAGAAGGTGGCAGGTTCTAACCTTGAGCTTTTCTTCTCCAAGAAATGACTTCAAGCCTGCATGGCATATATGAAGTCATCAAAATGAGAAGTTTAATGTGAATCAAATAGTATATCTTTATTCTCGTTACTTTACGTGATTTATATGGTTTGATGCTCGCAAAAGTATGTTTTATGGTGTAGGAAGCAGAATGGATGGTGAAATGGGACATGGAATGAAGCTCGGATTGAGAACAAAGTCATTGGAAAAAGTCATGCAAAATAACCAATTTGACACTTGCCAATTTGACAGTCTGCCCTGTGTCGCGAGTCCAGAATATGCTCAAAATCAGCCACCCGGCCAGGTGATTTTCATGCCCAATAATTCACCCGGCCGGGTACGAAGACACAATAACTGCCGAATTCAGTTTTCAAATAGTTTGGAGACAGTTTTGGGAGGATTATTGAGATATTCTGAGACACGAAAAGAGAGAGGAAAAGAGAGAAAGAGGAGGAAGAAGAGAAGGATGAAATTCTGGCCAACATTCTGACGATCCGTCTCCAAATCTCAATTCCACTCAACGAGAACATACTTCCTATGGTTTTCATTGTGACTTTTACCATGTGTTTGGGCTAAACTCTCAATGTTGCTCCAAGTTGTGATTTAGGCTTGTTTGAATGCTTCTACACCATTGAATCCACGTTTTGACATCGTTGATGTGTTTAATGTTAGATTCAATCACTTTAGAGACCTTTAT
The DNA here is from genome assembly GCF_029641045.1 of Salvia hispanica. Lineage (NCBI taxonomy): Eukaryota > Viridiplantae > Streptophyta > Magnoliopsida > Lamiales > Lamiaceae > Salvia > Salvia hispanica. Next base: position 29,544,102 of record NC_142692.1, read on the forward strand.
CGTTATAGAGGTTTAATCCTTGTTTATCGTCTCTTTAATATAGACTTGGATGGACTAATCAATTGATATGTTGTTGAATTTGAATTGTTCAGAGGATAATTTGACAACAGATTAGGTAAGTTTATATAGTAGATGATATGTTATTCCTGCGCTTCCGCTGGAATTTAATATCTTTAAAAATTAGTTCATGGAACAAGTGTTCGTCGCAAACATGTTCAGTGCACGCGATTAGATTGATTAATTAATCCCAAAATATGTGCTTTTGATGTAGGAGTAGAATGATTCAATTCTAATGAGCAACTTGGAGTGACATGTCTTTCCGTTTGTGAAATCTTTTTGTTTTTATTCGTTTGTTTAATTTTGTCAACATCTTTCAAAACCAAAAATCAAACATTTGTTATGTTTTTATAAGTATAAACATTCTTTCACCTCCTTGTGGATCGACACTTGAAATATTACTTACGACAGCTAATTTATTAAACTTGATATATTGTGTAAACCGGATAAGATACTCTAAAATATGTATCAAGTTTTGGCGCCGTTGCCGGGGATGCAATAGGTTGTTTAATACTCCCTCCGTCCCAAGATATTAGACCCTTATTCCTTTTTGGGGTGTCCCAACATATTTGAGTCATTTCTATTTATGGTAAAAATTTACTTTACTACCAACTCCACTTACACCACTAAACAACATCTCCTAAATCCTGTCCCCAAAAGAAAGGGCTTTAATATCTTGGGACGGAGGGAGTACTTTTTATTTTGTTAGGTACTTACTTCGTGTTGTTGAGGGTGTAGCCATCAACCACGTCCGGATTTGAAGACGAAGGAGTGTATATTTTAGGTGATATTTTTCTAATTCTTAGTTTAGTAATTAGGTAGTTTAGTTTACACTCAAGCACACACGTGTTATAGGACTCACCCCGGAGTTGTCGAGAGGTCTCGCTTTCGATAGTAGTCTCGCTTTCGATAGTAGTTTAATATATTTTGTGTTTGTGCTTGGTTTCTTTTTAGTTGTGCAGGTTTTTGTAATCATAAAAAAAAAAACTTGTGAATGCTCACTAGATCAAGGGCTACACCGCCGTTTAATCAACTCACATATCATAGAAGAGTACCGAGAGGGTTGGAAATAGAGAACTATCCGGGCTATCTAAAGTCCAGCTAGAGAGAATCCTATATTCAGCTCAAGTTTAGAAAGTAATAGTGAGACATAATCAGAAGCAGAATCGATGGTTGAGCTGAGAATGAGTACAATGATGCCCCAACACATGTGGGAAGGTTTGGATATATCCTTAGATCGGGAGTTGAACACCCGAGGGAGTTTGCCTACGCAAATGACAATGTCAACATTCCACCTCACTATATCAGTTTGGTGAATAGAGGAAACCTTTTCCATGGTTGTGATGATGAAGATCCAATGAGCCATCGGAATATCTTCTATGAGTTACAGACCACCAAATGTGGAGCATCATCGAATCAGAGAGCTTTATTCCCTTTTTCATTGAGAGAGAAAGCAATCTTTGTTTATAGTCGTTGGCTCGACTTTCTTTCACTCTCTACTTCTATCCATGCTCCAATAGGCGGTTCTCCACTTTCTCTTACTTGATCACCACTTTCTCACCATATACTCGAAATATGAGCATATTTGTCTTAGTCTCAATCACAATATCACCGGTTGCTAAAAAGGCTTACCAAAGAGGATAGGCATGCCCTTGTCCTCTTCCATCTCTAGGACAATAAAGTTGACCGGGAGTACAAATTTGTCCACCTTCACCAAGACATCCTCGATGATCCCTTTTGGCTTAATAATTGAATGATCCTCCAAGTAAAGGCCAATATCGATTGGTTTAATCCTTGCTTCAAGGCCGATTGACCTCGCAGTTTTTAAAGCCATCAATGATATTCCCGAGCCTTGATCAAGTAGATACTTTGGGAATTTCTTATCTCCCACCTCACACGGGATCACACAACTTCCAGAGTCTCTTCTTTTAGCCGGTATCTTCCCCTTCACAAACTGTGAGCAAATGCGCTCAATATCACAACATCATCATCTTGTATCTTCTCCTCCTTCGCAATAAGATCCTTGAAAAACTTGGAGAATTTAGGAAAGTGTAGGAACAGATCCACCAAGGACACATCTACATTAACTTTCCTAATGATATTCATCATCCAATTGAGTCCTTTCTCTTGAATTATTTTCTCTCTTATTCTTCTCGATTGGGAAAGGTGGTGGTAGGATACAATCCGGGAAATTGAATAGACTCTTAGGATCCATTGCCGGACTCAACGGCTTCTTCTTCTTTGTATCACATTGACTTGCATCTTCTTTTTCTTGTCGACCATCTCTAGCTTCTGCAGTGGCCCACTCACTCCCCTCATCCGCCCCTGCGTGCGAGGTTTGTGAGCCTAACAACTTGTCCGCCCCTGCATGCAAGATGTTTCGGCCTCTATATCACTTGCTCTCCAAGTCTCTCTAACTCTTTCCCACTTCTCAATGTGACTGCTTTGCATTGCTCATTAATCTTCGGGTTTGTTATCGTGGTGCTTGGAATAGCTCCTCGGGGTCTGGTTTGCGCAGCCGTTGCAAGTTGGCCTCTCATCATCTCCAAGTTCTTCTTTGTGGCATCAATGTGGCCAAACTTCTCATTAACTTTTTCTTTAAAATAATCATTCTCTTTTTGACTCTTAGTCATGAAGGAGTAAATCTGCGCAACTTGATTATCACTTGATGGCTTTTTCTCAAACCCCGGGGGTTGGGCATTGCCCCTCCATTGATTACTCGCAGTGTTGCTAGGACCAGCTTGATTCCAATGTGCTTGCTGAGGTCTTCAATTCTGCTGATTGTATTGAGGTCCTTGGTTGTAGCCTTGCCAATTATCCTCAATATAATTCACATCTTCCACAGAGGTCCTTGCAGACTTGGACATTGATCTGTATAATGACCTCCTTGACATACCCCACACTTCATCGCTGTTGCAGCTTGTGATTGAGGAGTCAATTGCAAGGACTTGACAACTTTTGTCATTGAAGACATTTGAGTACTAAAGTCGGCCAATTGAGCCTCAATTGCTGTCAATCTTTTTGCTTCCTTGATAGCACCAAATGTATCTCCTGCTCTCTCCGTTGTCAGTCTTGGATTATGCCAATTTCTCTGATTGTTCGCCAACCCCTGGAATAAAGCTCTCACTTCATCATGAGTCAAATCATCCAAGTTCTCACTTGAACCTGCAGTAACCAAGCCCGTGCCTTCATGATTGAGTCCTTTGTAGAATTTCACAAGGTCATGCCCCGAAGCTAGTCTGTGACTTGGTCATTTCCTTAACAATTCTGTAAATCTCTAACAAGCTTCGCCAAATGACTCATCATATTTTTGCCGGAATGATGTGATTGCTTCTCTCAACTTTTCGATCTTCATTGAAGAGTTATATTCCAAAAGGAACTTTGACTTCAACTTTCAAATGTTGCTATGTTGTAGCCCGGTAATGAGTCATGCCATTCTCTAGCTTTCTCTCTCAACGAAAAAATGAATTAAGTTATCTTGATGCTCTACATTTGGTGGTCTGTGAGAATTTGTCAACTCATAGTAGGCATTTAGATGGCTCATTGGATCTTCATCATCACGACCATGGAAAAGGTTTCCTCCATTCACCAAACGGATATAGTAAGGTGGAATGTTAACATTGTCATTTGCGCAGGTAAACTCCCCCGTGTGTTCAACTCCCGAACTAAGGATATCTCCAAACCTTCCCACAGGTGGTGGGGCATCATTGTACTCATTCTCAGCCATCGATTCTGCTTTTGATTCTGTTTCACTATTACTTTCTGAACTTGAGCTAAATATATGATTCTCTCTAGCTGGACTTAGATAGCTCGAATAATTCTCTATTTCCAACCCTCTCGGTACTCTTCTATGATATATGAGCTGATTAAACGGCGGTGTACCCCTTATCTAGTGAGCATTCACAAGATTTTTTTTTTAAACAATTACAAAAACTTGCACAACAAAAAAGAAACCAAGCACAAACACAAAATATATTACACTACTACCGAAAGCGAGACCTCTCGACAACTCCGAGATAAGTCCTATAACACGTGTGTGCTTGAGTGTAAACTAAACTACCTAATTACTAAACTAAGAGTTAGAAAAATATCACCTAAAATATACACTCCTTCGTCTTCAAGTCCGGACTTTGTTGATCATGTTGTAAGTTTTAGGTGGTGTTCTACAAAAGTGTAGAGATTTTCAGATTCGATGTTATGTATAAGTGTTGAGAATAAAGTTCTTAGAAAGGGAAAGACGGCCTCCAAATTGTAAAAGTCAAGGCTTTTGAAAAATAAAAAGAAAAAAAAGAGAAAAAGAGTGAATAAAGTTAGAACTTCTATTGCTTGTTGAAGATATAATCTTGTCTAGAAAAGATGTCAAGTTTGGTGGAGTGAAAGTGTGGGTTGTAAAATGTTGTATTTTGTTTGATTCATTGGAAGAAAGTGGTAGAAGTAAAGAATTTGACACTCAAAGATGTAGTTTTTTTGAGCTACTATCCATATTTATCCTTACCTTATCCCTAGCCCTATTACAACCTTTGAATAAAGATCTTAGACTTTATTGTTAATGCATTATGGGTGTTTTGTAAATGACTTGGAGTGACATGTCTTTCCGTGTGTGAAATCTTTCTGTTTTATTCGTTTGTTTTAATTTTGTCAACATCTTTCAAAACTAAAAATCAAACATTTGTTATGTTTTTATAAGTATATTGTGTAAACCGGATAAGATACTCTAAAATACGCATCAAAGCTAGCAATATGAAAATGTACGAACTGCTTCAATTCTTATTATTTAGGGGGAGGATATCAATAATTTCAGCAGCGAGCAGATATAAAAAAACACACATGTATTCCTAACTAATTTCGTTTTTTGCAGGAAGGAAGATGAAGAATGGTTCTCCCACCCTTCTTTCGACAGAGATGATATGTTTGAGGCTTAGACAATACCTGTGTTCCGATTAATTTTCCATCCTTGTAAGCAACTAGGCCGCTCTCAGCAGTCTTCAGTAACTGCATAGAATGAAGAAACCGTATCTCTACAATTAGTTTATTAAAATCATGTGAAGATGATCTGCAATTCGGGATCAGGATCTAAGTAATGGAGTATTTAAGTCTAGGTGACCTGTTTTTCCAAGCTGCTCTGCTATCTTAACAAAATCAGACCCTCCAACAACGCCAATAGCTACTACCTGAGAAGAGATAAGTGCAAAGTTTGAACCACATTGTCTTGTTAATTGTTATCCTCTACATATAAGCCTCCAACGAAACATCACTCAACAACGAACTTTCACACACCCTGTCAATGAAAAATGAAGTACCTTTCTAAGGTCCCGCATGAACTCTAACATCTTAGGAGTAGCCCCCTGCAGTTGGAAACACTAAATCAACTCATAACCGCCATAGTAGCATGTAAATGGACCAGAACAAATAGATGCAAACTGTAAGAGCCCAATAAGTTAGTATTCCTCTTTCAGAGTTAAATGGGAACATAAAGCTAACTAATTTGTAGTAGAATATTAACTTATGAAGGTTCTAGCCAAAATTGAGATAGTGCAGCTTCAATTATATCCACATTATATAGAAACTGGAAAGTAGAACAAACACAAAAAAGAAAAAAACAGTTATACACACCTTTCTGGGAGCGGTAAGCGTGCCATCGACATCAAAAAGGGCAATCACGCCAGGTCTCCTTACAGCCATAATTAATTTAAACTTTTCCTACTGCAATTCAAAATCCGATGCTTTCAACTTCCGAAATTCAATCACATTGATTGTTACACAAAAACCTGGAGTAAATTTAAAAAGAGCAAATTTGATGACCTTGGCGAATGAAGCAACACGCAGTGAGATCCGAGGTCAGTGAACAGAGAATTTCAGAGATCTGAAAAGGGGTGGCAGTTGCACATGGAAGTGGCAAGTCTTTTTTTTTTTTTTTAATTATTATCATCAATGTAAAGCGCTTTTATTTTATTTATTACCAATTTATGAATATAAACTAACACGCTATTTCAACTACTATTTCAACTTTCGTATGCATTTGCATCATAAATTGTTTGTCTTGTAAATTTACATTAATTTGCAAAAGAAAATGATTGTCCTCGTGCCACTCCATACGTTGCTTATTCAATGAAAACAATCTAAAATCAAGCCTTGCATACAAGATTTGTTTAGAGGTAGTCATTTTAGAGTTGATATATTTGCACGAAACAACGTAGAAAAAACATCAAAAAGAAAAAATCAAGGCTTGGCTTGTACGAACATGGTAGAATACTTTTGTGAATTCTCAAGCTAACTTCAATTATGGCTTCACTGAACTTTTAGCTTCAGCTTCAAGAGTCAATCTGACGCCTTCTGCAAAACATGTCGGAGAAATACCTGTCGTCTGAACCAGCTTGGTGATATCCATGGAAATATCACAAGGCGACTTCACACCGCGATCAACCTGCATACTCCAAAGTTAAGATGGACGAGAGAGAGAGTCCTAAGATCCCCATGAATTAAGTGCTGAATTTCTCTTATATCATCAAACTGATTGAAGAAGAAAACACATTC